>NC_133948.1:5958500-7186250 GCF_031877795.1 Strix aluco
AAGACAAACTATATATATGTATATATATTTTTTTAAATATCTGTTTTATTTCCTCTTAGCAGGTGTTACATTCCTTAATTCTTTCTCTTCCTTTCTTTAACTAAACATCTAAATATGCATCTTAAGGCACTACTGAGTTAGTCCACTATATAACTACACATATAATCCAGGTATAGAACGCTGGCAAAATTACTGAATTAGGAGTTTCTGGTTGTTGTTAACTTTTGGTTTCTGAATGTGTTTACAAAAACAAAAAAGTCCATTGTGGTCAAACAGCCACATATGTGAGCTGTCAGGAAATGACAGTTTAATTATATTTGCTTAAACTCTCATACACAAAATCCATTCAGTGATATGGCAAGTTCTCAATTCTAGGCAAAAAATCAAAAAGGTATGTGATTTTTTGTATAAACAGCTGCTGCCATGCAGAGATGCTAATATCAGTAAAACAAGCACTATCAGCTCTGCCTCCGCATAAAATTACTTGGGAAATCTTTGAAGGACAACATCCACACAGATGTTTTCCAAATGAAAAGCAAAAGGATTCTTTCAACTGTCTTGGACAAAAAGGGTTATATCTCATTTCTTCTGCCACTAACTCAGTAGCAGTGGCTGTAATTTCCTTAGCACATCTGGAAGAATTAATACATGAAGGCTGCCAATTTCTTCTATGCTCAACTTCTTCTATGCTAATTTCACAAAATGTATTTTAAGCAGGTGCAGTTACTGCTCCTAGACCACATACATCCCTCAGGACAAGAGATCAATGGTCAAAGAAGAGTGGAAATTAAACTGCATTCCTGGCATCTTAGAGAAAGAGGGAGACAGAAAAAGGCCAGACAATCTGGATGAAACATTTCTCAGCATATGTCTTTAGCTATTTCTAGTGACCAGCATCTGGTCCCGCCTTTCTGTTCCACCTCAAGAAAGGAAAACTGCTGGGTGTCAACTAAATCCAATGATAGAAAAATGATTCCCACTTCACAGGGAAATGAGGGTGGCTCAGATCTTTCCAAGTTAAACTGGCTGTGATTAAGAAACTCACACCCACCCTTTTAGCTCTCTAATGGGGTCACTGTCTCTCCAGTAGTTGATCGCAGCAGATGAGAAGGTGCCGGTGTGGGATTTGGGCCACCTAGCCAAGCTTATGTATTTGAAAAGGCAACTGTCTGGATGGAGCCAACTCCCTGTGCTTCGCTCTAGCACAAGACAGCAAGTGAATCGCTCACAGCCAGAGACTGCTGGCCAGGGTGTGAGTCAGTGGCTGGTTTCATTACACAAAGCCACATATGCCTTGAGCTTGTGCTGTAAGGTTGGCCCCGCAGGTTTGCCATGTAGGTATAATAAAGGCAGGCGTAGCACACAGTGTATTTGATCAGTAACCGACTGCTGCCCCCACACTCAACACATGCCAATGAGTATATCTAGGATTTCTACATGTCATGGAGCCTCCCTGGGATACGTGCAGGAACACTGATCCTGCTGCGAGGCATTTGGAAGTCCCAGAAAAAGATATTAAGCCCTTGAATTCTCCTGGACAAGATTCTGGAGACAGGGGAGGTACATGTCCTGGAAACCCAAACAAATGGTAGCCTTACAATAAGAGCAACCATTTTCCCACGACTGGAGGTTAAGAGCAATTACTATGTTACAATTACTACTTAAAAACACACAACAGGTTGTATTGACTATACATTTTTATATGTTTTATTAACAAAACTGGTAGGGAATCAAGAAAAAAGCAGCCTTAGACCATAGCATAGTCTACCCTGCTCTGCTGGCACATGTGCAACAGCTTTACTGCAATTGAGAAGGCTGTGCAGGGTCTCAGTACTGCTAAGTAACCAGCTACACACTTAAAATTGAGGAAATTTCTCACTTATATTTTAAAAAGCATTAAAAAAACAGATTAAAATAAGTGTACAAACATGGACACATAACTGATAGTATCCTCTTATTTTATGTCTGAATTCCTTTAAATGCCAAAGTGACAAGGTAAACCAGAAAAATGGACACAAAAACAGTAAGACAAGCTGGTTTTGTTTATCCCTGACATTCACTTTATCCAATGATAAACTGCCATCCTGCACTGATTTCTGATGTTTCAAAACAAATGTAGATCCTTGTGTACACTCCTTGGGGTAATTGCAGTCTATGGATCAGGATTTCTTAGAAGAATTTTTGATAGGGTCTAATTTAGTCATCTATTAAAAACCCCAAACCCATAATTTTACTGAAAACAGTAACACAAGGTTGTTGTTTTCTACAGAATTACAGGTTAGGAACTCTTTTTGAAGGAACAGTTAAATATACTTCTATAATTAGCAGAAAAACTTCCATTCCATGATCCCAGGAAATGCTTTTTCCTCTACTATGTCTCGACACTGTGTTTGCCACTGCTGGGGAATTGCAGAATTTTATTCACCCAATTTACAATGGCAGTAGCACTTTGCAATTACCAAAGAATGACCTGGATGAAACAGGGTTAATAATAACGGAAGGTGTGTTATTTGTCAACAGATAAAACTGAAGATACCTGAGGTGAAAACACTATGACTGCTGTCAGGGCTCAATTACTTTCTTGCAAATCTGCTTTATTGAATTGCCTGGCTGTCACAGGGCAAGCTGGGTCTTCAACCCTTCAGCTGGCTCTTGAGAGCACTCATGAGACAGCCTCTTGGTTCAGCCACAGTTCAGCCTACTAAGATTTCCCAACTGCAATATGCAAAAAGGCATATGACAAAGCTTTTTCATATATTTGCTCACATTTAACAGTCTAAGTACAACAGATTGTACATTTGCTTAAAACACTGTGGCTGGGAAGCAGCAAGTAAATTTGTTCAAGTATTTTGTGCCCATCATTTCACTTCGGCCCAGATTCTACTTTGGAAAAGAGGAGGCAAGAAAGGACTTATCAAATATTTCAATTGTGGTTGGTTTGGGGTTGGTTGTTGTGGGTTTTTTTGTTTGTTTGTTTGTTTTCTTTTTTCTTTTTTCTCAAAGAAGGAGTCTATCCAACTAAACTCCTTCATAGGTATTTCTACAAGCAGTTACTTACCTCTGGATCGCTGCTCACAGCGCAGCACATCAGTTACCAAGACTCACAAGTAGCTCACCCCTTGCACCAAATCAATCATAGCAAACAAAGCCCTTGGGAGTCCTCAATCCCTGAAAACCCGTCAGTGCTGACAGGGTACAAATCAAGGGAAGGGAGAAAGAAAAAAACATAGAAGGAACTCCCAGAATCAATACATCACACCTCAAATCAAGGAAATACATTTCCTAAGTGCATAAAGACAGTGATTCCCAATTCTATCTCATGACCCACTAAACACTATGTTTACTCTAGTGATAAAAGAGGCTTCAACTCGACCAATTAAAATGCAGGCAATGTCCTCTCTCATTTATCAAAGTGTCTGTTTTAGCATCTCCCAGTTTTTGCAGTTTACAACCAGTTAGCGCTTAGCTTTCAGCCCATGTCGTTACTGCAGGCTGGTAATGGCTGTGAAATTGTTACTTAAGTGTTGTATAAAGTGGAACAGCTGGCTGGTGAAAAATAACAGCATTACAGCACGTGTGCTGCTAAGTGCCATGGTACAATGTCAACAAAGTGTCTGGTTTGAAGCACCACAGGGAAGGGAAAGAGAGAGCACACACGCAAATTCACCCTCGAGAGGTGCAAGAGATCAAAGACAAGGCGCTCGCAGAAGCCGCAAATACTCTGCCACAGGCAGGACTCCCCCCGCCACATTTTACTTCTGACAATGTCCTGCATGCAGCATACAAATATCACACATCTCTCCATTCCAAAACAAGGTGCAAATAAACAGGGACTCTAACCCCTAAAGAGCTCTAAATAAAGATGTTTCAGACCCATGACATTGAATCTAGTTTTTTATTACTGTGAGTGCTCAGGGCAAAGATCTGTGGGAACCTTTCATGCTCCTTCTGAGAAAGTGAGCTACTTGCAACATCAATGGAATAAAAAGAAAAGGGAGGCTGTTAACACAGGTGCTACCAGTGGTTATCATCTTGTTACCAGTGGCAACTAGAAGGTGGCAGATAAACTGTGTGCAGAGGGGTACATTTTTGAGAGCTTCCAGGCACCTAACAGACATTGCAGTGGGCTATGAATTTGCCTTGTCACCATATCTCCCCCAAAGCACTTCAGAAATAACTTGAGGGGGTTTCTATTTCTGTTTATTTTTAGTGCTTTCTCCTGCCCTAAACTTAACCCAGCAATGAAGAGAGACAAAAAGCAGTGTTTAGCTGTACAGGAGGGCAGTCTTTGCTTTACTAATATTCACCAACTTTGGACAGCAGTAACACGTGCAGGAGAGGCGTTTCCCCCCAGCAGTCCCTTTCAAACCAAAGACAAGCAAAATGTGAGTGAAAAGGGACCTGACCATAGCTCTTCACATCATAAGACAAAGAAAGCAGGTCCATTTCTACTCACTGGAAAGTCTAATGCACTGATCTAAGACAGCAGCAAAATACTGCCTGCAGAAACCCTGAAAATATTCACAGTCCTAAGCTGTAAATACCCAACATATGTCATTGCCCAGAGCCCATTTTTGCTGATGGCTATGCCACGGGTTGCTCTTCATGCAGGTTCTTCCTAGTAGCATCACCTCTTGATCCAGTAACAAATTACTGCTGCTGGGGGTGGAAATACCTAGTCTGTATTTCCTGAAGCTCCACTGATGGTAGCTTTGAAGAGGCTGAAGAACTAAACCAGCCATCTTCCAGTCTCTAACTGTGAGCTGACAGACCTCATCAAGGTCTTTCTGATGACCTGAATTAAATGTCATAGCTTGAGAAAAAGGTAGTATGGGACTAGATGTTACCACAGGATCTAGAATCTTGACAGCAGTTTTGGCATCACTAAGCTGTAGATCTATTCAAAGAATTCCCAGGTAGCTGTCTCTTGCTGGCAAGTCAGTAACAGCAGAATGATCACTGCCTCAAAAGCTAACACTCTACATTAAATGCAGTCATCCTCTGCAGTATCTGAGGTCATACTGTTGCTGCATGTTGCATAATGAGACCATTTTGATACCAGAACACTTCAATCTGACATTTGCATCCTGATGTTTCACCTCCTGCAAACAACCTCCTCCCCTCCCAGAGGTTTGATTCTACTAAGCAAACCCAGGACCAGTTCTGTTCTCTTTTCCAGCATGGAAAAAGGAATGTGTTTTACTGCCCACCATCATCCTTCAGATTATTGCCTTTTTTTTAAATTTTGGTTACTCTCTCAACAGGTTCAGGAGATCACCTTGAATGAAGGGCAAAAATACAGCTTATGCTGTCTTCCTGGGAATCCTGGGATGCTTATGTGGCAGTGACCCATTTTTTACCTTACAGTGCATGTACTGCACCTGCAGCTCTCTGTGCTCAAAGAATCGTATTTAAATGTACTGAAACATCAGATAGCAATACAAAACAGCAACAAATTTTCTGCCTTTACTTCAGGACAGACTTCTTAATTTTGGACGCATGGAGCCAAACTTCCTAGTGAAAGAAAAAATCAGAGGTAATTCAGTGGACAGCAGGCCTTTTGTCTTTCCAGTCTTCCTGAAAATCCATACTTAGGGCAGATTGTCCACCTGTTTGAGAATTCCTCAACAGATTAGAGCTTCTTGGTATCGGACACCACCACTTCTTCCACCTCAGTCAGTGCTGGAACTTGTGTTACTGTGGGGGGTCTTGTACCAAATGAGGAATCTGAGTAAACACTTTTAGCACAAATGTCCCAGTCACTTCCTCTTACAAAAGCCTTTTTTGCCTATTGACTTCTAAAGACTGACCTGGACACATTTATTATATAAACAGAGCTGATCAAATTAACTGCTCACATGGTGCAAAAAGGAATGGTTGGAATTTGTATTCCCAGCTTTTCCACTTCTAATTTTATGTACAACATTAGGGTGATGCTAAATTTATACATTTTAAGGCCATACTCTTCTTTTGCCTCCCTCTGCAGTTTCATTGCTTTTTATGGCTGAAGCTAATATAGGACAGAATTTGAGCCTGAAAGTGATTCATCTCTTTGAACATCAGTCAAAAATAAAATGTGTCTGTCATTGAGAAAACAGGTAGAACTCAGCCTGTTTCTGTTACACTTAAGGGTTATTTGCAGTGAGTGGATGAAAACCAAGCGTACAAAGGCTTTCTGGATTTGTATCCATCATGAACCCCTGAAGAAATAAAGACCATTCAAAAAAAAAAAATGTTTTCCCTATCAGAAGCAAGCCTTCATAGCTGAAATTCTTTCAATGGAAGGAACTGTATTTGAGAAGGGCTCATTTAAACAAACTGTTTTAGAACTGACTAAACAAAATTGCAGCTTTCTCAGTGCAACAGGAATAAAGTATCGCAAGAATTAGGTCATGTAGCAAGACACTTCATACTACCCATCTGAATGTCTGGCTTTTAGTTTCATAATCAATTTTGGCATGGCTTATAAAAGGTAGGATTTGGATGCCAGGATTTAATGTACAGAGCTGGCTTCTGTAAGCCTTTTTTTGTTTTGTTTTCCCCACTGAATACTTCATGTACAAACCAGTGTTGTCAGTTGTTTTCAGAGAAGATGCCTCGAAGTTTCTTCAGATTACACTAATAGTTTCACTGATTGAAAATCCACAGCAGAAGAGAATCGGGAGTCCCTGAGATACTGATGGAGTTAGAATAATTTATGGAGAGCGGTCTAGCACAACATAAGCTATTTAAAGCTGTATAATATACCCACAAACTCTTATTAAGGTCTGTGGTTTTCAGCCCTGTGAGACAGAAACCAGTTATCATTATGCATCACCATGAAAGCAGATTAAAATTAAATCAATCTGTTTATCTATGGGTTTGCAATGCAGCTTTTCCAAAGCATAACATGTTCTCCATCTAATTAACATTTCAGGAGGAAAAACCATTCCACCCAGACACTAAATCACACTCATTCAAATGGAGATATTACAAAAATACAGCCCAGGTGAATTTATAACAAAATTTAATTAGTGAAAGGGCACAAGATCTATTTAGGCTTCAAAAGTTGACTTGTGCATACCAGGAGTTAAATAAAATAGATCTTTGTAATATGTATCTCTTGGATTTGCCAAAATTGCCTATTGTGCTTACAGTTTACGTGCATGCAGAGTTGCATATATACGTATACAAGCATGCATTACACACACAGATTTTATTCCTGTGTCTTTCAAAAAGAAAGTCCTTATTAAAAACATGTTTTGCAACTTGTACAGTGCAGAAGTCTCTGGAGAATTAAAAGGAAAGAATGCATGCAAATCAATTTAAAGCAGAAACAAATAGAGTTTGTAGCTCTGACCTCTATTCACTTACTAAACAAGCCATGAGAGGGCCTGATCCTCAGTGGAAACCAGAGCCCTTCGTGGCCTGCAGAACCGGATCTTTTTGGTTTTGAACGACCCTGAATTAGAGCACAGGAAGCAAACCTTAGGAGTTATATGAGTAATAAGAATAGAACTCTGCCTCCCCAGGGACCTCAGCAGCCATTATCTTGGGACTCCCAATATGAAGCAAAAGTCAGAAACAGGTTTTTCATAAACTTCATGGCTGGATGGTGCACCCTTCTGCTAATTTCATCTTGTGGACTGTACATGATGCCAAAGTGGCAACGCAGTGAGAACGAGGAAAACGGCAGCATTGTAACCTGAAGCAGCACTCTAGAAATGTATGCTACTAGCAAGCAAAAATCTCAGTAATATGATAAGACACCACTGTTACAACTGACAATATTACTGATAGCTATGTTTTAAGGAGGTATTGGTGGGTTAAGGGACTCTGGCCCATAGCCATAGCTTAGTATGAATTATGAAACAAACACAGAGATGTTTAAGAGGAGATACTGTCTTAAGGTTGATGTTAGAGGTCAAGGTGAGAAGGTAAACCATGATCTCTTTTTATCCCAAACTCCACAGCAAATGCAGTGTTGTAATCTAACACTGTCACCTTTCCCAGCTGTATGGCACTTTCTCCTACAGGAATGGATAATTGGGCAATAATGAGCAACAATACTAAACAAAACAAAATATTTATGTATTCAAGGGTGTGAAGGAAGGTGTTTGTTTACAGAAATGAAAGACAAAGATAAATAGTGCTGCCTGCTGATTTAAAGTGGTTGGAAGCCTTGTGGACTGTTTCCAACTACTGTTTCCAAAATAAATGCAAAAATATAATGTAGGGTCTGAAATATATTTTTCTAAACTGCTTATAAAAAGAAAACAATGCAACAAATCCCTTCCTTTCCTGGCCAAACACCAGCAAAGCTCCTAACAGCACAGCCTGTGCAACCAACAATTTTTTAAATTATATTTAAGAGAGGATAGGAAAACCAAAGCACAGTACTGGGGACTATGGAAATAGTGAAAATAGTGTCATTTACCCCATTTCACAGCTGAAAAACATGGTAGGAAACAGCTACCATACCACAACAAGCACATGAGCGAAGTTGTTTGTAAGCAACCCCCAGAGAACCACAAGATGAGTGTAATGAAGTATTACCTAGTTATCCATTGCAGGTGGAATAAAACGGAGCATAGAACAATGAAACAGTTTTTTAAATGCTGTAGACACAATAATAAGTGTGTGTTTATGTATGTGTACATATATTTTTTTATGCTGAATGGGCAAGCAATAAGTGGAGAAATTCTCCTGGATTCACTTAAATTGGCTGAGAATATTAGGAGCACACTGAATAAAGATGACAAGGCTAGTGAACCGTGCAGTACGAGTCTTCCAAAACAAATAGTTGTAGAAATAGGAACAGAGCTATGTATTCTCTCTATATAACAAGAAGCAATGGGGTTGGTAAGACTATTTCTTTGGCTTTATCTGCAAAGCAGTGTCTGGTGCGGGACCTTTTAGTTTTGAAATCACACAATAAGACACAATTGTTGAAGGATGCAGATACTACTCCAGAGCTATGAGCTGTCTAACCACCTTTTTACAAGACCTGAGTGGAAGGAGGCTGCTAGCAATCAAAACTACAAGAATTTTGACTTATCAAGCAGAATTATCAAGCAGATCAACAGCCACCACCCAAACTGCCTCCAATGTGACTACCAGCTGCCTGATGTTCAGTGAAAAAGAGTGTGCACCTTAAATCAAATGCTTCAAGGCTGAGGCTAAGATGTATTAGCAGTCACAATAATATCATAAATGCAGATAGCACATTTATCTCAAAAGAATCTCCAAAAATGTTCCTGTCCTCTCCTGGAGAGACTCAACTGCACAAATGCTTTGTGAGCCTGATGCTCCTCCCGGTGAGGGCTCAGCTCCCACAGCCCCAGCGCTTGACACTGATTCTGCCCTTTCAGTTCTTCATGGTGATACCTGAAACTCATGGACTCTCGGTGAAGTGTTTGGTGCTTGGAGGAGACCTAAAAAAGTTTCTTTACTGGAAAGTTTATTTCAGACTTCATAAGCAGGACAGTTCCAAGGTATTTCCAAATCACATCCTAATGCAAAATGAAATGGCAGTATCACTGAGCAAAGAAAGAGGATATTACCTCGACAGTGCTAATGAAGAATGATCAGTGAAAATGAGTTAGCACTGTTCCCTAGCAACTTCTCACAGCTGCAGATAAAATCATTTTCTGGACATCACAGAAATTGTGGATACTTAGTTCTCTTATAGAAGAATTCTCTCATCCATTGCCTATATGCAGCCCCCTCTAGGAGATAACACAGGAGCAATTTACAGCAAGCTGTACCATTACATTAACTTGTCCAAAAACTTTAAAGAAGACCCATGGATCCGTATGTGCTGTGTTTCTCCTTCATGCAATGACACGTATGTCAGATGTTCAAAGAACAGCATCAGAGACAGAAAAACAGCATATAACAATCTTCACTGCAAAAATCCTGAGCCTGCAAACCCTTTTTCATAGAGGTGTTTCTTCACTCATGGGAGCAATTCCGCTGATTCCTGATGACATTACTTAAGGTTTACAGAATCGGCTCTACAGTAAAGAAAATGTAAAGTAACTGTGTAAATAAAGGGTTCAGATTCTTTAATGGAGGAAAAAGCCTGCATTGCTCCAAAGAGCTGCTATCGGCATAAAACAGATATTCAGTAAGCAAATCAAATAGGAATTTTTGTTATATACATAAATTCTCAGGCTGAACACTATACATCTGTACTGACATATTTAACCACCTTTCTGTCATCTGCACGAGTGGCTACCAAAGCGGCATTCGCTAAATAATAGCAAGGAGGAGTTCTGCTGCAGGCAAACCCTAATAGCTCAGTGAAGCTACTGATGCAGAAGGGAGTTCAATTAATACAAAAATGACACTGCCCAAAATTATTCTGTGTCCTTAATGTAGGATATACACAACGTTGTCTGTATCCAGCTGCAGCAGTTAACCCTAGCTCATGTCAGAGCACAGTTATGGTTATGATTTTAATACTGGAAGAGCCATAGAAGAGGGCTTGGCTGATCCAAGCAAGCAGAAGCAGAGATCACTTGGAATTACGCAAAAATCTCCCTGTCAACTGCTCTCCAAGACAGAGCTATTTTGCAGGAACACAAAGGCAGTTGGTAATCCTCTCCACATATAAATCCTGAAAAACTAATAATTGTATCTCCTCTCAGCCTCAAATTTCATGCATATCCTTGGATTGTTTTATTCTGTTCATGTATTTTAATATAAGAAAGATGAAGGAGGTTAGAGACTTCTCATCATAGCATACAATCGTTCTAACCACCCTACTGAGGAATTCAAATCTGTGAGAACCCCCTAAGGCCCACCTCTCAGCGGTCAAAGTTAAATGTCATAAAACAATACAGAAACTTAAAATACAGACTGAGCAAGAACTGTAGTGCACATACATTTTTCTTTTATTTTATATTAAAACTTTGTAGCTTTTGACACCCGGTTTAATGTGTCACAAGTTTTGGAAGCAGATCACTCTTTTGAAAATAGAGGTTTTAAAAAGCTTTAGTGAGCTGACATACAGGAATCTTTACTTGTGGCTATGACTGACATTTTTTACTTTTGCAGCAAAAGCCCAGTAGCAATCAGCCAAAAATGTTAACACTCTAAATCACCACTTTTTAAAATTCTCTAGGCAGAAGTGACCAGCAGGCAGTTGTTTCTGCAAGTAAAAATGTTGTATCCCTGGCTACCAGCTGGTAGGACAAAATCCGCTAAGAAATATGAGCTATTTTATCAGGCAACCAAAACATCAGCACAATGGATAAAATGGGTAGATGATAAAGTGCTGAGAGTGATGGAGTACATGGAGGCTGAAGAAACCATGATGGAGAGAGAAAAATTGCAGAAAGGGAGCCCAGGAAAATAACTTAAACCATAAGTTTATCAGACATTGACTTTCCCTCATTCTTTAAACTGCAAGAAATATGAGCTATAGTTTCAGGAATCCCCATGCTCCTGTTAGACAGTAAGGATTTTACAACACAGCATAACACTACCATTCAGCGTGGGAAACCCATATGGTTGTGGTAAGAAGGAAATTAATAGTCTGCCCAGGGATTAAGGCATCGCTTAGACCCAGTAAAACCCCAGCGCCTGTTTGTTTAGCTTCCCCTCTGATCATTTACCTCCTGTGCTCTTGCCAAGTGGATGTGCACTCACAAACTCAAACCTGTTTGTGGGATTTTGACAGTTTTGATAGACTTGTCAAAATTAATGTTCAAAAAAGATTCTCAGTTTCAGCCACATGCAGCAGTCTTCTCACTGTGCACTAAAGCAAGTCTGGGCCATGCACTGTCCCCTCCGAGCCTGGCTCTGGAGACCAGATAGGAGCTGCAACACGCTCCAGGTACACCTCTGATCAGACCTCAGAGAGCACATGTCACCAGTTTAAACATGCTTAGTGCTGGTGTAGACCTGGCACCCAAACTCAAACCACCTGTCTTTCTGGTGTGGGGCTGCTGCAACCCTCAAGCACACCGAGACACTGCAGCTTGCCTGTTTTAAGTTAGAGCAGGCCCAGCAGGCCATCCTGCAGACTTGAGCACTGAGGATATAATTCACTCCTTCCCCTCAACACACGCCATGCACTGCCTTTAGTACCAGAGTTTGTAAGGGAGGAGTCCTGGAGAGCTGTCCATAGTGCAACAGGAGAGACTATGTATAGAGTGAAACCATACTGAGGACACCATGTCTATGCTATAGAAAGTTCAGTGGCTGTACCTGCTGCTGTCCTAGCCCAGATCTGTGGTTTGATGCTCCTTTAGCTGATGGAGTGCCTTTGGTGACTACATTCTCTGGTTTAGCTTAACTGGAAAGGAATCTAACTTGTGTACTTCACAGCTGCTCTGTATTATGAATCGAAGGGCAGTAGGTGAGGACGAATAAGAGACTCACTCTGAAAGTATGCTCAGGATGCAAACCGAACACTGATGTTTACTTTCCAACTGACACTGTAGGAGGGTTAAGAGATAAAAATCTGCTAGGAAGAACTGGATGTGACTGAGTATTACCCTTTGAAAGGAGCACTTTTCCAAATAAGATGCCAGTAGCAGTAGAGGCCTCTGTGAATACCCCATCCCCCTTTTCTGACCCATGGTCTTTGGTTGAAGATTTGTCTTCACAGTAACTGCTTTGAGACATTCAGTATGTTCTATTCCCATGAAAGTCACTGTAGACCCACTGAAACATCACAGGCAATTGAGGCTGGCAGAATACAATACATGTTGGTATTTTGATAACTAGGTTAAAATTTACAATATTGAAAAAACCTGCAAAACCTAATCGAGCTTTCTAACACAATAGACAGAAGTTAACACTAGATTTATATTTATTTGAGACTCAAGATAAAAGATGACAACGGGACAATGGAGCCATGCTGATTTGAGAGGAAAGTACCCTCATCCATGGGATCCCTGGTACAACACAGTTCTCTGAAGATTTCTAGTGCAAGAGCAGAGCTGATGCATCCCCACTTAGCTTTTAGATCAAGGTATTTCTAGGCAATTGGTGAAAAGTAAAGCCATAGATACCACTCTCACCTTTTACAGTTTTAGGGTTTTTTTGTTTTTTAATGAGCTTAAGGCAGGGGAAAGGCTGACATCTGTTTCATAAAGAACATTTTTCCAGCTGTAGCTGGAATTTCTCCTGCGCAAAACGTGCACACTGCTATCATTCTGAAAATCACACTGTTTTATTCCCAGATTGCAGAGAGGTAAATGATGAATCAATAAACATGGCAATGAAGAATTCGGTCCACAGTTCAGTCAACTGCATTGAAATTAGCACTTCATGAGCCATTTTGCACACAGATTCTTTATACAGAAAGCTTTCTTTGAAGACCTATTTCAAGTCCACAATAAAGGTAGCTCTGCGTGCGTCACACTCTACTGCATATTCCTTTGAACAACTGCCTTTGCAACTCGAGGCAGTTTGCAGAGAGACTAATTAAACAACAGCCCCTGCCATCACTGGTCCCTACTGTGAGAAAACTGGTGATGACATGACACACGTGCTGCAAGCAAAGAGCACAACTGAACCATAAAAACAACCATGCACGCCAAAGGGTCGGGGGAGGGAGTGACAAGTATTTAAATCTGTTCTTTATCAGTGTGGTAGTGGGGTGTGTAAAAGAGCCCTGAGACTGGGGACTCCAAGGTGACCGAAGTTGCAGAAGGTCAGTGTGGGGCTGGGAAAACAAAGACGTTGTAGCACAGACTGTTATAAAAAGGCAAGTGCTAGTCTCCTCTCTGTGGCTACAAAGGTTCCCTTGGAACTGCTTTTTCAGTCAGGAAATATGGAAAAAACAGTATAATATGTTATTTAAAAACCCTAACCTTTCCTGTTAGCTGAAGTGCTGGCTGCTGATAACAGATTGATGAAAAATCTCTATTCTTCTGATTGATGTACTGCTTTTGCTTAAGAGATAGAAAACCAATGTATTAAAAAAGAAAGATGCCGGGGGTAAATATTTTAGTAATCTCAATCACAAACCTGTCGTATTATAAGGATTACAGTCCATTAGGATTGTATAAAATTCATGACAAAGCTTGTAATTCAGCTGTATCTCAATGATAAAAACCCATTTTGTTCTAGCAATCACTATTTGCTAATATTGAAAACATCACCATGAGCTACTTGGTTTAACAGGGTTAGTTTGGGGAAAGACAGCATAAATCCAGCAATCACTCCATGTAACGTCCTACTCTGCCCAATTCATGGGGATGGGGAGTCTGCAGGTAGCCTCCTTTGGAGAGGCTGTCTCCTGAGCAATAAGCCCTGACACCTCATATTCTTTGTTTTGGAAGTTCCTTGTTCTAAATGATGCAAACAGATGTTGGTATCAGCTAGAATAGCAGCCAACATGGGCAAACTGGATCCTTCGTGCAAGATCTGGCACACAGCACAATTTCCTGCCCAGAACAGAGGCAAGCAGGGTATTTCCAACAGAGGCAGAGAATTGTGGGTACAAGGGGCAGTAAATGAGCCCCAAGGTTTTGCTAAACAAAGAATTTTTTCCTCTTCCAAAAATATGTGCCTGGAACTCAGGGAATGACTGCTAGAGGAGATTTACTAAAATGGTACACACTAAAAAAAAATTTAAAAAAATAATCTGTCAGGCCCTTCTGAAGGCTAATTTGAAGACCTTCCCTCTAGGAACCCCTGTTTCTGACAGAGCATACATATGTATGTACTGCAACAGTGTAGGAGGGTACATTAATTACCTTTCACTCCACCTGGCCAAAAAAAAAAACCATTCTGAAGGGAAGAAAAGCCATAAACTGCGTTGGAGAGTCAAATACTAGGTAGTGCTGTTAGCAAATCCTACTTGTATTAGCAGGTAGGCAATAGCTCTGGTATAAGTTAGAATGAAATATCTGATGTCAAATCTTCATTAAGTTTGTCCTTGAAGCAGAGCAAAGTTAGACTGAAATTTGGAAACTGGGTCACTCAGTATGATACTGTGTATCAAAGGCATTAACGTATTTGGTTATGCATTGACTGATCAGTGCCATAACACTGTCTTGAGATGTGTTCTGCTCGGAATAATGGATTAATTAAAATAGAAGCTAAATGCTACTGATATTGGTGATGCAGGAAAAGACTATTACCTGGTGAAAAATAGAGATGGCTAAATGCAACATTAGGCAAACCAGAAATACATAGTAAGAAATAATTTAAAAAAACAGAATCCAATTTAAAATAAGATTTTAGCCCATTATTTCAATAATTCATATTCATCTCTTTCAAAGTTAAAAAGAAACCTGGTCTTCAAAATGTTATTTGCAATACTTATTCAAACTAATGATAATACAGCAATATGGTAGATTCACTTTTTCAAATGATCATTAATTTCCCAACACTGCTGAGAAGCATACCTATTTACCCCATGATATAATAGGATATTTTTAGTTCTGAATAATTGGACTTGAGCAAACAAGAGAGGGATACAAAAAAAGAACTAAGAATTCAGAATTTCCTGGATTTTACCCATGCTCAGAGACTGAGGCCATGCACTCCATGTGGATTTTAAAAAGCTCTTCTGCACCTCTCTCCAAATTGCTATGTCTATACAAATTGCCAGCTCTCATCTGCACTGATTTGAATGAAATTGAGTATAAGTCAGTTCAGAATTAATTCAAGCAAGATACAAGAAATGTTCCTCTTACTAGTTTCATGTTCTGTGAAGTCACTTTGAAAGCAAAGAAGCTAGATGTCCCATCAGGATATTGTACTTCCAGAGGTCAAAAAATGAAGCTTCATCAAGTCAATAGTAATAGAAAGAAAACTCATCAGCCTTAAGTGGGTATTTAAGAGCTAGGTGGCCTTCCTTTTGACTCACACACACTGGCTCTGCTCCTGGAACCACTTTACCCTGCAGTCATGACACTGTTTTTTTTAATGGCATCATAGCAGAGAATTTTGCCTCAACTGGAATGGAAGGATGAGAGAAAGTGAGCTCTGTTATCCTCAGTATGACATGTTCCTATAACAATACTACCACTCGCTTTTGGGAGAGAAATAAAGAAACTGGGATCACTTCACCATGGCCTGTGGTATGCCAAGTAAGTGACTATTACAGTGGACAGAAAACAGGGTGCCAGCAAGGCTCTGTGAAAAAGAACACTTCTGTACTGCTCCTTTGAAAGAAATATTTACAGAAAAAAAATAATTATCTGTACCATCCTGTGCAAGGCAAGTGCCAAAGAAGGTTTGGGTGAGGCCATGCAACAAAAATAAAGAGACTAGTTACTATAAGGTCTTTTCTTCTGTCACACACTTGATAGAAAAAAAAGTGGAGTCAGCCAAGTTGGACTATAGTGTTCTGCAGTTCCAAATCTAGAAATGGTATTTTCTTCAAAAGATGCTACAAGCTCACTGTTGTTCTCAAAATCCAGTCTTGATTGTCTTTCACAGAAATATACTCCAGGATGAGACACCCAGGATGAATGTTCACATTTGCAAACGTGTGTGTCTACTTCAGCTTCTCATGGGTAAGATCACAGAACACAGATTAGATGGAACGCCGGCACCCACAAAGTTTATTCAGTTTTATACCAACCCTCAAGGTATATAATGCATTCCTTGTAGTTTTTCAGGGAGTATTCAAATGCCATTTCCCTAAACATATAAAACTACTATTTTTGTGTGTTCTTGCCTGCTCAGAAATTTGCAAGCCTCATTCTTTTATCCCAAAGGAGCTCTCCATACCATCTCCATTCCACTTTTGTAATGTCTTGTCTCTCTTCTCTGGTCTTTTCCTTTTAGCCTTTAGCCAATAAAAATATGATATGTACTTATAAACAAGGAACCTCTCAGTCCATTAATTCCTTTCTGGCTTCCTTAGAAATCCCTTCAGAAATTTTGGCTGCTGCCATTGACACAAACTGCAGCAGCTTCAAAACTCTGCTAGCTTGCGATGAGAAAGCAGCCCCTTGCAAAATAAGTTCTAGGACCAGGAGAAAGGAAAAAGGCTTTTACTCCAGAGCACTGAACTGTAAAGCTGACCTTGCTATTGCTAGAAAACTGCCCATTGATTTCATTGGCCACTGAGGATAGCTCAGGTTCATTGCATGTAAGTTTTATTTTAAGACACTGGTGAAACAGCAATACATTGCAAAGTTGTATTATACCACATGGCTTTGCTCAGCAAGATATCTTTGGAAATCAAAGGGTATAATATACATATTTGCTCCTGTTCTGTGCAATAAATTATTTAGTATGTCTATTTCTCATTTCAAGATTCCTAGACAGGTAGTTAAAAATATGTGAAATGATTTATTCAAGGTTGGGAACACTTGCAGCATCCATAATGTATCTCAAAATAAGCCATGTTGCTACCAGAACATCATTTTCACCAGTAGTTCTGAGACATCTATAAAACTTCTGAACAATTTAATAAATCTCAAAACCAAATGTGTATAATTGATCTTATAAGTTTCCCATGGAAACAGGAGGCACCATTCATTTTTTAAACCCTGAGAGGTACCACATCTCTTAGCTTTCCTAAGGTACTAAAGCTTCCCAAAATTCCCTCATCTAAATACAAACTTTGCACTTTGATTTGCTTTTGCCTAACTACTTTTCCACCCTTGGCTCACCTACTAAACACATGAATCTATCCTTGTCATTTCTGGCAGTTCTGTATCTTCAGAGCTACAGGACATTTCTAAGGCCTTTGTATTCAATGAAAATGTTCACAGGCTGTCTCCAGTTTGCACTCCAGAGAAAAGGACCTGTTCTAATGCTATTGCCCAATCTTTCTTGCATTGTTACCAGACCATTAAAGATAGGTCTTTGCCATGTAGCTGCTAATTACTGCTTATTAAAGATAAGTACAATTTTTGACAATGCAAGGTAGTACATAATTTACATAAGATGAAAAGAAGGGGGCACTTAGTATACACAAAGGAATGTAGAAGAGATGGCACTACATATATTATGAATAAGCATATTATTATTCTAAAATTATTGCCACTTCACTAAATTAATCTTCCCCATTATAAACCTATTTTTAGATTCCCTATCACTACAGAAACTCTAGTTTTGAGTTCTGCTTGAAACAGACTATTTATTAACATCAGAATATAAATAACATCCATATAAGACACATTTTAATTGTGTCACATAAGTAGAAGGTTTTTAGATTCCAAGGGTATCTGATATGTAGTTTTCTTGTATTATTGAGATGTATTTGATCAGCTTGAGCCCCACCTAGTCTGTTATTGAGGTTTATACCGCAGTAGCCCCCAGACTATAATTATGAATAAGAGTGCCATTGTTGGTAATATTTTCCAAGTTGCCTCTGTTAAATAGTAGACTACAAGTTATACATTTTTCTAAATGATTTTTGAAATATTTGAAAATATTTCCCATTTTAAAAAGATACATTGACATATTGAAAAGTAAACCACGTGTATACAGTGGTTTACTTTTTAAAAGATATTATCTTCACTGAATGGGGTCCTACAGATGCTGACTCGACAACCAGACTAATCAGGCTTATAGCCATGCAGTCCTTTGCTGATAACATTCAAAATCAGAAAGCATCTATCCAAATAACCACTCCCAACTAAGCAGTCTCCACCCTGCGATGTGCCTTTTCCAATTTCAGGAGCTTCTATACACCATGGGAACACAGCACCATTAGCAATCGACAGGATCTAGCCTACAAAGTCACTTAGGTGCTGAAAAACACTCTGAAAACATTACCCATGAATTAAAAAGAAAAAAAAAAATCCCAAACCCATGATCTAAACAAAACGCATCAGGTGCCAAACCCAGGTCACATTCCTTTCCGAGTCCAGCTGCAGTCTACCCTAATGACTTTCATTGGCAAATGTGTGACTGGAACAGAATGAGGTCTCACTTTCTACCTTGGTGTAACACCATTTTTCTCTTCCCGGGACTGTATTAAGATTTGAGACAATCAGTTCTTTTGGCTTAATAACTTCAGCTATCAGCTTCGAAGAAATACACAGCAATTCTGACATATGTCTGAAATATGTCTGAAATGAAGTCCATTTTATTAGGATTGGAATATATATATTAATTGTCTTCTCTCACTGTTTATAGTTAATTTTTTTACCTCAAGCCAACCTTTCCTATGAACCATAAAGATTTAGTGGTAGCTTGCTGAGTTTTATATGGCAGCTGGCCAGGTTTTAATTTCCCCAATCAGCTGATAACATATTCTTCAAAGATTAAATCGTTGTAGCACAAGATCATTGTACCCAGCCTCTGTTTTTATGCTGGCTAAGCCAAAGAGAAGTCCAATATCTGAACTTGCTTCTGTTTCATCCTATAAAATATTGATTGCCAATAAGAGGAAAAAAGAGCATACTATAAGGTACATGAAACAATTTTCTGTACATCTCAAACCTTTAAACTATAATCATTGTGAAGGAAAGGTAATGCATCTCTTAAGGATTTTGAATGCTGCCTCCTACATGCTGTCACTGGACAAATCTGAATCTAAACGGCTGTTCTCTTAATACCCACAGGATATGAATGGCCCAGCTCAGTTTACAACAGTAATAAAGAACAGACTTTCAAACTGAGTGTGGACTGATGTATACAGCAGAGTGAAAAATAAACACACTAAAGCTGCTACATAATTCTGTCAGGCATATGGTTAAGTTATGATTTTATTTAGAAAACAGATTGTAAGATTGAAGTGATGACAGATGAGGGTATATTGGTCAGTCATAAATAAAAGAGTATTCTAATCAGAACTGGGCTTGTTACTGATCATATGCTGCCACACAGATTTAGTGAGATCTAATCACTTAGAAAATACAGCTTCTGAAATACATGTTGGAGCTCATTTTCAACTTTAGGTTGCTCAATTGAAAAATCCATGAGCATTACTGCACCTAACTTTTAAGACAGTGATGGGAAAGTTACATTTATGGACTCAATTAGACATCCTATTTCCTTGTAAAAGGGTAGAGTTACTCCCTTAAGAATGGCTTTCCCAGGACCTAGTGTTCTGCATAGAGATGACTAAACCAGACAAAAGGAAACACTGAAGGCAATCTCAAATCCTTTTTCTGACCCAGATTGCTCTACAGCACTTAGATAGGCATCACTAGGTATGTCAAAACCTAGAGACCAGGGAGCACTTTCAAGCTCCTACTTCTGGGTGCTCCATCTGCACTTGATTTCTTCTGGGTCAAGACCTAGGTACATACTAGCACACTCCTGTGACTTCTGCAAAGAAGGAAAACCAGGTGTGTGATCGGGAAGGAAACCACAGCAGGATCCCAAACACTTAGTGGTGCACACTTGATATTGAGATTAGATGCAGTTTGTGCTGGCAGTCCTTTATTTGCAAAGAACCAGCTGCACAGGAGAGGTGTGTGCATAAACCCCTGGGTCATGCACTCCTTTTATTACTGGGCAACCGCTCCAGCAACTACGCTACTTTTTGGCAGGGAGTGGGAACAGTATCACCATCACTGCTGGTGGCTCTGAACACATGGCTTGTGTCTGCTGAACATTGTGCTGAAACCAGATTCATCAAAGCATTATTTCATCTGTTCTGAGTGCATCATCTACCCAAAGACTTTCTTAGTCTATAAATCCCCCCGATCAGGCAAAAAATTACCTATGAGTGCGTGGTTCAACAATTCAGGTCTCTTGGTAATGATCGGAAATACTGTGACCACAGAACTCAAAACATTTGTGGCTCGCAGTTCCTACAGTTTTTTCCCCGCCCCAAAAAATTGAAGTGGTTACAGTTCAGAGCATATGCAAAAGCTGCATGTCAGGTGCCAAAGTAGCTTTATATTTTTAAATTCTAGGCAACTATGAACTTCAGTAATGGGATTTTGGATTTCTACCTAAATCTCTGTTCTCAAGTATTTGTGAGACCCAGGCAACTCCTCTGTTCAGGATTGCTTTGTTTGTACTTGCTGTAATGCAGTTTATTTCCAAAGAGCAGAGAAAATCAAATAATGCTACAGAAGTGGAAATACTCGCACATGACTTTATGAGGAGACATAAAAATTATGCTATTGGAGTATATGAAGTGTCTAAGAGACATTCAGCAATTTGTGAAAGTAACTTTTTAAGAGCAAAAAGGCACTGACAAAAATGAATCCCCTGCACAACCCTCCTGCACAGCAAAGAAACAATGACACGAAGCCCCAAACACCTCCACAGCTGCCCTCTGCAGCAGTTATTACCCAGCCACCAGTAAGTGCCTGCCAAAGCCATTCACTGCTGAGGCTGACACACTTGCCCCTTCTGTATAATGCTCCATGGGACTTTCTTTCATTTCCAGGGTTCAAATTGAACTGATGTCTGTGACTTTTCTCTCATATTTTCAAAGCTAGGAAGGAATTTCACACCTCTTAGAATGTCACTCAGCCCCAGGTAGAACACTGCAGTCCTCAGAAATGTCTGCAAAAGCAAATTATAACCTCTCTTTTCCTAAACCCCTCATGGATGTAGCTTCAAGGTGAGGAAACCTAACTTGAAAGTAGTAGCATTGTTGTTTTAGCACCAACTCACTTGCCATGAAGAACTTAGGCACATAAAAGATGCAAACAGGTCTCAAGGGGAATTTATGTACAAATACTCTGAAGAAAATTATTCATTAAACTGCTTTGGAATATCATGCACAGCCCTAATTATTCTAAATTATATGACCAGGCAAGGATGGGTGGCAAAAGAAAACACTGCAGTAACAAGGATGCTTGGGGAATATGCCAAACCACAACTTGTCCAGCTGGAAGAGAAGCTACAGCCCAGTGTTGCAAATATGTGAAATGTCAGCGCTGTAGCAGCAAGGCATGTCTCAAATACAAAACTCATTTTGACAGCACTGCAATCAACATTGGTCTTTCAGCAGTCGTAGACGCTGAAAGCTGCTGCTCTGGTTTCAGCCAAATCTGTGAGTTTCTCTTGCCAGTGGTAGCTCTAATGCTTTTCAGTTGGTGAGGATCCCCCACCCTCCAGCTGCTATGCAGGAGCTCCATCCTTCTTGTTGCGGCTTGCTATGGAGCCAGCCTTGATGCCAACACATGCATCATCCACACTTAGCACAAGGAATAAAAAAAAATACTCATAATTATGACATTCTGAGTGGGAATGGACCCAGCTCTGCCCAGTGTAAGACCCACTCCTGCCCCCAAACCTACACAAAGACTCATGCATCCCCCAGGCACAGGGCTGCTTTTAGAAGAAGTCTTAACTTGGAGAGAATTTCTGAGCTCCGCTGTCTGGACGTACCATAACTCTATCCTTGCTCTTGGGACAACCACCCTAGGAGAAAGCAGTTTATTATTCAAACTCACTTGGAAAGAATGCATACAGTTATTAGTTCACATCTGAGCTCTGCTGAAATATTTCAGCCATGGAAGAAAACCAAAATGTCAAAAAATGGTGGCACTATAGTGGCACTCTTAATGACAACATATATGTGAAATATAACATATATATGAAAGATAACCTATACTGCTGTATTTATTCCCAGCTTCAGCTCAAGCCGCTACAGTTAATTGTTCCAAACGGCTTTAACATCAGCACTCTTGCCTAGTGCAGTTAGGAAACCAGATGACTCCTAGTTTGTCTGTCTGCTGTTGTTCTCTTCACTTTTTTTGTCTTTTATCACTGTTATCAAATTTGACACCAATGAACTTTTCTGAATTATTTTTCTTGTTTTACATGTTGCTTCTTTTCTATACAAGCTCCGGGGCTTCTGAGGGTCAGAAACAGATGGTCGTATCCTTTCCGTGTCAGCCAGAAAGTGCTATCTGCTCTTTCAACATTTTTGCCTGTGTGGCACATATAGTATTAAAAGCCTGCCATTGCTACACATGTTGGACCACAGGTAGATCAAATGCTAGATTTTGGTTATTAACATGGTTATATATTCAAAGCAGCGTATTCCAATTGGTATTCACAGGGTACTGAAAATGGTTGAATAGATTGCATTTCTTTGTTTGGCGCCACTGTAAGAGCAAGAGAAACTACACAGAAATCTGTCACTGGCCCACACTAAGATGTCTCAGTGTGTGGTACGTACCTATTACTGAAAACAATTACATAAGAGAGCAGACAAACAACTGATAATTACTAGGCTTTACATGCCCATTAGGTTAAGTATTCTTGAAAGTATGTTCATCTGGCATCACATTTACATTCTGATGGCAGAGGAGAGAAATTGGATATTAAATCTATTGGTTCCCTTAGAGGGCAAACAGAGCAAAAGAGTCTATTAAATCACAAAAGGAGAAAAAATTCCTAGCTATTCCCCATGTATTGTCTGACCTATCTTCAAAACCTGCTAGCATGTTTAATATACCAAACAGGGAGGCTGTAAGGCATCCCAGTACCACAAAAAGGAAAATAATCAACTCTCCTGTTGACTTGACATTAGGCAATTTAGCCTCACATTTCTTTCTTGCTTCAGCTCACCTGACTGCAAAATGGAGTCAGACATTTATGTAAATGATTATGAAATCTAAAGATAAAATGAGTCTTATAAATGCAAAAGTCCTTTTTATCTATTTTTTTCTTCTTTGGCTTAACATTTTCATTCTAAGCAATACAAGACATCTGATAATCACATACTATTCATTTCTAGTTTTTCCAAAGCTTCCTAACACATTTAGCAGTGTATTTCATTAGGGTCCTGCAAAAAGCATCTTTGCGTTTTACTACAAAGGGTCTAAAAGTTTCTTGTCAGCACCTTTATGAATTAATTATATGCTCCATACACAGACGGATGTTTTTTTTAAGTGACGTCCAGATCCATCAGGAGACATGTCTGACATGGTTTCAAAGTTACTAGTACCTGACTTTCATATGGTATTGCAGTCACCTGTGGAAACAAATACCCCACCAGTAACAAGCTTGTGATATGAATGAATTACCAAATCCTCTTCCTCTTCATGGAGACGTCAATCACCCACAGACTGTGACAGCGCCAATGATGCACTAAAGGGCATGCATTACATTTAAGCTGTTTATTTCAAGCTTGAACAAAATGCCTCACCAGAGCAGATAGCTTTTGTTTTAGCTGAGCTGTCTTTCCAGGCTCCAGCAAATCCAGTTCAGCTTCTAGAAAAAGCCAGAACTACTACAAAAACATGAAGCTGAGAAGTTTGCCATAATTGTAAAAGATTTTGTAAATGCTGCCTTAAGAAACAAATGTACAATCTCACAGTGCCTCTCAGAAAGAGAAATATAAAAAAGCATATTCCACCCAGTAAGTTTCTGTCTTACAAGACTATTGCAATATATTCAAAGTGTCATGTCTTACAATCTTTTCCTAAGACAATTGTAGGAAAAAAACAAACTAACATTGAGTCTATTCAGGAGCAGTTGTTCCAAACAAAGGCTGCTGACATTGAGTACATAATAGTGCCTGGCTGGGCTGAAAAACAGAAAAATACCTGAATGCAACCAAAGGGGGCACAAAACATCAAGAAGGATTATTTCCATGTTCAAATGCACTTATTCAAGTTCAAAGGCTAAAGTGAAAGACTGACTGTTAGACAATGACTTAATAAATTGCTTATGGCTTTGAATAGCCACTGAAAGCATCTTTCAGCATTTAGATGCAGTTTTGAAAGAAATTCTAGAGAGATTCTAGACAGCTATTATGGATAAATGGCTGTAGAAAATTTGGTCTATTCAAAATGGCCAGTACTCCTACACTCATAATAACAAGCAAGCACCAGCTACCTATACAATTCTACACACGACAGATTTTCAGGTTACACAGCTGAAACATCTGCAAGGTCACCCACCCTACAATGCTGGATATGGGTGCTAGTGCTGTTAGTTGCAGGCCCTGGAAATAATGTTCTTTTTATGTTCTCAGGATTTATACCAAAGTAACCTGGCTCTGTCATAACAACTCCTGACACATACCGCAAGGGTTTCTTTCGGACATAGCTGTAAGTCTGTTATTCTTTGTTGCAGTTACTTAATAGGCCTGGTCACAACTGGAATAAACTAGTATTGTTTCATTGACTATATAGCAACAGGCACCACACTAAGTCTCATAAAAAACTTTGTTTTGTTCTCAACTCTTGGACAGCCCAGCTCAGACACCACCAAACTCACTTCAGCCTTCCTATACTTCCAATGCTCCATCTGTAAATAAGGATGGTGACATTGACCGTTCTATACAGGTGCATCAGCATCTGTAAATGAAAATACTGTATCAGAACTTGTTGTTATACCTGTTGTTGAACTAGGCTGATTTATAGCACATATTATGTTTTTTGGTTGATTTTCTTTTAATCAAATAGATAAATAATAATACACAGTAAAAAAAAAAAAAAAGAGTACAGTAAAAAATTAATGTACATTAGGTACATTATAAGTGGAATGCAAGGAAGGAGGATAAGATCAGCTGTAAGTAGGCTGCTGTCCTATGTGAACCTTCCACTTGATTATTATTTATCAAAGCAGCAGCACTTAGTCCCGTATTCAAAGTGCCTGAGAATACTCAGTACAAAAGCTTTGGTAACTCGCTCCTCTTGAAATTATTCTGAGCCACTAGAGTCATAATTACACTGTCATAATGAAGAGGAAAAAAACCCTTCTAACAACTAAATTCTTGTTGTAAATTGCATTATGAAAGTGGCAATTCCCTCTGAAGTAGGCATTATCATGTCTTACTGCCCACGTCAGTTCATTATGGTGCCTCTGCTATCCCAGTGGAGCCTTCGCTTAGTAAATGAATGTTTTGGGATGATATTGCCAACTTGGGACTTATTACTTAATTGAATATGGAAACATTTAGGCCATTAGCATACATTTAGAAGTGTCTTATTTCACAGATGTTAATTTATCTTGGGAAATGCCCTTCTTTCTTCCCTCCTCCTTTTCCTCTTTCAATTCTTTCCCTGCAGCCAAGTTATTCAGTTAGGTCCTAGTCCATCCATTTGCAAGCCTGTGGTGAACAGCTTGCAATTTTAAAACATTCCTGAACTGACATTTGGAGTCTATTTTCAAAAAAAAAAAAAAATGAACAGCCGAACACTTCCTATCTTTCCTCACAGCTGAAAAGTATCACCAACTCTAAAAGATTAAGAAAGTCTAAACCTGTACAGCTAAATAGTGAGACTTCTTAGGTATTCCAACTTGTTTTATCCACCTAATTATTACAAGATTTCAAAGCCATGCATAAAGCATTTCTCCACAGGTATCTGGCTTAAGAATTTTTAACTGAAAGCTAGTATATTCCCTCTATCAAAAGGGTCAAGAATCTAGAATAATACAATGAAGGAAATTCCCCCTATTCCCTCATTATTAATATATATTGGAGCACTTACAGTAAATTCATGAAACATGCCAACATGTACAGGATTCTGCATGTCCTAAAGCTCCAGTCATGACAGATGTGTGAAGTTCTAGGGTTTGGTTTCTTTACCATGTTTCAGCAAAGGTTGAACATCTGTACAAGTTTCTAGGAAGCCCTGCTCTCCATTTGACACACTATGCATGTGAACTGTTGAGAGTCGCCAAAAGCCTAAGAGACTGCAGATCAGCAGAGCAAGATGTGTTCTATACAGTGATTTCCTGGACATATTTCTAGCAGCACAAGCTACCTCAACTGTGTCATCTGTTTAGAGCTCAGAGAGTACAAAACTCTCTGACTGTTCCTTAGGCAGCAAGTAGTAAAATATTGAATGCTTCAGTAAAACAAAGTTGTTCATGCATCCAGTTCTGTATCAGGCCTATATCTGTACCATCTCTTAAAAATAAAAAAAATGAGTATGATGCCAATATTCAAAAACATGAGGTAATTGAAATTCTTGCACCTTGAGATTTTGTGTATCCTGACTCACCCCTGTGCCATTTCCAAATCACACAGTCTGAATAGTGAGTGTGGATAGATATTGCACAGGTCATCTCAGTTTGCTTCCATGAATTTGTAAGTGTACAACAAAACCAATTTATTCATGTTGGCATGTGGCAGGATATGCTGGCCCAAACAAAATTATTCCTCTGAAACTACCTGCTTTCTATTGATTTCAGGCCATCTCTACACTGTGTAGGGAACTGCCCAGTTCTGAACTCCACCAGTGACTCTGTGGCATAGCAAGTTACTGATGGGTTCCCAAATCATATCACAAACCTTCTACAACTCCTGTGAACAGCACTTCCTTGAAATGAATCTATTTCTGAAAAATACTAGAAATTGCACTGGTTAGTCTTTCCGGACTGGCACTGGGAAAAGCCTTCCCCTGTAAGGCACCCACTGACTCTGGCCTGAAGGTTGAGCATCCTGTCTCTGTTCCTTCCTTCTCCCTTCCCTCCAGCTCAACACAGCCCTCAGAGTATCACCCCTGTAGTGCTGAATCTGGCGTTTGTCTGAATGCTTGGGAAAAAAAAGATCTGCTTTCTGCTTCTCCAGCATCGGTGTTAAGAGATGAAATTGATGCTGGAGGAGAGACAGTGTTATCACACGAAGGTGTTTTAGTCAAACGGAGCCAGGATATATGAAAGAGGCAAATACAATAGCTGCTTTTGCTGAAACTCTGTTACAAGTTTATACTGTTCCTTCCAGCAGCTTTGATGTTTATTCTCTTCATTGTAGCTCCTTTCTCTCTTAGCAATGCACATACCTATAGCTCACCTCTCTCCCCCTTCCATTTAAGCAGTGGAAGGCCTATTTAAACATCTCTCTGAACTACAGTGGTAATAATGTTGAAAATTGACTTTCCCCTTCTGAGTTTGAATTTGTCCACAAACAATTGCTTCAGCTGGTGGCGACTGACATTTTTCTATCAGGTTTTACAAATTGTTCCACATACAGTCTGGCAAAGCAATTACAGTCTCCACAAAATCTAGATCACAGGCACATTTTAGAAAGCATATTTTAACTTTTTTTTCTTTAAATTTTATCTTGATAACTCAAATCAGAGTCAATTAACATTTCTAGTTGCAGAGAAAAAACCTTCATACATGAACTCAAGGCAAGCAATCCTGTCCCTTAAATAATAAACAAAGCAAACAAGGAAAAACCCATCAGACTATTTAAAGTTATTTTCAGTATCTGTTAGCTTGAGTAATGAATACTTAAAATAGGCAATTCCTCAAGAAGACCACAATCCTTCAACCCAAACACTTCAGAGCTTTTAGGTATTAGATCCAAAGATCTGTAAAGAGATATCTTTTTGTTGATAAGCCGTTAAAAAGCACTTGCACCAAAGTTCACAGGGCACAGTTGAGAAAGGAATGGGAAGACAACAATTTAAAAAAATAGGAAAATAAAATTTTTCCTACATTACTTAGGTACAGACATCTTTTCTCCTTACATTAGATAAACACATAATCACATAGGTAAGTCACAGAGAACCACTGAAGTAGCTACATAATATTTTGTGAGCCAGATCCTCTGACTTCACCGCAACAGAACACAGCAATTTGCACAGGTTGAGGATTTCTGCCCAGTACAGCTTGTACAGTACCAAATCCACTGCATTGTCCTCGTTAGAATATGGGAAGAATTGCCCCTTCGTTTTTGAAGAACATAAGAATGTAAAAGTTTTTACTCAAAGAGCATTTAGCAAAAAATAACTAATGCAAACAAAGTAATACTGAGATTTGGACACAGGCTCCAAATATGTCAACTTCTAGCAAAATACTGAAAACTATACTGACAATAACTCTGTACTCAATGCTATTAAATACATATCCATAAATGGATCACTAATCCTATGTTTCAGTAATGAAGTTTCTAAAGATATTTACAGCTGAATATATGCTATACTAAGTGTTCAAGAATATTATCCATTTGGGCAATGATGCTAGATATCTTGTCTCAGGGTGTGCAGTTTTTAATATCCTACAGGCAATACTTCCTGTGTTGACAGCCAGTGTTTAGTTTCATCATTTTAAATTAACTGTTACAGATTTAGATCATATTATATCTACTCTAATACACTTCTAATCAATTATTTTGTGCAATGGAATATCTACCATAGGCTATTACTATTGATATTCTTTGTGATGGAGTTAAATGAATCAGCCAGCATAGACATTGGTTTCATAATAGTAGCTCCACTTTCGTCCATTCTCATAGGATTTCCACGCCATGGGAAGTGGGTGTTGATGTGGCAGCCAGAAAAAAAAGATATGGGAAACACATTGCAGAGCAATAAATTGGGAAAGACCCCAAGGATAGAGGGGTGCAAAGCAGGTATACTGTAAGAGATGCAGTTAACAAGTTGGTCTGGGTTCACTGTAGGCTTCAGGATACGATGCTGTGAAGAGGAATACTACTTCAGACTGTAAACATGACAGCAGGATGGGCTCCTTACAGGACTAGGAGACAGCAACTCTTGCCAGTGCATCAACTCACTCAAGGAGGAAGGAGTGCTCAGGTCAGCACTGCGCTCCTGTGCGGAACGGCATTCTGGCTACCCTACTGACAAGGATGAGTTAAGGGCCTCAGAGGATACAGCAGAACCACCTGACAACAAAAATGCAGTAAGGTTAGAGGTATTTTTCTTACAAAAAATTAGCTTTTTATATTAAGGCTTTACTGAATGTGGAAAAGTAGAAACAAAAGCTGTTGACAAATCCAGGGTTTAGCATCTTTCAGCTAAAGATGTCAGATTTTCAATTGCCAAAACAGTGATGGGAAATGGCGGGGAGGGGGCGGTGGGGAGTGGGAGTGGATCTAAATTTTCTGCCTTTTTTTTTTTAAACCAAAAATTGAATTTTTGTTCTGGTGTTGAATTATTCATCAGGAAAATAATATCTGATTAACTTTTCCTAGAGGCCTAGGAACCAATCATATTTTTGGAACAAAGAAAAATAAAACAACTCGATGGACAGGAAAGGCAATTGCCTCAGACATAACATTTGACAAAGGTGGAAAGCACAAAGGAACAATAGATAGAAGCAACAATAAAACTGTATAAATAAACTCAGGGGGAAAATATAGAGATCATTGGTTTGAAAGTAGTTAATGTTGAGAATGGATGAAAGTGTTGTTCCCAGCAGTGGTGGTGGCAGGAATAGTAGAACAGGAAGACATCTTAGTGACACTGCTTGCCTTATGGCTGGCAACACAGCAACAAGGGAAAGAGAGAAAAACTGGTCTGAAAAGTGACTGATGCTCTGGAAACAGGAGGGGGAGGAGAAGGAAGAGGAAGCAGTGCCCCAGGGAGCAGAGCAGGCAGACTGAGATGAAACATCTCTACTTGAGGTCTGCCAGCACAAAGATTGTCCCCGGCTCCCTCAGATCCTGGGGTATTTCTAAGTCAAATGAACACCAGCAGAGGAAACAGCGCTTTGGGACCACACTGCTGTACCAGGTTAAAAACCCTGATCCAGCTGGTTGAAGAAATGCTTGGTTGGCAGAGGATCTCTGGGCAGCATGCAGGACACTTGGAGAGGTGAGCTTTCCAACATCCAACACAGCTAAAACGGGGAAGGGCTACAGAGGATATGCTAAGCAGATAATCCTAGTTTCAAATTGTACTCACTTTTGTTTGATTTTTGCTACTGTTCCTTGTAAAGCTGAGGATTCACTCATGTCCTGTATTTTAACAACGAGCAAGAAGAGATGGGTGTATTTTATGATTTTTGCAGACAAAGATCTTTTGTTTGGCAAGTTGATATTCATGAATAAGTGGAATTTGATAAAGTAACAAGGCAATTTATTAAAATTTACCATGACTTTACATAAGTATTACAAGGATGTGTCAGGTCTGTTTCTTTAAGTAATACATTTAAAAATCTAAAAGGGCTCAGATTTGCCATTAGAAATGGGAAACTAATGTTACGTTTCTTTGTGATCAAAAATGCACTTTGAGATTGCCTAATGCATTTCATATGTGTGTGTTCATGCTGGATAACTGTTACCCTTAAAAAATGTGAATGCAACATTGTGAAAAGTCAAAATATTTCAATAATTTCAAACTAAAGAAGTTACTTCCCCCCCATGAAATGTCTTTTATTCCTCAATGCACTTTACCTTTATTTTTTTAAAGTATTTTGAAAATAGAAAAAATTCCTTATCTGGATGGAATTTCATGTTTTACTGGAATATTAAAGGAAGAGAAAGGAAGTTCATTGACCCAAAGTTTTACAAGAATGTTCTACGTATTTGGCCACCAAGATTAAGATAAAAAGAGAGAAACAGCCAGACAGTTTTATGTAAAGATATACATAATTGGGCATCAACAAGAATATAGGAAGAGCATACTAGACCCAACATCCAGCTCCAAAACTTGTCAGTAATAACTGGGAAAGCAGAAGAAACTGGAATGGCCATGTTCACTGCAGCAACAAGACCTGGCAGAGAGGTTCTTGGCAGACAGTTGGAAGGCTGATAAAATAATAACTATAACTTTTTACCACTGTGTGACTGCGTAGCGGCTGGGGCACATCGGAGCTAGAAAGAAGGTTTGCATTGGGCTTTGCACAAGCCTTGCTTTAGAAATAGACGTCCAAAGCTGACATGAACTCAGCATTGTGACAGCCTCTGAACTTTCTCAAGGGGCATGTTTCCCTGTCCCACAACAACAGCATAAAACTGGTTTACTCTCAAGGAAATGGGAGGCAGATGGGCAGTGACCCACTGTGAGGGCTGTCCCTGGCCCCAAGGCTCAGAGAAGGAATTGGTGCGAGATGTATAATTCCCTGGACCTGACAAAACAATGAGAAATCCTTGCACAGATCAAACAACATTAGGGGGAGCATGTGCACAGCAAAACGCTCTGTGTGTTATCTCAAAACACAATGTTTGATGCTTCTTTATCTGTGTTAAAACACCTTAAAGTCATGCTGTTCCCAGTACGATGCCCTCACCCAAACCCTTCTTCCTGTTGGCTTCACTTTATCAGTCAGTTGGGGATTTAAGTACATCACAGTGACATCTCCCGCTATTAGGTGAAAGTGTGATGGATGACAGGAGCAGAACCTGCAAACAAGGCGGCTCACACCTTGTCAGTGCCAATCACACTTACCATCTGTCTTCCATTTATCTAGCACAGACCTGACAGCCTTCTTTCATATTGTTTCATTTCTTACCACACAGGAGTCTCTAATGTTTTCTCCATTGAGAACTGAGAAGTTCTACAGGAAGAAAATAAAACTCAAAGGCATTGATTCTAGAAATTTAACTTGTAGTAACCCAAATTTCCCCACTCCTAAAAAAAACCCACCAAAATGACAAACCCAAAACCAAAACAAACCAACCCATATTTCCCAGCTATAGTTAAGCTGATTTCTGCTAGTGTTCTTCATCTCCCTAATGAGTTATATTGAAAAAAATAGTTTTCCCTAACTAAGTCTTCCCGTGTATCCATAATGTAGCAGGAACAATGATTCTGAAGTACTGGATCAGCAATCCAGTAGTCCAATCCCAAACAGCACAGCTATGGAACACAAAATATGCTCTTGATATGCATGCCAATCTACTTTACATTTTTTCTGTTATGATGGAGGTTTTATAGTTGTATGATGTGGACATACCTTCCTCTCAGGTGGTTAGAACATGCTCACTACAAAATACAGAATCCCAAGGAAACATAGAGGCCAGATTCACCATGTCCTTTCGTTAGGCTTACCTCTGTCAAGATGGTTGACTGAAACCATGTCAGACAGGTTTCTTTCTGTCCTCCTGGGATAAAAGCAGAACTTTGATGTTAAGAAGATAATGTGTTATTGCATCCAAACTAAAGGCTGACTCCTGGGATGGACCAAGTGACTCATGTCCTGCTGTTTCCTCTGTCAGGAAAACACCCAGCGTAGCTGGTATACTTAGATGGATTAAATGGGGTTCATTGGAGGCTGAAGTCTACACTGAACTCCAAGGACCAACCCATGAAAGAGTGCTACTCTTTCCACATTCAGAGTAATAAACAGGCAAAAGCAGCACCTGGGGTGATTTATACTGACCTGGCTTTATTGCCCCTAAAGAAGATCCACCTATGCTTGTCCACTGATGTTTAAGCTATCAAGCTGAAACCTCTTCCTGTTGCAAAAGACTCTTCAAGGCCTACAAGGTAAGCTGTCTACGCAAAAGGCATTTGTGCACTAACACACATGGATTCCTTTGGAACAGGGCTAGGAAAGGGACAGGAGAACAGTCTGAGCACACAGAGAACTCATGGTTGGAGCACTCAGTGGAATGATGCAGGAAAACCTCCACTGCCATCGTTAGCCATAGCTTAGGATAAAGGATGTGGAACACTGACTAAGTGTTGAATCACATTTTACACTCTTCCTACTTGAAGCTAAAGGTCAGTGAGGTAAATTCTAACTGTAGTCAATGTGAAACTTGAGTTTTATTGCCTTCTTTTTCTGAATGAGAAAAAAAAAATCCAAGGAAAATAAAGCTTCAGTGTCAAAGAGCTCCCATTACTGTAATGTTTCTTTGTTATCAAGTGATTAGGAGAGGAACAGTAGGCAAACTGACCCTTTTCAAGCAGGACAAACAAAATAAAGCTACCCAGTCTATAACTGCATGGACAGAACAGTGACCCTGCAGCCCACCCTGACTCCTGGAGTACACCTGCACGCAAGCAGCACAGGGACCATCTAGTGCAAGCAGCACGGTTATCCTAGTATTTGTTAGCAGAATATCAACGTACTGATCACACAGTTTCACATTTATGCTGGTCAAATCAACTGTGCTTACTCCTTGCAAAGGCTGGGAGCCAGTCTTTGTTCTGTGTGTACTGACAGTAGTAGTAGGCCTTGGAGTGTGATGGTAGCTCTTAGGTGCTACTGCAATGCAATAAACCATAATAGTAAGTCAGCTGTAAAGACCACTCATGTGAGTAATGGTTTGCTTGATCTGCCTCAGGTTTTTGACACTTGCTCAGTCAATGTGACTTTGATTCTCAAGGCAGAGGATCTTAACTGGAATAATTTTAACAGAAAGAATTATTTTCTTCTTAATATAATCTGCCAGTGCAACAGGAGGTACAGTGCCCTAGAAGTCAATAGTTCTTAAGTACTTGTCTCCATACTGCTACTGACAATTTTGGAGCCATTGGCAAGTCACTTAGAAATGCAGGAAAGCTATTTCCCCATCTTCTAGATGGGGAAAATTATATTTGCTTGACTACCTCATAAACAGGCTATGAAAGTTAATTCATACTTGTTCAGTATGCTGAACACAGCAGAAAAAGAGAAAAAAAATAATTCAGAGTGAAGCCTTTTAGCAGGCAGTAGCATAGGTGTGATTATACCTTAGCACTACTTTAGAAAGGCCATCACTGTACAAGCTTACATTAGGAAATAACATTTATTACAACGAAACAATAAAGACACAAGACTGTCATCTTCTTAGGTGCCAGTACATAACTCCCACTTACTTCAACATGTCACTTATCTAGTTTATGCCACTGAATACAATCTGACTGAAGTGTCAGCCCAGGAGACCATCAGGAGTGATTCACCTTGTTAAAGGCCACCTTCACAAAAAGGGCAAACTAAGCTACAAGGCCTGGAAACCTTGCGGATACTGTAAGCTTGCTGTTTAAAATCTCAAGGTACTGTTAAATAGAGTCAGGCATTGTTGCCTTTCCTGAACAGTCACTCTGCCTCTAGTCTATGTTGAAAAAGGCTCAGACTGATACAACATTATCCTCTTTTTGCCTCTGAAGGATTGGTCAGGTTGTAAGTTTGCAGATTTCCTTAGCACCAGAATCACAGAAGGTTTTGAGTTGGAAGGGACCCATAACGATCATTGAGTCCAACTCCCTGCCCTTTGCAGGACTGCCTAACACTAACCCTAACATCACCACACGCCCTGCCATCCTCTGGCTCAGGGGCTTTGGGCTACAGATGCCAATATGTACTGGGAGGGGACCAAGGGGATCCAGTCTGTACTGGCTAGAAACTATCTTTTGGTCATTCGTTACATTTTGTCAAAGACATTTTACCAAACTTTGGCTAGGGACAGAGGCAAGAAAGATCAGATCTTCTGAAGTTACCTTAAATGCATTTTACGCCTTCTAAAAATCAAGAGTCATATTCAGCCACTAACATAAGATAACATGAATATTAGAAGTTGCTATAATCAGATACAGACTTCCTGATCTGCTAAGGTCATATTGCCAAAAAAAAACCTTCCTTTTGCCTATGATACTATGTCTTGGTGGGGAGATTGTAGTAAAGGCTCAAAAAAAGTGACATGGCAGGGGAAACAACACAACCTGGAGCTACTGCTTGCTAAGGGGCTGTGTATTTCCAGCTCAGTAGCCTTTTATATTACCACTGGACAAGATCATGGTCTGGTGATCAGTCAGGTAACCAACTCGGTGATCTGGGGTGTTTTTTAAAACTGAAGAAATAACCATCAATGGAAAATTTTATATTTCCTAGGCTGTTCTTTGCAAGGACGAAGAACCCAGGAAAAATATTAAATTCATTTTTACATCAAGACTGAGCAATGGAACAGCTGAAATTTAGAGGCTATAATTTTGAAAGAATCAGAAAGATTGAAAGATTATTTTTTTCTTTTTTTAATTCCTCTTCTCTCCTTAGTTTTAAATTGGCCAATGTAGGCCACAAGATCAGTTAAAAGAGGAAGGGGGAAAAAAAAAAAAGTCAGTGATGTATGTTGTGGAGAAGAGAAGATTAGGAGTTGTTTAAACCAGAATGTGGAAGGGGATGTTTAAGTGACAGAATAAACCAAAGCTATAGAAAAAGGAAGTGAAAAATGCACATTAGGATTCTTTTAAATCTGGCAGAAGAGGTACAAATTCAGGGTTGGGATACCATGAAATAGCCACATAATGTAAGGCCTAGAGAAAAGCCCATCTCATTAGAGTTTTATGTGGCTGGTAACCTTCCTGATCACCACTTATTGCCTGATTGTTTCAACTACTAAAATATGATTTAGTTCAGCACTAAGAATAAAATTTGATTTAGCTCAGCACTAGAAGAACACACAGAAATCTGATAAAGTCAGTCTTGTTCAAATTTTCTTGCTGTATAAATTGAGTACTAATGATCTTGACACTGCTACCCTCATGTACTTATGCAGCCTTTCTCATGTTTGCTGGATTATTATTGATCTATTGTTAGATAAAATGACAAATAAGAGAAGTTTATGTAACCTGAACTCTAGGAGACTTTTAGGAAAAATTTTCCCAATTATCAATAAGTATTGCTTATTCACTTATCACAGTTTCACACTAGTCACTGTATTCCCACAATTATCATCAAAAAGATGACATAAAAAACCACCAGACAGACCACAAACCCTCTCAACAGTTTATAAAAATGGTACCTACATATCTCTGACTCCCAAGTTCGATTTACAAATGCAGAAATATCATAGATACAGTTTATAAAAAAAATCTCAACTTTCTTACCATATCAGAGTTTTACAAGTTTCCAGTACAACCTTCAGTCATTTCCTGAGAAAAACGGTATTTTATACCTGTTACTTCTTTCCTCTGGAAATCTGGCGATAGAGTTTGACAGTGAAATGCAAAACTATATATAGGTTGGGATAGTGTAGACCAACTTAACAGTATAAAATCAGGACACTTCTTGCTGCTAGTGAAGCTAAACTGGATTTTCTCCAAATGAAAAGATTTTCCAATAGCTACTCACTCAGCAGCAACAGCTAAAGAAAACATTTAAGGCCACAATGTTATGAACATGAAAGAATATGAGAAACAAAGGTAGGATTCTTTAACTGGAAAACCAATCCTAATCCCTTCCACTTAAGAATTTATTCTCCTTCACAATTTTTAATGTTGATTGAGAAAATATATACACCAAAAGGAAGATCCTATAAAACGTTAAATAATTCAGGACAGTTCCAATTCATTGCTGATAGGATATATTTCTCAAATACAAATAGAATTCAAACCAATAAGCAAATCAATCATTATTGCAGAAGTGAGCTAGCAGGTTACCTGTGGGGTTTGGTGAATTATAACTGTCCTTTGTATTTACTGAATAACTCCTAACCAAAGATCTCAGATTAGTTCATTCATTTTAAAGAAGCAGCACATTTTACCAAGATAGATTTTACTTATTTCTTCTTCTTAGCAGATGAGGAAAGCAAAGACTAGGACTTCATTTTTCAAAACCTGTGGCTACATGTATTTTTATCCCAAATGTCCTTTGGCTGCAGCTGTGCTGCCCAAAGACTCTCCTTTCTTTCAATATACCATGCACCAGCAGGCTCACCACTGGCCCTATCACCTTGTAGGCCATCATTTGTGACTCCTCTGAAAGTTAATTTCAGAGCTCAGCATCCCCATAAAACACCCAGTGATTTCACATTGGATGCAAAGGAAACCAGTGTAGGTTTGATGAATTCCAATGCCTAACTTTAAAGGATTTAAGTTTGAGGATCACATGTACAGATCTACACAGATAAAGTCAGTAGGAAATATCAGAGTGATGTCTGCTTCTTCAAGGCCAACATTTTAGTAGATGCCACTTGGAAGATAGTACATACTGCATCGAGAAGCATGCACTACCTCATAGGCTATTGGGTCACTTTTATATCCTGTGTGCCTGGGCAAATGGACAGGGTCCTGGTGGACTGCTCACTTGAATTCAGATAACTAAATTCTATTTAAGTGACATTTTGGAGCATCAAGTTCTTTTTTAGATTGGTCTTAGACTTCCATGTCACAATGAAAAGTCTGAGAGAGCTAGAAATAGCAAAGCTCATCTCCCAGCTTCCAATCCCTTCTGTCAATCACAAGGTTTTCTTTCTTCTCTTGGAGTTTATTTTTCTACTCCAGCAGCATCTCCCATGCATTAGGTCACATATATAAAGGAAAAAGCAGAGCTAAGCAGACAGCACAATTAACTAATTTTCTCTATTTAGATCTACATACAAAACCATTCCAATTTCTGGCAATAAAATGCCAGAGAAAAGGTCCTCTCTTCAAAACACATAATTCCCATACCCCTCTGCACTCCTACACATCCTCTACTGCACAATACATGGTTCTAACTTCTTACCATCATCTCCCATGCTTGCAGTGAGGTCATCATACATTATAGTACAAATTTAGCTGATCTTAGCAGGGAAGAAAGCATGTTCCCAGGAAAGAGAAAAGAGTGAAAGCCACAGGTAGGTAGGAAAGCAAAAAAGAACCGTTTGCAAAGTGTATATTTTGCATATAAATCTACTTGACACAGGAGAGCAAAATGGTAAGAGTGCTTTTACTCTGCAGGCACTTATATCAGCGCACTGGAAGCTCACTTCAAGCCTAATCCTGGAGCACCTTGGGCTGCAGCAGTGGTAGGTGAACCCTCTCCTCTCAGAGCACATAATTGTCAGAAAGCCACATCCCTGTGTTGAGCCAATGGGTGAGCAACTCTGGAGAGATCTTGTGAATGTACAGGGTTTGTGAGGCCTAAAAAGCTCTGTGTTATTACATGGCCATATCCAAACTCCTGTTAGGAACGAGTTCTTACTGACCCCTTCTGGGGAGCTCAGCCCTTAAATACAAAGTTCCACCATGACACACTATTATTGGAGGACACAAGTGTAAGAATTACAATAGGCAGTGCATGCTGTAGGCTATACTAGAGGGAGAGGTGAAGCTATTGGATGCTCAGTGAAAAATCTAATTACTCCCATGCTTCTGCTGCACATACTTCTGGGAAAACAAAACAAAAAAAAACCCAAAAACACCACACCAAAAAACCCAAAACAAACACAGTGGAGTTGGGCTCCACCAGATAATCAAAGGCTACAGCTCTCCTCTTATATGCTGAGCATTAGAGCAAAGGACACACAACAACAGCAACACAAACTGTAGCATCTTAAAATAAAAACAGAATGCACTTCTGGTCATGGGAGCAGCATTAGGTCCTGCATCCCTCCCCACGCACCAGGAAGCTTCATGCTGCCCTGTCTGACCCTGGCACACGATGCCATACCGTCAGCTTCTGGCAAAGCCCACATCACAATGTGAGAAGAGATGGATGCAACAAAAAGGCACATTTCCCAGTATCCTGGTAAACTCTGGTATCCTGGATTCAATTTCCACATGAAGAAATGAAAAGAATGTTTTTCTACGTTTTTCAGGGAAAAAATCAGATTTGGGAAACCAGAAGATCTATAAGCATCAGTTGCTGCCAGAACTTCATTTACTTCTTTAAGGGTAATAACTATATAATTTAGCACACAAGATTCACTAAGTATAATTATAAATTGAATACCTGTAAAAAAGAGACTGCTTTTTTCACTCATTAATATATATCTATGTCTGACATTAAGTACCTTAAAACAATTCCACCTCTACTATTTCTTTGTTGATTCATCTCCAGAAACAGGAAAACAAATTTAAAAGGTTGCAAACAGTATCAATACTGCTGACTTTTAAACAAAAAGGAAGGTTATATTCAGGAGGCTAAGCAAAAACATGCTAATAAAGAAGAACTCTATCTACACTGTAGATTCAGAACACTCATTTTCCCAAGTTTGGAAAACTATGGCACCCCTACATACATTAATTGTAATGTATGTAACAGCACAGTGTTAATAACCAGCAGTAATTTAGGCTTGCAGCAAATAGGAATTGTAGTTGCATAACACTAGAAGCTTTGAAGCATTAACTACTGAAAGCATCTGGAAGGACTGACATGAAATAACACTTTATATGTTTTCCATTCTCAGCAAAAAACTTCAGATAAAGATTTCCTTTCAATTTCACTTTCCAGTATACGTATTTTGACATTTGGAGAAAAACAGTAAAATAAAATAGACTAGAATATTTTCCACAAACTTTAGGGATCTTTCAACACCTTTTAATGGGAAGACTAGAGAGTCTTCAGCCTTCTCTGGTCAGCAGCCTGCAAAAAGATGACAAAACAGTCTCTGGGACTGCATAGGCTGCGGGCTCTACAGCAGCCTTCTTTGGGCTAGGATGTATGACACTATTTGTGCCCCAGCACACAACCCTCCCACATGGCCAGTGACAAAGAATACAATGAATAATTAATTTGCATTCAAAAGGAGAGAAAATAATAGCATAAAGGCACAGGACATTAAATCACTTATATTATAAAGGCATTTAATACTGCTTCACTGAGAAGATATAATTGCTCGTTGCTTGTATACAGTATGTAATCTTCAAATAATTGTTGATATTAGCAGTGATAAAATCGCTTCAGAGAGGTTGAGTGACTTGGCCAAGACCAAAGAGGAAAGAAGTGTGTGAATTAAGCTGAGAAATCAGTCACTTAAGGCTCAGGGCTCTAGTCCACGCTTACAACCTGGTGCTTACAGCAGTATTCTGTATTTATCCATCATTTACGTATTATCTCCTTCCTTCCTTTCCTCTAACTCTCACGCCCATACAGAGTCAAGACAAATATTTTTAATTTCTCTAGTTCATTAAAAAACAAAACCTAGACCTTGGCCCTTATGGTCCAACTCTTTCACAAAATTAAAAACAGTCCATCAGTTTCACATTCACTACTCTAAATCTTCCACTGCACAGAACAGCAGTACGAGGAACAAAAACAGTTACCTTTCCCTATATATTTTAGTATTCAGCAGTTTCTAGAGGGTTCTCCTTGGAGACAATTTCTTATTAGAAAGGGGATAGAGTTTATTCTAAACATAACTGTTTTGAAACAAAAAATATTCCATAGTGATGAGTAATTTCTGACTTTTGGTTGTTTTGCACGGCTGTTTCTTCTTTTTTGACCTGTATATCCTATATTTTCCATCTGTTCAAGCCATGATTTCCAGTCCACTGGAGCAAAAGCAATGGTAAAAGCATTTTGCCAGCAGCCCTTGGCCTCACTTTATGAATACAGTTCCAAATCTTGCTGCCACTCAAGGTACAGCTTCTAAAATAAAGGACTGTTTCAAAATAAAAATTAATACAATTTTCTCATTGTATTGGGGGGGGGGGGGGGAGAAAGGGGACCTTTATCAGAGAGGAGTTTAGAGGGAGATCAAATAGATGAGCACGTGCTGGTCTTATTGATATTTACAATATAGGAGCAGAAACCATAAAGACCAATTAGTCATTACAGTGCACAACAGCCACCAGCACTCTAGTTTCTGTTCCAAGGAGCAGTACCGCCATCGCAATCAGAGGACACAGCATTCCCACCACTGCCAGGCTAGAGAAGGGGAAAGAAGGCAGATTAACTGACTTGCTTAAAGCCACCCTGGATGCTTATGGGTTATTGGGTACTGAATCTGTGTCTGCAAGAAGAAATTTGATGTCTTCATTCATTCATTATATGACAACGGCTGGCAGTGGTAGTCATATTAGCCTCTTATTAACCAGATGCAACAAATACTCACAGAATTAATTTATGGTCTTGACAAACTAAGGATCTAGTAAGGTTTTCCCTACACCCTTGGGATTCCCTTCCAAATCTTGGAACCCCAAAGCTGGAAACAGCCAGGAGTTTGTTAGAGCTATGTTCTGCTTCTGAAGTGGCCTGTTGAAGATCAGTCTGGTGAAACAAGGCACCTTGAAACACATTATTACTTTGTCTATAGCCCTTAGGAGTAATCCGACCACACAGTGGCTTTTAGTGTGCAATCCCATATTTTGCCCATCTAGTTTACATTGCATAACAGGCATAGGTTTCTTCATTTAGAAATACAAAAACTGACCATCAGTTGGTGAAAATCCATACATTGTACAGCAAAAAGGGATCATTTCGAAAATACAGAGGGACCTTCTGTGTAACAGCTGATGTCAGAGACTGCTCTTCATCTCCCCAGACTGCAGGTTTTTTCCTTAGACTCATCATTTCTCTGAGTGGACAAGGTCTGTTATCCTCTCCTATATATTATGATGAATCATTTTATTGATTATTTACATGAATGGGTCATTTCTGCTCCTTTTTGCTCTATCTCAACTGACAGGATGGAGGATTATTTACATATCTGTTCATGCTCTCATATTTACATGTGCTAACAGGATGAAGTTTCTTTCAGTCTACACTGACTCGATGTCTGTACCTTTAAAAACCAGGAGAATTTAAAGTTTTAGAAACTTAAAACTCAACCACGTCATAGAAGATGTCTCTGATGGCTTTTACACAATGCCAGCTGGAGAGTCTGTTCTGAAATCAGAACAGGCAGCATATCACAAATGCAGCCTTTTGTTTAGTTGACCATGTCAAAAAAGAACATATATAGTATAATCATAGAATGGTTTGGGTTGGAATAGACCTTTAAAGACCATTTAGTTATGGATAATGGATATACTAGACTGACATGCAAGACTTCCAATCCTGAAATAGGGCCTTATTTCAGTCAAAGGCTACTTCAATATCTAATCACTTAGAGTAACATTTACTCCTAAAGAGAGGGCCATGAAAGAGGCATTAGCATCTTGTCTGACACTGGCATTACAGGAGATCCCAACATAAAAAAAAGAATTTAAGCCAAAGCATTTAATCAAGCTCAATTTTTTGCTCTTACCTGGTAGTTGCTTTTTCCCTTACAGCAGAAGATACATAAAAATTAGCAACCACCAAAAACTGAATTAGCTATGTACATGTCATGGAGGGATGAATGCAGAAAATAGATACTACAATTCTGACCAAGGAAACAACCAAACGAAAGCTTAGACATGCTGTAGTTAGGATCAAAGACAGACAGGCAATGATGCTTTAGAAGCAGAGTAGAACAGATATACAACTACTCCGATATTGCAGCGTATTAGTCTTCAAGCCAGTTACTGTTAGAAAAGCAGGTCGAGAGAAATCAAAACTCGTGAAAGTGACATGAGTAAACAGCAAGCTGTTACAGAAGTTTATGTTTTTAAAAGGTAACAGCAAACACATTTTTGAAGAAAAAAAATGCCACATTTTTCATTTTGAGCTTGTATTTGCTATATAGTTTTAGCGTATTTTTTGTGGTTTATGATACCTTAGATCTCAAAATAAAGAGCTAAAATTCAAACACGCCATTCCCTTTTTGTTCCAGAAAATTAATTTTAGAAGCATTCATTTAAAAGTTCAGGTGTTCTGTTTTCATCCTAATTTAAACAAAGAAAGATTTTTGAAAATTTTATAAACCTACATATAGTATAATTATCATGGTTATAGCTAGCTCTACTTTTAACTGATCACAGCTCATGGAAATATAGGTGCTTTGAAGTCAGATTTCTAAGACCCTGCATTTATAGAGTAAAAACAATGAGTGGTTTTTACCTTAAGTCTCTCAGATACAAAAGGTTTTTAATGTTTATATTTAAACCAATTTTCATATGTAGTGGAAGTTTCCATACACATCTGAAGTAATATCCCTTTAAAATCATTAGTATAGGGGAAGATAGAAAGGCATCCCTGAACACTTACTATGAGGAACTCAGATTGTCTGTCTTGAAATCAGCCAGGAAACAACTGAAATCTTAGGCAGATTGACTCAGAGAACAAAAACCTGATACAGTAAGTAGAGTAGACATCGTACCCGTGCGTGCCCTCTACCCAATGAAGAGGAAATAATGGTCCTCAAGTAAGCAACTAAGTGCTGTGGTTGTTCAGTTTATATATGACCCACTTTCAAAGGAAAAATGACCTGATTTTATGGCAAACTACTTCCCCCAGAAATCCCACACAAATCTCGTGGAGGGAGGGAAGAAAAAAAAAATGAGAATGACTAGTTTAAGCCCTTACTACTCGGGTCAGTGGAGTCAAATCTGACTTACTCCTTACTCCAGTATGAGGTATACATCCATGTATAACCATGTTGCACTTATAGCTTTGTGACATTTTAATAACCGAGCCCTGAAACATATCTAGGCGACTTTAGCCAGAGATTTTGGGAGTTTCAGATGTATAACCACCAGAGAAAGAGTATTTTGTCTCAAGTCATGATTTCTTAGGTGAAGGCACCAAGCATCTCTAGTGTTCAGCACAGCTGTTGACTATGGTGCATCTGTGACATTTGTAAGAGCAGGGAGTTCACTGCTCCCTCTCATGATGCGCCTCCTCTTTTGGAGGTACGTTTTGTAAGCTTTGGCACCAATGGTCATTTCTAGGACAAACACCCAAGATAAACGAGTCTTAATCTGAGAAGCCAGAGTATGACATTTACCTCCAGTTCTAAAAGAGCTGGCACAAGTAATTGGTAAGAGATAAAAGAATAAAATCAGCTCTACACACACCGATCTTCCATGTGCCTGCCACACAACCGTACTTTATAGTGCTGGAATTTATATGGACTTTATAGAGTGGCAAACTTGAAAAGAAAAGCCAGCTGGACAGTCTCACTTGTATGCCATGCATATCTGCTCTCAGTTTGCCACAGTACAGCCTGATAGTCTTTGCTGCTCTTTCTCGTATTATTTTGGTGGGCTTCCCATCATAATACCTCAATCCTGGGACAAAGTAAATGCAGCACTGGACATTACATTCAAAATACAACCACAACCACCCTCAAGTATTTTTCATCTTCAGAAATGGTTTTGGTATATCTATAATACTTAGGAACCTCAAACATCCTGTAAAACAGAACCAGACTTACAACAAGTTGGGGAGAGATGTTTAAGCATATAAATCCTATTTAGATGCCTAATTCTTGCTCACTTCCTATAAACACCTTTGTGAATTTGAGCTTTACTAATCCAAACATGAGTTCAATGAGAGATTAGGAGCACTGCAAACTCTAGATCAGGAGACTTTAAATGTTATCTCCTATTAGCACATAGATAGGACCCAGCTCTACTCTTTCAATTTTTATAAGAAGTACTCGAAGAACAACTTCAAGAAAAGGCCTTTCTCACTCAAAGAGATCACGTCTCAGACAATTCATACAATATTAGATGAACAATAGGAGAAATGTTGAGTCAACCAACCGCAATACAATTTCTGTAGAGCAGCAATTGAAGGACTGTTAGGCAATTTATACATGAGAAAGTGACTTCCCATACCAAGAGTAGAGAAACAGAGAATAAGGTACCAAAGAAACACAGAACAGCCTTACCTCAGTGTGAACTGATCTTCTGTTGAATTTTTAGCAACAGATACAAGGAAAGTCAAAATGTCACCTTGCTTGACAGTCTTTGGTGCATACTGGATGGCAATATTATTATCCAATCTCATTTCATTTAAAGAAGGGCCAGCATGTGTCTGGTAAAGGAAAACACTTCCAATCCTCTGCAAGGGAGGTCCCGACTCATCAATGTCGTTGCGCCCTGGTCGGATCCCATTACTTTTCCTGACATCTTCCTTGGTACATTCCCCTTTCTCATCTCCTGGTTGTATGGCATAGTAAAGCTCCACAGGACTCCCTTCAGACTGATCCATTGTTTTTTTACGGCCAGCAACAACTGTGGGGGGGTTAAACCAGCTTGGCAGGAGCTCCAGCTCTGCCACACACAACCCCAGATCCCCTTGCAATCTGCAGCTGCCCCTGACTTCCCGCGTCTCTCGGAAGGCAAAGACCCGCAGGCAGGGCAGCCGTTCCGTGGTGCTATAGTCATCCCAGTCCCTGCCCACGATGTAGAACAGGACCTGGACTTTGGGCTTGCTCAGGTAAATTTTGTCACTCATTATGAAGGCCTTAAGTTTCCAATTAAAGGAGAACTTGTTAGTAGATCCGAATGGATTTGAAGACAACATTAAGTCCTGGGGCACTACTTGTTCAATGGAAAAAGGTCCATAGCTGGCATTTAACACAGGTGGCCTCTTGGATTTGTAGATCAGAAAGGATTCCACTCGGGACTGCAAGCTAGAATTCCTCATAATATCCTGGTTGGCTTCCTTAAGAAAGAAGGAAACATCCGCATTGTGGATACGATAGGTCACAGGCAAGTAAGTTGGCAGTAAAGAAAATCTCTGTATACTCTCCAGGATCCCTCGACTCTCAGCCACTGTTAAAAGGAAAGGAGAGTTTAAAAGATCAGATCTTCAAGTCATACTGTGATATAATCTCACTGACTTTACTGAGGGGATTGACAGTGCTGTAGCTGGTATTAGTGGCAACAGCAATCACCATCAATCCATGCAGAAGTAGCCTAGGTAGATGTTGATTTATCTAGTTAGCTTGGAAAACAATAGGTTATGATATGTTCTACATGGCAGCTAGATTAAAAGAAGTAGCTTGCATAGGTTTATGCATGCCAAAGGTCACATCTTCACTTGCGGTATACATTTATTATCAAAGAGCAAAATTACCCAGTCAGAATCTGCAACATAAGATCAGTGCAAAGGCACATTTAAAAAGGAATTTGATCATTAAAGCAAGATGCACCTGCACAGGAAACCAATGCAATGATTTTACATCAGATGCTACACATGGACCACTTAGAGTTCACTTCAACCTTCTTTTCAGCACTCTCAAGCAATATATGGAATTTAAGTGGTTTTCTGCACAAGGCTGAATTTCACCTTAAGAATAGTTAGCACAATAACCATTTACACAAAAGCTCCTTTACAACACTATAGTACTAGAGGATTTTGAAAGGAACTTTATTTGCATCCAATTTGTAGTCTCTTCTATTTCACTTCATCTGTGAAAAGAGGGGTTTTTTCTGTAAATAACTATCAGGATTCATGGCACTGTTGTTGCCTAACCCTACTTTGTTCCCTAATACAACTGCATTATCTGTAGGCTGTACATCACTGCACATTGAAAGAACATCTTCAATGACACTGAGCCTCTCTTACTGCAAGATATCTATTTTAACTGTGCCATCAAGCAATTACCTGAGGCAGGCTATCATATTAAAGAATAAACTCTCCATCCTTTCTAGGAACTGTCAGTCCCAAAGAGCAAAGACATACACTGTTAAAAAAAACACAGATGCAAATACAGTATGACCTTTGCTGTTTGAATATCTGACCTTTATGCTTATGTCTTCACACTCTAATTGTGAAATAAATAGCTTTTTTTTTTTCCCATAGCAAATGCAAATCCTTACCCTTATCCAGAACAGTGACACAGGGTTACCACAGATGGTATTCAAAGGCAACCTGGTTTCCCAAGCTCTAGTCCACAAATGCTTTATTAGTCCTTATCTTGTTTGGCATCCGACCTAAATATTTATTTGCTTATCAAGTACTGCTGTGGCCTAAACTGATGTCAGTTACTCCTAACCACCAATCTACCATTCATGTACTGCAATTCACTGCGAATCCTAGAACAGGATAGAAGATGCTTGTTATCTTCAAATCCTATGGGAAGGTATTGTTAGTTCCTAAAAACTTCTGATTTCACACCTCAAGCGTTCACCAAAAACAGTCTGGAAAATGCCTCTCACAGTAACAGCCCATGGGTATATAACCTGAAAGGGGAATCTGCCTTTGCAGAAGAGGAAGCCACTCTGATACTAGCCATAACCAGCACGTCCATCAAGGCCCCTCCACAACAAAGCAGTTAATGCAGGAGATTTCATTCTGCCACAGACTTTGGACAATCTCAGACAAGTCACTTCTCCTGTGCTGCTGTTCTATGTCCAACAAATAAGGGTTTTACTATTTATTTACCCTCACCCTTTGTCTGTGTAGACTTAAATGCAACAGACTTACTTTACTACTTATACAAAGAGCATCACCTACAACAGTAAGGCTGTGATCTCAGTTAGGGTCTCCAGTCACTAACGTAATGCAAAACAATAAACTGGAGCAAAGACTTTTCTATATAAAAAGTCAAAAGCAGCGAGCTATTAAACAAAGAAACACAAACAAAAAAGCCCCAACAGACCAAAACACAAACAAACCCTAGATAAGGGTGGGCATCATTCAGCTGTAAAACAGAAGAAACAAATCTCAGAATGAAAGAGGCCAGGAAAAAAGGATGGCAGAGAACAGTTGCACAGTTTTGGAAATCTTTCTCTCCATCTTCAAAAACTGAAATTCCTCTCCCAATAAACAATTAAAATAAAACCTTACTTTTAAAAGTTTAATTAATGTCAACCCTTAAACCCTGCCTGGAATTAAAAATAAATTCCATCTGAAGAATCAGGAAAATGGCCTCAGCACACACCGTCATATGAGACTGTAAATTCCAACAGCAATAAAAGGCTGAAGTCCCATGATCCCTAGAGGTGGAAAACTCAACTTAGATCTTGCCTGAATTTAGAGGAAGTCACACCCAAGGCTTTTCTGCTTGTTTTTAATCAAGAGTAAACTGAAGAGTTTCTTTGCATGCAAAAACACCCTTTATTTTAGCCTTGGTCTTTTCAGCATTCAGCTCCCACTCTCTCTCCAAATATTCATTGAGAGCAGATGAAGTTTTTAAAGACCTTTTTCTAGATAATCCCCCAACAAAGATTTCTAACAACTCTAAATGGCTTTTCTAGTACTTAGAGTTGCAGGGATGCATCTCTCCTATCCAGCCCTAAGGCGAAATCTGTTCTGCTGTTGTACTCCTCAGATCACCCAGCCCATAACATGGTTCCTCCATCTAATGTCCCATTTATAAATTCCACACTCATTTTGTACTCCTCCCAACAGCTTGGCAAAGCACCATTAAACACAGTGAGGCATCGAGGAGGCAACTCAGAGCAAAAATGCTCAGGGTATTCAATTTTTTATTTCCCTTATTTTGATTGCAGCTCCCTCCCTTGCATTCCACAGGGAGAAGTACATTATTTTTATATTAAAACTAACAGAGTGTTTCGCCTCATAATTTTTTAATCATTTATTTTAGTGCTTAATTATCTAAGGGATTAAAAATCTTCCCTCTGTATTCCCCATCTCCACAGGACAATGTTCCTCAGAGTTTGTAAATCAAAGACTCTTCAGAATAAGAGAGCAACACTAATTTAAAAAAAAGAAAACAGAAGTGAACTGCCTATTAAAAAAGGAAGCAATCTCACCAGATAGAGCAATGTCCACTGGTTTTTAAATTTTTGGGCAATGGCAAACTGGTCTGCTCACTGTTACACTTCCCCCTACCATCAAGCTGTGGACGTGCACTGAATATGAATTGGCTTATGCTGGAAGCTGACAGCAGCTTTCCAAACAGCCAAAGGCCAAAAATTCAAACAATTTTACACTTTTATCTGGGGAGAGTTATAATCAGCACAAACAGAAAAAAAATTTTCAAAAACTACACCAAGCTCTGCAGTACCATCTGGATTTTGACCGTGAAAGTTTATTAAGTATTCTGAAGGATAGGAAATTAAAAACAAAAACAACTATCGGCATCCTTAATTGCAACCATGATTATTTTTGCAAAAAATTATGCATGCTTTTACAAAGGCAGAATTGCAGAAGATTACAATTGTGTGTTATTGGGTGAGACCCAGCATAAAAGTGGAGTTTCAAAGACTTAAGTCATATGATCTACCCTAATTATTACATCAGATCCATACCATCATAATCAAAATTTCACAGGAATAACCCACCTGAATAAATAAGACAAGAATCACATCGTGAATCTCTCAGTTTAAATATGTCAAAGAAAATAAAGGATGGGTAACTGAAGTGCTGTAAGGAAACATCAAGACAAAAAACACAGTTAAATCTGGGAACTGCAATTACTGTACCACTATATCTGAAGGCTTGCCTATGAGAGGAACTTGACAGCAGAATAACCAAGTGCAAGAGCACAGCACATTAACTAGCCTTACTAGTTCTCTGTGGGGATGTATGACACAGAGTACATCATACTCTGTGTCAATAGAAGAAGCAGTGGTACCAGATTAAAACAAACTTGGAGGAGTTTAATCTATCTGTGTAAGGATGGATTCCTACAATCCATAGAGATTCACTCAACTTCGAATTGATTAGCTGTGGCAAGCTGTAAAATCAGTTTATCTTAGGCTGAGATACTGCAGAGGAAAAATCAGATTTTTCCAGAGGACCACAGCAAGTGATGCCTCACAGCACTACCGAATCTTGAGGGGCTGACCCTCGACTGGAGTAAACTGCTCCACTGCAAGGTCTGGTGAAGACAATCTACTGCAACTGCAGAGTGGTGTTACAGCATTCTGGATTCAGGAGATGATCCCCAACAGTTTGAGGCAAACCAATAAAATCTAATTTGACACTGTGCTTATGCCAGGAGATATTCTTTCTCAATCCCTTACAACTACGTCTGTATTTGACCTCTCATGCTGTGAATGGTTTGGTGAGGATTTCAATCAGTGGCCACCTGGGAAGAGATGTTGCAGTAGGGTGGTTTTCTTTCCTTTCTCTTTAGTAAAGCTTCTGCTGACGGACACTGTTTAAAAAGTACTTGTCATTGATGGAAGAAACAATTTCATTGCAGGTCAGTGAATTTGAAAAAATCTGAGAAAAAGGCAGCATATTCAGTCTCCTCCCACACAGCCAAAGCTTGTCCATATGATATATGCCCGAACATGACATTGTAAACATGCTGCATTTACTTTCCAGAAGGTCATACCACTTTCTTCATTAGGCTATTAATTTTGTGTTGCAGCGTGGCTAAAAATCTTAAATCTTTATTTCTTTAATATCATGTAACAGCAGCTCTCAGTCAATGACAGAACCACTATTCATAGCTCAGTTTTACTGCAAAGTTATTGACCATGGCTTCAGAAAATTGAAGAAATCTGCCAGACCACTAACTTCATTCTATATTGTCAAATCCTTGGGACTTCATTGCCCTAACAGTTACTTTATTTTAAAAACTATTCAATCCACGATCATCCAGCATTCATGAGAAATAAAACACTCCTCCAATCAATTAGATAATGCTACTGTTTTAAAAAAAGAAAGTAATAATTGCCTTTTGCTTGTAGATTGAAGGGAATAACTTCTTAGGAAAATTGCCTTACCAGCTGCAAGCTCAGACTGGTAATGCAATAGATGAAGTTTGTTGCTGTATCTTGGGGATTGAGATAAGTGGTTCTTTTCAGCCTGGCCAGAAATTTTACCTTTCTAGTTAGTTTCAGCTGTTCTCCTTGAATCTTCTGAACGCTTTTGCTCTCCTAGGTTTGTTATGCACTGGATTATTTTTTTTTTTTAGCTAAAATCTCTAGGAAAAAAAGTTTGTTAGTGTGATCTATTTCCAGATCTGCAAACTAATGTCACAGGGATGTCTGTTTCAGTAAAACGCCATGCTCACTTTTGGAAAATTAAGACATTTCAGTCTTAACCTAGTTAAGCAGCTGAATCCACTAACATTCAACAGTGGGGCAGTTTAAAGCTAAGCTATAAACAATAGTGAATACCATCCCCAGGTGTATCTCAGTCAGCTCTTAACAGAGGGATGACCTACTCTGCCAGTGTATGTCACTTACTATGGACAGAGTCAATTAAGACTGATACATGAGTATCTTAGGATCATTTCCATCTTACAGGATTTGTTGGTTGCTTGTCATGTTCCTTCCTTAAGTTCAAGCATCCTTCTGCACAGCCCTTACACATGAATAGACAAAACTGAAGCTTTCCAAGGATGACTTAGTATGTTCCCTCTTTTGCCAGTCTTGTAGCAGCATCAACTTGCTTAAAACAATTAGCACTGCATTTTCAAGCTTTTGATTAAGTTCTATGCTTTACTGAGAACAGCTTTCTGACAGGGTGACAAATTGATGGGAGGTTTTGACCTCAGACAGAAAGAAAGGCAATACAAGCTTTGTGGCAGTTGCTCACTTTGCTTGTTTAAGAGCAGTGAAGTTGTTCATCGGTTACACTTTGCAGTGGTGCTCGACAGAAGTCCAGAGGGAGGGAGCAGTGTAGGTACAGAACAACACAGCGCAACAGGCTGTGAAGAGCACCAATAGCTCAGATGCATTGGAGGGCAACAGATGAAACCCACAGGAAGAAACACTGTTCCATATGATCAAAAACCTGCAAACCCACCCACAAGCTTACTGCAGATGATTCTTTGAAACAATTTTCACCCAGCTACATACCTAATCTGTGCAGTAACACAGAGTCAGGAAAGTATTTTAATGACTTGATGCCATAAACATATGAATCTATCCCACAGATATCCATATTGAAAGTTGTATATCAGTTATTCCCTGACAAGAAATTAAACCAAAAGCTGCAAGGTTAATTTTCTGTTAGGTTATACTATGTTACATGCATTCAAAAGTGAACTGTTTGATATCCAGTGGACAGCATAGCTTCCTTCCCTAGTTAGCATCTCATTTTAGCATTGATTCTGGGAATTTATTTATGTTATTAAATCTTTATTACTTCTGTGACCGGAAGCCTTAACTGAAATCAGACTTCATCAGAAGGAGCTGTATGTGCCTGAAAGAATCTACAATTCAAGTTAATAGACAAGATTTTAAGAACTGGAAAATTGATGCCAAAATAGTGATGGGATTTACCAAAAGCCATAAAGCCAGCATGCATTCAGGGCTAGAAACCAGTCATAAATCACCGATTCCTCTCCAGTCAGCATTAGATAAGAACATTTCAAAAATATTTTCAACAGCTATTTTTTGATAAAAACTGGAAATCTAAGGGGGGTTGAGGACTATAATCAGCCAGATTTTACTGTAGTCTTTCACTGCTTTGTCATTTCAGCCAAAAAAATAAAAATCTTGTTCAACGTCTCTGCCACAAACAGATAACAGAAGAAGCTGAGCCATCATATCTCTAGCACAGAGCGTGACAGTGAGCTCCTGCCTACATTTCACAAGAACGGTGCAACAGGTAAGTTTTCCTATCCTGAATATGATCTATTTCTTGCAACTAAATATTCCCTTATGAAGACATTATTGCACATAAAAATGTTCAGTGATCACTTTATTCTCTACACAACTGTGTAACACAATGAAATAACGATTGACGCGTTACTCTCACTATTCACACTGGAGCACTGATTTCCCATCATTCTTCGCCTACTTGCTTGGAAGAGGAGTATCAGCGTCTATCTTCCACACAGTACAGAAATAAAAGAATCCAGCCTATCTGGCAGCAAGAACCCTAATCTTTCCTCCTAGTCTTGTCATACCATTAGAGAACAGTTTCCAAAAAAATCTCATGCTTTTGGTAACAAACACCATCATTCTAAAGGGCAAGTACCAACAGAACAGCGATAAGACTAAATCAATGTGTCACAAATAGGAAAACAAAAATAGAACCCTGGAACCCAAGAGTCATACCTTTATCTCTAACGAATTAAAAAAGAAAAAAGGATTCAAAGCCAAAAGTCACCAATTTGTTTTTAAGCCCTTTCCTTACTAGCATTTCAGACTGCTCTGCCTGCTTCACTTTATAACATCCCCTGTAACTGTTTCAACCTTGGAAAATTATCATTATTCTCCAAGAACAATGCTGTTCCCAAACTACCAACATCCCCCCCTTTCCCCAAGTTATTACACTCTTGTTCCAGTTCTGCACATCGGTGCTGAGCTTGTTACAAAGCAAGGGAAAGATTATTGGAACATCAAGGCCACTGACTATGTAGAAGAGCTTCTTTGTAAAAAGGTGACTCCTCACTTCTTGTAAGAGAATTTTGAAGAAGTTGGAGTATAGTTAAAGCAGTGACAGTCATAAAGTAGATGCTGAATAAAGCAAATTAAACTTTGCACAGATGCAGACAAGTCATTTGTACCATCATTTCTAAGAGGAATACACACTTGCAAACCATTCCTTTTTATGAAAACTACCAAGCGTTGCTACTGCAGTCAGAAACAGGAAGAATTTTTAAGTGCTGAGTCCTGCAAGGAAGGAAGTACTCTGACACAACGTGCCTAAACTTCATGAGAATATTCCTGTGCAGAGACAAGTCAGTTAATGCTTTGCTGAAACAGAGGCTGGACTGCTTTGCAAGAGGCAATGGTACCGCATGCCCAAAGTACACCTTAACCACTTTTGCCTCTGTGTTATCAATCCTGCTAGATTGCTCCTTGTAGTCCATCTTACAATTTCTCTATTAACTCCACAAAGAAGTTTCCATGACCTGAGGGGGAAAGGAAGAAAACCTCCTAATGAAATACAGTACAAAATTCATCCCAGAAGGGTCTCCAAATACAATGCTAAATCAGAAAACAAGAAATACATCTGCAGAGCAATCCTCAATTAAGAATCTACTCCATCTTTAGTGGTGTACCATTTGGCCCACCTCCAAGAATTATCACTCAAGGGTTTCAAGGACTCTGGCTCAAGCTTCTGATTTTACCAAAAGGGAGGCAGTAAATTTGGATGATAGACTTTGTACCTACTATCACCATATCCCAGAGCAAGTACACTCCGTCAAGTGGGTGACTGGACTATTTAACTGCTGTGACCATGACAGTGCTATTTATGTTGGCAATGAGATGTTACTAGACCACAACGACTTTTATTATACAGTCTCTCCACACAAAATCTTTCACACAGCAACTCTAAGTTTGATTTTACAGAAAAATTTAGAAGTTACAAACAGTCAGAAAATGGTCTTCTAGAAAGGGAGCTCTGGTTCCACCAGACAAAGCAACTGGCACCACAGAAACAATCCTCAGTCTTAACATGAGCCACTATCCGATGCTTCAAAAGCGAGGCAATAAACTAAAACTAAAATGAATCTATTTCACAAGCCTGCCTGTCAGAAACTCCTTGTGGACTGCCGTAAATGATAAGTCTGAAAGTTGAATCATGACATCAAAGGATTTCCATGTCTGTGTCTGGAGTGAGAGCAGGCATCTGATCTTGGCATGCATAACCTTATATGCATGACTCCAAGGATCATTAGAGGTCATAGACGCATCCAGCACTTTTCATACTTCAACTGTTATTTAACTTGATGGGTTTATAAGTGCTCATCCTTGATACACTCTCACAAATGCAGACTGTACTCCCAGTTGCTGTATCAATCCAGGAATTCCAGTTGCCTTAATGTGCCTGATTACCAGTCAGATAGGTCTTTTTGACAGTAGTCCTATAGTATGAGGACACAATATTTTCTCTGAATATCCCATTTTACTGAAGTTTGAAGAAACTTTTGTAAATTAATCATTGATGTCAGGACAGACTACTCATCATTCATTAGGAGAGAGATGAACAATCCTGAAGTTATTTTATTATTCACATTGACAGACAGATAAAGAAATCACTTAAATAAAAGGGCCACAGAGGAACACATACACCTTTATATTACCAAGTGATACAAAAATGATCAGAGAAATATCACATAACAAAGGCAAGTTCCCACCAGAAAAGGCAGCAAAGTAATAATTACAGAGAAAAGTATTAAGATAAAAGGATATGGCACCGTTTCACACAAGATCTGATGTCAGCCTGAACATGAAAGGGCAAAGCAGTGATGGGCACCACAAAGTTTACAGTAAGAAAACCAGGAAAAAAAGCTCAAACTCACATCATGTTAACTACTGGGGGATAGGGAAAGAGCGGCTAGGAAAATTTTTCTGAAACTCCAGACGCAAAACATCAATAATCACACAGAGGGCTGTCCCCAATCCATCAACTGCATGTGATGCAAGGAATAAAAGGTACTAGACATGATAAGATGCAGCACTCCCTTGAGTGTGTCATTGCTTACAGCAAACAGTGAGCTTTCATCACTAACTCACAGGGCCATCTTGACACACACCATCTCTTGGCCTTTTTTGCAATTTTGATGCATTTATTTAACGACCCATAAAGAGAGAGAATCTCTTTTTAATGAAAACAGTACTAGGCTAGGTGCCATCCACTTATGGCTCAAGGCACCCTAAAGGTGAAAGAAATAAGAAATAAGGGCTTCAATGTCTAACATACTGAAAGATTTCTCAGGCTTTCAATGGTAATAGTTTGTGTCTCCCTCCCTGTCCCCCCTCCCCTTCTATGCCTCTGCTTGCAGAGGAAGAAAGAGATTATGAAGATTTCAAAGATTTAAAAAAACAAAACCACACACACCCCCCAAACCCAAAAAACCTCACCAACTTAGAAAGCTGAAATTCTTGCCAGGAGTATCTTAAGTACTATTTCTAATGTAATTATGTTTAGGAACCTATAAAAGGAAAGTAAGACTGCGTAGTGGGGGAGTGCAGAGTGCCAGGAGTTCAATACCTATTGTCAGATTCCTCATGAGACACAAATACGGAACTGCACGTGGACCAGCCTTATACTGCTTAAACAGACTCTATTCAGACAATCAGAAGTTGATCAGATTCTGTCTCAAATGTCTGCAAAATTCCCCCTTCATTTTCTGCAAGGATACCAGGGACTGTGTGGAGGCTGCAGTTCTGCTACCAAGCCATTATTGATGGGATGAAAAAAATTCAAAGCATTAAATTAACACCTGACTCAGCAAAAGTAATAGGCCAGTTTCTACTGCTGGCCTTTTATGAGACAAGCCATGTCTATATACCCTAATCCAATTCCAGTGGAATGTGAACTGCAGCACAAAAGCGTTTGTGGCTGCTGGCTGATCATTCTCCCCCTCCAGAGTCTGTTTTTTTAAAATTCATTTTAAATTTGTTAATCCATATCATGCCTCTACATCTTGCTGTAGGCTCTGTGCCTAACAATTAATTTGTACAACCAACAATTACAATATTGATCTTCTATTGCTACATTCACTAACAAGATAAAATGATTTTTACTTTTTTTATTTTTAAATAACATCATAATGCTAGTATACACAGTAAGTAGCCAGGAATGTCAATAAAACTAGCAATATTTCACTAAACACATACCCATTTTACATTCATTAAAGTGCAACTTAAAAATATTTGAGTGTGTTCTCGGAAGGAAGTGAAGATATTAATGAGTATTTATACCTGAAAGGTCTAGAAATTGGAGGGCACCATAGAATATAGACATGTATATACACAGAAGCACAGATACAAGCGAGAATCTGGCTTTGGTAGTGTGGAACACAGCCAGAGCTAATTAACACTGCTGCTTGGATATTTCTATTCTTCCCTGTGCTCTCTGGTATAGACACACTGTGAACATAGGAATGCATAGTGTCCTGAATCCATAGGGTCCTCCTGCTTAGAAGATTCAGGAAACAAAGGTTTCATTCCTACCCTGAAAAGCTGTTCTAAAATAACATGTACAGTCCAGATGTGTCAGCAACCACTAAGATATCTCACCAACTTTCCCCAAATACAAAGGCTATACTTATTAATGGAGATGAGCAAGAAGATTCTTGACATGTTATTAGCTTCTGAATCACAAGGTCTTCATCCTTCACATGAAGTTTTCTCTTTGTTACAAGTTACATATGTAACCCTGACACATTCCTGATCCTTTTCATCGTCTTGTCAACCAAGTAGGAAGATAAGGTCTCTCAGAAAAATAATTTGCCTGAAAAAAGGGCACACAAACATCAGAATAATTAACCAGGCACTTTTTCAGGAGTCTTACTCTGACCATTGAATGACATCAGACTTCTAGCAGACCTGTAGTGTGCTTACAGATGCTCAGCTATCTCTAATAGCATCAGGCATGGTATCTTGTCCCTCTCTATATGCCAGAGAGGAAACATGAATCAGTACTTTTTTTCTAAAGAAAGTTTTGCAGAGCTAACTAAAGCAGCTGTGTGCACAGCTAGCTATACCTCAGCTGCTTTCTCATCCCCAGGAGCATCCATGACAATGCACTCCCAGATCGTGACTGAGCAGAAGAGATGATCCAGTCTCAAACTTGCAGCTAAGTGGCTCCTCTCTTCTCATTCCTCTTTTGCTTCCTCCCAGTTACAAATTCATGTTCTCCCCACTAGCCAAATGGGCTGGTCATCTCTTCTTCTGGGTGAGATGACTCAGCTCATTTAGATTGGCAGAAATAATCTAGTTTTTCCTGGCTCATTTTCTGGTAAATAAGCACATTGTATTGGCTCAGCAAGAGGCTGGCTGAGGTGCCAAAAGTGTGCGCAGGAGGGCAGAGTGACACACCAGAGCCCTGCTGTTGGAGAATGGGACCAATTCCTTGTGGTGGCAGGGGGCTGTTGGATCATTCCAGATTGTCTAGCAGCTCCTGGAGTCATCACCATGCAGAAACCTGTATCAGTTTCAAGCCCTTGGTCGATCACAAATCTGAAGCTTGTTGCTTGCCCTTGCCTTAGCTCAGGCACAGCTAAGTCAACCACACTGTGGCAATAACAGGTTACGTGGCGAATACCCGAACCTTTTTGAGAAACTACTACCCTGATTTTCCAATCCAAGAGACACCACAAACTATGATTCTTTGGAGAGTGCTGATTTATTTTCTTAGGAGTTAATTTTCCACTTAATTTAGACCTTAAAGACACAAGTAGAATTTCACTGCAAGTCACTAACCAGGTCAAGTACTTCCAAATATTCACTAATGCATCATATGCATCTTTCAGACTTAAAATACCTTTGAAAGTCTGATTTACTGTTCTACAGAGCTGTAAATTATTATGTTTTAAAAACAAAGCCAGTTTGCAATTTGACAGTTTATTTTGTAGTGAAATGTTTTGCCTCTTTAGAAACGTATTTTACAGATGGCATATTACTATATCTTTATTATTTCTGTTCTTGTTCTGGAAATAAACCAGTGTGCTATTCTCTCAACTTTCTCAAAAGTATAAAAGACAGAAAAGTTAAAAGGATTGAAATTATAATTTTATAGCCCCATAGTATTTTTTTCTCTACCCAGGCAAACTCCAAAGAGCATGAACTCCTGAACTTATCTACTATTCATTTAACTAAATCTAGGGAATGTTCTTTGCTCATGCAAATCTCCAAAGTCTTATTCAGAAACTGATTCCACCTTTCCAAATCATCCTCTTTCTTCTCCTATTTAATGGTGATTTCTAGATAAGCTGATACTGATAGAGATGCTACAGTGTCTGACACTCTGTAAACACCTAAAAATAGAAAGATAAGCTAGAACTCTTTATTTTTTCTGCCCAACAAAGTCTCCAATGTTTTCTTTGGCACTTCTTTGGGAGTTTGTTCTGTCAATTTTGAGCCAGTTTCACATCTCCTCACAGATTCTAAAGGTCATATTAAAATCTGCCTCAGCTAAATACCTTGTTTTCTTGAAGCCTGACTAGAAATTGGAACGTTACACCTGGGTGTCACAGTCAGAATCCTCTGAGGAGGATGCCATAACACATGGAGCTGAGAACTCTGGCTATTTAATTGCAGGAAAGTTCGTCCTGGAGAATGTGGAGGATGTTTGAAATTCAGCAGCAATAAAGACTGCAGGGGAGCTGCACAAGAAGCACCAAGAGCTCAAGATTATTTTCCCCTACCCTGCAATTATCTTGGATACTTAAAAATCCCTACTACTTGGACATGAATAGTTTCGCATTCTAGTCGCACTGAGAAGTTTTGAACAAAAGATTTCAGAAACACTGGTGAAAAACATACAATAGAAAGCTCAGAAACAATAATCCTACATTTAAAACAAATTACAGATATACTTTCTGCCAAGCAGGTCTTCACACTTATAAAGAGCACAAACTGAAGTCCCTGTCATAGCGAGCTCTTAGAGGCTGGTTCTCTGAGCATTCAAAACAATTGTCCTTATGAGCGTCTCAGTGCATATTTGCACATGTGAATCCATATGCACGTTTGAAACAGTTTAATTTTTAGTGTCTACATTTTTGTGTAGTTAAGAGCAAAGCCTACTGCAAGCAAGCATATTAAGTTGTATATATTAAATCTCTACTAAATGATTTCTACATATGTATAATTGACTGATGCTTCACATCACAGCTTGTAAATAACAGATTAAAAGATGAAGTTCTCTAATTGAATGTCTACAGAATAAAGAGCAGTATCTACTAGGTAGAGCAAGACAGATGGTAGGATTTGTCTGCAAGCAGAGAACCAGCAGAAAGGCATTACCCGATTTAAGTTGCATTTGCAACATGCACTGGCCACTGCATTTTATTCAGTAAGGGAATTTATAGAACTGATGCCACAGTTCAGTACATTCTACTCTAAATCTGTGTGAATAACTGATTTTTCAGCTGCCCAGCTAAACTAGTCAAAAACCAAAAACAATTCTCTAAGGTCAATCCAAAGTGAAAATCCCTTTTTCACCCCATCACTACAAAAAGGGAGCACAGAAAAAACCAGCCCAACTAATAAAACCTGAAGAAAGGATGTTACCCTTCAAAAGAAAAAAATTTAAAGCCTCCATCCTTTCCTCTCAAAGTCCATGTTACTTTCTGAAGATTACTTTCACAGGAAAGATATTCTGTGTCTTCATTTTAACCCACAGCCTTTCTACTAAACTGGCATGTAAAAGAGGTACTGGAATTTTTTTTAATCTAACACATTCATAATAAAGATGGGTCATTTAAAGCTTGACATTAGCCATTCGTAGGGAAGCATTCTTGAACATACTAGCTACCTCTCATTGTCCTACTTGGATAATAATCAAATCACTGGATAAATGGAATAAATAGTTGAGCAAATATTTCTGTCTAGTTACCATGATCCACAAATCACTATCAACTGTTCTGTTATTACATAACAAAGAAAAGGATTAAACCTGTATTTGGAAGACAACAAATATATAATTAAGACCAAACAGAAAACTACTGGTTACTTAATCTATGTTACTTTTTCTGTTTTACAAATTAAGCTAAGGTGCTTTACATACCTATGCATTCAGTCTACAAATACTTGACCCCTTTCCTGGTCCCTGAAAAGTGGTTTAAGTTGATCAAACAAATCACAGAATGTACAGACATTTACTGCCTGGCACTTTAGGAAATACCCAGGAATAAATCAACCAAGACAAACCACTGAAAGTGAAGGAAAGCAAAAGCATTCAAATGACATATTAAAAGTGTTCTCCCAAATTACATATGGTTCACAGAGGTGCCACATAAAATTTAAGACTTGAGGGCTTTAAAATGTATAAATAGCAAGTAGCATTACTGCTACCATAGTCATTGAAACTGAAGAACTTCTCATATCTTAAGTAATTTTGATACCTTACTATTCTACCTGAAGGAAGAAAGACAGATCAGAGTCATTGGTAATATCTTGGGAGGACATACTTGTAATAGGCAAAGAATCTCACATACTGTACATAAATAGGAGAAATGTTCCCAATAAAAAGTTCATCAGATAAAGTGCATCCATGAGCATTAGCAGTGCAAGCAGACTGTGTGCTAAAAAAGGTATATAGCTGGCCCTTTCAGGTTGATATGTCTCTGCTGCATGTGCATGCAGTTCCTTCCTCAGCACCAAAAGAACTAAATTCTGTCTAGTTGTTATTGGAATACAAGCTAAAAAGTAAATATACCTGGAGCATCTGTGTTTATTAGCATTTTTCTGTCTGTTGCTTCCCTAAATCACCTTGTATTGTGACCACACCAGGACCTACAGACTAATTCTGAAGAACAGTTGGACGCTGTGCAAGGAAACACTGTAATTACCATCACCAGCACTCTCCTCTAAGCTTGGAGCAGGTAACTTCCTGAGAAGACTTTCCTGGAGTATGTGGGTATTTAAAATATGCTGTGAAGCAAAAGCCTTCTCTCTCACATTAGCTAAAGATTTTAGATCAGTTTATTTGCACAATACCTGTGGTTTTGTTTCGGAAGGGGGCTGTTGTTTTCTTTGTTGTTGTTGCTTTTATTGTTTGTTTTTTAAAGTACTGATCCTGCCAGGATGTTTCAAATTATTTACATTTAAGAGGATGCACAACCATAATATGATTGTAATTTCAGATCTGCTTTCTGAGAAGAGGACTCTTCTTTTTTCCTCAACAGAGCACAATGTGAGCTCTGCTTAGGAACATGCATAATTCCATAGGCTGAATAACTGAAGGCAGCAATATATCACCTTTTTCATAGATACAAAAAAAGTCAACTCCCACCCTTGTTCATGCAGAAACATCCCTTAGGGCTTATGCCCTCTGGTTTCTTTCAGTCTTTTTAAAGGTCACAGTCTGACATTTCAACAGTGTTAGAAGTCATTGTCTTGCTTTCTATATGTGCATCCCTGCTTAAGCGTTATTCCCTTGTAGTCACAAGGCAACAAATTACATCTTTGTGAGAAGACTAATCTGGTAACTACACTTAGAGACCAATTCAAAGTCAAGGCAGCTCAGCTGAAATAATGCTACATGGAAAGGGGTTATGCATAAAGCCAACAATCCACAGGAAACATGAAATTAAAAAAGAAGATGCACCTATTTTTCCCCCACTTAGATTGAAAAACAAAATAAAAGATAAAGTCAGTCTCATTCATAGACAAGAGTAGCTCCGCTCTTCTCTATAATAGCAAGTGGTATATAACTAGTTATTACTAATACTTCAATTTAAATAGCTGAAATTCTCATCTCTCCACTAAACCATGGACAAAAAAAATTAAAAAAAACACAAAAACCAACAACTTTCTTTATATACATGATTTGCAACTCTTACATAACATGTTGTCCTTTCAAAGCTATTGTAACTGATGAGATCACTAGATAGCATGAGCTGTTCTTTAAACGAAAAGAGGAGCTGAGGGGAGGAACTCTGTATTTAATTAGAACCCACACCAGGGGAAGGTTTGGCTAATTGCATGACTTAGCAAAACCCCAAGGCTGCTCTAGGTTAAATTAGTTTGTGAGAGCTTTCTGTAAGCTTTTATGCTCTTATAGTACTCAGAAACCATATGCTCTAGTAATGTCTTTCTTGACATCACCACCTGCCCAGAGTTATTAATCAGAAAATCTCCTATGAGAAAATTCTTTGCAAGTGTCTACATCCTCAGTGAAACACTCAAATAGTTCTAAGCTGCCACAGCAACCAGAAAGTCAGGGAGTCACCTCACCTAACGCTTCTGAAAGCATTTCAACAGCTCTACCAGGGAATAGTTAGACTTGTGGGGAGTTTATTGCTTTTTATTTTTTGATTGAAGGAAAAATTGCAGAAAGGTTGTTCTCTGAAAATTTCTGCAGCCGTAATTAGGGAGTGTATCAAATATGTTCCCAATTAGCTTAATTGGTGTGCAGGCTGATTAAGACCTGAGTAGGAAAGGTTTCTCATCACTTGAGGGAGGGGAGAAAGAAGTAAAAACCAAAAATTCTCATAAGCTTGATAAGAGGACCAGAGGAAGTATTTGACTACTGCTCATGATGAAGTTACAGCTCTCTATTGAAGAGAATAAGCTCTTTGAAGAATGGTTTCAGCTGTACCTCAACAAATCCCACACTAAGTGCTAGAATAATGATGACTTTCAGCTAGCTCTACCATGATTTCCTCAGAAGACCAGTCAGAAAAGAATTGTGGTCTATTTGGTATTAGCTAAAGCTCTGATATGAACTGTAAAGATACACAGCTTCATCAGGACAGATATAAGAGCTGCAATCTTAGGCACTGTGTACCTTCCAGTATTAGCAGTAGATGGCTCAGATATTGGACCACAGGAGTTTTAATACTACCCAATGCTTATTAATTCTGGAGTGACAGACAATTAAAAGGCTACAGTAAAGTAGTGGAGAAGTATTTATGTTGCCTTTAAAATCAATTTCATAAGGTTCACAATAAGACAAGTGTCAGATATATTCTCTTTAGAGGATAGATTTGCTGAGCATCAACTCCTGGGGTGTGTATGTACATATATACACACAAACACTCAACACTCCCATCATAAATGTGCTAAGTAATACACAGAATTAAATCACTAGCCAAACTATAATTTTACACAGGAGAAGAAATCCAAACCTGTTGCTATTATTCTGTTTTATCTATGTGAACAGCAGTCTGCTGTTTATTAGTATAGAGTGTTAAAAAGTAAAGCAAAGTACAACTCCTTTAATTATATAGCTTTTGAAGTTACATGTCCTGCCTCTGACTTTAGTGACAAGAGATTTCAGTGCCATTCAGTGCTATGCAGCTTGGCTGTGGTTAAATTTATCCCAAGGAAGCCAAGAGTGAATCCACTAACTCAGTAAGGCTTAGTTGGCATAAGGGAAGATCAAAATCAGACAAGCAGAACGTTAGAGTTGACAGCACTCCATGATCATATTCAGAGTCTATTTCTCCACATCTTAAACTATTTTTATAATTTATATTCTGATATAAGTGCAGCTCCCAACAACAGATTTTTTTTCTAGGATTAACTACGTTCGATCTTTGCATCTCAAGAGAATATAAAAAAATTTAATCTCAAACCAAATCTACATTTTTTTTTAATCTCAAACATAAAAAAATGGCCAAATACAGTCAAGATTCAGAGACCAAATAACTTCTCTTTGCTTCAGTCTTAACTAGGATGGCCTCTTAGCATTAATATTCTGCATTCATAGTGAACTAAAAGAAAACAATGTCTGAAGACAAAGAATTTAATCAAAGCTACAAACCATAGGGGCTTTGTCTCATGGATAGTGTCTCTTGACCAAAATACAGCTCAATTCACATCATCACTTCAAGTACTTGATGATTTTCAGACTTTTATAGTGCGGATCAATTAGCTCGTCATTGTACTATAGTCAGATTAAGTTTAAGTAAAGTTGTTATCCTGTGTTTGTTAGCCTGTATGAAGGTTTAGTCTCTGATCAATTTCCAGTGTGTAGGTATTAGTAGCACGCACTGCTGATCAGAGACTGAGGGTAACCTTTAGAAAGTATTTTCTTCATGACAATGGTCCAACAATCTGTTGAAGTAGCATGTTTTCATGCCAATAATAAAGCCAAACAATATTTCCATAAATAAAGTTTAAAGAAAATACAATAAAAATCAACCTAGGTAGTCCTATACCCCAATGAAAACTTCATATTAATGGGGGGGAAAAAAAAAAGGCATAGTAAATTTCTATTTACAGCCCTCATACCTAAAGGTCATGTATCTCTTACTCAAAAATATACCATAGTGCTTACCAAATACAGGCATAGCACACATTTCTGTCTGTAGGTAAAATTGAAATGAAAAGAACTAATGAAGGTAAGTGTACCACAATTAGGTGACAGTATACTAAATGTCATGTTTATATTATTTTAATATTCCTCTGAAAACTTTATGTGTCTCAATTCTGCAAGAAATTTCAGGGGGGCTGTTGGAATTTAGACTTTTCTTGACAGTGTTACTTTTCTGACCAAGGTGTGAGCATTAACTGGTAAGTACTCCCATTCATAATAATGTCCATTTTAAAATTTCGGCTGCAGTGTAACAATTTAAATTACTGTCTGTGAAAAGAGTAGATTCAGCACAACTCATTTATGTGCTTATCTAAACAGAAGGCAACCACACAATGTAACTTAGTGTATACAGCAGTTTGCCAATAGAGAAACTATGTACTGAGTAGCTTTTACTCAGAAGGCTTCTGTAGCTTAAATATGAACACTTAACACAGCAGAAGAATTTAATTTTCTGGGGCACAGTTTCTCACTGACACAGGTGCTTTTATAGAAGAATTTACAGTGTCCATTATCTTCTCAAATAGGAAGCACAAGAAATGACCATGCAAGAAAGCATGTTATAAAAGACTTCACTTAATCTGAGATTTGTGGGAGTAGGCTCTAGTTTAAACATCAAAAAGCTAAGTTCAAAGTTCTACTGAAATAGGATCTGCAGATGATAGTGTGTAACTCCAGGAGCCGCCCTGCCCATTTAGACAAATCATGACTGGAATTCTTACATGGTCATTACACAGCACCATTTATCTTGCTTAGTGTCTCTGAGTAATGGAGAGGACACAGACATTGACAGACTACGGAAGATTCATTACCTTGGCCACTGAGGAAAGGAGTAAAGAACAAACACAACGCTTTTCATCTTGTTTTGACAGAATGGCAGGGGAATAAGTAAAACATGGTCAATACACTCCTGGGAATACCTGACTGTCAGTTTGCTAAGAAGTAAGCACACTTTTTGCCTTAGGCTGGAAAAGCAACTCTTAATTGGAATCAGATTGTGACCACCACACTCACAAAGTAGGGAACTTAAAGCCCCTACTTTGTGAGTAGTTCAATGGATGTCAGCCAGGCCACTTGAGAAGTAAGGCACCAGTCTATTCTGATTTCTCCACAGTTCAGTGGTATTTTTCTCTCCTTTGGGCACTAAAAACCTTTCAACTTTGCACATGGGGATGAAGTGTGTTAGACTGACGCAAGTCTCGTCTTTACCCCAAAAGCCTACATGTCATGAGCAACCAACATAAAATTCCCCATGTCCAGCTCAGCAACGGGTTTCACCTGCGGAATAGGAGCATGAGTCAGAACTCTTTGATACATTTCCTAGGAGGCCTTCACTCATCATTGGGGATGTGCCTGTTTCCAAACAGGTCAAAGCTGTTCCTTTCGATCTGTTATTTTACAATAGGAAGACCCATCAAGATGCAAACAGTACAGCAAATCCAGACACAACTTCTGTGTAAAGAAAGTACAACCTAAATGATTTGTGACTTCATAATGTTGAGACCCAAGTTAATAAATAGTAGCAAGATACAAGATGGCTGAATTTTATTGGATTAAAGGGATGTGGTAGAATCCAGGCCAAAACTGAAACGTTAGCTCCATTTACTTCACTGGGGAGTGAAACATGGAACATGATGGAAACATTGTGAGCAATGGGATTGTGCAGATTTGTGGTCCTTACTTAGATGACCAGAACAAGAAGAGTTTACCAGAAAAGAGCTAAACAATAGCTATAGTATTTAAAATGAAATGCACAACGTACAACAAAGTGTTGACACCACATAACCTGCAAAGACAGTAGAAACATATCTTTAGAGCAGGAATCACTGCACAGAGATGCAAGATTATTTCTATTGAAGCTGGCGTCCTGTTATGTGCATGCTTGACTTCCTTTCCTGGCCCATGCAGATCTCCATAACCACACAGGTATACAACTACTACTACTAAAACCAGCTAGCTGGGCAGATTCACAGAAGCTTGGCCTGAACTGGCTGACATAACCAGATACTGGGAGGTCCTGTTCAGATGTGTAAAGGAGTGGGTAACTTCAGGATACCTGAGAAGATAATCAAAGGCAGCACTTAGAGGTCCTAACAGAAATATCCCAAGAAACAACAGGATGAGGAAAAAGCTTTAACTGAGGTTTCTTCTGTCCCTGTTTAAGTTAATAATACAGAGAGCACAATGAAATAGGCACCTTAGGATAAGACATGGTGTATGTAAACTGCACTAAATGGCGCAGTTTCACATAATGGTAGTATACAAAACATTTACAAGCACATATACTCACTGAACCAAGGGAAACCCCCAGTTTTAGAAACGAGTAGTTAAACTCAAAAGCTAACCTAGTTTCCAAACCTCATACATGGAAGCACCCTTACAGCAGTAGATTCAGTGTTGAAAACAATCAGCTACGGCTTGCTTTAATGATCCACTAAGTAAAGAAGCTCCTGAATGCTGGTAAATGCCATTCTGGCTGGGGATACTCACTCTGACTGCTTAAAACAGGAAAAATTACTCTGTTAGCTGTGTAGAGCACTTAGGAAGTTTGAGTCCCTGTCACAGATTCTGCTGTTGCTAGCACTCTACTGTGGAAACCAAGGCTAATTAACAAAGAAAACAAGAGCCAGATCATATTTAAAGGTGTACAGGTAGATAAATATACTTTCTACATGCTGGAAAAATTCAAGAGATGAAAAGGATAAAACCCACCATAAGCCAGCATGCAGTGGCAATCTGTCGAAGGTGCTCTGGCTTCATTATCAGCTCCAAAGCACAGTTCTCCCATTATGTTTCAGCCATGAACATAGCACAGGGAGACTTCAAAGCAGGTTACATAAAACATTTTCTTGGCAAAGATCCACGGTTTTATGCTCTGAACCATCTTTTATGTTATGTTTGGTTTCACTGTACCATTCTGATTTTAACAATACCATGGATAATAAATGAATGTTTCACAACTTGGTAAGATAACCAAAATGCCAGCACCTACCTAATGAGCCTTATAATTGAGCTGTAATGAATTTTATGTAGTGCTGTGCAACTTGAATGGTGCAAGGGGCACTGCAAAGTTATTTAAGAGGGAACAATTCTAACACCTCAATTTTCAAAGGAAGGGATAAAAATAATCGCTAGTTTATTCAGACAGTTGTTATTCCTGACAGCATTCAATTTCAGCCAATGAGATAACTCATCTGAGTAAATTTGTCACAGAAATAAGGCTGCAGAAATAAGCCCCAAGAGGTAAAGGTGACCACATTTAGAAAGCTTTTCTTTGTGCAGTATCTAGTTAAAACTGTGTAACACAATCCTGTGAAGAAGTGACTCTTACATGACATGAAAGCCTGGAAGTTCTGAAAAAGCTAATACCTACTTTTAAAAATATTTTCTACTGATCAGGATTCAGGCATAAAAGTGAGAACAACTGATTGTCACAGAGTACTCTATATATTCACTACTTTACAGAGAAGTTCCATGGTGCCAAACTGTGGCATCAATAAGAATCACATAACTATGCTGATCCAGGAATAAGAGGCAAAATCAGTAATTGTTATGACAGGGTACTCTAAGCTCTGTTGGGATTGCATCTGAAATAAAGGTTTTGTGTTTCCATTGTCTAAGGAATGACTTGTGCTGTACTGCCAGGAGTCTCTTTTTATACCAGCAAAATATTCAAATATCGGGATCAGGTAATCAAGTGACTCATATACCTCAACTTTCCCAGTACGCATACTAAATTAAAATCTTCCCACTGACACTATCTGTTATCAAGAAGTTCCATTCCTGCAGTTTATTAATACAATACAGTTGGCTTTACTCAGCTCTCCTATTTTTTTTTACAAGCTTGATGCTTGTACAACCTGGCAGCTTTTTAGCTCAATCATATAAATGTCTTAATACCCTGCATTGATCTGGAATCAACACAGTTGCCGACACATGGATAAAAAGCATCTGGAGAATTTGTTGGTTGTTATTTCAAGCTGTTTATTATTCCTTGAGGACTCATATGAACACTCAGAACTATCATGCCTGCATTAATAGTGCTCTCCTACACCTCTGGGTACAGTAACACTGTACATTAAAGATGCTTTAGAAAATTGTTTGCGAGTTGATATTGCACTGGGATTACTTTGTACAGTCTGCAGCTTTGCACTAAATAAATACTGGAAAACTGCATGCTGTGAAGTAGGCAGTTTGAACTCCTTAGTCTGGCCTTTGGAACACAGTTAAGAATAAAAATAAAGCATTGATATTTACCAAGTTGTATTTTAAATCTTGGATTTGGCAGACCGGCAATTAATAAAGACTCAAAGAACATTAGTAATGCTGTGCTTCAAGACTAGGACTGGAAAACAATCGTTCACAGGCTAGTGAAGGAGCATTTTGTGAGCTGTTCTTGTTGCCCATATGGAGGCAGAGATCCCCATTTTTATCACTATGGTGCAGTATGACAAAGAATTATCAAAAAAGCTACCACACAGAAAGAGAGCAAAATGAGATGCAAGCATCAGGGAAAAAGAGGGAGAGAGAGCATCTGAAAACTCCTTGCTGGACTACCTTCGATCTAGCGGGAGATCATCAGCCACTATTATACAAAGAAGTTTAAGTCATGCAATCATGCAATAAGAAGAATCCTATTAAGTGGAACAGATTCTGTTGCCATTAGGAAAAACAGGAGCAAGGGTGGGAGCAAGAATGAATCAAAATGTCCAAATCCAGACATCCAAATCTGTACTAATTTCATTACTACCACTGAAAATAATTTCATGCTGAAATGGGGCTATAAGGAAAATCTATTGTACTAGTTTTTCCAGACAAATCTCAAGGCAAATCAGTACAGTCATAAAGCAAGCTACAATTTGTATAGAAGTATTAAATACTACACAAACTTGAATAACTACAACTTTACAGCTCTGCTGATGGACATTTAAGCAAATAAAATTTCCACTAGTGACCTGACTGAGCAAAAAATTCAGTTCCCCTTGGTCAAGCAAGCAGTCAGTGATATACTGTAAGTCCAAGCCCCTTGTCTCAAAAGACTTACACTCCTTCTACACCAGGTTTCCTCCAAGCTATAGCTGTGAAATCACCAACTGGATAAAGGAAGCTTTGTGCTTCTAATGAATACCTTTTAAAAACCAACAAAGTCATTAAAAATTTCAGTAAAATTTAGATACAACCCAGTAGAAGTAACTATTATCAAGTTGAAAGCAGGCAATTTTCTTGGGTACTGCAGAACTGCTAAAATACGGTTTACTTAAGACATTGCTCTGTTCTAAATACATCCTTTCAGTGATTCCAGAATTCCAGGAAGAGAACAATTTGTTGCCTATTCAAGCCAGCATCTCCAGGTATCTTAGAAGAAGGTTCTAATTCAACTGATGCAGAAAGAGAATTGAAGTTGTAAGTTTAGCCTTTCATTAGACTCGAATGATAAGAGATCGTTTTGTCTCAACATTTTCTAATCAACCACTTATATGTTCTTTAGCATAATCATGAGATACAGGGATTACCCCAACAACCACCTTCTCAATCTGCTTTCTTCTGAAAACCACAAAGACACTTTCCATGGTCCAGATGGACACAAGCTCCTATGACAAGTCACTGAGACTTAAATGTCATTCCTGAGTCCAAACACATAAAAAATACTGAATTAATCGCAAGGTACCTAAGGGAATCTAACTGCAAAATTCCTAAACCTAAAGGATGAGGCTAAAATAGCTTTTCACATGTTTTCTTAGGAATGTTAAGCTTTTTTCCTTAGAAATGTGAAACTTCATCCAAATTCGGTTTAAAAAAAAATAAAAAAAACAACAAAACTTTAAATGGTCTAACACATACTGATTTACTGTGATCTTCAAAAGCAAATATTATTATTATTGTTGATGATTTTTAAAATTCTGCGCAGTTGGGAACACATCAAATGCCTCCTATATTTGGAAAGAAAACAATATGGAACTCAAATTAATTGCTATATAATATCTGAAATTGAACTTCTTTATTACCAATTCTAGCTAGTATCCCATAATCTATGATACAATTATATAACACATTATGCAAACCACACAACTCCAGTCTATAAATTACAATTGTCAAAAGCCAGGAAAAGCATGCAGTTGGCAGTAACATTAGAGTTTTGTATTGTCAGCTATGGTCCATGATGCAAAATACCTTACTTATCTCAGAATTGTCTAAGTCTCATCTGTTCCCATTCCTTGAGAAAAATACAATCAAAGATACCTTTATGATCCTTTTAAAGCAATGTACTTTTTAGCTACTCCTGCTCCTTCCGAGTGACACTCTACTAGACCTTTCCAATACACTTCTTAGAGTTTTAAGTAGTTAATTTCATAAACTCCCCATTCAGTTTAATATGCAAGTTCCCTATTTATCAGCACTGAAATTTGCTGACAGCATCTTTGGAAATATCCTGAATAATTCTTAAACTCCTATAATATGGCGTCCCCAGCCAAACCAAATGAAAACCTAAAGCCAATCTAAAGAGAACACCAGTTCGTTGTTTTGTCATGTACCCTCCCCCAAGGGAGAAGCATACTTACTGTGAACAAAGTGCATATGGACATTTCACTGGCTGGACAAGGCAAAATGCTTTAGAAAAAGTGGGCAAAAGATTTAATTCAAAATGATTTGGCTCTTTTGGCTTGGGCATCAATTTTCAATAGTAATTAACTGAGGCTGTAAAATTCAAAACTGATTTCACGTTCCAAACCCAGAATCTTTCATTTAAAGTTTTTAAGCATTCAGAGTTTTTGACTCTAACCCATTATACTGATTGCTTATTATTTTCTATATCCATCCTTTCTCCATATTACATTATATATGCATGACCCCACATAGTAAGTAGAGTATCTACATGCCTATCTAGACTATTATTAATCATATAAAAGGGGAAATGAAAATAATTTGCCAGATATTATTAAAATGTCCAAGTAATTTTATCACCTAGCAAAGAATAAAGAAGCTACTATGTGGTTGTGAAAGTACAGTAGAAGGAAAGTTACTACTTCAGGTATGGAAAACATTGTAGTCCTAAGCCATCGGAAAGTTGTCCCAAGCCTTTGAAAAGTCAGTTTGCCAATAAAATCGTTGGAGAACTGAATAATAATGATCACATCCAGCATTTCTTCCATACTTCATCTGATCCAGGATTAACAAGAAAACTCAATGTCTTGAGCAAGCAGATGGATAACAGTGTTACTTTGCATGATTACAGTATTTAACATTAAGCATTTGAAAGAATTTTGCAGTACCAGTTAGCTCTTTGAAACAACAAAGTATTAGATCCAGTTTTAAGATCTGGAGGCAAAGCAGGCAACTGTCTTATAAATCCGGTATAGAGTGTGGCAATTCCTGGGGCTTATACTAGATCTCTGTCTAGTATAAGGGTCAAATCTTACTTGAATTTTACGACACTGAGCCTGTTTCCAAGGGAAGTATTCTGTGACCATCAATCTATTTGCCCTGGAGGTAAGCCTAGATGATGGAAAGATTTTTCCATAGAGGAGTCTGGAAAACTGATTCTATATTGGCTTTCACTTCCTGGCCATCGATTACATTTTTAAAATCTTTAGTATTTCTGTTTCATAACAGATTTCCTATTTCTCATTCACAGCTGGATATTTTACACCTGTAATATATATCACATTCATGTCTTTAAATTTCAGTATACTATTTGAGAGACTCCACAGCAAAACACAAGCAAATTAGCTTCAATTGTCTGCAGGACCTACTGTAGACAAAGATGTCAGCAAAAAAATCAGTAATTTCAGCCTCAGTACAGACATGACTGTAAACACAATGAATAGAGGGTATGCTCCAGAAATCCAGAGTAGAAAGACATGTCAAAAAAATGAAGAAATGCAAATATGTAAATGAAAAAAACCTTTTCTTCTCCCCCTTGACAAGGGAAGATACTTTTGCAGTTATTTGTAGCACTTAAAGAGCTAAAGTTGCAACAGGGTTAGTAATAAATTAAACCCAAACGTTCTGGAAACCCAAGGTATGGTCTCCAAAAAGTATGAGCAAAAGCATGCTGCAAAATAACTCTTAAGCTGCATGTGTAGTCACATAGGCAGCAACACCAACAAGTAAATACCTGAAGTGCTCTCCCTAACCCCCAGCCAATTATTTGCACAGGCTGAACACTAAGCAATCAGTTAAAGGAGAGCAAATTAGCCTGTTTGTCTTTAATACTCAGATGCAACATAGCCCTTTTGCACTCCCATAATTTCTTCATAATTTTTCTCCAAAAAATTCTTTCATCAGACATGCTGAGAATGGAGATGGCCTATTCTGCTGTTCACAGCTCTCACACATAAATCTAGGATGACAGACTGTTAGCCAGAACTCCTACTCTTCTTCCGATTCCTCCTTAAAAGCTCCTATTTCTTTTTGTTAATACTCCTATACCCTTTCATAGTCATTTGTAATTGTGCATGTTTCATTTCAACTGCAACTTCCTAATGTTAGAAAACATGCCTTATCTATGTTTGCAAAGCATGGCATAAATTAAGAGTATTATATTCATATTGCTAATAATAATAATTAGTATTTACCTAGCAGAACAGAAGCTCAGATAAAACATTCAATTTCAGAAAGGTCCTGCTATTTTACCAGAATCCCAGTGGGTTGACTCAAGCGCAAATATGTTGAGAAGAACTAGTTCAAGATCTTAACATAAGCAAATACTTCTGTCTAGATGAAATCCCAGACTACTCACAACTTTGGGGATGATGGTTATGTCCCACAAGATACAAAAATATGTATGGAGGACTGTGGTGGGGTGACCATGGTCAGCTGCCAGATGCCCACCCACCCCCTCTCACACTTCCCCTCCTCAACAGTGTGGGGGAGAAAGCAGGATGAAAAAGCTTATGAATTGAGATAAAGACAGGGAGGTCACTCATTACTGTCACTGGCAAAACAGACATGAGTCCAGGAAAAAATAATTGAATATACTGGCAATTAAAATAGATTTGGATAGGGAGAAACAGAGCCAAATTAAAACAACACCTTCCCCACTCCCACCCTTTTTCCAGGCACAACTTCACACCTTTTTTCATTCAAGGAAGTCTCTGTATTTCTATATTTCCCCTTCATAACCTCTAACATTATACAGGTGGATATTCAAGCACTCCATCGCGGTAACTAAGGGAAACGTTTCAAAACAAACTTCATATAATGAACTTGCATCTCCCCTATTTTCTTCCAAAAAGCTAATCGTACTGCTGTTAAGAATGTAGGATAATTTCTAACTGTTCAAGCATATAAAAAAAGAAAAAAAAGTTTTGCAGTATTCAGAGGTATATATCAAAGGAAACAAAAGGAGCAATTAATATTTGTGTTGGGCTTCTATATACTTCTTCAATACTGCATTTTTTGACTCAGCCTTATAATCTTGCAAAGGAGAATATAGATTTGTGGTGCGGTTTACTCCATAGTAACTATGTATTATAATAACATGCATTCAAGGAGCCTAGGTAAGTTGCCTCAATGCTTTAGATTAAATAAGAAAAAATGTGGCAGGCACTGGAATAGCTTTTCCATCTTAGCGATCACTTCTCCAACCATGCCTCACTACAGAGAAAGATGTCATTTCAGACAAAAGTACTCAAAAGCAAAATCTGTTCACTGCAAAAATGTTGTACAGCTCTTCTCTACTCAGTCATCCATTAGCTCTGGCTCAGCAATTCTTTTCTCAGGAGGAAAAAATTGGAGGTGTCCAATTTGTTGTGGTGTTGTTACTTGGGTGTTGTGCAGCTTTTATTCTTATCTACATCAGAGACATAAGAATGATCTAAATGCAGATAAAGATCCAATTCAGGGAAGCAGCAGAAGGTAAGATAGTAGGGTCGAGTCCCCAGTGTAGTTTCAGAGAGTTGACTTTACCAGCAGTAGAGCATTCTACAAAAACTAGGGAACTCTATTAGTTGAGCCTGAGAAGGAAATACATACCTGGAGTAAATATCTGTAGTGTCTATAATTTCAAGTTTGCAGATATCATTCACATTTTTTCTTGTCTACACAGACAAGAAATAAAGTCAATAACTAAACGGTATAATCTGACTTTGTATTCTTATAACACCCCTTATTTGAGGATGCTGAAGGCATTATAATAAATACTGTTGTTCCAACAAATTTTGCCAAAAAATAAATAACAAGGAGGCAAACTGACAGCACAGATTTTCATTGCCATTCTTGAATTTCTCCTTCCACTCAAAATATCAAAGAAAAGAACCACAAACAAAGCAATTGCATCCCTAACCCTTCGGTCTGCACTTACAGGCTTAAGAGTTAATACATCTCATAACTGTAGTCTCAGTGTGTTTGTCTCCTGTCTCAGAAAGGAGAAATTGCAATAACTTGCACAGAAATATTAAGGATTCTTTTTTATTTGTCTTTAGATACAAACCTTAAAGACTCAAATATGTTCAGCGTTTCCTCCACAATCACAGAAATGTGAAGTTTTTTTAATAAATGAAAGTGGGATTCATAGCTAAATCCATAACTTCTCAAAAGCACCAAATACCATGAGACTGATTATTCTACCATAGCAATCCTTCAAATGCAGAATATAACCATACTTTTGGTCTTACCTATCAGTATTACTGCACAAAATTTTCCAGGCTTTGGGAGTAGGGCATTCATGACAGCCTTTGGTAAAATGGGAAGAAAAGCTGTGTTCATTCATGAATGATCACAGCTGTTAGAAGGGATTTTCTGTTTAAGAAGAAAATATGCATGATACACTGATGGACAGACTGTAGAGAGAGAAGACATGAATCTGCTCCACAGAGATCCCAACCCAAAGAATATTGCAGAGAAGAGGAAACATACATTCCGATCAACCACCCTTCTTCAGAGGGCCTTTAAGGAAGAAAAATCTGGAGAAAAACCTCGAAGTGGAAGTACAATGAATGGTGAGAGGGAGACATTCTCCACAGTCTCATAGGGAAACGAAAGACAAATATGCAGGAGAGAGATGTGATTTGGAGCTGGCCTGTCTTGATCTCATTAACACCCCACTCTGCCAGAAGCAGTAAACTCATGAACTAACGGCTTCAGCACATTCCGTAGCAGCTTTCCAGTGGCTGAAGTTTCATAGATATTGGTACCTACATCAGCTAGATGAAATTCAATTCAGGTTTATCTACCGATGCTGCAATCAAGCTTTATTTGTAGCTTCAGTGTATCACAAATCCAACAAAACCCCCCCATACCTAGCAATAACCGTGGAGACTGAAGTATTCCACATAGATGAGTGAAAGGAATATCATCTTCTAATATATTATGAATACTTTTTCTTATTTGTTTTGGGGTGGGATTTTTTTGCCTCATAATCCTCTTCCTAATAGATCTGGAGCTACTGGAAAGAATCACTGGCAAGTTTCTCCACATTTAAATACGCATATGTGGAAACAGAGAACACATCTATTAAGAACAACATATGTAGAAGTGCTTGTCACATCCCCTACATGATTAAAAGGTAATCTTCATGAAGAAATATGCCATGTATTTGTTTATAATAATGTTAATAACTTGCTAACTAATGATAACTGTATGATGATTTATTCTAAGTGAAATGAAGTGTGCCCTAAAGACAGACTATGCAAATGAAAGTTTCTGCTCACACAGGTTTAGAACATGTACATTAATAGCGATGTATCTTGACTGCAGTGAAAATGATTGCATGAGTGATATGTTAAGGCAGATCAGGATGGAAGAACACAAAGTATCAGAGGCTTATCTAAAATGCTGTGCAAGCCCAAAAGCCTGCCACGCTACCATTCCCAATGTTTCGAGGCCTACAACTGCAAAACATATAATTACTTCTCCCTCTCTTAACAAATATACTTTCCAACTTATAATGACATGTTTTTTAAAAGCTTTATACCTTCAAGGTTTTGCACAGTGCATAAGGTCAGTCCTCTTTCCTTGCAAATGGCGATGAGGACTCCATGAGAGGGTGAGTGGACATGACTAGTTCACAGACCCATGAACTACAACATATGCTCTTTTTCATCTTTGGTTTCATCTCTTTAATGCTGCTATTTGTATTCTGGAAATATTTGTCACCGCTGAGACAAGGATGTCACTGTGCAAGCACAGTTATTGTCTGTATATCTTACACGATACTCTAGCTATGGCTCAACATATTCCCCCTCAGGCTCTTTTTGTTGTATTAAAAAAAGGGAAGGTGGCTTACATTGTTATTTTTGGGAAGTTTCCCAAACTGATGCATGAGGAGCAAAAGGTAACCAGAAAATTTCCTTCATTCTCAGTAAAATTCCAGGACATCTTCACTCGCCCATCAGAATCCTTCCAATGCAGCAGACTTAGCAGATATGGAAAACCAAACCCATAACTACCATCCAATAAACTCCACAATATTTCTTTCCACAGATAATCATACATGGAGAGATGATGCCATCTCTCCTTATGCTGAGTAGCCCCCGATTGCCTCCAGAATCATTCAAAAGAAGGATGACAGAACACCTCTTGTCTTTGCAATTCTTCTTCCTACAATGAAGATTTGTGAAACACTGGAAAGCAAACACAAGACTGAAGTTATTTCCTTTCCCTAAAGAGATGTAAATGGGCAAGGCCATGTCAGGGAAATTTAAGTTTAAATTTGGAACGAAGCGAGGATAGCACAGCTGTCATGAAACAATTTTTGATTTTCAAAATCAAAAATAACCTTCACACCCCGGTCACACTTATCCTCTCCCTCATTCCCTTTACCTTCACCCAGACACACTTGCATAAAGCGAAATGACTACGTATGAAACAGTACAAAACACAGTGGGAAAATTTAAATGCAGAATTTCATTAAAGAAAATGTATAGATTTTATATGGATCTTTCTCCTCTTGTACACTCCTTTTATTGTACACCGAGAATCCATTTTCTCTTGAGCTTTGCCAGAATGACTTTCTTCCCAGAAACAGACCTTGTAATTAATACTGCATTTCTTTCGGAGAGACGGGGTAACATTAAATTCTGCAGACTAAGTTCTGAAGAAGATCAAAAGCCATTGGTAACACTCAGGTCTCTATTTTTGCCATAGACTATTTCTGATGGTCATCCTTGGTCTTCTGATCATAGAATCATTTAGGTAGGAAAAGACCCTTAAGATTACCGAGTCAAACCATTAACCCAGCACTGCCAAGGCCACCACTAAACCATGTCCCTAAGTGCCATATCTACATGTCTTTTAAATACCTCCAGGGATAGTGACTCAACCACTTCCCTGGGCAACCTGTTCCAATGCTTGACAACCTTTTTGGTGAAGAGATTTCTCCTAATACCTAATCTAAACCTCCTCTGGTGTAACTTGAGGCTGTTTCCTCTTGTCCTGACATTCCTGTAACGACCTTTGCAACATTATGTTACGTTTGCAATTTACTACGTACTTGGATCAAGGTCTTATTTTGGCAAAGCTTAGTCCCGCTCCCACTGAAGTCCACGGCAAATCTTCCACGGAAACAGAAGCCAATCTGCACAGCCACAGGCTTTCAGAACCCAGGACAGAGTCTGACTCTTCTCTTCTGCCCTGCTCCTGTCCCCTCCACAATAAACAGTAGAAATCCATATCTGAGTGAGAAAGATCATCATCTACCATTCTTCAGAGATTAGATCACGGACCCATAAATTTACTCCTGTCACTTGGCCAAGCTTTAGTGAAGACTCAGCAGGAGAGAGCTCCTTTAACAACTGAACTTAGAATATTCTTAGCAAAGAATTGTCTCTTTACTTTGTGTAATTAATTCCTTGACCGCTACAGAAGGATACTCTGAATGAAAACACACTCCCAGACTGTAATGATTATGCTAATCTAGTGAAGAGAAAAGATGTGTTGTGTATTAATCAAAGTCCTGAGCTCAATTTCTTATTGTTCTTGCACTAAGTGATCAATATAGCAACACTCGCTTGTCACAAAACTCTACTAGGATTTTACATTTATCTTGTGCTTGTGCATGAAATGCAACTAAAGGTTCATGATATAAGAAAAGTAAAAGATGCATTTTAGGGAAAAATTGCATTTTCAGAAGATATAAAATAGATAGTGAAACTGGTCTTTCACCTCCACTCTCTACAGAGTATCATGTACTCTGAAAACCACAAGAGATTAGTCAAAGGTCTTTGGGGAAGGTTCTTTCATCATCTCCTGAAGAGCATTGGGCACCATTTCTATAAACAAAGATACATATTCCCTTACTCCTGTCTACTATAACTTGTATGCTCAGAATTCCAGAGGTATTACTGTCCTACCCCATAGGAACACACAGCACAAAGAATGATGTACCCATCAGGCACTAAATACAGTACTAATCATACAGGTAATGTGTGTGCCTGCGTTGACCTCCTGTGTTGTCATTCTGGGACAGTAAATTATTACTGCTGTATGCCATCCTCTCTGGCTAGTCTTACACAGCCAGCTGGCTGCACTAAGCAGTTCAAATCTCAAATTATTAAGAATATGCTGTTAAAAAACCCTTGTGACTTATTATATACACAAACATAAGACGGAAAAATAAATATAAAACAAAACAAAACCACAAGGACTAACTAGCAAAGAGAGCACTAGGTCTAAAGCACTATGCCTAGTTTGGCTTGGAGTATTTCTCTCTTCATAAAATAAATTTCAAACTCCAGAATCCCAACGTGGCTTCTGAATACCATTTCTTAGATTATTTAAGTTACCCCACAGATTTCTGCTACAGAAGACTTTACCCAGTACTCAGTTTCCAACAGGTTGCTGCCAGAAAAGCCAGTCACATACTGATTTGAAGCATGTTGTCAAAAGGACAGCTAGGCGACCACAGACAAGTGGGACTTAGTAATGGTCTCAAGGCTGTGTATGTGTGCTGTAACAGACAGAATTCACAGAAGTTAGAGAAAAATCCCAGCAACCTGTAAAGCTAGATTTACTCCATGAAAAAAAGAACACTGAAACTTTCTTCTGCTGAAACTGATTTCAAAATAGTTGCACCAAGAGTAAATTTTCAACTGCTAGTTCCAAGCTGTATGAAGAAGGGACTTTATTCTGAAATCACTTGCAAGGTATTTCAAAACATAAGAGGCCAGTCAAAGTATTGCAGAATTTACTGTTTCCCTATTTGATCGATTAGAATACAAACCACATCATAAAAGTAGCTTATATGCACATTGAAACTCTCATATTCCTGAAGCAGCTGGAAACTATCCCTTGTTCACATGAAGCTGTATTAGATCATCTGATCACATAAACCAGAGAAAATTCAGTGTGACTAAGTAAAACGCATTTAAGTAGGGATTTACATCCCTCTGCCTATGTGCCCTTGCATGACTGGTCCTTGCTTTCAGGTTCAAGTTCAGATTAATAGTGTCTCTCAGCAAACCCCTGCCCAGCCCTCTCCAGCCCACAGGAAGGGGAAGGACAGAATTTTTATCACCGCAGGGGCCCTGCTGTGTCTGTTCTCTCTCTCAGACATCTTTCAGTCTCTGAAAGATACACGACTCCTTTATCTTCATCCTGCTCGTCACACAAATGGTTCCCACCATAACATAGACAGGAAAGATTTACAAGACTCTACAACTTGCTATGTAGGTTAATAGCTCATTTTGCCTCCCACTGTACATATGACTCCCATTAGTACTAATAACTCATAAGAAATAGACAAATGCCTTCCAAAAATCTGAATGAGTTATCATCCTCAAAAGCTTCTTTTGATAGCAGTAAATCTCTCTATATTTTTTCTTAATACGGTGTATAGAGATCAATAACTATTTACTCTAACCAGCCAGAAATAAGACTTACACAGCCAGTCTTGTAAATATAGCCATTAACAAACTAATTAAAGGAATTAATAAATCCATCTGAACTGATTTCAACTTTTCTAAAGAATAAGGAAATCACACAAAAATCTGCTTTGAACATTGTGTCAGCTTGCAGTGAAGATGAGTGAACAGTAGAAAAAATTCCTTTACAAATTGTGTCCAATGTATTTTATTTCTTTACCATTTATGCACACAAAATACTCTTTAACCACTGCATTGGCTGAACAGAATGAAGAAATAAAGGCTAAAGTCAGGCTGGCTTTCCCTTCTATTCACCTGATGTATTGGGTTTGTGTGGCAAGGTTTTGGTAGGCGGGGGGCTACATGGGTGACTTCTGTGAGAAGCAGCTAGAAGCTTCCCCTATGTCCGATGGACCCACTGCCAGCCAAGGCCAAGCACATCAGTGACAGTGGTAGCACCTCTGGGATAACATATTTAAGAAGGTGGAAAAAACTGCACAAAGGCAAATTCAGCCAGAGCAGAAGATTCCCCTGCAGGCTGTCGGTGAAGACTCTGGTGATGCAGGCTGTCCCCTGCAGCCTGTGGAGCTTAATGGTGGAGCAGATCTTCACCTGCAGCCCAGGGAGGACCCCACACCAAAGCAGAGGGATGCCCAAAGGAGCCTGTGACCCTGTGGGAAGGCCGTGCAGGAGCAGGCTCCTGGCAGGACCCGTGGAGAGAGGAGCCCACGCTGGAGCAGGTTTGCTGGCAGTTCCTGAAGGACTGCACCCTGTGGAATGGACAGATACTGGAGCAGTTTGTGAAGAGCTGTAGCCCATGGGCAGGACATGTTGGAGAAGTTCATGGACAACTGTCTCCCATAGGAGGGACCCCACACTGGAGCAGGGGAAGAATGTGAGGAGTCCTCCCCTTGAGGAGAAAGGAGTAGCAGAAACAATGGATGATGAACTGACTGCAACCCCCATCAGGGAGAAAAATCAGGAGTAAAGTTAAGCCCAGGAAGAAGGGAGAATTTTTTATTTTCTCATTATCCTATTCTGATTTTGATTGGTAATAAATTAAACTAATTTCCCTGAGTGAAATCTGGTTTGCCCGTGATGGTAATATTAGTGAATGATCTCTCCCTATCCTTATCTTGACCCACAAGCCTTTCATTATATTCTCTCTCCCCTATCCATTTGAGGAGGGGGTTGACAGAGTGGCTTTGGTGGGCACCTGGCATCCAGCCAGGGTCAACCCACCACCTGAGCAAAAACACTGAAACTGATTGGATTTTTTTGCAACTCCGAATGACTAGTATGAATAGGCTCTCCAGGATCAAGAGTCAGATTCTGAACTGGTATAAACTGACAGAGTGATGTATTTATTTCATCAGCTAACACTAATGGTGAGAAATGATCACACTAAATCTCTTGGGGCTCAGTTTTGTATTGCATATTCATTGCAAAATGCCCTCCAAGAAATTTTTCAATTCTTCTTTGAGGAAGAATAATCTCCTTGGGCTCAGTCCAGAATTTACTGAAGTAATTAGTTTAGTATCACTGGATCAAAGTTTTCTGAAGCATCTTTTGAAGACATCTCAAGAATGCTTTTAGGAAATAATTATATAAGTATGTGTTTAGTTATAGAAGATTTTGCAAATTTTCCATTCTTAGGATGTATTATCATCTCAGTAATTTTGCAGTTTTCTGTGAGCAACAAACTTAACTTTTTGTTAAATAAACAATAAGCAGCTCCTATTGTAATTGGAGAAAGTTAATGTTCTTGTTATAAGCTACCTGTATTTTAAGCTGCTTGCTATCTGGTACAGTTAGTTATTTCATTTATTGGCACATTTTTTGAAAAATAATTTTGTAGTGAGTGATATGTAATGACCTTAACAAAGATATTTTCCCCCAAATAGAAATTTCAAATTCATTTTTTTGCCACATCAAAAAGGTGAAAACATAAAACAAGATAACTTTGCAATTGAATTCTTTAAGGCAATTTTTAAAGTCAGAAACAAAATGGATGCCAGCTTTTAAAGAAAAGATCCTAGAACAGAAAGTCTTACCATATTAGGAAGTAAAAATCAGGAAAAGTACATGTATCAAATATATGTGCTGTGAAAGCAGAAGTGACTCTAATAAGAAAGTTTCTCCTCTAGTTAAAATCAAAGAGGATAAATTCTGTTTCCTGTTAAAGCAAAGTAAATCCATAGTAATTCCCCAGAAATGGCTCCGCCTTTACATCAAGGTAACAAGTAGCTGAATTTAGTCATGGTTCTTGTGGAGCTTAATTTTAACCTGATTTTCAAGTGCTACCTACACACAGAGAGCATCCTATTTTATAAAAGGTTTGTCATGTTTTAATCAGTAGAGGACAATGACATGGGCTAAAATATAATTCATATATTGTTAATAAAACTTTAGAAGAGTCTGGATCATTAAATGCTCTCAAAATGTCCTGGTGCACTCAAGGGGTGAAAGCAGACTGTGACACAGAGTGGAACATTAAACCTGGACAGCATTCAGTTGTTGGATTTAGGAAAATCAAAAGCATATACAGAATTTCTTTTTTAAGGGTTCTTTCCTTTTGTTCCCTCATTATAGTCTGAAGCATTAATTCTAGAGAATTTGTCTTTTACCCATATAAGTGGTCTTCACAGCAAACTTGGAATATTTTGACCTATCTGAGAATCATGAAACATGCATAGAATGGTCTCATGCCACCTGCAAATGAGAAAGTCAAGTAAAATTTACAGTTCAGAGAGGCAAAACACCAAAAGCTTTGGGAAAGGCTAATTTAATACATCTGTCATATACAATTACACAGTCAACTGTAATCCAAAACATCTATTTTTTTCCTCTTCAGACATAAAAGAGCCAATTGCCCAGGCTCAGAATTAAACATCTGTTTCACAGAACAAAGATATTAACCTCAAAGTTTTTTTTAATGAACCAATAAAATTCAATCATTCAGTGCTACTCGCTTTCTGTTGCTTTCTCCATTACACAAATTGCTACAGCCAATTCCTCAGCATAAACCACTACAGTGGCTGAATTTTAAAGGTAGTGGGTGGGCTGTTATTAATACAGGGATACAAATGCTTCTTTTACTAATACAATATATTTGTTAAAAAAAAATGTTATGCTGCTGTTTCTGTTATTGGATACACAGATGAAACTAAGTATTTAGACATGACAGAATCAAGTATAGTACAAGAAACAAACACAACTGGGAGTTTTAAATGTTGGAAAAAATGCAAACCATGTTTCCATACAGGCTTTTAAATGGTATAACAATTATTTCACTGTTTTAATTCTTATCCATCCTTAGTACATACAAACCAGTCATGAATAAAATAGGAAGCAGTCCAAAGCATGAATTCTATTCCTTCAAGTAAACCTTCCCAATTTTTAAAATAAAACCTAGAATCTATACTAATTGGATTTTACTCAGGCTCTTCAGCAGCAAAAAGAATGGTAAACTTCCTAAGAGCAGGCCAAATTCTGACCCAAGTGCTGCAGTGTAAATCCAAAATGATTGAATGACATCTGGGGCAGGAGACAGCCTACTCAAGCTGTGCCATTTTTCTTCTCACATTTGTGGGGTTTTATTGTCTGAGCTGCTGAAGACAGCCTAGTGCTTTTTCAGGTCTAGCAGTTCCCTGAGCATAGAGCTCACGTTTCAAAATCTGGTCTTCCTCTTCCTGATGCTATTCTGCTGCAGAACACATTAACTACTGTAGTCTGGAGACATGGGAACACTGAGTTTTTCTTCCTTCAGAATTTTCCCAGACAGCAAACTAATGAAGTACAAGCAGTTGTAACATGTTCTTCAGCAACTCAGCTCAGCAAAAACAGCAGCCAAAGGTAGTAGTTAATGTAACAACAGCAAACACGAGACTAGCAAACAAGCTTTAACACAAGCTGCAACTATCATAAATCAAATTCTGTTTTGCACTTTGTAGTAGGTTGTAGATCTGAAATTCTCCTAATTTAAGATTAATAAAAATAGAAGACTGAAAAAGGAAACACATAACACACTTGTTTAACCTTGTGACATATCATGCCACAAGGAATTTACTTGCACAAGCAGTGCTCAAATAAGGAAAGCGTTCCCTGGAGGCTTTAACTAAAGTGTGCATGGCACTTTTTTTGACATTTCCACTGAATGCTGAGCTGTCCAAACAAACAGAGATTTGACAGTAAAACCACATATTAGGCTCCTCGGCCTTTCAGGAATTACATGGACATAGATTTACACCAAAATGCCAAAGGACACCAGTATTAGAAATTGTTCTGCAATGTGAGTGGGTCAGCTCCTAAGCCAGATACCTGGAAACAATATTCCTCTGGCCTAAGTCTGTTTATCATGGAGTTCAGTGTGAATTTTGAAGCCTGATAAGTTACTGTAAATAAGAAGATGGAAAGTCTGGAATGACTCTAGTAAACCATCAAAATTAATCTATACCACTCTCTAAGCAGAAATAGCATCTTCTATTCTCCAATGCATCAAGAATTAATTCCATTTCAAAACACATGTTAGTTCTTCTCCTTGAAGAAACTCAGAATTTAGTAGAGATTTTCCAAAAATATATCTGGCATTTCTAAAATTGTGCCTATAATATACTCAAACAGGCATTATGTTAGCTATCTCAAATTTCCCGATTAACCCTTAAAGTAAGATGATGTAGATACAAAGTGAAAAGTAATTTTGATTCTAAACATATCTCTACATCTTCCTATATTCATGCCATAATTGACAACTGCAGAACAAGTACCGGTTAGATCCTCAAAAGTATATAAGAATTAATAGTTCTTAAACTAGATTCATATTCCAGAAATCAAAACTGCATGAAAGCAGTTTAGCCCAATAAAGAGAAAAGGGAGTAGGATTCTAAAAAAATCTGTATTCTAGCCCCAAATCTCCCCCCATGGACAAAACATGCTGTATAATTCCTTTGTAAAGTGGTTTGAAATCACCTGAACAAAAACATCATGTAAGAGTAAGGCACTATTCCATTGATTTATAAGTTTTTGGAATTAAATCTCCTCTCTTTAACAATGGTACAATCCAAAAGTAATTCCAGTAAAAGCTGTGTTTCCTTTTTGCATCACAGTAACAAAAAAATATGGCTGTAGTGTATAAAAGGGGTGACTCCTACTAGCTTCAGCTGGTCAGTATTCTAGACTCTTTGTGAGTGTCTTCTAACATAAAGTAGAGTAGGTAGCACAAAAGAAATATCTCAAGAAAAATTGACAGATGCATTTCCTCCTGAATATCTTTTCTTCATCAAAATAGGAGCAAGGTATTTACCAAAATATGAAGTTTCATGAGGAAAAGTTACAGAACAGGCCTCCAGAAAGTCTGTGTATTTTAATAAGACCGTTAGATGGTTTTCTCCTCAAATTTTCCTAAGCAAAGCATCAAAAGGTTAGAATTCAAAGCCAAATTCCCCTGAGAAGTAAAACAAAACTACCAAAATAGTTACAAACACATACCATGGATTAAAGGTTATATAAAAAGCCACCAGGTCAGAAATACCTGTCCTTTTCCTATCCCTCCACAATATTATCTAATTAGATTGAATGCCTTTTTATTTCATTCAGTGCAGAGAATTTCTGAAATCCCAGTTTAATCAAGCCTGAGTCCTACTATTCCTCTGAGGCACCATTTTCTTCAAAGCCATAAACTTCAGCCAAGGTTGTGTTAATTTTACACTCTTTTTCCCTCTTGAATTAATAATAACCAAAATCTAATAGTAATCCAGTGTCTCATCTACTCTTTATTAAAACACTTAATTTCTGATTTCTTTAAATATTCTCCTTTATGCCAGATCTATCTTTTAAGTTACTGAAAAAAGAAGACATTTAGAATAGATGAGCAACTATGAGGACGTTGAAGAGGGCATCAGACACTAGGAATGTAGCTCCATGCTCTAAATCTATTGTATCAACCACAACAAGGTGTTCACATAAGGAGTTTAAAGAAGGTTGGGTTTCTTTTTTGTAAGAATAGGATACTGGATATTGTGCAGCATAGCTGCAAATGTAGAATGATTTTTTTCATCCACCTATCATTTCGTGGTTTATGCATGCACTGTAAGATCTTAGGTCTGCACAACTCTGAAGTCAGTAGTGTCCTACCTCCCTGTGCTGATGACAGTACAAATAGCAAGAGTGAGGCATCCAAGAGGAACTTTGATCTATGAAACCCCAAACAAGTTGTGGCTATGGATGCAGATGGGTATCCAGACAGTTCCTCTCTAAAATCAACCATCATGATATCAAAGAAAACCAAATATGCTTTTCTAGAACTAGACCATACTGATATGGATTCAAAGAAGGAGAAACAATTTTATATGTGATCTCAGGGACTGTACTTAACTCCAAGGGGAAGATAAACACATCTCTTAGTAAGGGTTTTCATGGCACTATTTTCCACCATACCAGATAAGGTGGCCAAAGGAGGAGACCCTTTGGTTCTAACGTACTATACAGTGTTGTGCCCCATGTAAAAGCCTTAAGTCTTTAGGATGCTTGTTTCTTGAGGGTAAAAACAAGAGTGATTACAAAGCTGTTTAGTTTACATTACTCCTGCAGATGCTATAGCAACAAGATCCCCGAGGCAGCTGAAGAAACCACTTTGAGGATTTGTACATCTCGGAGTCTGTTTTCACACTCAAGAACTGCTCTGAGGAGGTAGTCCGACAGGTGCTCCAGCAATACTATTCCAAAGGAGCCCAGGAACCATGCAAAAATAGACGTGATTTGTTCCTTAAAATAAAACTGAGGACCAAGTTATGATTTTAATTGTGGCTGTATAACCCCAAAGATGTTAGTAGGTGTAACCTGACCTAATATAATTAATTGTAATCCCAATAACATTACAGCTATTTACATGATAGTTGCATCTGGCTAAAAGAGGGACTAGTCTGTATGAAGTCTTATTTGTCAGTGTCACAGAAAGGCTGGATATGAGCTGAATTTGATGCATTAGAAGGGTATCAATACTGGGCACTAAAGATGTCCTTAACCTAGCAGAGAAGGACCCTTATCAAGGCACAACAGGACCTGTTTAACTGGAAAACAGAAAAATTCAAACTGGAAAGCATGTGCTTTTAATTACCAAGGTGATGAATAACAGGAACAAGTTCTGCCTCTTTAAAGGTGACCAAAACAAGAGTAGGTCTGATTTTGTATGCTCCTTTTTAAATATACAATACTAGACTCAGTACAAAGGTAACACAATTAATAAAAGTCTAATTACATTCTTGACATTATAAATGGATAGACTAGATGGCCTTATAGGCCACTCTGTCCATAAAATCAGCAAAGTTATACATCTGGTTACTAGCTTTAAGCCCTTAAACAATGTCATGTACCTGTATGTATCCAGGGCAGGAAAACAAAACCAGAAACCAACTACAGTAATATACTGTGAGGAGGCTATGAAGGTGTTATATTCCAAAAACAGTAGCTAAATTAACCCCTCAGCATTATTTTCTTCTCCCACTTTTTTTCTGCTCCTCCCTCCCTCCCCACCACCAATAAATAAATAAAATGGAGGTCTGTCATGGTAACTATGGAGCTACTTAGACAAGCAACCTCCCAAGGAGAATTGTCTCTGAATAAGATGCCCACTAGATATTCCAAGGAAAGTCACAGGGGAAATAAATATTGAATTACTCTGGTGTTTTAAATCATGTCTCTCAAATGGTATGTGGCAGCTCACCTGCCTCCAGCTTGTAAGAAAATTAAAAAAAAAAAATAGCAGCCTGTAAAATTCTTAATAATAGAAAAAAGATTTTTCTAAAAACTGGCAGTTTGGTCAGCTTGGAAACATGTCTGATTTAACAGAATGCTCTGAATATTATCAGAAAGCAAAATGACGAAAGCCAAGTATATCCCTACTTCTGGGAGCATCAACCTGCAGCAAATGGATACCCTAATGAGAAAGTGGAGCTCCAAAACAATGTAACAAGAACTTAATTTTAGGAAGCAGATATGGACTGTACTGTGCATACAAGAAGCACAAAAGCTTTATTTGAGAATGATAAAAAACTATCTTACAAGATAGTAGTCATTTGTGTAATCCTGAGGAAAGGAGAATGAAGTTCAATTTTATGATCAGTGAAAGTCTTAAGAACAATCTAATCAACATGATTCTGCTTCGAAAGGACACCAGGATTTTCTGATGTTCAGTCCCTTCATGTTGCCTCACAGAAACCAGGAAAAGGGAGGGTTGATTTGGTATAGATGTGGCTTCCCCCCGCCCTGCCCCTTCCCACCCCTCTGAAATTTCTAATCCTCTAATCCAATTTTATCCTTCTAATACTAAACTCCTGCTGCAGACAGGACTTCTACCACATTTCTTAGGATATTTTTTGTAATCTCATTAATATCACTATTAGGAGGTATTTTCTTCCATTTCAGGTTAAAACACTCAATACAACACCTTCTCTTGCTTTAAGAATTTTAAATGGATATAAATTTATTCTGGTGTTTCACATTAACCCCCCCCCCCAATCTTAGAAACCTCAAGTGCAGTTGCCAAGCTGAGGGCTACAGGATATGAAGAAATCGGTAGCCCTCCACAAGTCAGTAAATACAGGCAAAAGGAATATTACTGGAAGCAACTTCTTGCAGGTAATGGGTAACATGAACTTGTAATATAGGAGATAAGAGATATAAGCTCAGACCTCAAAATTTAACTGTTCATGGATATTAATACCTTTCAGACTAACAATTCACTGCTTTGAGTAGAGAGATTTTGATCAGTATTCATACAAAAATCTGAGTGTTATAATAGTGGCCCTAGCTGGTGGTGCTACAGAGCCATTCCTTCAGAGAGACAGCATGAGGAGCTTGAAAAATATCCAGTCTGATGGACAAGCCTCTACATATCTCACTTTGGCTGCTTGCACCCTGTTGCTAAGTGCAGTTTTGTAGATGATGCTAGGGAGGCTGGCCCACAGTCCCTCACATAGCTCATTAGGTTCCTCATAGACTTAAGAAAACACTGCACTTCATAAAGTTGACAGACTAATGGCTAATGCACTCGCCCATCCATTCTTTATTGAATTCATGCTGTTAACGCATTGCTCCACCTTTTCCAAAACAAGAAAGAGCTTACAGCATCAACAACGCACTGTGTTGTGGTTTATGACAGGACCAAGCTAACAAATTAAGAAGGTACAGATGCGGGAGACAATCAGATGCTGTGCAAAAACTAAACAAGTCTTCAGGTATTGTACCTATTCCAAGCACCTACATAAAATGTGGGTAATTTTTGTATATAAATAATGCAAAACTTACTGCCCTATGTTAGCCATTATCTTACTGTAATTTCTCTTTCAATTATGAGAAGTCAGTTTCTGCCATCCTGTGCATTTTGTGGGGGTTCCTGTTGAGTAAAATTTTCAAAGTATGACTAAAGTGACTGAATCTATCCTTAAAGCAGCAAAACATTTTATTTTAATCAGATTTTTCTTCTTGGTGAATTTTAGCACAACTGGACTTGTCACTTAACCAAAGCAGACCATGAGTGTGCGACTTCATTCGTATGACATTCCAAAATCATATAATGGAAAATGCACGTACTTGGCTTTATTTCTACCCACTCCAACTCATTTTTCAAGAATAATGGGAGGAAGTAGTCTTGGTCATACTGAAGTCAATGACTGAATTTGCAGAGCTAGAATTTTATCTCACATACTGCACTCTGTATAAGAAAACATGAAAATAGCACCTGTCTTCAGGAAGTCATCAGAAGACATCAGCAAAGTCCCCAAAACCTTCAGAGTGTCATCATGCAATTTGAGATTATATGAGGCTGTTATGTTTAGAGAAAACGTTTGGGTGAGGGACTGGAGAAGTGAAAGGGCTTCATAGTAAGAACACTGACTGTTACAGAAAAGTTCTGTCATCAAGTCTCTCAGCAAAACTCAGACTTGTCTTGAATATCTAAAAACGTTAAAAAATGTGATAACTAAAACTAGTTAAAGATATTTTTAAAGCAAACAAGTTCTGTATTTTGGACATTAGGTGTTTGAGGTAAATTGTGTACTTTAAAGCATTAGTGACTGATCTGATAGAGACTTGGAATTTCAAGACAAAGAAATTATGCCAGCAGAAGATAACACAGTGAAATTGAATATATACAGTGGAACAGAAACTGTGAATCAAAAACAGAAGTATGCTGTTATTTACGATGAAAACAGTAGTATAATTTCAAATTATTCTGGGGTTTTCATATATTGGCATCCCACTGTGCTGCCTGGTTTTGTCTCCTATTTTCAGGCACATAAAATTTGTATCGGAAGGTGGTTTATAGATCTTAACAGCTCACTGCACTTCTTAAAGATCAGCCTGAAGATAAAAATACAGAATAAAATAGCAAAACATAGGCTGCACTTCTTTCTTAGCTTTAAGTCAAAGAACTGCTTAAATAGAATTGTCTGTAAGTATGAGATCACTCCCCTCTCTAAATAAAGCAAATTAAACCCAAAATTTAAAAAGACGTCTTCATCAACTTTTGTTATAACATTAGTAGTTCTTAATACCACATCAGTATCCTTAAACTCCAGTCAAGATTCCATCCACTGAGCTGGGAGCTGTGCTAAAGTTTTTGAAAGAGTCAAGGTCTAGATTTTCTAGTGCTGTGCTCCCTCAGTTAGTGTGGGAGGGTTCACAAGCACTCAGCATTCACCACTTCCCTCTGTGACATTTCTGAATGGACTTTCAAGAAGGCACACGTCAATGTTGAGACTGACTGAAAATCTGTCCACTCCTTTTGGTCCTTAAATTTAAAACCAAATGCTTCTAAAAATCTAGCCTTCATCTACAGAGTGAAGAAATATAATCTCTAGATAGATGTATTCATGCAATTTTGTTATCTTAAAAGAAAGGAAAAAATCAACCAAGATAAGAACAGTTCATGCCTCACACTCACTAAATAGTATTTGCTTACATGTTTTATTTTAATTATGTGGAAACAAAAGATATTTTAATTAAAAAGCAGGCGGCTACCACAAGACAAAATTGAAAAGCAAAAAAAGCCTTAAGCAGTTCTTTTGAGGACTTCACAATGTCTGACAATTTCAATCTATTAGCTATCTTTCCACCCATAGAGATCATGATTAGCCAGTAAACTTGCCCTTTCAATTCACTCAAAGCTTCAATCTATTCCATCTGTGCTCTCTGAACCTTTCATTTCCAATAGGTTCAGGGTAATTCAGAGCAGCCAGGAAGGCTGACAAGCTCTACCTTTCTTTCACATCCTCAGGGCTACATGCTGACATCTTAAAAAGATTTTAGAAATAAATATAATACCACTTCTTTCACACAACAAAATAATTTATTTGAATTCCATTAGGGAAGCACACAGGTATAATTAGGAATTGGTCCACGACTTAAACTGCCATTTGCCCCCTTGCTGGTCTAACCATTCCACTGTAATAAAATAAAACAGTCCTGTGAGCATACAGACTTCAACCTAAAAGCTGGATGCCTTCAGAATTAAGATGGACATAATTTTTTAAAAATGGTAACTCTGATGCAGATTAGTAAGCATTTGTAAAAGTCTTTGCATCTTGATACACACAAACTAATAACAGTGGTACTTGTGACAGATTTACAATTCCCAGATGGCATTTGTCTACTAGTATGTACATTCTGGCGGTGGAAGAGAAAATGGGGGTCGGAAACAGGAAGCCCACGCAAGATATGATGAGCCATTAAGCCTTACCAATTTAGTCACAGCACTAGTTCATAAGGAAAGAAAAAAAAAACAAGTGACTAAGAAGAGGGAACTGCCTGGGTGATAGGCAGATGTGAGAGATCTCATACAATAGTAGTCTGTAATGCTTAGTACAGAACTGAAAGCCAGAGAGAAAATGCTAGGCTGGCCCAGATCCATGATTACAAAAGGGAGATGCTCAGTTTTTTGGAAACAGTTGCAACAGCAGCCATTGGTGATGGTTGAAAATGACCACAGCTATGCTACAGGGGCAAGGAAATAAAATCCAAATTTCATCCTGGAAACTCCCGTGTCTTGCATATTCATTACCATACTGCAGCTTCTATCATCACTGCTACCAAATTCAACCACTCAGAATTAGTTTGGCTGGATTAAGAATATGAAGAAGTCTCCAGAATCTTTCAACTCACTCATCAAAATACCCAGCATACAGGTAAATTGGGTCCATTTCAGGTTGGATTATTATAGCTGAATCCAACATTATAAACTATAGTGATCACCACTTTATCAACAACAGTGGATCGCTTTCCCTCCCCTTCAGAAATTTCAACCAAGTCATGAGAAGGAATTTACTGAGGGAGAACTGGAACTGATAGTATTTGTTACCATATCTTTGTTTAACTTGCATGGCTTTACCTTGGACATCATTAAATATTACTATTATACTTTTATTTTGAAATTGTTGCTGTTTTGTAGATGGAATGGGATGTTAGGAAGGCTTATCAGCTAAAAATTACAATTATAAATATGTCAAGTGATCAGTGTCAAACTTTTTTCCATTTTGACTGGTTTCCATGCCACTCCATAAGCTTAAACAACATCTGATTTCCATAATCATGATTTTTTTCTACAAAAGAATGAGAATGAAAAGGCAGGCTACTGAGGCACAGTACACTCAGCCCTTTTTCTTCCCAGATCTGGTGAGGATGTGGCCTCAGGGTGAGATTATTCACAGTCCCATATCTGTTGGAAAGCTTTTCTTTTTGGTGGGTTAGTTTTCCATCAGATCAGAGAGCTAAACCACCTCAATACGCAACTGTAGTATTGTTGGAGCTGGTGGCTGCAAAAAACCCCTAACCTATATAAATGAGAAAAAAAAGATTAGTTTTCAGCTGGATCAGCCAGCTCTCTGCATGGTTCATTACTCAACTGCATAAATGCCAATGCCACACAAGAAAGAGAGACTGCAGCAGCCCAGCTGAGGCTGACTTAGCCTACCGAGAAGCCATACCATCCATGCTCATTTTCCGATCAGATTCAGCCTACTAAAGAATGATTACGAACTGTCTTCTGACTGCTTACAGTCTAGATTTAGGTGAACAAAATTCAACACCCAAAGTACAGGAAAGCACTGCTGTTCAACTGCTATACCTGTAAAATATATTTTTTTTAATTTCCAGGAAAGGTCTGTCACAACCATTTTCTACAGCTAGATTATATAAATTCTGCACATTTCTCCCATAAAGCTAGACCTTGACTCCAAAAGACTTACTGTTCCTTGCTGTGTTTTCACAGCACTTAGCACAGTTTTCATTGCAATATAAAATACTATGTCATTTCATTATCTCTTTCTCTTAAATTGCATGGTATCTATAGTACCACATAATGCATCATTTCTCTGTTACCAGCACATTTGATGACTACTTGTCCAGGACAGAAGGCAAGTTCTATTGCAAGAGCTGTTCAACTTCAGTTGAGAAGGGAACAAAACTTTTCAGTATCACCTTTTGCCAGCAGGTCAAGGAAGGACACTGAGGGCTTTATGCAAAGGAAAGAATGCTGAGAAAAACCCTTTACTACTGGCAAAAGAGGTGCGAATTAAGCAGCTCACACAAATGAGAAAATATTTTACTGCAAAAACAAAAGGAGTTATTTTCAACCATTGAATACAAAGAAGTAACTGAGCATCAGTTAGTTTAGTTTTCCTTTCAGGTGGATGAGAAAGTACAAACCATTTCACATGAGATTATTATGAAAACAAGAAAAAAAAAATCCTGTCTTGGCTGTTTGTGACTTGAATTTATCATAGGCAAGATTAAGATTTATTTATTCCATGAAATTTTATGGCAGTTCAATATTTCTTTTAGTCTGAAACTAAAGTTAAAATTTCAGTTGTTCCCCACCAAAGGTGTTCCACCAATTTAAAATTTCCAGATCATTTCACTTGTTTTGCTAAACAGAGCAAAGCTTCTTTCCCAGTTTTTCAATATTAGACTGCATGGTAAATTCCTGGTTCCCCATTCCCCTGTATCAGCTAAATTCTTCAGCCAGAATAGATCTGCAAGAAGCAGTTACAGTGATTTTGGGAACCACCTCAGAAAAACAGTGCTGACCCCTGGCCATTTTGTATAGAAGGGATTGTGTCCTCTTAGTTCAAACTGCTTTAACTAATGTGAGGGCAATTCTGCAGTATGGTAGGATACCTGTTTTATAGGTTAAGGTCAAATATATGTGTAACTTGCCCGTGGGCTATGGTGTAGGCACGTGTGAGGGAGGCTGAAGACATCAGACCTCCTGGGACTGCTCTGGTGATGGGCATTGTCTGTGCAGATACTATCTGCCTGAAGCAGACGACAGAGCACAGGAAACAGATATTCTGATTTTCTTTATTATGCGGTCTTCACAATCCCATTCTTCACTACCAGTTTTTACTCTGCAGAGTAGTAGCACACAACAGAATACAGAGTTTGAACTTTATTTCTTCTTCTTGTCTTCCAATTTTCATGAATTTCTTACTTGCCCTCAATCTTAATTTTCTGGGCTCCTGGCCTAGGTTACCAATTATTTCCTGATAACGCCTACAGGTCAGTACTACAAGTTCAATGTCATCTCAAAAATCGAAAATTATATAGTCTGTTTTCCTCCACGATTCCTTCTGTTCATCTCAGTGCTAAAGACAAGACTTGGACTTGCAATTGAAAGGAAAACAGTAATGGCACTGACCTATAATTAAGGAGGCAAGAGAAAGTGCAAGAACTATGGAGGAATTCACTTACTGAGTGTCTGAGGGAAACATATATTCAGCCATTGGAGAAGAAAGTGAAGAGGTACCGGAAAGCAGCATTTGCAAAGGACCAGTTCGATTTAGACCAGGACAAATACAATAGATCAGCTATTCCTGAGACAGATGTCAAAGAAGCATAAAACATAACTGAAAATGCTACAATAATTCCAGAGGCTCCAGATGAGATTTTGATAGTACCTGTCTGTCAGGAGAAGATAAAACAAGTGTGAGAAGGTGTAGTTTCTCTGACAAATTGTTCAAACTGACAGCAAACATCTGCAACAAGTCAAAGACCATACCCAAGAAGCTGAGGGAAAAGTGCAGTGTCACCACAGATATGAAGACTAGGATGGTGACTATTCTCAGGCTGAAAACACAAAAGAGAATGTAGTTATTACGAAAAAAAATGATGGGCTTTAGCACTGCACAGCATGAATTGAAACACTAGAAAAGTTCTGTTACACCAAATAACATCCTGCAATGCTCCCTGCATTTTGGGGGAAATTTTGCTGCGTCCCTTGATCTTCAATGTCTCCCAACAAACTTCCAGATAGAAGTTGTAGGCCATAAAAAGACTCAAGGTTTGACAGAGCTAATTACCTGAGAGATTATCCTATGACCTTCTGCAACATCTAAAATCATCTAAGGTCTGTGAATGCTCCCCCCTGCACCTAGAGGCAGTTACTATCAGGACATTGCTATGAGGGATCTTCGGTTTTGAATTCAGTGTTCCTGATTTAGACTGCCAAAGCCCAGATTTGTTAGCACTGCAAATATGCTGCCAAATTCATCATTCTTTTCTGAAACTGCTGAAAAGAGAACAGTTGAAAAGAATCTCTTCATGAACCATCCTTTTTATTATTATTGATGCAATTTGATTATTTGCTGAGAACCTATAATGCACACGAAGACATTCTAAACACCAAGACTATAAATACCATAACAAAGGTCTGCTATATATAGTATTCTCCACTTATAAGCATTTCTCTTTTTTTCAGGGTCTGATCCAAACCACATGCATAATTCTGAAAGGAATACATGAAAGGATGAAAGGAGCATATGACTACATAGAAATAGAAAGAAAACAAACAAATAAATGCTTCAACAGTGATTATTGTACCATTACTCTGATCTATTGCTACTCAGATAAAGAGTCCAAATAAAAAGGCAAGAAAAGACACAGCTCATGCTGATATATGTATTTTAAACTACTGCAGCAGAAACAGCAGGGAACATTTACAGCAATATCCAAAGTTATGATAGGACAAAAGGAAAAAAGTAACAGCAGCAGCAAACAATTCTGTAAGGACCACAGATCTTAGTTATTTACCTTAGCATTTCATTCATTACACAAATGAAGTATTAACAAAAGCAAAGAGAAAGAAGCACTGCGATACCATTCAAAATATCAACCTGCTGGATAGCATTTGGGAAATACCATTTTAATTCTCAAGGGAATTCATAGTGATACTGCTTTATTTTTTTTCTAACCCAACATTGGATCCATTAAATTCAGTCTGAATTCTGGACCTCAAGAAGCTGGGTGATTTCAAAAAAACAAACCAACCAAAAAAACAGCAAGTCCAAAGAAATCTACAAGGATGCAAACATGAGAACATAAAGGGAACCTGCAATTGGATGCAGTACTGCTATGATGGTCCACAAGCTTTCAAGCAAACTAGCCAGAAAATATAAGAAAACCTGCAAAGAGCAAAGACTGACATAATTTGAAGACTTCATATGCACAGCTCTGCTGTTGACCATTTATTAAATGATGACGGAACCGTCTGTTTCTTCAGCTGCAAAGAAGGGATCTTGCCAATTTTCTCATAAATGATACCACCATGTGCATATTCCGCAGGTTAAAAATTCTAAATGTCTTTATTGCACAAAAGGTTCCAAAGCTAATGACCATTGTGAATGGTTCTTTTATATGAAGGCATTGCACATCTCAGAATATACTGAAAAGCTGCCTTAGCCTCATGTGCAACAGTAGCACGGAAGATTGTTTTTCTTAGGGACCTCAGCAAAAGTTATTCTTGACTAAATGGGCAGCTTGAAATAGAGGTTCAGATATCTGGTACTATCCCTACACAGATCTATAAAACAGGACTAGTACTGTATAGGGCATTGAGAAGACAAAAGAAACCTATGCTTCAGATAGAAACTTTCATCTTGGCTGGAGGTCAAACTCCATCTAATTTAGAAAAAAGAACTTAAAGACTAAAGAACAGGATTGTGTCTGATTCTGTGTGTTCTTATCAAGTCAGCTCAGAAGTTCAGAAGAATCCATTTATTTTGACTGTTTCAATTGTCATAACAGAAGAGACTAAACAACAGTTTCTTTCACCAGTCCATCTCATCACCACTGCTGCCCACTATTTTGCAACTTACTAATGTGAAGAAGCTTAAAATAAACTCCAAAGACTTGAAGGGTCAGAGAAGGAATGAAATATTTCAAAGATCTGTACCATCTGTCAAAATACATTTTTTCCATTGTAAGTGGTTTGTTGCATTATTAATAGAGATATTCAAAGTCTGGTGGGTTTCTTCAATAGTTTAGTAAAATGGATTCTAACAGAAGGAAATATGAAAACATCTTTATGACACCTTTTTATGTTCCCTTTATCATGTTGCTGTTTGAAAGGGTTTAGATAGCTTATTAATTGTAACATCATGGGATGAGATCTACTTAAGCTCTGAGAATTTTTTAATCACATAGATGCTTTCATTATATGGTTTTTTTTTTTCCCCCTTTACCCTACCTGTCTCTTCTATTCTTACAGGCCTCTGAGTTGTTCATGTTGTCCAGTGATCAGGACAATCATAGTGCCACATTTCAATTTCTAATTCAGTCACTGGGAATTAATTATTTTAATGTAGTAAAATGTACATTCTCATCTGAGAAGAGGTACAGTTGCTATATAAACAGCAAGTAAAACAGGTCCTGCTCTAAACAACTTGTATTCTGAGTAGGCAAGACAGTTTAAAAGGGAAAGGGAAAGCAGAGAACTGAAGTTATTTTCCAAAGGTTACAGAAAGCCAATCGGTACCCTGACTCTTAAATCATCATGAACCACTACATTCCCCAGGTTTCATAAAGAAGAGAACTCCAACAAGGTAAAATGATTGCATTTCTGTAAAAGGATAATAATACCTGACTAAAAAATGGGATAGGAAATAATGCTTTATAAGGTCATTTTAAAAAAATAAACTAGTACTATTAGAAGACCATTCCAAGCCATCAGTCATTTTCTTATTTTAAAGTCTATCAAATAGAGATATTTCTGCCTCCGCAAACTATCAAACAGTACATAATCCTCAATTTTGTTGGAGAAGTCAGTGTTCATGGATAGCTTTTCTAAAGAGATTTTGTTTATTTTTAAAAATACAGAGCATACTGTCAGGGCTGTAGTACAGGCTGGCTCAGTGGAAAGCCATTAAAACCACTTTACTGGGCAGATGGTGTCAAAGAGTCAGAAGTATGTAACAGAATCCTACTGTGCACAAGTGTTCAGTATGCAAGAAATCATCTCTTATCAGACAACTGCTGCAGGGGACACAGTCAACCACAAAGGAGAGAGCAGAGCACAGCTGAAGTCATGATGGCCTTTCAACTGTTTGCCCAGTAATACGGAAAAGGATAGGGAATAAGAGAACCTTAACTGATAAACCCTGAGTAAGCAAGGGAAGATGTAGGGAGAGCATCATATCAAGCTTTAAAAAGCAATACATTGCTTTTATTGTTATTCACTGAAGGCGTAACTACTCTTTGTCATTAAGAGGAATACCGCAACTCAAAAAGACTAAAATAAGACTTGAAGAGTGTCCACTAAATTTTGGATCACCACCTCTTCACACCCTGATTGACAGGACTGCTGAGCAGTTGGCATTTCAGCAGGATTTCTAAGAATGAGTACAAAGAAACTCATTGGAGACATCTGGAAATAGCGGCCTTGCCACTACAGTCTAGAAGATGACAAATTTCAATTAGTTGTTGTATCGGATGTGCACTAGCACACTAGTAGATTATGAGACACTCCTTTGGCATATGTTCCTTTTCCATTCTCTTCTACAGAAGGTAGGCCAAGTTTTTCTAGTGTTTTCATCTGAGCGTAATTCTGTAGGTGAGCTTAATACCTAACAAAGCACCTGAGTTAAAGAGATCCTAAACAGAACAGACACAGGGAAAATTCATGTAAATGGGACAGATCAGTGAAAACTCTAGAAGTATTTATCATATGCTGCTTAAGGAGTAACAAAGTGCGGTAATAAACTTATAGAATGTGTGTGCACCTCTTTCCTCCACTGGGCAGAATCAGGATTGCTGAATTCTGCCTCAAGTTCCGTACTGTTGACTACATAAAAATATCTTTCTTCAGTTCAAGAGCTACAGGCTTATGAACCTGAGCAAATAAATCTATTTTTATTTCTGAAAACACGCTAAAGATGACAGGAGGGTAACTGCTGATACACGGTGTTTTTACACATTCATTACACTGGGAAGTTTTGTCAGAGCTGAATAGTTCCTTCAACAGTAGCTCAAAACACAACCCACTGAAACAACATCAAGATGTCCTTCATACCAGCAAAACCTGACAATTCACCCCACACTGCTAAGAGCAATGTAGGAATTTAAATGTAGGAATTTGCCCTGCATAGACAAGAAAACTAACTACCCAATGTGTACTACCAAATTAAAATCAACCAAGCAAGACTGATTACATTAAGACAGAGATGCAAAACTCTGAAGGATAAATACAGATATTTCAACTGTATGCACATGCAAATCACCGTTTTCTTTTCTTGAAGACAAATGGAATGAGTCACCATGGCTCAGTAGAAAATGGAGAATATGATTATGTGTTAATCCAGATCTTTGATGAATTAGTCGATTGAAGGCTAAGTGGTATTATTTCCTTTCTTATATTATGGATTGGATCAATATTCAGAGACACTATTGGCTAGCTAACTCTGACAGCTGTGGATTCCTCCTCTTCCGCAGTGAATTTACACAATGTATACTGAAACATAAAAAGTAGACTTTTAAAAATATAAATAAAAAGTGATATTGAGGGCCAACAAAATTCAAGGTTCTGACATCATTTAGCATTAGAGGAGACTAAACTCTCTGACTTGGAGGATTATTTTTTTTTAGCATGCCAGACATGCCGCCTCATCTGTGTGAGGATCTGGACATATGCCTTGTTCCTCAGCAAGAGGTCTGCAGACTGCCTGCTCAACAGTCTGAGTACCTTGAAAGCAAATAGATCAAAAGGCGTGCTGTATAGCATCCCGGTTCAGCTAGAGAGGACACTTCTGTTGCTTCTTAGTCTGTCTTGTAAAGTTGTATACACCAAGAATAAAGAGTGTGTTGACATCTTCCCACACTTCTCCTTGGTGTGTTCATTCTTATTACTGCTACTACTTTTTTCTACATAACTAGCTAACTCATTTATTTTGCTCTTTTTATAGCACCTATGTTATTCAATACCCTTCCCCCTTCTCATGTTTTAACAGTCTACATGGTCATTTTTACATGTGGTTTTATTTTGCTTGCTCTAGTTGCAAAACTGCAAACTAATGAGACCCAATGTGTTCCACCAAGGAGAAGAAGAGCTATTAAGATTAAAAAGACACCATTAGCAGAAAAGCAAATGAGTATAAAATGGTATAAATTAAGGCTGGAAAATGGTTATTAAACATTACCATAGCAAATTTCTGCAACACCTTCTTATTCAAACATCTTACACAGAATTGTGACAAAAGTCTTTATTTACAAATAAAAACCCAAATAATTAAACAAACCAAATCAATTCAAAGTAAGTTTAAAAACAGAGATAGATGGGCCTGTGAGAAGGTGAAGTGACTGTAAGAGGGAAGAGGCCTTCTGTTTTGTAGATTTGAGGAAATGTGGCATCACTGTAGATGGATCCACTACCAACCGTTTCTACATTGTCTATACAAGAAACAAAAATGTGTCCATTTCACTGAGCAACTTCCAGGGAGACAATCGTCTGCAACAGAGAAAACTCCCTCCAAAAACCTTTCTGGAAACCTTAATTAAAAAAAAACAAGACTGAGGATGTAAGAACAAACAAACATCCTCTGTGAGTACAGCGGAAGCCTTTTAGGAAGTTAATTGACCCTACAGTGCAGATGCAGTTAAATGACTGGCAGACTACTCCTACTTTGCTTCACTGAACCACTACTCAATGTTGATTTAAGAGAACCTATGCTGCCATGGATTAGAAACACTCACACCATCAGTGATTGTGTCTGAAGTACTGAGGCAATACCAAACAGTTCAGAGAAATACTTTAAATTATTAGTTAGTCTCACTACAGTGGTTTTTCTCAACCCTTTCAGGGACAAGGGCCATCTAACACTCTGAAAGAAATCCAGACCATCTTACACAGTATTGTCACAAAGGTCTTTGTTTACAACCAAACACAAATTGGGATGCACTCTGAAAGCATCCTTGTTACTTCTATTTCCTCCCTTTGTTTTTTTCTAGCTGGCATGCATAAGGTTTCTGGCACTGGTTTCACAACACTGCTCAGATGTTCTATGAATCACCACTGGGCCACAGGCTGAAAAATACCACTCCAGAAAACTCTGTCTACACTCTGAATTAAAGCCTACTAAAGGCAATGAAACCCCATATACCAACTGTAATGGGCTCTGGATCACACCCACTGTGGATCAATAATGGATATAATATCTTATATTGCAGAGCTGGAAGTTACATTATCCTCTAGGTCAAGTTTAAGTCACACAGTAGAAAGTGGAAGCTTGCATAGATACTAAATAGACTGTACCTCTTCAGAGGATGAACACTTTCAATCCACCAGCTCTGTGGGGCCCTCAGACTAACACCTTATACTGGAATTAAATCTATTCAATAAAAGAAGAAATCAAGGACATGAAGAAGTCAATCCTCATTCTACAGTTAATTTCCCCCCAATGGAGGAGGGTGAAGTAGCCTAACATCCTCAAATATGTACTCTAAATCTGCTCATAATAATTAGTGTTATCTAAATGTCTCTGGACTATTTAAAATCCACTTCATTTTGAACTGCCATTAATAATGCAGCAGGCAATATTACAAAGACTGGTGAAAATCAAGTAATTTAATGTAACACTTTATAAACCAAACCTGCGATGAATCTCAGCTGCCTCTTCAGCTTCTCAGCAATCAATCTATCTGGAGTCATGTTTATGTATCCTAGGACCCGTGATAGACTGCCACTAGACTTGGCATCCACAACAACCTCAGGAGGTTCATTTAATGCGAATGCAGTATGAAAAAAATCAGATTATGTTTTGATTTTCTCTTTTATTAAATAAAACTGATCTTTATTGAATAAAGCTGCTTTTATTAATATCTAAAACATTGGTTGGTGTCACAGAGACCACCAGTCCTATGGAACTAATAAAAGAAAAGACAGAAGTAAAAAATGAGAACATTACAGGGAAATATTAGAAACCAAATCACATTAAGCCAGTATTGCAGCTGACAAATAAAACACGGATTTAGCTGTAGAATTTTTTAGTTTAGTCTGAATTTATTATTTTTACTGAAAGAAGAAATCAGAATAGGGTTTCTCCCAGAAGTACACTGTGGCAAGAAACACAAGAAGAGCAAAAGTGCAACTGAATTTCCCCTTCCCTTGTATAATGGCTCAAACAACTGTAAATTCAATGCAGCTGGGACAAAGTACAAAAACTTTGGTTTTATGGGAACTGCTTGAACTTTAAGCTAGAAAGATTTCCTTTATCTTTTGGGTTTTTAAAAAAAACTTTTGGTTTCTGCACATAGACAAAGCTTCCAAGAAAAACTCCTATTGACCACACCTGTAATTTATGCTCATTTAAGTAGTGGTGATCTGAAAGCAGCATGCAGTAAATCTTCTATACATATCAATTGCACAGCTAGAGCAACAGGTGCCTATGATGAGTCTGTCCATAAGTTATGTCAGCACTGTTACTCTGCAAAAGAGAGTGTGTCCCTCGTCATCACAATCAAAATCTATCAACGTGAACTGAAATTTAACCCTGAATTCCTGTCTAGTCACCACCAAGAAGGATGAGAAAAAAGAATCTATATCTTAAATAAAATAATCTTCAATTTTAATCCCATATACAGGTCTATTTTCTATTACTAATATACTACCAGCATTCCAGAGTAACGAACTCAAAGTAGTGCTGAAACACAGGTCATTGCACTCTTCAGCTTTTCATTTTCCATGTTTCTACTTATATTAAGTCCACAGTGCACTTCAATGTCAGTAGAAGATCTGCACAGGAAGATCTTCAGAAATGGCCCACAGCCTTCTGGAAGATGGAACATAACTAACAAGCTCAACTGTGTAGTTCTTTGTACACCACTATCCCCATTGAAGCCAGTGGATGCACAAGAGAGATTAAAGCCAAGGAAAGTGGTTTCCTATACAATTACAATTCACAAAGATATAATCCACTGAAATCATCAGTGACGTGTTTCAGCAATGTAGACAGAATGCCATATTGTGATATTGTCATCATGGAATCAGTAAAATTGCATAGAGAAAGCCAAAGATAGAGTTTGTCCATAATGAGACAGAAAAATCTACAGTGTAAGATTCAATAGAAATCCAGAGGGTTCAAAGAATACTGTAACATGGATAATTCCAAAGGAAACAGAGGCAATTTAAATTCAAATATCCAGATATTTCTCTCCTATAATGTAACTAAAACTAAATGTTTGAGGGTTTGATTTCTGGGAGATTTCCCCCCACACACTTCCCTATAATAGAAGATTGGCATCACTGCAAATCTACAATCCACATCTCCAGCCTATGGGGAATGCTCTTAGGGGTATACAAGGTAATCCTGCCTAATACAGTTGCCAAGCCTCCACATTTATAAAAACTGAGAGAAAAAGAAAATCAGAACAGCAGCTATGTGGCCTGAGATCTCATTAGAAGGCAACTTGGGGGAAGATTTCAGCTCAGGATGACAGAGACCACCATGGAATGCTCAGCAGAGCACAGGCAGGTAAAGTCACTAAAATATTCACTTGTTTTGTTACTGTCAACTTAGAGCTGAAATTTGGAATTAATTAAATCAGTTTTTATACCTGACAACAAACATTCATAATGTAAAAGGCTCCTCAATCTTAAGTCTCACAGTATACATCCTAAAATTGTTTAGCATCTTACAGGAGATCCTCAGTTCATTATCGACTTAAGCCAAGAATGGAACCTGGTGTTCAAGGAAAGTATTAAAGTTTTTATTCTACTCCAATGAAGCTAATGAGAGGTTTTCCCTTTAAACAAGGGAACAAAATGCCCATGTTATTCTGCCTGTTGTATTAATCTGTGTTTTCATTAACATCAACTGGACTTGGTTATTTTTTAATTGAAGATCTCTGAACAATTTTTTTTTTTTCATAATTGATACCAAAGAGCAAAATGCCCAACTGACTGAGGGTCTGAGGGACTGACTCAAGAAAACTCCTGGTTGAAGACAAAGCTGTGAAATGCAACTACCCCCATAACTACAGTTAGATAGCCTTATAAGCTCTGTCCTTTGTCTGTCTCTATATATATGCACACACACATATATATCATTAGACAGACAATATATTAAAACACATGGATTATATCATCAGTGACAAATTGTTCTGATAAGAACATGAGGCTCATTATTGAAAAAAACATTTCATTTCTCAGGCTGGAGCTATTTTCTGCATTTACAAGCTAAAAGCAAAGCAAAACCACAATAGTATTCTCAAGTCTTCAACATTATTACCTGAAAGATTTGGAAACTGTGCAGTAAAAAGGTGCGTTGCCATGGTTCTGAGTAATCAGCAACAGACCTATACACAATAGACAGCTGATTGCTGTTGCATGCTAAAAGATTTTTTTATCTCTTTAGGAAAACTTTGTCATCATGACATAAATGAGAGAGTTTTTCTATTAGCACCAGAAAAGCATCAAAGAAACATGCCCTGTAGTAGTAATCAAGTCTGATTATTTTTTTGGTTTCATCTTCTTATGGGGGAAATCAACCTTTTACATTGTCAAGTTTATACTGTAAATCTCTGGAACACTCTGGTCTTTTCAGAGTGTACTAAGGCATAGTAGTACAGATGGAGTCTGTAACCAAGTATGGAAATAGACAATTATGTTAAAGATAGAGATCTGTATTACTAAACAGCAGAGTCCCAGCAATCACACACTGGATATCTGAAGTGCAAAATAAATAGCACAGACAATACCAGTAACTCTAATGGGATCTTGTGTATCTGGTTTCAAGACATATCAGATTTAATGAGACCTCACAATCCCAATACATAGAAAAATCTCCCTCATCAGTTTTTATAGTATTTTTTTTCCACCCAAGACCTCTTTTAAGAGTCTAATTTTTCTGCCTATGCTTATCTTTCAAAAGAGAAGTAAGTACCATTTAAGAATAAAATCATACATGAATGTTATAATTGCTGAGCTGGCAATAAAACACTGTACTCTGTAGGACTGAAATGCCACTTACACTCCAATCTTGGAATGAACTGCAATCTCAGTCAAACACTATGTTAATGCAGTGTTAAGGCTGCAAACTGCAACACACCAAAGAAATAGGAGATGAAAAAGTTAATACTCTTACTGCATTGTTAGCCTATCCAAAGTACTGATATTGCTTATAATAAAATACATAATTTACAACCTTGCTGGGAAATCAAAATCAAATGGTGTGCAATGTGAATGAAGCAATCTTTTGAAAAGATTCAGACTTCCAATCCCTGCTGCTAATGCATTTCCAATTGCAACTTTAAAACTGTACTTATGTAGGCATGGCATTTAGGTAACATTCGAGGAGACATAATTTTGTTCCTTTCTTTCTTAACCTGTTCCAAGGTAAAAAGGAGGGTAAGTGAATTTTATACAGGAAACCACCACAGAAATACACAGCTGTGTATTTTGCTTTCTGCCAGTAAGTTCAGTTCTGGATACAAAGTAATTAGTAAAAATAACTCAAGAAAAAAAGAAAAGTGCTGATATCTGGAAGAGTAAATAGGTGTTAAGAATAATTAATACCTTCTTTAAATAGTGGTGTTTATAAGCAAAACTATCAGTATGTTTGCAAGAATCACATATTAAATGCATATGCTATTATTCCTCTCTGAAGGCTAACCACGTGTGAACTTTAATTTTGTTTTCCTGCCAAAATATAGCTGTTGATGCACATCATCTTCTCAGTAGAAATGTGCATTTCTTCTACTTTGTATTCCACAGGAATGCTCAGAATCATCTTAATTAAGTATTGCAAAAATGCATTCACCTTTTGGCTGAGGCCACAGATGAAAACTTTAAGTTCAAGGAAGGATTTAAATGCACACAAAATTGTGTGCATTGTCTATATGCTGGTTGTCTGATTCTTACTGTAAACACACTTGAGGGCAACAAGAAGGTATCACTGAGTCGTCTGAAGTCATGCTGTCAGGACATTCAAACTATTCAGCATGCAGATTATCAGACACCTGGTTCACGCTCTCAAAGATTTTAAACGTTTCAGCAAGCACATATTTCTGGTCCAGCAAAACACTGCCAGCCAGTCTGAGACACAGGATTTTTAATTTGCAAAATTACATAGAAGATAACGGCAGGGCAGCTAACTCCAATAGCTTGTACCTCTGAAGATTTCAAATTTCCAGATAACCCTTCGCAATCCAAAGCTGAGCTACCAGCTAAACCCATCACCAGTATCTACATGATCAAAAGTACAACAGGCAGGTAACAGATGCCTCAGTAAATGGGTAGACTGTCATAGCTGACCAAGAAAAAATCCTGTCACTCGGGATTTCCCATCACGATATCCTCGGTTTTGACTAGCACATGACTCCCTCCAAATCTTTCAGTCATGAATTATGGGTATCAACATTCAAGGCATTACAGAGAGAGAGGACAAGAGGCTGTGTATGCAAAATAAACAAGAGACAGTGAAACAGACAGAAGAGACTGAGACTTACCTTTGGAAAAAACTGCTGCTAGGCTCAAGAGGAGAGGTGACAACAGATGCCCCATATTGCTAATCCCAGAAGCGCACATCCTAGGATTTGTGGAGAAGTTAGGGCTCAGTTTCACACACTTTGTAGTCAGAATAAAAACCAGTCAGCTGGAGAAGCTGCATTTTCAGAAAAGGTCATTTAGAGAGTGCAAAAGGCATTTCCTTCAGAGAGAGGACCCACTTCTTCAGCTCTAACTCTCCCCTTTCCTCCCTCCTTTGCTGTGAAAGAAAACCCCTCTCCTCTCGGTAAATAAATAGGAAACAGTTCTGGTTAGAATCTCAGTCCCGAGCCTCAGGTGCCTGAGGCAGGCATGCAGCCCCTGCCCGGAGCCCCCCGAGCCGGCGGGGTCAGGCGCACCGGGCAGCGGCTGTGGGCTCCGCGTCGCGCACCCCCGCGCTTCACAAAGCCAGCGCCCGCATCCCGCTGGAAGAGCGCGGCGGCTCCCCGGGCGTCACCAAAGTTTTCCTTTAGGTGATACTGATCAGCCCTGAAATCCAGACACGGAGGCAGGGTTTTTGTTGTTGCGCGCTTTTTTTTTTTTTTTTAAGTTCCCAATTTCCTCATTGACTTGTTTGACTTTCTGCAAGAGAGGGAGGGGGCGAGCGCGGCTCCCCCCGGAAGGTCATTGCCATAGATGTGCTGCTTACTGCTCTCGGGGCCGGCGGGCGCAGCGGCCGCGGCCGGCGGGGACCTGCCGCCCCCGCGGATGCTGCTCGGCTCCAGCCCGTACCGGGGCGCCAGCCCCGGGCCGCCCGCCCGCCCGCCTCCGCCGGCCCCGGCCCATCCTCCGCTGCCGCGGTTGCTATTGACAGAGAGACAGAGATTTAAGCCGGGAGGTAGCGCGAAAAAAAAAAAACAACAAAAAGAGGAGGGAAACAAATAAATAAATAAGCACACGACCCAAGCCCCGCCTCGCACCAGGCAGCCCGGCAGCCCCAATCCCCGGGCAGTGGGGCGCGGGGCGGGGCGGAGCGGGGCGGGGCTGCCTGGCCTGAGCCGCGGCTGGGCGCGGAGGCGGCGCGGAGGGAGGCGGCACTCGCCGCGCCTTGGGGGAGGAGGAGGAGGAGGGAGGTGGCTCCGCGGGTGCGGGTAGAGCGCGGCATCCCTGGCAGCGCCGGGGATGACGCGGCTGCTTCGTGTCGGGGTGTCACGGCCAGCCCCCCCCCCAGCCCTGTTTACGCGGGCGGCCCGCGCAGCCCGGCGGGGCTGAGGGGGGGAGCAGCCGGCGCAGCCGCCGGCAGTGCCCCAGGCCGGCCCCGGGGCAGGCACAAGCCTCGCTTCTGCCGGCACCCAAACAGACGGCCTCCTCCGGCTGCCAGAGGCGAGCGGGCCGGCCGCTTTGGCGTGTGTGCGCTGCTGCACGTGGTTGGGTTTTGGCTCCTTCCCTCAGCCAAGTTTCTCGTGTATTCAGCGCTCCCTCAGCCACTGAACCAGCCGTGAGCCAAAGGAAATGTGGGGCAGCCGGACTAGGGAAATAATGCGAAGACTGTACAGTAAAATATTTCATTCATATTGCAAGAACGGCAGGAAAAATACCTACGTTTGGTCTACATACTGTGCAGAAGTGATGGGGAAAAAAAACCCAACCAACCTCAAGTTTTCCATTACTGAAGGCATCAATGCGAGAACCATTCTGCTAACCCAACCCTTCGGTCAAGCTTAATAATGACCCTTATATTATCGTTGGCAGATAGAATGGCAGCAAAATACAGTTTACCACAGCCCAAACAAAAAAAAACAACCCACACCAAAAAAAAAGGCAGCTACAAGAACTTATAGTCACTTTGTTCCCTCATGGAGTACATGTTTGGCAGCAATAAAAACATTCTTTCTACATTAACATCCACAATGCTGAAGCTTTAAAACATGTCTATCAAAATAAACTTTGAAACTGTACACTTTCAGTTTGCTAACATTGCGAAAAACATGATCAACCATGCAATGAGCAAAGGCTGTATTTTGTGTGGTTTTAGAAGCATTACCAATCCCAGAGAGGTTCCCCAGGCCTGAAATGAAGCATAACCCTAGAACTGACATTATATCTGAAACAAAAGTGTACCATCTCAGAACATCCACTACCTGAAAGAAGATAAAAAATTGTTATTGACATGATATATAGTATGTTGTGGCCAAAAACTTAGTGTTGTCCAACATAGAAGAATTATTATAAAATACTCTCTATCCAAGATAAAACAATCATTATCTGGAGGAGAAAGTCAATGCCCAGCTTCATTCAGTGGCAGGGTGAAAGATGCCAGCATAATATACCAGTTAATCTGTGTTCTGATGGATAAGGAAAAGCTTCCTATAGCCTACAAAAAGTATGAAAACTGCGAAGAAGGAAATGCTTTCTCTCCAGATACAGGTGTGAGGGATTTTGTTACCAACTTTAAGAAAAAAAAGAAATTTATTGGAACAAAAGAAAGAAAAACAACCCACAAGATTCTCTTCTCTTTACTTCTGCAGCTTCTGACTCTATGGCCAGTACCTGGCTTTTACTTTATTTTGTGCCACGTTTGGATATGTTTTGTACATAGTTTTACTGCCTTCCAGTCATTCAGGGTAACTAGACTGAAAGAAAAGCAGAAACCGTTACAGAATTTCAGTGAGAGGGAGCTTTAATGCCAGTCATATTATATTTTAAAGATTAGGTTCCTTCCCTTTTTCTTTTCATATTTTGCAACATCCTTGTTGAAGCAACAGGCTTGGAAGCACTTACTTAATTTTCCAGCAAGAATATGGAAACTAGAGAACCTAGGATCCTTTATTCAGATCCAAAATGATGTTACTCACTGAACAGATTAATTTCCAAATTTGGTCTTGTGAAAGAAAAAAAATTTAGTCTATTATTTTTTCCTTAATGTTTTTAAAAGTCACTCTGAAAGGTCACTAACTAGTTATTAAATTTTATGTATCAATACCCTTTTTGCTCTAAAGCACTCTGCAGACATTTTACTTTAGTAGGTAGTAATGGACACATAATATTTTGTCAACATCTTCCTCCTCTTCCACTGTTATCCCCATGAACCAGCTTTGGGTCTCAAGTCTTTCTCAAAGCAAACTGATTTCTGAATTAACTGTTGCCTCCAGTCCCTTCAGAAATGAGTATGTGCACTCATTTTTCGCATGTGCTCAGCACAGAAATAGTCTTCTCTTGGCTTCAGGGAGTATTTTACTGAAGTGACAGCTGAAGGTTAAGCCACTTGCCAAATTTCTGTCTGCAGAGTGGGTGTCCCAATTCCAGTTTCTTCCTATGAGTGCAGGTAACAACACTTCAACTGTATGAACTCCAGCCTGGCTATCTAACACTTTTGTTATTAAAAACTTTCCTAGACACCACTCATGGAAAAATCACATCAATTTATACTACTCAGTACTGAGAAGACATCTTCCTGTTTTATTAGCAATAAGTTATTTTGGCAAGTATACCTAATATTTGCTGGGTAATTAACACAACTAAGTGTGAAGGAAGAACTGGCTTTAGGAAAACACAAAAGAGAATGAAGAGACTTGCATCCCCACAACCTATGGCTAACTGTGACAGTAGAAAACTGATTAATCTGCCTCCAACAAGTTAATGAGAAAATCCATTGTTACCCTGAGACTTCTTGTTTCATTTTCAGTGTGATATATCAACTGATATATATAACCTGCTTTATGTAATTAAAATTGCTAATTGTTCTAATCAGTTTATCAATTCACATTTTTGTTTGACTTTTTTTTGAGACAGTAATGTTCCCTCATTGACAGGCTAGAGGTGCAAGTCTGGGAGGAGCCCTATTGAGCCAGCAAAGAACAGGAGACTGGAGAAAAGACTGTAGCCAGGTGGACTAACAAAGATGTTCCTCTACCCAATATTCCAAACTCATATATATACACATATATATATAAAGATGTGGAAATACAGACTGTGTCCAGTGATCTGCAAGCAAACAATTCATTTCAAAAGCTAACTGCATTCTAACAATTCTCTCTCCGTGCCCACAGACCTGGAATAGCAGGGCATATTATTGAGTCTTTTAAACTGAGCAGTTACACATTTTTCTCCAAATGTATTTTTCACTTTCCATTAAACTCAGAGAGAAAAATCCTGGTGCTGCTGAAGTCAGTGCATACTTTATCATTGATTTTTGGAGAGGCAGATTTTTACTCCTATTTTTACCCCGTACATTACTTGAAGATTGCACAGAAGGTGTTGAAATGGATTATCTGGATTTGTTACTGCACAACATCCAAAATAAAGAGCAATTAGAATCGTAGATTCAGAAGATGAAAAGGAATCAGCATGATCAGTTTGACCTCCCAGCAATTTTATATAATTTATCATGTTGTCTTCAAAACATTTAATAGTCATGAAGCAGCAGGTGTACTGTGACTGCCATTCATAAGGCAAAACATAAGTTGTTCCACTGTTATTTCCATCACTCATTTCTTCATCACATCTATCGATGGTCTTTTCTCTCTATTTGGGTAGTGCAGTCTTTGGGGAAGGGACTTCTGTCTGTTGCATGTGTACACTACACCTTGGCCATCTGAGTCACAGTCAGCAGCTCAAGTCTTTTTGTGATGCTCCCACATAATAACACGAAAATCAGAACAAGATAATAGGAGATGCTGCAAAGACCAAACTGAGTCACACTCTTCAATTTCATTTTAATTTCTGGATCTTACTCTCTTTTGACATTAACCAGCACTTAGGTTTTTGTTTCAGTGACAGCAGGATGAAATGTTAAATCTTTGTTAATTTATTTAAAACTAATTCTCATCTGTTCACTCATACCGCATAGGAAAATAAAAAATAAAATCACTTGGTTTGCTTATAATGCTTCTGATGTACAAGAAAAGCAGATGCAGTTCAAAATCTTCAACAGGCTGAAATAAAAATCTATTTGACAGCTTGTAGTTCTACTGTCAATGGTTAATACTCCTTGGAGTACCTATCTCTTTAATGATCAAACACTAACCTTAGTGGTGAATAGTATTCCTATCAGGCTACTTTAAGTTGCTGGGCTTGCTGTCAATTCACAATAGCTGAAAAAGTGGATGATGTCAGTCAGTTTTCACTCTCCTTTACTTGTTTCCAGTGAAAACTCAGAAATAGCTTAGTTCCAAATGAGTTCTAAAAATGACAAAGAACCTTATCGCAACACAGCTAGGCTGTTATCAGCCAAATCAGTAGCTTTCTAATAGACAAAAAATGTATCTAAGAGGGCTTTTTTATTTGAATTAATGAACTGATATATTAACCTGCTTCATCTGATGGTAGGATTTTAAAAGCTGCTTTGGCTGCAAGTTACTGTACTCACAGTACAATAAAGTGCAGTGATTTATAAGGACCAAATCTTGTAAGATGCAGAGGCCTGCTTGAATAAAAGCTCAATAAACAAACTAACCAGTATGTGTGCTCCTAGGGGAGAAAAATCACTATGGGAAGAAAAACATGTATATATATGTAGCGAAAAAAATAAATAGCTACCAAAAAAAATTTCCTCCTTCCTGGTTATGTTGAACTCAAGCCTCCATAGCACTGAAACACTGTATTAGTACAGGTACTTGCCAAGTTACAAGTAAAGCAATCTAAGTGACTGGAATGTTGTAAGTGGTAACATGCAACAGTGTCCAATCTGAAATCTGATAACATTCTCAGTGGTGTAACTGGAAACTCACAGTGGTTTGTAGGAGCAGATAACATGAAATAACAGAACAGAGGATGTTACTGTGCCTGTTCTGAGGTGTAACACAAGACAAGTTGACATGATGCCTTACAAGCAGAGGGCAAAGCCCATTTAAAATTACTGTGGAGATGATGAAAACATTTGCCTGCGTGCCCTGTCAGCTTTTTTTTTTAAAATATCTTTGTTTATATCAAATGAAGATGAACAGAGGAATAAGACAGATCAAAGGTCTGTGTAGCCTGCCATGCTGTCTCCCACAGTGGCCAAAAGCAGATGCATAGGGAAGAATGTAAGAATAGGGCCAGAATACATAATAATTCCCTTGAATGCTCTCTCAGCCTTCAGTACCTGAGCCAGAGGTGGTGTGTCTGTATTTAGAAATCCTCAAAAACTTTTCCTTTTATAGGTCTCCTCTCAAACCCATGTTAACTTTGGACATGAACATCTTGGTTCACAAGAAAAAGATCTCCACAGCCTTACTACACCTCACATGCAGCACCATTACCCACAACCCTCACTATCCACTCTGCACCCAAGAGCTTCCGACCTTTACTATATGCTAGTGTTGTTTTGAGAAGGAATAGGACTGTGCTATCATCCCTGAAAAACCTACAGTGTTTTCAATATGAACCAGAAATAAAATCTTTGCTTTATAAAAATGTCCTTATCTTTACATAGACTGAATAAAAAAATTCTAATCAAAACACCCCTGGCAGGTGGTATATACAAAAAAATTATTTTCCATCTTCCCTGCTAAATTCCATCCCAAGACTCTTTCCATATTTAATAAGCTACTACAGATAGTAATTTATTATCTACAGAGGTTTTTTAATTCATCATTTAGACCTTCAATTTTAATGAAACAAATACTGAAAATACACCAATTTTATTAAACAGGATTAAAAAATGCAACTTTAATCAACTGACATTTTTTAGTCTAAGGGTCATTAAATACAATAATTATATTTTTGTAACACAACACTGAGAAAGGGCCAGATCTTCAGTGATTAGAATTTTTTTGAGAACCAGTTCACATTCTGTGCCCAACATCTCTTAGAATCAAGGAGCCCAGTCCTGCAAAAACTGTCAGGTACAGCATTTATTAGTGCCACATACTGATTACTGTCAGTTAGATTTAAAAGCTGTTTATTTTCTCAAGACCCAGTGAAATAGGGGTATAGTAATTTATAGGTTGACTGTAAGTTAGTATGAAATACACAAAGAAACACAGTATAACCCAGAAATTTGTAAGAAATGAGAAACAGAGATATACAAAGAATAGTAGCTCTGAATAGTTTGTGATCTTTTGTAAACATATCTTTGTAAACACATATGGTGTCTACTTGTGTGTATACATTAGACCTTAAAACAGTTGCCTGTTTGGCAGTACAAATATTACTAACTTCATAGCAAAATGGGCTTGTTGCTACGACAAAAATCAACCATGTTTTTCACCAGATGCTTATTAACGATGGAGTGCTAGTGACCCCTAGTGCTGTATTTATTCTGTGAGGCTTGACACAACATCTAGGACTCATTACAGGAGGTGCAACGTATCTTCTCATCTAAAATTAAACAAGAATTGGCATCTACTGAAATAAATGACAGATACAAGTGTGAAGATGAGGAAGCAGTAAAACAAAAGCATTAGAAGAAAAAATAGAACTTCCAGTTTGTAACGTTTTCTATTTATAGGTATCAAAGAATAGAGTCAGTATAGTCCCTTAAAGCATTCTGACTGACTATATTGCTTAATATGGTTTCAAAAAGAATGGGATTACTTAAATTAGCTAAGAAAATGCTGTTTTGAAGAACACAGAAAATATTTTTCCTGTTTTCCCTTCCTGGATCTCCATTGGCTATTGAAAAATGATTGTTGCCCAAAATATTGGCAATGTTTTTCTGAAATATTTTTGTCTGCACACTGAAGTCCATATTTTAGATCACACTGTATATTAAGAGTTAATCTATAGAGTGCAAGCATAATAGATTTTTAATGAAGGATAAATGATTGTTACGTGTGATGGATTCTGTTATCTGCTTATAGGTAATACCCAACACTGAAGTGCTTATTACAATTTTGAGTATTATACCCATGTTGTAATGCTATTAGAGTTTAATAATTTATTGGCTCTTTATAAATTATTTATGAATGGAAGATTAAGTGTAGCAAAATGTGTAGTTATATAGAGCCAAATTCAAACCTACTGTATAAGAAAGTATACCTTTTGACACCAAATCTAATTTTGCTAATTTCATTCTTTCAGTATAATAATATAAATAAATACATCAAGAGGAAAAACCTTTGTAATACAGACACTTGTAAGATTGAAAGGTAAGGACCATAAAGACATTTAAAATTAAACAGTTCCTTTTTCCTTCTTCTGTGGGTTTTTTGTTTGTGGGGGGACAGTGTTTTAGATATATAGTACAGACTTAGGCACCTCTTCTGGCTCTAGCCTCACTTAGATTAGAAATACCAGATGTAACAAGGGCAGGTGGGGTTTTCAGAAAGTCTTAAAGTTATAATGACACTTGCATTTAAGTTTAACATATTGTCATGGTTAATCTTTAGCAAAGGTATACCCTCTCCAAAGTGTCAGTCATCGCTGAAGGCCTGAAAGCCACTTCAATCAAGTGGCTGCAAACTGTTCACCAAATTACAGTTCTTGAGATGTATTCAGTTCCACTAATTCTCCAGGCCTTATAACCATTATTTTTTGCACAGAAAATGCTTGATCAGCAATGTGGAATAAATAGGAGATAGAAGAATTCATGACATGTAGAATACATATATTTACTTTTCAAGACTTCCTTAAAGTAGGCAGAACTGCACACAGTTCAACTCCAGTCACACACTGAAATTTTTGCCTTTTTTCCAAAACCCTCATTCTTATCACAGATGGGAGAGCATATGGTAGGAAGCCCTTATAGTATATTGGAAACAGCTTCCACATTATAGTAGAATTTCATATTGAAACTGCAGAGTCAGTAAATGGGAGGAAGCAACCAAAGATATCTAGAATATTTTAACCTTCTCAGTATAAACATTGGCTGTCCTTGCAGTTAGAGCTGCTGGAGAAGGAAATTGGGGATGGGAAAATTGTACTAGCTCCATGAATGTGTGGCAGAAAAACAACTTTGAAAACAAGATTCTGTTAAAAAGATACAAAATTACATGCAAAATTGGGAAGCTGATGGATTAGAACCTGCAATGAATTTACAGTAGCAAAACTGAAAGAAAAAGTAAAGGAAGAGAATAAGATGGTTCAGGAGATTAACAAGAACCTTGATTTTTTTTTTTTTTTAATGGTTTGATGCTAACAGGAACTGTTATGATGCTTAAAATTCCACCTGTAGGGTGTTGCTGGCATTAAGTCTGACAGCACTGCTGTTCTAATTAGCAATCCCCAGCCCACAGAAGTGACACAAGTTTGTTGGCTGTTACATTTGTTTTATGAATTAAAGTTGCACAACAACTCAAAGAGCCTACTAAAACCCATATGGGGGAAGTGAAAGTTTGGTTTCCTTTCAGTTTCTACTGGGAAAATGGAATGTAAACTTTTAAATACATTGAACTGACTTGATACTGCACTCTAGTGTATCATAGGAGAAACAGTCTTGCCATGGAGGCTGGCTGTTAGAGAACAGGCAAAGGAAGTAGTCAGTCATTTTCTTCAGGCACCAGACAACATAAGTTAATGTCAAGCCAACTTAAAAAAGCACAAACCAGAACACTGATGAGTTAGTTTGACCCTCTATCCTCCAAAATAGTTTGGTTTTATTATTCCCCAGGACAAAACCACATAGGACAAGTCTTTCCCAAAGGAAATATTTCATATATAGACAAACATTGCCAAATAATCAATTAAACATTAGTCAGATATCTTATTGGAAACAGCTTGTTGTTCTGTAATTAGAAGTCTTCCCACAGCTGCCATCCAGCTAAAATGCCTTAGAAAGAAAGCCTAGGAAGAACACTGACTATTCTTTCATGGGCTTAACAATGTTAATTCTACCATACGCTTGCATCTGCAGATTCCATTCCTCCACATAGCTTACGTTTTCATGATTTGGGCTGTCACCCAGGGTGTTATGCATGCACTTACACACAGAGATGCTTGAAAACTATAGCATTTTCTGTTGTAAACTACAAAAAAAATATTTTTGCTTCTATTCTAATAACACTGAAAGATATCTATGACTACTTTAGCCACCAAACCTTAAGTTTTTTATTTTGGAATATAAAGCTACAGCTGTCCAGAGTGCTGGTCTTTCCATTACCTATCCTGTTTCAACCCATACAAGACCAGTAAGGGATGACTAGGCTTAAGGCCTACATAGTGACTAAATGCAAATTAAAACCTTTTGTGAAGTGCCATCATTCTGAATACTATTTTAAGTTCACTACATTTTCTGGGAGTACTAAACTAAACGCTGTCACCTTTCAAGTCACTTTTGTTCCAGCTAGGTCAGCCATTACTGATAGAAGCTGCTTGAAGTTTAATTGATTTCTGCTTTCTGATATGCACAGGCCCTGGTCCTGGACATAATAGCCTTGCCTTTGCTGCCACAAACCAGACAATCCTCCATTGCAAAGGTTCCTAGGGCCTCACCTGTAGCCCACTAGTCCCTTAGGCTCAGAAGCATCTAGTTCTAACAGAATCTAGATTACTTGCTCTGAAACCTTGATTCAGTCTAACATGTGAGGGTATTAACTCCATACAAATGCCCAACAATGCTGTAATACGAGCACAAAAATAAAATGCTCTGAAAACATAACAGACTGAGTTCTCAGCTACCAGCTCAGAGTCTACTGAGGGCAAACACAAAGCTCAGAGAGCACCTTAGTGCTTAAGGTCATTAACAACTAATTTTTCCTGAGGTTAATGAACAGAAGCAAACATCTTCTGTGGAGTTAATGCTCCCAGGAAATGCCCTGAGTCATGATCATTATTATGATTTACATTCAGTATAAATGCTTTGCATTCAATTTACAGCATTTTCTACCTCAGCATGGCTTACAAATGTAACAGCATTCTTATTTTTGCATCTTAAATAGAAATATTAAACAGAATGGGAAATAAAGTAACACAGCAAGATCACAAAGTACTGTAGTACAGTTAGGAGCAAAACCTGTATTTTCTATCTAATCTTGAGAGGTTTTTTTAGAAAGTCTATTGTGCCACATTCTCATTTCTCCAATTAACTTTATACATGCACTAACACTATGCAGAAGACTAGTTCAGTTTCACAAAGGATTTTATATTGATTCACTCTGTAAAAATCTTTTCTTTCTATGTCAACTTTTATAGACAAATACAAAAATGACATATAAAAATAAAGCCATTACAAACTGAAAGACAAAAACATTTCATCACTGCAGGTTCAACTGTTTTTCCTGGTATTCTTCCAAAACAAGATTCCAGCTAAACTGACCAAATCTCATGAGAGATTTTTATACCAGCATAACTAAGTATGCTTCCATCTGTGTTTCCCTGATTAGTGTAAATGACAAGTAGGATGTCTGTTAGCAGATCAAGTGCAAAGGGCTGAACATGGGGAAAAAGATATTTTAAGAGTAAGTATACCCTGATAGACACTAGCTCTTAACACTTGAAAGACAGATATTAGTAATTATATTTTTTTACTTTTTTTTAATCATCAGCTCAGTGCTCACCAGTAGTCCAAAAGGCTAGTAGGAATTTAGGAATGCTTATGAGTAAATGATGCTGTAATCACAGTAGTGTAAAGATATGAGAAAGACAAGGCATAGGGGTAGAAGCAACATTTGTTTAAGTTTGAAAAGTAGGCAGAGATTCAGATAATTAGTTTTCTCTTCAGACTTCAAACACAGATTTCTAAATTAAATGGAAGTTAAGATCAGCATCTCTGAACGTTACTAGACACATTTATCAGTTATACCAGAAAAAGAGATAAATGCTACATATGGAATTAGAAGAAACTGTTAGTAAAAAGAGAGGAGATGTCATGGTTATTCCTACAGAAAATGTATGTCGTTTATTTAAAAACTACAAAAGAAATAGAGACTAAAGTTAAAGCTATCATATAAATGCACACCATACCTCTTAAATACTACATTTAATTCCTCAAATAAGTCTTCAAAAGTTAATGTTACCTTCTCAATAAAATCTTCCAATTCACAACCTATTTCTACCAAACCAGGCAGAATTTGTTCTTTACAGTTAGGACAGGGAGTTACAGCATGCAAAGAGTACAGGAGGAAAGTGAAAGGTTTTACTTTGCAGACATACAGGAGCTGTTCATGCTAGAAGCTCCTGCCAACACCTACTTTCTTTGAAGACTTCCACTGACTTCAAAATTGAATACATGTTTTCACAGGGCCAAATACAAAGGCTGTATTTCTATTATTAGCTCCATTTCCTGGATGTAGAATTCCTATAAAAAACCCTCATAACTGGACTTATTATTACAGATATTTTAAACAAAGAGTAGTCTTTGTGACAAACAAATTAAAAGTACATATCATTGAACTGACCATAAGGAATGGGACAGCCAGTGACTGTACTCTGTCATGTTGGCATGAATCGATTTATCTAAAGCCTTCAGTCATTTAGAAGATATTAGGACAAGTAATGATTTATTTCTAGCATTTTCAGAAACCTGCCAGAAAGACTTAAGTGATGTAGCAAATGATCTGATAGCTCCTGTAAAAGCTCCATGAAGATGCCTAGGAGGTAAATATAGAAAGATATTTCTTTACTCTATTAGGAAGATCAACAAGAACATTCAACTCCTTCAGGTCACAGGATAAACAGCATTATTAAGTCTATAGCACGTTCACGATATTTCTTTGGGATGCAGTCTTTGAGCATCAGTGAAATATACCCAATATTGTCCCACTTTGATCACTCAGGCATATTAAAAACAGCAGGGCAATTGAGAGACATGACTGTCAGAAGTAGCACAATTCAATTAGTCCTCTGTAGTTCTAATTGAGTGACACCTTTGAAGGTCCTGTGTTTTTTAATAAGCCAGTAGAAGTAAGGTGTTGATATGTCATGTGACTTGCCATACCATCACTAATATTTTGCCATAAGCATACTACAAGCATCATAGTACCAACACAACAACCTACTACATCTCTGTCAACGTCTCACTTGTATACAACCATTTCTATTTCCTTACCTCTTTTCCATAAAAAGACCAACAGTTTTCTAAAACAGGAAGAAATAACTTTTCTCTAGTACAATCTTTACAGGAAGGAGGAAGAAGTTAACTAGCCTGCTTATAAATAATTAAAACTCTAGCAGGGTACCTGATTGTCTGTGAGAAATCCTGCCATCAGTAAGGAATCATTTCTAACTGCCTGCTCTCCGTGAGATTTTAAAGGCTGCCAACCCTTACCTAGCAACAACTCTGAACCAGGGAGCTTCCCAAGGTCATGGCTGGGTAGGGCTGAGCTAGTCAATGCCCAAATTAGTTACAGCTGCAGTTCATCAGTTCATCAGCTGCAGGTAATCAGGTGCAGATGAGCCTAGTTCATCTGTGAAATACACAGGTACATCTGGGTTACATGAGGAAGAGGACTTTGTCAGTAAGCACAGAATGGTCACTTGGGGTCGGAAGGACTGGCAATTCAAGTCACTGTTACTGTTTTCACTGTTTCCAAAACACACTCATAAGTAAAGCAAAAATTCCAGGGGAAAGATTTTCTGTGTTTAGTTTGAGATTACAGCTAAATTCCCCCTTTTCTGGGTTGTGGCTAGTGAGTTACACTAGACCACAGTGAAACAGGAGGTGACCTTCAAGAGATGAATAAAAGAATAATAATTTCCATGATACGCTCCCTGTAAGAACATTGAAGAAATAGTGAAAGCCATCATGAAAACTCCCCTAACATGAGTCTGACCAATGTTAGTGTAGAGATATGCAAAAAGCTTTTCTAGGCATCAATTACAATCAACTGTTACAACAAAGTGTTAGAAAAAACAGACTTCGTTCTGACACTCACAGAACTATTGGGGTTGTTTTCTATGTTGACCTAGTCTTTCATTTTTGCAAGAAATTCATGCAGTAAAAGATTGACTAAAATGGTTATGTGAGCTTTATCCTCTTCAAATGGAGGATAAAAAGTAAAAGGGAGGAGGCTGACTCAGCTTCTACTTCTATCTTTCTTGCTTTCTGCTGGGGAAACTATCCTTACTACCTCTCCCAGAGGAGACAGAATAAAAGTAACATACAACAAATTGCTGCTTTGAGAAATCATTTTTCATTTATCAGCCACAGAGTCTACAGCCAGACTGAGACCAATGCCACCATATTTTCCTATATTTTAAAAGGTCACATGGAAGGGTAAGATGGCAAACCTTATAATCCAATACCTACAGGGAAAATTATGTAGAAAGTTAGTACATAAGAATAGACATCCTTGTCTCTAAGTTGGAGAGACTTGGATTTGATGAACGGACCACTCGGTGGAGAAGGAACTGGCTGGATGGTCACACTCAAAGGGCTGCGGTCAATGGCTCAATGTCCAAGTGGAGAGCAGTGACGAGTGGCGTCCTCAGGGGTGGGTGTTGGGACTGGTGCTGTTTAACATCTTTGTTGGTGACATGGACAGTGGGACTGAGTGCACCCTCAGCAAGTTTGCCAACGACACCGAGCTGTGTGGTGTGGTCGACACGCTGGAGGGAAGGGATGGGCCATCCAGAGGGACCTGGACAGGCTGGAGAGGTGGGAACGTGCAAACCTCATGAAGTTCAACAAGGCCAAGGGCAAGGTCCTGCACATGGGTTGGGGCAATCCCAAGCACAAACACAGGCTGGGTGAGGAGTGGATGGAGAGCGGCCCTGGGAAGGACTTGCGGGTAGTAGTGGATGGAAAACTGACTGTGAGCCAGCAATGTGCGCTCACAGCCCAGAAGGCCTAGTGTTGTAGGAGTCTGTGTCCAGCTTTGGGGCCCCCAACAAAAGAGGGGGGGGGGGGGGGATGACGGACACACACGACACAGCAGAATAAACCCTTATTTTATATTCTGCAGGACTGATATTGTTTCTAACATTATTTTGTAGCTACTAAGCAGGCTACATAAAAAGTTTAAGGAAAAAAAAGGAAATTTTGTTTTTCTGAAGTGTTTTATCTTCCCAAATCATTACTTCACTAGTTTTACAAAGAAATTAGTTGGCCTTGTTTTTTAAAAGAGAATTCATTCATTACTTGGGTTTAAGCATGTCACCTTATTCTTATCTAACTCATATAATTTTATATCATTAAAATATGATTAACTTCAGAAGTCTAGCTTGTGATTTGCACATGGAGAAAAATGTAATCTCTTATATCTTTGGATGAGCATCAAAAGACTTTTATGTGGTCAGGAGAATTGCCAAAAAAAAAGAGTTGCTGTTAATTGATCATCTTAAGTTTGTAAGACTAGTTATGTATAGATCTTGTCACAGAGTTTGTTTTCATGGATCTCCAAAAATAAGCAAGGTGTATCCCAGGATTAGATCAAAGGTAATCTTTATCTCAAAATACATAAATCTATATTTAACACTGAATTATAACTAGCAACATGCAGCAAACATCTAGATCTAACCTGAACAAATCTGGAATAATTTTCAATGACTACTAAAAATTACATTTTTCTATCAGGCGTATGAGACCGTAGTGACTTTTAAATCTAGTGGTGATGGCACTCAGCTGGGAGGGAATGAGTCTTTTTCTCAGTTTATTTTTATATTCAACACTCAACAGTAATTAGGTAAGCAGTACCTGGACTCTCCATTCTCAGTTAGAAGCCTCAACCACCACAGGACAGATAAGCTCTTTTTTGTCTTCTCTCCTCTGGACTTACGTGTTTTTCATTCTTTGTTTTTCTATGACTTAACTTCAAAGAGAAGAACAACCTGTAGCTGGAGATGTGGGTGTCAGTTCCCTCAAACCTAGGCAAAATTAGGCTCTTTATGGGGTCTGATCCACAAAACTTGTCTGGGAAAACCAAGGAAATGTTATTCCTATTCCATGGGCTTATGTTTCAACCAGGAGATTAACTGCTGACTTCAAATTTCTGAGACAATTTCTATCATGCAGCTGAACTGCCTGCTTATTCATGTCATCTTAACTTTCTCTCCTAAGAGAAGGATAAACTTTGGACATGCTCTCAGCATTTGTTTAATTCTTAAGTAGTTATTCTGCAGCATTGCAGCCTTCTAACTCCTGTTCTAAGGTCAAGAATTTGAACCCTCTATAATGAACATCAGCTCATACAGGTGGTTACATGCAGGTCAGAAAGACTTTTTATGTGTATAGCTGGTGATCAGTGGGAGTGAGGATATTTGTAATCCAGCACTCATTGACTTTCTAATCTGAGATTTAGAAAGCAAATTAAATCTTAAATTATGCCCAGCATCATTTTGAGTTGTTTTACACTCAAACACTTAAACTGACAATAGTCAGGCTAGTGCCACCATTACACAGTAAGCAATAATCTCAGCAATGCATGTTTAGGTCATTTAATCAAACAGTATCAATTAGGACATGTAATTGATGCAATTCATATTATTTTATCTGAAGTGATGCTGTATAGGAATGAGCACAATTCTTCTTTGCTTTCTGTACTGCTGAGAATCTCATAGTGATGTAGTCCAAGGCAAGTGCAATTTTGCTTATTGGACTATTTATATAAAGTAATAGCTATTCTGTCACTACCTCATTTTTTTAAGTTTACAGAGTTTAACAATCCTTTCCCAGTACCCATTTCATGTGCAGAAATAAAGCTCTCTTCCTGGAACATTATTGCCAGCTTTTAATAGCCACATTTAATCTTTGTTTAACAAGTAGTATTCCAGAAAAATTTACAAGTACTTGTCAGAAAACATTGTGGGATCTTGTTATATTATTAGAGTTTTATATTGATCAAACACATGGTCAGTAAAAGGTGTAATAAAACAGCTGTCATTATAAAATGGAGCTCACAAGACAAGCTACATTCTTTTGAAATTCTTATTTTATTTAAGAGCAGCTGATTTCACTTTCATTTATTTGTTCTGCTCTCTCTATCTGAGCTTAGTACATTCTAACTTAAGAATTTGGCATAGTGTTGTAACAACTCTTATGCTGCAGGACACTAAGAGGCATTGAGTTTAGCTAAAATTACAACACTTTAAACAAGTATTGGTCCTGTTCATGAAGTCTGTTACAAACATCCCTAGATTAAATATTAAACCACAACGTAGTAGTTTAGATTATGCTAAACTTTGTAAATGGTCTGATCAGGAAAATCTACTATTTATGTCACCCAAACAATGTCACAGTTTGTTTTCTTTCTAAAGTCATTGTAGTTAATGGTAGAAATTAAAGCTGTGCACTCCTCAGCAAAGTGGGTTATTAGCCTATCAAAAGAATGGGGTAAACCAAACAGCATAAACAGTTAACATATGCATCCATTTCATCTAGTTAAAAAGATGAAAACAAAGAAACTATCTGTCATTTAAGAAGGACACAAATGATGTACTCTATGCACATTAAGCAGCTAAACTATTCAATTAAATGTGCCACTAATAAATAATTTAAATTATTTTGCCTATGTTAGATAAACAACTCTTGCATTATAGGAATTAAGAACCTTCATATGAGCAAAACAGAAAATAATTTTATTCCCAGGCTATACAAGAAAGTAATGTGTTTTAGTGGCAAAGGTAATGGTATGAGATATGCCTCTGTACCCGTACGATCTTTAGCACGGGAGCTGCCACAGGCCATGTCCAGACAAAATCAGATGCAGATCCGATGGCCTGCCAGGCCGCCATCCACCAAGCTAAGCATGGTGGGACAAGAAACCATATTGTGCTTCATGGCAGCGCTTGGGAGCAGGCTTTGTCAGCTGCAAGGCTGCACTGATAGGGTCATGCTTCTGGACAGAAGCTGGCCTCATGGCATGGCAGCACGGTGCAGGCATAGCAGCTCGTGTTTGCTCTGCTCCAGGGATCGGCCCGCTGTCCTCCAGGAAGCAGAGCACAGATGGGTTTCTGCAGTTTGCCAGCTCTAGCATGTTCTTACTTGGGTCACACTTAGCATAACTTTGTATCCAGGCAAAGATGTAATGTGTTCTTAGCCTAATTAAACTTAATCAGGTCTAACTGGCACCTCAACAACCCTAACAAATTCCACAGTTTCTATTTTAATAATTTTTCAAGCCCTGTCATGGATCTCAATTTTTTTTGTGTAAAAAGCCGTATAGTGAAATACATACAGACTGTTGAAGGTAGGAAAAAATTTACAGAATTTTCAAAGCTGAGTTCAACTCTGTAATGAGTAAGAGGCTATAGCTCATTTATTTCATTTTAGTGCTGCAGCCACATTTTCCAAAATAGTTGTTTCTTTCCCTTAGCACTGTCAATACCCCTGTAAAATCAGTTGTGGAAGGAAAACTGGACTGTTTTTCAATGTATTTTTTCTTTTGTGTTTAGAAAATAACCCAAGCTTCTATAATTGCCAGTAGATGGGAAAAAAAGCCACAAAAAAACAAACAGAGGGTTCTTGAAGTGGAATACTATCTTTGTTCCAATAAAAATAAAGCAAAACAAAAATAAAATTTTATTTATCCAATATGTTCTTTTTTCTCCTTTTAAAATGTTTTTGTCTTTATACAAAATATCAAGGTGCATGTATACACTTCCCTTCTCCTGCAAGATGAGCTATTGTATGTTGTTGTTTGTTTTCTTTTTTAATTAGAAGTCTCATTGACTATAAACAGGAGTTATAACTGCTTAACATGACTGCTGTGGACTCTACTCTTTCTCTACTCTTTTGAGATCCAAGTATGATTTTTAAAACTGTAGAGACTGCAACAGTTTCTTTTCATTAAATTATTTTTCCAAGCCCAGAACAAAGAAATACGAACTTAAAATCTCTATCTTTTCATTCCAGTGAGCATTTGTGGCTGCTTTTTCATGTAAACTAAGACTGCATGTCAATAAATGGTTGGGGCAGACTTGATGTATGTTTTTCTTCCCCTTCATCTGCTCCTAATACAGCTGCCCCCCCTTCAAACATTAGTCACTCAGAAAAGAGCATTTGCCTTATTACACCTTTTGTTTCTTCATTAACTCCATCCAAGTGACCCCTTGAGTGTTGTAAAAGCTTATCATCTATTTCCTAATTGAATCAAAGTGAAACCAGACAGCATACTGCGTACAAAAACTCAAGTCAGATCTTTGATCCTTCCAAAACAAAGCAAATTTGAGCACTCCAGGATTTAGCTGTGTGTTAAGACTAAAAGTACAAATTTGATTATCCACTCCATGTTTCATAGGACCAAGCAGTTCCAAATCAGTCCTATGGGAAAAGGCTACAACAAAATTTAATATTCCCTCCTAAGACTTTCCCCTCTTGTATTCAATATCTACAAGAATCCTCATATGTTTTGTTCTAAAGTATTTTTTTTTTAAAGAGAAAAGCCAAAAATGTCACATCCATCCACTCCCACACCCCCTCGATTAGAAAAGTAGTTTAAATCTTATGATTTCGTATATCTGTGAAGATCTACTCTAAAACAAATCTATTCATTTGGTAATGTGAGGGACATCTAACAACTCTACTGAAAGAACCAGTTTCAATAAAATTGAAACATACATAAGAGAATACACACAAATCAGTCTTTTGATAAATAAAACCCACTAGCAACTGCTTATACTCAACCATGCTTAGGAACAGTGGTTATTTCAGGATCACACACAAAAATGGCTAGGGATAGAATCTGGTCATTGAAAATATCCTGTTCAACTTCTTTTAAGATAGTGATCTTACAAAGATATAAATGAAAGCAGATTTTGGCCTGTAGCACATACTTACACACAGACATAACTTCATAGGATAAGCTGTTAGAGGATGAAAAATCTTTTTGCTTAACCAAACTGGAAATGATACAGTGTGCATAAAATAGCTATTTATAGATTATATTTCCTTTTCAAGTAGTCTGGTGGCATTTTTAATTTACAGAAACTATAACATTAACTGTAAATATAAATAAGAACAACGTTGCTATCATAACAGGAACTCTTGGCCTATAGCTCGCTTACACACACTCTTATGCCTCTGCAGCGAATTAAGCACTTCTTCTCCAGCTATTTATTTTGATTTCTTAATCCTCAGTATACTTAGCAGAAAAACTGAGAGAAAAGAACAGAAAGGTCATAGAAGGTTGCAGTTAATCCAAATATGAGGGGGATTGGGTTTGTTATTTATTGTTCATTGCATTAACAAAATTTTGTAAAGCTAGGACAAAAGGAATTATTCCTGCTGCATACTTTTACTTCTAAAAATTATAGGAGCAAAAATGAAAAATCATTTAATAAGTAACAGATAGTAGACATTTTCTTTGAGTGAAGAACCTGTGGCTTTATAGGTTTAGATATAGATGGCACTGGCAAATTTATATTGAACCCTGTATCATGTGCAAAAGCTGGGATTCTGATGAGATTTATTTATTCTGATTTCATAGAACTAGTATCTTTTAAGATAAATGAACCATCATCTGCATAAAATATGTCCTACAACAGATATTAGTTCCAGTGTCATGTTTCACTTTGCACCTCTGTTTGTCATAAATAAATGAGGCAGTACATTTAATTTGCAATATCTATAACTGGACTAAAAACTAGTAATTTTCTGCACAGTTTAGAGAGGAATATGATAATAGTCTAACAAAGTAAGAAATATTTCTGAGACTGTCATCTCCATAACAATCCATTTATCTGTAAGTATTAAGAATTAATGTGATAATAAAGATCCTAAGTTTTGGCTAAATACTGTAGCTCTTATTACAACTACCATTCCTTTTGTGCAACATATACATCAAAGAAAAAATGAAGATGACTTTTGCAGCCTTTTATTTATGCTTTTCTGAATTATAATTGATTTCTACCTTGAGGCACTTACTGATAGAATAAAATGGCTCTCACAGAAGAACCTTACTTTATATAAGGAAACCACAATTGGCAAACTTTGTACATAGCTCTGACATAGGGATAGTTGCAGTAGTTGTATTTAATCTGTGTTCACGTACCGTGGAAAATAAGTACAAGAAACATCAAAATAAAGCCTAAAAAAGCCCAAATTGGGAATTTAATGTGTATTTCTACCATGTAGACTGGCCATCACTGATGTAAAATTTTCAGTAAGATCCAGGTAGATAATGCAGAAAACAATCTAACAAAAAAAATTAACTGTTACTACAGTCCTTTCCTTTGTCTTTGTGACCCATACATTATTAGTTTATACATCATTTTAATTGTAGCACTGCATAGGGCCTTAGCCATAACTAGGACTCCATTGTGCAGATTGTGGCATAAAGCAGAACAAATGAATTGTATTTTAAATATCAAACACTTGCAATAAGTTGCTCCAGGATGGAGTCAAGGCATAGACATATTGCCTGATGCATTTGGTGAGGTTTTTTTTACAAACCAGCAGAACCTTCAAAGTAACCAGAGATAAGAGATCAGTGTGTGAATCCTTGGCTGGGCTGGGAGTGCTGCCAGTTCCCATGGATGTCAAATCACATCCTTTGCCATGCACTACAGCGATAGCTGAACACAGGGCATAGCAGAGGCTCTGGTACACTAAGGAGTCCTGGAACTACAGGATCTTCAAATAGGAGTGTCTGACTCTGCATGAGGACCTTATACAGCTATTAACTGTCTTTGTAGATTCTGCATTAAATATGAGATTATTCATCTGGTCTATAAAAGAAGGTATCCACTGGCATTTGGGTACCAAAGTCTACATGTTTTACAATTGCTGGGGCATTACTCCCTTGACCTTAGGAAAAAAGGAGGGGTATCTATTGTGGTTGCAGAGGTTGTTCACAGCTGATTTGCAGGCCAAAGGTGGATAGAAGAAACATTCCTTTCTTTGCTCTAGTGTCTGGGATAAGTGCTGAAGCTGAGCACTAAATCCAGGATTTACTTTTCAGTCACAGGGTATGCATATGCTGGTATAAGATGATGGCCTGCCTCTGGAAGATGATGACCTTGGGTTACTACTGCCTGATTCACAAAAAAAGATTTGTTATGAGCAAATTTGGTAGCATCAACAAGCCAAAGACTCTGGTGATAAGAAAAGGACATTGTAGAGAGGTTGGTGCTGGACTCTTCTCATAGGTGATTAGTGACAGAAACATGGACATTAGGACATTAGGAAAAAATTCTTCACAGAAAGAGTGGTTAGACAGTGGAATAGGCTGCCCAGGGAGGTGGGAGGTGGTGGAGTCACCATCCCTGGATGTGTTTAAGGGTCGTTTAGATGAGATGCTGGGGGATACGGTGTAGGGGAGAACTTTGTAGAGTAGGGCTGATGGTTGGACTCGATGATCCCAAGGGTCTTTTCCAACCTGAATGATTCTATGATTCTATGAAAAGCTTGGTTGTGCTGTTTTTCAAGCAAGATACATGGGAATAAGAACAATCAAAACCTATCCTAGCTAGCAAAAAATGAGCTTGCAACTGGCAAAAGAAGTCTGAAGAATAAACAGGACCTGTACAGTTCTTCTGAGCTGCACGTAGCTGTCTGCTACCAGGAGAAAGATAATTCATCACGATAAAAACAAACATCCATTTTAAACTTGCTTGGCAATGAGGATGTTCTTATTTGCATAATGATGGTTATTTGAATATGATGAGAATTTGCCTGAGCGAGACTCAAGCTCAAACACATTCAGATGTGATACAGTCTGTACAATTTTCTCAAGGATTGCAATTTAATACTATTTATCTAATGAAAGAAAAATAAATATTGGCTGTAACATCCCATTATGCTTGAGAGCCGGTTTTAAATTACACTTGAATAAAGTAACTGAGTGTGGGATGTTTGCATTTCCTTGGGGAATGGTAACACTTCCCAAAATGGTGAAAAATATCATCCTTTTCCAAGTAGCCTCTATCTCAATAATAGGACTGCAGAAATAATGCTAACAAAGTGGAGCCTATTGCACTTTCAACACTGAATATCAGCCATAGCAGCAATGAACCAAACAGCACTTCACCAATATAAAACAATATCAGAGTCCTAAAGCCAAGTTTCAAAAAAAGACTTAAGAGTATTTAGAGACTGGTAAATAATCATTGACAATGTTTATACTAGAAATCACACACAAATTTTAACAAAGAGAATACTGGTTATTGGAACCATTTAGTAAGGAAAGCTATGGATGGGACATTATTCAATATGTTCAAGATTGTTCCTATTAGCTCTGATACAGGCATTTCTGGGTTGGAACAAGCTGTTACACAGACGACCAGAAGAGAGAAGTTCCTGCCAGGTTTGTGTATATTCATAGGTATATTGTGAAAAAAATCTGTCCATACAGAGGGAAATAATACCACAGTTAAAAATATTTGTACTTTCTTCTGATCCAGACATTGTGACAGCCTCTATTATACAGGACAAACCCCAATTTTATTTCTGAACACTCCTAAAACCTTGGTGAAGTACAGTTCCAAATCAGAAATTTGCCATTCAAACTCCATATTAAGTACAAGAATTTTTGCTGTTCTATTGTAGGAAAACCTCTAAATTTTTTCAGGATATTGGATGCCACCTCTAGCGAGAATCAAAATAATTTCTAGATTTTCAAAAGCATATTGCAATGGGAAAGCCTGACATGGATGAACCGGTGTTGAATGTGTAGTCACTTTGCAATAGATGTACCTACATATAAGTCCACCAAATCAAGCCAGCACCTAGCTCTTGGTAATTTCAGATGTCAAAGTATTTTTAGCAAGGATGCAATTTTGTGATTGCAGAGCCACATATTTGTCTTGCCAAACTTTAAATGGCACAAGACTGAATTCTGTGCTGCAGATGCTGTGGTTAATTAACTAGCAAATCCATCCATGTGAGAGAGATTATTTCATTTGTGTCTTCAAAGGAATAAAAAAAAATTATGCCTAAGCTTAGTTCAAAGCTGATCCTGCTCCTATTAAAGTCTATGGGTTTCTTTGCTGCTTACCTTAAGTTTACCAAAAATTACTTAATTGTTCTAATTATGTCTTGAACAAGACTGTCAAGAAAGCTTTGTTCTTGTAAAACAAAAAGTGTTCTTGAGAAACAATTGAACTACCTGAAACTATAATCTTGAGAAGCTAATAATGCATCTCTAAAACAGAATAAGGATGCAAACTGGTATTTTTATTGCAATTTTAATAAAATGTCATTTGAAAAGTTAGACAAATTCATTAAGTGGATATTTTAAATTTTTTTTTTATGATGGCTTGCTCTTCTCCTGAATTTCATGAACTTCCACTACGTGAATCCACCACATCATAAAAGCATCTACAGCTCTGATTAAAAACCCAAAACTTTAATGAAAAGTTGCCACCCATTTCAACATGCATTGACTGAGGCTGCCATCCTGCCACATGTAAATGTCTCTACAGGAAACCATCTCAAAAGAGGTTATCACTTCAGACCTGTTGCCAGAAGTTCTGGCTCCTTCTCTTAAAGCTAGGGTTCTCTGTTTTATGTCAACCTAGTTCATCAAGATCAGCAAGCAGGTCATTAATAAAGACAATTACAATTACAAACCCAGTTCACATTTCAGAGAATTAATTTGCAAAATGTGGCATTATCGTCTAATATACAAAATAATTTGGCATTATATAAATCCACTTAGTGAACTCAAGCACATTTAAAAAATGAAGACAAAGTTCTTAACATCTAGTGCCTCAATACACTAATCTCTTTGCCTAAACCGAGCCCATTGGCTTTCTCCACCATGGTGTGCAGAGTTCATGGCTTTGTTGGCAATTAAATTTCAAGACAACATTTTGATCAGTTTTTACAGTTCAGTGGTGCCATTATTAGAGTCATTATCCTTGCCATTACCTCTAAAAGAGTTGAAGGAAACAGAATTTCACTCACACAACTTGATAAATTGTTTCATTAAAAATGGGAGAAACCAAGAAGAATTCTTCCTCTCACAGTGGTGCACCAAACAAAATGCCTTGCTCAAAAAAGAAGCCTGAAGAAGAATGTTTGGAACATTTGAAACTACAGTTTTAGTTAACGTGATGAAATAGAGGTGATTGTAACTGCAAAGTGGCTTAGCACAGTTTAAATAATAATTTAATAGGACAGCCTTACCTATCTGGAAAGTAGCTTGTGAGTTCATCTCTTTATTTATTTATTTAGTCACACATGAATGGCCAGTCTGCACCTACAGGAAGATCAGTTCCCATTTGCACTGTGACCATTTTAAAGCTGGAACTTTAATGTTTTCCACAACGTTTTTGGTGGACAGCGTGTATGTTACCCTGTCTCTTGCTACATCCTAACATCCCATATTGTAACTCTGCCAGCAAGCCCTAGACTTACCATGAAAAAAATTTAGAAAAAAAATATTTAATATAAACCTCCAAACTATATGGAATCTACTAAATTCCAAGTGTAAAAAGTACTCAATTTGCTAAGTTTATCTCAGCACCTCAAATATACTTTATCAACTCCTAAACAATATTCTTTCATGCTCATGTAAGACAGAAGAAGTAAGTTCATTTTACTACCCTTCACTTTGAAAATATCAACTCCAAAATAAATTTCAGAGAGCATTACGAGCACCTGAATACTAGAGAGCTGCCTTGGGAACAGTAAGTGGTACAGAGAACTTCAAAGGAAAGAGAAAGTCATTATTAAATGAAGTACTTATACCACTGCTATTAAATGGCCAAAATCTGAGCAGCGGCACTACTTGGACCTTTGTGTATTCAGGAGTTTGCTGGATTCTAGAGGCTTCCAGTGCTGAATCTGAAATCGCTTGTCTTTGTCTCTAACAGCAGCAGGCCTGGATCCCAGCTGATTTAAATCAGTCCAGCTACAGAGACCTCAGTGGAGCTATACTGATTTACACCAACTAAACATCTGGCCATGTGTCTCATTAAGGATGCAATTCTGACCTGCACAGGACTTGAATAGGCATTTATTTCTTCTGCCCATTCAGCATTTTTAGTTTCATATATACTTAAATATTCTTTCCAACTGAACTCTATAGTTTTGCCTCTTCAGTGTTTTCACGTGGAAGCTTTTTGTATTTAGTACTCCAATACCTGTACCACAGATTTATATCCCATTTGGTAATCAGGTCTATAACCTACATGCTACCTTTAAATTTGAGTTCAAGTCTTCCAGCCTAGGCTTCCTGCTAAGTTTTCTCAGGGTATAAACAAATTATCACAAGAACAATTAGGGGCAATAAAGGGATAAATGCCCTTACACTTACTAGAGGGTAAAGGAGCAACAAACATAGTATTTGTCTTTTTTTTTTTTTAAAGAGTATATAGTTAATGGAAGTCATGGTCCGTGCCTAGCATGCATAGAAAATATAACAAAACAAAGAATTTAATATCTGGCAATGTTATCTGCCAGTATCAGTCAGTCATCACGATTTTTAACTTTTCATAGAAATGCAATCATTGAACCATTCAGATTTATTGTTTCACCAGAAACTAGATGAAATAGGGGTAGATAAGAAATTAATCTGAATGGAATATATGTCCTCAAGAGGTTCACAGTTAAACAAAACAAGGATATGTTCATGCTGTGTTGGGAGAAGTTAACCTGCATTCTCCCTTCCTACATAGCTGTTGTTCAGTATATGATAGTTGCACAGAAACAGGAAAGAAGATGAAGCTCCTGGTGTAGGCTTAGAAGATAAAGATCTAATTCCTAATTTTCCACAAGACATTTAAACTAGCTCATGTTTAACTTTCCCGTCAGTGAAAGTGAAGTGGAAACAGTGCATCCATATGTCATAATCACAGTATGAAGATAAAAATTAATAAGCGGTAGTGTATACAGGTGGCTGACTTGGCTTGGCTGTATTTTTCTATGGATTTCTTGGGTGCAAGACAAAAAAATATGGAGTGTTGGGTTTGGTAGGCTCATGCTGCACCCGGAGCTCACATGCAATTGACTTGTGAATGCAGAATTTAATGTGTCCAAGGTCATTTGCTCAAGTACAATAGTCCCAGTGAATCCCATACCTGTTGAAGCTATCATACATCCAAAAATAGAAATATTTTTCTGTATATTTTGTATACATGCTTTTTCAGAAACTTAGCAGTCATATTTATGTTAATTTCTAGTGTTTGCTTACGTTGTAAAAACTACCTCATGTTTAGATGAAAAACTAACATGTTTTTCTTCTGACATACAAGTAAAAACATTTAAAATCAGGCTAAAGGTCAATTTTAGTGACATAAATACCTCCGGCATCCTAGCAATTTACCCTCTACCATTTCTCATCTGTCTTTTACAATCAGGTCTCTCTAGCCTTCTAAGCAACCTACTCCCTTGACATATGAATCAAACATTAAAGAGTGTTTCAACAGACTATTTTCCCATGAGACTTTTTAAAGAGCAAATTTTTCATCTAATTTGGCATGCCTCTCAAATTTTCTGTTGTAATTCACTTCCATTCTCCTCATAGACTTATAACAGAATGACTATGATGGATCATGCTGATTCTGTATGAGTCTTTACAACAGAAGAAAAGATAAGCCAAGTAATGCTTTTTGTATATCCTTAAACAGAATACTGCTTAACACAGAAGGAAGAAAGCAATGCTTGCCGAAAGGTTTCAGCAAATGAAATCAAATGCTTCAGGTCATTATCTTCAATAACAGTCAATGTTTGCCCAACTTTGTCTAAAATTTCACAGGTATGTTGAAAGAGCAAAAAATGGCTGATCATATCTTTTGTCTTATATTTTTTAAGAAGTGTCTGTTTTCACTGAGAGCAAGAGTTATGATGACGATTCAAGAGACCTTCGTAGGAAGACACCATGTCGGAGCAACAGTGCATTAGATCAAGCCTGCTAATTAATTCTGTTATCAGAGAAACTGTCACACCATCAAGGATTCATTGAACTTGTACATGTGGAGATAGCAAGACTGTTAACAAGACACGTTGTGCTTCCCCAGATGTTCATGTTACAGAGTTCCATCATTAGGCAGAATGAGTTCTGTGCTTATTAGCACAAAAGACAGCAATCAGCTGAAACCCTCAGCACAATCTGGAGAGAAGCTGATGTCTCTCTACTAAGCCAGATGGGAACAGTTTAGACCAAACAGATATGACTTAGCACAGGCTTATAAAGAATGTGATCAAAGCACATCGGATTTTGGGTCTTGTTTGATTATTTGAAACTTTTTTCTGCAAGGGGTTAGTGTTCTTCATTTAGATGTAATATATCAGTCTAGAAAAAGAAAATTACATGTCCACTCTAATAGAACTACACCAGTAGTCAAATACACAGCTATTCCAGTTTTCCCAGATCATACTTTTAAGTTTTAAGCAAACAAAAATTCCCTACTTCTCTAGCAAATTAAATTTCCAAATCAATCCAGGGACACTATGCATCCAAAGAAGGAACTTCTTATTCTTTGCCTTTTCAGATTTCTGTTTATGTGGCTGTATCAAAATACTTATTAATCATCTTGAGATTAAACATTGTAGCTTCTACATTTGAGTAGGATATGATCACTAATTTATTTCTTACTATGGCAGAAAAACTGAGCACTGCTCTTTGGAGAAATAACATTTAACATGATGCTTTCCAAGCTTAATGGGGTGGTTGTTTGGGGGTTTTTTCGCCAGCAATTAGTGATAGTTTCAGAGTTGATTTGTAGGCTGGAAAAATAAGGATTTAATACTGCTGCAAATCTTCTTTTCTGATAAGCTCTTATGTTCATGAGAGTTTCCTAAATATTACTGAGTGGATAAGTTTTATTTGATGGAAAATGGAAAATACAAATGAGCCTTCTCTAAGACAGATATGAATTCCATAGCACCATTCAGGGTCAGAAGAAGTTGATGCAGCCAAAGAGCAGGTGTAATGCAATAAGGCAAGGAAGGTTTTTGCCTGCTTTATAAAAAGCAATGATAACACTTATATACCCACCTTTAGAAGGACTATTCCACTGTGGACTTGTTTGTTTATCCAGGTCAGAGATACAGATATACTTACGGCATGTTTATTACACTTCTGATTCTGACAAATCTTGTTGCCATTTGAAAGTAAGTAATATATTATTACCATAGAATGGTTTGGGTTGGAAGGGACCTTAAAGATCATCTAGTTCCAACCCCCTGCCATGGACAGAGACACCTCCCACTAGCCCAGGTTGCTCAAAGCCCCGTCCAACCTGCCCTTGAACACTGCCAGGGAGGGGGCAGCCACAGCTTCTCTGGGCAGCCTGTTCCAGTGCCTCACCACCCTCACGGGAAAGAATTTCTTCCTTACATCTACTCTAAATCCACCCTCTTTCAGTTTAAAACCGCTAACTCTCATCCTATCCCTACACCCACTGATAAAGAGTCCCTCCCCACCTTTCCTGTAGCCCCCTTTAAGTACCGAAAGGCTGCTCTAAGGTGTCCCCAGAGCCTTCTTCACCCAGCCTGTGTTGGTGCTTGGGATTGCCCCGACCTATGTGCAGGACCTTGCACTTGGCCTTGTTGAACTTCATGAGGTTTGCACGTTCCCACCTCTCCAGCCTGTCCAGGTCCCTCTGGATGGCCCATCCCTTCCCTCCAGCGTGTCGACCACACCACACAGCTTGGTGTTGTCAGCAAACTTGCTGAGGGTGCACTCAGTCCCACTCTCCGTGTCACCCACAAAGATGTTAAACAGCACCAGTCCCAACACCTACCCCTGAGGAACACCACTCGTCACTGCTCTCCACTTGGACATCAAGCCATTGACCGCAGCCCTTTGAGTGTGACCATCCTGCCAATTCCAGAATTATTATTTTTGTGTTACTGATAACAACTGAAAGCATAGTCCAGATGAATCAAAGCTTCATGGAAATAAAGTTCATCGTTACTTAAAAGTGTCTTAAATAGAAGGTTGTGTTATCTTCCATAAAGTAACCCTATCAACAAATCTTCCAGGATGTCAGCAGCATAATTATACATAAAGATCATACACCCTAGTAGAGTCAAGAGGCAAATCATTAGGATGCAATAGGGAAACAATCTTCTGCATAATTAGTAAGATTTATATGGTGTGGGAACATGATAATACAGCTGTGTATAAGCTTCCATTGATTTACCATGTACACATATCTTACTCAAGTATTTACTGCTAGTACAAATAGGTATCCCTGAAGGGTAGGTAACTGATGAATTTACATAAAGATCCAAATTGGAATCTGAAACGTTCTTCACAAGCTTAAGAAGCTTTTAGAGCTAGACAAAAACTTCACAGGTCTTCCCTCAGTACAATGCCTACAACTGGACTTCCTCAATATACCAAAATTAATGACTTCTAATTTGAAGCATTTTAAATTTTAATTTTATTTGCCTAAATTCAATAGCATTTATATTAAGAACAGGTTTGGGGTTTTTTTCCTGAACATTTAATAATTTAGCAGGAGATCTCACACATCAGTGTTTATAGAATACATAGCTTTCAGCTCCTAAGGAAACCAGTAATTGGTGAATATTATGTTAACTGCAAGATTCCACCACTGCCTCAGTGCTTCATATCAGTTCCAAGTGACTGAGAATTACCATTTGTTCATGTCTGGGACCACATGGCAAAAAACTGAGAAATCCCAAAGGTAATTGAACTCTGAGAACATTAGCAAATATAGTCATAAATTAATTCCATAGAATGGATATTGACAGTTTTTAATATATAAATATACTCCCTTGAGAATTTAAAGAATTAATATCCTGAAATTTCAAAGAATCCAGGTACCAAAGGACACTATTAGACTCCTGCATGTGTTGGAGAGATTCTGCATTATGCTGAGTGCTTAGGCAAAAGAGTAACAAGAACTGAATATATTTCTACTGACTCACCTTGGGTTAAATTTATTGATGGGGTAGTTTCCTTCAATTCACAGCTTTAGAAAACCAAATATCAATTATTTTGAGGGAACAAGAAATTTAATAGATACGTATGATCCTGAAATGTGTTCTCTAATTTAAGACAGCATCATATCAATGAAAAATTTGTCGTAGCATATGTGGATTTTCACCATGGCCAAATGATATCCTGCCATTGAACCAGAAATTCAGAGCTGATTCCTAGATTTTAAAAAAATTCATCATACTGCCCACCATATGATAGAAAAGCATCTGGCTGATAATGTTGCCTGAAGGCATTAAATTGATCAGGCCCTCCATCAGAAAGGTAAGCGGGCTTAACTGTGTTCACAAGACACATAGCTGGAATACAATTTGAAACAAAACAAGGATTTAAAAAGCAATTGCTAAAATATGTCTTCTGTACTAAAATTTACTACTGTTGACTGCATCTTACAACTTCATATCAAGCTATTCCTTCCTACATGCTATGCAATTTACAGTTCTTTCCCTGAATGGGAATAACAAAAAGAAAGTTTTCTTTTTCAGTAATTCCTTTTGGTAATTTCAATAGGTATACTCTTACTGTTCGTATCTCTTATTTCTGAAGGTCCAATAGAAATAAGCTCCCCTCATTACACCCAGAGAAATTCCACTGTGATTATGGCTTCACTGGATGTCACAAAAGCTGGAACAGGCCACAGAAGGATTTGAGGTACCGACTGGAAGTTCTGATGTCCCTGATTCTGATCTGAACTTAGAATTTATGCTCCAAAAGGAGCACAGGTTGTGTGACATTGGATATCCTCACTAAAAGGTCCATCAAACCTGGCTGCCGTGACTTTACACGTTACTGCCCGCTCTTGTACACCTTACTTCATACACAGGACATGACTTCCAGCAAGCAATGAACATTGTTTTGCACCTCATTTCAAATTTGTCTTCTGAAGTGGTTTAAGTGTAGAACATCGACCTTGCATTGCAGTCGTTGAAATGGGGGGTCATTTTCTCTTCTGCAGGATGATCAGATGAGACAACATCCTCTTAAACCACTGCAGGAAGGCTCAAATGAGTTTATCTGTTAATGTCCCAAACTAGAACATAAAAAAAAAATCTTTTTCTAAACACAGATGTACTAGCAATGCTAGTCCTTTGCTAGCAGAAAACTTTTTTCATTTGCTTACCAAACTGGCACAAAGTATAGGTATCCAAACTGTATTTTCATAAGGAATACTGGCATCCCTACTGACAACAGGATATAGACATACTCTCTTGTGTCACACGTAAGCAAAAACTTTGCAGATTCATATTAAAATAGCAGCCCTGCATTCATAATCACAGTCAGAGTAGAATCACTTTGCTATAGGGTTAGCTTTACTGCCATAGTCTGGAGCTGGAGTGACATTGTAAAACAAATATAACAACCTGATTTTAAATTTTTATTTAGAATATTTTACAAAAATATTTGCTTACTTTCCAAACAGGAAATAATGGATCTGTTTCAGAAAATATTTTGATATTTCACAATGTAAGACATTGTCAGTGGTGAGGAAATGATCACAGCAGCTTTTCTGCATAATGAAGCAGTGTAACAGTTTGACTCTGTTGGGTTATAATTCACTGAAGTAGCTATAGATATAAAAATACTAGGTATTTTGTTGTAGCTTTTCCTTTCCTCACACTGGTTTATTTTTGCTCTGGGAATGTAGTATATCGGTGGCAATTTATATGCTAATGAATAAAGTGGTATATAAATTGTCTAACTGCATAATAATGAAGAATGAGGAGGTGTAAGTTATGATGCCTTTACGCAGTGGAGAGAGAAGAATTTTCTCATCAACTGTTGATATCTAGTTCTTGGGCTGTTCTCTAAATCAAAATTCCCACAAGTTGAGTAGAAGTCAGGGAAACTATGGAAACATGACAGGTCTAAACTTAAAGTGAACTGACTTCTTGTTGACTAAGATCAGACTAGAAGTGCTTACTAAAAAAATAAGAGTAGCTGGCCTTGGCTATTCACAAATCAGATCTCAGGCCTTAAATCTTTTAAGCTAGAGTTGCTGATAACAATTTGCTGCTGCTCTGTTCAACTGTTCCACCTGTGCTTGCTGGACAGTTTAAAAGAAAAAAATTTGCTCTGGTCTCAAAACATTCACTAAGAGACTAGGAATATTGCTCAGGAAATGACTTTGATTACTATTTGCATTAATATAGCATCTAGAGTTAATGTATCAAAAGCCCATTGTATATTGGGTGTTATACACTGAAAAAATGGTTATGCCTGAGAGAAGAGTTTACAACTGATCATGACCCTTTCATGAAGCAGTGTATTTTGTGACCTTGTTCCCTGCAGCACTGGAAGGCTCTATTAAAGCAGCTACCATCTACTCTTGAATCTGTGCTTAAAACTTGAATTTCTGTGTCACACAAAGCATGGTCCCTGGACAACTGAAAAAGCAACATCCAACACAGCACCACAATGGGGAATAGTAAGAGTTGCAGCAGTTCAGTCACAGCGCTGTGCTAAGATAACTATACTGCTTTTAGACCTAAGCTTATATCCTTTCCAGCCTCTCCAAAATGTGAGCAGAAGAGCTCAAGTCTGCATAGGTTGGCACTACCTAAGGAGATTCCACAGAATATTCTGTTGCATAAATGCAAACTCATCTTGTGTCTCCTATACTTCAAATTACTTTAGGGAAAGTGGTGCGCTTTCTGCCATCCCTTGGAAACAAAACCAAATCTCCTTTCTTTCCCTTCAGAATGTCAAGGTTATTTCCCTCACATAGATCCCACAGTAGTGTTCCCCAGATAAAAGCACTTTGTGCTACAAAACAGTTGCATGGGGCTGGCAGTATGTAGAGTTTTAGGGGTTGAAGAAGCTCAAGGATTTGATGGCATCACCTCCACTGATTATACAGGGGAAATGCCCGACATGGCCGTTCTCTGCATTGCTTTACTTTGGTGCACCTCTAGCAATCATTTTTCACTGAGCTTAGGAAAACATGCATTTGAACTTGTATTTACTATTTAATTATTAATATTATGATTTTTTATCGATTAATAACTAATTTACCAACACTCTTACAAAACAATCCTTTCATCAAGAGTCAAATCCAGTTCTTTTTGCAAATTTAGATGTTTTGAAAGGCAACAATAAGGCGTTAGTACCCACGTATCATTTTTCACAGAAGAATCATGTAGCCAAGAACCTATGGCCCATACTAGGTCATGCTCAGTGACACATTTCTTGCAGGAATGGTGTAACCTTATTATTTTCTCATCTATTTTCTCTGTGCATGGGCCAGTCTCTCAACTGGTGCTAATCAGTTCCACTGCCAGATACTACTATATAGCTTAATGTCCCTTTCTTTTACTTTACACAAGACATTAGGTACTTGAACTAGGATTTCACACATCCTGAAGAAAAGGATTTTAGGACTGTATTTGAGGACAACAGCCAAAATTACACCTTTGTACAAGCATAAGCCTGGACTGTACTACCACAATGAATATTTCTGCATATGCTGGAGTGCCCTCCTTGGGGGTAACTGAAATCCCCAAGTCTTATGATTTTATTATTACGGTTGAATTCAGCAGAACTGATTCAGTCATGTCTCATACGCAGAGACATGATGACAACTTGAGCATTTTGCTGTTGAGCTAGAGGGGTTTGTTCACATGGTGCTATTTTAAGATAGCTCATCCATTATACAAGGAAAAAACAAATATTTTATTCATATTAAGTAATTTTTAGAGCCTGGTTGAGGTTCTAGTATCACAGGATCTGTTAAGATAACTAGATAGCATTACTTGTACTCCTACTGCTAAATAAAATCTGAGCATCCTTTCTCAAACACTTTCCTAATCCAGACAACTGGTGCCTTTGTTGTTAATCACTCTACTTACACTCATTTACCAAAAAAAATCCAACATAGGTGCTAGCACACACAGTGAATTTCTGCTAAACTCTACGAGCTAACCTCCCTTTTCTCTCATAATATTGAAATGTGCCCTACAGTAAACATATGGTTTCAGATTATTTGCCTTGGGGATTCTATGAGTACGTGGCTTCAGACATTTATTGTACAAACTAAAAGAGAAGGCTTTAGCAGTTTGAGTGTGCTGAATTTTTAAGGAAGCCTATGACGAAACTATTTTATTTGGAAAAGAAATATGCTAATCCTTTGCTTTAAGGAGTTCTGGAGAGATGGTAGATGGTTAGGAAATAAAAAACAAAACAAAAAATAACATTTTTTTTCCTGTTATTTTCCCAATTAATTCAACATATGCATTGGATAAACACTTTCTTGACAACTTTTATCAGTTAATTTCAAGGATTTTTCTGTATATTAAAATTATAAAGATAAAAGAAGTTGGATAATATATCTAATCTCTCCAAGGTAAGACATATAGGTCATTCATGACAGATGTTTGTTCAACCTCTTCTTGTGGTCCTCTAATGATGGACAAGATGTATAGTGTCATATGGTGTACCAGGACAATTAATTCCAGGGCATTATGTCTACCACCATGTTAGTCACCAGAAAAAGACATTTAAGTCTCTGCTGCAATTTGCTACCATTTTATCTTTTTCTGTTCCCCCTAGGAATGAAGAGATCATCTCCTTTGTCTCTGCAGCAGCAAAAAAGCATGACCAATGTGTTCACTTCTTTGTAAGAACTGGTCTTGATTCCAGACTGTCACTGAACTTTTACCTTATTTTTCAGTGCTATAAATCACTTCTCAATATACATCTATTTTCTCTCTTATCCACTGCCTTGCCCAAGACTTGACTAATATTTTGAGCACGACACTGACAGTTCCTGTCTCACACTGCTTCACAACTTAATCTCATGTTTATTCTCCTCAACAGTTTACTGACCTCTCCTTTACAACACCAGGTGCCAGAGAACTCTATAGTTCTAATTTTGATATGATTCCTATTGCAAATACAGGTACTCAAAATGTTATGTTAACAAATGGCAATATTAAACCCTATGACACACAGAAAATATGAGTTTTCCAATTAAAGCTTATAGTAATAGAATCCTCTGTCAACTTTTACTCATTAGGCAAAAAAATCTGAAAAAATAGGAAACTAATTTGTAATTTAATTGAACATGTCCTTTAAAAAGGCAATGACAAGTGTAGTGAACTGTTAACTGAAATGAAATCTTTATGGGGAAAAATGATAAGGAAAGAAGAATGTGATGATTAAGATAGCTTTAAAAAGATATGCTTCTTTACTAAAAGTTCAGCTGCCAGAAACCTGACGGCTGCATATTAACTGCCTTGGTTAGATCATGGTAACAGAAAGGTTAAACGATCTTCCAAAGCATGCTTTTATTTCTGGCAAAATAACAAACAGACTGATTCCAAGTATTGGGCTTCTTTCATGCTAATAATACATCACTTTTCAAAAAGAAGATAAAAGTTAATATCAAGTTAGCTGGAAATATTTTTGAGTCTAGAATCCTAGGTATATATTTCATATGTGAAAGACAACTTTGAGTGAAGTAATAAATGGAGAGGGGTTTGTGGCGGTTTTTGTAGTGCTTTTGCACACTGGTTTCTGTTAATACAGTTGCAATCATGGAATGCATCTGTTAAATATCATTATTATGCTCTCTCAAGACTGAGACAGTTGGGAATTGTTTCATTTATGCTACACATCATGAGAAAACGCAAATACCCTAGAAAATAATTACATGTCATCTGTGAGATACAGTGACAATTGTATTGTTGGTAACGGTTATCTATCATTCTGTAATGGCATGACTGCATATTTTTTTCCAGAGAAACATCCACAGGAAAAAGCAGTGAACATGTAACTAAAGCTATAAGATCTGTATATGATGTATAAAATAAAGAAAATGTTACCAAAATAGTATTTCAAACTGTTTCCTATTTCTTCTTCCTCTTTACAGTTCTCCCATTTGTTTTTATTTTTCCCTCGCTTAAAGGGGAAACATGAGTTTGTGGATTTAATGGGGAGTTAGGACCAAAATTTTGCCCCAGGCTTCAAATGAACATTAGGAAACTCTACGTGTCCTACAAGACTGTGCATAAAGTTTAGGAAGACTGGCTTCATCCTTTCATGTGCAGCCTGGCTAATACAAATGTATTTGCCAATAACAATAATACAAATGTATTTCCCAGTAACAGAACCAGTGCGGGAAAGTATTAAGTGTGTTTAGATTAAAAGAATGAATAATCCCGTATGACAGGATTACCTCTTACTTCAACCTGAGCACATTCTTAGCAGCTTTGCATAACTTCACAGTTGATGAAATATATCCTGTATGGCCTTTATACTTGTTCTGGCTTTTGAAATCTCTAAAAAGCACTAATTCTGAGGACTGGAGAAATGAGTGGGTACCATGGGAGCACTAGCATCTTCTATCATGAAGACAGATTTTTCTAAAACAGGATTTGGATATCCAAAGTACATTTTCTGCCTTTTGCCAGTATATCTGGATTGAACATCTTCTTTGCACTCAGTTTTGAATCTGCCTCTTTGCCCAGGAAATGGTGCATAAAGCCTTCTTAGTCACCGCTAAACCAAGTCAGAAAAGATGACCATTTTACCCAATACAGATTCAAATGCTTTCCACTGCCTTTAAATATAATCCCTCATCATGCTAGTTCACTCTGACACCAGTTTCATTAGATGACATGACATTTTCTTTGCTTCAGTTCATATCTATTTTCTCACTGAATACTTACTACCAACCATTTAAAAGGAGAATATATTGTGAAACACCACTGGGAATTTGTTGACTAATTACTAACATCGTTTTACAACTCAGGTTCCAGTTCATTTTAGTTTTTCATAATTTAAGAATACTTTAATAAGTCTGGATAACTGATGGCAACTGTAGCAAGTGGTTTGTCACCTGTGTATATTCTCTGGAGAAAGTAAGAATTTTATCTGCAACTGACACTGTTAAAACTAGTATTTTCTAATATGTAGCATGCCAGAATGTCAGACACTGTAATTATTTCCTTTTTCAAGTGCAGGTTTAATACCACAATCCAAATATCATGTTTTATTTTATCTATACTAAATTCTAGCAGCTTGTGCATGTATTAGTTACACACATCATTATCATTTGTAACTCACAGTTTACAAGAAGATTCACATCTCTTTCTAACCTTCTGCTATTCTGATATTAGGGCAGGTGACAGGCATCTCTGGAAACCTGGAGTAAGCCAAGAGAGAATTGCATATAAAAATCAGTATCCTTCAACTGGAAATGGAAAGGTCTTCTCATAAAAATCCAAGTGTTAGCATTGCATCTAGGTAATAGACCTGTGTAGGATGTGGAGAATCAGAAAATAATGAGTAGGGTGCCAGACTGTGTGGTACATCATACGCACAAAATAACTGCAGTGTGAAGAACTCTACAGGCAAAAATTATGGCCTAGGTGATTAAGACTTTTTCCTTAACAAGTGAGCAATAGGTCTCTCTCTCCAGGTGACAGGTCAGAGACTATCCATAGGGTAGCTGATGAAATAAAAGCTTAACACACTGTTTCAGTAAATGCTATTTAATTATTTTTTTTTAAATTGATGTTTGCTGAAAGCATACAAAATTTAGGTAAGACACGAAGCAACGTTTTCACCTCTTGTTTTTTTAATGTTTGGAGAAATCAATCAAGCTCTAAAGAGTTTATAGCTTCATTACAAGCAGGACTATCACACTTGTAAATGAATACAGCTTCATTAATTGTATGAAACAATTCAAACTAGTGCAGCAGAAAAACTTGTGCAAACTTAGTTAGAATTAGTATCTGAAAAAACTTTCCCCAGAAAAAGGTCTTTTCCAACTCAATTTTTCTAACTATCTTTCTGCATGATCTTCCACCGGCTTCACATGCTTAAGATATTCACTAAAATTAAAGGCACCTGCAGGTTAGCAAGGACTAGTAGATTTTTATTGAAGAGTTAGTGAAGTCATCTGCTACCAGAATAAAAATTTTGTAAATCCAAATCGACATTATTTCCCTGTTGGTCTTTTTAAGGAAGAAAGGTGAGATGATTTGTGGATAACTTTACCACTTGAATTGAGCTTTCTAAACCATCTTTTGAAAGCAGAACAAACAACTGATTTGTTAGTGGTGAAGTCTACCTTATGGGTGAGTTTACCTTACGTGGGCTTGGGATACTATTTCCTACTTACTAACTTCCATAACCTGTTGTGGGATTTTTGGTTTTTGTTCTTGTTTTTTATTTCAGCAATAGGAAGATGGACCACTGAACTTCTGAAAATTTATATTCTTTGGGCTAAGACATAACACAAGTAGAATCTGAATAATCATTAACTGGACTAGAAAGCTAAAAGAAAATTTTAAGTGATTTTCTCAGTGGAAGAAAATATTAGCTGTTAATTTTTCTGTTTCACACTCCAGTGGGGAGAAATACTTCGTAACCCATTCTGTTAGGCAGAACAGGTACACAACATTGGTGCTGTTATTCTGTCCTGACTGTTACACAAAGAAAGAGCAATAGGTATTCTTCTTTGCTTCAATGTAACAGAGCAAGCTCTATTATTACACTGTAGAGGACATACAGTTAATTTGATTCTAATGAAACTACTTTGATTCTCCTGGAGTGACTGCTAATTTTGGTAGGTATAGCTAAAAAGCTTACTTATTTTTGTGACTGAAAGCAGGACTCACAATGCAGCCTCCCAGAAAATATGCTTAGAGAGAGAATGTCATTTCTCTTCTTAAACTGGGGAGAGGGGCTGGTGTGGGGTGTGGAGAATGTTTTCAAGTGGAGCACAATTTCATAATAAATCTTGTGTTAGACATGAAATTATTGGGTCACAGCTGTATAGTACTGCAAGTATGCAAATGTCTTGAGCTGCATGTGGTAGCTTGAATGGCAATTGGTACAGTGTTCAGTGATGAACACTTGAGGACTGGTGGGCTCAGGATGTGGGGCAGAGGGGAACAACAGGTTAGTCTTTTGGCTTCTATGCTCTGTGGTCTGGTTCAAGGAAACAGAAGCCAAGCATGACCTTTTCAACCTAGCTACCGATTTGGCTATCTAAACTTATCCAGTCATTAGTAATCCACTGGCTCTGTGCTATCAAGAGCACACCCAAGTTTGTTCAGATAAAATTGTCATTAGTTTCATGGAAGGCTCAAAACTGCAAGATCTGGCTAAATGAGAAGCATCAGCCACTAGAGCTATCACCTTTCACAAGCAGTGTCTGCAGGCAATTTATTAGATTATTAGCACCAGGTATGAAGATTCTTCAGCTTGCTCGCACAAGGAGTGAGCTAGCTCAGACTTGAATACCTAGTAAGCATGGTTGTGAAGTTTCCAGGATTAGCTCAGCTCGGGAAGCAACACAGACATGTTAGCAAAGCATGGCTGCACAGAGCTAGCTATTGAGGAAATAATGCAGGAAGCTCTAGTTTTTGCAGAAATGACAGTGTAACAGTCAAACTGCAACTCAAACCCTTCCGATGCAGTTCATTCCAACTAGATTTGAGGGTGTTCACTGAATCCTACAAATCAATTCAGGCCAAAATCAGTAAGGAAGAAAGTGCTATTTAAGCTACTAGATCAACCAAGTTGTTTGTGATACAGCATTTTTTCCCAATTATCTTCCTAGTTAACTGCATTTATACGTTTGTTTCACTTGTATTCTTTTAAATGAGAATACAGCATATGGAAGAACTGGGAACATTTCTGTTCCATTCAACTATAAAAGTGTAATTTACATTTCTGATTAGGTCTGTTCTGCCCAGTTGCTTGGCCTGTTGTCGCTTCTCATCTCAATCAAACCCAAAGAAGGTATGATGGAAGTTTGCCAGAAACACAAGGCACATAATGGAATCTGTTTAGGGAAGTCTAAAGTGAGGTCAAAGAGAAGTAGAGCACAGTTAATTAAGTAGTAGTCCTGAATGCTGAGGAAAATCACTGCTGCAGGCCTTGGGGCAGTTCCCTAGCAGCAATCAGGATGAGGAAGGGGTTTCACAGCCACTTGTTCACTTGCTGTTCCTTCATGCCAAGTGAAGACTTAAAGGAATGACCTTGGGGAGGACTAAATACATCCTGGTTTTGCAAGGCTTCTTTAGCTCAGTTGAATTATTTTGCCTGTGAAACATAAGAGTTTTTAGCTGCAAAATTATTAGGTAACTTCTCTCAACTTCAACTGAGTATATTAAATGATAAAAAAACCCAATAAAGCCATGTTTTTGTAAAGAATGACAAAATAGAAAGAACTTGAGTTCTAAACACACAAAGTAACACAATTCACCTTTAAGAAGAGCTCCATCTTCTCACAAAAAAAGTAACTGAAATACAGTTTTCAGGGAAAGCAAAAGTTTTAATAGCAGCCATCATGAGCCACTAATCTAAATCAAAACATTATGCTGCTGTCAAGCTGATAATGGTAGGAAGCCTTATGGGATATTTCAGTGATCTTTATTTTTTTTTGCCAGGCAAATGCTTCAGGTAACAAAACAGCAACAACAGTTAAGTATTGAATACTTGTCATTTGATTTAACATTAAAAAGTCACTTCAGCTAAAAAGCTGCAGAAAGTAGATGACGCCCCCTTCATAATGGCTAAGTAACAAAAGCCTGGGAAGGACCCTTTACTGCATGACAAAGGGGCACAGTGATGCTAGTTTAACTGTAATCAGAATAAATTCTATATAATTTTGCATCTGCATCTCTTGGACAAATGACAGCATAATCTACATCAACAATATGAACTTTAAAAAAAATTAAGCTTGAATTCAACAGCCTTTAACTCCAATGCTTTCAAGCATATATCCCTGCATGTATGCCGAGAATAACAATCTCAGTTCAATTCCATGTGGATATAAAAGTCAACCAAGCTGAAGGAGTAGATTTGTGTAAGCAGTAAATGAACAATTAATCCTTCCTTCCTTCAATGCTATTTTCACTTCTTTAAAATACAGATAATGGGCATCATCACAAACACCTTCATTACGTAGGTCCAATATGTAGTATTTTTTCACCCGAAGAACCTACACAGTTTATTAAGCCTAAAACATGCCAAAAAAATCTTATGGTTCAGAAGAAGAAAACACAGGCATGTAAGCAAGAATAGTCATAAAAGACACAATACTAGATTTGCTAGCTCAGAAACTGATGCTGTTTCTTTGCAGAATCTGAATGCAAAACTGTAGTGAGGTTTAGAGGCTGAACTTTGGTCTTACAGAAAACCAAGAATTACCAACACAAAGGAAGTATGGATGTGATTTTTTATATTGTCACATTATCAATTCATAAATTATTTCTTAATAGATCCCCTTTAATAAATCTCATAATTTTAACTATCCTTTTAAAGGAAAAGAATGAAAAAGCAGTGTTCTATGAAATTTATATTCACAGGAAAAAGTAATATATTAGGCTTCAAACTTCATTTCATCTCTGTCCTCTGGGACAAAAGCAATTGTGAAAATATTTACTCATATGAATATTCCTTATAAAATTTAATGCCTAAAATTAACCCAAATGTTTTCAATATGAGAGTTTTCATTGAGACCTAAATGTGTGCAAGTAAAACTAAGATGCAGTTTGTTCATGTCTTAAGCAACAGCCCTTTGCATGGAAATAGGCTTGAGCATTAACTGGAAAATGAAAGGGATGAGGGAAGGTATGCAGCAAATGTAATCTAATGTCAAACCCAGGAGATTTTATAAAGCCAATGAACTGAAATACTTTCAGACAAATTGACTAAAATCTTAACTGTGTATTCAATTATGGATAACTAAGAGTGTGTAGCAAACACTTAGGAGTTTCAGTGGATTTGAAGCTATTACCTTCAATTATGTCTCAGAAGTCTATTCCAGTGCAGTGACTTTCTGGAGAAAAAAAAAAACACATTTCAAATCTATCCCCCAAAACAAAAGCAGGGTCAGCAATCCAGATACTGTGGAGGATTTGTTCCTTTTCAAATATGTGTGCTTGGATTTTTTCCAAGAAAAATTATCAGCAAAATAGTTCATTTTAATAATTAAATAGTTCACTATAAGGATGTGAAAAGAGTCTGCTACTCTTTGAGAGGTTAAATTCTGATCTTTTTCTCTATGATGCAAGGTCTACCTCAGTCAGCAAGTACACTGCTAAAAAATATCATGCTGAGAGAAAACCAATTTTCCATATGTTTTGTAAATGCAATCAGATAAGTCTAATTCCTTCTGTCAGAAGAATACATCATGAATTTCTAGGGATCAGCATAACTGTGGCTGAACGGAGAAGGTAATCAGTCTTTTAGAAAATGAGGGTAGTGATAGGATGAGGGGTAACGGTTTTAAACTGAAAGAGGGTAGATTGAGAGATTGAGATTAGATCTAAGGAAGAAATTCTTTCCTGTGAGGGTGGTGAGACACTGGTTGCCAAGAGAAGCTGTGGCTGCCCCCTCCCTGGCAGTGTTTAAGGCCAGGTTGGACGGGGCTCTGGGCAACCTGGGCTAGTGGAAGGTGTCCCTGCCCATGGCAGGGGGTTGGAACTAGATGCTCTTTAAGATCTCTTCCAACCCAAACCATTCTATGGTAAGTGTAATGGGTTCTCTTCCCAGACAAGGCTCTTCCACCTTCATTTAAGTTTTAGCCCACTGGAGGGTAGAAATCAATGTCAGCTATCTGTTTGATATTTGAAGTCAATGATAACTTCAGCAAACCATCAAAATAGAAAGGGGGAAGGCAGACAAAAAATAGAGGGATGGTACAGAGTATTTTATGATAAGAAGAAACAAGGGCTTATAGTCAGCTCTCTCCCCTTCCTTTAATATTGGTTGGCTGAAACTCTACCTTTGCAGTGTTGCATTGATAGATCAACAGTGACATAGATGTAGTGACATCTCTTGATCTCATGATCTCTCTGTACAAAGTAGTAGTTTTACACAAAAGGAAAAAGGAAGAAAAATCACTTTGCCTAATTAAATGGTTGTTTGAACCACTGTCACACTAGAATGACTTTTAGCATATACTGGGCAAGACACCTATGCTGTCACAACAAGTATGACAAAAACACATTGTTAGTGTCAGCTTTCAACAGAAGCCAAGCTAATGAGAGGAAGCTGCAGGGTCTTATGACTATTATTATCAAATATCCAATGCTTCTGCTGTACCAGAATTTTTCATGCTGCTGCATATTTTTATCTTATATTTTGTACTCTGCTGTAGAAAGAAAGAAGTACTGATGGCATAAAGCGTTTTTCATGTTTACACTGCATATTAATATTTGTGCAGAAAAACCAAAGATTCAATGAGTTCCCTTCCTTCTTATTCCTTGGCAGAATCTACCTGATTACTGCTATCTGGTTCCTTGTCAGATCATCCAGCTGTCCTCTTTGCTTATTGTTTAACCTAAGCTGCATCAGATGATTCTCTTTTTTCCTTGTTGCCCTATTATGTTTCTGTATCTTGGTGAGTTTGTGTGCCAATACGAATTTTCCAAAGAATTAATGGTTTTTTAATTTGTCAAGATTTAGTTGAAATCCTGACTATCCAAGTTCTGAAAATACATGGATACATTCAAAACTGTAAAATTTTATGTGCTACTAAATTGCTTCAAGCTCCCATTCTCTTTAGGGATGAGAACTTCAGCTACACAATAATAACATGACACACTATCTAGCATTCAACACAGATTGTTCAGTATTTTGGAAAACAGGAGGACTATAATGTGAGGAAGGAGAACTCAAACTATGAACAGTCAAGACTATTGCTGGTCTCATTCCCCTTGGGGACAGCCAAAACTTTGTTTAAAACACAGGTTCCCAAGAGCTATTCAATGAACTAGAAAGGTACATAAGCCCTGACAGTTCTGCACCCTATTCAGTGTTATCATTATGAAATCTACTGATACCCAAACACAGACAGTTAAACATGGCTAATTTCATTTTTCTTTAAGTTGTAGGTTGAATGAATGCAGTTGAGCAGTCATTAAATTTGATCTCTTCAGTTTATACAATGGAAGAGAGAAAACCTATTTTCAGGTTTTACAGCTTCAGTTGTGAACTGGTTATCATGAGTTTGTCTTGTATTGCAAAAAGATAACCCACAAAAAGACACTCTCACTTTAACACAGAATCCTGAATTACTGCACTGTGCCACAAGATTTATACTGCCTGTTATCAACTAAATTTAATGGCATCTTGACAGCTGTCCTAGATTGCAGCACTATTTGTCACCTGTGGTCTTTAAATGGCATAGCACCCAGGTAATGTAGGGCCTGAAGCATTTTGCTTGTTATTAGAAAGAATATTTAGAACTTTGGTGGCATTAACAAAGCCATGAATCTTGATTTCATTTGTCATAGTTCAGCTGTTGGCCCATAGGCTGAACCCGTCCCTTTCATCTCAGAAGCCTCTTCCCTGTCACAGTCCTGACCAGAGGGTGGAAAGCACAATGCTATGTGTGCACTCGTGTCTTTCATCACATCAATACAATGCATCAGCATGGTTTGTGTCATTGGTTTGGTTCTGGTAAAGTTGGATCCTCTTCACAGACTCCCTCACAATTTTACAACAAATAGAAGTGTGTGTTACACTACGGATAAGGCTACCACTGTCTATAGCTTTTTATAATGATAGAACAAGAAAAAGTCTATCACAATATGAGAAAAATTCTTACATGGTGTGGCCTGTATTATTTTATGGTCTGTTAAACAGCTTAAGTGAAATATATATCTAGCTTGTGGTATGGCTAATCTTTAGCATGCAACTCCAACAGCAAATCCAAATAACATTACAAAACTGGAATTGAGATAAATGTGATGTTCATTATGATGCTGGGTTCCAGCTGTGAGAGATATGCCTCAAACAAAACCCACTGTTAGTTCAAACCCCAAGACAAGCACAGCTTAACACAGGCAGGAGTGCAACAGTCATTTTCTCAGCATCATTAAGAACAGCCATTTTGCTTCCAGCAGACTGGTCTAGTTTTCCTTCTCCACAAGGCCTGCTCACTGTTTTAATCTTTATCCTCCTTACCACAGCCCCACAACACCTTGCCAACCTCCTTCAAGCACCAGTCAAGCCAGGTACACCCAGCCCAGAAGGAGACAGCCTACTGGGGGATTCCCAGCACCTTTTAGACTGGATATTAGGAAGCATTTCTTTCCAGAAGGGGTTGCTGGGTGTTGGAATGGGCTGCCCAGGGAGGTGGTGGAGTCCCCATCCCTGGAGGTGTTTAAGAGTCGGGTCGACTTAGTGCTGAGGGATATGGTGTAGTTGGGAACTGTCAATGTGAGGTTAATGGTTGGACTAGATGATCTTCAGGGTCTTTTCCAACCTAGATGATTCTGTGATTCTGTGCCAGGATCTCCTCCCTTACACTACCTGCAAGGGAAGAGGGGCAGGGCAGGGCAGCACCTGCCTGCACCACGGGCACTTCCTAAGAGAGGGGGATGCTTTCAGCCCCGCAACCCCCTCTAGGTCCCAGCTTTACCCCACAGCGCTGCTCCCCACTTCTCTCCCTCTTCTCAGGGGAACCCCAGCTCACCTCAGGTGCCCCGGCCACTGCCCACGAGCAGCGACGGCACCGGGGAAGCTCTTCTGACTGGCAGCACTTCCCCACCCCGCAGCCGCTCCCCGAACTGCTCGGTGCTGCCCGCCCCAGCACCGCCCCGCCGCCCTCACACCACCCGCACTACCGAGGCGGCGCCGTGAGGGGGCGGAGGAGGCGCCGAGAGCCGTCAGGGGCAGCCGGGCGGCAATCAGCGACCGGCACGTGCGGCCAAGGGCTGCGCGCGAGGCCCTACGGCTCAGCGCTGGGCGGGAAGAAGCGGGAGCGCGTGCTGAGGGCGGGAAAGCCCCGCGGTGCTGCCCGGGCGGCGGCGAGGGGACGGGTCTGTGCGCTCTGGTGGCGATGGTGGCTCGTGTGAGGTGAGAGCCTGCGGCACTGCTTCTTAGCTCCACTGTCTGTCGTGAGCCTCTTGCTCTAGCCTGGTGGTGTGCCCCTCCCCACCTGGCTGGGCACTAGAGGTGGCTGCAGACCCCCTGTGGTGTTCCACAATCCTGAGGCTTCAGCACCTTGCTCCAATAAATAAGAATCCTCTTTGTGGAAATAGAGGGTGTAGTGCTTGAGGTAACCTAGGACAGCAGGTTTTCCAGTCAGGTAACAGCCTGTGCTGAGTACACAGGAGGAAGGAAACTTTTCTTTCGTATGTTTCTACCTGTTATGTGAACAGGAGAGATGGGCTAGCTTCGTTCCCTATGTGGGGTGGAGCTAGTCCAGGAGATTCAACATGGTCCCTATTGGTCTGTAATGGTCTTGCCCTTACTCTGCAACAGGAAGAATTACAATCAAATTGTAGTCCTGTCATGTTTTGGCTCCATTTGTCTTTAAAACACATTCCAGCCTGTTGATAGAGTCATAGTTTATGGTACTAGTTCAGTTTCCTTTGCAAAATAGTTTTCAAGTAAAAGGGGAAGGAAGCTATTTTTGTGTTTTTCTTTCTACTCTAAAGTTCCAACAGGTTTTTTATTGTCTTTTATTAGTCTGTTATGGCTTTCTTCCTGAGGTAATTCTTCCTAGGTAATTGACATGTTTTCAGATACATTTTTAATAAGTTCTGATGTAAGCATCTCAGAGAAGAAGGATGTACTAGATGATGTCAAAATAGCATGAAACTAACGTTGTTTCCTTTTCTTTAAAAGGGTATAGCTACTACTCTGAGAAATCTCTTAACAGACAACATTTAACGATATGGCTTGCTCTGTACATGCAAGTACAATAGAAATAAAAAGCTCTAGTAATCCGATATGTTTATTTTTAGACTGCTGGTGTGTCAGACAGTTGCTATGTATTATGCAGCAGTAAGGTCTGAACTCAAAACTTAAGGCCTTCTAATAAACACACAATTTTAACCTGACTTGCAATCAGTGTATGTAAATGATAAATAAAGCACTTCCCACTGAGTTAACTTCCTGACAGCATTTTATTATAGTAATCATCTGTAGGTCAAACAAAAGTCCTCAAGCAACTTTAGGATGTTGACCCTCATTGATTCTAGAGTTGCAACCCTAATTAATTCCTATTTCTGCTTAATAAGGCTTTTACAGCTGATAACTGTACCTAGTTGTGTGCTGCTTGCCAGTACTGCAAATGAACAAATCAAGCGTAATGTTTCTATGTAATTGCCATTTAATCCTGATTTTTTTAAAAAAACAGTAGCAGTGGTGATTATAAAGAAGTTTTAATTTCATTAATACTAAATTATCTTTTAGGGGAATAAATCATATAGTGCATTTGTGTACTTTATGAAGTTTTATGTCTCAGTATGGTAGTAGTTAAAGGACTACTATGTTAACAAAAATAAAATCTGTCTGAATTGAAATTGAGATAAAACTTGCTGTTGATCTCCTTGGGCTCAAGATTTCACCAGGAGAGTTTTTGGAAGTGGTTGACCATGGGTAAAAGCAGTCAAGCTGTCTTGTCTAGTAAAATGTGTATTTTTGTGAAATGGAATACAGAAAATACCAAAGCTAGGAAATGCTCTCCTTATGTCACTGTTAAAGTTGGGTAACCCAACATCCAGAAAGTATCTGATAAAATAGTAAATGGTTTCTTATTCCTTCCTTTTTGGAACAACATTGCTATCATCAATATGCATTTTTCCCTCAGCCTCTAATATATGGAAACGTCGGTAATGCCTTGGTCTCTAAAAATCCATCAAGTACTTTCATATTGCATTCAGGTTCATATAAATGCACTTGAGCTGATAAACAACAGCTGTAAAACAGGTTGCATTGAATCAATCAACAGGTTGTGTTACTGGAAAACTATTTGGTGTTAATATACAAGTTCAGGTATGAATTGATGCAAAACAAATTAATTTTAAAAACTTAAAATAATTGCCTAAGTCACTTTTGTGTATTAATGACTGTATTTGGTTTTCTGATTAAAATGTCACGAGAACTTTAATGCTTTATTGCCTTTTATTTGAGCACACGTTATTTTATCTGGTAGTGTTTTCAATTATACAGATGTGGTCTTGTATTAATTTGTATATCTCACTTCAGCAATTAAAAGAAAGCTTCTTTTCTGTTCTCCTTAATAGCCCTTATGAGTCTGCCTTGATAATAATTTCTGATGCAATTATTCTTGTTTTTGTCATGCACAAATCTAATTTTCCATTCTAGCCAATACAGCACTGCCTATGTGAATTTAAAGCCTGATTCTATATTCAGGGCTTAAAAAAAGATATTTCATGTGAGAAATGCCTTAAGTGCTGCTTTGTCATTTGAACGGGAAAAGACCTGCATGTATTATTACTTATACCTCAAAAAATTCTCATGTGACTTGCACAGATTTATTTTGCTGTACCTACAGTTGTATAGGCATGAATCAGAATGGCATTAAAATGAGGCTGAGAAGAAGCTGGAATGCAGGATGCCTCTACAAGCACATTGCCATACTTATTGGTGGGAAATGGTAACTGTAAATACCACTGACAGTGAGGCTTCCTTAATGCTTTAGCCTTGGTTTAAGATGCCTCTGACATTTAATCCTAAGTGTTTTGTACTGTTCTACAAGGCATATTAACAAATGGTAGCTATTTACTAAATGAAATGTTTGTCAGTTTGGTATCCAAAAAGTGTAACTGAGTAAGTAGCAATATTTGTGTCTTATTCCCAACGGAAAAATCATAATCTAGTGAAGAAATCACAAATTGGGAAATCAGAGTATCTGCATTTCTGCCTGTGGCTGGTACTGCTCCACGGTGCAGCCTTGAGCAGGACATGGTTTAGAAGTTACGAATTTACACCAATTGTTAAAATCATGGGTGCTCATCACTTTTTAAAAAATAGCAGGAGTTTGAGTTTGGTTATTCCCCATCCATAAAATAGGTGTAATGATACTGGCATGTCTTACAAGAGTTTTTCAAGGCTGTGAAAAGTTCTTTTATATCAACTAGATATGCAGTTGGGATAACTCCCTGGCTTTTCCTCTGAAAGCAAAGAACCCTACCCAAAAAAACATGGAAAAAAAGGAATGGTGGGAGATGTGCTTTCTCTGATCTGACAATTAAGTTTGCTTGTTTATCACTTTAGAAACAAAGGATATTAATTTTTAAATTTTTTTCTCTCATAGAAGCACTCCTAGAAGTACAAGAGAAGTGAAATAAAAATGACTTAAAGCTTCTGTGGAAAGGTAAGAGTTGATTTTACCAAAATGCTCTTTACATATTTATTTAACAGCTTTTGGAGATGGTCCTGCCTTTCACCTGCTTAAATACCACATGCAAAAAAACCAGAATTTGGATTAGCCATCAACACCTGTGCCAACTCTGTGCTTAAAACCGGTGTAGAACATCTGACATTTCTGACCTTCAGCCTAAGAAAGGCTTTTGGGAGACAGAAGAAAAAAAAATCTGGCTTCTATCGTGTTGCCTATCACTTTTTCTACTTGTAAAAACATTCTTATGGGTGTTTTCAGAAATACCTTTCTAATAGTGACTAATATGTTTGAATTTCAACAAAATATTTACTTTTTCTGCCAAACCAGCAAGTGGTTGAGTAAACAAATTTAATTCTCTTTAAAAGAGGTCTAGTTTTCTAACAAATATTGTGATTTCTATTAATGGCAAAAGCTTGAACCCTTGTACTACTAGGAAAGAACTATGCATGCAACATTCGTCACTCTGAGTTGGAAAATACGAAGCTTTAGCAGCACCTTAAATCATTGTTAAAATTGAGGTTGCTTTGCACTTTATCAGTTTGTATAGTGATGGATGCTAATAAATGCGTGCTGTCACTGAAATTTGCAGTACCCAAGTCCATCAGGATAGGAGACAAAGCCCTTGGCCCCAGACATCTTATTTTAGTTTGTCCCCCAGAGAAGGAAAGACTCGGAAGTAGATATTTGCTTTTGCCTGTCTCTGCAGCTCAGTCCCAAAAGAATCTAGAATAGAATGATTTTGTCGAATATTTGCTAAAGATAAAGTTATTACGGAAGGGCTTTGAGTGTCACACTACTGTTTAGTACATAAATTCCTTGAATAAAGGTAAAAAGGGCAAGCGAGAAGATTGAGAGCACTGTTGTCTGATGACTCTTCAGACTAATGATAGCATACTGTCTTAATTCACTCCTATTGTTGATGTTCATGTCATTATATAGTCTTATAGATAGGTGGACAAAGCATTATCAGCAAAAAAATCTTGTGCACCAAATGACTGAATTGCATATGTTAAGAGTGACTTCATGGTTCTGTTCTGTATGAGTTACGTCTTTCTCCTTCCCCGTTCCACAGAGGAAATGAGTCTGCTTTTACTGTTAAAAGGAAAAATAGCTGCTTCAGCACAGGGACAGGCCAAGATGCCAGCTGCTACACAGGTGTATTCCTTACAGCTACATCTGAAACATCAGTGTTTGCTAGTTATGACTGACCCTCCCTTTCTGTGGGATTTTCTCTAGGATCTGTAGTTGGAGGGGAGGGTTGCATTTTTTCCTCTGAAGTTGAAATGGGCTTTTGTCTGATCATTCCATATGTCGCGTATTCTGGACCATCCCCATCGCAGATGTTCCTCTCCATGCATTAAAACTGGGTTTCAGCTCATTCGGCTTCAGCAATTGACTTTAAAAGGCAAACAAATCAAATCCCTTTCTTGAGGGTATAATGCATCATTTTCCCCTCTTTGACTGCGTATTATCTTCTTTTACATCTGATCACATCATCAAAATCTAACTTCCTGCATCTGTGGTGGCTAATTAGTGCCTTGGCTTTAAACCTCCTCCTATCAAAAATATACATTTTTGAACTAGTCAGTATTTTTATTTATTTTATGCAAAGTGTTCTGAGCACATTTAATGAAAAGAGGAAGAGTGATGATTTCTCTAAATTGGACACATCATAGAAGAGTGAAAAGATTATGGGATGCAGAAGCAAATAAGCCAGTGACTTGAGGGGGGGAAAAAAAAAGTAAGCTCTTGTCACTAGGAGCAAGTAGGGCTAGTGCTTCAGTGGCAGAAACAAGTCAGGTTGGACTAAGTGTAATGAGAGATTTAAAAATCAAGATCACTTTTGCTCAAAGCATGTGAGAACTCTTAATGATTTGACTTTAAACCTTTTTGAAAATGCTGTTTCCCAGAGATTAAAAGACCAGCCAAAACAAAAACAAGGAAATGAAGCTATTTTGTAGACTCATGACCAGAAAACAGATGTATCTTTATTTGGCATACTTGGCTAAAACTCCACTAATTTAAGCATGGTATATCAGATAGACCAGTCTCAATTTCTTCAGTCTAAAATCATTTGGTAAGTTAGAATATTTCTTTTTAATGGCATTGGTTTACTGGCTTTATTTATAAACAGATTTTTGTGTTGCTATCGGGTTTATCTAATGAGTTGCAAAGTGTATTCATTCAGTTTAATAAATGGAAAAAGTAAGCGATAGATTTAAGACTAAAATAATTTAGTGTTAAGTATATGCTGTCATCTACTGGTCATCCCATGCAATCTTGTTTCCTCCTCTTCTATGTCACTTATTGGAGGAATAGGGAGTCAGCTAGAAGATTGCTACTTTGCAACTGTCTTGATTGCTGTATCTCTTCTAGGTGATGAGAAAGGTGAAAAAAATAACTGGCCAATTATATGAACAGATTTTTTTTCAGGCTTTAAATAGGCAGTGAGTTGGGGTGGGAGGGCAAATGAAGGGCCACTGTGATAAGAGTGTACCCTCAGGAATAAAGTTTAGTCATATCTTCTGGGTTTTTTACATTAATTAGGAGGTGGAGGCAAGTGGTAGCTTCAGGTACTGTGTATTCTGTGTATACAGAGGTGATCTGATTTCACCCACAATGAGAACGACTTTCCAGTAAAGCTGATTGTTTCCAACCCATGTTCAAATGTTCTTTGCTTGCATTTCTTGTGTGGTCATGAACCTCAGTGCCCAAAATCATGCAATAGCTCACACTCCTTTGGCATACTAAGCAATATGATTACATCTGGCTTTAATTGTAATGCTTTAGATATGCTAAATAGAAATTTATAAGTGTTAAAAAAAGAAATGCCTCTGCTACAGGACAATGTAGCAGGTGATCAACTGATGTGTTCTTGGGAAATGAGCCTGTCCACAGAGAATATAACTTCATCTGTCTCCATTGGAAACAATAGAGCATGGAGTCATTGGGCAGAACCTATTACTGAGCCTTTATTGGAAGAGGGGGAAAAAGAAATGTTAATCAACTCTTGATTAAAATGTACGGCTCAATCTCATCAACTGGAGGAAATCATTCCCTGACAAATGAGGATTTCCTAAATGAACTGCTGCTCAAAAAGATCATAATAAATTGCTAGGCTCGCTTTATGAACATGGGTTATATGAAGATTTGAGACACACCTTTTCTTCTCCTATGCTCCAATTCTATGACACAGTTGAAAAGGCAGCTTGGACAGGGTAGGATTTTTAAGGTCCAGGAGATGATTTCTCTATGCCCCTATTTTTTCTTACTTTTTTTCATGCACATGCACACTGTTATCTCTCTCTCCCTTTGAGGAATGAAGACTAGTACTAAAAGTTTTGAGAGTCCTTGTAATATTGCTATTATATTTTCTCTTAGTTAACCTTATGCAGAATTAATTCTTTGAAGAGCTACTTGCTTCTTTGTTCCATATCAGAGTAAACAGGGATCCATTTCAGCCATAAAAGCATAAACAAGAGCAAGTGTGTAAGGAATCAGATGGTAATTACAGACAGGAAGAACGGGAAAGAACGATGTGAAGTGTAGAATGGTGGTTCTTGACGATGCTAAGATACGCTTCTGTAGATTTACATTTTTTTATGGTTTGTCATAGTTTGTTACTAGCAGAATACTGGAAACAGGCACTGTTAATGACAGATCTCTGTGTGTAGTTTTTAACAGTATGTATCATACTTAACAACAGTTTCTTCAACGATAGCTAGAAACCAGGCACAAATAAAATGGCAATGCTCATTCTTACTCTGTCAGAAATTTTAAGTGCAGTTCCTAATGCTTTGTCATTAAGACCATAAAGGATGAACAATAGACAAATATTTATTTTAGCTGATAATATTCACACCAATAAACATGATTATAAGCTTCTTTGTAAATGGAATTTGAAGAATCTTGAAGGCAGCCTGTATGTGTAAGTCTTCTAAAAATTCTTCAAAAGATGGATCTAGCACTGAATTTGCTTAAAATAGTCTCTATACAGATTACCATTTTCTGTTTAGTGCTATATTTTCCTATATGTCTATGATAATATACATAAAGCTTTGCATGATTTTTCCCATAAGGATTGAATGTGTATGTACTTTTTAGACTATAACCAGATAACTTGCTCAAAGGGATAAATTCCCTCTCACTATCTTTCCACAGTCCTTTTTTTCTGAGAACTTTGTGCAAATCTGCCTGGAATAAAACTGTTCCAGACCACAGCTGCAGTTCACTCTTAATCTGGCCAGAATATATTCAAAAGTAACAGGCTGGTGTTTGGAGCAATGTTACAGATCATGTTGTTCTGGTGTCTGAATAACTTCTTTTGAATGATTGCAGTCTTGGTCATGACAAAACCTGTATTGCACTGATAAAAATTGTCCTGTGAAACAAAATGTTGTAATGATGGGCAAATTAAAGACAAACAGCTAGAGTGGGGAAATACATCTGAAGAATATGAATGACTTTCACAATAGCAAGAGGAGTGTTCTCCATGCTCATACTCTCTCCTTTGTGGCTTTACTCACAATCTTTTTTTAGGTAAATATTGTGTGATATAACATCTAGGTTTGGAAGAGTTTGTTTAGTTCACCAAACAGAACCTTCTGTGTCTGTTTAGCCTACATAACTTGTGTACTTTATTTTACTGCCTTCAGTAGCAAGTATTCTATCCACTAAGCAAATGTAAATGCACAACTTTACTTAGATCTTCATGTCTGAAAATCAACGTGAATAACAACAATTCTAATTTTAGGCATACGTGCTGTAAAATCATATCAAATTACTGGGTTTTAATAAAAAGCAAGACAGTATCTCTTTTTGATAACGTATCTCGAAGAAGTATCTTTGCTTTACATTTTTGAACACGACAATCTGAGTGTGTAAATATGTCACAATAGAATAAACTTTTTCAAAACATCTGCCTGTAAAGCAATATGCACAGAATTATGTTTCTAGAGTGGAAAAGTCCAGGCAGAACTTGATTTTTATATTCTGCTTTCATTTTCTCTTTGAGCAGATCATACTTGTTGCTCAGCTGCAAGGTTGATTAATTTCCAGTTTAATTTTTGCCAAGATTTCTGTTGAAAACCATTTGTTCTTGATGTAGGTATAGATCCTAATATTCACATGTCCAGACATCAGAAGGTTCTTACTGTACTCAAGCCAGACGACAAATTCTATATTAAATTTCCAAATTTGCTTCTGGCTTTGTTACATTTTCAGTAAAGATGGTCCTGATGGAAGTACTGGAGGCATTTTAACCATGATTCTTCTGGATGTGGTTCTGAACTCACAACTAATGGCAGAAGAAAAAAGATCAGAAGAGGTCAAGAAGAGACAAGTGTTCGGATCTGGGCTTTCAAAGCCACATAGCGGAGTTAGGCTTTCTGGAAGTTAATGAGACTTGGCAGATGGCCCTGATTCAAAAACTTCATCTAAAGTGCCAGTGGCCTGTGTAATCCAAGACTGCCACTGGTTGAGCTGCAGCTATGTTATAGTTGTGGAGAACAGTATAAAAAAAAAGGAATCTAGTGTAAACAAGGCCTTTGGGAGCAAGATCTGCAACTCCTCCCAGGCCCCTTTTGTGACCTTGGGGACAATGGGTGGGTGCTTTGAACAGGCACAGTGTTAACTCACAGCAGGGCTTGAACTGAGGCTATTTATGAGTTTCAGCAGTAAAGATTAAGTGGTAGACAAATTCCCATACTTAGCTGACTAAGGAAAGGAGATGAGCCGCAGACATTGTTAATTGAAATGAATGGAATTGGCAAGAGTGTGTTTAATGGCACATTTGTCTTTTTCAAAGAAAGTGACTTAAAAACATAGTCCAGGAACATAAAACTATCAGTGATATTTTTTTTTTTTTCAGTCATAGCATCTTTTGCAAAATATTTGATGTGTGACTTAGTAAGCTAGGGAAAAAGTAAATAAAAACTAACAGTTAGGACCTAATATGTTGAAAATCTGTTTTGTGTAGAAATACTGAAATTGAAATGGCCTGTGATGAACATCAGGCTAAATCAGTGTGAATGTTGGCATTATGGGTTACATTATGCATTTTCTTTTAATCTGATAGTATACCGTCTACTAGATAGAAATATACTTCAGATTGAGTCCAAACACTTCATTTTGGACCTAATCTATTAATAGTCAATAAAGACAAATTTCAATTAATACAAATTAACATTCTGGCATTTTGAAGAGAATAGTAAGTTTTAACAGACCTAAATTGGGTCAGGATTTCAGTTTAGGATAGGTCTTGTTGCTTTTATTGTTTCATCTTTTGTACTTTGGTCAGTTGTACTTAAGCCTTCTATGATACCATTCTGTTGACTGTAGATTTTGATCAACATGATTTTAGTACTGTCATTGTTTTTAGTAAAATGTACACCTTGCATTTAAGGAGGGAAAATGTTTTCACTCATTTCTTTCTAGAATCAACCCTTTTTATTTTTAAAATGCAAGGCTGAATGATTTGGCTCGTTTGGTAGGCACAGATTGAATTATGACCCGTTTGTTACCTAGGGTTAGAACTGAGATTGGCACCTTGTTTGCTCCTGCAATCAGTACACAAATTCAAGTGTCCTTCCTCAGCAGAGAGATTACCTTAGATTCAGTTTGGGAAGAAGTGCTCCATAACTTAGGCATGCCCCACCAGCCTACCAAGATACCATTGCTGAGACTTCTGCCTGAAAATGCAGCCTTTCTTAAATAACACAGCTGAAAGATAAATGAATAGGGCATAATTTAGTGAGATTAAATGGACAAGACTTTGGAAACTTATCATCGCTTTTGCAATGTCTCATATCTGAGCAAGGAAGAATTGCTAAGTTCAGAAATGCCAGGATCATTAATCAGCCCTTTGATGTTGAAGTGATGTGATATAATGTTCATAGTTTGTAGAATATAGAATTTTGTTTTGCCTGGATCTGCCAGTCTATTTTATGTTTGGTTCAGCCTCGTTGTAAAATTCAGGGAATTAAAGTAACTGAATTCATTGATCTATGAATATGATTTCTGAAATACCACATCAAAAAACATAACAGGAAAGGATATATCTGATTGGAGTACTTTTTATGCAAATTTCATAGATAATTTATCCTTTGACATTAGCTGAGCTGAGTGTGTATCTCTGCCATGGAAGTCTGAAGTGCCGTAAGTCATGGGGCCTAACCTACTGCCCATCAAAAGCAATTAGAGGTTAGAGGACTCCCAAATGACTTTGTGGAAGGAAAGTTTTTGGCCCCTATCAAAATGGCAAGAGCTCCCATAGCTTTGTTAGTGTTGGGTCACATTAAATAGTGTTGAGAAAAAAACTGAGACCAGTCCTGTGTTGTACATAATGACAGATGTCCACTAATGACGCAAAATTAGGAGAGGTCCTGGCTTGTTTTTAAGAAACATAGTAGAAGAAGGTCTAGAGGAGTTAGATATTTCTGTGGATAACAAGAATATCCAGAGATGTCATGTTTAAGCCAATCTTCATCCTTTAAACAAGCATGAAGATTAATTTGGAGGATGAAGGAGAGGTACCACAAAGGTGCCTATTGCTTATATTCCCTCTGAAATTTGAACAGAGACCACTGACCACTGTCAGAGATACCCAAATAGGGACAATACGTAAACCATACGTCTAATTCATGTTGGGTTTTTTTTTTCCTCTTCTCTGATGAAGCAAGAGGACTTGAATTTTATAGAATTTTTCTCATAAAAATGAAATGCAGTTATGAGTCAAGATATAAAACGAGATTTTTCACCAAGGCATTCACAGGAAAGTAATGATGTGATAGAATGCTATCTGCCAAGGGTATTGGCACTAGGAGAAAGCATTGGTTAAATTCAGCCTATTATCTGCATGAGAATGCAGCTGCGCTTAACCCTTCCTCTAAATGTTTTGGCTAAACAGAATTGGTCACCTCACACACATTTAAGAAAATTGGTAAATAATTAGAAATAGCCAAGGGTGTCTCAGTATCAAGTAGTCAGTACTTTGCAAAATCAGTATGCAATACCATTTTTGCCCACTGCACTTCTTCAGTTTCCATCATATAAGTTTAAACATGTAATAATTTTAAACAAACACAGTCTATAATTAGAATAACTTTCTGGAGTATTTTTAATCAGAACACGTCAGTTTGCAGGATTTCAGCATCAGCTTGCCCAGATCCTCAGGGATATCCAGGAATTGGAGGAGAGTCCTAGTTCACCTGTCTTTGCATGCTTTCTAAAAATATGTTAATCTTTAGTATGCTTCCCTTTCAGCAACGCACATGGTGCAAGGGCAAGTGCATGTCCAGAGCCCACACTAAACTTGCCCAGAACTCTCACTTTTTTTAATAGTAGTGCTCTTTCAATGACTTCCTTGGTTCCCTGGCAACATTTGATGAATTTTTGACACAGCAGATTTGAAAAGACTAATAAAAAATGCCGCAAAACAGTGAAGGCTGTTTAAAGTTCCGTTTAAGTGAAGTTAGCTTCTGAATGAACCATTCATGGAGTAATGCTGCTGGAAAGCAAAAAAGCAATTTGCTTTATAAAAGTTATTTTTGCTGCATAGTGTTCTTCAGTATCTGCTAAATCACCAGGAGGTAACAGGCTTGTGCAGGTTATGTTGTGATAAGACAGGTGTGGGGTATTGCTTAATGCTTTCAAGAACTGTTTGAAAATCTTTTAATGGAGGACTTCACCAATCACTCATACTGGCTAGGTAGTGTGTTCCATGTTATAAAAATAACAAAAGCTTTGCTCCTGTGATCTTACAGACCTAATTTCACATGAGTCAAACTCATGGAAAAATAAGACTGATAAGAATTTTGAGATGAATCAAGGCAAGTTCAGCTATGTTGTGTAATTCCAATAAATGTTTGCTTGAGTATCTACTCTGAAGCGAAAACAGTTGATTGCTGTTTAGCTAGTGATGTGTTATAGTCCCACAGAATTGCTACAGTAGTTCATTGTTCTCCGCCCCGTATTACTGATTGAAGATACACCTTTTTAATATACCCAAATAGTCATAATTTTCAACAAATGTTGAAAAAATCCCCAAGTCTTACATAGGAAAGAATGCACATTGTCAATGTAGAATTTGAAATATAGCTGGTTTTTTCTTTTTCTAAATGTGCTTGAAAGGTGACTATATATAAATAAAAGTATTTTGGAATGTGCATGTGGTTGCTTCTCAAGAATAATGTATAGGCAAAATTCCAACAGGATCAGTGTTGGGTAACAGTTTTACCTATACAAAGATATAAATTCCAAATCTGAAGCTCTGAAATATCTTCAGAAGATCAGGATGAGCAATAATGCGGACATACCAGGATTTGGTGGGAAGCCAAATTCTTTGTGTGTGGCATCCTCATACTCTTTCACTTCTTCGGAAGGGTATATTTGAATGGAGAACGTAGCAGACGCTGACATCTAGTGGCTCTACAGCATAGGGTGTGATTCAACTCCCGCACCTGTATTTTCAGCACTGCAGCTAGGTAATAATCTTTGTTTTTAAAACTGCAGTTTCTTTCAGTCTTCATTCTTTACTTGTAGAGGCTTTGTAGAGCCTAGTTTTAAAATAATTCTCAGTTTCATTGTCTTTGTAACTTATCTCAACATCATGTCGTCTAAATATTCCGCAAAAGAAAATACTTCCATCTTCATGTGAGTCCAGCATATGAATGTACAGCATTATCTAACTTGAATGCTGTAGAAAAGCCTTTAAATGGTTGTTAAATTGTTTTATGCAGAAATATAATGGTGTTATATAGAAGGCATTAAAAGATTGCAGCCTTGACCAGTTGTTGAATCATTGTGTTCCAAGACACTGAGACAAAATCTTGAAATCCAGTTCAGAGAAGTACATTAAGAATGTCTATGAGCTTTCCAAAAGCAATACTGACAATATATGAATTTGGTATTTTGTCAACCATTAGTGCTAATACTTAAAAGGCAACTGGACAAATTCATGCAGGAAACAATTACCAAGAACTGTTAAATTCAAGCCCATCTCCTGGTTTGGAAGCTCCTGGAATCACAAATTTTTGGAAGCTGAAGTATTCTGAGAAGTATCACTATCTCTTTGCCTTGTTCTTATGCCTTTGCTGGGGCCGTGACCAGAGACAGGGTGGTGGGCTACTGTACCTTTTCTAAATCATTCTTTATGGCTAATGGAATAATATTTTTATTTCCAATGTTGTAACATACTTAACTAAGTATCACAACTATCTTTTCTCATTTTGTTGCTTTTAGTGAGCTGATTTGAGTTGTGTGTCACATTTTAGAGATGTACTTTGCAGTCCTATCTAATGAATAAAAATCTAGAAAATGCCCCAACATAGAGAAATGCAAAATGTTGTGTTACATTCTAAATGCCACATAAATCCATGTTTCCTGACATGCATGGGCTGCTGATTTCAAAATTGTCTGATGTGATTAACCATTTTCTTCATCTGTATTCTATCACTTGTGTTATGTCAGTTTAATTTCCTTCTTTGGGAAGAGATCAATGGAAAAAGGAAATACAGAGAATGTCAAGATGCCCCCTTTAGCATTTAATCTGTGCAGAATCTCAGCTGGCTAAAACTGAGAAAAAAACATCTGCAATTTTTCAAGATTAAATATTGCAACATTTTAGGCCCAAATGGTGCCAAAATTGGGCATCTCAGCCTCTACCTCTGTTTTCATCATGTAATTTTGCTGAGATTTTAGATCTGTTGCTGCACTATCAGGAAGGGTGTCAGCCGCCTATATTCTTTGATGTTTAAAGGCCTTAATCCACTCTGTTATGCACTGTTCCAGAGCAGGGACACATAATCTTACAGCAGTCCTGTGTTTGTCAGCTTTCAGAAGTATTTGCTGTGTTAAAGCAAAATGAGTCATGATTTCTGTTGGTATGATTACATATATTACATTAGTTTTTTCCAACTTGGATCCCAGCTGCAACTAAACTGCATTTTTATCTGAAACTGGTTTTAGTAAATAATCTAGATCTGGAAATACCAAAACACATAGTGAAGCTGTATTGTTGGAAGAAGATGGTCTTAAAAATTCATGGTTCAAGATTTTTAGTGTACAAGTAAAATTTTGTTTTTTAGATGAGCTTTACTTCTCTGTTTCTTAATGCTATTTCAGTTTTCTCTAATTGAATCTAAATTGTCTACCAAATAAGATCTGCAATTGCATTACACAATTACAATTAGATGTCAGGCTATGATTAGTTTCATTCCTCTATGATCAAAAGGGTAAAAAAATGTAGGTAGAAGGGATTGAATCTTCTGATTAACTGTGCACTAGTCATTGCAATTGATATTGGAGGCAGTAGAAACAACCCTATTTTTGTGGTATTTTCCTTAAAGATAACACTGTAGCTGGAAAGGTGGAAATCAAAGTAGTAGTGAAGGTGTTAACATACCCTTTTATGCAAAGTATGGAATTGCATCTCCTATTCAGAACAGTATGCTGACACCCTTGCTATGCATATCTTTATAACAACTCCTATGAAGGTAGTCAGTGCTGTTTTTTCTGTCTCCAATGGATTGAGAACTGAGACAGAACAGATGAATTCGAAGAAAGGAACTAGTTGGCTGCAAGTCAGGCCTTTCCCTGTGCAATGTGTAGGACAGACTAGGGATGATGGAGTTTAATCTGGCATGCTCACTGGGAAGACAGCGAGTCACCACAGTTGACTAGCTACCTGGAGTGAGGCAGCAGGAGCAATTCACAAGAATAAGCTTCTAATTCCATCCCAATAGTTCTTTAATCATATCTGTCAGAAAGGGCCTTCATACCTGTATCTATAGCCATAATCTTCACCTCTCTGCCAGTGGTTGTACTTCTTTCATTTCTTTCAAGGAAATGAACAAAGTTATCTTTTCTTTTAAAAACTTGCAGGCAGAGAAGTAAAAGACAATGGTGTTGCCATCTCATACCTTATTATATAACAAACTGTAGCATTAATTCAATTTATCCTGCCATCTGACAGTGATTCAGACTTGTATTTCTTTTTCAGAATAAATTCCCTTATTGCCATCTTTAGGCAAGCAGCAAGCTCTTTCTACAGCAGTACTTTGAGCTTTACCACTATGAAGTAAAGGTTTTGTGCAAGAGGTAGAGAGAAAAAGAATACCCAAGTCATGCTTGCTAATATAATTGTAAAATCATTGGCTGGGGAAAGGGGAAGCCTTTGTTCAGTCCTTAGAGCAAGGATTCATTCCTGTATTTCGCTTGAAATCATGATTGAATAAAATACAAAACAGACCTTGGAAATGAAGCAAACCCCACATCTCCAACCCTAATATGACTGCCCAAACCACTGTTTCAGTGCACAGTGATTGTACAGTTCTTTATCTTTCTGCTTTTTGGATTTTCAACATAGTTGCAGTAGAAAATGTGAATAATGTCTTATACAGAACAATGTACATGTCTGGGTCCACTCCTGGAAGAAAAGGTGTATGGATCAGAGGCTCTTAAGGTAGAAATTTAACCTCCATCTCCTAGTTTCTGGATGTATATTGTAATTACACAAAGACTGTATAATAAAAATGTGAGGGCTGCTTCTCTAACTGTATTAGGTTTGCATGGCAAGGTTTTGGTAGCAGGGGGGCTACAGGGTTGGTTTCTGTGAGAAGCTGCTAGAAGCTTCCCCTAAGTCTGGCTGACACTGGAGAAGTTCATGGATGACTGTCTCTTGTGGGAGGGACCCCACGCTGGAGCAGGGGAAAAGTGTGAGGAGTCCTCCCCTTGAGGAGGAAGGAGCAGCAGAGACAAGGGGTGATGAAGCAACCACCATTCCCTGTCCCACTGTGCTGCTGGGGAGGCGGGGAGGTAGAGACATCAGGAGTAAAGTTAAGCCTGGGAAGAAGGGAGAGGAGGGGGGAAGGTGTTTTAAGAGTTGTTTTATTTCTCATTACTCTGATTTGACTGGCAATAGATTGTTAACTTTTCCCAAGATGAGTCTGTTTTGCCTGTAACAGTAGTTGGTGGATGACCTCTCCCTATCTCCACACACAAGCCTTTTGTTATATTCTCTCTCCCGTGTCCGTTTGAGAAGTAGGGGGGTGTTCGGGGGTGGTGGTCCTGGAGCAGCTTTGGTGGGTACCTGGCGTCCAGCCAGGGTCAACCCACCACACTGACTTAAAAGAAAGCTGCTGTTACATATTTTTTCCTGTGGAGCCCAGTACAGCCCATATCCAGAGGTTAGTTGGTAGACTGAGGCCCTAATGGGAATCCAACAAAGAAAACTACAGTTTCTAGATCCCAGGTGGGTTTATGCATATATCTAGATCCTATGCTCCTATTCCCTGTTGTCATAAATGGAATAACTTGATGCTGAAATAAAAAAGTGGAATTTGACAATGAAAATGAAATGAGGAAGTGAGATAATGTAGAGTGTAGGCACTTCTGCGGTTAAAGAGCCAGATCATGTTTTTGGAATAAATGATAACTAAATACAACTTTCTAACATCAATGATCAAAGCAACTGCCAACTAAATAAATTCTTTTTTGTTGCAAGCAGTTTTTCTGGTTAATATTGTTGCAGTACATGCATCAGGCCACGAGGTAGAGCCATATACAATGATTAGAATAAGGTTTTGTGCTATATAAACTTTCAAGGGGTTTAGTCGCTGTTGTGGCAAGTATATTTGAGAATGGTTTTTCACTGTCTGAAGTAATGTGAAATAATGGCTATATACTTGTTACTGGGGAGATTTTCCTTTTCCTTTGTAGTTGAAAAAGTGAAAAGGTGAAAAAGGACATTCATGAATACCATTTAGTCACCAAAACTGAAATAGACTGTGGTTTCAAAAAATAATTCCAGGGTTTTTTTTTACTACCGTGAGAGAAATACTTGTGACTATTCAGAGACTTTCATTAGTGTAGTCTGTAAGATATTATCTAAAAGATTCAGGTTCCAGTTCCTGCCCAAACACTGAGTATTTTACATTTAAGATAGATTGTTCTCCTAATAACTAAGCTGTTAGAGGGTAGGTCACGGCTTGATTTTGAGTTCAGAAACTTTCCTGAAATATTTTTGCATCAAACAAAAGAATGACTTGGTGATTGAGGTAATATTTTTATTAGAGACAATATATCTAATGACATGATATGCTAAGAGAAGAGGTTGTCCTTTCAGGAATGCAAGAGTTTCTTCAGAGCTATTCCACAGCTGTGAACTTGCAGGCCAGAAAGCCTGAATGTTCTTCTTCAGCATGCTTGTATCATTAGGGCTATCACAGATATGACATATTATAACTATTTCTTAATTAATACATATTTTGGAAAAGTTTTGTTGGTTTTGCATTAAGCATTTCACCAAAATTTATGAAGTCTAATATGATTAACACTGGGCCCCCCATCACAGTTTGTCTTTCTTTTAGATTTGTCTTCTCCTCTGTCTCACGTAATCTTCATCTAAAAAGTCAATATATGTCTCCTCTTCCAGAATGCAACTGTTCGTCAGAAATAAAAAAGTTCTTTTCCTTATTCCTTCATACCTAGATGCTATATAGTATATATTCTGAGTTTGATCTTGAATGCTGTGCAACGTGTACAGCATATGCAGTGTTAATTTGGCAAGGCAGCTCTGAATTTGTTGCTATAGACTATGAAGTGTCATATAATGTTCTTTTCCCTTCAGTTAGCTTAATGCATATGTGACATTCCAGAGTAAGATATCTATATATTTTGACAGCCTCTTCTGGTGAAGTAGTGCCCCTGAGAACATTCTTACACAGAAAGTAGATAGCCTGACTTTTTGTGGAAGCCATGCACCTGTAACTTATTTGTGGTTGCACCTGCAATGTGATAAGCATAGTTTTGATGCTAAGGAGTTTATAGTCATGATAACTGAGAAGTCTTTGTTACTCTGAAAATGATGGCATGAATACTGACAACAAATATGTGGTTGAATGACCTGAAGTAGTTCAGACATTGTAGTACTCCACTTATTATTTCTTGTTATTTCAATAAAGGAATGACAATTAACAAGAGTTCTGTTCTAGGACTGCATGCACTTTCTCCACATTAGGTCAAATTTATGTTATATGTAACAGGGACTGTCATTTTTTCATCATGTGCCTACATCTAGTTTTGGTTCACGTACACATAGTTCTTCAGGGTTCTCAAGCTGAAACAAACCAATAAATGTATTGCATATACTATCTAGCATATGATACTGAACCTCCATTAATCAGTCTAGTATCTAGCAGACTATAAGTGCAGCCTGCAGGTTTGACAGTTGTAGCCATTTTAGAGCACTGAAAGAGTGCTCGAAAGAGTGCCATAAAATACACTGAAAAAACAATTAACAGTGCTCAGTTCCAGTATGAAGCAAATTGTGGAGAAGTATTAGTTCTGCAAATTTCAGTGCAATGTGCTGCTCTTACTGTAGTTTCTCTCGGAGCAATTTTTGGTATGGAAGGAAAGTTTCTGTGTTATATAGGAGTGGTTGAGGAAACAAAGTATAATTATCTTGAAGTAAGAGAAAAATGGTGCATCCACTTCTAAAATGCAAACGATACAGAGAATCTCTGATTAGAGAACTGATGCGGTTTTGCTCATGTAATCAGAGTGGTGTATGAGGACCACAGTATGATGAGACTGACATAATTCAGAGACCAAAGGATCTTCAAATACATAAAAGATTGTCAAAGAGAAAGGGATTAGGCTTTTCATTTTATCCCCTGAAGACAGGATGAGCAGTAACAGGCGTGGGTTTTGGCACAAAGTATCCAAGTCAGACGTTAAGAAACACTTTCTGATGGAAATAGAATGAAGCATTGGAATAGATTTCCTGCAGTGAAACTGCAGTGTCTCCAGTGTTAAAGGTCTTTAAATACAGGTAGATAAACATTTGTCTGTCTGGAGTGACCTAAGTAGAGCTGATCTTGCAGTAGAGTAAAGAGCCTAGATGACCCCTGTGGTTTCTTCCAGCCGTAATATTTGATGGAGGTTTTTGTGCAGATTCCAGCCAGGCTTCACCTGCTTAAGTGGAAATGACCTCTCCTTGCAACTTTGGTGTTCAGTTCCTTAAGAGTTTGTTAGTGTAATCACTCATGTATGCAAAGCAAGAAGTTCAAGGGCTTTTGATATTTGTCATCCCTCCTGCATTCCAAGCATTCGCTTTTCTTAAACTTGATGGACTTTGTCCACATCATTTCCCTGCTTTCCACTCCCCAGCTCCTATTAGTCTTAATGCTTTTCATTCGCTGTATCTGGCACACACTAGTCCCTTTTATCAAAGGACTTTCACACCTGAGGCCTCCAGTCACATACTTGAAGTAAAGTAACAGCTTAAAAGCAAAGCCTTTTAAATCCTGAGGCCAAACACCGTAACAAACATATCTTGAGGGATCAGTTTCCAAATGTGCTTTTGAACCTAAGTCCCAGCAGGCATTTGGCTTTAAGTGTGTGATAGGGTTTTATTTATTTATTTATTGTAGAGTCATCCCCCCTTCATTGTTCCCATCTCAAGATGTGCTATTTAAACCTGTACCTCTGTGAATTCTGCTATTGAAGTGTAGATTAGCAGAGTGCTGCTGGGTGGTGAAACATTGCAGGACAAAAAGACATATCAAAATACAATCTTATGAGAAAGTGTCAGTTACAGGGAGAATGTATATCTCGTGTTTTGGGAGGAAGGGAGAAGATAAATTATGGGTTTGAATCAACTTCTCTTTGAAAATGTGCTGTATATGAGGCAAGGTGCTCAGGCAGTGGCAGTTTGAAGGAGATTGTTAAAATATGAGGGATCTTTGTGAAATATTGTGAAAGATGTGCCATAAACTGCTTCAAGGTGCAGAACAGGTCTCATGTAGTGGGTTACACCTGGGATATTTTTAAATAGTAGTGTCTGGATTCTCCAGGTCAGTTTGCAAACTGGTACCTGCAAAATATACTACGTGCCTTAGGAGACAACATACTTGATTGTGTGTAAAATTATTACTTGTACTCACAGATTAATACTAGCACTTTCAAGGGCCTGTTCAGACATGCAGTTTTGCAGTTTGCAATTAGTTGATGACTTCTATATTTTTTGTGGGTATTATTGCTTGGGACATTTAGCCCTGTGTGAGCTCAGTGGTAGGTTGCTTATATAATATCACAATTGTTTCAATCCATGCTGAGTATTGCCAAACTGTAAAACAAGATCAACCCCACATACAGGAACACAGTTCCCTCAGGACAGGGCTATGTACTAGGTAAGGCTTGCTTTTAATCTTGCTCTTGTCAGCTGTATCTGCTGACAGTTCATTTTCAGGTGACTACGTACTATAACACCATCACTCACATTCTTTTCCTTTCTCTCAGTTAAGCACAGTCAAGTTAGGTTGTTATTCTTGTTTGAGGGAAGATATCAAGTAATCATAATGTGAAGTCTTAAATAAAAAATGGTTGCACAGTTTCTTCTTTTTTGGGTCTTTTTCATGTCTTGCAAATCAGAGCCACTCCAGAACTTCAGTATTGGCTCACATTTTGTTATTCTAGTAAATCTATCTTTTCATTCCTTCTTTTTCTCACTCACTTTTAAAAAAGGGTTTGTTTTTTCATGCTGTGGGACTTAAAAGTGCTAAGCAATCTCAGTTCTCCCCATTTCCCTGACAATTCCTTTATTCTTATTTTACTGAGAAGAGAAAGGGGGATTGTCAGTAGAGACAAAAGTTAGAAAGTCCAGTTCTGTAATTCTATGTAAATCTATCCCTCCAAATACCACTTTTCCATTCACCTTAAATACCCTTTGACACTTTCCAGACCCCTGACATAATTTTGTTACTCTGTGTCCTGTTGTTCCCCAGCTTGACGGAGGTGAGTGTCAGGTGTAAATCTGAGACTTATCTTCAGGACACTGTAAGACCAGAGTAGCCCTTAACATTTGTTTCTAATTCAACTCGTATTCACACATGCAAATATCTAGCTCAGTTTATCTGATACTTTAAATTCAAGCTAGTTAGTCTGTTCAAGAGAGAAGTTGAAGCTTTGATTGCAACTGATGCTTGATGTAATTGGCTCTCACCAATTCAAGTTACCCAGCTTATAAAATGTTAATTTATCTTCTCTTTGCAGGCCAATGCTTTTCAGTTTGGTTATTCTTACACAAGATACAACAGTTTGAAATCTGTTATTTCAAGAAAGTAACTCACATTAGCTGTTACAGTGAATAAAAGTGCAGTAATTCATCAAGACATTGAACTGAAGAAATGCAGGCAATTCTAAAGCTAAATATGACTCTTAATACAATCACTTAAAAGTATAAAACCCTATAAATTATTATGAACTTTTTTAACACAAGAAGGAAAACAAAACCAAATGCTTAAAGCTAAATATGCCACAAAGTATAATGAGCCAGAATCCTGTGGAAATTTTTGCCGTGTTGAAGGTTACCTAAATGAGACATGTAAATAATAATTAAAAAAAAAAAAAAAAAGTACAAGAGTGATTATTTATTCCAAATCTTTTGCACCAAAAGAGGATGACTGTAGTTCAGTCCTTTCTTCTTAAGAATCAGAACCCCAAAGGCAATCAATTGTAGCCTAAAGCAACAGATTCATAATAATATTAATAGCCATATGCTCCATTTCAGCTAAGTACCCCACGGCAATGTGGTAATCCTCCCTGATTCTGAAAGTTACGTAGTAAGTCTGTAGATGTGAAAACTAATATAAATTGAATCTGTAACAGAATAGAACAGATTGTAACTAAGTTAAAAGCATGTCCTTTGGGCACAGTCAGCAGAGGGGATATCTGTGGGATATTGGAATGTAAATTAGTGGTAACATATAAAGTCTATTGTGTCATTAATTTGTCTGGTAAAGTTTAGATATATATGTTAGTATAAATCATTTCCCCCCTGTTTCATCCTCTTAGTCTGCATTTGGTAAAAATTATAATGAATACAGTTTTAGGTAGCCTCATATTCTTTACAATATACAGTAGGTAGTTTTCCCGTAAGAATAGGCGTCTAGCCATAAGTGATAGTCTTTGGCCTCTTCTACACTGTTAATTCAGATCATAGTTCCAGTACAGGTTTGGCCAGATCTTGATACAAAATAGCTTTGTACTATCCTAATAAACACAACCAAGCTATATCATGAGAAATATGCTGCTTCGCTGTCTTGTGTCAAAGATGTCATAAACACATGGGATTTCTACTCTTTTGGTCTGTTCATTTTTATTCTTTTGGTCTTGTCAAGCATATGAGCATGTCCCCAGAGAAGATAGCTTCCCAGTGTCTCTTTCAAGGAGAACAGTTCCATTATTCCCTTTCTGCAGATTAAGATTTTTTTGAAGCTGCCACTAAGAAGGGTGAATTCTGAAACAAGTTAAATGCCAAACTCACTGAAATCGGTGGAAGAATAAAGCCTTCTATCTGCTACTGGCTATCTTTCTCCAAAAAATATGAATCCTACAAAAAGACTGTGAAAATGTAAATTAAAAAATCACTGTGTAAGTTGTACTGTCAGCTGAAGGGGGTTACGTATTCAAAGCTTTATATTTTCAAAACTGCCAAAAAATCTTTGGCCTCTTATAGAGGAAGACCACCTGGAAAAGTATGTATACTTTTCAGGTCTTTAAACATTCCTGGTTCTATCAAATTTGCTACGTATTTGCAGGTCAATTCTGCAACATATAGATACTTCTCTACTCATGCCAGTGGCCATTTGTCTGTGGATTTGAGATGTTTGGCAAGCATGTACATTGCCAGTAAAAGTAGCATTAAGGTAGATTATCAGGAAACCTGCAGTTTATCAGTAAAAGTGATGGGATTGACATGCATGAGCATAGGTACTTGAACATTCTTTATCTTTCTCCTTGGTGTCTTTGTTTTAATTTTCTTTATATTTCCATTCTTCCAGCAGTCTGTGCATATGAAAGATGTAAAAGTAAGAATTTGGTCTCAGAAATTTGTCCCAAGACTGTATTTCCTAGATTCATTCAGTGTTTCAACAGATAAGTAGGATTTTTAAAACTGCCCAAGATGCTTTTGGAGAGACGCAGGAATGTATTTAAGAAGTGTTCACACTACCCTTAGCTTCCAGTGAGTATCTGCTGTAACTCACCTAGGATGACTTTCACTAAACGTTACCTTCCGCTAAATGAAGAGAGCTGGGAAAGTCATGTCGAACACATACTGCTTTTTATCGTTGTGTAGTTGTGGCCACACAGGGGCAGCGTTACCAGTCTAACATTCTCTAAAGCTGAAGTATACATCCCACGGTGGATACTGACACATGAATGATCTTTACAAGATTAATTTAAAAATAAGAATGAAAGATGTATCTTTTTCCTTTCTTAAATTTCTTACTATCCATAGGAGCTAAATGTACCTTGGAGAATTCCATCTAACACTCTAGCATACAAATGGCACTGCAGTTAGGGATATAAATGCCAAACAGACTTCCATTAAGTAAAGACGTAGAGTATAAATTAGAAAATGAAAGATCGATCTCCTATCAGTGAATTTGCAAATACAGTACTCTCCTGTGGGGTGTTAGTGACATGATTTCAGATAAGGTCGATGTAAATTAGATAAATAATAATCCACCCAAACATGCCCTTAATCCATATTTTGTGTTGATAGGCTAGTTCACAGATTCCTTAGGAGCTCATCTTCTTATCTTTTTAGAAACTAATAGCATGGTCCTTTTAACAAGGTAAGTTCTTATCTTGCTCAGATGCTGTTCTCATGGCTGTATCGCCCCTTCTGCCCTAAACTATTGAGTTTAATGTCATTGTATTTATAATGATGCTCCCTGCCCTTATCCCACATTCCTTTTCCTGCTGTCCTTTCTTTGATGTAGCTCATTTTGTTGTCATACAGACTATATGCCAAATGTTCATTCAGTAATGATTATTTTAGATCAAGGGTTATTTTCCATCGGCCTTGTTAAAAAATACAGTAGGGGAATATTTTTTTTGGTGGTTCTACCACAAAAGTAGCTGTAAAGAAGCAGAAAGAGAAGGATTCTGCAAATCATAGCACTTTTATTGTTGTTGTTGTTGACCTGCTCTTATCAATGAGTCTAAAGACAAAGGCAGAATAACAAATAGAAAAGAGAGGTTAGTTGGAGTTTTTTTTGTTGATGTTGGGTTCTTCTTAATCTTTAATGAAGATAATGTATGACAAAACAGGATGTTGGGTTGCATCAACAAGGGCATCACCTGCAGAGATAAAGTCCTTGTCCTACTCTACCCAGTGTTTGTCAGGCCACACCTGTAATACTGTGTTCAGTTTCAGTCCCCTCTATACAAAAAAGATGTGAACAGTCTGGAGAGGGTCCAGAGGATGGCCACAGAGATGATCAAAGGACTGGGCAGCCTGCCATGTGAGGAAAGGGTGAGAGAATTGGGTTTGTTCAGCCTTGAGAAAAGAAGGCTTAGGGGAGACCTTATCACTACGTTCCAGTATTTAAAGGGTGGCTACCAAGAAGATGGAGACTTCCTTCTTACAAGGAGTCACAGGGAAAAAAGGAGGGGTAATGGGTACAAGTTACTCCTGGGGATATTCCAACTGGACAAAAGAAGAAGATTTTTCACAATGAGAACAATCAGCCACTGGTATAATCTCCCCAGGGAAGTGGTGGATTCCCTAACATTGGACACTTTAAGATTCAGATGGACAGGCAGCTGGACCATCTTGTCTAGACCATACTATTGCCAAGAAAAGATGACAAGGATCCTTGAGGTCCCTTCCAAGCTGTTACTCTATGATTCTATGAAAATGAACTAAGTAATCAGTGGAAATGTCAGCAGGCATTCACAGGGGTCTGAGAACTTCATATGGTTTGACTTAGATTTTTTTAAGTTTCTTTCATGAACTTCCACCTCTTTCTTTGCTAGCATTTTCTTTGCTTCACACTGACGAACTTACTTTTTTATTTTAAAATGTCTAGCTGATTAACATAATTAGGTTAAACCTGTTTTAGCTGCTTTGTTGTCAGAACTGATGGAAAGACCGTGGGTCTATATGTTTTTTCTAGTCAGCAGATCTGATAAAAGATATTACTTCCTGCAAACCTTGTGTTCAGTGCTGGTGAATAGATACTGCACTGGTGTTATAATAAAAAGAAGGGCAAACAATATAAAGCATAAGGAAGAGAGCTGGAGTTATTGTGGTGGGTGCATATGAAGCCATTTTTAATAAGAATATCCTCTGTGTCTTCTCCCACATCCATCCAACAACTGTGCTTCACTGGGCACTAATGATACATAATAACAGTTTCAGCCAGACACAAACAAGTATTTTCTCCTTATAAAATACAAGCAATGTATTTCCTGCATTTAGGAATTTTATCCTATTATATCAAACAGGGAGCAGGCACCCTGCTCACCCTGGAAAGAAAGAAAAGTTTCCATTTAAATTACAGTCTTTTAGAAACATATGAACAATTGAAAACAGATCATTAGAATGAAAATCATTCCAGACTTAGTAGTACAATGTATCAGAACCTCAATTATGGTTCTGATTAGCAAAGCTGTATTGAAGTCATTGAGCTGTCTCTAGTTACCACTAGATAAGACTGTAGTTCAGAATGCTCATGGATTAAATCCAGCCTCCATGGCACTGGCTCAATGATTACTGTCAGTTTACAGTATTGATTTTAATATTAGCAGCTCCTAGGGTCCTCAGGGATCAGGAGACAGTGATGATTAGACACCTAGGAATATATGTTTTTTAAAGTACAGTTTCAGAATTTAATTTGATACGAGATCAACCAAAAGAGAAATCAAAAACTTTTTTTTAAAAAAATACACTGCAATAGTGTGAGAGATGTAGAAGAAACTACAGAACTACAGTGCATACCGAGCCTTCAGGAAAGGACAATCACTTACCTCTAGCTGGTGAATGGCATTAAGGTGTCACAATGCCTGTGGTAAGCTGCACAGAACCAGGGAAAGGAGCAAGAAGCTTTGCCACTGTTTGATTTCTCCATTTGTTATATACCATCCATTTATGTGAGTCCTAGGTTACTTTGATTGGAATCAGAAGCTGCCTTCTGAATAGTGTGGATATTGTGTATAGAAACATGTTTAGCTTTTCTTCACACATACAGCAGTATCTACATTCCTCAAGAAATCCTCTAATTCAGAGAAATCTTACAGTGACATCTAGACTTAGTAGAAAGCACTTCACATTCTTTAAATTTTTTTACCTTCAGTATATAAAATAAATCTAATTTTAAAACCCTACATTTCTTTTCAGACACAGTTCCTTTGTACAAAATCCCTGTATGTGGAAAGCAAGAGTTAGGCTTATTGCATCCACTTCACACCTGTTTGATTTACTGAGCATCCCTTAGTGCTTTACAGAGCCAAATAAAGGGCTAAATTATTGCAGCTCTATTGTGGAAGGGCAAGAGACAAAAAAAAAAAATCTGAAGAGAATCAAGACAACTATATTCTTGACCTCAACTTTGCTGTTTTCTTGATTTTTTTTTTAACTTTGTTTAAGTATTCTTCTTGCATTTATTATTCTAATATGACATGCCGTAAGGATGTGTGCACTGTAAGAAGTCCATGCTTTTAAATTTCCTAGAACAACAACATGGGAGCAGAAAGTTAAGACGTTGGAGTTGCTCAGTTGGCTGCATTTTAAGCCCACACCCACAAAAGGTGAGAAAGGATACCCTGATACCCTGAGAAAGTGAATGTTACTGTCTTGTCAGAGGATATTTATGGGTTGTTTTGGGAAGCTGATATTGCTGTCATTTTGTGGTGAAATGTAGGATTTCTATTTCACTTACTATCAATCTTCAAGGATAATTAAGGAAAACCAAAAGTGAAAATGAAGCCCGAAGCTTTTAATTGATTCTGTTATCAGTCAGTGGTTGCTGTGTGACTTGTTTCTGAATGGCTGGCCCCATTACTAAAGATGCCTAGGATGGTCAGAATTTTAGCACTGATGAGACAACACTTTCTCTCTTCCTTGTCCTAGTATTTACATAATTCTGTCATCTGATGTCTCTTTTTTAAACAGAGTTTAAGAAGTTCTGGTATTATATCATACATGAGAAAGCTGTAAGACAGCACAGACAGCATACTAGGAAATATTTTCACGTAATTTTGGCTTTAGCTGGGATATAGCCATTTTGCAGGAAAAACTCTGTTCCTGAGTTGTACAGAGTTGTATTTATTTCTAACTATTCTGCAAACTATTGAACTGTTCTCTAAAACATATATGGAAATAACTTCTCTTAACGTTTTTCTTAAATCTCTGGAGAACTGAGCACACATTTAACTTCTTAGCACTCACCTGGATTTGGTTTCAGTCATTCCAACTGGCTGTTTGTACTAAATACAACCATTCTAAACAGAGGTTGTTTCTTTTGTGTTTTCAAAAACGCACAGTATAGGATCCTTATCTGCATCACATAGGTTCTGCAGAGCAGAATGCTGTGCCCATAACTTCCTGGATGAATGGTGCAATTGTAGAAGAGCAAAATATTGGGATCTTTAGAACGATGATGCTGTTCAGCAGGTACAACCGTCAGTGGGTATCAGGAACCAGGATTTTTATTCCTGGTTCAGGCACTGACCTGCTAAGTAATCTTGGGCAAATCACTCTTTGTCTCTTTCTGCCTGTGTACCTCCAAATGTTTGTCTGCTATTTAGATTACAGAAGGTAGAAAGAGTCAGGTAACTATGCTAGGAATAATTATCACAGAATAAACATGATATTTTCTAGAATGTCAGAAAGACATTTTCAAGAATTATTAGAGAGGCTAGTTATTGACTGTAATTAAATCTGTGACAGTTTCTGTCTCAGAACAATTACAGTCTAAATAGACACACAAAAAAGAATGTGGTGGAAGTAGAGGAATAAAGCAGTCTGTTTCAAGGCTCATAGCAAGTCAGTGGCAATAAGAATCCTTGTTTTCCCATCCTCATCAGCTGCTTATAAATGTGTTTTCTGCTGGACTACCTACTTACTTCGAGTCAGATTCTGTCTTACTAATAATACGGGTATAATATGACAAATTTACTTGATCGTCTAGAGAAACTACTACAAAAAGTCTCTTTAAAACGATGATAATTTACCTTTGGCTTTTGGCTTCCTTTGTTCTCTACTTACTAAATATTGTTCATTAAAATATGTAAAGACTGCTTAACACCTTTTATCTGAGAATACCAGGGGATGTGATAAATATCAATTAACTGCAAATCACACCTGATAAGTAGCTAGTAATTATCCCCATTTTATAGTTGGGAAAATAAAGCTGGGATGGAGTTAATTTCCAAGTTTTTCTCTGGCTGGTTTGTACTGGCATGAGAGCTGAGTGTCCAGCCCTGAAATTCTGACTGATCTTATGCTAATGCGATGCTTCTGAGAGGAAGCAGTGGTCTTCCATAATGTGATATAACACACGGTGTAACACATGCAAAAGCATTATTCAAAAAATGGCTAATGTTGGCTGCAAGTAGGCTTCAGAAACTTGTGCGTAATGCTACAGATTAAAAATTAATAGAAGTATTGCAGTTGGCATGATAACCTGTTGCATGCAAATGTAGTGGGATACAGGCTTTTGTTAGAGACTTAATGATGTATCAGACTTTGCACTGGTCTGTAAAGTAACTTCAACTTCAGATAAGGAGCTCAAGGCATAGTGCTTAATCACTGACCATTCACAATTATGTCTGTTTTGGCAGATCATGCTTCTTGCATTGGTTCATAAAAGTGTCTTCAGGAAAGAAAATAATGTGTGGAAAAAGCACTAATATCATAAAGGGCTAAGTTGTGTTTCAGTTGTTTTTACATACCATGTTTTGACCATGAAGATTTTTGCATTAACTTACTTAAGAATACAAAATCTTACAAAAAATAAGATTACCAATGATGTTTGGGAATATTTGAATGTTACAACCCCAGCTGCTTCAATCTTTGTTGTCATTGCCAAAGGAAGAGTGCATGATTGAGAGAATGGAAGAAATGAAGGAAAAGTGAGCATAACTCTCTGTTCTGCTATAAAACACTACTGGAGGATGGGGGAGTGGGATATTTTGTGTTCCTTTCTGCAGTGAAGGTTAAATCTTCAGAAATGTGAGCTGTACTCCAAATCTTGAAATGAAGGAAGAACAAAGAAGATAAAGGTAGAAAAAGAAAAATCCTGGAAACCTGATAAAATATGTTTAACTTAAATTTAATGTGTACATTTAAATAACCACTTCAGTGTATTCAGCACAACTTTTCTGTGGCTTTATTTTGAAATCCACATAAGAGGCAGCATGAAATTCAGTATTTAGTTATTCTGTTCTTGGGGTAACTCTCCTGCCTTTCTCTAGCTCCATGCTGAAGTGTCTAGAGTAGGTCTAAAAGTTTCCCTCCATGAATTGGGATGAAAGTTTGAAATCTTAAACTTCTTCAGAATGGTAATCTAAATCATTAAACAAATCTGAAGAAGAAAATATTCACGTGACATCCGTTAGCATTTAAGGATTATAGTTACATCCATGCAAGCCTTGAGGAAATCAGTGGAGGTTCCTTGGAGCATTATTTAGCTCTTTGGAGTAGAATACTACTGTGTTTGGACAAGGTTACAAGTCCATACATGAATGCTACAACTTTGATATGGATCAAATTGATTTGCCAGTCTAGGTGATGACCCTGAACAGGCTTATATCTGTAATGTAAAATAACCCTGCCAGTCTAGGAGAGGCCTTTTGTTGCTGCTGCTCATCTAGAAACAAGTACATGGTCTGTACTGTTAAATAACAAGAAAACCTTCTACAAGTTAGAGCCTTCCAGCATGCTAGACAGCTCTGACGCACTGTCTCTGTGACAAACAAGCACCAAAAGGTTTTTAACTGCCTCTTCCTGCTTCAGTGTTATATGTGGGCTGCAAGAGACTCTCAGAAGTATAGCCAGAGCCTACAGGAGGTTGCAAACAGTGACTGGATGGAGGAAGCTGCTAGAATGTTTGCCGAGCTGGCAGCTTTAATTTTGTACCTGAACTGTAGCTAAATTGGAACCACTTCTGTTTCCCAAGCTAAACTTCGTGAGTCCAAAGTGGATTTATTTCAAACCATAGCTAGAGGCTCTTATAGTGACTTATAAGAGTTTTTCTGACAAGCCTGAAAACTATCACTTCTGTATTCTTTTATCACACCCCAAAATGTAAACCGTGTAAACCAGGCTTTTTTTCACTTTACCTTTTTTCTGAGTTTCAGATGAATTTTAAGAATGAAGTAGAATTGGTAGGACATGCCTACGATCTGCTGCTAGAGGAGCTCTGAATCAGCTTTCCTCTCCTTCGGAGTATGCGTTCCTTTATTTATACCAACTGTATTTGTGCAACCAACAGCCCAATGACCAGAAATAAAGGAAACTCATGTCTAAGTGTATCCAAATTCTGGTGCTATTATGAGGCCTAGTACAAAATAAATTATCGAAGTCTTCAATGTACCATACTCAGTCTCAGTTCCAAAACAGTTATTGTTTTACTAAAGATCCTCAGTTAACCCATTGCTTGGGGAGATCAGCTATTACATACTAGATTCTGTAGTGCACATATACAAAGGAAAATTTGAAGTTCCTATCCCAGAAACACATGGCTTCTGTAATGTTTCATGTTTACTAATATATGTGAGAAAAATTCAAGGTTGGGGTTCAAAGTCTCTCTATTAAAAGAGACTGAGCATCTAAATCTCCTAGTCTGCTTTGAAATATATCTTCAATATTGTTGTTACACACCCCATCGAATCATGCTTTCCTTATTTCTTTGAGCCAACCATTTATTTCAATAGCAATAACAGATTAGATAAACAAGGATATAATTCTTTATGCTATATAATTTGAATAACATGTAATAAACATTTACTGTCTTGAGCTATCATGAGATGCTCATTTGTGATATTTGCCAGAGAAGCCCATATATTGTTATTTCCATTCCATTGTGATCTGAAAGACTAGACAGTGCTCAGAGCACAGCCCTGAGCAAGAGTTGCACAAACTGCATCCCCCTCCCTCAGAAGGCCCCACAATTCAAACACATCCCTCTGAGTCACAATTCCCTCCCTGCTTTTCTGCTGCTCTTAGGACATAGCAGTTTTCCTGCCAGTCAGTGCTAGTGACAGATTACAACACCTAACACACAAATGCTGGTTGACCTGTACTGGCCATTGAGAAAGGTGAACATGACAGTGAAGGGAAAAAAAAAAAAAAAAGCAAGCCTTTTTTTCCTTTTAACCTATCCCAGCTGACTTGCTCTGTCTGCACAATATAGGTAGACCTAAAGTCCATGATTCTAAGGTGTATGAAGGTGTATAGGCCCAATCTCTTTGTCTTGAGGTAGTCTGGGTTTTGGGAGATTTATGCTTAGAGAGAAACATACTCTTCATTCCTCTTCAGTGTCATTTTCCATACATGAATCTCCAACTGGAACCAGTATTCATTGGACGACTCCCATTGATGAGAGCTTGACAAATAGAGGGACACATGAAATGAGCTTTTGCTGCTTATTGAACTGATGGGAATTTTGTGCATCTGTGCATTTAATACGTGCAGGTCTGTTGTCATGAACACATATGTTATGTGAAACCTAAACTTGGATCAGCAATAGCAGATGTAGAATCACAGTTTATGGATTTTTTTTTTTAATTGAAATAGTTCTATACCAACAGGCATTTCCAAAGATTATTGCAAAGTTGTTTCCACTTTGAGAAGAGCACCTTTAAAAAAATCAAGAGAGAAAACTCAAATTCCAAGCAATTTCAGGTCATAATAGATCTTCAGTACAATCCTGGTTTTGTATTGATATCTTTATAATGGCTAATCAAAACAAGATAAGATGAAAATGCTTCCTATTTTACTTCTTAGTTCCTGTAACAAAAAAGATTCTGGAAAATTACTCAAGGCTAAAGTCCCAATTATAAAAGTACTACATTTTCAAAGCAATAACTTGAGTTATTCTTGCCCCCCTTCCCCCATTCCTCCTCCTCCTCCAGGAGCAGCAGTCTTCCAGCTGCCTGATATTGTGTAAAAAAGACAGGGTCATGTAGATGTCACTTCTTTGCTGTGTTACTTAGCTTCTTTGCATGCTCCTTGAGGTTGCTAGGGTTTGGCATTTGGATTTTACCAATGTGCTAATTACAGAGGAATTTGAGTATCTCCAGCAGTGGGCTTTCTGACACATTTCATTGTTGCAGCTGTGATATGTAATCATTGTAAGATTTACCTTAGTAAATCCATAGAAAGTCCATCTCTGTATCAGTCTGTATGCTAGATGGAATAACCTGAAATGTGCCCTTTTAAAAAAATTACTAATGGACAGTGTAAAACTGCCCACTAGAAAATGAAATATTTTGGTAGAGTCTGAAATACGGTACAGATTCTAATGGGTGAGATCAAAATTCAGTTCCATGGCCATCTTTCAAAATTTTAGGAAAGAATAAAAGTATTTTCTTAGCTTTGTTTTCATTTTCTCAAATATCTTGGGTTTTTGAAATCTCTATGTATGGATTTATGGATTATGCTGGAAACTGCATTTGTTCAACTGAGAGCTTAATCAATGCACTGTTTAGTAGTGCAGTTTATAGGTTTGCTTCCTTTCCTTTTCTTGGATTCTACATGTTCTCTACATTCTTGTGAAATGAGCGATATGGAGTAATTTTTTAGATCTTACATGCACCTGAAAGCAGCACTGCAAAACATGTCCTCATTCTTTGGATCCTGGATACAATGATCTTGGCACTAAGTGACAGTTCATATATGTACCTTGGTAGCTTGTGACTCTCCATCCTTTCCACGGTTGGAAGATTCAGCAAACTTTACAAAAAGCAGGGCTAAGTGATTCTTAAAAAATTTGAACCACGAACCATTTATTTCTGCCTTCAGCACAGTGGCCAGCACAAATCCTTTCCCAGATCACCCCTTGTGGGATTTTCCGAGTACATGCTTCACTCAGCAGTGGCTGTAATATTCTAAGAGATTACATATCAGAATTTTTGTTTTGTTCACTCTATAAAGGATGTCTCCATAATTATATGGTAACGTGCTTTTTGCTTAACAGTCAATTTTTACATCTTTTTACATTTTTACAGAGAAAGTACAAGAAGGATTATATACAGCCCATGAGTTTTTTGTAAAAGTAAATGTATTTCATTAATAGGCTTCAGATCTATGAAGCCTTGTACGTGTGCTTCATTTTACTTGCAAGTGTCATCTCTTGATTTTGAGATGATTACCCCCATTAATAAAGTTCAATACATGACAGGTGCACAAATCTGAAATGTTTTTGTTAACTTTTTTCTTAAATATATGAGAGATTGCAGTTTTTGCAATAAAGATTTTTAAGAAAACATCCACAAACCAAGCTCCAATCTTTGCAAAAACTCCTGTTAAATTCAAAATAATCTATTCTTCACCATATCTAAATACCAGATGCAGAGGCTTCAGGATCAGACTCTTGTCAGCAGGAAACATTACTGTCCCATAGACACTATTAGCAGTAGACTGTTCATGAATGTACATGTTAGAAGATTAAATTTTCTTGGCAAGCGAGGTAGCCCAGGGGTTAAAAACATGTCTCTCAGAACATCTGCATGCTGATGTCCTTCAAGTTTTAGCATGCTATCTTCAGGATTATGCCACAGATTAAAGAGTTTTATTTTACCATCAAAGTTCTATAACTAGAATCTCTTGGAATAGGAAACATGATCTGTTTTGCTGACTGCTCTGGGGGATTTCTTCTTTTCAGGGGTTTGAAAATTAATGTTCTTTGACATTCACTTTAAATTGACACTTGATATCCAGTAAATCAAAATAAAAATATAAATTTGATCTGTGGAAATCAAGATTAGTTTAATGTTTACTATGCTAATGCAAATTAGATTTCTCTTCCTCTCTACAGAGTGACAATTTTAGAAGTATTACTAATGTGTGTGTTGACAACCTACAAACTGAAACAAGATTTTGGCTAACAAGAGAGTGTTTATTTAATGCCTGTCAGTTCATACATATAGCAAATCTTCTATGCGTTATTAGTTTAATTTGCCTTCTGTTTCACTATGTGAAACCATAAGATTTCTATTTTTATAACAAAGCTTTACCCTGTAGTGAGAATATTCAATGTATGTTGATGTATCCGATATGTCTTTTTTTAGTTAATGACTTCAGAACTTCTTAAATTTTCAGTGTAGCCAGAAGCAAAATTTTAAGACTGATTTTTTTTTTTTTTTTTTTTAAATAAGAGAAAGGCTAGTCATAAGCTTAAGTGTCTAGATTGTGAATTGAAAAAGTGGCAGAAATTTCCACAAGCAAGCTGTGGAGATCTTGGCTAACTGTTGTACCTCTTCTCTGTATCTTCATATGCCATTCATCCATACTCTCTACCTTCAGTTCTACATCTGCAGCCTGATTGTCCAGCTTGCAGGTTAAGTGGAATCACAGGTACTGAGCTGCTCAAACCAGCTCTGAACAGATTCTACCCTAAGAAGGGCTTGTTAGCTCAGACTGCATGTGATATGCAGATGCAGGGGTTCTGCTGTCAGCTCAGATCTCCATTCATGTGAGGCTGGGCCCAAGCTAATAAACCTCAGATATTAAGACAGTTTAGGTGTGCCTGTGCCATGTATCTGGAACCAGAAGCTTTGGAAAGCTTGTAGATATATCTGAGCTGGCTTTGTGCATTTGCATGGCACTATGCCCAAGCTTGTAAACTTTCCTGGAAACAGCCATGCCGGGGCGGCTGTGCACAACACACGGGCTGGCCTCTTGAGAACTTACTGGGGTCTGGCAGCAGTATTGTACTGACATTTCCATTACTTGGAATATCATAACCACTCACTGCTCTGAATATGGAGAGTAAATTTTATTTAGATTTCAGACTCCTCTGGAGTGACACTTACTGTATATTCTGGCAGTGCATAGTAACACAACAGGTCTCGAATATGCAATGGGCCACTGTGATATTGTAATACAGCTAGTATTTTAGAACAATGTTTTTCATATATTTGCACTACAATTAAAATTATGAAAATAATTGTAATAGCAGAATTCCTTTAGGGTGAACAAGTAAAACAGGATTTGCCTTGTTAATAAGGAGTAAAACCCAAACCAAAACCAAAAACCCAAACAAAAAAAACACCCCAAAAGAAAAGAAAGAAGAAAATATCGTGTGGTAGAAACTTTAGCAGCTTGTTCTGCTATGAAAAAGTGTACTTGGAAAGGCATTTGTTTAAAACCAAACATATAAATATCACATTTGTGATACACAGAGATATGCGAGTTTGTGCAGGACATTTTGACATATTAATATTTTCTGTGCTGGCACCAAAAAGACGATTTACTGATCCAGATCTCAGACTATTTTAGAAAATGTGCAATTAAAAAGGGTGTGTGATGGGGGAGAGGAGGTAGAATCTGGAGTGGAATCACTCTTATTCAGGTTGCTAACCTACTTTTGAAAGGTGGAGTAATTTTCTGCTGTACCATGGCCATCAGCTCATTAATGAAGCTAGAAGAAAGAACTATAAAGACTTCAAAAAAGATAACTTGGTAGAGTTCCTTCCCTGTTACCATGAACTGAGAAGGAACAACTCTTTACACTGAAGAAAGAGCAAATGTGCAGCCTTGTGAGCCCTGTGATGGAGCAATATGTGAGATACATCAGTACCACGTCATCAATGAAGGCTGCTGAGAACACGCAGGATTGGCATTATCTGGTTTGGACTATACATGCTATAATATTATTGCTATAAGTTGTGCCCCAGTACAGAGACCATAGTCTCATTTAAATATCACTGTCCTTTCCTGAGAATTGCCTATATCATTGTAAAGCATAATAAGAAGGGTTTCATATGATGAAATGATTTTGCCTTGGATACCACATGCATTTTGTTAAGCAGAGGTTTCTGTGAATCAGATATAAGTTGTTTCTAGTATATGAGCTGGATCTTTAATGAGAGCAGGTTGCTGCAGCTTTGAGGTCAGTAGAGCTACAACATTTTACACCAGCTAAGAATTTGGTTCTGTACACTAGACGCAGAAGTGGTTGCTGATATATTTGAACTGCAAGAGGACTACATGCTTACCTAAGGGGCCTGTAGGGATAGGTTTTATTGTACAAGTTAGGGAGGAGAGAATCTCATTTTTTATACAAATAGGGAAAAAATATCAAGTAATATTGAATATTGACAGCAGGAAATCTTTTGTTGTAGAGAAATGCAGTGAAAATAAAGACAAGCACATCACCCATTGGTTGATCTGGATAAACTACTGGCTAAGTGGAAAATTGTGTGCCAGTCTGTTAATGAAAATGGTAAATTAAGTGACACTTAGGAAAATTGAAAAGTAAATACTTAGAAACTCCTGGTAACTGAATGGTTCTTTTGTTATAGGTGAATAGCCCCACCTGAAAACAGTCCCTATCACTCCATATTTCATTCATCAAATACAAGTTCTGTTGACAAAATTCTATACAGAACAATCTAACACCAGAAAGACATGGAAAATGATGTAAGAGATATTCCCTTGATTTATTTTTAACTTAAGCCAACGACACAGGTTTGATTCTGTGTGTTGATATCTAGTGGGTGTGTATTATCTTCAGGCAGGTCGAGTGACATTTGTAAAGGGTGCAAGTACAGACTGGATGTCTCAATCCAGCAAAGCCATGGATGCAAGAGTTAGGCATGTGGTGGCATGTATGATGCTCTACCCGATGAACAAAAGGGGAGAGTGCTTCTCAACAAGAAATGAGCAGGTATGTCTGTATTCTGAGGACAGCCAGAAGAGTGTGAAACAGTAAAAGAATGGGCACACACAGGGGTTTGTGAATGTACCCCATTCAACTAATAGAGTAAGAGTAAATTAAAGCTTGAACACTCAAGGGCATAGGAAAGTATATGTTCAATGATGTACAGGAACAATTTATTAGTTTATTTTTAAATTGTAACATAAGTTGTTTTCTGTTCTCAAGGATGTCTAGATTTTAGAAACATGAATATAAAAGAAGTATCCAAGAAGGTTCTGCCTTTCCTTTATCTCTCAAGATGAGTTTGTGTGCCCATACAGTTGCTGGATACTCTAACATAATCGATAGAGCCAGACTAATTTGGAAAATTAGGAAATTTTGGTCTCACTTCAAACTCAGAAATGGTAATTTCTTGACTGGGGAGCTCTCTGAAGGCCATGAATGCTCCATCCTAACACTGTGGTGTATCAAACCTTCCTTTCGTATCTGTCATTGAGAGAGGAGGCACAATCCTTGCTAAGAATGTGTAGGTTTACCTGTGGGTTTTCTGAGACTGCCTTTTGCTGCTGAAATTGAAATAACCATTAGGACAGCATTTCTGTTTCTAATACCTTGGGAAAGAAACACCATGAGAGTCAACACAGACTCCAGGATTAGAAAAATAAAGTCAAATGCACTCTTCTGAATTGCTGTAGTTCAGCTTTACTTGACTATTGAGAGAATAAAGAAGATCTCTAATCCTAATAATTCACCATTCACTGCCCCTACATCAAAGTTTTTCTCCCACCTTGTACTACTTCCCATTTGCTTTATTTTGTACTGTATCCTGATTATTATGGTCTGGGCTTCAAGGGGTTCTATACACCTCCTTTTAGAGTTCAAATTTTGCTTAGGATAGAGGTTCTTGTATTAAAAATATATAATTGTTCCCCATTGATAAAACAGCTAGACCTCAGGCCATCAATCCTACTTTGGTGCTTGTAATAGCCTTTCCATTTTGTTAAGTGCTGGTTTATTCTTTGTAAATATATAGTTCATCCATTTAACAAGGACGTGGTTCACCTTAAGTCTGCAGATGCTTTGCCTCCTTCATATTCATCCAGGGTCTAAAACTGACAGAATCTAAACCAAACAGCATAAGAGGAAAGCCAAGGTCACAGAACAAATTATAGGAATGCTTTCATGGAAAAATTCAAATCCTGATATGAAATCTTTAAAAGAAAAAAAGTGGGAGTCTTCCTTTCCCATCCCAAACAAATAATAGTACTTTATCTGTGCCTCATTCCTCTTCTCCCCAGACTATGGAATTCATGTGCTTCACTGAAGTCAAAGGAAACTGCAAACTACACATGGAGGTGAAATAGCAACAGACAGATATGTGTAAAATCCATTATTGTAATTGAACTTGGAGCTGCTGGACATGTCGGTTATCTATCCTCCCCATTCCAGTAGCATCTCTAAATTCTTCCCATTCTCCAGCACTGTTTCTTATTCTGCAGGAGGTATGAGGCACATTACTCTCCCCAGTTTTGAGAAGGATATTTTCACTGCCAGAGTTTTTGTCACTGGGGAGTGAAATAGACTGCAACTATGCCAGTTTACTTCTGTTATTAAATTATAGAAGAGTGATATAGAAATATATTTCAATAACTGTCAAGGAAATCAGAAACATTGTTTGGGAGCTATTTCTAACTATCTTCATTGGAAATTTCAGAGCATCTTTTGCTATGTAATAGTAATAGTATGTAATAGTTAATTACGTACACTTTTAAATGGACAAACTGAGAAGGATATGGGGTTTCTGTGAAATTCCACGGCAAACTAATAGCAGAGATTATGACTCTAAATTGTGCTAGCCATTGACTAAGGCCCCATAGGTAGTTTAGTGTAGCATATAGAGCTCTGTGACAATCACTGCCCTATGATGCACAGTATTCTGCAAGTAAAATTAATATTTCTGTAACTTGACACAGCATTTATGTCCTTCAGTAAAGTAGCTGACATTTACTTCCATGCACTCATATTGTTGGAAGGATTAGAAAAAGTTGAAGATAAAAATAAAATGTGGAAATAATACTGATTTGCAGTCATGAAATATAATTTTTTGCACTACAAAATCCATAGTATGAAACGGTGCAATTTGTCAGGGTTGGTAATGGGACAGCTACAATAGCAGCTCATGCCAAATGGCATTAATAGACAGATTCTGATGTGTAGCAGCTACTGTTAATTTTCTGTTACAGATTTTCAGTACCTTTTAACTTCTTACAATCTCCTTTGGCTGTAATTTAAGGACTATTAATCATGATAACTAGGTACAAATTTTTCTTGTGTTTGCAGGAAAAAAAATTATACAGTTAGAGATATGCTAATTTTTTATATTTGGTGTGTTCTGACAGGCTTTTCTAAAATACAGCTTTCCAGGCATTGTTTTCTTTAAACCCTCTCTTGTGGATGGGCAATTTCAGGGGTTATCACCTTTCCTTTTCTTGCTATCCTCTAAGTGGTACTTTCTTTGCCGTGGGCAGTGCAACAACTATGCTCTGCTCTACTTGTCGTGTCCCATTTGCTGCCATCCAAATCAAAAGCAAGTGGTTTGGCACATCTCCGAGACAGCTTTTTTAAAAAAAACAACCTTCCAAGGACATAACTAGACACAGTGCCATTCCCGGGAACCAGGCTGCGTTTCAAAGCCCATTTGCTTTATTTTATGTGCTGCTTCCTGTTCTTTTCACATTCTCCTCTCTTTTGTCTTTTAAGCCTGAACTGTAGAGATTCTCAGGGACAGATTATAACTTTCCTCCCAGGTGAGATCAAAGAGGGTCTGTTAGAGGCCTGGTTGTCTCTTTTCACTTAAAAAAAAAAAATAAAAAAAGCAAACTTTCCAACATCTGCTAGAGCCAGCACAGATGTACATACATTGTAGTATGTTAGAGGATTTAAGGTAACTTTCTGAAGCTGTTTTCAACACCTTCCCCTGCTCTTGACAGTTTATGTTAAAGCCTCTAAATACAGAATCTGAGTTTGTGAATTATGGCAGAAGAATCAATGGGGTAGGTTCTTGAATTCGTTATTTCCAGCTGCTGTGTTCATGTTAAGATACCAAAGTACATGAACAAACTGAGATCTGATTCATCACGAAATAGGCAATGCAATGTAACTTCTAAAAAGTGTTCACTGATGTTGGAAATTCCACTGTTAAATTCAGAGTAGTTCAGTATGTTATACATTGTTACATCCCAGTGTTACCTGGGAAGAACACAGTTTTATAACTGCTTTCCTGAAACTGTTGTCCCATTTTCCCCTTTCCTTCACTTTTTATTTCAAAATTTAAAGATTTTCAGTGTCAAGGTCAGGTCTTTTAGTTAGGAGTAAGTAATGGATGTAGGATCTGCTCATTATCAGAACCTCCATACAAAATTGATCCATTTCTCCTATTTATCATTTTTCACCTTTTCCCACTGCTGTTTTCCTTTTTTTTCTTTCCTTTCCTCTCAGCATTCTGGATTTGTATGATTTTTTTTTTTTTGTTCCATATGGAATAATTTCCTCCTCAGAAAACAGCTCTGACCCACCGTTGAACAAATGTCACAAACCAATATGGCTGAATTAGTGGTTTCTAGTCCCAAATGGAGTAGTCCGAAGCATACAGTTTGTGCTGAAAAAGGCTTGTGTCACTAAAAGTATAGTTTATGACAACTATGCCAATAGTTAAGAGGGGAAAATACGGTCACTAGGTATGGTGATCACTGCAGAGTCTGTAGATTGTTTTTGTACAGGAAAGAGGAACAGGGGATGATAAAACTCTGACCTTATTGTCAGTGTAAGAACTTAGCAGGAGAGAAGGCATGGAGACTGAGTGGAGATTAAGGGCACCTTCAGGAGAGAGATTGGGGAGGGGAAGAAAAAATGAAGTAAGATATGTAATTTTGCCCTTACCTACACAGAGCCTTGAACAAGTGTTTGATTTTAGTGCAGAGGAAATTGCAATTGAATGAAAGGATTGGAGAAGGTGGGAAAAGACACAGTCAGAACAGCAGGAGCTTAAGAAAGCAACAAAGTCTCAAGGTGGCTTGAGTTGAGGAGGGCAGAGGAGGTGGCTACAGTACTATATTTATTCCTTCTCTGTCATTAGAGGTCATGTGTGTGTATGTAACGTCATTTCTCTTAGAGCTTTTTCATACCACCATCCTTGGCTAGTAGCATTTGTATGACTTCCACATAAGATCAATAAGAAAAACAAGTTCCTGCTGGACTTTATAAAATCTCAGGAATGTCTCCTTTGGAAGGGTCAAAACTCTGCTGGGGAAAGACAGGATAGGAGTTCAGTTTAGATTTTTTGTTCTGTTGTTACTCTGTAGGAGTGCAGCAGCACAAAAGGTGTTAGTTTGGTGACTGAAATTCTGGAGATGAAAAGAGTTCTTCCTCCTATGAATGACGTTTCGTCTGATAAATTTGTAATTTTATTAGCATTTTGCTTGCTTGTCCACTTCCAGAAGGGCAAAGCATAGATAGGGCCAGAAGAATTTACAGAAATTCTAAGGAAATTCTTCTAATTCTGGAGAAAACTTTTATAGCAGCTGAGAAGTACCATTGAGGTGGTGGTAACTGTGGGGTATATTGTGTTACCTAAGAATATTCTATGAAAACCTTTTTGTCATGCTGGAGGCTTCATTTGGGGTAACAGACGTCACAGCCGCAGTTCAGTCAATACAGCAAATCATGGTAGCTGTGATATAGACTGGTTACTGGTATTTTTCCACTACGTTACCAAAATGTTTATGACAAAACTGCAAATTATAGCTTCAAGGCTTGCAAATGTACATGATGCTTTGAAGGAAAATGTACTGTGTGAATTCCTTGCTTCAGTTTATACTCCCTCCTTTCCCCCTCAGGTATGGACTCCTACAATTCTTTATTTGAGACTTCTTTAGCACATTGTACCTCAGACTGCATCAGACAGCTACTTCAAAGTTTTCTTTTGTGCACTGCACTAGATTTGTTTGTTTGTTTGTTCTGCAGCCAAATGCAAAACCTTCTCCAGCTGAGGCGAGTTTAACTGAGGATCATCCTTCTGAACCTTCCATTGAGATTCTGAAATTGTGCACTTCTGTACATGGGTAATAAGAGGTGAGGCAGCACAAAAGATTGTTATATACTGGTTTTGTTTGGCATCTGACAAAAATTGGATATTATTTTATTTAATACTGAGTTACTTAATTGGTTCCTGTCAGTCTCAAATTGCAAAGTATTATGCTGTACATGGCATGAGTATCCTCAGCTGCAGCATCTACCTTGATGTGCCCTAAAGCTTCCCTGTAGAATACCTGCGGTAACTACTTAAATACACTTCTGGGTAATCTGCTAGTGAGTTGGGCAGGGATCACCATTATATAAATTCTGGGAAAGAATGTAGAAAAGCCAGTTTTTCTTGTCTTCTGGATGAAGCTGATGGAATATAGATTAATTTTGCTCTGGTTCTGAATTTCTCTGAATTGTTACCCACATAATGTCTCTGAATTCTTACCTGTATAAAGGTAGTAGGATTTACCCTGTGTGTACCTGAGAACAGAATTTGCATTCATAACTTTTCAGACAGACCTCTAGATCTTTTCCCTCGATATTAGTTTGTGGGATTGCTTTTACCATTTTATGCAAGACTCCTCACATTAGGTCTCCATGTGGCTGGTTATTAGTGAGATGATGGTTCATGGAGAAGATGTCCTTGGGGAGCCTGGGATTTCTGAGTGGGTGGTCTCACAATAGCTAGAAGAAACCAACTATTACCTGCATGTCCTGCTGACATGTTTCCACTTAGGTGAACATAATCGTTAAAGCACAGAAAGACATTTCAGCACAGCTTCCCTGAGTCTGGGGTGCTGCACTGGGACTAGTCTTGTTAGCACGTCAGCTTCTGTAGCCAATAGCAAACGTGGGAATAGCACAGCCACTATTCCTGTTTCCCTGTGGTCTCTCAGGCCATGGGACCAGGTACTCAGTTACAGCTGGACTGGCTGCAAAGTAGCATTTGGCCCAAGTCCAGGCTGAAACGGATTGTTCATGCTGTCTTGCAAAAGCCTGTTATTGCAGCATCTATTTTTAATAAAATTAGAATTTATATTTGTGCAAGATGTTGGATGTTATAGTCAGAATAAAAGAAATCTGTATGAGAATGTAAGTAAAGACGCTTATCAAAAGAAGCTCAGTATGAAAGGAACTGTAATTTCAGTTGCCATTGATACTCATTACTAAACTAGTGATAAACTCATCTGTTCAGGAAATAAATGTCAATGTACTTTTGTAATTTAAATGAGAACTTGTAATATGGAAAATATGCTTCCCGTTCAGATCCTTGAAGGTTTGCTTTGAAATGGGAGTCCCCTGTGATGTCTATTTCATTTTCTTTTATTGTTTTAAGTGTCGTGTCACTGATGACATTTCTGCTGAATGCTGCCCAATTATAACATTGAACATCTGCACAGGGACATTATATCTTCCCAGGGGGATTATGGGAAACACGCACACTGGTAAACAAAAGAGTAACTGAAATTATTTGTAGGAAATTTAGTCACTTTGTTGGCTGCCAAAGGTTGAGGCTTACTGACAAAACATTTTTGCCTTTTATAGATAGATCAAACATTAAGGGAAAGAAAGCTTTTATAATAAATACAAGGAAAAAGTTGTGGTTTGCACTGTACTTTTAAAAATAATTTTCATGGGTGAGTGGGTGTTTGGGGGGGGGCAAATTGCTTTGATTTAAAATATGTGTTTGTAATATCCTTACTACCACCATATAGGGCAACTTTTAATTTATTCTCTCTGTCAGTAAATGAAAATCTACTAAAATGTCCAGGATCACATAAGATAATATATAGATATAAATGTCATGTATTCAGTCTAAAGTTAAACCATATTATCTTGGTGCCAAGGTTCTGGATATTTAACAATTCAGTTGATGTTTTAATTCCAATTATGGCTTTTGTGGTCAGACACTGAAATGATTATGCACAAAATTCCCATCCAAGTCGGTGGGAATCTCATGTGTGCAAGTTTTGCAGGCTTGGGGCCATAACCACATGCAGGCTATTTGCAGTACAGCTTTCACCAGAATCCTTTGCATTCAGACCTTTGCAAGGGAGAAACCAAGGAAACAGGTGGTGCCTCTCTGTCTCCCACTGCTATTTGGCCTTGGGATAAAAGTACGGAGAGAAGACAAGCATATACTCCAGCCAGTCCATGCTGCAGGGACCTTTGAATATTCTGAAAGACTTCTGCTGTCATGGCAGGATTTTGTCTGTCTGGCAGTGACTGCTGTGCTGTCCTCAGCCCACCTCTTCTCCTTCATTGTTTTGCCACTTGCGCTTCAGACACCTCTCCCAATTTTCCTTCAGCTCTATCACTTTCCTCTGTTTTCCTTTGTCTTTCCTTCTAGTTTATTCCCTATAAATTAACCGCATCAGAAAACTTTGAAAATCTAACTTCCTATCTGCTGCATCACACAGTGATATGCACTTACGTGATGTATGTGTTTTCATAATCTATGTGTTGTGTCTATTTAGACTATAAGAATGAAAAAAACAGGAGCTGCCAACCACTACTTAGGGCAGCGGGCTCAATTCTTGCTTGGCCATTAGGGGTTGCCTTAATAAACCTGAATCATACTTACCTACAGTAAAAGCCTGGTACTTCCAAGAATTGATATGTCTCCATTCACATTTTTTCTTTATCTTTGCATGTTGGGTTAAACAAGAGCTTGCTCCCACCCTTTAATTTCAAGTTTTGAATTAATCTGATTAATTTCTTTCAATGACTACTGAAATGATCTGCAACAGTTGTCCAAAATGCTGTAATTTCAAGGTTACTCTAATGCTTAGGACTGCTGCTGTGGAACATTGTTCTTTAATTCTTACATATTAATTTTTATGAGGGATATAGCCATTAAAATGGGTGGGAGGAATTCTGTCACACAGGAAGTATTCTATTTTTTCGAAATGGATAAATACTGAATGTCTCTCTTATTTTCATTTATCTCAACAATGTATCTATCTGCAGTTCCCTCTCCCTTCCTACCCCAAAATAAATAGTCCTGCTGTTGAAATGAGAGAAAGTATGTTTCTACATCTTCAAAATAGAAGTAAAAATACCTGCTTGACCTGTGAGTTTTAAGACAGCTTGCAGTTGTGGTTAACACAAGTGCCCCTGCTGAGATCAAAGTCTGGCCCCATCCCGCTTGAAACACCGCTGTCAGTACCTTGTTGTTAGGCATAAAGTAAGAGAGTGTTCCCCTCTGCTGTGGAAAAGCAATGTTTATTTGATCTTGGGCCTCTTCTGAATAATTTTGCTAAATCTAATTGCTCTTGATGTTTTACTCAGTACATCATGGGCTTTTTCAGAAGCAGCTCTTTATGCAATGGGTGAAGCATCAGAATACAGTAAGGACCACTTCAAATATCTCTCATCAAGGCAAAGAACTCTAGATAGATTACTGCAGATCAATCTGTATAAACCCTGCATAAACACTGAAGCTCTTTTAAGTTAAAATGTACTTTAAGAACCCCTTATGTTATGAAAGGTGAAACATTCTGTAACTATTAAGAGAGTTATGTGAAAAAAGGTGGAGAGGTCTGTTTAATTCACTGGTTTCTGTCAATTTATGATGAAACAAAACATATGATGAAATCCTTTCCAGTATATTACTATACATTAAAGTATAAAGTATAAAATATACAAAGTATATAAAAGTATAAAGTATAAAATATATTTCCAGTATATTAATATACATTTACAAAATGTAAAGTTCCTGTACGTCAAATGCCAACCCTGTACCTAATTGTGAGCTATGGTTCTAGCATGAATGATGCTGTTGCTGCTATGTTTGAGCGAAATCAAGAAACTTGACTTTTACTGATAATCATTGTGAAGGACTTTGCAATGGACTGTGACATTTGGTTGCAACTCACACTTCTGCTGGCATGCAAATGGTTTACAAACTTTGCTGCGCCTACTTAAGAAGTTTCAGGGTGAAACCATAAACGAGAATGACAGCTTGCAGTTGTTTTTCAAGTAGAAATCTCCTCTTAAAACAGAAAAGTATGCGAACTTCACTGACAGAGTATCATACTGAATGATCATACATTGAATGATAAGCAGGGGTGATCTGTAATGCCTCCCTTAACGGTGAGACTGGAGTATTTGGGAAATGTGGGTCCTCTCCCAAAGTTCAGTGCTGGTTTGATGGATGACATAATCTCTGTATTTTGTGTCATACAGTTATTTAAAATCTCTTCTTCATGACACTTAAGATACCTCCATTCAATTTATGTGTGTATTTGTGTGTGTGCTTATATCAAGTATGGTGTTCCCATGAATCAGTGTCTGAATGCAGGAGGGTGCTTTAGGAATATGTAGAACAGAGAGTGACGGGTGGCAGATTGTCTCCCTTGGGCAAGAAGAGACTGGCCGCTCAAGCACAATTTGTTTCCTCCTTTCTCTTACTTTTGCTGCAACCAAAGAAGCCGTTAAATTAGGTCTGTAAAGAGGAGTTGATGATGTTAGGGGTGAGGAGTGATCAGGAGGCCATCTCTGCAGCAGCAGCAGCAGTTGTCAGCCCCATCTTTTAGCAGCTGCAGGAGTAAAAACACCACTAGTAAGGGCTTTTGGTTCCACCTCACACCCTCTCCCTCCTTGAGACAAGCAGGCTCATCCCCTTCCTTTCTCTTTCCTTCCCAGTAAGGCTTTAGATGGCAGCAGCCAGAGTATGGAAGAGTGGGGGCTGCTTTGAGGTCAACTTCAGTTATCTCTCCATTCACCTATACAGAGCCATTTGAGGCACACTTGGCCCTTGACCCTTCTTACTTTTCCAAAACTCCACTTCCCACTCCTGGCTTTAATATTCTCCCCTCATTTTCTCATTTTACTTCATCGAGCTGCCTCCTATTACCCCTTTCTCCAGCCCTCAGCTGGTTAGTTAGCTGGCTAACCTTCCAGATTTCCTACTCTCCTAAAGACATTTCTGCTGTAACTGTGTGTTGCTCCATTAATAATGTGGTGTTCTTTCTCTCTGGGCCACAGAATTTTGTTTCATTTGCTTGATCTGATCTGCTTTGCTTGCAGATCAATCTCTGCATATGCTCTTGGCTGTGCCTGGGGAGAGTCACTTACACAGAGCTGAATGGGGTATTGGGCTAGATGGAGCTTAATTTGGAACCAATAGAGCTGCTTGGATTTTGTGCTGTGTTGAGAGGCCGCAGCAGAAGTAGATCTATTGCTGCTTTGTGACCTAGGGGGAAAAGAAAACTCTTCCTGCACTAAGTGTGTCTAGTTAATGAGTAAAGGAAATCAGATCAATAAAAGAAAATAGCAGCAGATCTAGAGAAATTCCCTAGGGCCAGATGCATCATCGCTCAGTCCTTGTACAGTAATTTGCTTCTGTGCAGTTCAAGAAGAGCTTTTCCAGTGGTGCTGGACACTGGATGAGGTTCTTAAGTGGATTTTTTTCAAAGGCTAATTTTAGCTTGGAAGCTTGAAATTCCTCCACTCCTTCCATAATCACCAGTGGAAAATAGGCAGCTCTCAGCCATGAATCAGAGCAGGAGCTTCTTAGGATGAAGTTTGCTCTTCCTCTCCACTGCTCACTGCACAAACTCTGGACTTACCCTCTGTGCAGGACTGAATTTTCTTCTGAGACGATGAAGTGATCCCTCCTGGTACAAGCTTGTGAATTCACCTTCCCATTTTATTTGATGGGAGATTTATAAAGACAGAGCTCCTCTAGTCATCATCCTTGGCATTTATTTCAACATTAGATAGAATTTGTGATTAAAATCATGACTGATATATTAAACCAAAGTTCAGTGTGAAAAAAGCTTTATTTTATAAGTGTTATGATGAGTTGCTTTATTTCTAGGTTTTTCAAAGCTCCTCCCAAAAAACTTTTTAGTTTAAAGACTTTAAATTCAAAACATTTATTAATAATGTAAAGGGTTGCCTGTCACTCAAAAGCTATAAAGAAACTCTGAAATGAAAGTGAAATACTTTCTTCATCAAAGCATTAAAAAAACATAACTTTGGTACAAGCTTCGGTGGTGCTTCACTTTGTTTGTAAGCCCACTTGAAAATAAATCCATATCATAGTCCTCAACACATAAATTTGCAATCTGTCTCAGTTGGTCACTACTAACCTGGATGGTACAAAATACTAAATTTTTAAATTTCTGGATTTTCTAGTTATGTTATTGATCCGTATGTGATTTTCAGTAAGTCAATTATGTCCAGCTTTTTTGAAAGTCCTCAATTTTTGGTGCTTTAAATTTGAGGTATCTGGGGAGAAACATCTTCAGTCACTGAAAACCTGTAGCTTCCGCCGAGTTCTTAAAAACTGAACATTTTGCTGGTTTTGAAACTGATGCTTTTGAAAAATACCACATTTGATCCATATGTAAAATGGGTGTTGTGACCAAAGAGAAGTAAAATGTATCTAACTTAATATTTATTAAGTTGTTTGAGAATCTTTGAGCCAGGTGAGCACTGGAGTGTACAGCATAATTCAGCCTTGTTAGTACACTTGCTGATCAACTGCCTTCCCCGGAGAGTCATTAAGATAGTTACTGAGAGCGCTTGTTAGTATCAGGTTACAAGAAAACAATGTTAAGGCAACCTCAAAAAAACCCGTGGCTGACAAAATGTTTTCCCTTGGTGGAAATGAGCATCGAATTACATTTCACTACTATTTGTTTGCTTTGGAAAGGGGGGCTAGGGATTTTCACCTTGTCCTTGGGGCAGCAATTTGCTCACCTTACATTTTCTAGCACTGAAAACATTTGTTCAGTTACTGTGTTTTCATTTGATTTGTTCTGTTGTTTATATAGAGGTTGCTTTTCAGTAAAACCCAATATAATTATTGACACAATTTGTTCTGCTCTATACATTATATCAAACTGGCTGGAACATACAGTAGAAAATTGGTTCTCTTAGTTAGTTTAGGTCACTAAAACTCCTATTCAAAGTCAGTTAAATCAATAGACATACCAAGGCCTTGAAACAGATGTCTCGCTGTGATTACAGAACTTCCAAATGCAGTATTTGGAAAAGGTTCTAAATGTACCTAACTGGCTCGAGGCTTCTCAGCAAAATAAATGCAATTCTATTTTGTGGCAGTGACAAATGACATTGTAGGGGACAGAAAGAAGGGAGGTCTGGGAGCAGTCAGGCAGGGAAGCTGGAAAAGGTCAGTAGAGGTCTGAGGTGGCTGTGGGGCTGCAGGTGATCCCCAAGAAAAAGAGGTGGGAACCTCGAGGGATTGGTTAGGTTTGAGGAAAGATTTTTGTGGGTAGAATCTGGCAGATTTTGGGGAGATGAGGGGTCTGCAGGAATTTGAACAGAGAGGGATCACCAAACTTGTCACATAAGGGCAGGGCTGACAGTTGTTCTCTGATACCAGAAGCAAGCCCTGTGAAAAAGTCTTCAGCAACAGTAACCCTGGCAGTCTGTGATCCATTACAGGAGTGGGAGACTTCCTTTTCCCAGTAAGGAAAAGCCTCTGAGAGCTGGAGCACTGGTCATATCTCTTCTTCTGTTGGCCTGATGTTAATATTTATTCCTTTTTGGACTGCTGTCTCTGAGGCACTGAGAGTCTGGAAATTTCACTAAACATAGAAAAATGCAAAGATATCCTAAAATAATAGTGTTTATATGTATTTGAAGACCAATTTCCAAAAAAATAAATGCAATATTTTGACAGTGTATTGAAAACATAGTACCTTTTTAGAGGCACTCTTGAATCATAAAGTGGTTGGGTTTTTCTTGTACTTAATTCTGCAGTGACATCTTCCTTGCTGTCATCAGTATGACTTGTGTCCTTGTCCCCTTCCATATTCCACAAAATGTACTGGATGGAATATGGAGTTTTAAATTTGTACTCTTCTGCTGTGGGTTTCAAATATTTCTTATCTAAGTAGAAATGCTTGATCTTAGATGATATCATGGGAGTTTCTGAAGATTATTTTAAATAGCTTTGTTCCCAGGAACTCCTTGTGAAGATTTTGGGGATAAACCAAAACAGCAACAAAAAAAACCCCAAAAACCCACCAAATGAACCAAACCCCTAAAAGCTGGAAACACATAACATTTTAAAACTTTGCATAAATATTCAGAATTTGAGATTTAGATTTTCTTATTTTTTTCAGGATATTCTTATTATAGGAAAGTTTACGGCATATTCTTGTCTGCTGCATAAACTGGGTAGTGGAGAGGATTCCCAGTCACACAGTCACTTCACTCTGAAGTCATGGAAATAGAGAAGCAGCATTTTAATGTTTATAACCACATTCAAGAAGGTACTTAAGATCCTGAAGTATTTTTCACATTTATTTATTTATTTAACTACTAACTGATTTTTATTTTCCATGAATTAATTTGAATTAATTTGTTGAGCAGTTTGGCACAACAGGGGCATTACAGCCATGTCCAGCTCCTCAGGCACACAGCAGTGTTAGGTCACTTGCTGTCCCCTCACCCCATCACCCAGTTTCCATGAATTAGGAACCCAGGTGCAAATGCTGGGAGGAAGCTGTGGTACGTGCTCTTTAGGTCTGGATGATTGAGAAACCAGGATGCACTTTAGAGTGTGGACAAAGGAACCATGATCAAATCCACATGCTTTGGTTCTGGACTGTATTTGAAACTATTTTCCCATCCAATAAATCTTTCATCTTTTTCTGAATATATGTCATGTAAACCCTAGTTGTCTCCATTTCTCTTCACATTTTAAAATTCTACTGGCTCAGTGACCAAATTTCTGGCCAATCCCCAAAGCAGAATGAGAACTTTCTAGTAGATGTATTTTCACTACAAGAATAGCTCATGACTGCCTTGATTTGGAGAGGATCATTTTTGAGGTCTAAAGTTCATTTTAATTTACATAATACTCTTGTTAATATTTAGTGGAGATTATCTTTTTAATCATAAAAATGCATCACAGGTATCATACACATTATGTCAGACATATCACTGGGAGTTTATTATGATATAACTAAATTAAAATGCTGTGATGCTTTTCATATAGTTCTGTCAAAGAGAGTGACATAAAATCTCTTTAAGAACTGCTGAAAACATCTATTCTTTTGGTCCAGCAACAGTTAAAACTCCTAGCTGGCACTTTGTGAAGACATTTTTTAATCTGTGACTCTATTTATGACCTAGGATCATTGAAACATTATCTGCAAGAACAGTGGAAATAGTCAAAATGAATTTCCAGCACCAGGCTTCCTGTTTACATTGTTCAGGGGTAGTTACAGATTGTTAACGTGTAGTTGCTGTTCACAGTTAATGATACAATTGAGTCATCGCTGGGGTTCTCAGCCATTTAAAGCTGTCGTAAAATAACCCGAATAATAGGATGATCAAAGCAATATAGCTGACTCTGCATAATAGTGTGACTGCAGCATTTTCAACCATTACTATAGAGTACTATAAATATATTCAGAATAGTACAAAAGAGTTGTTCAGGTTACGAAAACAATAGTTCAGACCAGGATAGACTCATAAAATAAATATTCAGCTATGCTTGCTCTCGAATCTTCCCATAAACTGTATGCCTAATATGATATGCCTAATTCTCAGTAAACAAGTACCCAGTATTTTTTTGAGAATCAGGATTCATTAAAGCATCGCAAATGAAGCATACAAAAATGGAGCTATCCAGAATAATTAAAAGCCTTTGTTGTTTGGGTTTTTGGTTGTGGGGTTTTTGGTTGTTTGTTTTTTTCTTCTTCCAGTTGGATACTTAAGGCAGATGATTTCTGATTTCTTTGTGAGGGCTATGATACATATGCTTTGCTGGATCTGGATGGTTTCAGAAAGTAGTGTTTTATTTTCCATGAAAAGCTTTTAGTTGTCATTGCACCCAGTGTTGCATAAGTCAATGATAAATCAAACTAATATATTTTAAAAACTAAGCGTTAGAAGGTTTTATAGTTTAAAAGAAATCACAACAAAGAGTGAGTGCTGACTTTTTATCACCTCTCCTTTGAGACCCAGTTTATTTCATCATTGATGTGAAGCATGTAGTACAAAACAAGATGACCTGTTTTCATCCTTGGTATAATTCCACTAAAGTAAAAAGCCTTGTGCCAGGAATGAATTTGTCCCTATGTAAAAAAGGTCTTCATGCTTCCCAAGAGAAGACTGAAACTGGGTTCTGTCTGTTTTCATCAGCTCTCTTTATCTGACATCAAGGGTAGCTGATTGAACACAAGGAATTCCTAATATGAGTCACTTGTCATTCAAGCTCTTCTGGTTGAGGATACAGTGTTTTGAGCTTTCTTTGGCAAAGTGAAAATTACCTTGTTTAGCAGGCCCAGTGACTGAATGTAAAGTTGGCAAGTGACTCATATGTGCTCAGTTTCTGTATGTGACAAATAATACTGAAGTGATTTTGAGGTGTGAATATAAATAGATCATAATTATGGTGTTTTCTTCTAAATATATTTGTAGTATTTGGATTAATCTTCCACGCTTCATTCAGGGAGTACTCCAAACTTGACTGCAATAGCATATCAGCAATCACAGAAAAGATAATACAGCTTTTAGATTTTAGTGATCATTTAGCTGAAGGGATTTTTGACTGGCATGTACTCCAGAACAGTACTCACCACATAGATCTCTTACCACGTAAATTATAGTTATTTTCTAGCATGTGCTAGCCACTAAAGTGATGGGTATTAAAATGCTTCCTCACTAGCTTCCATATATATAACCATTTTATAGCTATTTTACGTTAGAGCAGAGTTTGCTCCTCAAAATAAGTGGATTTCTTCTAGCTTTCTCTGGATCTTATCACAAAGATTCCTTGAATGTAACTTACAGGTAGACTTTTACTTTCATTTCTAGCAATCGGTAGTGGAAATATCCAGTAGAGGCAGAGAGTGCCCTTTTTTTTTAATGACAATACAAGAGAAGCAAGAGGCAGGAAATATCTAACATTGTTGCAGTCGTTTTCCTTGCCACTTTTCCATCATTTTCATTTCTCGGTATAGTGAGAACCCTTCCAAAACTCTGAAAAAAGCTACCAATGCTGCTTGCTATAATCAGACACTGTCAGAGTCTGAAAGGGATATTGGTTAAAGTTAGTGGGTAAGAAAAACTTTCAAAATGTTCACTATTGTAATTGGTTTCAAGTTGAGTTCAGCAATTTAGGGGGAAAATAAGTTATCTAAATCCACTTGGAGTGTTAAACCCTGTAAATTTGTAATAGATCTGAATAATTTTTATGTTTTCCTTGAGAACAGCATTTGAAAGAGCAGATGTGAGGGTTGTTATCTTAATGACACCACAGAAGTCTGGGCAGTCACAAAGGCTTTCTCACGTAGTCAAACTGTCTTGGGAGAATCTAATTTGCTATTGAGGTATAATACCAAACAAATGCTTTTCATTAAGGAGCTGCATGAAACAGTATCAGTCTAACAAGAAGACTAGGCCTTTGAAATGTAAACAAAGTAGCTCCTCAAGGTAACATCCATTGCCTTTAATTGAATCTGCCTTGAAAACAGCAGTTTCCTTGGCAGAAGAAAACAAACTTCTACTGGCACACTCCTTCACCCCTCCAGCTTTTACCTTACCAAATTTGGTGTCAGGGGAGTTTGCAAGAAAATGAATACTTTTTTCTATGTGTTATAAAACCTTATGCTGCTATCATAATATTTGAATTTAGTTGTATGGTGGCAAGATGTTAATATGAGGGTCTGAACTGCAGCAGTCTTCTGTTTGAATATAAACCATGGGCCTTTGCACTGTCACGTACTCAGTGGAAGCTGAGCATGACTTGGACCTTGCACAGCATTTGCTAAGAACCAAGTTCCAGCTTCTGGCATGCTGCTTTACCTTGGGAAGTTATGATTTTATAGCCCATGCATGTACCTCCCATAAAGCTCTGATTCAAGTGAGAAAGACACTGTAGGACTGATGTGATTTTTCTGCTTTGTGACAGTCTGAGGCTTGATGATCAACAGTTATTCAATCCCTGATATAGGACCCTATATTTACGAGGATTTTTCTGTACAATCACAGCTTTTTACAGGTGTAAAAGCCCAAGTACCTATACAAACTTATTTTACAAGATTCTGTCTGTGCCCTATGACACAGAAGTACAGACACTAAAAGCTAGGGATTAATTCAGTATCATTCTGAAGTCATGGTTTCCCCCACTGTTATGCATGTTTTGTGTTCCCTTCTTCCCTGTATTGGTGCCAAAGTAGGTGCAAGGACTGAGAGTGGACAGTGTGCTTCCTTGGTTCCGTGACTTGCAGAAACAGAGTCAGCTTCTGAAAATATGTAAATTGTCTCACTGACTGCATTAACTTGTGCCCCAGCAAAACTGTTGCCTTCCTATATATGACTACTACTATCCATGATTTCTGAACTACTTCTAATAGGTCACATGTATCTGGATCTCCTACAGCAGTGTACGGTCAGCTATACCTGTTGATGAAACCATCTAAGTGGGAAGTATTTTTTGAGTGTTTATGGCACTGTGCTGCTTATGGACAACCACAGCTAAAACCACTGTTACAGGGTAATATAAGATTAACCATTTCTTTAAACTGGAATATAATGGATAATCTATTAGAGTAGACAGAAGTAAGAACACTCAAGCTCAACAAAGTGAACAAGTGAAGAGGTCCATGGGCTACCACTCAGAATAAAGTATCCAACACAGAAAAAAGCATATGCAAACTTCAAATACCAGAAGTGCAAAAGGATACAATTCAAGGAGTGTGTTTATAATTTTATTTTTGCATATATACAATTAATTGTGCAAAGGTAATAATGTTGCTATTTGCAGATTACATTATTTCCATATTTCTCACCATCACTGTTATAACACAGTTGACTTCTAGATATTCTCTCTCCTCTCTTCCTTTGGACTAGTGTAACAAAGTACAGTAGAATCATGAAATGAAAATGTATCTGTTGCAATGAAATTAAATGACTTGTTAAGTTACAGGAAAAGAAAAAACATTATTTTGGACCTGGATACACGGTTAATGGTTTTTGAAGTCTTTTCTATGTTGACATTGTTATACGGATGAAAAGAGAATTTTATTCAATTCTTGTTCTCCTAATGAAAGTTCAAGTAATAAGACTTCATTCTCACTGTGAGTTGTCAAGACAGTCCACTACACAGCACTTCCGTTTCAGAGCTTGGAAATTGTAGGGGCAGGACAACAAATAGATTTCCTATAGACATTAATAAGCTGTGGTTATAAACCACCAGACTCAACCCTTAAATTTGGTAATCAGCAACTGCCATGCGTTAACACATTGTTCATTAACTGCTTGTAATTTGAACTTGAATGTAAAAGTGAATGCAGTCTGCTGCATGCACATTGTCTGCTCCATTTCAGGTGTTAGAGACTCACAATACAGAAACAGAATTTCAGACTAGCCAGAGAAGAAGTCACTGATTATGACAGTTATTATCTTCAGAATATTGAATTATGAAGATTTTTTGGCGTTTACTTAGAGCACCTCTCTGCTAACAGCTTGATCCAAAGCCCAGTAAAGTCAATGGAGATGGATTTTAGAAGGGGTCATTGGGTAGTAAAGAGGAGTCGATAACTACACTTGTCTGCGCTGTACAGTAAAGTTGGTTGGGAGTCTCCACTTTTTTCCTTCCGAGGTTCTCCTGGCTTCTAATTTTTTTCCTTTTTAAACTTTGATTTTGTATTGCACTTTTCCAGCATCATAACACAAGTTTCAGTGGAAATATAAACATCTGCATTGGCAGACGTGTTTCTTCACTAATGCAGTCATCAAAGAAACACACGGTTTTGTAGAAGGAATTAGAGGCAATAAGAGGTAAAAGATTCCAAAATGTTTATATTAATTTCTCTCAGAAATAAAGTCTGCTAAATTTACAAGTCATGAAATACAAAACATTACACTCTAGGAAGTCAGCTATAGTGTAAAAAGACATTACATTTAGCATCTCATACCAAAATGTCATTTATGGTTGGGATGTATTATTGAAAATGTGAAAACAACTCACCATAGGAAAGTGTGTTTTCCTAGTCACCATGAAGAAATGTTCAGCTAAGTGCAACTGGCCTAGTATTAGTATAAACTTTCATATTACTTACATATTACATATTATTCTAGTAAACTTATTTGTCAGTCCTGCAGTTTTAATGAGCAGCAATGCCCTAAAACCTTCTGATTTTTTTTGGTCCTGAATAGTGTTATTTTCTATGTTTTTTGGGGGCTAAAATCTTGTTTTACTTTTTTTGAGAATAATCACTAGAGTCAGTGAAGAACCTTCCAAAGTGCATTAAATAAGATTTAAACCTCTAGTAAGGATATTTTGGGAATGTAATTTCCAAGTTTAGTCTCAGCAACTGGAACTTTTTCTTTTGTGGGGATTTTTATTCAGTGTGTAGCAAACGCAGCTCCAAGCCTTGGTGAAGAATGTGTTTTGACTAATTTCAGTTTTATGGGTGTCAGTTAAGAATACCATGCATCTTGATGTCAGAAGCTGCTTCTTTGTACTTTGTGGCCTTGTGGTTAGCAGCTTGTCAAACTAGGGGGTGGTTTTCTCTGTTTGAGTTATGTCTAATGTTTATTGGAGATTTTACACCTGGACCATGAAAGCTCCCTAACAAATGCGGATCTGATTTCAAGTGCAACATCCTCAGGATTTCTGTTTGATTCTTAGGCTCCTGTGTAAGCAATAGAAGGGCACATGACAGACCTGATGATGAATTCAAAATGCAAACTATCTAGAACTAAACCTAAATCTCCATACATGTAATAGGAAAGGATTTTCCTAGTGTTTTCTTTCTGCTCACTGACATAGTTTACATCCTATTATGTGTGTGACTGTGCTTTCCCTTTCCTTTAAGTATGCAAAGTCTTGGTACCAATTTGCTACTTGCTGGTAGCCTCATGCTAAAACCTGTTATCCTGAACAGAATGGAAAGATAGTTTATGGAATGTGATTTGAAGCTGAAACTTAAACCTAAAGTGAAGGAAAATGCTTGCTATGTGTGTCTCATATTTGTATGCAAAGGGACTTCCTTGGACCATTGTCTGTATTCTGATGGGCATCTTTGGCTGGGAATTTAAACAGTGAAAGTCCACAGAAAACAGAAAGTTCTTAGAAGAAGGAAAGAAATAAAATTACTGAACATCCACAGCACTACGGGAAGTACAGCACAGGCAGATCTGCCTACCTGAGAGATGAAAAAGTAGATACGCTGAGAGTTGGTGTATCTTTGAGGACGAACTAAACTGCTGCTGGTCCAAATCTTTTCTACATGAACAGTTGATTGATTCCTGGTAAAGAAGTATTTGCATCACTTGTATTTCCTTCTCATGCTTGCACTGCATGTTGACTGCCTGTTTACTGGGCAGGAAGGCAACACAGGGTAGCTTATACTGCAGGCATGTATGCTCAGCAATTCGCAGGCCATTATATGGGGTACTAATATTGCCACAGTCAAAAAAATAATCTTACCATAAAGCCTCAGAACATAGTAACCCCATGTACCTTCAAATGTTGGATAAAATTTGGTGTAGTATTCCTGGAACTGATACATAGAACTCCAGTTATGAACCAGAATACCTCTATGGTATGCTCTGCATAAGTGGTGGGGGAAGGGGGAGATGATCAAAGGAGATGATGATCAAGGATCTTATTTCTTTGCCTTATCTAGCTCTTGTTGCTACATAAATAATGCAAACACAAGTGCAGTCACAGGGATCCCAGTCTTCCCTCAGCTATGAATATATTCTAATAGATTTAGTCAATTATAACAGAGACAAAAATGACAGAAGTCTTTATTTATTATAGCGGAGCTTCTACAACAATTAAACAACTCCAATAAACCTAAATTCTTCTTTGAAAGGTTTATTGTGTGAATACCAAGCTTTGTACCATTCTGGGACCTGAATTAAAACCATCCGTTGGGCAGTAGCATTGCTGGATAGGAATGGGAAGGTGGGCAGCTTGAAAAGAAAGAACAAAGTCATAGTTCCAGTGGCTTTAATTTGTTAAAGATCTTGTTAGGGCTATAAAACTTTACCAGGTACTGTAGTCTCTTAGTTTAAGGAGGGAGGTCTGGTCTGGTCACTTCATACCAAGCTGTTGTTTCAATTCCTGGCCTTGAGGTTTATAGGCTGTCATGTATTGAGCTATTCCTGAACCATGAGTTTATTGAATATTTTGAGAGTTTGAGGTTGCCTCAGCTCTCCTTCCTGCCTTAGATTATTAGTAACTAGTTGAACCTGAATCAGTTCCACCAAATCTGCAGCAGCATTTTGTATATTCTTTTGGAAGAGAGAAAAGGTTTTGTTTTCTTTTCCTACCATGCAATAATTCAAAAGAACAAAGCAGTCAGGAAGCATAGCATTTTTTACTTCTTCTAAGCAGCATCTCCTTCTAATAATATGCTTAATATCTCTAGCATTCATCAAAGGATTATTTAAAAGAAAGAGAGCCTGTAGGTGTGATACTAATTACATATGTGAAGATGGATGTTGTGCTAGGGCTAAGTGTCTGGCTTATTGGCGATGAATGTAAGAGGGTAAGGCAAAGCAAGGCCACGCCAGGAAAACTTCTGTTTTGCATCTCAACTTGCTCTCTGGCAATTACACTCCCAAAGTCCACAAACAGACATTTGTCATATTCTTAAACTGACATATATAGGGTCTGAATTATTGTAGTTCAAGTAAATGAAGTGACTGTCCTTTCAGAAGGCTTTGCATCAAGCCCAGAAGCACAACTCACTGCAGAGACAGGTAGAACACTGAGTCAAATGTGATCTTTCTAATTCATAAAAATATAAACACTTGCACAAGGACTGATGCAGAGAAACGAGGTGACAGGGCTAGCTCCCTAGCAATTTACCTTTTTTGGATAAATTTTCCCATTAAATGTCTTGCAAAGAGCACTCTCCCAAGAGCAATGACCACAACTGCTAACGGTCTGACTTAGTTCTGCCCAGAGAAGCAGGTCTGTGTTTTGGCTCCTTTTGGTAGCATGGGTAGGGAGACCAGTTGTGAGTACGCAAAATGCAGTGAGTGCCTTTTAGCCAGAATGAATATCCTTTGGTCTCAGTAATGGAAGAGCTTGCAAGATACTTCTTACTTCTGGGGAAAAAAAAATCTTTTTGAGTTTCCCAGGAACTCTTACAAATTTCTTGAATTCAGTTCACAGCCAGTTAGAGCAAACACAAAGATAAATCTCAGAAAACTGATGAAAAAAAACTTTAGCAACTTCAGAGGAGTTTGTATCTGGCCTTTGGAGGGCAGTGAATGGATGTGTTTTCCTAAATTCATGCCTTCTGTAACTACATTACCTTCAAAGAATTTACAGAATAAGTGAGTTTCACCCATTGTTTAGTAGATCTTGCACTGAGATTGGAATTACATATCTTAAACTGCCACTCTGGTTCCCTTATCACCTGTGTGTAAAGAATCTGACAGTCTGTATTTTAAAGTATTATTAATAGAATTTTTAAATTACACTTGTGCTTGAATGAACTAAATGCTTCCACATGACAAATTGATATGAATGGTTTTAATAAACAGAAAATGAGAAGTAGGTTCATCTGTCCCTGGGGGCTTAGGTGGTTCCATTCATTCTTGTTATTAAACCTTGTCTGTATGGCACTGTTGTTTGCATTGATTGATTACTTGCCTTAGCCCATAAACTTGGGTGGGTTTCTCCTGTGCTACCATTTCATAAGGCAGTGAGATCCCAGGCTCAAAGAAGTATCTCTGCTAATAAGGAAGATTAATACATACTGTTACCAAATAGATACTGGACCAAAAATTTCCTTGGCTACAGGAAGCTAATCCTTAAGGGAGACTGGACAGCAACAGATGAGTCAGAACTGCTACAGTTTAGACTATATTTTGTCAGCATAAAATGCTTCTAACTAATTCACTTGGCAAAAGATTAGAAGCTAAACAAAATTAAGTCCACGCTTTTTTTCTTTCTCTCTTCTAAAAAAAAACCCCAAACACTGTAATACCAGCTAAATAGTAATAAAATCAAACTGAACTATAGAAAGAAGAGCAAGTGTTCTTCTTTTCTTTCCCCTGTTACAGATAACCCCCACTACATAATATCAGGTTTTTGTTTGGAATAAATGCTATAAAGTTTATGACCTATGTCAGTAAGCATTCATCATAAGAGTTAAGAAGGAATGTGTCTCTTCTCTGCTTTACCTTTGTCAGAGCATTTTTCTAAACACTTGTTCTAGAATTGGAAGAAAGATTCTATGGGAATACCTGGGACCAGTAGAAAAGGGATATTATGGTAACTGTTATTTCACTGTTTTGACATGGAAGAGAAAAATGGGAAGTAAATAACCAAACGGATGATAGAACTATATTTACACCAATAACATAAAGTATCATCTAATTGAATTTCAAGTTGAATTTTTAATAAAGCTAAAGCCAAGGACAGTGAAAACATTAAAAACATTAGACTAAATTCTAGAGTCCGTGACTGAACAAAATTAGGGTTGCTGGAGCAGCTTTCCACTTATGTCATGAACTTTGAATCACTGCTGACTTTTTAATATATTCTTTTTTAGAGAGAGAATATAAGAGGGACCCCATTTCTCATGGTGAAATTCTCCACTGTGCATCACTTTGGCATTACTTAAAGAGCTTAAATAATGCACAGGCCTTGTTCAGACCCTTACAGAAAGATGATCTTAATTTATAGTAGATGAGTTACGTCTGAACTCAAGTAGACTATTTTAGACAATAAATTGCATGATTTGGATTCTCCTGTCACGTCAGGGTAGATGCATGTCTGTCTCATTACAATATATGGTAAAGTATCCCACCCAACTGAACAAGCCAATGCTGACTACAAAGGTGGAAGACACACTGTAATCACCTCAGATTGTCTAAATATTGACTGGGTTAACGTCCTGTGACTGATGGTAAATAAAGTGTAACTAAGAAAACTATTTAGATTATTTAAATCTTATCCATATCTTAAGATAAAGTCACCAATCTTCCTACAGGACATCAAAGGTAACTATCTTAAACCAGTCACCATAGCTAGAAATTCTTGTTTCTGCATAATAGAACTCATCTGTAGTCTGTAAGGGTAGCTGAATGCTCTGCTCTTTTGGATCTGTCACTCACCCTTGAGGTGTGGTCTCACTGTAGGCTCCAAAGTTGCATTTGAACATGACCTCTCTGGCTACGAAGTCCTGACTCCATGTAAGACAGCAGGAGTTTTTGACGTTTATTTCCATGAACACAGATTTGGCCTTTTTTGTCTGAAAGGCTGGCATCCCAGTTTCTCAGAAGGCTCCTACTTGTGGAGGCTTAGGGCACATAGCTAAACACTTCCCTTGGGTTTGCTCCTTTAATATGCTTGGACAAAGCAATCATCAAATGCTATGAAATCATAAATTTAGTATTTTACACTCACAACATACTCATTATATATGGGGACATTTAATGAATCAGCAAGAGGCAAAAACATGAGTATCAGGTAGACTGAAAATAAGTAGCTTGAAATCATAATCATTGTGAGTGTGTACTTTGATACTTGAGTGGTAGTTTGCCAACCAATGTAGTGGAATGGCATAATAGAAGAGATGACATCAAGATTGTTGTGACAATGTCTGATTGTTATTTGTGTGTAATTTAAGGAGTAACCTAATCTTCTGTGCTAACACACATCAAAGAAACAAGAAATCAGTATTGCCAAAGAGAGGGCATTTTTTTAATTTCCAGACTGTCATTCTTATAATACAATTCTTGTAGAAGCTATCATTAATTTTGCGTATAACATACATGTTCAATGCAGCTCATTTGGCTTCTCTTCAGAACTTTTTCTCTACTAACCTTCTTTATATCCCTTAGTTTCATGTTCTTTATCTATGTATCATCTATAGTTGAAGAATGTCATGGGACACAATTATATTAAACCTATGTAAAAAAATGTAATTCAGTTAATATATGGTAAGATAAATAAGACTGTACTTTCATAGTTATGTCTGTGCAAGATAAGGCAGTGACCAACTATTTTCAAAACACTGTCCCACCCTTTTAAAATGATATTTACCAGTTTAAAGCTGCAAACCACTTTAATAAGCAGGACATAATCAATCCCAGACTAGCAAGAATTTACAAGTATCTACAAGTAGTTAACCCATACCAAAAGACCCCGTAGGCATTTCAGTGCCCAATATATGGGCACATAGGTATTTATTTATAAAACACACATGGTTGTACATATGTTATATGCATATACATTATAGTATTTAGGTAAACAGTTAATTCAATTTGCCTTTTTACTGTTGATATTATAAATAAATCTGTGTCCAAGAACAGGCCTTCCATGGATAAAGGCTATGCAATTCGCTTACAGAGTTTAAAAAGAATTTACTAAACTAAAGAGGACTAGTCTTGATTTTAAAAGGATGTATTGTATGAGTGTCCGAAGTAATGTATATGTACATAGACACTGAAAAATATTTCTGTCTTACAAACACATACAAATAAAAGCCCACATGCATACACACACACATATATACACACATATTGCTTTATGTATCCACACTCACAGGCCATCATTTGAGAATGCGCTGATTCCAGAAGCAATACTACCTTAATGTTATGCACTATTTTGGTGTGAAAAATCTGTATATATTGTTAGGGTTGATTTTTAAGACGACTCAATTTCCTGATCCAGTTCACAGCACGACCCCACAAACAGCTGTGTTAGCAAAACTGGTGGAAAGCGCACCTAGCCTGGGAGCAGCAACATGCAGCAGAGGCTCCTTTGGAGGGAAGGTAGGTACGTGTTAAGTCAGTATTGCTACTGGAGACAGCGTATCCTCAAACCACAGCCTTGGAGATACATACATACGCTTTAAAGTACAACCTTTCTTTTGCATATAATAAGGGAATTCTGACAGCATATTGGCACACCCACTAGGAACAAAGCTTAAACAGGCACTGTCAGCTGCCCCAGGGCATTACATAAGAATAAAAGATTGAAAGGTGTGCTGTGGGGATGATTCATATACCTGAGGCTTAGACCAGGTGCTCTGCAATTAACTGCATTAACCTGCAGCTGGAGTGAGTTCAGAGTGAAGGTTAGCTATTCTCAGTTCAATTGGTTTAAAATCTGTACTGGGGATTATATTCAGTTATTTATATGGCTGGGATTTTGGGGGTTTTTTTGGCTGCTTTTTTTTTTTTTTTTTGTCTGACTGCTGAGAGGTTAAAAAAAAGGAGTGCTGTCTGTATGTTGAGCTCTAATAATATTTAATGCAGAGTATACAGGAATTCTTCTAAAGTTAGAGGGAGGAACCACAAAATGACATTTAAAGTTAGGATGACATTTATTTTGGAATATCCACTGACTTGGGGTAGGTGGAGAGAGATAGATAGCTTTGAAAAGCAGAATGCTTACAGGGATAACCCTTTTTCAGTTTTACAGAACATGGCAGGGCTTAAAAAATGTGCCTGCCTTAGCACACGGACAGACTACATGATCTCTTTTGAAATCTGCACAGGATCTTTTTACCCGCTGGGTTTAATTTCAGAATCCAGTGCAGTCATTAAAGAAAATAAAATTATGTTTGTTCTTTCATCTGGAGCACAGAGCAGTATCAATTTTTCATTCCCTCCTCCTTTGCATTCCCCCTTCCAAAAAAAGATGTATAGATGGAGGAATTCACCCTATAGCTCCCCTAAAATTTCTGATCTTCAACAGCTGCTTTGAATTGATTCTGTATACTTGGTTGCCTAATGTGTGCAACATGTAACACTGTTTCTATACTCTTGAACGTGAGATTGCCAAAACTGGAATATTATGTGTCCTGAACTTGCAATCGATCTAAAAAGATCTATCTGTATCTTCCCAAATGTCTGAATTTTCTGATCACCCTCTCATGAAGTAATAGTATATTCCAACACTGCAGTGTCTGAGCACTTCCCATTCACTAGCAAGAATATTCTTCATTAAAAGGCAGGGGAAATACAAAGTTAGACAATGGGCTTGTGTACACAGGGGCATTTTCCAGTAATGCTACATCATTAAACCATACTGTTCTCTATGCACTTCTCTATGCAGATACAAGTATTTCAGACCAAGCAGGTCTTTTCTCCCACCTTGTTTTAATAATTTAATAATAATAATAATACAACTAAATAGGAAAAAAATTATCTGAACATCTGAGAGTGATCTACATGTAACACTTCCTCACCTTATTTCATACTGGTGTAACTTCACTGTATAAGAGAGCTTTTTGTGTCTTATTCTGTACCAGGCTGGCAGTTTGCGGATTGGAGTCAGATTGATTCTCAGCCTAATGCTTTAACATTTCTATCAAATTCCTGCTTTGATATGGGAAATACAGCCTTGTAAGGTTATGTGTGATGAATTGGGTTCCAGGATAAAAGAAGAGATTGGATTTTGTGACGTGAGGATGGACTGTGGTTTAGCCTGTGAGAGAATGTGGGGCCCAAAACACAGCTTAACCAGGCCTCTCTTGTCCTGCAGTCTCACATCCTAGTTTAGAGATTCTGCCAACCAGCTATGATTAGGTTTTAGTGTCATCAGATGAGAGAAAGACTGTACTACGAACACACCAGCTGTGGCTTTTGGACAGAACCAACTTTTATATGTGATCTTTATGTTCATTTTGTGAGATCTGGCATGCCTGCCTTAACTACTGGATCAGCCTCTCTTGGGCCTCTTGCTTGTGAGATACACAAAGCATCTCTTTTTTCTGATCTGGAAATAATAAACAGCATTCCAAACAATGGTATTTAAATTTCTCACTTTTCATGCTTGCTTCAGAGAATGTGTGATTGCCATCACCCCCTTAAAATTAAAATGCCAGATGGAGAATATCCAAGAGCAACATACAGCAGTGATTAAACCCATATCATCCATTCATGGTACCTAAGAATGTAAGAATGTAGAACGGATATGCAGGTCAGGCCAAAAGTCCATCTGGCACGATATCCTGTCTCTGACAGTGCCCTCTAGCAGATGCCCAGGGAAGAATGTAAGAATGGGTAAAACGCAAAGCTATTGTGGAATTGGTACTTCCTCAATATATCATACTATATATTGGGGAATAACATATACCTAGGGGAATGTCATATACCTATCACACATGTATGGGAAACTTTGAATTACTAGATTTTAGTTCAGGTCCATCACAGAAGCATAACTGCATCATGGAAGTCAGACTTCTTTTGGCCCAAACTGCTAGATACTCCTTCTAGCACTAGTGAAATTCAGGTAGATATTGATTTATTCTGGAATAGGTGAAGATAAAATTTAGGCCCCGGACCATTTACACAGTAATTCTCTTGAATTCTCTGCCCATATTCTAAAGAATTATCACAAAACACTAGAGGTGAAAACCAAGGAAAAATATAGTTGAAAATAGAATTTACATAAAACAAGAAGCAGGAGCAAAGCACAGACAAACCCATCCTAGTGTGGGCCAGTGCCAATATAGGAATGGGCCACAATAGCTACAGTTTTGAAGAATTATGTAATTGGAAATACAATGACTGCTTCTAGTGAACAGCATGGCGAAGTCTTTGCTTCCAATAATACCAGGATTTGGCCTTACAGTGGTGGTTATCCACCTGAAAAATAAAACATCGTGCCATTTCATACTGCAGCAATGTGTGTGCTCTGGCCTGCTTTACACTGGGCAATGCAGCTGACAATGGCCAACGAGATTTACCACATCACTGTTGAAGACCTGCACTTCTACAGCTGCACAGATACAAAGCTTTAGTGTGCTCAGGCAGATCCCCATTTACACGGATTCTTTTAAAGCATGCTTAACCAAAATATCTGAATTTTGTTCTATATGCTGAAGGCTATTTGCTGAGTTTGCAAGGCAGGAGTAAGCAGTAGTAAATTAGGAGATTTGCTTGGTACACACCTGTAGTCCACTGATGCAGAAGGCACTTAAATTCGCTGTGTGGCTGCAGTAGTTGGAGAAATCCTTGACTGTCTGTGAAAGGCTGTTCCCAAACATTGACATTCAGTGACTTTCAGTTGCACACTCTGCTTTCTTCTCTGTGCTTAACAAGTACACACCAGGCAACACACTAGCAACTGTCCAGCACTAAATTAATGTGCAGTTACCAGGGTATACTCTCCATTTTGCCATCATTAACAAAGAATCCACTGTTGCAGGAGACAAGACAGCCAATTCTATACATACCAAGCACGCCATATGTGCCTTTCAGACCTGGCTTTGGAGTGTTGTCCAGTGAATGACAGGTGTTGGTAAACATCTGAGAAAGAAAAAGATTTATCTAGGAGAAGGAGCAGGGTTTGAATTAGAATGCCAGAATTTTATTTCTTACTGTGCTGTTCTTTCAATTTCTGATGCAGGGAACATATTTTGTATCACATTTTATCCTTCTTTATATTGATTATAAATGGACTTACCTACAATATCGCACATGGATTTTAAAAGCATTAATTAATTCGCACTTGCAAAACACTGAGAGACACGGGTCTCTATTATAGTCAGTTTTAAAAGGCTCTTGAGGGAGCCTCGAGAAGAGAATTTAACTTGAGACAGGAAAGCAACTTATGCTAGGATTGTTTTCTACATGCTAAGAAGGCTGATACATCAGACTATGTTTTTATTACAGTGGTCTATATCAAGCATGAGAGAAGGTACATTGCAGGTTTCCAAACTGATTTTTTTTCAGATTTTTTTCTTAAATAACGTTAGAGTAAAAACTTTCCAAAGAGATAATGTGATAAATCAAAGAAAACCAGTCTAGTATTAGGAAAGTAAACGCCTCTTACCAGTCTTCTGAAAAATGATTTGAAAACCTTTATTCAGAACTTCAGAAAAGGGTGTTACTGTGGCTGCCACCACCTTTACTGTGAAGTGCAATACAATATAACATGTGGTGCTATAAAGGAACTCTGTTGGATAAAAGGGCCTGAGAGAGCTTTACCGTTTACTTAATGAACATGTAAGAATCCTGGTATCCTCTGCAGCGGGCAAAGGAGCTGGCCTAGGCCTCTCTGGCTCCCATAGTGAAGTGTCAAAGACAAGGACAAAGGGAGGACACGTCAGAACACTACTGCATTTTAGCTGTTGTAACACTCTCGGGGGCTGAAGTCGGGCCAGAATGGCTCTTGCATTAGGTTGTAAATCACTTTCCAACTCTTCCAATATGCTTTTGTTCCTCCTCTGAGGATTACTACTATTAATTTGACGTTTAGGTTGGTAGATAAAAGTGGGTCAAGGACTGTTAAAGGCTAAAATTGATACTATTATTAAATCATGCAAATAAAATTTACCTTAAGACAACAGTGTAAGTTAGAGATGGTGAAAAGACCTGAGGGTTCACATAGGGAGGTCTGGAATTTTAGCCTACCTCCCAAACTAGGAAATCATCTTAAATGCATTAAATAGATTGACAACAGAAGTTCACCACTACATTAGTTTTCCCTGTGTGAAGTTTAGAGACTACTGATAAAACTCTAAAATCGTTCTCTTCTTGTATGGGACAAACATATAGGCATTATGAAGTGAGGCACTGTAAAAGTATAAACTAGTCTTCTGAAAAGACCATAGAAATAATACCAGAATAATGGATGGTTTTGGAAGACATAGGATAAAGAGAACTGACTTGTCTATGGCATCCCAACTCTCTGCTGCTGAACAGCTGATGAAAGACAATACCATCTTCTTATGGAATAGAGATATTGCAAAAAGCATGTAAGAGAATTGAAGAGTGTAGCTGTCACTGATTTTCAATACGGGAGATTTTTCAAGTTTTGTAGGTCAAAGCTTCTAGGGGGGCTTTTCTAATTATTATACCAAGTCCAAGAAGTGTAGAAGTCTGAACAGACGCCAGTTCTCAGATTTTTTGTTTGCTTCTGGGTAAGTGCATCATTTCATGATTTCTTGAATCTGGCCAGTTACAGAAGTACCAAAAGAATATGTAATCCTATTTATTGCCTTCTACCTACACAAGTTTGGTGAACTTTACAAAGGTTTAAACAGCACTTTGATGTATAAAGTATTGAAAAACTATCAAAAAATAAGAATTAAGATACTGAAAAAATATTATTTAGGTAAAATAGGACATGAGTTGTGGACACAGAACAACACTTTGTGACATCTTTGAGGCTCTTAAATCCTGGGGTTGAGAATGAAAACACTTTGTGTCAAAGCACCAGGGATCTCCAGCTCATGCTTGCTTACCCTGGCAGCTCTCTGGTAAACCTTATTCCCTTCCTAATTGCATATTCTAAATCTTCACTTCTGGCCTCTCCCCAGTCTGTTCTGAATATTATAGGATGGGTAGAGAAGATGGGATGTGACTACTTCAACAGCTATAGACACTTGGGAATTATGTTTTGCATCAATGCCCACAGGCCATTTTTTCCACCACCAAAACAAGTTGTGAACAAATATGAATGGAAAAAAACCTAAGTCTCCAAAAGTCTCAGTCCTCAGACCTGTCCTATAGCTACACTACCCTCATTTTTTTGTTGTTGTTTTTTGGGGGTTTTTTTTAGATTTTAGGCCTGGAAAGTATAAGTCTGTCCTGCAACCTTCACAAGAAAGCCTAATTTTGCAACATTTCTCATCAAGTTTTCACATGAACAAAGTAGAATAACTCAGATAAATGCACTTCTGTGTATTTCTTTGGAAGTTCATGAATGAGTGATACTTAATATTAGGGGAGTAGACCTTGCTGTCCTCTACCATAGCAGTAATGTATTTATTACCGTTGTTTTACTTCTGAAAGTCCCTGCCTGCACCAGAGGTGCCAAAATGCTTATGGTATTGCATAGGCAATTACAAGATATAATATTGGTGAGAAACCTGAATTGAGCCATACTGATATCAGATGCATGGCCAGCAGGAAGACTACAGTGTTACAAAAGTTTACCAGAAGAGTAGAGAGATTTCCACAAGATTAATGCCTAGGTATGAAGGCTCTTGGTGGACCAAGGAAAGCCAGACACAACATCTTTCATCTGCTGCAAGCTCAAGTAAAGTAGGATAACATCCATAAATCAGAAATATTGCCATGTACTTCAGATTGCTTTCATCTACCACATCACCTTTCCATAATCTAGGTGCCAATTTAGAGAGGCACTGAAACTACAACTGGGAGCTGCAGGCACTGAGAGTACCTTTCAGGATCTTCCAGAAGAACAAAACTAAAATTATTTCACCAGTTCTCTGCAAGCTAGATGCTGCAAATATTTGTACTGGAATTTTATTGGAAAGATACTTTAGTGATGCTTCTACAAAGCAGCATGAGGAGTAAAGATTCTTCTGTAGCAGGGTGGTTCATTTTTTCTTAAATCAGAGAAGATTAAGAGCTGGAGATTATCACTTCTCTCCATTTGCACCATCCAGATGGTACACAAGTAATGTAGGTTATATAAAATAGTGCCCAGAAGTGGGAGTTCCTAGGAACCAGTTCATGTGCCTGCAGTGCCTGATGCTGCTAGTGCAACAATAGCCATCTAGACCCGTGAGACCCAAGAGACAGCTTGTGTGCGATCTTACTACCCCTGTCTGTTGCTAGCTGCTTGCATTTGTATTTGTGAAGAGGTACAGACTCATACCTGAATGAGAGAGTTTTAAAAAGATTGGCTTTATCTTGGAAAGTAAGAGGGGAGAAGTTATGGATGGAAAATAAGGGAGGAAGTGACTAGAAGAGAACTAATTAATCCTCACCGTCATATGCAGTTTTCACTACGTTTATGCCTTTATGAGCCTAGATTGGCAGCAAGATATGCAAACAGTGCACGCAACAAGAACGATGAATGAAGTTTATCGAATGGAGATATAAGAAAAGAAAATTGGTGCGCGTTTTCTTTTTTACTAGGGCTGTCCTTGTTTCTAGTCTCTATAGAAGTTTCTGCTGTGGCCTGTGCTTTAAAATTATAATATCCCTGTAATATTAGAGTATAAGTGAAAAGGATATGCTCCCACTTTCATGTAATTTTAGAATTATTTGGTTTATTTCTGACCAGGAATCTTTTTTAGTCTGCTTTGGCTTTAGTTTTGTTTGTTGTTTTTGTTCCTAAGAGGAAAAAAATACTGTATCTTTAAATTAGGAGTAGCTGAATAATGAATCTTGGGCAGTGAAAAGGCTAATGTGCTGTGGAAGAGAAGGAGTTTAATCTAATTTAGTTGGAGGGTGTCTGTCTGTGGTGTTGTTTTCTGGACTGTGGGAATAGAGGAGGGAAGCTGCCCCAGTGAATGGTTCCTCCTGAGCCAGAATCAGTGGGGAGTCCCTTAGATGCCACTGATCCGAAGCCAGGCCATGAAAAGGGGATTAAAGAAATGTTCTGATTTGCAATTCACACTAATGCACCCCGTCGAACCTTTGGTAATATTTCAAACCACATTTCAAGGGAAGTGCCCTTAAAATAGCCAGCTAAATTGTATTAGAGCAATACTATACAACCCACTCATCCATTTATGATTTGTTTTTGTTTTTAATTCTTTTAACTGTTGGTGGTGGTGGCTTTCTAAGGTAATTAAAACTTTTGTGCATTGTGAATATTCACACTTGCATGGGAATATTTCTCAGTATGCCTGTCCTATTAGGCAGACATGTTTATTTAAATATTGGAGGAAAACGGCTACAAAGATTCTGTGGCTAGGAAAAAATAAGCTCATTTGGTTTAAAAACTAGACATTTTTCTGCATGCCATTTCATTTTATGAATATCTAGGGAAAATTCAGTAAGAAAAGTAGGCTTAGAAAATTGCTAAAATAGTTATCAGCTTTCTTTTTTCTATGTGTGATCTTTTTCTTTTACAGTTGCTACCTCCTGTATAACTAACATTTTAAAAAAATATATATGTCAGAATTTGTTACCAGAATGAAATATGTATCAGATGTAAGCAGTTAAACAGTGTCTGAATGAATAAATACAAATATAGATGCGGATAGGATTACTGAATGGGACTAACATTAAACTGATCTCTATTTTTTGTGTAATAAACAGCTGGCCAAAAATATTAAACCTGAAAAACAGTTATAGCTACAGACTTCTTAAACATAAGATTGTCAACATCAGTTCATGTTCTGTCATAACACAGTATTGTTAATCATGAGTAATTCAGACTGTTTTACTAAATATCTTTAATGTATTAATTAACTCTTCAACTCCCCAAGCCTATCATTTCATTTCTCTTTACTGCTGAAGTGTCAGAACATTTTATCTCAAATGGATTATTTGGGTTTTCTTTAATCCCATTTCAGAAAACCTTGCCCAGCACTGTAATTTCCATTGACTCTAACATGTATAGAATAGATGCAACTTTGATTTTCACCATTACCCATATCAAAGTATTTTATTACACTGTCACTGCAATAGATTACATAGCATTAAACTTTGCCATTGCAGGGACGAGGGGTGGTAGTGTCTTTTTTCTTGTCATGTTTATGGTTTGCTTTACCTACAAAATATTTAGTTATGGTTTGAATTATGACATGCCTTATTAAATAGTCAGGTTTTTTAATCTTTTGCTTATGGGACAGAAGAAGAGCTGGACTTTAAGATACAGATGATTCCTCTGCACATTTTTGGGAGGTGGGGAGATGGATAGCTAGAGGGAGAAATGCATCTTTCCTGTGAGTTGGCACATTATTTGAAATCATGTTTAATTATAAAGTTTCATTAAAAATCTTTTGCTTAAAATTTTAGAAGCCTAATAAGATTTCCATTAATTTAAACATATCACTATTCCCACAACGGCCCAAATGCTTTCTTTTTCCTCTTTCATCCATGGTTAAATATGTAAATAAAATGTCTAAAGTCATTCTTCAAAGAAGACAAAAGAAAAAAGAGCTGAGGGAAAAGACAGCCATAAAATTCCTCCCAATTCTCCATAACATTTGCCAGAGGGGGGCCAACTCCTAGCCAGGCCTAGCAGCAGGGGTGCCTGGCTGCTCCATAGAATCACACATCTCAAATCCCACACACAGGAGAAAAAAATAAAATAAAATATCTTTTCAGCTGGAGCCATCAAAAGGCTCTTTTCATTTATTAGTTACAGAGGTATCTTCCAGTTGCTGATTTCTCAGCGCTCTCATTTTTCTATAATAATGTTCTATTTGTTAGTTTCACTGACTCAAGCTCCTTGAATGGGAGATACCCCTAGATAGCTCTTTAAAAATAAAGTAAAATAAATGATCTAAAGCAGGATGTATTGGCTAAAATAATGGCTAGAAAAACAAGGCCGATTTAAATTGGCACATAAAAGATCAATTAAGAGAGATACAACTACAAAGGTTGGGGGTTCCCCCCCCCTTTTTTTTTTCCTTTCATTTGTATTTCTTTTTGCCTCTTAGGAGAAAAAGGTTGCCATCAGTGCTACAGTAGAAAACAGGCCATGTTTTATTTCATGTATTTTTTTTAAGATTACTTTAATGTGAATGGTAATATAATATACTTTTCAAAAATACTTGTTGGGAAAAAAAAAAAAGAAAAACAAGCTCCCAAACAATCAAGTTGGACAAAACAAATATTGAATATGTTCATCTTATGCATTATTTAAATTCTACTTTTTATTATTATTTAAATTCTACTTTTTAAAGTAGAATTTACTTGTCCCTTGTAAAAGCTTTCCCCACACTTCCCTGCTACCCCCAACTGAGTTCTCTAGAAGAGGAATCAGGATGCATACAAATACTAAGAAAACAGGCTTAGATTAATGAAGAATGGAAATGCCCCAACACACACTCTCACACACGTACATACACACAGACACACTAAAATAAATAAAGCTTTTTTTTTGCGCATAACACTGCCTGCTTTTGTAACATGCCCTAAGGAATCTAAAAGTGCCCAAGGAAAGGCCAGCCCTTAAGACCAATACTTTATAAGTATAATCTCCTCAATTCACTGAAAAGCCACAAAAAGGACTACAGTTTTAAAACATTTTTATGATGGCTTTTACTTCTAGGCAAAAACTAGCCATATCTTCAGGGTTTTCAAAGACAAACATTAGCCCTGGTTTGTTGTCCTTGCTTGGATCCATTTCACCCTTATCACAATTGAGGAAGCCAACAGTTTCCTTTCTAGAGCCTGGTGGGGTATTAACTCTGACCCTGCGGGATTTGGTAGTTTCCAGGAGAATCCGTGTTCATTTCGATAAGAAACAGGCACTAATGGAGAGGAGCCCGGTTTGTGTGGGCGAGCATGAATGGAGAGAGAGATTTTCCTTCTTCATTAATATGTTCGCTAAAACTAAGCTCAAAGGAGGGGGGGGGGGGGAGGAAAAAAAAAAAAAAGTAGAGCTAAAGAGCTAATCTTTTGACTTCTGATCACAGTCCTCCTTTTCAGTCTGTAAAATTGTGACTTATAGTTTGGCTTGGGATTTAACTTCCTCCTTCTAGCTCTGATAGACCAATAAGCAAAATAAATCTCAAAGCTTAACTTAAAAAGTAAACATAACTCACTTTAGAACGATCTCCGTCTCCAAAATCTGTAAGTATCTTTTCTATACTGGATGAAGTAACTTTCCCAAGGGTATGTCTCTAGTCCTCTTACGGTTTCTTATTTAAGGAAAAAAAAAAAAATCAAGCTACTTTTCGAGTGATGCCATACTGTGATTAAAACCATAATCAGGTACTTTTTCAGCAATCCTGCCTGTCCTGCTCATTTAGGAATTCGAGACAAAGCACGACATTTGGAAACAGCTGAGATTCCAGGCTGAAAGCAACCATATTTTATGACCCTGGCAGCGAAGAGTTTATAGCACTCGCCATAAAATGCATCCTCCTCCCCACATCCTCCCTGCTAAAGCATTGCCCCCCCTCCAATAAAGGCAGGCAGGGAGGCACCACCTTCAGCCTCTGATTAGGAGCCACGAAGTCTGAGGCACCCGCTCTCCCTGCTCCTACCTGAGGGAGGGAGGGAAGGCTGACGCCTTCTACAGAAAAGATCTTGTTAAACTTTCAAGGGAGGGCAACGGGAGGGAAAGGAGAAAGGAAGGAAAGACAGAAGGAGAGAGAAACAAATGGGGCTTTTTCTAATCTGTGCTGATCAAGGAAAACCTGTAGGGGTCCTTAAGGAGGTTTCAAGGCGTTCCGAGTGATTGGAAAGTAATCACCGTGTCAGCTTCACCTTTCTCATGCAAAGTGGATGTCGTATGCAAGGCGGATCCTGCACAGGTTCTTTTTGATTATTATTATTTTATTTTAGCCTTGGACTCAACCGCCCCCTAAAAGCCCCAGCTGCTCCGGCCCCAGGAGCTCCCGCTAACGCGGGGGGAGCGGCGCCGGCAGAGCCACACACGAGCCAGCCCGGCTCTGCAAAGCGCGGAAGAGCCGACCTATTGCAAACCCAGACCAGAGGGCGGCGAGAAGGAGGGGGGGGGATTTTACAGGCCCCCCTCTTCAGTGGCTTAGATATTTCCTCCTCCTCCTCCTTTATTCTGCACTCGGATAAACCAATCCCCACCTCTCGGCAAGAAAGTACGGAGCTGTGCCCCGTCCTAGGGAGAGGAAAATCCCTGGAGAAACCCGCTGCACCAAAAAGCCGCCCGGGACATGTGCAAGTTGAAGCAGTGATCGCTCGGATCTGCCCAGACCCAAACTGCTCCGGCATCGCTCTGCCTGTGCTTCGAGGAAGCAGCGGCGCGGAGGAGGAAGAGGAGGAGGAGGAAGGAAGGGTGGTGGAAAGACGGATCGCAAAAGTGGAAGCCCGGGGAAAAGAAAGTTGCCGGGCTCCCCGCAGTAAGTTTTGCGCATCTGTGGGTTGGGGGTACTTTTCCTCTTCCCGGCTGTTGGCGCCGCCGCCCGCCCCGCTCCCTGCGCCGCCGGCGGGGCCGATGCGGAGCAGCGCGGGGCGCTGAGCGGGGCGGGCGCTGCCCGCGGCTCGGCCCTGGCTATGTGACCTGCGCGCCGCCGCCCCGCTCCCCCGCGAAGGTCGGGGGCGATGCTGCCCCGGGCAGGAGCTGGGCGGCCGCTGAAGTGACCCCCACACACCCCCCCGCCCCGCCCGGCCCCGGCGCCCGCGGAGGGAGCCGCGCTCCGGCCGGACGCGTGGCCACCACAATGGGGCCGGCGACCGGGAACTTGGTCCGGACTCTGGTGGTGCTGTGCGGGCTGACCTGCTTCTGCACCAGGATAAGCTCCATAGACATTGACCGCCCCGGGGACGGGAGGTGCCAGCCGATAGAAATCCCCATGTGCAAGGATATAGGGTACAACATGACGAGGATGCCCAACCTGATGGGACATGAAAACCAACGGGAAGCTGCCATTCAGCTCCACGAGTTTGCCCCCTTGGTGGAGTATGGTTGCCACAGCCATCTGAAATTTTTCCTCTGCTCCCTCTATGCCCCGATGTGCACAGAGCAGGTTTCTACACCAATCCCAGCCTGCAAGGTTATGTGTGAGCAGGCGAGGCTGAAATGCTCTCCGATTATGGAGCAGTTCAATTTTAAATGGCCAGACTCCCTAAACTGCAGCAAGCTGCCCAACAAGAACGACCCCAATTTCCTGTGCATGGAAGCCCCCAACAACGGATCCGATGAGCCACCCAGAGGATCCAGCATGCTGCCACCCATGTTTCGTCCACAGCGGCCCAGCAGTGGCCACGACCTGCAGCAGCATAAGGACAGCCTCAGCAGAACCTCCTGTGAAAATCCTGGCAAGTTCCACCGTGTGGAAAAAAGTGCTTCCTGTGCGCCGCTCTGCACTCCGGGGGTTGATGTTTACTGGAGCAAGGATGACAAACAATTTGCTGTCATTTGGATTGCCATCTGGTCCATTCTGTGCTTCTTCTCCAGTGCTTTTACTGTACTCACTTTTCTGATAGATCCTCAGCGTTTCAAGTACCCCGAGAGGCCCATTATCTTCCTCTCGATGTGCTACTGCGTCTACTCAGTGGGGTACATTATTCGCCTCTTTTCAGGTGCTGAAAGTATTGCCTGTGATAGGGACAGCGGCCAACTCTATGTCATCCAGGAAGGACTGGAAAGCACTGGCTGCACCATTGTGTTCCTGGTTCTGTATTACTTTGGTATGGCAAGTTCCTTGTGGTGGGTAATCTTGACTTTAACTTGGTTCCTAGCAGCTGGGAAGAAATGGGGGCATGAAGCAATTGAAGCAAACAGTAGCTACTTCCATTTGGCAGCATGGGCCATTCCAGCTGTGAAGACCATAATGATCCTAGTTATGAGAAGGGTGGCTGGAGATGAGCTGACAGGGTTGTGCTATGTTGGAAGCATGGATGTGAATGCCTTGACTGGGTTTGTACTCATTCCTTTGGCTTGTTATCTAATCATTGGCACTTCTTTCATTCTTTCTGGTTTTGTGGCCCTTTTTCATATCAGGAGGGTGATGAAAACAGGTGGAGAAAATACTGACAAGTTGGAGAAGCTTATGGTCAGGATTGGTGTCTTCTCAGTCTTGTATACAGTGCCTGCAACTTGTGTGATAGCTTGCTATTTTTATGAAAGACTTAATATGGATTATTGGAAAATTGTGGCAACTCAACAGAAATGCAAGATGAACAATCAGACTAAAAATTTAGACTGCATGATGAATAACTCTATTCCAGCAGTAGAAATTTTTATGGTCAAAATTTTTATGTTATTAGTTGTGGGCATTACTAGTGGTATGTGGATCTGGACTTCCAAGACTCTTCAGTCCTGGCAAAATGTTTGTAGTCGAAGATTAAAGAAGAGAAGTAGGAGAAAACCTGCAAGTGTTATTACAAGTAGCGGAATCTACAAAAAACCTCAACATCCACAGAAAACTCACCTTGCAAAATATGAATCAACATTACAACCACCCACTTGTGTGTGACCAGGTTTTAGAAAAGACTATATATCTCACCTTACAGACTTACAAACGTCCACAGTAGCAGTCAGAAATTAAAAAATAAGTGGTGCTTTTTTTGTCAGAACAGTTTAATATCTCAAGGCAAAAAATGTATCATGCTGAATTCAGGACCTGGTGAATAACTGAAGGTAAATGTACTTGAGGAAAGGTTTTCAGTGAAAGAAATATTGTGAATTAAAACAGTCTCTTCTGTTACTAATTTGTAGTTAAGTACTTCATCCAACCCTCAGATTTATTAAAAAAAAAAACACCAACCAAACAACACCCTATTTAACTTTTTTTGTGTAGCTGAGCTGGATTTCCTACAGGTTTCTGAGTAACAAGGTATAGTCAAGTTTTATGGAGCAATGGTTTGATTTTAGAAGTGCCCAAGTGAGCATTGTCTCTTTAGGGAAACTAAGGTCCCAAAGAGGCCTATCCTCAGTAAGTATGCTATCTGTGAAAGAAACTTCCATGCTAACTTTGGAAAAAAAAAAAAAAAAAAAAAAGAGAGAGAAATCCTTTACAACTCATCTCAGCCTAGTGGGTTTGGAATGCCTAAAAATAGGTTCAATCTATAATGCTCACCAATATTCTTTCACTAAAAGAGAAACTTCCTGCACCAGACACAAACTTTGTGAATAAGAATAATGTGCAATACATTTTTTTTCTTACCATGACATGAAAAGAGAAACAAGTATTTTGCTGTACATAAAGACAACAAAAGAAATCTCTTAACAAAAGAACTAAGAGGTCTAGTCCTCAGAAACCCTTTAGTGTTACATTTTGTGGCTTTTTAATGGAAATCAAGCCAATGTTATACACGTTTGGACTGATTTGTGCAAAAAAAAAGGGGGGGGGGATCAATTCAAAGAGACCCAAAGGGCTTATTGACTCTTTCTATTGTTAAACAAATTCTCACTATGAATAGATCAAGAAGCACTAGATTCTGCAAAGGGAAGCTTTGTATAGAGTGATGCTCTTTACTGTGCTGGGGGTGCACAGTTTTGTGCTGTATATATTTGTAATATACAATTATTTTTCATGCTCCACTATTTTATTAAAAATAAAATATGTTCTTTAGTTTGATAATTTTGTGTGTTCTAAACTTTCTCTGATGTGCTTTGTGGTTAATAAACTTGTTTTCTCAATTCTTTGATAAAAGCACTTTGAATATAATAGTTGTTATACTTGCCTGCAAGTATAAGCAGATAGAACAATAATTTACTCAAAAGAAATTGCAAGTTGGAATTAAATGGTTTTGAAGTTGCATCTTGCTGTGAGCCTCTGCAACTGAGAAAACTGAATGGGAAGAAGCTTTAGAGATGTAAAAAAGCTGCAGTGATGTAGAGTAGTACCATGTTTACAAAGCACTGAGATTACAACAATGATCCTTGGTTAACACCCCTTTAAAATTTGCATAGGGTATGTTCAGCATGTTAAAGATAGCTGGCTCACTTCAGTACGGTTTGAATACAATTCAGTCTCTACTTTTCAGGGATTTTTTTTCCCCTTTAACTGCTGAAAGTACCACTATTATTTGGGAAGAGACTTCGGGAAGATCGGGGGAAGAAGAGGAGAAATATAAATACAGCATTTGAATACTACTGTAGGAAAGCTATATGATAAAGTTAAAATTGTAAATACATTTTCAAAAAGTTTTTAGTGGAGCATGATTTTGTATGAACCCGAAGTTTTCCATGCAGTTAACTAGCAGGCTGTGTGATCACCTGGTGAGATAGTAATATAACCTCACTTTCTCACACAGGCTGTTCTAGAAAACCCTTTATCAGGTATCTCATCACAGAAAGAAGTGAGGTCTTAATGGACTTTGGTAGAGTGAGGATCCTTGTGACAGTCATCTTGTGACTAGGAACTTTATAACAAAAGAATCTTTTTTAGCGGTCTAGTTTTTCAATTTATCTGTGCAGTGCGACAGATAAATTTTTGTCGTCTTTTTAAATATTTCTAGCAATGACTAGGAACTTGAATGACAAAAAATGATGTTTCAGGTATTATTAATCTTCATGTCTAAAATGCACATATGCAAATCAGCTTTCAAAATAAAATTTATCTTTTGGGGGAAGAGGAAATATCTTTTTCCTCCTTTGTGCCTATGTGCCACTGTTTGATACACAGCTTTCAGATGCCTTGGAAGTTAATCCTGTCAGAGCACACCCTGCTGGAGCCAAAGTAGGACATTGCACTAAAGAAATCCACTTCTGAAACTACTGAATTAATGCCTTTGCATCTGTATATATTTTAGTTAAGATCAATTACATTAGATCCTAAGAAATACAAAGTTTTAAAATAACCTGTGGATTGCAAATTGCTACAGGAATTCTTCAAATATGTGTTTTGTCATTATGTGTGTCACTGTGCCAGTAATGTATCTGCCTCACAAATTTTCTCTCTGATGTAAAGGTTAGTGCCGGTTTTACTAGCGGCAGATTTGTTTAGAGAATGGTTTCAGGCTTCACTCTAAAATACACTAGCCACTGAAATAAACATCTCACTATTTTTGTAGACTGTAGAAAATGATTTGCTTTCATTGTTGATCATGTATTTTTACAGTCTGTTACTAAGATTCTGGAAGAGAAAAGAAATGAAGAAAGATGCTCAGCAGTGGCTGAATTCCTGCTGCCATTCTGAGTTTAAATCAGTTGTCAGCTTAGGCCCTTCATTGTCACCAGAGCAGAACTGCAAGTTCTATGAAAATGCCAAATATGAATGCTTGGCTAGATGCATCATGTTACAAACAGATTCTTGCTAAACTGTAAACTAAGTATTTAGATTTGATTTCAGCTTTGCAGTTATTTGGGATTTTTTTTTTTTAATTGGTAAGCAAACTAGATTCTTTAAGTAAATAATGACACTGATTTCATTACATCGGGACTAATCTACTGTAAATGCAGCAGAGTATGGCGATTGTCTTTAAGGAGATCTTAAGAATGAATTAATTCAGAAATTGTAATTCTTACTGTCCCATAACTCATAACAGTCTTAACAGTTTAATATTGAAGTTGCTACTTAAGGAATTGGAAGCTTACAACTATTAAGGGAAAATTATATATTTATTTCCACAACATTTCAGTGATTTAATATAACATTATGAATAATTTAACAGAGAATTTTATTCTTGTCTTAGAAGTCTGCACATTAGTTAAGTGATACTTATAATAATAATAAAACAAAAAGTCTTTAAGAAAATATATCACAAAAAATCCTATATTAAACTTATTAATTTTTCACAGTATTTTTATATTTTAGTAAAATCATGTTCATATCTTTATTTGTTGCATTTTATAGGTTTTTTCTCTTAAGTACTGTCAAGGCCTATTGGATATTTGCTTATCAGTAGACTTCTAAGAAAAGTATCTGTATGTGGATATATTAACAATTCAGTCACTCCATAGCAAACTTGTTGAGGAAGTAATACAAGTCCAGAATGTCCTTCTGGAAAGGATATTTTATCACAGTCTAGTGGCGTTTATCAGCTAAAAATATCTCCAAAATATTCATTCTGTTAGTGTATACATACACTGTGAATCAAGAATCAGATGGTTGCACAGGCTTGTGTACAAGTGCTCTGTTCTTTCCCATCGGAGCTGTGGCTTACCCATGAGGGTAGAAGTTGTCTCAAACGTGTAGGTTGTGACCATGCAGATTATGTCTCAACATTCAGGTAGAGATTCATATGTTAGGGACAGGTAGAAGAAACATAGAAAGTTCCTTTGTTTTGGCAAGGGTAGCTTGGTGTAGAGTACTTTTGTTTACTAAAGAGATTAATGAGGTAAGAGTGTGAGATCAGCAGGGAAAAATGGGATTCAGAAAAAAAAAACCCACAAAATTCTATTTACAATAATATGAATCTTGTTTCTCAATGAAGTGCCAATGCTTCTTGTAAAGAGAAATAAAATTAAGCTCAATAGTTTCAAGGTTTAGTTTTAGGTATGACGTATTAGGACACTTTGAACAGTACAGTGCAAGCACCATGGTTGAAAGGATGTGAGGAGCTCAGTCATGGAATGTTCAGATCTCTTATCAGATTTTTCCCAAAGTAGCATTTCATATGTATGTTATTATGAAGCCATTATTCACATATGGCTGTCATCCCATGGCTTCAAACTATATGAAAGGCCCAGTAACAACAATGTCTGTAACATACACCCTTCTTATTCTAACACTTAAAAATCCCATGGCTTCAAGGGGATAGTTCTGTAATGATGGGATATTATGTGCTCAGGTGGTCTTTTGATGACAGGTGGTCTCCAACAACAGATGGCCTCAAAGGAGGAACTTCAGTGCATTTCAGTTTAAAACATTTACACGTTTCTTAAAAAAAATTTGAAATGTTATCCTTGTGTAATGTTCTTAAGTATTTTAGACAGAGTAGCCAAGTTATTAACACTGACAGATGATAAATCAGGGCATCCTTTAAAAGGTGGGTGATGGTGATTATGTGGTCTTGGAGCTTGCTTTGATCAGAAGTGACAGGCCTGTAAGGTCTGTGCCACTCAATCCCCCCTGAAGGGAGATCAGCACCTGTTTGCACTTTGAGGCTCCTCTACCTCCCACTGCCTTCCAGCACTATTTCATCTTTTTTAACACACTTGATGTTGATTGGCTTTAAGCAAAGTCATTATTCATTTACAAAACACTCCTTGATGGAGCTTACTCAAAACTGTATTTCAGTAGTAGTGTTTGTGCTGTTACAGGTAAGGTTGTATCGACATTCCCATGACAAAAGCTTTATTTTCAGTGAGCTACAAGTTAAAATCAGCCTGGGTGCTAGTATAACCTGGTTTCATTTTTTTTGTCCAAACAATAGTATGTATTGCCCATGAATCGGTTCAGCTTGAGCTTTCTGTATCTTTACATGTTTATGCAGAAAAGACACATGATCAGGTTTGTGAAACAAAACAGGTCCTGGTTTGGTAGATCTGATGTTAGCTTAATAAATACTGTTCCAAATAGCTTTGTCTTCCTTAGGAAATGTAATGGATATTTCTAGAAAATAGCCCAAAACAAGACTTTGACTTCACGAAGGGCCATATGACAAGTCACAGAAATGAGTCTCCATTGATTATTTAATGTTGTATATGCAGGACCTTGGTATGGACTTGCCAGTCTAGATGCAAATACACGCTGCAGTCAGCAGCACCTCATTAGTTAATTCTAATGTGTCTGAGAACAGATGTGGTTTGTGCCTGTCTGGTTTGGGAGCCCAATTCTGCTTTTCCTGTAGTAGCAAAGTTAAAGCTTTGGGGAGCTGCACATCAAAGGCAGGACTGAATGATCATTGTGTATATTTGTAAGGCATTGTTTAAAAAGGAATTCCTTCAATTTGTTGTCACCAGTTTCTTCCTTCTATTCTTCAAGCTCTCCTCATAGATCTGCTCCACTGAAATCAATGGATGTCTGACTAATTTCAGTGTATGCTTTGAATCAAACTTCTTATCTCAGGGAAAGCATGTGCTACACGGAAAGTCATTATTTTGACTTTTTTTTTTCCCCACATCTGAGCATTTTTTTGAAAGTCCTTATATGATGTAAATTCATGATACGGAAAAAAAAAATGAGTGAGTGAAATTATTGCAATGAGATTTTCAAAATGTGCTACTATGTTAGAATGGACAACGTATAGTATGTTGCAAAACAAGGGATCATTTAAAATAAAATTCAGAAATATTGGATGTTGATAATGGAATGGAGTGGAAATTATTATTTTTTTTAGGTTATTTAGGCTTTTTGAGAACGCTGCACTTATATTTATTGCAGAATGATCAATATTAATAAATCTTCATTTCCTGCTGGCAGGATACCCCATCAAAAATTCTTCAGTCAGTTTACATCTTTGCTCATGAGTCTACCTTTTCCAAGGGGCTTAGACCTATAGTATCCATGGGAGCTAATGATGAGCAGCAACATTTTGAGTTGAGCCCACAATGTGCTCCTTGTTTCCTCCTTTCTTCACTGATCAGCACTTCTGTTCCCCTTCCCCTCTCTTCCACTGCTGATCAGTCTTTCATCATCTGCATGTGACTTGCTTCTCTTACCCTCCTCTCAAGTGATCCCATCCTTTTAGTCTCTAATCTGCCCACACACAGCTTTCTGTGGTACTGGCCAGTAGCTATGACTGCTTTGAGCTTTTTTGTTCGACATAAACGAAAAGATATTTCAAAACTTGTGTTTTATCTTTCTTTTTGGATAAGGACTGTGGTAAGAAACAGAGGTTCAAAGTTCTGAGCTACCAAAGGTGCTGATGAACGCAGGAGACTGTCAAGAAGAGACTGCCAGTTCTGAGCAGGTGCCTTAAACTTGAAAATAATCTTTTGTTGAAGCCAAGCATTGTTTGGTTCTGTCTTATATTTGTTATTTTATATTTCCTTTATCTGACACTAATATCTATCTCTGTGAAATAATAAACAGGAAGGGGAGAAAGAACATTTGATCAATTGATAAAACAGGGAAAAAAAAACCTCACCTTGCACTCAAAAGCTTTTAGCCTGAGGAGAGGTTTGTATGCCTCAAAGCTTGCAAGTTTTTCCCAGTTATACCCAGCTGGTCTAATAGAAACATTCTATCTGCCTTCAGCCTGTCTTTCTCATATCCTTAGTTCTTCACAGCTATAGCAATCCTACACTTACAACTACATTAAAAATAGCAATGATGAGACTGATTTTGACCTTCATGGTTCTATAACTCAACAAAGTTTAAAACTGGACTATGATCACTACAGTAATTTGATAACATTAGAAGTCATGGTATTGAAATCTGGACCTTTGATATTCTTTCTGTTATACCATTTTTCTTCTTTTTAAGAATTTAGTGAATCTGGTAAAAATATTTTTATTTCATATTGTCAGCATTTTGTCTTGTAAATTGATTTTTAAAGAAAGGACAGATTACTACTGAGGTTTTAGGCTTTTTAATTACTGTAGGTGTTCAGGGTTTTGGGTTTCTTTTTTGAATCCTGTCATCTTTTTTCTTTTTTAAATTACATAAAAGAACCTTTTTTGTTCTTTAGGATACTGATTTTAGTAATGAGATATGACAGTTTCCCTAGACTTATCATCTTTTTTGTAACAATCTCAATGCAGCCTTTTAGGTTCTTCAATAAGCTTTTCTTGTTTGACATAAGACACGTTGGTAACATTTTTATAAGTTATTCATTGACAATTATTAGAGAATAAAACCCAAGCTACATGTCTACATATGATTTTTACTAACTTAACTTGTTCAATTTGAAACCAGATTAAAAAAACTATTTAATTAAATGGATGCAATTCCAAGTGTAGACATGGTGATAACTGTAAATTTTAAGGACAGACCACTGAACCAAGTAGTGTAAAACTGAACTGTGGGATTTGGAAAATCAAGTCTCACTGTAGATGGTTTTGAGCTTGCAAATCTTTTTTAGGTGTTTTTAGTAACTTCCATCTTAGAAATTTTGGGAATTGAAGCATAATATGAGGACCATAAGCATAATGCAATAGTACCATTCTACTGTATCTTTATGACAGTTTAAGGTATTAGGTGCTGCCCATTTATGGAACAGAAGTACTGCCGAGTTTGGATTTTTATTCACAAACACAGCTCACAAATTATCTAAGCTTTAAGCCTTCTTTATGAGAGTGGTAAAGTTACTTTGCACAGGAGTGGCTGTTACAAATACTGTCATGGTTAAGAAGGGACAGACAAAAACCTTCTCCTGCAACTTAAAAGTTTGCTCAAGCCAGTGTTTTTTGGAGGCTATCTACAATTTAGCTTGCTCTTTCCTCTGTGCTCTTTTACAGCTTTGTACAGCTCAGCTCTGAATTCCAAGTGGCATGGGACAGACCGGTAGATATATTTTGTAAGTTCTGGGCCAGTCATAACCAAATAATCATCCAGAAAATTTAATTAGCAAGGGTGAGCCTGTGTTTCAGCTGACTTTCAGCTTAGCTAGTCTGGAGCGGTACTGAAATGCTTGAAATCTTAGCTGAAACATATATCCAAAACTTTTAAAGTGGACTGACTGTTATTGTAACACCATCCATAGATAGTGCAAACTGTACTGCTGCACAGCATTTGGGAAGTGTCTTACAAAGAGGTAGGTAGCTACAGTCCTGGGTAGTAGTTTTTGCTTTGTTTCAGTCTTGCTACTGAGATAGGAACATAAAGAGTGGATCAAATTTTATGTTTCTTTTCACACTCTGTAATAGCTCTTCAAGAACCTCCTTTGTATACCTAACAAGGAGAACTGTGTGAAAAAGACTTCTGAATCTTGAATGCTGTAGGGTTGTCTTTGATAGCAAATTTCACAATACAGTAAACACTGACTGAGTGTATCTATATGGAGTGAGCTGAAACTTTGCAGATTGTGAGTTCCTCCAAAAAAAAGAAAGGAGAAAGAAAACTGAGCATAGGTAGTAAGTAGGCTAAAGATACTGAGAACAGAACCATGGGAGAGGAGGAAGGAAGGCACAACTGCCTCAAGGGAGTTCTCATTGTGTAAGTCCTAAAGCTAGAGATACACAAACTCAACTGCTTATTTTTTGCACGTTAATATAATCTGGTTCCCAGAAGCTTTGGTTTCCATCATACTGTTCTGACCCACTACTCTCCTCACAGACACAGAAATGACATTCACAGATTTTGATTCTTTGATTCCCTGGTTATCTTGTAGAAGGGCAGCAATCTTTACAGCGGAATCTGATTATCTAATGTTATGCACAGTATTTTACACAATTAGAAGGGAAGAGTATTACAGTGTTACATCTTTTGATAAACTGAAGTTGCCAACATATGGTTTTTGAAGCAAATTACAATGCAGTGACATGAGAAGGTTTGAAGAACAATCAAATTCAGAATTCCAGCCATTACTGGTTTTGTTAATTAACTTATCTGGGGCAACAGGTTCTCCTGCATGTTGCTTTGAAATTTCCACCCTTAGAGCCCACATAGTTTGGACTGTGAAGGGGTGTATTATGCAGCTCTTTGATCACTTTTGAAAATTACTCAAAGCCCTTCATTTGCAGCATACGATAAAAACAAAATTTTAAAGGCAGAAAAAGGTATGTTCTTTACTCCTTTTTTAACACCCAAATTTGGCTTCATATGGATTGTTGATGGTTAGTGACCTCTGAACGAGGTACTTAATGAACCAGATTCTTCTTTTATTAAGTAGCACAGGAAACATTGATGAGATTGGGGGATTGCCACATTTAAAGAATAAACTGGACATCAGCCTAAGAATGACTGGACTAGGTCCAAGTGTTTGTTTCTTTCAGCCTTTGATAACCAGAAGCCGCTCTCTTCTGTGTATGCACAGATTGGAATGGAGTGACTGGCAGTCTGAGGAGGGGAAGACAAACTCGCATCATCCACGGGGTTTCAGGCATGACACAAATAACACCAAAGCAGAATCACAGCCAGAGTGAGTACGCAGTGGATCATACACTCTCTGATAAAAAAGCAGATTCAAGTTATCGATAAATACTGTGTGTCTCCTAGAAAAACAAAATTCTGAAAGGAATAATTCAGAAGGTACTTTGAAGACTCAAGCTTATGTTTCCGTTGTACAAATTCTGCACTCAAATCTCTGTCTGCTGAAACTTAGATGTGTCTCTGGAGCCCAGAAAGCAAACTAATGGTTTTCTTTTTGACTTGGGAATCATAAGGCTCAAAAGGGCTGAAAACGTCGTAGTGACCTTTTTGTGAAACTCGCGGAAATGTTGTGACATGGGTTTGCAGCTTTCATCTCTGCACTGCAACCTGTGCAGATTGAAGGTCTCCATTGTGCAAGGTAGACATGCCCAGACTCACTTTAACGCCAGTCAGGAGCACAGCTCCGGTCCTGTGATTCCCGATCCTGTGGTGAATCCCATACATAGTACCTAATCCACAGTCCATGCCCACGGAAGAGTTCCTGTTTCCAGATTGAAGAGAACCAGAACTTTTTTCTTCCCCTTTACCACCACAGTAGCAGTAGAGGTTTTAAATATCAACACTGGCAGTGACACTTTTTGGTTTCGTGTACGCTTTTGTACTAGTTTGAAATAATTCTGAGGTAGAAGCTGTTTCAGTTTGGCAACCCCTGTTAATGTCCCTCTCCTGCAAGTGATCTCCATTTGACTGCATGTTCCCACCTTCTTGTGTTAATGATCACTGTTCAGCCGGGTATTTAAAGCATCAAAGAGCTGCTGTTTGAAATGCAACCTTAAGCAAACTACCCATGTCTACAGCAGAACTCAGAATGCAGGAGACTGATGTTCTGGTTCCTTGTTTGATGTGTTTAACACAACAGACATATCTACAACTTGGCATTTAAAAACATCAACAAAAACAAACAACTTAGTTTCATTTCCATAACAAAAAGTTCCTTGGACTTGCAGGGCGGTTCCTTTGAAATGCACAGTTGTTTCTGTCACTGATGGGAGAGGGGTCTGTGTAGTCTGGAGCTCAACCTCTTGTTTCATACACACACCAATAGGCAAAATTTCAGTAAATGAAATCTATTCCTTCCACATGCTAGAGCATTTAAAAACAAAACAAACAAAACAAAACCAAAACTGCAGGGGCTCTGCCATTATATATTTTTCCTAAAGTAGTCTTTTTAAAGTGCTGATCCAGTGCAAGACTTGCAACTCATTTTAACAAGTACAAATCAGCTTGTGACTGATGTCGAAGGCTACAATTCATAATACAATTCCAGTAATAACCCCAGTCACTATAATGAGTGATTCATGACTTGTTTTTTCATTATATCTGTTCAAAAACATACAGTACTCAAATAGTTATAGTCTGTGAGTAGTTTAGTAAGTGTATATGACAAAATATCCTTTTCTATCAACACAATCTGACAATACATAAAACTGTCTCCATGAGAATATTGAGTATGTTATTTCAAATCTGTAAATTGTATTTCAAGGCAGGTTTAATATTTTGGATTTGTACTTTAAATGTACAAGTGGCACTTAAAGAAACTCTGTAGTGAGGTTTTTTCTTTTCCTTGTTTTCACAAAGAAGGCCTCCCTAAATTATCTTCTTTTCATTCTGATTATTTGCAGAAGTAATTGCTGAAAACAACAAAGCAATCAGCAAAGCAAATTCCCAAGTTAATAAGAGCGGTTCATGTTAGGAAAGGAATAGTTGGTTTCTATTTATTTTCTGTGTTTCCCATGAGATGAGTGACACATGATTAATGTGTTACTGGTATATCTCAGACCTCTGAGATAAATGCTAGTACAGTAAAAGTGACAGTAAAGTAATCCCTTAAAATATATTGTGGCACTCTGTAGTGCAGAACATAACAAGCTGGGCCCTTGAGTAGGACCCAGACCATGAAGCAGTAGCTAAAATAAATGCTCAGAATTTCATGAATTTGAGTCTGCTATCTTAGATCTTTATATGGCTTCAGTTAGTGTAATATCTGATCACCTCAAACTGTAACGTTTGTTAATCTAAATATTAACACCAAAGCTATATCATCCTATTACAGATAGTGAACTGAAATGCAACAGAGTGTAGACAAGTCGTTCCCAGCTAGTGAGGCATGAACATGTTAGAAGGGAGGCACAGCTGAATTGCTGCAGGCACTGTGGAGCCGCTGACTCACACAGGGATGGAGGGGTAAATTACTCCCAGTCAGCGGAGCTGGGAGCCACAGTTTTTAGATACAGCATCAACAATATCTTACATCTGCATGAAGCCGTGGTTCCCACAGCTGCTGTGGAAGAGGTGCTTTAGGAACACTGCAGGAGCAGAGTGTCACTGTCTTTCAGGAACAAGTTAGAGCTGACTGATGGTATCTGGCCAGTGTTCTCTCAGTTCCAGAAAATTCATGAAGCCACTAGACTTGTTGTCTCTCATGGGGCAAGCTGATATCTTGGCACGACTCCCATATTCTTCTGGATTCCTGTGGGTAATGAGGAACCAGCTTTTTTGTATAAGGGCAAGACTGGTATCTTGCCTCGGTGCTGGCTCTTTCATCTTCATAAATTCAGTGAGAACAAAACCTTGAATTACCAGTCTAAAATGTAGGAGTGAAGCTAAGGCAGGGCAAGAGAAGAGATACGGCTTTTGAAGAGGAGTTTGAATGGTAGAAGTTTGGAAGAGAGTGGAGCTTGGTATATTGAAGATATGGGGACTTACTGAATACTTTTTTCATAAAATAGAACATGTGATTGGGTGTCTAAGATTTTATTTTCTTATTTTATAAACATTCATAAAATAGTATCTATGATGAGGTTCTGGGAGCAATCAAAACTTCAGATCATGGGCAGTAATGATAGCAGATAGTTCTTCCCATGACAATATGACTGCAATGTCCTACACTAGCATCCCCAGTTTTGCACTTCATGGAGTAGTTGTTGCACCTCAGCTTTAGATGTTACAATATAACATTTGATTTTTGATGATTTATTCTGCTAGTGTATAGTTACTGTACAGTCAATAGATTCTTCATTACAGTCACTCCTTTTTGCTGGAGAAGTTTGATTCATCTGCCAAAATCTAGCATTTTCCTCAGATTATCTAAGAAATCTCACAGTTTTCATTAGTTCCTTTTGTATATATAGACATGATGGTACCTCCAGAACCAAGTTCAGAACTGAAAAAAGACAAGCAAAGTATCCCACCCTCCCTTTGGAAAAAGCTTGTAGAACATTTCTGAGAAAGGGTGTGAAAGAAAAGAAGTAGGATTATTTAAAAAATATTGGAGCAGACTGGACCTGTGATGGTTGTCACCACAGGAATCAAGCATTCTCTGAAATTTTCGCAGAAAAAGTGGTGAGAAACAGAGATGGTGAACAAATAGCCTTCATCACAAGAAGAGGACATCTTGTTTTCAGGGCCATTTCACAGGCAGTGAAGATAGTACCTGAGATCTGCTGCAGTAGAGTCCATGCTCTGCCCAGTTCCTAAAAGTCAGATAACGACAAAAGAGCTTTGAGGCAGCTGATCCCATCAGCACAATGAATCATTCTCATAAAGAAAATAATAAATTATAAGACAAGTTTAGAAATTCTATTCTAGCTTTTGTTCCCCAAATAGGAATCTTTAAAATACGTTGAAAATTATGTGAACACAGTCTGGTTTATTGCAGTGCCTATAAAAAAGCTGTAGGTTATTTGAGGTTTTTTTAAACTCAGTTCTTTTTGTTCATGACCCTGGTGTAGTCTGGGATTGGTCACTATGCTTTTGGGAGTGCCTGTGCCAGTCAGAAACAGGGCAGATGCAATTACTGGAAAATCATCTCTTCCTGTCAGTTAGAAATTTTGTCAGTGAGGAAGAGGAAAAAATGCCCTATGTTTCTATTTTTCCTTTAAGCTGCTCCACCTATTAATTAGGCCACACACCCTTGGCGAACATAGTATGGACAAGAAAGACTGGCCTCAGTGATCTTAATAACTGCAAAAACCGGTATGTATATTATACTTTGACTTCAGCAGATGAATAACATTCACGGACACGGGAAATGTAGAACACCTAGAGAAAGCTCAATTCATATTTAAGAGGAATGAATAAGTAAAAGGGCCTTATCTCTAGGGATTTACCAGTTATCACCATAGTTTGAATTGCATAAGGGTAGGAGGGAAATGATGCCCCTTTCCACCCATCAGTCTCCACCCATGGCAGCATGGTGCTAATGGAATGTTAGGCATGAGGGATAATTAAAAGCGTTGTAATAACTGTACAGAATGTGTCACCTTTGCCTGCAGCTTCACCATCATCTCAATTCACACCCTACCCCTTTCTTTTTGCTCCACCCAGGGTTTGGTTTCCTTCACCCACTCATGACTTTTGTGCTATCTTTCCATGGCGGCTGAAACAGCCTCCCACTTTCTGTTGCCTTTTCTCCAGAATAATAACTGGTCTGGTCATCACTGCACTGCTGTATACATAATGACTGAATTCGTGAAGTTACCAAACACTGATTAAATCAATATCAGCCATAATCAATATTCTTATCTATTAACAACTGACCATAATATATATATGCAGGTAGGGTAAAAGTCAGGCTACAAGTACATGATACAAGATGAGCAAAACCAAAAGAGACAGGCATATTATTAGTGCAGAAACATGGGCCTCAGCTGGTCTATCTCCTATGCTGAGTTGACATTCATGCTGATCCTGTTACAGAGGACAGGATAGATGTGACTGGTTTATGACATGGATATCCACATTGTGCTTAGAAGAATGTGGGACTTGAAGCCATTTAAATCATTTCCTGTGGAATCAGCATTTGTTCAGTAATACTCCACTCACCTGCCTTTTCTTTTTCCAGTACATTGTGCCTTACTAACAAATGAACAGGTTAAAAAAGAGGAGAGTGCTGCACAAGACACAGGGCTGACTTCCTAGCTAAACTAGGAACTCAACTGCTAAAGGGTTCCTCTGGTGAGCTACAGGCTTTAAGAGAGCAATTCCAGTTTCAGGTGGGCCATATCATTTATCAGAAGTGAGTGCAGTTTTCTACTTTGAATATCCAGTTTTTGAGATGAAATGCATCATCTTGCATAAATCAAGGCCAATCAGCTCTTGGCAAAGCTTTAATCAGTGATGGACCATACAGAATGATCATACATTTTCAAGTGGATGGGACAGATTCTGTTCTTTCTGATAGCAGTATCATTGCCAAGTAATCCCATCAGCTTCAACAGAGTACATAGATGCATTCTATGATAGCTGAGAATGGCCTTTGAATGTACTCTCATAAACTATGTATGTGCCTCTTCCCTTAACTTCTTTTCCTAGTTAGATGCTGTTAAAAAGCAGGCATTGTTTTCCATTGTGAACCTCTGAAGCTAAAGAGGTGAAATGAAATGAGCTCAGTAAGTGTATGGAAGAGATCATAGTTTAGGAGGGAATCTTGAGGTAGGTATTTCACCTGGTGTTTTAAGTCATGAGTATTTGATTTACAGCTATCCCCAATGGTTTTGAAAAGCTGCTTGAACTCTGCTTCGTTTCATGTTTAATTTTTACAAACACCATGGTGTGTGGATTCTCACTAGCTAACTGTAAGAGACAGAAAAGATGTTTTCCATTTTGATCTATAATTTGACTATTTCTTTTTCCTCAGGGATAATCAAAAGTTACTAAAAAACCACATTATTTGGTTATTATTACTTTTTAATTTGGGCTGATCTGAGTATTTGAAAATCATTAGTATTATATTCTGTTGTTTTGCTAATTTTGGGAGTTTTTTAGCTCTTACTGAAGAAATTCCCCTCCTATCCAAACTAAAATCTCATCACATCTTTCTGACAACAGTTTGCCTAAAAGCTCTGGTCCTTTCTTTCTTTTTCTGAAAACAGAATGGAGTGGAAATATTGTCATGCTCAGGGTGTACAATGTGAACTGTATTTTTTACCTTTTTTTTCTCTGCAGTTCATCACAGCTAAGCTCTATGGAAAGCCCAAAATTTCTTTTTGCATGGTGCTTCTAAACCCCCTTTTCTATCTTTCTCTGAAGCACTGGAGGTTGGCCACAGCTTGAGGGTGGATTTGGCAAGTGGTATTAAACTCTTACAAATGCCTGGTTGATGAGTCTTACTCACACACCCAGCGTTAGGCTGATTGCCTGATTTGGGGTCAGGAAAGAAGGAATTTTCTCTCAGGTCAGACTGGAAGAAATTGAGTTTTTTAGATTTGCTTTTTTTTACTCCTGTAGTGTGCAACACACACTTGCTAGAGTCATCTAACAAATACAGTGCTTAGCAGAGGCATAAACCACTGGTAATATACTTCATCTTTTCTATCCTCTTTCTAATAGTAATTATTACTCTGTCCCTCAGTCTTTTACTTCAGGTCTAAACTTCACTATGTGATGGTGGGAAGTGTCTGTGAAAGGTAGAGAGTAGCAATTTTGTGGACCCTTCTGGATGAGCATCTAGTGCATGGTTGTCTCTGAGGGATCATGGAGTTGATGATTCAGATGCTCTTTTCTAGTAACAAGCTCCTATGAGAAAGAAAAAACTGTTGGAAACAAATACTGATATTTTTACTGCTATGAAACTAAAAAATCGATCTGTTTATTTTTGGATTAAAAAGACGTATTTTACAGATACAGTATGTTGTTTTTAAATTCAGATTAAGTAGAATTTAATTGGGGGGTGGGGGTGGGGGGAGGAATTCTGAGTCAATACTAAGTTTTGACCTATGGTGGAAATCTTCAGAATTCCATCCTTTCTGATATTGGTAAACATAACATGGCAATATCTATTTCTGCAGATGACTAGTTCCCAAGGGAGAATGACTAATTCCATTTAACTGCCTACTCAGGTTACTGTGTGACACAACAGAATCAACAGGTGACTCAGCCTATGTAAGGATCCAGAAACCTCTAGGCCCTCTGTCCTTTGATTTAATTACTAGATCTCAGTGAAAGTACAGGACATAATTACAAAGGTTGTCGGTGCCACAAAAATGCAGCCTGAAGTACGCAGATCCCCTCGTGACATATACAGGCAGGTAATTTGGTTGGTAATTGCCCCAATTACAAATTCAGATGCAAGCATTTGTAGATACAAGAAGAATGTTTACATTTCTTTTCTTTGAAAATTTTGAACTCTGTGTACAATCCTACAGATACCCAAAGTACTGGTGAAACCTTGGCACATATTCTGTCTTCTGTGAGATTTTTTCTACTTCTGCAATTTTATAGATCATTTCCCACACAGAATTATGTGCTGCAAAGTGCATTTTCTGGATTTCCAAGAATGAACATTGACCTTATTCTAGGGAATATCACTTTTTTTTTTTTTTCCCTATACATTTTCTGTACGACTTAGATTCCTTTTGGGCTTTGATGGATTAAGAAAGAAATATCTCTTCTTTTCATCATTCTTAATAATGAATAATAAAAATGCTCAACATAATCTATGTTCTGTTCTAAGAAGCTGAGTACTTCACGTAAGTATTTGTTAAACAGGATTTTTCTAGCAGTTCACTTTCTGTTGGTTTTATCCACATTAAAATTTCATCTGCCAGGTGATTTCTCAATTAATGTAGCATTATGTAGTCCACATAAATAACACTGGTTTTCAACTATATTAAAAAAAAAGGTAAAGAGGTAACCAAAGCATATTCAACTGATGCAAAGCTTCATTGATTTTGTAGGAGATTCCCCAATTTTCATCACCTGAACATCTCACTCCAAAATATTTAAATTGATTTTTCATGTGGTTTACTTTGAAAGTAGACACTTACAAATTGCATAGAATCTTCTGCCTTTTTTCTGGCTCATTGATTTCCACAGTAAATGCACCAGTTGCAGAGTTAAATAATGTTTTTAACTGCCAGTCCTCCACATCCACCTAGGGCTGTAAGAGGTAAGCAGGATTCTCTCCATTTTGTGCATCATCACTGTAATTAAAGTCTCATATGCAAGATTATACTTTTAGTAATAGCCCTGTATTACATTGATCTCATCAAGACTTGAAAGGTTCTTTCGCAATTAATGCACAAGGGTAAACAATTGTCCTGTGATGGACAGAAAGATGACAACTCTGACATTACTAAGGCAGGGTGGCCAAAACAGAAATGATGACCTAACTGATTTAATTTCCTCTTTATTTTTTTTTTCACTGATTTCATTTTGTGGTTTGTTTTTTTTTTAAACCAGAATGCTGTTTTTTTTTTTTCTTCTTACCTCATACAAAGGAAACTCACCTCCTATCCAAGTTAAAATCTCAACACTGCTTTCTGACAACAGTTTGCCTATAAACTTTGATGCTTCCTTTCTTTTTGTCATCCTTATCAACATTTGGGTGTACTAACTTGAACTATATTTTTGCCTTATTTTATTTCTCTGTAGATCATCTCATTCAAGCTGTACGGAAAGACTTAATCTGCTTGCAAAACACATCCAAACTCTTTCTTTTTTTCCCTATACACATCGGTGAAATGCAGATTCCTCATATTGTACCTTAGTAGGTATAATCTCTTTCTGCCCATACCAGTGAATTCCATCTTATCTCAATTTTATCATCAACACATTACTGCAGAGGTTATCTTCCCGATTTCTTGGTTGGATTGTGCTGTGGCATGATCTGCTTGCGGCTTGCCTTTACGAGATGCCCCTTCTCCACCACTTCAAATACTTACAAGGCTCTTTGTGGGTTTTGTTACCTAACATCTTTCATACACTAGCTCAGTGTCATATCCATAACTACTCCTTTTGATGTCACCTTTATCACTTAATTATTATTTTTCAGTTAAGCTCCTTTCTCTGTATTACCTCTGTGTACAGGTGGAACATCTCTTAAACATCTCCTAAGTAATTGCATTGCAATCCCTGTCATACCTTTTAAAATGCTTACTCTGCTGTGATGTCTATACAAAAATAGCATTGGTTAAACGTCTGGTATAATCTAATTTCTTCTTGTTGTGCTGACCAATATTGGTGGCCAGGTTGCATGTGTCTTTCCTTCCCATCATCTTCCATAAACTCTCTGGGGAAAGAACCCCCAGTTCTTTTGTATGTGTTAGGGCATTGCAAATTGGATTCTGATCCATCACCAAAGTTCCCAGCATAAGTGCAATGAAATTAATACATTATTATAATTATTTAGGATAATTGTGTGACAACTGGCATTGTGTTTTGTAAGCTGGGCAATCAAATCTTCTACTTCAGGATATCAGCTGATTGCTACTTTGGTTGGGAAAGAATTATTGTATCACTTGTAACCAATCTTACAAAACCAGTCAGGTGCATTCTTTTCTTTTCTTTTTGCCTCTCTCTAAAGCATTTGTTGTGTTTCTGAGTCATAATCCCACTCTATCACATTAAATGCTTTTTCAGAAGTGACAGCTTGTAATAGCTCTTCTCCTATTGTCCCAACCTTGGCCCTATTCAAGTCTAAGGCAGTTTTAAAAATGCTTTGAAAATCCCACCCTTTGTCACCTGACTTTAATCCCGTTCATCTATATGGTAACAAACCCTTAGATATGATTCAAGTATAAACTATGAAAATTTGTTAAAATGTTCACAGCTGCATGAGTCTTAAGGTTTTGTTCCCTCTTGATTAAATATTTGGGGTTTTTGCTTAGCATTCATTAATACCAAAAGAGCCTTTGATCTTTCTTCCACTAGGGCGTGGAATCTGCCTGTTGTTAGACAGTACCAAGGCTAAACAGGTACTGAACTACTTTTGATTACACAGCTAAACCTCTTTAACAGAAGAAAGATATTTTGTTTACTTATCTATATCTGTAATAACAGTCAGGTGCATCAGAAGCTTGTGGAGAGACTGTACAATGAAAGCCTTCACCTACTTAATCAAAATTAGATGCCTTTTTTGGTTTTCAAGGTATAAACTTTTTACAGAACATGGTCAATACAGCCTTTCTGAATAAAAAGCTCCATAGTCAAGGGAGAGCCACTGATTCACTATGAGCATAAAACAATTCAAGAGGACAACTAATAGGAAGTTTTTCCTGCCTTTGTGGAGCAACAGATGTGAGCTGGAAGGCTCTAAGTCAAGCTGTATTGAAACAAGCTCTTTCTCAAGTGCTATAGATAGGAAATGCCTCTTTTTAATGGCTATTTTCATAAGAGAAGGGGAAAAACAGAGGAAAGAGCAGAAAAATATAGAAATGGAACAGGAAAGAAAGGAGAATGAGAAGGGGAGCAAGAAACCAAAACCAGGATCTGTTTTGATTACCTTTACAGGTTTGCTCTGCATTTACCCTTCAGCATGAATTTGGCACAGCAGAAAGTGATGTCCTTTTTGAGATGGTGGCTGCTGAGGGGAACCGCAGCACAAGACAGGTTTTTAAGGTTTTACACACAATGAAGTGCTGTAGTGCTGTGTGTTGCAATGCATACGCCCCTTTGTTTAGACTTTACTTTCTATGCTAAGGCCTTAGTCTCTCTCTGGCACAATTCCTACATTTAAAATTGGGATGACAGTACTGTTCATCTTCACTGGAGGGAGACAGAGGGAATCACATTCATTAAAGGATGTGAGAATGCTATTATTATGATAATGACTACGACGTAAATACATAGAAGAAACAGAAAAGCTATTATATGGTAAGGAGTCGAACATTCTAATTGTGCGTGTTAAAGGGTAGACAAAACTGTGGACGGGGTTTCAGACCCATTTTTAACTTGTTATACTAAGGAAATAAGGCTTTTATATATTCAAATGTTCATCTGTTCCCTCCTTAAATTTCTGTTCACCATACAAGCTAATTTCCACTAAACTTAAAAGAAGGGTGGAGATCTGAAGAACTTAAATTCCCCCATGTTTCAGGAGTTCAGCAGTCAGAGAGTAGAAGGTAGGGAAGGCTCTGCTCTCAGTTTAGGCAGACTGGTAGCACAGGCATATCTCACAGCCTGGCAGTACATACCAACATACCAACTGGTTAACCAGTGCAAATGTAGATTCATGCCTGTCAAAGCTTTTCCTATTTCTTGCTCATCCAGCAGGGCAAATAAAGGTATCTGGGGAAGGTGAGAGAAAGCTGCAGTGGGGAATCATAAAGGCAATGAGTGAAAACAGGGTGGATTATGGGAAAGGATTTAAGGAATGGCTTGGTTGGTAGTGGGAGGATCACTGGAGGTATTGCAAGAGTTGAAGTTGTTATTACCTAGAGGTATTGTCCCCGGTGACAGAGGGCAGCAATATGGAGACAGGCATAGGGCTTGATTTTTGTTCATTCTGGAAAAAAGGGGAAAACACAAGACAGAAAACTCTAAGTTTTGGGTTTTTTTGTTTTTGCCTTTTTTTTTCCTACGAGAACATTAACATCAGAAGAAAAAATCAAGTAGGATAACAAACAAAGTAAGGCACTGATATTGTAGATCTCTACAGTAATTTGATAATTTATCTGTACTTTTCAATATTCAACAAATTCCAAGCTCTTATTAACTCTAAAGTCAGCATTGTTACCAAACAGCAGCTGTTACAAGGTAAACACACCTGCTTCTGTGTTAGCCTTGCCATAGTCTAAATTAAAGAATTAGAAGAAACAAACCCACAGAAATGGAGACATGGCCATCTTTTATCCCTTTCTCCTAAGTTATATGTGAACTTCAAAGTCTAATTAAAACAATTTAAATACTAACGTGATTAAGCACATGTGATTTAATTTCATTTTTTCCTTTAGTTAAAATGAGGTTATTAATGCAAAGAAATTCTATTAATTCAACCTCTGAGTTAAAATCAGAAAAAGTTAGAAAATCCTTGTTCCCGTAATATAGCCTATGAACTCTCAAGCTTTGCTTTTGAGATAGCTCTCTTTTCATGCAATTCTGCTGGAGACGGGGTAGTTCCAGCTGTTTACAGGTAAAATATATTTCTGTTTGTGGAAGAAGTTGTATTATTAACCTCCCCTGTCTGCACCGAGGTAGAACAGTCTCTGCTTGGCTATACATGGAGACAAGCGCAAGCAAGCAAACCATAAGTACAGTGGGATACCACTGAAGATAAATGTATTTGAGCCCTACCTCCTCCTGCTGCCCAGGAAGAGAAGCTGCATGTCTGGGTCATGCCTGAGAGGAGGGAGATTAAATTGCTGCAAGTGTTTGGAGAGGAGGGGAGTCCGGAGAGGGAGCCCAACGGCAAATGGCAGAGGCTCAAAATGGCTGTGTGTGTATAGATTGTTTAACAGGCTTCTGATCCTTACTGGCAAACATCACTTTAAACTGTTTTGATTAATCTGCTTCCTAAATCATTCTGATAATAGTCAGCGAGTTACATATTAAGGTATGTGTGATATACCTGCCAAAAAGTCCTTGCTGTCATGCACAAACATGTATTTCACAGATGCAGCCTGGGTGAAAGAATAAGCCAATAGACCATTCTAAGAGCAGAGGTTCAAAAGGTTTTCTGCTTGTAACACTGTAAAGTACTTGGAAAGTAATTAATGACTTACCCACTCTGATACAGGAAGTCTGAGTCCCCAGGGGGATTAATCTTAGGTTTTCTGATCATTCTCTGAAACCGGGACAGGACTATTCTCTCCTTGCAAAATATTCTGAAAGTACTGAGTGCCTGTCCAGTCCATCCCATTTGAAATATGAATCAGATGCTTTTCAGATATATGAGCTCCTAGGATTAAATGTTCCTTTGTCCAAAATAATTTAGCACAGGGAAGTGATAGCAATGGAGGCATACGTCTCTTTCCAACCCTCCCTGCATTGCTTGTCAGCATTTTCACATAGGTTGCCTGCAACACTCAACAGTTACGATGCCAGGAATGATTAATATTTGGGTTTATTTGTCCTAGTATTGTTTGTGCTACATAGAGGCTTACTGTGTCACAGACAGAATAAATGAAATCAGCCTGTATGGGATGATTAGCCTATATAATTAAAGCCACTCAAGAAGCTGAGATCATCCATTCTGACACAGCCACTCTGTCTCACACACACGCACTTAAACAGAGAAAAGGATCTTTAGCTTACCAGGGAACAAAGCTTAGTATCACATCCAGCAGGCCCCATTCAAAATCCAAGAGGAGGATGCTATCTAAATTCCTGAGACTTTCAAGCTAGTTTGTTGGATGCAATGGATGCAAAAAGCCCTTTGATGATACAGTCACTCGATTGAGGGGAACAGCAGCTCTTGAGTTACTTGCAAGTTCCTCAAACAAGGCTTCCTTTTTTTTTTCGCCTCCACATACTGTTAGCCTGTGGTTCTGTGTCCTGTTAGAACAGATTGAAGAAATTCTCATTCCTGCCTATTCTTGGCCCCTTTATTCTTTTCTTCTGAATCAGTGCTTTATTTTGGTTGTGTCCCAAAGCAGAACTGCGACATTTTCTGGCCTAAAAATAGTAACTGTGGAAAAAGTAGAAGCAAGGTTCATTTTTTGTTGGTTTTGCTTTCAAAAGTGATATAAGGTCTGCTATGGAGCACAACCATCCAAACACTGAATCAGCAAAATGGAACAGATGGTAATCTGTGATGAACATGCAGAAATGAGCAGTTGTTGGAAGGGAAACCAGGAATCTCTTTTGCTGGACTTGTGGCCAGTGGAATAGTAATACAGACTCATGCGTGGCCTTTTACTGCCTTGTTTGTGAATTGCCCCCTTTAGGCTACTCTGGTACCCTAGAATTTTTAGCTAACATTTTTAAGAGTTGTTTCCACGGACCATTACTATTGTTACCTTCTGCTATGGTGAGTAGCTGTGAACAATACAGCAATAATTCAGGAGCAAGAATCTTAAGGAAATAAAAAGGTTGAGGATAGGGGTTGTAGAAAGAAAAGTAAGGAAATAGGTGACCTCTGAAAAAATAAAGGGGAGTAGGGTCATTATGGATCAGAAATAAAGTGAGTAAACAGGAATAGCTTTCATTCAAATTTTAGATACATTTACCTTTCCCTTTCTCTATGTAGTTACAGATATATAGGTATAGATATATTTAGCTCTCCTGCTACCGTTCATATTGTAGCAGTACCTCTGAGTTTCAGTTCTGTCTCAAGACATCTGTGTGCTAACACAGACCAAAAAGACTGTCCCTGCCCTAAATAACTTTTTCTGACTAGTGCAATATGATATTAGCAGGGCTTTGCAGCTACAAGAATCAGCTGTAAAAGGATGTTAAATCTAGGCCACTGCAAAAGAATCTAGTGAAATAAGGGGAGGGATGGAAAAGGAAGAAAAGAAAGTGAAACAGTAAAGATAATCACTGGGAAAATAGGTCCCATTTTGGAGGTTTTTTTCCCATGTACTCCATTCAGAAAAGGGCACAGGTGAAGATGAAAGGGAAACACTACAAATCACATCACAAAAATGACAGTGTGAAAAAACCCAGCCAAATGGTTTGTGAGACAGTCACTGTAGCAATGCTGGGAGATGTCAGCATTCTGGATATAATTATTAATTTAGAGTAGGGTATAATTAAAGGCAGAATTTGTCTTACCTGACAGAGGGAATAAAGTGAGTGTACCAGAACCCACTGTCCTACACACTGATGGAAGGACAAAACAAAATTTGGCACCAACAGTCTCTGATGTTTGAAAATTACTGATAGTGTAATCATAAGAGCAAATGTAAGGACTGCCTGAACAATTTTGACTGAGGGGTGTGATATATCTCATTATTCAATTGTAGGTAATAGCTTAATCCAAGCATGCTTTGAAACCAATTACAGTTCTGTTACTTTGACTTGAGCACTAAAAGGTCTCATGGAAAAGCTCAAGTGTAAGTTTTAAAGCGATGCAAAAGTTTTGCATGCACAGCTAAGTCAGGGAGAGCAATGTATGGGCTAATGTAATTTTTTCTAGGTTAGAACACATTAAAGGAGATAGTATAATATACAGTGGTAATGCTATAAATTGTCTAAGGGATTAGAAAGATAATTAGGACAAGACTGAAAGACTCACTGCCAGATGACACGCCTGCCCAGGACCCAGTCCTTCACAAACTGTCATGGCAGTGCAATGCAGGCCTCCAGCTGGTGATCATACTGCCACATGGGCTCAAGTGGAGTTTTCCCTGTCCCTGATCTGAGCTGCTGAATTCTCACATTGCAGAAGAGACTATCATCTGGACCAGCCATTGCATATGGCTGTAAAATAAAAATATTAATTACTTTTCTAGCTCAGATCCAGCTCCTGTCTGCTGGGAAAACTCAGTGCAGCTTAATTAAGTGAGTGGGGTGGTATCAGTAAGGAACTGAACTTCTGATAACTTACTTAGAGCAGAATTTTTACATTCACCAGATTTTACCAGTACATCAGTAGGAACTGGAGTTTCCAGGTGACCTAAAGATCTTGTTGGCCCAAGAGCACATCCATGGTTTTCCTCCAGCTGTATCTAACACTCTAATGGTACTAGATACTACCTCTTCCCATGAACCAGGTCTCTCCACACACTGGGAGGACACTGCAAAGCTCTATTGCTACTGCATCAAGTGCAAGCAGATGCTGGTGTAAGTTATTAACTGTCACTTTCAATTCAACCTGACAAGAATGAGTTAATGGAAGAGCTCCATTACAATGGTAGACAGGAAAATAAAAGCCACACTGAATCTACTTTTCTTGTCTCCCTTGTTTTCAAAGACAGTGCTACTGGCATAACACAGAATGCCCTGTTCATTCATTTGCTGATAATGCTTCTCCCTTTGGGGGTGAGACACAGCTACTTCATGGATATAGAGTAACTTATTCAACCACAAAGAGAAACCTCTTCCTTCTTTTAAACTGTTCTCAGACTACCAAAGCAGCTATTGATGATGACCTACATATTGCTGGCTACTTTTCTCACTAATAGCAATTGAAAATGGAGATAACAATCTTGTTTTTTTAAGTGCGTAAGATCTTATTTCTTTAATTCTTGTTTCTGTTATATTTGCTAACTAAAACTAAGGGATATATTGTACTGGGTGAGTCTACACCAAAGAATTTTAGAAAATGCTTGACCTGGGGTATGATCACTGTATTTATAGTTATAAATACAAATTAGCAGGTTTAATAAGCCAGACAGAGAGCATAGGACAAAGCTGGTCTTCAGTTTCACCAGTGGAAATGTAGAAATCTTGCATTCAGACCAAGAAGTTCACTGTGAAATGGAATAACTAAGAGAAGGTTTCTGCCTATTAGTTAAGCTTGGATGAAATCAGAGGATTTTGTTGTCATTTCGCTCTGCTGATTTTTAAATCACCTAGACCCATGTCAGATGAGATATGCATGGTTTCTCTCTGACACCTTTCCAATGTTCAGTCACAGATTGTACTGTAAAGTATTTGAGGAGTGGCTGTGTCTTAGACCATTGTCCTGAAGAAGATCCTGCGTACATTATGTATTTAAGATTTAAATAGTTCTTCAAGAGACTCGAGAGAAATTTTGGACATATTTAAAGTTGAGTATATGTGCAAGAATTTGGAAGTGTTGTGTGTATTAGTTGTCATATGCAAGTTTTTCTGCTGCACCCATGGGATTTTGCGATGTAAAGTGAGAGTTTAGACAGTCAATATTTCTACAGATACTGAGATTTAACTACAATCGCAGTATGGCAAATGGCATAGCAATATAGTGGAAGAATAAGTATGTCTTGTTTTGGAAGTTTTCTTCATGCCTCTTACTCCAAATGTTTCTTTTGAAAGCTAATCTCTTTAATGGCAGCTACTTCCACAAAAATGCTAGAGAAGTGGTGGGAATACACACTTAGGCACTAGACATGATCAAATACAACATGTTTCCTCGTCTTCATGCTGTATGTTGTTAATAATACTTGCCAATCCCAAATAGTCCTCCATTGCTACAATGTTGGAGCACCTTGACACCTGCTTTTCTTTTCTGATACCTAACAGATCAAGTAAAATCCTTGGAAGATCAGCATCTTCTTTGACTTTTTTCTAGATACTATCTTGTATTTTTAGCTGGCATCCATAAAGATAATGTATTTATGTCTTTAAGCCTTTCTGGTAATCTTTATGAAGAAGTTACACCCATGCACAACATCTGCTGATCCATTAAGTCAGCATCATGCATAGTGTTACAAGCACCACCTACACCAGTTGCTGCAGGTGGTTCTTAAATTTCAAAGACTGTCTGACAGGAATTCAATTTCCAGCTAAAACTCATTTTCATCTTGCAGTTCATTCTGAGGCTCAGCCCACTAGAGGTTTTTTACTGGGGTGATGTGCATTCAGAAACCTGAAAAAGTGTGAATTCTTTTGAAAGTAGCAACACCCCTCATTCCCTTTAGAAGTAAGTACATATAGAGTCAAAGCTATGTGCTTTTTAAACTCTCTTTAGTCCCATTTTTTCCTTCCAAGTTGCCCTTGATTTTGCCTCTTTGTTGCTGATTCCTCCCCTCTCCCTTTAGTACTGTCCCTGATTTATATGTCAGTGCTGAGTGCATCTGATCAAAACATGGCAAAGTTGCTGGTTCAGCACTCGCAGCAGGGGATGGGAGAAATGGGCTATGTCTAATCCTACTTTGTAATCGCTGTCACAATGCTGTGACGCTGCCAGTTGGCAAGTAGGAGCAACAGCGGAATTTGGAGGACATAATGACAGGTGCTCATAGCACATCTAGGACAGCACGTGCTGGAAAACAAGTTTTTTAACTAGCCTGCTTATACTTTAAAATAAAAAGCACATTGGTTTCAAACAACAGCTTACCATTAAAGAGAGTGCAAGATATTGCATGTGGCAGGAAAACTGAGCCAGCTCCAGAGCAATGTCTGGGTATGTGATTGTACTAAATTATATCTATATTCAGTTCTGCTTAGAATGAAGTAGCTCTAAGAAGCTCAACTAGGTAGGTTGGTGGGGTTTTTTTTAACTTCAGCCTAAGAAAATTTTGTGGGAGGAGTCACTTTGGAAAGGTGGGAAAGCCTTTACCCTCAGGTTGCCTCAGTAAGAAGCTCCCGCTGTGATACTTGAAAGCCCAATAGACATGTCTGAATTTATAATACACTCTTGAAGTATTCATTCATAATCCTGTAGGGATTTTCAAAGCCACAAAGAGGATGTATTTCTTTTAACTGGCTACAGGGAAAATATTAGTTCCTGCTGTAATAAACAAATAGTCTGTTTTGGTGCAAGAGAAAAAATTTGAAGAGTCAGAGCAAAGAAAGGGGAACGGTTCTGACACTCTTGGAAGTTTCTGTTTTTCTAAGATATGTGATACCCCATGAGCTACTTCTATTTTCTCCTCATTCTTTACTCCCTGAAACTTCACTGTTATAATCTGGTGCTCCACCAGTGTAAATCAAAGTCACTGTATTCATACCAGGTAAACTCTTTAGCCAAATTACTGTGCAATTAAAAGAAAGGGAATACTAAACCTTAAAAAAAATTTGGGGGGGGGGGGGCTATTTTTCCCTTGGATCATTTGTCCCCAATCTCCAGGCATATCACAAGAGAGGATACATGGCATTGCGTCTCTGCTTCATGCAGCCACTCCTGTCTGCTTCCACAGCTTTGTATGGGCATGTGAAGGCAAATAATTATGGTCAGCAAACACAGGCCTCCAAGGATATGGGTCAGAATGGTGACAAGGAGAGGCTGGGAGCAGCAGATTCCTTATACAATGGGATTCTGTTGCCATAAGATTACAACGCAAAGTTCCTGGAAACAAAAAATAAATTAGCCATTTCTAAACACTCTTTCAATTCCTAACCTGTGTCAGCAAGATACTCTTGCAGACTTCTACCTCTTTTGCCGCATGCTGGGACAAGTCCTAATATACATCATGGATGTTGGAATTTAAGCAGTATATAGCCTTTGTGCTTCATGTGCATGTGAAGTGAATCTCATAAATGAGCACAGCCTCTTGCTAGCAGGTGAGGTGGCTGCACACTCTATGCTACTACTGCTGAAATCGCCTGTGGGGACTCGGTGGGATTTTACCCTTCTGACTGTTGGCCTCACCCCTTCAACAACCCTGCAGTGGAAGTCAGATGTAACAAAATGTGCTTTTAGATAACAACAGTCTACACCTTTACCACCAACTCATACCATCATTCTGAAAGAGGGGGCCTATCTCATTCATATTTATTTTTCTTTGTGAATGACATGATTTGCTTTTAGAAATAGAGGAGGAGCCAAATTTAAATTTGTTCTTATAGTTCTCTTATTTATTTATTCTAGATCATTTCATATACTTTTTAAACTATACTTTAGATAAGGCATGACAGCTACTTAAGTTCAGCCAGCCATAGCAACCCAGGATAGGAAATGAGAAAGAACAGTTTATCTAAGTGAAGCTACAAGGAAGCGCTAAGCAGGCACCATGTAACTTCATCCATTTTGACGAAGAGAATCCAAAAAGATTCCCTCAGAAGAGAGTGCACAGCACCTCTGTTCCTACTGAAAGTACCAACGAATCCTCTGATGACCGTATGTGATCAGAACCAAGTTGAACTTGTTATGTCACCACATTTCCTGTAGCACAAGTTGTTTTTGCTAGAAGTCTGTTAATCCAGTATGGAGTCAATCCAGCTTTGTTAAGCTTGTGAAATCAGAGCCTGAGGTGGAATAGATGCGGATCATACTATTTGCCCACATCAGAGATCCTTCACAAGATATCTATCTAAGAGAATATACTGGAGAGAGAATTAACCTACTTGAATAAATAGTGGTTTTAACTGCTCTGAATTACAAAAGGTTTCCCTGAAGATGGGAACACAAGTTTCCCTGGATGACCGTGCTTTAATTATACGTCAGTACAGGAACAACATTCTTATTGTTGTGTCGTAATTTTACATTCTGTCAGGCTTAATGAATTAACATGCACTGCTGCCCAGTGTGAGGGCTTACAAACAAATATATTGTAGTCACCAAAATAAATGTGACATTATAAAAGCTTGGGGCGGCAGAGGGGAAATTGGTGGACTAAGCTGAGCACTAAGACTCCTTATCAACAGAGGACAAGGTTTGTTAAATTGACAGTAAATAAAAAAGCACCCAGAAACCAGGTAAACAGCTGAACTGCAGACTGCAATGTAAGCACTTCAAATTCACCAAGGCAAATTCACTTTGCCATCTGAACCTCCCATCGCCCAATCTTCTCTTACCTTATTTAGAAGCTGAGTAACAGCAGGGTCTTATCTTGGGAAGTCACTTGCAGCTCAGCTGGGGAACAGTATACTGGAAGCAGCATTTTCGTCTATAAACACATTAATTGGAGTCCATTTTCCTCACTCTACATGTGCATAACTTGCACTACTAATGAGAGCTATGCAGGCTTGCCAGTTTGCTGGAAACAGCCTTTCTTTGGGTCAGTGCAAGCTCAGCTGTCTTTCGTTATGTACACATTCATCAACCTTAAACAATTCATTTTTCTCCTTGAAAATAATTTTCTTACTTCTCCTGTAATAATACAGGGATTGAGATGAAACGTGGTGTGTCAGTGCCAGATTCAAAATGTCATTGCTGGTTGTTGCAAAAGACAGAGCAAGGCACTTTGCAGCACTGAACTTTATGAATTAGAATGGTCAATGAGGAAACTAAGATTTAGGTTACAAGATATTAGAGATCAGTAGATATTATTTGTACTGCAGAAATCAGTCCATTTGTAATGACTTTATAAACTAATGTACTTATACTTCATTCTGGATCTTACAGTATATTTGGACCACTAGCAGGTTGAAAGTGTGTATAAAAATGCAGGTACAGGAAATCTATAGCAAAATATACTGGCACTTACTCTGCTGCAGATTTTGCTTCCAAGTCCCACTGAAAGAGAAGCTGGCCATTTTGTCGAGTCCAAGCCAAGCCTGCATACGCCAACCTAGCTTTGTTTTAGGAGATACATAGACATTTTACAGCTGTGAATTTCACCTTGAGAACAGAACTTGGCCCGTTTTTCTACTCTTTATAAACTGGCTCCTTTCATGAAATCCCAGGCATTTAAACTGTTCCTTAACTGTCTAGATTGCAAAAGTTAACAGTAAACTATCCTTGTTTGTTAGCAACTTCAATTTTCATGCATATTTCATGTAATAATTTTCCATCTTAGTGAATTTAAGGCCACATTTAAATACCTTAATATGAATTCTGCTATTAAATCTTTGGTAGGAAGTCTTTTTTTCTCTCTCCTTTAAACTACTTTGGATTGAAATAATTACTTTTGTTTAATATGTGACCAGAGACTCACCTGACCTGTCTCTGCAAGAGATTTGACAACGCCCAGGTCAGTATTTTCCCTGGTAAGAAAGCTCTTTGTACAGCTCACCCTGGGAAGCTGCTGAGAAGCCTGTGCTTCAGCTAATAACCAGATTAGTTTTCCCATTTGTCAATTACAACTTCCGTGGTGCTTGAATGGTGGAGGAAATTACTGCAAGCGGAAAATGAGCAAAGCAGAAAGGATGGACACTTCAAAAGACAAAGATTTTCTCTGTCACAATTATATTGCAGCTGCCATGAGCTAATCAGACCTCATTGATAATGTGGGGAAATATCATTTGGGGATGTTAAAGCCAGATTACAAAGTTAATTAAAAGCAAACTGGAATCCTGACTTCAATTTGAAAGAAAAAAAATGTCTTTAGATGCATACATGTGGCAGCCACGGATGTAGATAAAAGCTGCAGATATGCCTCCAGGAATATAACTTAGTCTATGGATTCAAAGGCTTGCATCATAGGCAGAGCTGGTATTGCAACCTATTATTAAAGGTGACCAACATTAGCCATAATATGATCCTGTGCTAAGAACTCTGATAAGATTTACTTTGAAACACTCCAGAGACTTTATACTTTGGAGTGAGGACTTGAAATTTGGCAGGAGGATGTTCTTTGCATTGCGTATGGGCTTTTTGCTTTTCCTTTGAAATCTCACATTAAGTTATTGAAGATGAAAGCACTGGAGCTATTGCAGTTCACACACATGCAGCAGAAACTTGCTAGAGTTTATCATCCAAAGCCTCTAAAGATTATGAGCAGTATGAATACCTGAATCTCTCACCAAGTCTGGATTTGATTGAACTATCCTTTCACCTGTGCCATCCCTGATACTGACTGGACAAAGAGAATACTGAAATCTAGAGGAGGAAGTAGGTACAGAGTGTCAGGAGAAAGCAGAAGTGTCAAGGTGAGAGGGAGATGTGAAGACCCTGGACAATTTTAGTTGCATAAAGATCTCAGTAAATCTGGAATTATCAGGATAAGGAGACTGGCATTTGGAGTCAATGGGACCAAGAACTGAAGAAGAATTAATGAAGAATTTAAAATGTGTTTAATCACAAGCTTGCAGAAAGAGGGTTTCTTAGTCAAGAAGCTGTCCTGGGGAACTAAATTCAGCTGCAGAACGTATTGCCACTGCGAACATTTAAACCATGTTTTTCAGAAAAGGTAATTCATTTATGTCGTCCCCAGTCCACATCAAACCAGAGACTCTTAAGTCTGATTTGCAGAAGTGCAGAGCAATTTACACCTTATAATAAAAACCGTTCAGAAAAAAATCAGGCCTTCCATGTCTCAAAGCTTAAATTAATGAATACTTCCAGACTTAATATCTCTGTGCAATTCTCCATCTGTTAAAAAGGATAATATTCTCTCATCTCAACAACATATTGTAAAAATAATTCATCCTATGTATTGAAAGACAAAGACCATAGGAAAAAATAAGATATCCAAGGAAAAATAGGCCTCACACTGTAACAACTGCTAATAATGGTGCAGCAAGGGCTCTATAAAAGCCCCCTTTCTTTCAACAGTGATGTTCTTTCAACAGTGATGCTGCTACTTTGCAGTTTGATCCTGTTGCAATAGAACACACCTGCAGACACACCCCGATGTGTAGTGTTGGAGGCAATGGTACAGCTGGTTCCTGCTGTACTACTTTTACATCTTCTGTGTACTATTGCTCAAGACTGGGATAGCCATTGCTATAGCAATGGTCCACAATACTGTGTCATCATTTCAGAGAGACTGCATAACTGGATCAAAATGTGCTGATAATGAGACTTCATTATTAGTTGAGAAACCACATAAATTAATGACATAAAGTCTTGACAGATCCTCTTAGGTTTCCTTCTTCATTCCTCAGCCAGAGAGAGATTCTTCTCAGTTCACCGATCTTCAGAAAATGCTGTAATACCTTCTTTATTGGCTGAGATTCTTCATGCCTTTAGAAGCATGATGCTCACAAAAACAATCTCCTTGTCTGCCTCCAACCACAAAATCTTTGAAAACCTGGAAGTAGAACTCTGAACCAGAAAAGTGAGAAATTTATTAGGACAGACACTGTAAATGAGAGCACTATGGCCTAAGGGTGATGACTACAATTAAGTGTCATGGAGCTATGAGTAGCCTGCCATATCCATCCTCACAGGAGGGAAGGCTAGATGGTCATAGTAAAAAAAAAGGCTTTAGAGCCACAGAATTAGCAAAAAGCTAACCAACAGCTAAAACAGACATTATATGGATAAAAGAGAGCACCAACCTTAAAAAGGGTTTGTTTTTGAGATATTTGCCTAGTTCTTTTATTTTTCTTTTTCTGTTTATTTTGCATTATCAGCTCTTATTACTTTCGATCACCTTTTTAAAACCTTTGAAAAAACAGCCAACATATTCTGGCTGTGCGCCTTTTGAAAGAGTTTTGCTTCAGGATTATGAGCTGCCTTCTTACACTCATTTAAAGGACAGCTTGTAACATGTGCATGTCCAAGTTTGCAAATGCGATTGTGGGTGAGTCATCATGGCAGTGCTCCAACACAAGGGGAGACTACCTCAAGTGATAAAACCAACAAAAGGGTAAATGTCAGGGATTGCTGACACTTCATGCATAGATTGGTTTATATTCCTTGTGGCTAGAATCCACCATTAAGTTGCAGGGCATGAATCGAAGGTGACTGCGGAGGGCCAGATGGTACTGAATCTGACTGTGATTTAAATGAGACATCCATGGTGTATGAGTCTTTTTGCTATTTCTTTATACTAGGGTAAATTTCAGTCTCCTAGGCATAACGTGGAAATTACATTTTGGGCTAACTGCTCCTGTCCTTTTCTGATTTCCAGGTGTTCACTGTAAGATTAATGTTAGAGGTAGGTTGCAGGTTAGGTCTTGTATACATGTGATTTTGTATCACAGTATGGTAGTTTGAAACTATTATGAAGTAGTTTTACAGATTAAGGTATCCATATCACATCTATGACTCCTGTATGTTTAGTGATAAGTGTAAGGTACTTTTACACTGAGATAACTGTGCTATGCTAAGAAGGCTGACATACCATTAAGCAAAAAACCCCTCAAACTCATAGATAAAATAACTCCCCAGTAGATCTAAACCAGTATTTACAGCAGGCTTTAAGCTTATCCATGCAGAAAAGATGTTCCACAAAATGTTAATGTTTCATTTGATAAAAGAACAAGAGTGTAAGTGCTGACTGGTTCTGAGTTTTGGCTTCTGCTATCCTTTCCTTCTTGCCCCTGATGAACATTTAATTGGTTAAAGCTATGTTTATCCCTACAGTGAGCTGGCAAGCCCAGATAACTGTCTAGATTCTTAGATGATATAAATATGAATGGTTCCAGTGAGTTTAAGGGAGAAATGCTGATTTACCCAGCTGAACTCTTGTTTACATTTCATGTTTTTATTTTTTATTCTTTTTTCCATACAGAACTATATCTTCCAACTGTATGCAGATACTTCCTAACCATAAGCTTTAGGATGGCAGATTGAATCTAGCTAACAGATCTTCTTCCATCCTGCAGCATTGTAGAAGACAGAAGGGAAGAGGATTTCTTCTAGTTAGATATTTTCTAGTAATCTTGTGTCAATGGGAAATCCCTATAGTTGCAAGTTTGATCTCCATGTCTATGTATATAAACTTCTAGGGAATAGATGAGAGAGCAGTAAATGCTATTCAAAAAGAAATACTATAATTCCTGGGGATTGTATATCAGTAGAACTAGTTGTATATTGCAAGCAGCTTTTTCTGGCAGCACTTTACATGATCTCTTAACACCCAGGTAATTGCATGCTTCCTGCCAAATACGCAGTCTTTTGGGAGAGATTTTTCAGGGTTGCCAATTTATATCCAAAAGTCTCTGCATGAGTTGACTGAAATTGGAAATTACTGACTTGGTTGCAAATACATGTGGATGCATGTGAGCAGAATTTGATTCTGGTTTGATTTTTTCCCTCCAGACTTTTCAGTTTCCCATTGCAAAAAAATATGTCCTTATCAAATGGACAAGAAGCAATGTCTGTTACCCTTCTTCTGCCTTACACAGGTGTGCGTGAATAACAACATCATGCCTGCCTGAGTAGATGAGTTGCAGGTTTTTGCGGTAGTGGCTGGGAGATAGTAACAGACTGCCATGGGAGAAAACCAAGATGCTTTAATTTAATACACATGTTGGAGAAAAAAATCTAAGGAAAGGGTTCCTGGTGATGGGAACCCAAAGCTTTTTGGAGGGGCGATAGGCCTTTATAGTGCTGTTACTATCATGTATGCAGGAGGATTTTAGTTACTATACCAGGATCGAGTCTGAAATACTCCTAGGTGTTTGGGGAAAGGTACAGAAAGGCTGCCCCATGCTGAGCAGGGACCTTTTGTACTCTGTGACTGTCAGATCTGACGGAATGGAAGCCACTGAACAGCTCTGTTGACTGTTTTCCTGTTGCTGCAAAGATAGGAAGAGTCACACTGTGCGTGACATCTAAGGAGATTCCACGAGCAATTCGCCTGAGTCAGCGGGCCCTCTGCTGCTGCCTGCAGATAGAAGACATGAGCCAGAATTCGGCCATCTACAGCACCCCTCTTGGGGGGGACGTGATGGAAGGAGCCTGCATCGTGCCTAGGAAAGGGACCAGCTTTCATCATAGTGTAGTTGTTTTCAGTCCGGATCAGCATTGAGAATCCCACTCTTTCCTAACTGCAGCCTGTCACTTCCTTGACTAATCCTCTCTCTAGCTGCCTTAACTTAACACCTCTTTATTTCAGAAATTGGCTTTTTTAGATTTATACTCCACTAATTGGCTTTTTCACCCTCTGAACCTTTTCTGCTTCCTTCTGCATGCAACCCAGCCCCTTTCACCACCTAATCCCCTCTTTTCACACTTCGATTCCACCATTCTTTTTTTCCTTCTTTTTATTTCCTCCCGAAATGAGCTCGTACTCTTTTGCTACAACCCCTGAGGCTCTGGTGTTAAAAATCTCTGACTTATGTTGTGGTGTTAAAAATTTCTGACTTTCCCTGACTTTCATTATCTGACACTTAGAAAATAGACTCTGATTGTACAAACATGTATGGACATGCCAAGCTTAAATTTGAGTGCAATGAGACTTGTGTCTGTGTTGCCAGCTTTTATGGTTTTATGTTTCTGAAAACCCAAATATAAGGAGACCATGTTAGAAAGGTTCTGCTTCAAGTAGGGAAAAAAAAAAAGGAAGAGAGGAAGTAACTTCTAGTCCTCCTAGTTGTAGAAGCAGATGGCAAGTGTAGATCATATAAATCTGAGAGTCAGAGGGATAATAAAAAATAACTCAGTTGTCAATATATATATATTTTAAATCTCTTCATTGTAATCTCATAATCTTATTGAAGCTGATACAAATTTTGAATACCTGCAGTTGGCAATGCTGAGCATGCAGTTAAACATATTTGCAATTATTTGCACTCACTTATTAAGTTATCACTGGCTTTTTCTAAACGGAAACCAAATAAGTCAGAAAGATGGCTATACAGTAACAGAACAATGCTGTACCCAATACACAGAAAAGATTCAAAGAAAGGAAAACAGAGAACCAAAGCTGTGCTGTTCCAAAGGGATATTTTAGGAACATCTGGTCTCTACTGGAAGATGCATTTCTCCAAAAATGGAAAAAAAATCAAACAAAAAAGTAAAATCTTTACATGTATTCAAAAGCAAAACTTTAACGAACAGGCTTTGATCTGCAAATGTAATTAGCATTAGAATTAGAGATGGAATGGAGATTTGTCTAAAAGCATTAATTCAAATCCCACGCCTGATTTTTTTCTTATCACTGCTGTAATTCTAACAGTGCCTTTGGCAGATTCAGAAATCAGAAGAAAGGGACAAGGGCAGTAGGTCTCCCACTAGCAAAAAAAAAGAGGGGGGGGAGAGGGAAAAAAAGTGTGAGATGGAATTAATCTATAATATCCCCAACCGAACTCTGTTTTCAATGTATGAATTATTTATCTTCCAATCTCAAAACGCCAATATATCTGTATGCACCATTACTTTGATCTCATGCCGCTACCCAGCACTGCATTGCCTAAAATAAGATGGCTGTGAAAACCTATAGGCTTCAGGTATATTTAATTTTAATAATAGACCCCAACATCAACTACAGGTTGCTTTTGAAAAGTCTGGAATAACCTATTTTCTTGAAGCTATTCCTCCTTTTATCCTGCTGTCATTGTGTGTGTGTGCATTAGGCTGCAATGTGCCTACAGTTACACCTGGATAAGCCTTATTGAATTACCTCAGATTGCAGTTACAGTAACAGAGTTTGGCCTGTTTGTTTGGGAGAACATGAACTGAGGTAGAAAGGTTAAAATGCTCTCCTTTGTAATGTGTGGTCCTTTGTATTAAGATAGCTAATCAGTGTTTGAAGGGATGTTTGAATTTAGGATTAACTTCTTTCCCGAGTCCCGTGAGCATCAGAGCATACATACGTTCAGACAAAGCTTGTTGTTGAGTCAACAGTAATACCTTCTATGCCTTTTTCAATGGGGACGAGAAGGCAGCTATGTGCTTTGATTCCAATATCATAGGGCCTCCCAGTTTATTCACATATGTTTCTAAGTATGCTTGTTTCTCAATATTCACAACAAGGCTGAAAAAACTTTCAAACCTGTGACATCCATTAAATACTACAGATTGTATTCAGTCTAAACTAGATGGCCAGGACACTGCTGTCAGGCAGAAGTCAGAGTTCATATTCAGACACCTCTCAAACTCCTTTCCAGGAGTTTTTCTGAATTATGCTCTCTTTAAAAATAGAAGTAAACACATGATGATTACACACTTACCAGAGGGATTTAACCAAGCATTTATTGTTTTCAAGTCAATATTTTTGTTATTACTATTATTAAAATTGCAATTTCGCTTGATCATGTTACAGTTTTTACCTTTTTTTTTTTTTTCATTTCCTAAGAAAGAAAATAACTTGAGCAGGAACAAAGGCTGAGAGGCTGAGCAAAAGGCAGCCATAAGAGTCTTATCAAAGCCCCAACAGAGTGGGAATAATTATTCACACTCTGTTGGGGGTTCTAGAAAGACCATCTGAGGAAAAGGATCACTCAGTCTTTTCAACATGTGAAATTAAAGAAAACCACTACAAATTCAGTACAGGGTTGGGAGGGGGAAGTAAAACAGGGGCAGCTGAGAAAAAGATGTGGCTTCTCCTCTCACACTTCGTTCACACCATTAGCTAGCTGACCACTAGCCCAGCAGGCTGTGCTGGACAGTGCTTACAACAGTAGTTTTGTAACAAATCTCTGTTAATAACGTTAATGAAAGGATAATAGTAGAGCTGAAAACATGACTGTATTATAAGTCACGTAATTTAACTGATGTGTTCTGTTCAGTCTCCCACTGGGGTGCTAGTTGTTTATTGCACGTATGTAGAAAAATACCTAAGCTTTAACTAATCAACCTAATTGTTCAATTTCAAACACCTTTGTGTTACCTCCCACACTGGCCTTCATTCATGAGAGAGGCATCTCTTAAATATTCATGGTACAAGCTTACATTACACCACTGAAAACTTTCATTTTTAACTCTTTGGCTGCTGTTTTTAGAAGATCACAGCCTGTCACAATGATTAATAATGTTTCATTATTTTGCTGGACTCTCCCATCTGTCTGTATCCATTTCTTATTTCAAACGGCAGCTCTCTGAGATGAAGTCCCTTATTTTCTTATGTTTTGTGTAAAATCTCCCTCCATGGAATCCTGATGACACATGCTCAGCACTACAGTAATGCAAAAACCAATAATCTAAATAGACTCAGATTTGTCAGATCATCCTGTTCACTATGTCCCTAGGAGTTAGACAAATAATTTTATCTCCATTACACAAATGGGAGACTGAGGCAGGGAGGTGTGAAATGACTTACCCAGGGTCACACAGGAGGTCTGGTCAGAGTAGGAATTTGAATATAGCTTTTACAAGTCCAGGGCTAATATATTGACCACTATGTCAACTTTGGTTTTATTTAAAAAAACCCAAACACATATATATATATAATTAAAACTATTCAAAATCTGTAATGAGGCTTGGAATTTAAAATGCTAACAAGAGTTGAATCAACTCTAATCTTTTGTAAAGCAGGGTCTACCTAACTAACTGGAGATAGCCTTTGGCATATCAGAGCCCTACTCAAATAGTTTGGGAATGTTTCTCCTCCTAAACTACCTCTCTGAAGTTCACCTCAGGATAAAGTAACAAAATGCCACATTGGGCAAAGTCTGTGATTTTTTGTGAGCACTCCCGCAGCGTTGCATGCTGAAGAGCCACCAGTGCCTGTAGCTAACTTCCATTCTGTCAGTGGCCCTGCAAAGAGGGATGTGGTTGCAGCAATATATCAAAATGATTATTGAAATGATTAGTTTTATGATCTTCTGAAGGAAACTGCTTGTACAGGCTGAGCTGAATGCTCCACACCAGCCATTCAAACAGCTCACAGTTTGCTAGCTCAGCATATTAGTTCACTCAGTGTTATGTTTAGGAATTATTAATGAGGAGCTTGTAAGGCTTGCTTTATTTTAATGTATGATTCAAGTCAACACTGGCAGGATTAAAATCTCCATTTCGAATGAAAACCTGTTATTGGTTCTTATTTGCTTGAGAGCAGGTTTTTGCTGTAGCTTTGCAGTCAGCATTGCAGTTGGCTTTGTGTTACAGATTGGGCTGGTTACTGCCCAGATGGCACCTCACCTGCAATTACAACCACACTGAATGGTATTCTTACTCAAATACCTTTCCTTCTGACTGAAGCAGCCTTTGCATAAGTATATATAAAATTGAGGGTGATCTCTCTGTCCTTTGGGTCTCCATTATGAAGCTGCTTCTTGAATATTTTAAACAAAAGACACTACACAGTTTTCTGGTCTGGGGTTTTCAGACATTTGTTGAGAAGCAAGTTAATAAAGTGCAGATTGACTCAATAGCTAAAGTACTGACTAGGTCTCTGAGTCACTGCTTCATCTCTGACCAGCTTCTGGAGATAAAGGATACTCTTAAGAAATACCAGGACTTCATCTCCCCAGCATGCCTTGGGAGCTCTGCCGCAGAGCTGAAACATTTTTCCAAAATGTTGGCATTTTGTTGCCAAGTGAAAAGCCCTTTTTCATCTTCTTTTCAAAATCCTTGGGAATGAGTATAATTTGCATTCACAGACCATTTCTTATAGCACTATGGCTGCCATCTCTCTGCCCTTTAATAAAATGGCAGGGTATTTAACTGCCCCACCTGGGAGCCCTGGCCAGTAACAACTGAGCACTTCTGCCTCTGAGGACTGAGCAGCCCAGACAGCCCGTTGATCTTAGGCCTGTGTCTTCTGTGGGCTGGCAGCTGTGGAGGAGGGTTTATTAGGTAAGGTAGAATACTAAGCTCAAGGCTTTTTTTTTTTTTTGGGGGGGGGGGAGGTTTCCAATCTGAATTCATAAAAAAGAAGCCAGACCAGAGCCTGAAAACAGTCCTACACTGACCAAAAAAAATGAACTAGGTGATGTAATCATGTTACTTACATGTCTAAATTTTGCAATCCTAAGAACAAACAGAGTATAAACTGTTCACTGATTTGTGCCTCATGTTACATAACATTTGACTATTTTATTACAGGCATTATGCTAGTGTCTAGCTGATATGCTGTGCTTGCCAAGGTAGTGACAAATGGCAGGAGACAGAGCAAAAACAGAGATTTGGGAAGTGATTGCTAGAGGTAGAGGTTGGAGGCAGAACCAGAGCCAGAGCCCAGCATGCCTTGCTAGCTAAATGTCAACTGGCTAGTGCTTTTTCCATTGTATAGGCTAAATCTTGTTGGGTTTGTGTTAGTAAAATTGCAGATCCCCAGCACAAAATTTTACCCACAGGGCTAGCTGAGCTGTGTTATAAATGTGCTGTACACCAAGGGAAAAGTATTCTCTGGTGTCAAAAAATTGTTGGTGTTGCTTTGATTATTTTTTAGAAAAAATACGTTCAAAGTGAAGAAGAGGATATTTTTTTTATCTTAAAGGGGAAAAAAGCAGCAGGGAGTTGCTTTCCTTAGTCTATATGCCCTTTAAAATCCAGCACAGAATACCCTATTAATTTATTTTCTCTTTCCCAGCATCACATTTTGAAAAATTCCCGTCATATTGCAGATCTGTAGCTGACTTATTATTAGACCCAATGCAATGATGGAGGAATTATGAACAATTTTTTCCCCATTCTCCCCAGTAGCAGCGACTGGTGACCACATGGCAAAAGCCCTGCTGATTTTTCCTCCGAAGCGAACTAAAGCAGATAAGGTCTGTCTCTCTCCACTGATACACAATGTAGGGATGTGCCGCTGTTATAACCCCTGCGCCACAGTTATTGTTAGCAGGTCAAAGCACTGAATATCAATAGACTAATTCCTTCACCCCTCCAACCCGTTCTCTGACTGGAATGTACACTTCTATTGCACAGCTTTCACCTTTGGCCCTCACCATCTTCATGGCTCCACACTTCAAAGAATTCTGCTCATGTAGAAAATGCCTTATTGAAGGAATGGTCATAGCTGCACAATTATTTCAAAAAAACTCGACATTGTATTTCAGCTGAGGACAGGAGAACTGGCGAAAGTCTGAATCACTTTCAAGATTCAGATCTAAATCCTGAGGTTTAGAAATATGAAAGTCAAAACTACAATAGTCCAAACACACAGAGCCTATTCTTTGCGCCTTGAAATGTGGGAAATTAAAGAGCTGCTCTCAGTTTGACTACTCACCTTTCCATTTTCTGAGGCACCCAACAAAGTTCCCTGTGCTAATGAATACAGGTTTTGATTGTTGGATTACACAGATTATTTTCTGTCATCTTCCAGTCCTTTAAACAATTGCTTCCTTTGAAATCCCTTATGCAAGAAGCATATGACCTTACAACACTCCTATTTCTCTTTTGTATTTAACATCACAGTCCTCTCTGTGGTTATATACAATATGGGGAAAGCTATAGGTCAGGGCTATGAGGTGGTAGCTAAAAACGCAGGGCGCTCAACTATTGAAGTTACACAAAATACACAGAAGAAAAGAGGGCTACATGGAAAATGATTTAAAGGTAAACATTATTTTTTATATCGAATTTTGATAGAGTTCCAAAAACCAAGGAACAGATGGTTGTACATAGGACACCATATAAATCTAGGGACAAGAGAAAATTAAATTCGACAAACTCAATTGCTGAAACAATCTAAAAATTAAAACCAGTTTGAAGTGTGTTCAAGAATATCCATACTGGTCGGAATTTATACTGGAAGACCATTCCTGCCCCCCCGTCTTTTTCTCTCCCTCTCTTTCTCTGTGTTTCCTCTGTCCTAACATGTTCTCTTGGTAGTGCACCAATACCAATCTCTCAAAAATTTTCTATAAACATTTTCCCTTAAACAGCCTTCCTTCCCCAACATCCTTCTCTCTTCCTCATTGGTATCCAGCTGCCCCTCCAACTCTCATACCTTCGCTCTAGGTCTTATGTGGTACAAGGTGGCCCAGAGGTACATCTGAACCTACCAGACAAATAGCTTCTCCCTGAATCTAGTGCTAAAAATATTTCACGTTTCCACAATATCTTCCATTTTAGCACAATACTGCACTTCACAAATAGAATTACCTGTTTTCTGATACCTTTAAGGAACAGATAAGCAACATTCAGAGACACTGAGGCATTACTGTTAAACACCAAGAAATGTCAAGTGCCAGTTAAGAGGTGAGGAGTATTTTCAGTTCCCTGTGAAGCCACAGACATGATTTAAACACAGGGAAACTTTCATGTACATTGGGCCATACCTTCTTGACGTGAATTTTTTTGTGAATGCTTATTACGAGATTTGTTGTGCAATACAATTCCTAGACTGGCATTTAAATACAGGAAAATGCTGTGGGCACAACAGGCTTGAAACAATAAATTGAACCTAACTTTGTCTAACTCAGCATTTGGAATTTTTATTGGCAGAGACTTGCAGAAAGGAACCAGAAATCATAATTCAGCAAATTCTTTCTATCACTGCTCAACTTTCTGTCCTCGTAGTAAATTATTTACCTCAGCAATGACTCAGTTAGCAAAAGATTAAAGGCTGGATTCTGGCACCCTTGCTGTTATTGGTTAGCATTATGAAGCATCCTGTTGAATGTTACAAAAACATTATTGAAGGTAGTACAACTCTGTATGAAGAAAGGTATCAGTATTTGTGTTCACAGTCACAATACAAAAATTCTTGAAAACTCATTTGACAGTCAACTCACAGATTTATGTCACAGCGGGACTTTTACAGAGTGACCCACAGCCAGATTCCAGGTTCTGGAAAACCATAACCCAGCCCTTGAATTTCTCAACCCAGTACCTTAGGAGGGGCCTTATAAGGAATAGTCTCAACCATTTCACTCTATTTTATCTTACCACTTTCAGTTTCTGTACAGGTAAATATAAATATCTGTCATTTTACAGTGATGTCTATGTATTCCACACCATTGCTTTAACCTTTGGCTCCGTCTTCCGAGGTGGTTTAGGTTGTAATGATTTTAGCAATGCTTGTGTGCCCTGTCATGACAGCAGTTTTTGGAATTGTTTCCCGAGGTTTACTGATAGGCACAACCTCTTTAGTAGACTACAGTGTTTTGCCTTGTTACTCACAGGATCAAAGTTTTCTGCAAAATACAAAAACTTGACCCTTCCCATGTCAATACAAAGGCAACAAAAACTGAAACTTCAGTATAATCAGCTATGTGCAAGTCTCCTGCTAAATAAATAAACCTCATGAAACTACAATTATTAAACTAAATGTATCTGACTCCACAAACCTTTCATGAATCTAATAATTAAAACCGATAGTTCTCTGGATGGAAACTTTCAGAAATAAATCCTTTTTTCTTTGCAGTTAACAAGTCCTGAAAAAAATATGCCTGAAACTAATATTCTATCACTAGACCTGAATCTGCGAAGTTCAACAAGTGAAAATTTTTATTTGGGCTTTTTATTTGCTTTGTGTTTTTTTCCAGCTGCCCCATAGAGTTCTGTAAAAGGTACAGAATCCTGTCAAATGGCTAACAAAATCCACATACTGCAGAAATATTTTATCCTATGGCTTTTTAGTAAAATTTTAGACTAAAATGTTTGCTCAATAACCAGCTATGCATTTGGCTACTTGTAGCATCACAGTTGATTCTCCTTTGCTTTGTACCTTGAGCAATCACGATGGAGCAAACTAGTTGTTAGATACTTCCATCCTGATCATTCTAAGCATTTTGTATTAACTGTGTCGTGCTGTGCAGAAGGAAAGCAGCACGTAAAATGTTCAAGATGAGCAATTAGATTCAATAAATTTAAGGACCAGTACCTTTCTTCATAAGTGAAGTGTTGCTTAGTGATAGCACAGCAGAGGTAAATCAAAGGTACTCCCAGAATACCGTACCATGCATTGTGAGTATTTTTGGTTGTCAGTGGTCCTTAAGAAACACAATGTTTCCATTTCTTTGTTGAAAGTTGAAATGATAAGTTTCCCACAGAATATTTTAGAATTCAGAACTGTTTGGCAACTCATATAAAACAACCCATATGCTATGTAGGCACTGAGGTTTCATCTCTTACTTCTCTCAGCTACCATGAACTGAGAGTTATCATTTCAGCTTTCTGGAAAGCACTTGATGCAGTCAGTTCCCTTTAAAACATATTTTGTTGGAAGCTGTTAGAAAATTCAATAAAGAGACTTTGATCATGATCCATTCATTGACTTTCTTGGACTAACTTTTATATGGGATTTAAAGTGGATTTGAAGCTTCTGTTTCAAAAGCAAAGCATATTTTCCAAATTCCTGCAGTGCCTCACGGCATCAGCTTTGCTTTTGAAATAGAGAATGAGGATGCAGAGATATTAAAGCTAAGCTCAGAGAAACATGATTTTTCACCCCCTCTAGAAAAACAGGAACATCCTTACTCTTCCTTTGAATACATAATTAGTGCTAATTGAAGACCCATGTCAGAAATTTATACAGCGGGACAGGATATAGAATGCACAGGGTTTTTCCCTATCAGTGCCAGAGACAAGAAAATGAAGATCTGCTGTTGTTCTCTTCATGGATCCTCATGTCACATGCAAGACCTACAAGTCATAAGTGGTCCTCTAGTTATACATAGTCCTCATAAGTAGTTCCCCAATACAACTGTACTGGTTCAAAATCCTAAGTAGTACAAGTCGAATCCTACCCTTATGCTGGCAATGTTTTGTGGGGCCCTGCACCCTACAGGCGATATCTGTTCCAGGCAGATAACCTCAGCCCCCTATTTAACTGCCTAAACTCTTGGCTAATTGGCCTGAAGCTGAGTAGGGAACTATTTTGTCAGCTCAGTGGAGGGGTCAGTTATCTCTGGCAAAGACACAGTGACAAGCAGGCTATTACTGTAAATGGGTGGGTTAGAGCTGGAGACATTGTGAGACTTAAAACTTACAGTTACAGCCTGTGTGTGATAAATACGGAGCTATCCAAAAAAACACACATGCTTTTGTTCATAACTTAGACTGAATACAGAAGGGCTTTTTTCCCCAGATAAACTCTTTTGCTGCCAACATCTCATAAAAATGCTTCATCTCACAGTAAAGTTAATTGATCAACATTAGGCCAAAATCTCAAAAGAAGTTGACAGGGATGTGACCACTTTTGAGCAAGCAATAGGTGAGCATCCTTACTGTGCAATACAGCTTCCCAACCAGAGCTACCCATATTAATAAGCTAACAAAATTAAAAGAATGTTCTAGTTGAAAAGTTAAACCTTCAGAAGTTAGTGTCAGAATTAAGGTCATAATTTCTTATTACATTAGCAATTTTCATCTTTTCTCCCCTGTCCTGTTACATGGAATTCAGGCAGGCCTCTGAAGAAGCACTGAGGTTACAGAAAGTATTGTCTCCATGTGGATTCCTAGTGCCTGCCACCACAGTGGTTCTGCTAACTAGAAGGGATTCGTCCCAAAAAATTCTTCTCCATTTCTTTGACAATATAATGTGGCTATCCATAAGCTCTGTGGAGATCTTAATTTCCAAAATAGATACTTGCACATACAGGCTTTTTGGGCAGTTAGCACTCAAGCAAAATTTCCACTGAACTGTCAAATTTGTATTCTTAATGAAAAAGGACATCCTTCCTTCAAAACCATATGTCTCTCCTTCAAATTTTTTTCACAGAACCTGAAGTAATATGAGCTTCTCAGAAAAAAAATAAACCCAACTTTTTCTTTTGAACAAAACATCCTTTTTTCCCTAAGTCCATCCTTATAAAAGACTAAAACATTTCATCTCACATAATGTCCATAATCACATACTCAGCAATGAAGATTTCAGCTCAAACAATAACAGTAAACAAAGGAGGCAGTTAAGGCAGCTTTGTTAAATGTTGCTACCTATATTTACTGCAGTAAACCATTTCTGTTTAATTCTGTTGATGCCTGCATTAAATGCATGCTTCAAAATCTTAGACTATTTCATGACACTTTATACCAGTACTGATCTCATTACTGTTCTTTGTAGCATACACATAGATAATAGGCTCAGGTTAGCACATATCAAGATCTTGAGGGTGCATTCTCCTTTCCATACATGTTAATGCAAGGGTGACTTCCATCAGTGCTAACTAAAGTCACATGTCTAACTCCCCCATTCATCAAGATGAGAAAATTACATAACACAAAATTCCCATTCAGCTTTTAAAATTTTCCAGCTGTTAAGCAATTCCCTGGATCCAAATCAAAGTCTGCAGATGCTCTGGGGGTAAAATCTCTACTGAACTAATAACACAGTCTGGATGGAATTGCATTATTAAGAACATTCATGATGGCTCCATGAATCTGCCTGGATGTGGATCAGCTGCTCCTAATTCAATCATATGCTACATAGTTATGTCCTTATGTCCTTGCTATCACTATTTTTTCCTGATATCTTATGTTCTTGCTTGGCCTCTTCAAAATCCTTAGGTCTCCTTCCCTCCCCCTCAAATCGACAGTAAAAATAACCCACTGAAGAGGTATATCTGGACTAATGGAACCGAATGCCATTGCCAGCTTTGGGAGGGTATATCTACAAGGCAGCCCTATCTTTGGTTAAACTATCAAGCAAAGAAACCCACAACTCATCAGTTCTCTGGTTTTTCCATTTATAGATGTTTGCTGTAGATTCTTTATGGTGGAACTGGAAGAATAATGTACTGCACTTGTACATTAAAAATGAATGGAAGAGAGGTTTAGAATGTAATCTGTCTTTATTCATTTGGGGCCTGATTCAGCAAAGTGCAAAACAAATGCTTAATTTTCAAATAAAATCACGTGTGTTTTAAATGCATCGCATGTGTTGGGTAAAATTGATCCTACCAGTAAGTCCATAAAGACATCACACATCAACACTGGTGGGTATTTCATTCACAGAATGAGATAACTACACGTACTAGCAAATTTTCTGATTCCAGGCAGACACTGGCTCAGGCTTTATGGAAATCATTTAACCTCTCTGCCTCTGCTTGCCCATCTATAAAATGTGGATATTAATGTTGGAAGGGCATACCAGGCAAATTCCATTAATGGGGTTTTCTGGTCTAAACTAACCATATATTTACACAGGGCACTAATGACAAAAAACACTAGAGAAAAAAATTGCAGTGTTAAATGTGATCTCTGCTAGGAGACCAAAAAATAGTGAGGAGTTTGTGCTTGAAGGGGCAGGAGGGCTAGCAGAGATGGCTCCTCTTTGCATTTCCCCAGGCCCAGTTTTCATGAGGCTCTGTCATGGATTAAAGCTGTGCCCAGTCTTTCAGCAGGTAAATCTGTAAATCTGCTAAATCATTTGCGTCAGGACTGTGTCAACTCAATGTCTGAAAATCATTTTAAGCTTGGAAAATTTGGTTGAAGTCTTGCTTACTATTATGATAGTATTTTTACATTTAGGTTTTATAGAATCAACTGTTGAAAACAGAATGCAAGCCTAAATTCTAGCCAGCGTGGAGGAAGTGTTGCAGTACTTGCAGTAGTGTTTGTGAATGCATCCCAAAACAAGATACGCCTGCTTGCTTTTCAAATGCAGGAAATAAGAACTATTTATCTGTGTAGAGGGAGCAATCGACTTCCCTCTATCAGCTTCCCCAGATGCTTATTCTGATGGAGTGGAACTACAGAAGCCTGACACGTGGGCCATGGTTGCCTGAACAATATCAGTCTTTTGTCAACAGCTCTACAATCCAAATGTTCTGCACAGATTCATATAATACTATAAAGTACATTAGCTGCTTAGACTCTGTGGACTAATATTACCTAGGATCAGAGGAATTTTGTTTCAGTTATTTGGGAAGAATGGCTATATAGGAGTTATCAATAACAGAATGAGAATTCTGAAACAAATGCAGTTTTGAACGACAGTTGCTTACTTAACCTCGACAGCGGTATTTCTTCATAACCTTTCTTCTTAAAGGCTTTGCCTTTCCCTATCAGGGGCATAATAAACTGCAATAATGAATGATAAATAGTTCTCTTCTACCTGTGCTTCATTCTGATTAAAGTAGCCCTGCTGCTGGTCCATGAAAAAAGTGGGGGTTTTTTGAGTGCTCATCCTATAAATAGCAACGTGCAAAGCCCAAACTAGTGCAACATGACAAAAACTGGAACCAATATTCCATTAAGTCTCAGTTGCAGGAGTTCCTTGATAGGAGGGCTTCCTTGACCATCTGGGATTTCCTAAGGGTTTTATATGGAGCCTTTCACTCAAGACACTCAGAAAACACTGAACGCTGAAATGTATGGTAGAAAGATCAAAGCAATTTTGAAAAATTTGCTTGGGTACTGGAAGTGGACTGGCTTCAGCAGCACTGGGCTCCACCTGGGCTAATTTGTCCTGTTGCAAAGCAATGAAAATTCAATCATTTTCTCTCAGTTTTGTTTTGGCTTTTTTTTTTTTTTTTTTTCACTTTGCTAATTCATGTTGATACTTTATAAACTTAGAACTGAAATGGAAAAAAGTGAACTTTGGTGTAATTAAGTGTGATGAGCTTTACAATGAGTTTTGCTTTATGTTAGTGCACATCTAAATTCTATAATGATTAAGTAGCTCTTCTATGGCAGACTGACCATTTAAAAAGGTTGTTCTGAAATGGAATTATTTTATTTTCCTGTACAAAATGTGTTCAGTATAAAGATTTGTGTTGCACTGGCAGATAAAGAAAATCCAATAAACAAGCAAAGTAAAAACCTTCAATAAAGTCATATGCTAAGAAAGACTTGAAGAGAAACTGCTCAGCTGTTCAAAAGTAATCATATTACATAGTGACTACAGTTTGGTGCAAAACAGTTCTGAAAAGTCAAAGAAATGGGATGTTTTGGACAGAGACTGCAAATGGAACTAAGAAAATATTTCTGAGGTTAACAGTTTCATTCTCTGTCAAATTGATCCTTCTTCAAAGATGAATCATTTCAAAGGGTAAAAATGGACATAAATAGGACAAGTCTTTTTTTTGAGTATGAAGACTTAAGTGCTAGGTTTTCACTCCTTAAAAGATGTTACTTGATTTATTTGGCCTAATGATAATGTAAAAATATTAGATTTGTATTACATGGTTTGGTGAGGGCAAAATAGAATTTCTACTATATTGGAAAGAGAGAAAATGAAGGGAAATAAAACACTTTGCTATACTGCAAGAACAATTATCCCTTGGAATAAATACATAAATGACAGTAAAAACTTTGAGGGAGTAGGGGAAGTGAAAAAAAATCTCGAAAGTTCTGTTAAATAAGTTAAAATAAAAACTTTAAAAGGGTTTGCTTCATGATACATGCATGACGTTGGAAATCTATCAGCAGATAATACGTTTTGTTCAGCATGCAATTTCTTGTAATTTTCTAGGAAACATATGCCATTGGCCTTAATCAGAAGCAGAAGATAGCACACACAAGCTGTCTGCTAAGGTGAGTCTCATCATCTTCAGTGTGTTTGAAGTAAAATTCTGGAGCTCTTATGGAACGCCTGTATGTGTGTTCTAGGTTCTTTCAAAAGCCCAACAAGAAAGTGTGAAATGTAAATTCAAATATATATTCCCCTTAATGTATGTTTTACCCCAGCTCTACCTTTATATGTTTAGTCAGATTAGTTTAGTTAGTCTCTCGTGCTATTTAAAAGATATACCTTCATAGTAATGATGCTATGTCATCAGAAGATAAACTAGGAATAAACCATGGATGGAAAATTCCAATTGATTTTGCCAGGGTCAGTGTTTCATTTTAGGAATGGTCTCCCTTGGAACTACTTATAGCGGTGTTGGTACTTGCAGCGGTTACACTGCTTCTGAGGCAGAACCTGGGTCTCTGGAAATTCCTGCAATTCAAATGCATATGCAATGTTTATAATGATTGAAGTTATGTCCTATATTGCAATACCCAAGAGTCTTTTGAGTTTTTCAGTGTGTTTTATAACTGTTTGTGCTAACCAGTTTAAAAATAAACAAAACAAAACAAAAAGCTGGTAAAAGAGACAATCACATGTCTTAGGTTAAGATGCTCCATAATTTATTGCAGATCTATGAGAGAACATTTGTAGAACCCATTTAATTCGTTTAATAGTAATGCAAACATTGATATAAATTAAGACTCCAGAATGCTCTCTCACATCTTCTCTCTCCCCATGAGAGGTGAATGAAAATGATTTATTACTCATAGATTATAATTGCTTAAAATAGGTTATGATGTAAGAAAAAAAATTCTAATCCCTTCTACCAGGCAGGAGCAAAATTCTACAGACAGAGAAATTACATCTAACGCCAGTGTGTTAAGGAAGAAACATCCTTCTTCTCCCTTTGGGGAAACTCTAAGAACATCTTTTTAGAACTGTCAAAATTCACAAGCTGTAATAAATTATTCTTTTTCATTACCCATTTATTAAGTAGGCTGTTTGGTATAATAGCAGAAAAATTCTGTTTAATTTTTACAGTATTACACTACTGTGATTTCTCATTTGAAACAGAGACATTATCAAGAGCAGTGATGTGTTTTATTTTGTACATTGGGACCATCTTTCCTCTGAATTCTGATGAAGACAACTTTTAAAGCATGTAATACTCTGCCTGCCAGGACGGTTACATGTCAGGGAAGTAGTCTGGCTCAGTGGAATTGCCAACCTTAGGGCTAGCTCATATAAAGAACTTGGATTGCAAGCTTAGTTGAGTTTGCACATGATATCCACTACTGCATTTCTACGCTAACGTACATCACAATGCTTAGTACTTCTCCCCCTTTGAAATGCTGGATCTCATCCTTTTTCTCTGTCAGACACTGAGGGACAATTTATGATGAAAGGAGTTCACTCGCTGCTTGTAGTAATTGTCTTAAGGTATTTGATTTGCTCTTTTTTGCAATTACCTGAAGAATTAAAGTGGACATCATATGCAAAATTTAGTACCAGGTTAAACAGGAAATTTGAGGAAAAACAGACCACCAAAGAATTATAACAAAACTTGGCAATGTTGTAAATATTGGCTATAAGAAGCTGCAGGGATCTCATTAACTGTAATGCTAATGTGAAATTCTGAATGAAACTTTATTCTGGATAAATGGATAAAACCCTGGCTTAGGAGATAAGAAGCCTGGAATAAGGTCCTGGCTCCATCACAAATCTCTGTATGATTCTGAGAGAGTAATTTACTGAATATAATAATTTTATATATTATAAATATATAAATAGATTATAATATAACTATATTACTATAATTTATATTATATAAAATATAAAAATATAATAAAGGTCTACTCAGGGTAAAGCTGCCTTGCTCTTGGTGGTGGAAGTCACTAGTGACTTTGCGTTCATAAAATGAAAGTAAAAATACATATTCTTCTTCTGCTTTGCTTAGGCTGGAGTGAATGTGCACACTCTACCCTAGGATTATTATGTGTGAAGAGCTTTTGAATACAAGATTCAAAGTTTAAAATCAAATTGTAAGTAGTGATTATAATGGGTTTATTTAGATCACTATCAGGTGTCTCACTCAGTTGTCATGGGCCACATCGCATTTGTCCTACCCATGGTCAAAATCAAATGTCTGAGGTATAATACTAAAAATAGCAACTGCACTTCCATATTGAATTGTTGTGCAGGCTCAGGGGAGGTGTCTGGCCAGATCCTCAGCTGGCAAAATGAAACTCCTGCAGGTCATACAGTATTACACCACGCTTCTCCTGAGGTTCACTATGGTTTTTATATGGCATTGCACACGTGGTAACACATAACTACACAATGTAGCCCAGAAAATATGAATGCAGAAGCAGAGGGAATAGATGGCTGCAATAATATTTTTAGGAGATATTTTTGAGACCTATGGTCCCCCTCCACCCCCCAAAAGGGACATGCAATGAAAACAGAAAGACAAAATAAAAGCTACCTATCTCCTACACCCTGAATGGCAACGACAAGCCAGGAATGCTGCCTTGTTGGCTTTGGTTGAAAATATATAAATAAATGGTGGTTATAAAACCCACATTGTATCTTCACAGCCAGCAGCGACATAAAGCTGCTTTCTTCAGCTAGGAAGTGGATTACATTTTTATAACTAATCCGCAGCTCTTTGACTGAAAAGATTTGCTAAGGCCCCCCTCACTACTTTTTCTTTTAGGTCTGTGCACTCTAAAAGCTTCCTTCTACCTTCTTCCACCTACTTCCCAAAAGTATATGCTTGGCTATCTTTTTGGACTTACAGTACATAACTTTGTTTGTGCCTTGCATTGTTAAACAGGATTCACAGACAGGAAAAAAAAGCCCAACACCCAAACAACTCAGTGCTTCACTGATCCATAAAATCATTATAGGCAGCATTTCAGTTTCAACAAGTGCCAAAAATTCTCCCCCCCAAATATAAAAAATAAAGCAGAAACAAAAATAACAAGGCTATTAATCTTTCATTAAGTTAAAGGGATGAAAAGGAATCGCTTAAAGTATCATTCTTTACTTGCACCACAAGATTGGATGCCCCCTGCTAACTTCAAAGGCTCTCAAAGAAGCTGGTTAATATTGTTGGCACAGAACCAGATTGTGGTTTACTTTAGTTTTTCTGATTTTTTTTTTCAACAAAAGAAAACATTAAGGGTTGGACACTGATTGCTGAGTAACAGCTATTGAAAGAGGGTGCCTTTTGTGCTGCTACCAGTAATATGTCAATTTTCAGACATGTAATAGCTGTTCAAAAAATCATGTCAGTCACTGCATGAGGGCAAAAGTCTGTAACATTGCTCCTGTTTGTTCTGTGGTTTCAGATCAGATGCAAATCACTAGTTTTCCCTGTATGCCAGAGTGTTTGGACTTGCAATAGCTTTGGTGAAATATGGACTTTATCCATCCCAAGAGAAGTAATTGATCCCCCCTAAGCCACAAAGTCACTCACCTGCTTCCGCGCACAATTGCTATTACATTTTAATTCCTCCCCAGCCCCAAAGTTTGTATATATTGAAAACAAAGTTAATTGCTACTGAGTGACATAATTTTGTGGTTACATTTCTTTGTGCAGGGGTTTCTTTTCAGTGTAGTGCAAGCTGTTAAGCTGCAGATTGTGGTTGCTGCTGCCTGGCAAAGGGTAAATAACAAGAAGCAGGGAAGAGGGAGGCAGGAAGTGTTTGTGATGCTTTGATGATGTGCTGATAGCTTAATGTGCTTGGCTGAGTTGTGCGGTGCAGGCTCATGTAAACCCATGTTGCTTGGTGTGCGTGTGTGGCAAAGGGAGAAAACATTCAATATATTTTGCTTTCTTTTTCGGATAAAGACATAGCTCAGTCTCCATTGCACTGTCAGCCTTCAGCCTTTTTCCTTAAGTGGACAGTGAGGAAATACAGGCCTGACCATGCAAAGTGAGACCTCCTGGGGGTTTGAGCACCTTAATTCCCTGGGTTTCAGTGTGACTCATCTTGGGCACAGTAATTGGAAGGCCCAAAGAACCTTTCTACATCCACACAAAATAGGTACTATGCCAGACACCGCGTGTGTGAGCAGTGATGTCAGGTTGGTGAGCTGAACGCAGACAAGATTACCCGCCTGGTGTGGGACACAGGCAGCTGTAGGAGCTTGGCTCTACCCACCAACGTAGCAACCAGAGTCACTGGCTGTGCACAACTGGGAAAACAAAAAAATCCACATGTGCTTCTACACAGACCAAACGGAAGGCCAAACTTTGGAGTTAAAATTTGTAAATGGCCAGTCCTACAGTAGCTGAAAGTGTTCTATTCCTGTAAGGGCAAAGCACTTTCAGTGCCAGGTCTTGCTAATAATGGCTCTGATGCTGACTTCTAACATATGGCCACTGGATTCCAGACTTCTGCTTACCTGCTGCAACTATCTTGGGTAAAAAATGGGATAAGAAAGTACCAGCAGTTTATGAAAATATTCTGCATATAAAGGGAGTAAATATTTTTAAAATGCAAACTATATAAATGTAGGGTAATTGGAAGTATCTATTTTATTTGATCTATTGTCATTTATTCCCCTGAGGTAGCACTGCTGGATCTGGCCTTTCGAATCCATATTACCTAATAAAGCAGATATATCCCATTTGTCCCTGTGAAGTTCTTTTTCTACTTATACCAGGCTATTAATGCATAACAACTGCAAATAAATTTGACTACTTTCCCCAAAATGTATTTCACCCAACATCTCCCTGTCATGCTTGTATCCATTATCTCTTCCAACTATTCCCTCCGGGCCAGATTCAACATTCATCAAAAAACTTACATTTAATCCAACAGTGTTTGCATAAGGCGTATATACATTTTTGCATATGCCAAATATGACAGAAATCTTAAATTCCTTCTTTAAAACCCTTTTCAGGGAAAGTCTATTATGCTGTTGCTGTGATGAATAATGTCTCCCTGACTTATAATAAACCATGTATTTTATTTGCCTGACTTAGCCCATAAATTCTTTGGGGCAGGAGGAAAGGGCACGACCATTATCCTTTTTGGGTTTTTTTCAAGAGGAAGCATACATTTCCTGCACAAAATAGCAAGTGGGGCCAGTTGCACTGTTTGTGAGGCCGCCCAACGCTTCCTATTACGAGACACCTTTCAGTTGCTCATAGTTCTACCAAACTGTACCTGTTTGTCCTGAAATGTGTGATCTCAGCTGACTGCCTCAGTCATTTCTGGGAGCAGGATGAAGGATAAATTTCTTGTGTTAAATAATTCTGGCAAACGAAGTGGCAATAATGCTGTTATTTGTCTTCACAGACCCTGAAAGTGTAATTTATGTTTTTAAAATACTGATACTTCAGTGAGAAGGGCTACAGAAAGGTCCATTAGGAAATTAATAATTCTGTCTCAAAGCCAGTTAGTGTGCTGTACATAAGGTAGGGAGGTACACACTGAACACTGGAGATAAAGGGAAGCATTGAACAGCACTGATCTGTCTCCATGTGCTGAATGAGGCATGGGTCCTCTGGAAAAAAAATGTAATTATGTAATTAAGAGCTCTGCCATAATGTATAAACAGCAGGAGGCTAATCCTGCTCCATGAGCATCTCAACTCCTGGCATTTTCTTATTTTTAAGTGTTTGAGTTTGACCTGAATAATTTTCATATAACTTGTTTCTTTGTGTGTGTAATAAATAACAGAGACTAATGCAAACAATACAATATGCAATTATTTAATTTGAGCAGCTGTATGAATTGCATTTATTTTGAGTAGAATGGCTCGTACATAACAAAAGGGATTCCTTCCCTGAAAAATTAATTTTCTCCATCTCTCAAATTTTGTGGTGGGGTTCCCAGCTGGACAGGACAGGGAGTAAATTCTACCAAAGTGTCTCTGCCACAACCTGCGGAGGGATGCGTAAACAAGAACATCACCTGGGTGTCTTTCCTGGCCATGGGCTCTGTGCAATCCCATCAGCTGGGATGTTATTCCGAATTTTTGTCAGAGAAATGGAAGCCAAAACCAAAACTTCCCTCTTGCAGACAGACAGCTGGTGCACTCAGTTGACTTCAGTGGTCTTTGGATCAGGCCTTGGGCGTGAGGCACAGATGTAAGTGTAAGGAAAGATTGTATTTCAACATCCTATATAGTCTGGCTGCATGCTGCATCTTTGTGACTTTTACTGAGTTTATGCTTCACTTTATGTAATGTTTATCTTGAAAAGAAGGGTTCTTAAGCTTGGCTAAGCAAAAAGACTTTTCAAGAGGAGGAATGGTGGTTCACACTTGAGACAGCTGTCTGTTAAATGTTATATTAATGATAAGATCCTAAGAGAGCCGGTCGGGGGTGAGCAATCTTTTTCTTTCCTTTTCTACACTATCTTTGCTGAAGTTTCTTTTCCGCTTATAGTGAAGGGGAACAGTTTTCTTTTACTTTCTTCTTTTTTTTTTTTTTTTATCACCAACTTCAACCACAGGGTCAGCTTTGATTTGGGTGAGTCAGAAACATATTTATCTCTGAAGTTCTCCTTCTGCGCCTGGGAATGAAGTGTTTCTCCTCATCTCAGAAGAAAGAGACATATTTTAAATAATAGCAGTACCAAAAAAAAAAAAAAAGAAAAGGTAATAATAGCTGTTTGTTTTACCTGCTGTATAGTAGGCCTGATTTATATGTTGCTGGTACATCTATGATTTTAAGAGATTTCTTTAGTTTCTCTGTGGCAATGTTTATGGTTTGTTCATAGAAAGAGATCTGTACTCCAGATTTTGTTCTAAACTCTGCTCAGCTCAGACAGTTGTTACAGCAGATAGACTTGACCTAGCACTCACCCTGCTTAAGATGTGTTTTATTTTTGCAGGCATTCCATAGTTGCAGGAAGCACTCAAGCCTTAATCTGGACCACTTGTTGGCTAGTGAAAGGAAAAAACCAATTCAGGGAGCAATCCTCTTGAAAAACCATACATGGGTTTTAGGGAGAGCTCGGCAGGCCTGCAAATGCTGTAGGCAGTTTTGAAATCCCAGTTTAAGATGGGCCAATGAGGTTTGTTGTTGATGCCCCAAGGGAAAAGCCAAATGCAGTGCTCATCACAATGTGAATGCATATCAAGAATAAACTGAGATTTTGCATGGTTTGATCTGTACAGCCTTTTCCTGCCTCCTTCTGCAGTTTTGGTGGAAACAAAACTGTTTAGAAGCCTGAAAACCCTGGAAACATGTTGGTTCTCAGACTCTAACAGGTATCTCCACGGTCTTCAAGACTCTGAATTCTTTTGTGCTCATAGTTTATGCCCTGGGGCAGGAGCACATGCCATCAGTGCAGCTGTCTATCTGTTCAGAGGGCCGTGCATAGTTAGAAGCAAGCATATGCTATTCTTGACTATAGTTCTTTGTGAGTATTAAACATCCTGACAAGGGTCTTTGTAATATTCTTGGCTTCCGTGGTCTTCCGTTGCTGTACCCATAGTAACTGGACTGTAAGTATGCCTGGTATCGCTGATGCCAGGCTCTCTTACATAGGGTCTTGCATGGTGTATATGGTGGTCTGGTAAGAAACTCGTAACATTCTGAATCTCAGAGCAAGCAGTACTTGCTTCATCTTTCTTTACTATTTGAACTATCATTTTTTTCTTAGACTATAGTATAGCTAAACTAGAAAGAATGAATTTTAAGTTCAATATACTTTAGAAACACTGCTGTGAGCTTTAAATTTACTTATTTTACCCAAATGCACTGTTTGAAAAAAGTGGGTCTTGGGGCAGATAGAGAATATAAGCAGTGGTCTGTAACTTCCATGTGCAGTTGCTCTTTGAATCTTGTACAATCAAAATAGCAATCCAGAACACTACCTGGGAAGAATCCAGCATTCAGAATAAAAATAACATTTTCCTATTCCCTTACTCAGCCTCAGATCAGAAGATGTAATCACTATAAGCAGACTACAATATTTTTAGCAGTAACGAGATTGCACTTATGGAATATAATTGAGTGTGTCCTTCCAGTAATCATTTTCTCTATATTTTCTTTTTTAAGACCCTTGAGATCTTTGTTACCTTAATTTTGTACAGAACAAATGATGATGTGATTAAGGACAAACCGTTTTCTGCACTTTGAATTTTTTGCCTAATTTACTGGGTGAGAAACCGAATTCCAAGGTTGTAGATCCCTGCAATTTCAAATGAAGTCAACCGCAGCTGTGGGTGCTCAACATCTCTGAGAGTTAGCCACAAGGATTTTACACCACATTCATGACAAGGGCCTAGTAAGTACTCTGCTAGTTCTACAAACACAAACAAGATTGGATATGTAGTTTCAGATTGCTCTGAATTACCTGACACAGAACAAAACAATTCAGATGTATTTGTGGCAGATTGGAGAACTTGATATTGTTATATTGTGTTCAGTTTGGAAGTGGAACTTGCTTTTTCTCTTATGTATCCAGTTGCATCTAGGTAGATCAAGGATTTAGAAAGTCTTCTAGTAATTCTTGGAGGGAATATTTTGATTTCTTTATTGCAAATCCCAGTTACAGTGTTGCAGTTACTACATTTCTGCAAGGTATATTAACTCCAATGCCATTATGATATCCCTTGTCACTGGATGATCCTGTTAGAAAATGAACCCATGGGGAGGAATTAGCTTGTACAAAAAAAGGGAGCAGTGGACAAGTAACTCATATGCATGCAACCATGGGGAAAAGCTGTTGTATATGCAAACCTATTGTTCTGTGCAAGCAGTAATGATGTACAGGGCCTGCATTACTGGAATATCTAAAGTGTACAAGATCTGCACAAGTTTTTTCTTTAAAGAATTCATAATTTGTTACTTGTAAAATTGGATATAATATGTATTCTTCCCAGTAATGAAGCATCATTGAACTTGAATTCCTTTCTAGTAGGAAGACATACTGGGTTGACAGCTTGATCTCAGGAGGTTCACTTCTGAATGACTTGGGGTTGAATGCAGATATGTAGTATATCCACACAAACTTGAATTAGCTAGATGAATGTTTTTTACTAACAGTATGTAATTGTAACTTCTTTTTATTGTCACTAAAAAGGAATTGATTTGCTGAGGTGATCAAACATTTATGTCACTTGGAAAAAGTAAACATATACCTATAGCTATATATCCTAAAAAATTCGTATTAAAATGGTGGTCATAGTGCATTTTGGCTTGTAATAGAAATATTACTGTTTAAAATTTTTTAAAACTACACCAGTACAGACATTAATGGCTAAATACAGAAGGCCAGATATTCAGCAGATGCAAACTGCTGTCATTTATTTCCATTGAACTGTTGCAGTTTACACCAATTCAGAAAAGCACTCTAATGGACCACTTCTGCCCTCACACTGAATGTTGCCTGAGTAAACAATTAGTTTTACTAATTTAATGGAAACTCTTTGCATGTTTTCCCACATGCACTAACCTCAGTTTCAAGATAAGAAAAGCACACAGTGGAGATCAGTGCTGGCACAGAGAACGTTATCCAGGCTGAAGTCAAAGGGGGATGGTGGTAGCTGCTACTTGCAAAATTCCTAACTCTCCTTGGATGGGAAATTTGGACAAAGGGACAGGAAATTCCACAGTACTGATAAAAAAAGTAATTTAAAAGAGTATGATGCTAACAAGCATAGCTTCACCTTGCAATAGCACTGCTTTTTACTGTCTCTGCTGAGACTGGTTCCACCTCTGATTTGTCAGGTGTTGAGGATGTTGATCCAATCGCCGCTACCTTGTATTCCAGTCTCTTGTAAACTTGGCAGTGATTTTGTGTTTCTGAAAACTTCATGGAAGCAGCCACTTGCTATCGTGCTTCAAGGTTCTTTTCTCTCAGATCTTGTTGCTCCATGACTTCTGCAGAAGATCCATCTCCCCACTCTCCTGCAGTGCTTTCAACCTACATACATGTGAATGGAGTATGGGAGGAAACAGGGTTCATTTGGAAGTGGAAGGACTAGGATGACTAAATAATAACCTGTGGTCCTGCAATTTCCAGTGAAACTGATGGGGAGAAAAAGACTAAAGATTTAAGAATTAATTATTTTATCCTTCTCTCTTGGGCTTTTTCCCAGTCCTCTCAGATAGGATCTGGACTATTTAGCTGATGTCTCTTCTTTGTGTTCTCTTTTCCTTTGACCATCCCGTGTTCAAATTTTCTTACAGAACCACATAGCCCTGAACACAGAACATATGCACAGAAAATAAGAGTTTTCTTCATAGCTGTTTTTGGATAATATTTAATTATGTTTAATGGGTTAAAGAAAGGGTTGGAAGAAGTAGAAATAGTTTATCTTTTAATATTTTAAGAAACCCTTAATACATGTACACATCCTATTCTTATCAACCTGGGAAAACAAACAGCAAGTTAGTGAAGCAAACCACTCAGCTTAATATGAAGATTACTAACCGCCCTGAAAAAAATGACATACATGGATAAACAGGCTTCCTATTTCTTCTTCTAACAACGCTCCTCTCACATAGACTTGAGACCAAATCCAGTGTAATGAATCATTCATGCTAATACTGAACATTATGAAAGGTTAAACATAGAATTGAATGGCAATCTTGTCAGACCATTTTCTTTCCTTAGTTGCAGCATACAAACCATGATGCATTCCTCAACTGTTGTTAATTTAAAGGGTTTGAGGCTGAAAAAAGGAGATTCTGGAAATGTCATGCTGGTCCATGTGGGTTAACTTAGTTTGAGGTATCTGCATTTTCAGTTTGAGGATTCAAAGTGACTTGGTGGAAGTCTCGCATTTGCTTTTTTCTTTCTACTATTTCTCTTTAAGCTGAAAATCAAGAGTATCAAGATAGAATATTAGAATTCTGTGCAGCAGATTATTAACAATATTATGAAAAATAATTTATACCTTAGATCATAAAAAATTGAGGAGTTTTTAGATGTGTGTAGATAGAAAATAAAATATTTTCTGTTTGGAAGATTGTAGCGTGTAAGAACACATTTGTATTTCACTAGGAATAATGTTAAATTGTGCTAAGAAGAAATCATGCAGATTTCAGATTTGCCATGTGTCACAGGAAACCTGTATCCGGATAGTTAAGATTTTAGAAAGATTATTTTGGCTTTTGCTTTTGTAATAGAAACCTCAGGCCTATATTATTATCTATCCTACTATCTAGGCTTATTGTCTTCAAGCTTTTAACATATGTTCTTAACTATGTTTTCAGGAATCTGTGTAAATATCTTTTTTTTGGTAATATGTTTCCTCTTATTCTTTTGTTCATTTGGGAGCTACACAATTCTGACTCAACATCCCTGTACAAAAAGAATATCCCACTGCTCAAAAATTTTTTGCTTTGCTGAGTTCTGTTTTCATTTAGACGCATAGTCAAAATTCCATACTTGATCAGACTAGTGGTATAGTTAGCCCAGTATCCTGTCTTTAAGAAAAGCTAGTAACAGATGCTGCATAGGAGGGGGAAAGGAATGCTTCAGTTAGTCACCCAGGGGTAACCTGCCTGTGGGGAAAGATTGCTCCCCAAGCCACGGCAGTTTGAGACTGACTTATGCCCTGAAGGACAAAGTTTTATATCCCTTCAAAAACTGCAGTTTTAAAAAATGACTTTTTTGTGAACTATCTATTTGTTCATAGAGCCCCATTAAGTTCTTGCCTCCACAGTTTGTATGGTGACAATAAGTTCGATAAGCCAATTATGCTCAGTTATGAAATAGATTTCCTTTCTGTCACTCTTCTGTTTGATTCATTTCAACTTAATTAAATGTTCAAAATTTAAAGTATATTTTTTCCATCTTGAAAAATAAATCCTTCATTGTAACTTTTCAGAAAATTGCCTATCTAGTTCTTTATTTTTCATTTGGAATAATTCTGAGTTTTTACACTGATGAGAGATTGTTTAAGCAACCATCTCATCTGCTGTAAAAACAATATTTTAAGATGCAATTTTCTGTGAAAGAAGCTAGTTCAACATGTAATTCTCTTCTGTCTTTGATGGATCATTTGCTCAGACATAATGAATTCTGCTGAATCTGATAACTTTATTTCTCATAAAGTAATCACAGTAAAATAATGAGTTACTGTATCATCATTTTTGCTTTGTTTCTTATTGCTTGCCTTTTTCACTTGAAAAAAGTCCTTGAGTTCTTGATTAGTGTTCTTGGCTTAAATGACTTGTCTTTTGCCAGGTTGAAAGAAAAAAATTATTCAGATTTTTTACTTTTGATTCATCATTGCTCTGAAATAATGAATGGTATTCTTTCTTATAACAACCCAAAACATCAAGGGTGGCTTCCTACTCACTATGAAAAGATGTAGGTTCAGCTTTTTCATTGGGATAAAAAACTTGTTAATAAAACTGTCACAGTGGTTCAGGTGTGTTAGCCTGTTAGACCTCCGATAGGAAAGTCACAGATTTTAAGAAGAAGAAGAAGAAAGGGGAGGAGAAACAGAGATTCATGGGAGAAAAAAAAAGGGGTGGAAATGTGATTTCAGATGGTATCAAACAAAAGAAGGTTACTGTCAGTTCTCTCCCACCGAATTTGCCTCTGCCCAGTTCAATGCTGGTACCACTGCTCAGGTCAGAGATTTATTAAAATGCAATAAACTGGCAATATTTCTGGAAACCTGGAACTGTCCTGGAACTACTTGAAGAATTCTTCTTAAAGGGACTGATTCAAAAAAATAAATAGCATCTTTTGCATTGATTTCAAGAGGCTTTCAATTATACCATAATCCTGCATTGTTGAAACAAATGCTGAACTGGTTGTTGGCAAGGTATTTGAAGAGAAACCACTACTACTCCTAGTATCAGAATTTATCAGTAATAGAAACAAAATGCCACACCATATTCACTGACATGGTAAAAATACCTCTCTCTCCAATAACTTTATGCAATGAAAACCATCACAAACTTGAGATTTTTGAAATGTCTGAAGAACACTCATCAAAAGTTTGAAACCTGTTGTATTAAACCTATCAGAAAGGGCTTGCATTTTCTTCTCAGCCAGTACATTTTAAAAGTACGTGCACTTTTTCAAGTGCTATTTCACGTCCTATTCTCAGTGATGACCTCTACTATCTGTGCTGGACTTAGGTATTATTTTTTACTGAAATGAGATCTCTTTAATCAGCTTTAAAAACATTGTGAACTGAAACTGCTCTTATTTAAAAGTTTAACTTTACTTTCATCAATTTATAATCAGAGTTCCTCTGGTATGTTTGATTCCTGACAAACAAGGATAAAAGTCTTGTGCCCCCATTGCTAATGAGATGATAAAACAGCAGGGATCAAGTTTTTAATTACTACAGGCTATGCACTGGAGAGGTACCAATGATATTTTCTATTGCATGTCTAAGTTGTAACTTCAGGCTTATGACAGTCATGCTGTGTTCCTCTGCCTTTGATGATCACTCATCTTTGTCTCCTGAGAACATACAAAAATTTCTGAGCTTGGATCCTGGGGGGCTTGCAATTATTGCTGTAACCTGGCACAGGTTCCAGTGTAGTACCATTGCTGCTCAGTGAGGATCTGATGTCTGAACGGAGGATAGGACTTGCAAAACATCTATGAACTTTTCTTCTCAGACAATCTGGATTCTCAATCTAGTTGTCCCTTTAATAATTATGCTTTTAATTAGGCTGGAGAATCATTTAATATTGTTTCATTTTTTCCTATTAGAAGTATAATCTATTACCTTCTCATACATAAAGAATTATGGCCACAGGCACACGGCAATACACATTTTTGGCACTAGGGGACTCAGGTCTTGGAAAATTGACAATACAGGCATGTTTTTGGAAACGATCATAATTCCTACCCACGTTTATAAGCTTGTTGAGCAAGTTTTTTTTCTCTAAATAAAATTAATACTGATGCAAGAGATTAAAATCTTCTAGTAATAAATAGTTCCATTATTAGAGAGAGCTGAAGCTGATGAATTTGCAGACCTATCCTTGCATGCCCCAGTTTTACAGATCTCCACCACACTGATCAACCTGCATATATTTGGCCATTATTTTGGTTATTCAAATGCTTCTTTCTCCTTTTCTTCCATACCACTGTCTTAGATAAGAGTCAATATTTCCTCTGGCTCCTGTGCAAGGCAAACAAAAGAAGAGCCACCAGTTGTGCTAACACAGACAAAGCACAGATGAGACCAGAATGAGGATGTTTGTAGGTTACATGGAAAGTCACCTCTCTCAGTTGCCTTAGGACCGGATCACTGCTTAGATCACCAGAAATTTGTGAGGAGGGAAAAAAACAGAGGAACAACACTGAAAGTATCTTCTCATTGAGCTTCTATGAGTTTTTTCTCTGAATAAAAGGTTTATTTTCTTATGAAAGAGTTTGTGAAATCTGAACATGAACCCACCAGATTACTCAAATTAAGAAGAGGCTGTCTTTGTACAGGCTATGTACCCACCAAAATTTGCTCTGAACCCACTGCTGCTTTTTTCTGCCACAGCTGCACAGCTCTGTCACTGTTCCATGGAATCCTACAGACATAATTTCCTTTAGATTCCTTTATGCTGAGAGAGCACTTTGTGAGAAAATTATTTCACCCCTATTTTGTGTTGCCTTTTCTGTTTAATCTTCGCTAGATGTGAGAGATGGGTATGTCTCAGCCTTTTTTCCAACCAAAAGGAAGCTGCTATTCCTTTTCTCAGTTCCTTCAGCTTATACTTCCTCTCTGCAGCTAAATCTTAACCCAGGAGGGAGTTTGGTATCTGGGGAAAGAGTTAAGACCACAGAAATAGTGACATCTCCAGTATGAAGTGGAGTCAGCAAGACAGGGAAGATGAATCTCCATTCAGGAGCAGGAGGTCCTCCTTGAGTCCTGAAATACAAAAAATAAGAAAGTACTTTTTGTCTGTCTAACCTTGAAGATTTTACAGTAGCATCATTTGTGTACGGGAAAAATACCAAAGGACACGCCTGCCTGCAGAGATATTGCAAAATACTGTATGAAAGCAAACTTTAACTAATATATTCATTTCAGCAAGAATTGTGAGTTCTGATCTGACTTGGATTCTCCAGGGACTGCATGTCAGACAAATGCTACAGAAATTAAGAGACCAGATGACCCACTTCTCTCTAGCTTGAGGATAAAACCCCACTGCTTTGGTAGCCCCATCCGAACTGGCTGTAAATAATCATTCTTCAGAAAACAGGGTGGTAACATTAACTTCAAAAAGTACTTCACAAATTTGAAAACTTCTATTAAATAACCGGCCATGATTAATGCACTTGGCTGTAGAATTCAATTACATTTTAAAAGCAAATCATGAAGGAGACTTCATACTTGTTTTCTTTTACAACTGATATGACAGATCAAAAATGTTAATGCTACAAATACTATACTGACTAGAAACCAAATATAGCTTAAATGCACTGATTTATTTTACAAATGTAGGACATTAAAGTAATAGACTATTGTTCAGTAGAGACGATCAATGGCACTTAAGAACTATACAGCTTATATCAACTCAAACCAATGCATAAACAGAATCAAGAGACATTTAATATGCTACATAATAGAACTTGAAATTAAGTTGACCATAAAATGTGTACAATCTAAACTGCAGAAATCACTCCATTTTAATGATCAGTTCCTAAAAAGAAAATGTAAAGTGTTTAAAAGATTTAGCAAAATGTGCATAGATTGAATAAATCATCATGGGTATCAATTATATCTTGAAAACAGTGTACAGTTCTTATAACATCAAGGACTGTTTTTAATTACTGCTGCAGTGTAACTAATATTTTCTTAATTTTAATGAGTGTGTTCTATTATAGGATTAACTTGTGCTGAAGCTGAAGAAGCCAAAAGAATTTTGAATTAAAAGAATTCCAAAGACATTTGAGAGGTACACAGAACAGCAGATTGTTTTGAAATATGTTGGATTTTGACCCAAATGCTGTTCTACTTTCTCACTCAATGAGACATCTCATGGGAGTACAGCAAACTAGGTTTTGCCTTTTTTCCAGAATTGTAAAAAGTAAATATTGCAATGGGCTACAAGTGCAAAGCTGTAGTAAATTCCTGTCTATATAAGAGAAATTTACATAACTAAAATGAGCACATTACATGATTATAATCCTTAATTTGGTGGTACATCAGTAACACCAACTCCTTTAAGTTCCTGTGTTTAGTTGTAAATCACGCTTGACTGACATACTGTATCTGTATTGAGTATGCACCATTATAACAGCGCTGATATAGCAGCAAAATTTCACTAGCTAGACAAGGTATTAGGTGAAATATCGTATAGAAGTCAAAGAACCACTTGGAAGACTCCTGAATCAAAACCATAACCAAAAAAACAGTGAGTTTGCATTTATCATCAGCATTCCAAAGCATTTTATTTATTGTTAAAGCATGATAGAACTTAGTTTACTACAGACCAGGGTAGAGAACCAGTGGTTTGAGAGGTGACAACAGGTCATTTTGTGGGCACTCCAGTTTTTGTCCCCCTCTTTCCCTGGCTTACCCAAAGGGTGATCCTGGTCAACTACTTGCTATTTATGTTCAGGTTTTTTTTATTTTGGTCCCATCCATTCTTAGGCTACTGGTCATGAATGAGGTCTAATGTAGGACATAAAGAAGCCTGACTTTATGATCCACAAACAATTTATGGGAAGCAGCTGGTTTTGTGTAAACATGTGAAGTGTTAGTACATGTACTGAGATTAGAAGTCATCATTCATCCTTGAAAGTAGGCTCTTGAATACAGGAGCAGGAGGAACATTATATTTCTGTTATGCTAAAACTATGACACTATTAAATTAAAGTAAGAATTCCAAACCATAATATTGATGTTTACAGAAGAGTGAACATGGTTCTTCAGGCTACTGCCATGCCTCAAGCCTATGAGTTCTGTATGCTGAGGACAGAAATATTTGCATCTGGCATCTCATTTTTCTTCAGTGAATTTCTTTCCTCTGACTTTTTCATTAAAATAGCTGTAGTGTGTATCGAGAACATTATTTTGCTTATACAAAAGGAAAACTAGATAATAGGTGCTTTTTATGTCAAAAGGTTGTATTGCTTTTCTCCTACTGCTGGGTGGCCATAATATTTAAGTCATAAATGGGCAAATGTCAAAGCAGGTCTCCTGGTGTGCCTGACTCCCTCTAATAATTAGGTGCTGTTTTATTATTCTGTGGCTTAGTTGTGAGTACAGCTGTCAGCTGACATAACTGGTAATGGAAGGACCACATTCCTTATAGCTAGACAACTCCCTTCAAAATTCATGGCATATTTACAGCCATCAGATTTGCAGTATCAGCTTCCAGACTATAGCTGTGCACAGCAAAATAATATCTGAACCTATGTGACTGCACTGTTAAATGCAAGTATTTAACATCAAAAATTTGTTTTCATACAAAATAAGGGGGATCAGACCTTCCATCCAGCTATGAGCGTGCCTTGCATTGTTTCGGAAGAACCAAGCAGCTTCACCACCCAGCTGGGAAGTCTCCCTTCCCTGGAATCATGCCATGGGGTAACACTGCTGCACTGGCCTCACCTCCCTTCCCTCTCACACAAGTCCTGGAGAGCACAAGAGAAGGAGAAAGAAGCCCAGTGGAAAGAGTATGTCTGTGGTCCCCAGCCACCACAGAAGATGTTTGGAGCAGTAAACCACTAATATAATTTAGCAACTTCCTAAAAAGCAAATTTAAAAAAAAAAGGCAGCTGCAAAGGTTGTTGGGAGCACATCCATGTGTAGACAGGGGGCTCCGATTCATATTTGCCTAAGGAAGAATACAACTGCCATTTATGCCTTGCCTATCTTGCTGCTGTATGAAGAGTGTTTTACCATCCTACCATTCCTTTTCAGACTCTCTCTGTAGGCTCCTGTGATACTTAGAAGGGCAAAAACCTTCTGTTGGGTCTGATAACTAATAAGGGAGAACCTTCCCATCCTGACATACCTCTTCTTTGAAGACTCCAGGTAGCAATGCCAGTTCAGTGCCTGCTAGAAAAGCTTGCGATGCCAAAGTTATTTCCTGGGTGAAGGGACCTCGTGGGAATGAGGGCTTATTGACAGAGTGGAGCTGTTGCGTGGGCTGCACCAGGAGCTGACCGGCTCAAGGTGACTCTGTGCAAGGTGTATTGCAAGGACATGGGTCTGTGTTCCCCCCACGCAAGCAGGCATGGGGTGGCACACAGTGACGATCATTCTAAACATCTCTTGTAGCCTGAGCCAATTTGGATAGCAACAAGAAAGCACAGATGTAGGAGCTGCTGTTCCCTCTGACACTAGTGGGAGATTTCCTCCACGCTGTGAAAGCCTTGGGTGAAAGGTGGTAAGGGTGGGTTCTCGGAAATAGCCCTCTGCAAGAGGCATTCTTGAAAAGGAAGAAGTTATGACTTCTTGCTGCTCCAGCCAAAAGGTACACAAGTTTAATGCTGCAGGATTATTAGCTCTTTGTGTACTTAACAAAACATGTCAGTAATGTTCTGTACAAAAACTTTCCTGTAGCAGCTGTCAGACTTGTTATAAGCTGTAGTTGAGCAACCAGTCAGGACATGTGGTTTTCTTGGGGAGAGGATTGTTATGAGGATTGTTGTGTTACTTTATTCCAGAAAATCAAATTAGCTCCTTGAGATTTCATGTTCTAGCAATAACTTCCTACTGAAAAGGTATCCTCCTTCAGCATGAAGTCAGGAAAACAGCAAAAATAGCTGATTCAAAGCTGGTAGTGTTCAGGAAGAACATTTAGAAAACACTGAATCCTTAACATCTCAGTCCCTAACCTTTATTCAAGGAAACCATCTCTCTGGTATAAGTGGTAGAATCTTTTTTCCAGGCAAAATCTATAAGGGCAGTCCCATATGGCCAGAAGAAAGCTAAGAGACCAGAGTTTTGCATAGAAAATTTATTTGCCACAGCATGCTACTGGACACAGAAATTATAAGAAAAAGTTTACTGAGAAGAAAGACAACCAATAATATATCAGTAAATATTGGGGTTTTACTATCAGTCACATACTGACCCTGTTGAAGATGTTAATCCACTTTAGCTGTTATTTGAATAGGAAAAAGCCAGCGTGAGAAAAAGGAAAAATAGAGCGAACAACGTAAGATTTTTTTCTGCTTTCTAAACACTGGCTAATCATTCACCCGACTTTTTGCTAGATAAGAAAGTTCTAGTGGTGGCTATTTGTCAGATACTTAGTGCAGCGAGACTTTTTTTTTTAATTATTTTTGCCCAGGAGACAAATGTGTAACCATATGATTTTTCCCCCTGCTATGTTAAAAATGCATTTATATTTTTTCAAGCACACCCCGATTAAAGAGGGCACATCTGTTTTAAGTCCTTCTGTATGAAAATTACTGAGCTTCCTCTGAAAGCTTATCTTTTAATTTCAAAATTCTTTGTAGCAATAACTTAGATAATAACCAACCATATTTCTGTCTTCTTTAGAAAAAAAAAAGGAGAGAGAGAGAGAAAGAAAGAAAGAACCATTTTGAGCTTTGAACTCCCCCTCCCTCCCCTCTTTGGGTCTCCTTTGAAAAGGCCCCCCTCATTTGCGTTTAAAATGGATGTTTCATACTGGTTGATTAGTGTTAGTATGGGATACCAGCCGCTCTGAGCCCAAGGCTCAGCTTGAGATCTGCGGATTATTCATCAACTTCCCCGGCAGGGGGGACCGTTTCTCACTTTCACTGCACAGCAGCAAAGTGTTCAGCTTTGCTTTTTAAGATTTTTTTCCCTTTTCACAAAGTTTTTTTTTTTTTTTCCCCTTCTTCCCCATGAAGGGGTTACTTGAGTGTACATAACACCAGATCACTTTTAATACCAAACCTCCCCTCCCCGACCAGCTTTCTTGGTCTGAATAGCACATAATGGATCAGGACGTATTTACCATATGTCTGTCTGGTTACAACCATTGTTTAAGGCAAAGATCATTTAAATACGTAAATTGAGACTTGGAGAGGCACTCGATTTTATCACTATATTATACCCATATTAAAGCATCTCTTTTTTTTCTTTTTCCTTAGGTTCGATTGATGCTTTGTTTATCATATATTAAGTTAGAAAAGATGTAGAGGACATACGTTAGGATGTGTCTGTATTAACAATATTTCAGTACCATTTATCATCATTGATGTTAGCATTTTGAATACCAAACCTAATCCAGCTCTGAACAGGCTTTTACAAAATTGTTATTTGACATTAGCTACCTGTGTATGTTTGTAATATTTGTTTGTTATTATTAATCATACCTATTGAGATAATGCTTCAGAATCAATGGAGTTCTCCTTGTGCAGAACAAAAATAAATAGCAGACAATTTTGTGTGCCTGAAATCTAGCCCGCTTTTGTGTCATCTGATCTCACAAAAGATGAGTTCCCTACAAACCTGGGGTCTCTCAGTCCCATAAGCCATTATGGATACAGGAATACAATTGCAACATGAAGAGTTTTTCCAGACATTAGTGAGCATATATATTTTCCTTTGCTCCTTTGTCTCCAGCTCCCTAAAGGCATTCATCCTTCCTTGAACATAGTGACTACACACAAAATTATAATGTCTACAAAAAGGCAGAATTACTTTCTTTTAACTTTAACCATCTAAACCAGGCAGGAACCTTGATGATTAGTTCAGAAGAATCTATTGCTGATGGAAAGAAACCAGCACCTGCAGAATGTGACCATCCTATCAATACTTATCATGGAAAAGATTATCCTCTAGATATGGCATATACTATCCCCACTGACAAAGTCCAGATAACTAGTTCAGGTCAAACTCCTCTAACTTTTAGATAGCAGAGACTGGGTGAGATGATTCATGCTTACTAAGACACAGGATGATTTGGTACAATGCTCACAATCATTAATTATTCTTAAAATTAACAGCTACCATGAGCTGAACTTTCTCTTTTGTTTCCTACTCTCATCCCTGAAAACTCTGAAAAAAAAGATATATCTTCTTTGGTACTTTACTGAACTATATTTCTCCTTTGGGACATCTTTAATCTGCTTACAAGGAGGTTAGTAGGAGTAAGAGACACAGCACAGCACTATGTAGACTTTGAAAACAAGAACTTCTTTACACCCTCATGGGCACCCACAGTTCCTTCTTCCGAGTGAATATAAACTAATGATACATTTTGTCTCTTCATTACCTTATTTTTTGGTTTTGAACCTATACCTCCTGACTGAACTCTTTCACCATGAAACCACTGCATGTAAAAGTCAGATGTATTATTTTAAAACACAGACGGCCACAGACACTGCACATGGTGCCAGGCTCAGGACTATTGAGATGTAGCTGGCATGCTCCTCTGGGAATTGGCACTCTGGTACTCCTCCTAGGTCCTGATTCCAGGGGGGCTCAGATAGGAGTTGTACGCAGCTGCTCAGCCACCTATGTCCAGAAGACAGAACTGTGAGGATCTGGAAACTAAGTGGTCAAAGAATGATTTTAGGCCTATCCAGGGTTAGACATATGCTAAAGAAATTATGCAGACTGAAATTGAGGATTTAGGTGCCTACAACTCTCTAAAACTTGTTTGGGGCATAGGAATGTTTCTTTTGGCAGTCCTTAATGCTTCCTTACGCTTCTCAATTTTGTGTCTGCTGCAGCCATGACCACAGCAGTATCTGAGTGTCATTCAGAATCGCCTCATGTAAATTCTGCCTCTTTCGTCTTTTTCCCAGGAGGAATCCATGTAATAACTACAAAAATTTAAATACATACGTAGACATGTATGCATATGTATATGGACCAGTGAAACTAGTAACCAAGATGTTTGACTCCTGCAGCCAAGAGATGGGTGTTTTCATCACAGACATCAAAAGAAATATATGAAAGAGGTGGGGATGACAATGAAGCTGATAAGTTAAAGGATATTGCAAAAGATGTTTGCAAGAGCTGGAAAGACATATTTTACATACTGTGTAGCATTACAAATGATGCAGTTCACCTAAAATACTCCAGAGAGAACTCAGAGAATATACTATGTGGCTAGATTTGTTAGGGCCACTTCAGCAGGATAGTGTAAATTGGCACAGCTCCACTGACTTGAATTGATTCGGGCAAATAAAGCGCAACAAAAGAGACACCAAAAGAAAAACTAATGAGCCCTCAGTCATTTTATTCAGTTGTGTCTAGAGGCATGGTGATACTTCAGAAGTATTGCTCACAAAGCAATAGTGATAGTGGTAAAGCCATTTGTACTGGACTCATTTAACACGTATCTGCCCAACTCAATTCAAGTCAGTGAAGCCATGTACATAAGTACATCGTCGGCTTGATGGGATAAATATTTGCTTTATAATGCTGGCATGCCTGCAGGGCTCAGTTGAAAAGGCTTTGGGGAAGTAAGCTTGACAAGGCAGGGAAGGTGGTGACCTTCTTTTGCTTTACTGCAGTATTATCACAGAATCATAGAATGGTTTGGGTTGGAAGGGACCTTAAAGATCATCTAGTTCCAACCCCCTGCCATGGGCAGGGACACCTTCCACTAGACCAGGTTGCTCAAAGCCCCGTCCAACCTGGCATTGAACACTGCCAGAGATGGGGATTATATATTATAATCAGGGATTATATACTATAATATTAAATATATTTGATAGTACATCTATAATTGATACATGTGAGAGCAATGCAATGGGTAGCAACATGAATCAGAATTCAGTCCAGAACAGATTTTAAATACAGTGGAGTTACTACACCTTCAAATTACTGAGATCAGGATCTTTACTACCATATTGATCACCATCCTTTCTTACAGAATTCCATGTGGAAATCCATTCAGCAGGATCATTCGTAACATGCTCCATCAGGCATTTGACATTTTAAAAGTTAACCAAACCAGAATTTTATAAGGTCATTATCTGCAAATATTCCAAGGGAAGTGAGTGAGATGCTGACAGATATTTTGCATGTAGGTAGATACAAACTTTGTTTAACATAACATAAAATGTGTGAGAATGATTTATACTCAATTGCAAAATTAATTATTGGGGGTTTAAAATTGTAAAGCACCATTTGGGCTTTAAAGAATCTTCAAAATAAAGAAAATAACACAGGTATTTATTGTTTTGCTTCAATTTACATTGGTGCTATAAATAGCTGACAAGAAATGATGACAAATAAGCTATTGTAACCCTTTGGGAGTTTATTAGGTCATTTGTGAGAGCATTGAATAGAGTCATTTGTTGCCCTCAGGTGTTTGAGAGTCTCTTTACCCTTGGGAAAGGAATTTAACAAAGGAGTGTATTTCAAAGAAGGCACTCTGTGTTTTCTACCCTTTTTCTGAAGTGTTTTCAAACACACTCCAAGCTAAAAATTCTCAGAAGTGAGAAAAGGAGGTATATATCAGACGACCCCTGAAGCAGCTGACAATCCCAGGGAGCAGAAGATAGGGTCAGATTCTAGATGCTTGAATCCCAAATACATTTTCACCATAGGAGGCCCTGATTTATTTTTGCCCCACCCACTGGGTGCAAACTTTGAAATGCACAACACAAAAGCATTGGACTAATGCCCTACTTGCATTTTTTTTATTTGGCTGAAATGTGACATGTCTTATTTTTTGTCTGCTTCCAAAAACACTGGGCAGGTCCTTTGTTACAGAAAGACATTGCATCTGCCTTAATCTATATATCTTCTTAATTAAATAAAGGATTAGCATTTGTTTAGGCTATAATAAAACAGATTGTCAGGCAATATCAATATAGCCATCGTAATGAATCTGCTAAACAGCTTTGAGGAAAAAAATAACTACAGTTTTCATTATCTAGGTAGCGACTAGGTAGTTATCTGTTCCAAAAGCAATGGTCCATATAACCCCTCCAGTGGAAAGAAGGGTAAAAGAGGAAGCCGAGGGGAAAGGAAAAATGGAAGTGAATCTGTGTGTATATATATATTTTTTTAATTTCTCTGAACAGTAGCAATGAAATTTAGCTCATGATTCCTATCTAAAATGCATGGAGTAAGCAGTTTTAGCATCACCCATCTTGTATTTAGTTCAGGAGGTGCTATCAAGTGAATTCACTAGCTCATTATTCCTGCTTAATTAAGATACTTAGAGATGAAAATCTGTGGAAATTAAAGGTTAGTAGTGACAATAATGAAATAACAACACAGTCTAACTGAGTAGAGCAAATTTGCAGTACGGAAGTCCTGAATGCAACAACAGCAGTTGATGGAGACCAGGTACTAAACAAGATTGTTGTTTTATTTTTCCTTGAAGGCTATTGCTGATGGGTCCAAGGCAAGATTTGTTTCGGGAGAAGCATCTTTCCTGTACAACTTTTGCTTAAAATAACTTTTATTTGTAGCGTCTATCAGAGAACCGAGACAGAAATAAGGAGACCACAGGCTAAAAATATAGTGCAAAAAGCTGATTTTGATTAAGGAGCTGTTACAAGGACAGTAGCTAAGACTAGTCTCACAGGCATCTTTGGCTGAAATAGCAGCAAATGCACTCATGAGATTCATTGACTGGGCCAGGGATATGTAAAACGATAAAAAGTAGAATTCAGCATGATTTTTTTTTTTCATTAATCATAAAGAATAAATCTTAAGAATTAGTTTTTGCCAATCAATCTTCCGGCATCACTGCTTGATCCTTTACTCTCTGTTTGCAACTAGCAGTACAGTAGAACTACAAATGGCTCAGAGGTTTTTATATTTTGGTATTAGGACTGGTTTGTATTTCTTGCTCTGTACAACGAGATGTTCTATTTGCCACTATAAGACCATAAACCTGGATTTGGTGGGAACCATTAGAAACTCTTGAAGTTTAGGAAAAATTTGGTCCTTTAAAAAAAAAAAAACAAACTACTTTAAAAATGTACTTAATGACTTCTGAGGGCTGGAAGCTGGTGCTTTTTATCTCACTGAGGGACTGGAAGATTTCACTGTGTTTTTATAGCGTCTGCCAGTCTCCTTTCCATTGCAGTGTCAGGCAGGAGTTAACTTATGTTTGAGAATGAGAAAAAAGCAATGTGAAAGAGAACCTGTTTTCAAAACATCTTTCTGTGTTCTGGACGGGGTTTTGTTTCCCTTGACAGAAGTCTGAATGTAGTGGGCATTTCTGACCTACATTTTTGGGAGCTGACTATCGCCTGTCTGTGTGTACATAACACATAGCAAACCACTGTCTGCCTTCTCACTGCCTGCTGGCAGGCAGGGGTTTGTTCATTTCCCAACACCCTTCAGAGCTGGTTTCACAGGTTCCCAGACCATTTCAGAGACGGTCCTGAAGATCTGGTTGCTGTATAATTCTTCTGTCACTGAAAAGACCCACTTCAAGCAGTTTGTAGCTACAACAGAAACTAACAAGGTATTACAAACTTTGAACCTGAATTTAGCAACTTAGGGTCTCAATGCAATAAGGATGCCTGGCCATTGGCCAGAGTTCTCCTGCCCAGTAAATAAGACTCAGGAGGAGTCTCAAACAGCCAGCCTAACATCTACGTGCTGGATTTGAATCCCTCTGTCCCCTTCTTTGCATTTATAGATGGTTGCAGGCTTGATTCAGTAAGGAAAGCTCTGCAGAGTCACAGTAGTTCCCTCACCACACTGCCTGAGTGCGTGCACTACCGCATGCAATGAGGAGGCTACAGTCCTGCCTTCCACCACTTTCAAAAATTATTTCCTGTCCTTATTCAGGGCTTCAAGAGTGTACTGTCATCCACTTAGACTCCACTTGAAGCCTCTCTCAAGTGAATGCCCTCCAGCTCTTCAAATAGTGGTGTCCATCGTTTTTGATCATAGAAGTCATGTAGATTTTTCAAAGGCAGAGCTGATGCTTATGGCCCTTCTCTCTCTTGTTTTCTCATTTCTTGACTGGACTCACTTCACATTTAGTTCGCAGGTGATTCATGTAAATGAGCCACTGCATGCTCGAAAGATGTCCAAAATGAAGAATGGCTGAAGTTAGGCTGCCCCTATGGGAATAATTCAGGTAGCCCACGTATCTTTTGCCTAGGCTGAATTTGAGAGCACACAGAAATTAGCTTGTCAGTAGGTGAATGTTCTGACTGTTACTGCTGCTTATTCCTGGCTGCCACTCATTCCTGGTTACTAGCTCTTACAGGCCTTTCAGTATCTTGCCCGTGTTGTCATGGATGTAATCCACAGACTGAATGCATCTGACTTGGAGAGACTTGGTTTCTCCTAAGCTGCCTCTTTACTGCAAAGAACCCAATCAGTTTTGTCAAGACAGTTTTGTGCGGGGAAAGTACAAAAGAGTAACTGGGAGTGGAAATCTATAATCAAAAAAGTTCAGCACATATGAAATGAGGCATCTTTAATAGGCAGCATCTAAGCAGGAGATACAAGTATCAGTTTGGTATTCAAGTTCGGTATTGTACACTGTAAGCACACAGAGTCTGTTCCTCCATGAACCTTGATGGAAAGTTTGTCATGTAAGCAATTTAGGTAATTAAAATCCATGTGTTTATTTCCAGAGTGCTTAGAATAAATTAGGATCTCTGCAGAAATACTGCCACTTAAGGTAGGGAAATTTAAAATCAATTGCTCGTACTACCTACAGCAAAATGAGTTCAGTTGTGAGAGTTGATTCCCATCAGAGTCCAGATAATAACTCCTGCTAGTTCCCCTGCTACTGACATCTGTGTCAGTAATTCAAGCACATAAATGAAAGACTGAACTAACAGGAAAACCAAACTAGTGATACAGTAAGCAGTAAGAAATGTATTCAGATCCTGCACTGAAATTCATCTTTGGTATCTGAGGTTACATCCATACTTTGGAAGCACCTAAAAAAAGCCATTCCAATTTTTCTCATTTTCCTAATCACCAACTACCTTCCCAACACAACCACTACCAAGGAAATCAGATGCCATTCCTGTGCAGGGATCAGCACACCCGTGCAGCCTCTGTTAACATGTTTTCGTACCTTGTGCTCCTAATTCCTTAATAGCTCTGGTTTAGCATATTGCCTCACTCATGTGCCCTGAGAGGAAGGTCTAGGTTGAAACATTTCATCATGAAACAATGCACTCATTTTTCTTTCTCATGCAATCTTTGCATCACTTCATTATGTGGCGCTCATTTTTAATTCATTTTACATGTAGGAGAAATATCCATAGTGACAAATGTGCTTCCTTTAAATATGTAGCAGTAGAGATTGAGTCCTATTAATTTTAACTTACTGTATTATATATCAGATCATCATGATTGATTACTTCTAAATGAGAGATGCTAAGATAAGATTTAAGGAAAAGGTTTAAAATTGAGATTAAGCCTTCATTATTTTGCTGTTCAATAATTTAAAATGACAGTCTTAAATATGGAGCAACACATTTAATTTCCAAGGTACTTACCAGACTTCATCTGGAGTGAAGTGCTAAGACACCACTGAAATATTCATGTTGTCATAAAGAGGGTGCAGTACAAGATGACGAAAGTGACTTCATGTCTTGACAATCAAATCTAGGAGGAAAAGATAAGAAACTCTTATTAATGTCTTTGATGTAATCTAGCAAAGTTTCTGAAAACTATGAATCCTTGAAGAAAGTCTGCAAGTGCTGGCCAGGATCTTAACACATCCATCTATGTGGAATCCCACAGAATTGAGGGTGGGTCAGTAGAGGCTTAAATGTTCATCCATGTTTTGATATCATGGCAACACTGAATTCACAAACACCCTGACTAAATCCTATTGCCTTTATAGGCAGCTTGGGATAGATTCACAGAAACTGTGAAAACAGACATGTGTCTGTGCTTATGCAGACTGCAGATAATACTACTTTTGCCCATGCTTCCTATTTGTGCAAATGCTACATGAAGTATACCTTCTATACCTGCTCTAAGAAGTACCCAAGAAAGCCATGTTTTTAAGAGCGCAGCAATCAGTCTTAAGAATTAGATTTGATCTGGATCACATACATGAATGAAGCAGTAGAATATCAGTAAATACTGCCACTTGTGGAAAGAAGTACATGTTTAAATGTAACATCCTTTGAAAAAGGTCAGGGAGCACCAAATGTTCATATTTTATTTTCCTTGTAAATACAATAAAGACAGTTACCTTCATGCAATAAAATGTTCAGATTAAATAAACTGCTCTGGAAACAGAATACAGGGTGTGTGGCTTGGTTGATGAGGCTACCCAGGTGTAGAAGACGTGTAGAAACCTGTTTGATACTTAGCTGTGCTCTTCCACTTCTTTCAGCCCTGCAGACCAGACTCTCTATTTGTAGGGAGCCAGGAGCAAAGTGCTTTTTCTAATACCTTACTGCTATATTGAGGAATTTACTCTGCACTTCTGTAACTAAGGATATCACTTGTGGATTTGTGTTCTTGGTTCTCATGAGAGTATATTTGTCAGATAACCAAGAACTCGACCCATCTTTCAGAAGAAATTCTTGGAATAGCGTACTGAAATTGTTAAGTCACCCGCTTAGATAGTCCTTTAGATTGTGACTGTGGGTCTGATATTGTGCACAAAGGAGTAGCCACACCGGCCTCTGTCTCTGCATCAGTGACACGGATACACAAATTCAGTGCTGTGGTCATGCATAAATGCTGTGCTGAGAGTCCACTCATTCTCATGCACAGCGCTGACAGAGGTTTCAGTGAAAACATTTCAAAAATGATTTTGCAACTTAAGAAAACATACTTCAGCAATTACCATTTCCTTTACCATGAAACCAAATTCACTGTACATTACAGCTTTAAAGCTGAGATCTAAGGTTCAGATCAACTCTTTAATCCTGACTGTGGCTTCGGGTACTTCCTGATATTTATGAGAAATGCTCCAGGCCTGCAGCTGGGCTTTGAACAAAAAAATAATGAACTTCGTTGACTGTGAACAAAGTTCTACACTATTTTAAAGAAAGTTAAGCTGTGACATTTTTTAATCCAACATTAAATCACATAACCCAAATTCTGTGCATAATTTAGGAATGTTCAGAGCAATAAAAAGACAATTAGATCAAACTGGGTTGCTAAATGAGCTGAAATCAATCTATCTAAACCTGAGAATTCTTGCTAGTCTCTTTCCTGAAATATATCCCATTGCTTTTTGGAATAATACAGTATTTTATTATAATATCTGAATCAAAATAGTGTTTCAGTTCTATTCTAACAACATACACTAACCCTCCATCTCCTCTAATTAGTTAAAAAATATAGATAATAAAGGATAGGATCACATCGTACAGAATTTCATACTTATACAATATGCTTTACAAATTCAATTACAGTATTAACTTCCGGAGGCCTTGTTTCTATCTGTTTAATGTGACCTCTCCATTTAATATGGCTATTTCTTGAGAACTTACGTCAAATCACTTCTTGCTCACTTCACTCAGGATTTGGATACAAATTAAATGTCAACTAGGACTGATGTGAATTTGTAATGGGCAGAAATTAACAGAAAATAGAGTTAAGTTGATACAGCACAGGAAATTTTGGCAGGGATGTGATGGTTTGTAAATAAGAGGCCATTTTCTCTTCAGGAAAAGAGGGCTCAGGGCACAGTCTGACAAAACAGGGCTTGGAATGAGCAGTGATGATAACTGCAGTGATTAGATACCCTGGTAAACAGGGAACACATGAAACAGAGAAACAGTTTGCTTCTGTTGAAACAAAACACATTGTTATCAGGGGGAACAGGAGAGAGTCCTACACAGATTTCAAGAATAGAGTGAGTGATGTTTTAAGCAAAGTTACAAAGAATAAGGGCTCACACAAAAGAAGGAAGGATCTGAAGGAGAAACAGAAATTAGTGATAAAAAAATAGACTAGAGAACAGCAGAGGAAATACAAAGCTGAAAAATATATTTTCCCTCTTCGTGAGAGAAAATGCTTGCAATATATTTGTTATGCAGTGCATTGGGTATTATCTCCTTAGTAACAATTTTTTTCCGTAACATGCCTTTTGCTTTCTGGTTTGGTATGTAAATACTAGTTTCCCTGCCCCCCATATTCTACCCAAGGTAGTAAGTAAACCAGGCTCCACTGTGTAGGCAGAGCAGTTCCTCTATTATAAGCATACTTACAGTAAATTAAATGTTGCATTAAAACTTGCATTGGAAAGAAGCAAGACTGTTAACTCATCAGATAATATTTTGAATAGTAAGTCAATCTTTAAAACCTTGCCTCTCTCACTTTAGAATAAAACTAATTAGGAATGTAAAACCACTGTGGTCCAGATTCGTGAATACTTAATACCTACTACAGGAACTTGAATTTTAAAGTTTATTTTTAAGCAATTCCCATTTGAAATTTTTTAAACAAATATTTAATAAGATACAGGAGCAACATGTTGGGCTTTTTAAAGTCTAGCCTCACGTACGAATTGCTGAGTTCTGTTGTAAAGCATTCCGTATTTTTTCTTGCTTCATCACAACAGACAATACTTTTTATTCTGGTATCTTGAGGTATTGCCTTTTCTGGGGCTAGAACCAAAAGAGGTATTGGTACCTGGACTTGGTGTTACAAGAAAGACATGAGGGTAAGAGTTCAGCTAACATTGCTAGGAGTTTGCAATACACTTAAACATTACACTAAGGGTACTGAAGTGAGCATTTTCTTCACTGTGTGCTTGGAAGTTGGAATCACTTATTTATTTACTATACAAAATCCCAAAGTGCTGCTAACTACACAAGTTAACAGCTGTCTGCTAGTACAGTTCCTGGCTCCTACCTCCTCAGGCATCTTTTTCCTGTTTATACTTGTACATCAAATGGGCCTTTGGAAAAATCCCTGATTTTCTTTTGTTCTGTTTTCTTTGTTCTGTTTCCATGTGGTCTTTTCCCCTTTGGAGATGACATGTATGGGAAATGGCTTATTGTAGCAACAGGAGGCAGAAGGCAAAAACAATTGCATCATGGGTAAAACAAACATCAAAGCAAAGTGCAAGCCAAGTAGCTGTGAAAAAATTATTTCGTATGTGATATTTTGATGTGTTGAAGTCCAGCATTGGTAGGTTTTTTGGCAACACAGAAAGAATAAAATGCAAACAATTACCTTTTTCAAAATCCTGTTTTTCTCAGTGTTTCTGACGAACCAGCCAGGACTAAGGACATGATGCACCTGTTGTTATTGGTGCATTGCCATTTCCATGTTCACTCTGACTGTGAAAACTCATTAAGTCTACCCATCCAGTCAGTTTTAACTGGGCTTGAATTGCTAAAAAAAAAAAAAAAAAAAAAAAAAAGCAAGTCTGAAAGACTGTGAAAACCAAATCTTTCATTAAGTACTAATTAACTGTCTGACAACCCACATATAAAAATGAGGGTGCTTATTGTTGATGTTTATTTTCACTTTATAAGGAATTGCTGTAGGTAACCAGCCTGATTAAGTACTTTTAACAACTCCCATCTAAAGATAATTAAGTTCTGCAGTGAAATGTAAGGAATTTGGCATAAAAAAAAATAAACATTAAGTACAGCAGATATTTTAAATGAATAAACAAACATAACTATTTCCAACACACACATTCTGCTTTCTCATGATTTACATAACGTAAATGACTTTGACAACATCTTTATATTCTGTTTATCTTTAAATACTGCTGATCCAAGAAAATCTGCATATTGTGTTTCTGCGGCTTTAACCCTCTGACCCACTGGAGAGTTCTGTAGGCTACAGAGCAGTAGAAGTTGCCACTGTGGGTGCAGAGCCCATGGCAAGCAGTAATCACTGCTCTTAAAAGCACTGAACATGCCCCATCTAAGTGTATGTACTGACTTTGTTAAATATTTATCCAGATTTATATGTGAATAAAAATCAGATGCTAAAAGTATCTTCAGCAATATCCACATGGTTTGAAAGCTCTTCTTTTTAACTTGTAAAAGAGAATCTGGCTTCCTATATGGGTTGCTATGCTGACATCAATAAGCACAACAAAACTGACTTTAGGGACAAACTGACAATCTAAATCAAACAAAAAGAAGTATTTGTATTATTTAAGTATTAATGTTAACAGTGTTACCCATTTCTACCTGGAAAACAGAAAATAATTTTCCTTTGAAAGGAACCTTCACTGGAAGTACCTGAAAAATTGTAAATAACCTCATGAGGTCAGACTGGTCTTTTATAAAGGTAAGTTTTTAATTAGATAATGTTATCTCTTGTCCCTTGAAGTCGGTGTCTCCAGATGCATCACAGCCATCTAATCTTTAAGCAAAGGCACGCTTAAAAACAACAGAAATGTGCTCTTGAGCCTTGGTGCTGTCTAGACATCCCGTCTTTCCACAGAAGGGTGAAAAGCTTACTACAGTTAATTCCCACTTAAGGCTGCTTACTTTCAAATTGTAAGATGTGATAGTTCTGTTGTGAGGTATCTGAAATATAAGTTGTGATTCTCTGTAACAATCATAGCAATTAAGTCAGCCTTGGTACTTAGAAAAAAAAAAAAGGGTTTTTTCATCTCTTTGATTGCTAGTCTGCTGAAGAACATATCTCAATGGAAGGATGGTTGCTCATGGGTTTTGAACTGTTGATGTTTAATTGGACTGGCAAGCCATGTCTGCCCACAGTCCCCATGCTATGCACAGCGCTTCCATTGCCAACAGTCTCTATCTGTATTCTGTACGTCTCTGGAAAAGAGCAAGAAGTTTAAGCAGCATCCTAATTGCTGAGAAATGCAGTCCTTCACCGAAACAAGTTTCATTCCTTGTTTTATTGCTCCACCTTCTGGTTAACTTAAAATTTATTTTTCAAGCAAGAAGTGGGATGAGGAGGAAATAATTTTTAGCGGGAAAGCTCTCCTCTCACGAAGGTGACAAACAGGGTTCAGAGGCCCGGTTGTGCCAACTGGGGCGACACCAGTGCGCGAAGGGCTGACGGAGGCGGCGGTGCCCGAGGGGCCCGTTTCTGCCAGGGGCGCCGAGCACAGGCTGCCGGAGGGGGACGGGGGGGCTGGGGGGGACGGGGGTCCCCCCCGAACCTCACCGTGTGGAGAGCAGCGCGTCACTATCAGCAGGTGACGCGAGCGGGAAGCACCGCCGGCCGCCGCCGCAGGGCGGGAAAGGCGCTGGGACTCCGCTCGGGCCGCAGAGCCAATGGGGGCAGAGGGTGCGTTCCCGCCTTGCACCGGCAGCGCGTGCCGCCCCGGCGATGTGCGCCTGCGCGCGGGGCGAGCGGCCCGGCGTGAGGGGAGGGGGAGCGGCGGCCTCTGTGTCTGTGAGGCGAGCGGCGCCGCTGCCCTTGGGCCTGGGAGACCGACCTGCGGGCACTGTCGGCTGGGTGAGTGGCTGTTGACCTTAGCGGGAACAAAGTCGTGTGGCGTCGTGAAGGGGGCGGCCAGCTGTGTATCTCTGGTGTGGGAGCAGAGGTAACGCTGAGGGCTGGGTAGGGCTGTGGCGGCAGAGGGGGGGACGGGGCGCGGATTTTGGCTGTGTAAACTGCTTGAGGCTGGCGGAGAAGTTAGGGCCAAGCCCACGTAGAAAGGAAGGGGTGGGGAGAACGGACTCTGGGGCCGGTCTGTGTTATCGAGGAGTTGACCAGGCAGAAAGGGTTGGCGTGTGCTTTGGGTGAAGCGTGTGCTACTCCTAGGATAACCTAACAGACTGAATTGAGCCTCAAGTGTAACTTGAAAGTGATACCAGTAGGCCCTGCATTAGGCTTGGCTGGGGTCACAGATCCTGCCATGCACTCCAATCTAGTTGACTTTCTCAACAGCTTCAGAATTTGTGGTGGGCTGTGCCAGTCGGGTCAAGTTTGACTGTAAGAAGCTGTAACTTCCCACAGTGCCTGTTGTGGCTCTGTGTTAGTGTGGAGATCCAAGAGCAAAGAATTTTGCAGAAAAGGGTATATTTTACTGAAACAGTTGAAATTGAACGAGGGCAAATGCAATAGTGCTGCTCATAATATTTATTGGAATAAGGGTGGGGGAGGAAGAAGATTGAACATTAATGTTGTAGGTGGTTTGTCTTAGAAAATGACGGGAAGAGCTAGAGCCAGAGCAAGAGGAAGACCTCCAGGACAGGAGACTGCTATTCCTTCTGTAGGAGCTGCTTCTGTAAGTTGGTTCTTTTATTAATGAGCACAGCTGGGCTTTGAAATGTCATAGCTCAACTAGTTCTTATTAGATGATACGTGTATATATATATTATGTCAGATGTGTAGTTATATTAACTCATTATTAAGGAAATGTTTGTGTGCTGAAAAACAAGTACTCTATTGTAATACAGGTGTCATAGTAGAGCTAGTGGAAATAGGTAAGTACTTTCATAGCCTGCTTTGTCCACTGTGATACCCCGAGAAGCAGAACTTACTAGGCTGCTGTTGCTATTGGTGCATATTTGGGCAGAATCTGGATCTGGCAGGTGTTCTGAACTGTTTCTTTTGGTTTTATTTTTAATATCAAGGACTTCCTGTCTGCATTTGAACTGGTGTTCAGGACTTGTTTTGTACATATGTGCCCTGGTCAAACTATAGATTGAAAATGGCTGATAATTCTGTATTTGCAGCCATTGCCACATACCTGGAGATTTTTTAAAGCAATTCCTCAAATTTGTCAGTTTTATTAATAATCATCTTTCATTTGAGAATGTGATTAGACTGGAGGAGTATTCCTAGTCTATTTCTTGCCAGTGTCAGACAAGTTTGAATCCTGAAAGAAGGTAGATTACAGTTCTGTTTCTCAAATAGTGAAATGCATCTTGCAGTAGCACTGGTGCACCTCTTGAACCTGCACCAGAGTTTATAAACCTGAGAGTCCTGATTACTTCAAACTTGGTCTCTTTGACTTGACTAGAGTTGTTAGCAGAAGTCAGGAGGTGATACGTATGTCCTGCTGTGGGTGAAGAGGAAACTAAAGGAAATGATAAGGCTTAGGAATTTTACATGAGTATTGATGTGGTCTGAGTGGAGAAGAGTGTTTTGACTTTTTTTCTATATAGGCTGCCACTGTTCTACCATGTAGACTGTGTGTATCTCCCTCCAACAGGGTTAGTTCTAGAAGGGTTTCCAAAGACATGTTGAAAAGAGGTTGTGAAATCTATAAGAGGATTTATATTAAATGTTTGGAAAATGAGGACTTAGGCATGCACTCTGTCTCCACTTAAGTGAGAACATAATCAGTGCTGATTGCAGGAAAGATGGGAACGACTAGCCATGTATTGTAGAAGTGAACCATTTGACTTTTACACTGGACTGATACAGAGCTATCATAACACACCAAGTTCTCATGACTGGGTGTTAGTGAGATTTAAGGAGGTCAGGGGCCTGCCTTTACTAATGTCCTGACAGCCCTGTGATCTTTCTTGCTGCATAGGTAGGAAAGAGGATAGGTTGGTCAGTCTTTGGGAAGTCCTTCCCAAAGTAGAGACTGCAGCCTCCAAGGAGGGTATCAAGAAGATGGAGCTTGGCTCTTTGTACTGGTGTATGGTGGGCGGATGAGACACAGTGGGCACAAGTTGCAGCAAGAGTTGTTTTGACTGGACATAAAGAAAAATATTTCCATGACGAGGACAGTCAAGCACTGGAACAGGTTGCCCACTGAGGTTGTGCAATCCACGACCTTGGAGGTGGGATAAATCTGAGCCAACCTGACTGAACCCTGTGACTGACCTTGCTTTGAGCGGGAGGTTGGGCTAGAGACCTCCTGAGGTTTCTTCCCACCTGAATTATCTTGTGGTTCTATGAAGAATAGGACTGTTGAAAACCTCCTTCCCCACACCCCTACAGTGAACCCTGTCCTAGTATAATCTCTTCCTTCAGTTTCTGGCTCGACATGGAGCTCTGCTCTGACCCTTTAAGGAGCTTTTGTAACTGTTAAGTTGGGTATTTGAGTATTCTGTACCTGGTTGGTGAGTTTGTTTTGCTGTACTCCTGGCAGTATGCTGTTTCTTCAGTTGCAGTAGAAAAAGCTGTTCCCAACTATTGCAGGTTCAGCAGACTTTGCCAAGTCAGCCACCCGGCCGTCAGCAGCCTCAGCAGCCACATGTTCCTCCATCAGCATCGGAAGAACCTGGTGGCCGTGGGCGACAGAGGGGCCCCCAGAGTGTTCCACAAGGTCAGAATGGGAGAAGGCCAGGTCAGAAAGGTTGCAAAAGTCCATTGCCCACAAGAACAAGTGTTTTGAAGAGAATGCAGTTAAGACATTCTTTAGACTGTAGTTCTAATTTTTTTTTTTCAGAATGAGATTTATGACTAAGATTTGGAAAAGTTCACTGTACATACCTTGTGATGATAGTATTGTCATTCTAAGGTGCAGTATAACTGAACCAGGAATTTTGAAAACTACCTTAATGTGCTCTACTTCATCTCCTCTGTCAAAATAGTTTAAAAAAATTAGAAAGCATTTGGCACAATTAACTGCATGAATACTAATAGTAAATTTCATTTTGATATTTAATTAATTTTCATGACTCTTAGTAAGTAAATTAAACTTTCTTAACTATTTCACATCCCAGCGTATTTAAACATATCAGTGCCAGCTGGAGCTGAAGTGAAAGATCTGTCCTCCCTGTATTTACAGAAGAGATTAATTTGGAGGCTTTACATATTTTTTTCATCTGGGTAGCAAGCTGTTCTATTTGCTTACTAGTTAACTGTCTATAAATCTCAGAAAGTTAATAAGTGTTACCTGAATGCTGTTTTAAGATTAATTTACTACATAGCAAAAGCTGAAACTTAACATTTCATGATTTCTCTTAATTTTACATATACCCGACTTTCAAAATGTAATTGAATTTAATTATTTGTATATAAAACTGGATTGTAATTCTTCCTCAGATTTCAAAACAATAGGATTACAGATTTCTGCAGGATTTCAGGAATTGTCTTTAGCAGATAGAGGTGGACGTCGCAGAGATTTCTATGACCTTGGGGTAAATACTCGGCAAGCCATTGAACATGTTCAAGAATCAAAAACTGGTATGTTCAGATTAGACTACAGATATATAAGCAAGTTGAAATGAGGAACAGTTTTGCTTTGTGTCTGTTTTTAGTTATTCTCTAGAGAGCCAAATGAAAAAATCTTCATTGTGTACTAGAAAAAGGTACAAGTTGCTCTCAGTCCCTGATGGCAGAGTGCTTCAGACAGAAGTTGTGTAGCATTTTAAATTGCAACTCTTTAGACATAAGTGATGATCCTTGTATGTTCCTGATGTCCGGTTCTTCAAGCTGGACTCTTCAGGACTCTCTAGGTTTGCTTCTAGAAGCCATGGTTTGTAACGCATTGACCTAACCGAATTTGTAAAGCTCTCCTATTAAATGTGGAATTTGAGATCTTTTCTGAAGAAATTTTTTACTTTAAATGAAAGGTGATATGCTTCTTTCCTTGAGATGAAGTCATGCATATGAAAAGAAGTAAAAGCAGGCTGTCATGATGGTCCTGCCTTCCTGCTAGAATGCAATCCCTTTTAATGTTCAACAGGGCAGGTTCTGTGCTGATAATAGTTTTGTATTGCAAGTGACTCTGTGACATACCACATCAGTATGACAGCGACTGTAGTCCACTTTTGCTTAATTGAATGATAACTGGAGCATGCCATGGGCCCAGGAGTGGTAGGGCTTAGTTCTGCTCAGGTCACTTCAGGCCGGGCGCAGTATAGTTATTCTCACCTAGATTTTCTGTCTAGAGCTATGCTGGTGCAAGGTCATTGATTGCTGTACTTTGCAGGCAGCTGTATTACTGGCCTTTTGTTCTCTTTATAGCTTTATACAGTTTTCTGGTGTAATACACGTGCTTTGTATGTGGTAAAGTTTTTTTGCTTTCATCTAGGGTATTTCAGATAGGAAAAAATGGATAAAGAAAACCAGATTAAAATGGATGATCCATAGTTGTCTGCAATATATTTTTTTATATTAGACTTGTCTTTTAAGTCTAAAAGAAATTGAAAGGAGACGTGAAAAAATGAGAAGAAATACTTTAGATGAATAAGTGATCTGGAACTAGCTTTACTGTTGTAGGTTTTTTGTTTGTTTCCTTGTTTGAAAAATCTTGAAATACCAAAAGAAATGTTAACATGTCACATACAAATGGGAATGTGGATATCTCTAGTGACTGATAGTCTATTAGTTTTTGTTCTATGTTTATGATTCATGTAAAAGAAGATTAATTTGTCCACAAAGGAAGTTTATGTGTTGGTGGAAATTAATCTCTGGTACGTGAAACTGATCCTTTGGGAGATGGTTACTTCATTACTACTAAATGCTTACTTCATTTGATGTGAGAGTTTTCCTGACAGCTGAAGGAATTGTAAAAAGCTCTAATAAGTGGATGAATGTCTGTGATAATACTATGCCTGTATGAGCATTTCCTACAGCTTACTAAGCTAGAACAGTTGCAGAACACAGCTGACCTCTAATCTTTGAATGCCTTAGTTTTATAAAATTTCTCAAAGCTGTTGAATTAGTATAAACTGGTAAAGTTTTGTAACTACTAAGAATTTTGCCTCTCATTTTAGGTTCTTCAGGTAGTATGATAAAATTAACTGCAAATTACTTTCGTTTGACGTCTCGACCCCAGTGGGCTTTATATCAGTACCATGTTGGCTATAGTCCCGAGATGGAAGCACGCCGTCTTCGATCAGCTTTGCTCTTTCAGCATGAAGAGCTAATTGGAAAGACACATGCATTTGATGGATCGATATTATTCTTGCCAAAAAAATTAGGGAATAAGGTGCGATACGAGAATGCGACTTTACTTTTTATTTTGACTTGCATTTTATACTGCTTCTTGTTTCTTACTGGTCTGGGTGAAGTTGGAGAATTGATGTCCCACGAGCAACAATTAGTTGGATTGAATATATTAGTACAAGCTAGTTTGCTTGTATAGAGAAATTTGGTAATAAATTTCTGGTTTTAATGCTTAGGTTCTTCAGGCTAGAATAATCTGCACAGATAGTACAAACAGTATTTTTCGTTTAGTTTTCTTTCTACTTATATCTTTTCATAACTTCTGTATTTTAACATCCAACATAATTGAAAGGGTGGATGTATTGGGTGTATGTGGGAAGGTTTTGGTAGCTGGGGAGTGTGAAGTGACCCCTCTGGGGAGAGGCTGGGGGCTGCCCTGTGCTGTACACAGCCTTTTCCAGCTAGCTTCACAGCAGACCCACCACAGACCAAAGCTGAGCCCATCAGCAAAGTTGATAGCACCTCTATATTTAAAAAGGGGAAAAAAATGCCAGAGCAGAAGAAAAATCTAAGAAAGGAGCAGCAGAGGGAAAAGGCCATGTCCTGATGGAAACCCCCACCTCCTCCACCTCTGCCCCATGTGCTGCTCGTTGCCTCGGTGAAGGGACTGAGTGTAACCAGGGCTGAGTGTTAACAGAGAGGGGCAGCAGGGTCTGGGGTGGCACTGAGTTTGGAAAAAGAAGAGGGGAAAGATGTTTTCACTATGTGTGTTAATGTTTGTCTTTTTGCCTCCCAGTACCTGAATCAGCAATTAAATATATATAAATTGGCATTATATTAAGTTTATTTCCTCAAGTTGAGTCTTTTTCCCTGTGATGGTAATTGCTAAGTGATCTCCGTGTCTTCATTTTCAATTCAGCTGCTTTGGGGATAGCCTCCATTCTACTCCGTTAGTCGTCTTCACCCAAATGAATGAAGCATTTTAGGTTGTAGTTTACAGTCTGGGTAGGAAATCAATTTTCTGTTTCAGCTAAGTCTTGAATTATTACTTAGAATCTTACTGTACAAGTCCAGTTTGATATTAATGGAGCAAAGTCCAGATGTGCCCTGTTTGCCTCTAGTTTTATTAATCTAACTTCACTTTCTCAGGTTACTGAAGTGACTAGCAGGACTCGAAATGGAGAGGATGTGAAGATAACAATCACACTGACTAATGAGTTGCCGCCTACTTCACCTACATGTCTGCAATTTTACAACATCATTTTTAGAAGGTTTGCTGTCCAAGTTATGCCTTTATAAGAAGTCATTCTAAAAATATCTGACTTAAGTTTTGCCTTTGTAAAGAATGGACTACAAATGTAAATTACAAATGTAAATTTTTAAGTCTTTGTAGCTACCATTACTGTGTGGCCAGCCACATCTGGCAACACTTTAATGTGCAGTTATATGCATGTTTGTGGCACGTGTTAGTGTGAAATTAATTTATAGCTTTTGCCTGCCAAGCAGATTCACACTGGAATGCTAACTGTTGTGGGCAGTTAGTCCTATCGCTGCTCTCCTTTTGTGTCTGTGAGTTTGCCTCTTAAAGTGGTGCAGGACCTTGAACTGGCAAATTACTTTTTTTGCTGTAGGCTTTCCATTTAACCTTGATACCTGGACTACCTGGTTCATCTGAAATGTAGCTTGTTTAGACTGCTACCTTCAGCTGGTCGGTGAAGGGTTGGGTTGTATGCTAACTTATTCTTAACTGATTAGTTGTCATTAATAAGTGTCCATGGCCTTTCTAAATTGAGTTTAATGAAAAGTTCACATGGGAGTTTTATCTAGTCAGATGAACAAAAAATGAGGTTGTGCAGAGGGATGGGACCATGCACATTTTGATAAACTGAATAATAATGGTAAATGACATCCATATTTCAACTTCTAGGCTTTTGAAGATGTTGAATTTGCAGCAGATTGGACGTAATTATTACAACCCCAGTGACCCAATCAGCATCCCTAATCACAGGTTTGGCAAAAAGGGTACTTGGGTTTAGGAGGGGTGCAGGGAGAAAGAAATATTTTGATACCACTCTGCTGGTTTATCTTTAATAAAACCATGGACTTAAAACTTGATATTCCTGGGAAGCATGAGACCTCATTCTCATAACTTAGTTTCTTCTACATGTAAGATCTCATGACTTGTTACCAGTGTGTATTCTGCTGTTACATTTTACTCCAATGTCACAAACTTTGCTTAAATGCCTGTAAGGCTGAGATCTCTGAATACTTTAATTCTAAAGCTCAGGAGTTTTCAGCCTTCATTCTGAGGGCCATTTAATCTGCCATGTAAATTCCTGTCTGTGCTATTGCTAGCTGTCACATCTTGTCCCTGTTCCCTGCCAGGATCCTGTGACTGGTGCTTCTGGCCAGCCCTAGGCCTGTTGTACAACTTGGTGGGCTTGGGTTGGACGGGGGCCCCGTCATGTGGCTGTGGTGTAGTCCTTGCCATTAACCTAACCTACAGAACCTGGCTGGTGGAAGAAACTGGATAGTGTTCTACTAGAGAAACTGTTGGTCTTTTAAAAGTGTCTTGAAAACCCATACACTTTGTATGTAAGATATTTAAGACTTAATAGCATGAAAAGGATTTCTTAGGTTTTGAGGCATCTTTTCTTCCACTTCAGTTGTATTGCTACATCATTATCTTAAGTTGACTAAAGATACCTGCATGTAAAATATTTTTTGTTTTGTTAGTTTTCAGGAGCTTGTTTATATTTGGATAATGGTTTCTTTGTGTCTTGACTGCTTTATAGTGTCTGGGAATGCACAGAAATAACTCAAGGAGTGAGAACAAAGATGTTTTAAAGCACATTAAGATTCTGTGTGTTCTCTTTTGACAGGTTGATGGTTTGGCCAGGCTTCACAAGTTCTATCCTCCAGTATGAGGAAAGCATTATGTTATGTACAGATGTGAGCCATAAGGTTCTTCGCAGTGAAACAGTGTTGGATTTTATGTACAGTCTGTATTACCAGGTTGGAGAGGAAAGATTTAGAGATACCTGTGCTAAAGAACTGATAGGTTTAATTGTTCTTACAAAGTAAGTCTCTTCGGACTCTTGTCGTCTTAGGAATCTATTTATTTTTTTGGATGATCCATGTCCTGAAGTATACAATGAAGCATTAGAAAGCATGAACGTTATATGATTGTCGAGCTAGCAAACTAATCAAACTGAAAGCACTTACGAAAGCAGGAAGTACATTCTGGATTAGTTCTGTTTATTACAGTTTAGCTTTTAGTAGCATTGATAGCCTGTTAGAATTGAAAACTTGAAAGTTACTGCTGCTGATGGGAGCAGACGTTTCAACTTACATGTGTATCTCTGTTAACTTTTTGTCCAGTAGTTCTGTTTCTTTTCTGAGTGAAAATGTAAAAAAAAAATGATCAAATTGTTTGTTTAGGTACAATAACAAAACATACAGAGTTGATGACATAGACTGGGATGCCAATCCACAGTGTACCTTTAGAAAAGCAGATGGTTCTGAGATCAGCTACGTGGACTACTACAAAAGGGTATGGAAACTTGACTGTCAGTGTGTGCAGTATGCTTTAACTTGAAACTTCAGGGCATTGCTAGAGGTTTCCTTATGATGCATGGATTTGTGATTCATAATTTTCTTTAATAGAACTTTATTTTTAATGGATACTATGTAATCTTGAGAGCAGGAGGTAACCTGCACATCATGATTCAGCATGAGTAGTCCACTCCAGTTAGTAGTTGGTCAGGCAGAAATGCCAGGAGGTCTGCATGGATGAACAAGGAGCTCCTGGGAAAACTCAGAAAGGAAGCATACAGAAGGTGGAAGCAGGGACAGGTAATCTGGGAGGAATACAGAGACATTGTCCCAGCACGCAGGAATGAGGTTAGGAAAGTCAGAGCCCAGCTGGAATTGAATCTGGCCAGGAATGTTAAAGGCAACAGGAAGGGCTTCCATAAGTACATAAGTGACAAAAGGAAAACTAGGGAAAATGTGACCTCACTGCTGTGAATGAGGCAGGGCCCCTGGTGACCCAGGATGTGGAAAAAGAGGAGATACTGAATGCTGCCCTCACCTCAGTCTTTAGTAGCAGGACCACCATTCGGGATTCCCGGGCCCTAGAGACCAGGGAAAAGTCTGAAGCGGGGAAGACATACCGTTGGTGGAAGAGAATTGGGTCAGGGAATACTTAAGCAAATTAGACATGGCTAAGTCCATGGGCCCTGATGGGTTGCACCTAAAGTAATTGAGGCAACGGGCTCGTGTCATTGTGAGGCCACTGTCAATAATCTTTGAATGATGGTGGCGATAGGGACAAGTGCCAGAGGACTGGAGGAAATCAAATGTCACTCCTCTCTTGAAGAAGTTCGGGGAGGATGACAGAGGGAACTACAGGCCAGTCAGCCTTACACTGATCCCTGGGAAGGTGATGGAGCAGCTAATCCTGGAGACCATTTCCAGGCACATGAATGACAAGAAAGTCATGCCTGACCAACTTGATAAACTTCTGTGATGAAGTGACTGGCTTGGTAGATGAGGGGAGAGCAGAGGATATGTTCTACCTGGCTTCAGTAAGGTTTTTGACACGGTCTCCCGTCAGATCCTCGTAGAGGAGCTGGCGAAGTGTGGGCTGGATGAGCAGACAGTGAAGCGGATTGGGAGCTGGCGGAGTGGCCAGGCCCAGCGGGTGGTGACGGGGGGCACCATGTGTAGTTGGAGGCCTGTAACTTGCAGTGTACCCCAGGGGCCAATACTATTTAATGTCTTCATTAATGATCTGGATGATGGGGCAGAGTGTACCCTCAGCAAATTTGATTATTTACTGGAGATAGAATATATGAACAGTCATCTTAAGAGAAATCACTCTTGATACTTTTGGTTCTTTGAAACAAAGTTTGTATAGGTCTTTCATAGCTTAACCTTCTCTACCATTGAGGCCTGCCACTCTTGTGAAATGTTCCTGCATATCCGTTTCAGCTGTAAAACAGGATGGGGCTTAATAAACTACAAGCAAAATTTATATTATCCATTCTAGTTCAGGATGGAGTTTATAAATGATAAATTTTCTCTGCCACCTTGCCTTTGCTGTGATCTCACTTTTTTGTTTCTAAATGCGATCTGTTGGATGGTTTCTGAGGTGGTGTTCTCTTTAAGAAAAAGTGAAACTATGAAGTATGTTTGACTGTCAGCTTGTGTTGCCTTTTTGTGGGGTTTTTTTTGTCTTTTTCTAAACTAAATTAGTGACTGCTAGACAGACCCAACTGTTGCCAGATGCAAGGAAAGGTTGCGGGAGAGCTGAATTTCAGATACTTCACTTGGAATCTTGTTTGTTTCTTGTGATGTCTTGGAATAAATTGCTCTATAGGGCAGGAACCTTGTCCATTACTGAACTGGAATGAGCGTCCTGATCTTGAGTTAGAGACTCTGGGTGACACTGCCTCAAGCAAGGCAGTAGCACTGTTTCTGTTGTCTCTTGCAAGTCAATAATTTGATGGCACCAGTAGAATAGTGCGTCCCTGTTTGGCCTTTTCTGACAAAGCCAGTTCCTCTCAAGTTAGATTTGCTAATTGAAAAAACTGCTGATTGCTTTATTTTGGTTTTGTTTATTTTAGGACAACTAATCATTTTCTAAAGTGAGCATTATTATTAAGAAAACTTGAGTGTTACGAATAAACTAACATACTATATATATATATTTCTAATACAGCAATATAATCAAGAAATTACTGACTTGAACCAGCCTGTCTTGATCAGTCAGTCTAAGAGGAAGAGAGGAGGCATGGTGCCAGGACCTGTGGTTCTAATTCCAGAGCTGTGCTTCCTAACAGGTACTGTAGCATTTTTTCATATCGAAGCATTTGTCAAGCCACAGTGCCTACTGAAACTGGTATTTTGACAGCAGCCTCTTGCCAAATTAGGTAGAAATGTTTTGTTTGTATAAATGTGAGTTTAGGAACAATTTTTGTAGATATTAGATATTTAAATGGAAGGCGGGGCGGGGGTTGATGTTGCATAGTCTTTATGTACAGTGTTCAACATTGGCCCACTGGTAACTTGTAGAGTTTTTTGGCGGTAGAACTTCCATTGAAAAAGAGAAATTTGCTAGAAATTGATAATTTGGTAAGATACATAAATACGTATTTTCCTCTGAGATACTCACTTCGCACCAGCAGTACCTGTCCACCTCAGGACTGTTTTGTTTTGCTTTGGAAATGTAAATAAAGAGCTGCATGTCTTGTGTGGCTTCCTCTCAAGTGCAAAAGTCTATAATTTTTTTTCAATGCAGATGCGAATGTGTGTACAGGGAGCAACCTTGATTACTACTTACACCACTTTATGTGTCTGCAGTACGTGCATAGTTAATCTGCATGACTTGCAAGTTTACTTTTTTTAGTCCTTAGTCTTCAACTTTTACTCAGAAAAAGATTTTGCTGTTAACAGGATTAACTGAGAAGATGCGTAATGATTTTAATATGATGAAAGACTTGGCTATTCATACACGACTGCCACCTGAGCAGAGGCAACGTGAAATTGGAAGACTTAGTGACTACATCCAGAAGTATGCTACCTTAATATCTTCTGTACTTCTTTACCATACTCATTTTTCATGACAAACTTCTTGGAATAAAACTTTGGAAGTCTTACTGGTTTTAAAAAAGAAAAGTCTCATCAAGAACAAATTTTTTAATTTAAATCTTGTTTTTAAACAGAGATGACAGTGTTCAGAAGGAACTCCGAGACTGGGGTTTAAGCTTTGATTCTAACTTACTATCCCTCACAGGAAGAGTTGTTCAAGGAGAAAGGATTCTTCAATCAGGAAATGTGGTAAATAAAACAACTTCTGAAATCTTCCGGATCTCTCACTGATGAAGCAAGTTCTTAAGGAAGGCAAACATTACTTGTTGGTTTATAAATGAAAGATTATGAGTGAAAAATGTTATGTGTAAGTCTTTTGTCCAAACAGGAGACTCACAAACTTCTTAAATTGTTTGCAAGTTGATTAGAAACTCCTGAAGATTTTTCTGGCTTGTATTACAGTAGTGTCTTCCTTGCAAAACAGTCCATTTGTCTAAACAAAGTCATTTCACGTACACAAACTAGGAGACTAGAGATGTTTCTGATTATTTTCCATTGATGACAATACTAAGGCTTTCAAATGAAAAGCCACTGATTATTTCAGTTCAGAAGATAGAACACATACAGTATCTTCACTCAAAGGTGTGGTGACTCTTCAGTATGAATAACCCAATTTAAATTAAGTCACAGATTGCCATAAAACATTATATATTTGCTCTGTAGTAGATATCTTTTGTTTGATTTGAATGGATGCTCGATGGAAAAGGGCATTTTATAGTATCTTGATCTGTAGATCTTGATGGGGCTTTGAGCAACCTGGTCTAGTGGAAGGTGTCCCTGCCCGTGGCAGGACACTTGGAACTAGATGATCTTTAAGATCCCTTCCAACCCAAACCCAAACCATTCTATACCTGTGTGTTTGGTAAGACTTTTTTTATTCCTGTTATTGAAAAGATCTGATATCTTCATAATAGTACTTTTCTTCTTCTCAAGCAGTTACCTTACTAAAAAGAAAAATGGGAGAAAAATAAGTCAATACATAAACAACTATGTCTTTGTAGTGCAAAATCTGTGCAGCAAATAGTAACAACTTACCTGGTCTAAAAAATCTTAAGTATCTTTGTATAATTATGAATAAAACATTGGAAGAGTGTAGGATTTCTTGAAAGGGTAGATAAAGCTTGTTTTAGATTAGTGACAATAACAGTAAAAGAACAAATAAAAATCAAGTCATTTGTTCTGGGCAGAAGTGATACAGTCTGTTCTGGCAGCGTATCAGGAAGTAAGTGTGGTATAGCTTGCTTGTAAGGTGCTGATTTTCTTTCTCTACCATCTCTTATTTGCAGTTTGACTACAATCCTCAGATTGCTGATTGGTCAAAAGAAACTAGGGGAACTCCCTTAATCTCTGCAAAGCCTCTGGACAACTGGTTATTGATATACACACGGCGCAACTATGATATTGCTAATATATTAGTTCAAAATCTGTTTAAAGTCACACCATCTATGGGGATCAGAATGAACAAGGCAACCATGTAAGTGTCTTTAGAAAGCTGATGGAAAAATCATTTTACACATACTAAGGTATATCTGTTAGCATGTCTTAGGCTGTTAAATGAGGAGATAGTACAGTATGTCACACTGCTGACTTCTGTGACATGTTTAATAAAACAAAGTTGCTTTTAGTATGCAAATTGTTCAGTTTTCCTTAGTGCCTGACTTTCTTACTTACGCTTTTGTTTGGGAGAGCTTTCACTGGGGGTTAAAGCATGCCAAAACCAACCAGTATTAGACATGTAGTCATTGAGCAAAACCTTCTCAAGTGGAGCTATTTTTAATACAAGAAGGAATATATATTGCTGACTTTGGATGTGTTCTGATTTGTTCTCATTGCAAATATCTTCCTTTGAGTACCTGTGCTTGCTTTTAACTCTGAATTTCATTGTTCTTGGAAGCTTAAGGTGGGGACGATTCCTCTTAATCTTCAAAATGTGTGAATATTGTATGTCTATTAATAGCTATAAATGTGACACTTCATACACTACTGATGCATAATGAGCATTTATGTTTTTGCTGAAGTTTTAATAGCTGTGCTGTTTTTTGTAAGCATGTTTTCTCTTCCATTTCAGGATTGAAGTAGATGATAGAACAGAAGCTTATTTAAGAGGTTTACAGCAAAGTGTTACTCCTGACACAAACATAGTATGTATTTGAATCCATAACTTCAAATCATGTTAATCTCTAATTGATGTGTTAAAACTAGTGGGAATCATCCTCAGAAATAAAACTCTTGGCTTCTGAGTATCTTCTGCATGCCTACTCATAGTCCTGTTCAAACCCCAGACTAACTGTGGGTATCCTTCTGGAAAAGAGCCTTTATATTTGGCTCTGAAGTATAGACACTGAAACTTTCCAGGTATTTCTTTCATTGTGAACACTTGAATATTTCTCTTGAGCATAAGAAACTTTTCCTAAAGAACTACAACTGTTATGTAAATCTGATAATGTAGCTCTTAAAAGCATTTTTTTTTCCTTTAAAGGTAGTTTGTATTTTGTCTAGTTCCCGAAAGGATAAATATGATGCTATCAAGAAATACTTATGTACAGATTGTCCCGTTCCAAGTCAGTGTGTGATTGCTCGCACTTTAAGCAAGCCTCAGACTGCTCTGGCTGTAGTAACAAAAATTGCCCTACAAATGAACTGTAAAATGGGTGGAGAACTTTGGAGTGTTGAGATCCCAGTAAGTAATTTTTCTTTTAAATGATAACTGTTTTCTTTATTGAGCTTTTATTAAAAAGCAAGCCTTTTTCCCCAAAAAAAGAAAATTGAGTATTTTTTGTGTAGTTTGTTTTGTGTGTGTGAGAAGAGGCATGAGGTTAAATATGACATAAGGGGACATTTAATTCAAGAATTCAGTGCCTATAGTTTACTTACACCATACAGCTTATATTATGGTGTTGTTATGCTATAGCGTGGAGGTGATAGGTGCTTTGGCATGTCTTCACCTACTAATACACGTTCTGTATTGATTCCTTTTAAGCTGAAACAGGTAATGATTGTGGGAATTGATTGTTACCATGACACTTTATCTGGAAAGCAGTCAATTGCAGGATTTGTCTCTAGCCTGAATCAAACGATGACAAGGTAAGGTAGGAATGCCAAAACAAACAAATCTTTATCTTTCCCTTAACTGAAAAGTAGTTTGAATGTGGTAGACCATCATGAAAGTGTTAATAAGAACTATATATTGTGAATTAGTTTTTCCACTGCATCCCTTAAGGAATAGCCTTGTCCTTCTTCCACAGTGCTTGGGAGAGGGGGCAAATGGTGGGGCAAGGGCTGGGTTGAATAGAGGGCATAACGGTGACAGGCTCTTCTGCCTTTGGAGTTGACTTCTGTGAGAGGTTTCTGATTGAGAGGAGCTGCACGAGGTGCTAAGGCATTTGTCTACCACAGGCTTTGTGAGGGAAATACTCTCATAGTACATTAACTCTTGTTTGACTGCCTTGACCCACAATAGCCATAAGGACTAAGTGGTCATAGCTGTTTTAAAAACAACTTTGTTGAAGTAAGCCTGGGAAATGCTTTGAAGGTCATCATTTATTTTGACCTCCACAGGTGGTTCTCCCGCTGCGCTGTTCAAGGTCGTGGGCAAGAACTTGTGGACGGGCTCAAAGCCTGCTTGCAAAGTAAGGGAAGGCTTTCTGCTCTTGTTGAGTCCGGTCTAAGGAACGACAATTTAGCTTCCTCAAAACACACCTCCCAAGCTGCCTTGAGGGGAGGCGTTACCAACCTGCAGTTGGATAAAAATAGATTAAAAATACAGTTGTAAATATTGCTGAAAATTAATAGCATTTTGTGTACGTTCTTTCATCAATTCCTATATTTCTTAATTAAGTACTCCTTATCAATGCACTTCAAAAAATGCTTTAAAAGAGATGAATTTAAAGGGTGCCAGCTCATTGCTGTGAGAGAGGCCAACGGAGTAGATAATCTCCTTAGGTTCTTTCTTTTTGTGTCGGTCCACAGGTAAACCAGAATTCTTTTGGCAGGTAACGTTTGTGTATCATGATGCACACCAGTTTCAGGTTACTGAAAGATTGAGGACCTTAGGTTTCAAAACATACTGCTGTTTTTCCAGTAACAAAACCCCATTTTTGTGCTGGAATGTATTGTCATTATAGCTAACAGCTTTTACTCTTTTTTTTTTTTTTAATTTTTTTAAGCTGCTCTAAGAGAGTGGTTCAAGTGGAATAAGTATTTGCCCTCTCGTATTATTGTGTATCGTGATGGTGTAGGAGATGGACAACTAAATACGTTGGTTAATTATGAAGTGCCTCAATTTCTGGATTGCTTGAAGAGTGTTGGGAAAGACTACAAGTAAGTCTGTTTCCACCAACCCCCTTTTTTTTATACTGCAAGATAAGTACTGGGATACAAAAACCTGGTTACAGATGAAGATTGTGTTGTCTTTTCATCCTTATTTATTTTTACTTGAGCTTAAATAACTGCTTTTCTGATAATTGTTTACATGAAACCTAACCTGTAATATAGTAGGAAAAGTTTTTAGTATGCATATCACACAGTTATTCAATACACACGTATACACATAAACTCTTTAGGCATTCTTGATGCATATGGTAATTAATACTTTTTTCCAGCTGGTTGATCATAGCCTGATTACTCTCACATGTGTCCAGTGGGACCTCTTTCTTTCCAATTCTGAAAGGATTACCTGTTGTCCAGTCACTCATGTTCTGCAGAGTTTTCAGCATTCTGCTTTAAAACTTACCAACTGCAGTGACTTGGGTTTCCTAATCTGCTCTGAAAAAATTAAAATGTTTCCTGACACTGCGGACGAGCGGAGCACAGAACAAGTTGTTCTTCTGTTTACCTTCTGTTAATGACTTGCTCTTTACCAAAAATACAGTTAAAACATGGCGTTTTCTATATGAAAAGCTGAGGTAGAGAGGTAGTAGAAATCAGATCTGTATTTAGAAGATCCCTTTTTGGTCTATTTTATGTCTCCCTATAAAGTTAAATACAAGCTGGATTGGTGAGAAATAGTATCAAAGTTGCACCTGAAACTAAAAATCTACATTGATGAACAACGTCCTATTTAATCTAAATCAATGAATTAGTGAAGATTTGCATGTGAAATTAAAGCCCTGGAGAACTTTAAAATTGCTTTTAATCTGAAATTCTAGAGAATCTGCTCCTTGAAATACTCTCAGTGTAGTTTTTCAGAATAGTTTTGTTTTTTTATTTTCATTTATTTTAGTCCAAGACTTACTGTGATAGTTGTGAAGAAACGAGTGAGTACCAGATTCTTTGCACAGTATGGAGGAACACTTAGAAACCCACCCCCTGGTACTGTTGTTGATGTGGAGGTTACCAGACCAGAGTGGTAAGTTGTTATGGAAGAAACACTTCTGTTTGCTGACAACCTGATAATGAAGGAAATATATCTGATAGATAGATTGTGGGATTGAGTAGAATAATACTTTTCACACTTCTGTCCCTTTGAAATGAAATCATAGGGAACGTGTAGATGAAAGAAATGGACAAGGTTAAATTTTCTGAGTTCATGATGCAGTATGTCATGGTTTCCAGTGTGCAGTATATGTATACATCACAGTATTACCTATGCTTTAAGTAAGTGTGTGTGCGTTTCACTTTTTGATGTTTCTTTTTTTTTGATTTTTAAAGGTTTAGTACCGAATGTAGTACCTACTGATAGGATTGCCCAGCTGTCCTTAACTGAAATTAAATTCTGGCTGTAGTTCCGACACTGAGCATAAATTTTTTTACTTCGTAAGGGTGCATTTTATGAGCAAGTGTTGGAAGTATTCTTTGGTGGTTGGGAAGTCACTAGAAGAAGACTCAGAACTGTACAGTTCTGTGTGTAGGTAACACATACACAGATCTCACCGACGTCACTTGCTGTTGGTACTGAACGTTTTTGCGTGTCACGCTGCATGACGCTCAGGTCGGGTACGTGGGAAATGCAAAGCTTACTCGGTACACGATGACAGGTTTGGCTTTGGTCAGGGGACGCTGGAGCACACAGGGAGCGGTGCAGTCGTCTGTGGCAGCACACAGTTCTGATAAGTCGTTTTGCCTTTCTTGTTTTGTATTTTACCAACTCGCTGCAGGTGTTCCAAGTGTTGTGCTAAGTGACAGACATCCAGATGTGGCTCAGGGTGCTAGAGGAAATGAGGAGAGTAAGCCATGTGCATGTGCAGGGTGGTTATCGAGAGGAAAACTATATGATGGAGCGTTAAGATCTTCATGGTCTTAAGACCTGCTTTGTATAAGATTAGTTACATTCTTCCAGACTCCTGGCCTTTCAGAAACAGGGGAAACAGATTACTTTGTGGCCAAAGCATAGGCATGCTTTTGGGGTTTACTCAATATGCACAAAGTGACTTGAAGGAGATAAATAAGACGAAAAGCAGCCCTTCCTGTATTGGACTTCTGGGTGGTTTTTTTTTTCTATTACAGGTATGATTTCTATATTGTGAGTCAGGCAGTGAGAACTGGTTGTGTTGCACCCACTCATTATAATGTAATTTATGACACTAGCAAACTGAAACCCGATCATGTGCAACGTTTAACCTACAAACTTTGCCACATGTACTATAACTGGTCGGTAAGTATTTCCTCTGGGAAATTACAATATTTTTCTTCTAAGATTGTGCATCTCTGTGTAGTAACAACCCACACAAAGGTAGAAAAAATAATCCTTAAAACACCCATGCAGATCCAAAAAGCCTGCAAGAATGCCTCGTGACCTAGAGTGGTGGTTTGAGAACTAGACATTTTATAATTATGTGATTTCTCTGAAGTCTCAAGATTAAAGTCATCTTTATTCTCACCAGAAAGTACTTGTCATTTTGAGTACTGTTCCCAAATTCTATGTCAAAAGCAAAACTGAAATGATTATTTCTTACCTGCAGAAATAATTACTTTGTGTGGAGATGAACCGTGTTCCTCCATTTCCCTTGCGGCTTCTTCTGTTGCATACCAAGATCAGCACACAGTCATTGCCTGAGGTGTGCTTTAGATTTGTCAGTTTAGTAATTATAAATATTTCACGTTTCTTACCCATGTCCTGCCTTACCAATGAGATCCAGCATCGAATGTAAACCTGCGTGAGAGGTGGTTTTGGAGTGAGGAGGGAAATGGGGTTGGGCAGTTTTTTGCATCTGTTCTTGTACAAAGCAGGTTTTTTTCATGTATTCAGTGTACGTAATGTTTTCACAAATGGCATAAACTACAGGGAATACAAATTTTACATGTATCCAGACTTCTGAATTCCAGGACACTCTGTTACAGTAAATGCATGCTTATTTAGATGACTTGGAAATAATTCCCTTTTTTTTTTCCTTCCTTCCTTCTGCAGGGTGTTATCAGAGTACCTGCTCCTTGCCAATATGCTCATAAGCTGGCTTTCCTTGTCGGCCAGAGTATTCACAGGGAACCAAACCTGGTGCTTTCAGACAGACTTTACTATCTTTGAAGTTGAGTTACCAGCTAAGAAGAATAGTGTAGTTCCTTTCTAGGGAACGTAGAATTGTGTGGGGTTTTGTTTTGGTTTGTTTTGCTTGTTTATTTTTGAGATGTGCATGGGATAATGAGTATGTGCAGTTGTGGAACTTGATTTTCATTGTAGCAGCTAAAAGCTTGAGATAGCAGGTCTGTATTTTGAATAGGTCTCTGCTTGCTATAAAAACCAATTTTAATTTTTTTTTTAACACTTATTTACTAAAGTGTTTCTGGGATTCTTCACAAAAGATTATCAGTTGTTCTTTTTATTTTGGGGAAGTCTTACACGGAATTATTTTTAGCATACAAGATACATAGTTATGCAGACCAAAATTCAAACTGCTCCACCTAGCACATTTCACTTTTAATTTTCAAAATTCAATTGTTGCTTGCTTGCTTCTCTTGGCTGTTAAAATAAGGATAAAATTTTGTCTCCTAAACTATTCCATATCTTAAAAAGAGGTTACCAGATGTTCTTGGTTATCAAGACTTTGTTTTAAGATGGTATAGTGCTGCAAAAACCTATGGAAGGGTTTTTAATACTTGCCCTTGTAAGGGATTTGCAGACCAACCAGAAACTGTCTTGCACTTGCTTGTGTCTCCCTAGAAGTAGAGGGAAGCGAAGTGGGACTTTTTCAAACTCCCATAGCTAAGGAGGAAGTCTTGTGTCTGCCAGCGTTTCAGGAATGAGTGTCAGAGGTAAAATTATTTCTGTATCTTACCACAGCTATCAGAACACCTTTATTATCTGGGGCTACAGTATTCTCTCCACAAAAAGCGATGGCTTTGACTCAGTTTGAATGCTGTTACAGGGGTTGTGTGACGTAGATGGAATTTCCTATCAACATGCTTTTTCTTGGTCTTGTTACTTCCTGTTTACTACCCAGTGTAAATCGTTGTTTTAGACAACTGCCAATTCATAACTGGAATAAACTAAATTTCTTGGTTGCCATTGTTTAACTGCATGCTTGTTAAATGAGAAAAGTAATTTCCATCAAAGAATATCAGTGCACTGATATGCAAAAAAGTAGATAGTTTACTATTCATGGGTTTTTTGGCTGTGCAGTTCCTTGGTTTGTATTGTTCTTCCAAGATTTTCATTAGTAACTATTCAGCAGGAGTAGCTTAATTTGTAAAGCAAAGGGGAGTTGTGTTGATACAAGTTGATTTCACATTTTTGCATAACCAGGTGCAGAGTCAAACTAGTGCATATGGAAGAATTTAGATTAGTGTTTTTTTAACTAACTTGTGAACCTTGTTCCTTTGTGAGATTTAAATAAAGTTGTTGCTGTAATCCTTGCTTGTTGGATTGTGTTAGAGCTATTTGCTTATGTGCTTCAAGAGTGGGCTTTGGGCATACTATGTGACATCAGCTGGAGTAACTTTCTAGCTGTTTTTTACCTCTGGGAAGTTCCTGGAGTCTTGCGTTTAGATCAGCCTTTATTCTACAGTAAACTTCAGCAGCTGTCGACAGTTGAGAAATGAGGGAGCTTGAGAACTTGTAGTCTGTTCAGGTTTTTGTCTTTCCTAGGCAGAGAGAACTGTACCAACCTCTTCCTTCCACATGGAATTTGCTATGAAAAGAGGCATAGGGGATTTTGGCCTTTCTGATGTCATACATGTTCACTACTTCATACTTTGTATTTCCTCCTAGTTACGTATGATGTATTTATACCTGTCATGGGCATTCATTCTGTTCTGGCTTGTGTCACTTGAGGGCAACAGAAAAGGAGCTTAGTGCTGCTGCTTCCCGAGGGCTGCGGAAGGGCAGGACGTGGCCTCGCTGGGGCGCAGTGTCCACACACAGCTCTTGCTCCCTCGCTGCCTGGGGCAGGGTCGGTGGCTCCTGGGGCAGGGCCCTCACCGCTGCTGTCTCAGCCTCCCGAAAGGGGCAAGGCTAGCACAGCCCTCGAGCAGCTGATACAGTAGGGTCATGAAACATACTGCACTCTACAAAATATCAAATGATTTATTTATATAAAATATAATACACAACAGTTGTACACATGCACACACCCACACGGTACTTTACCACAAATTTAGGCCGGTTATTTTCTTTAATTAAGTGTTATAATCTAGCACACGGTATCTTACAGTAATTTACATTAGTATCTGAAGACACAATGGGGAAGCTTTGATCATTCATTTATAAACCTTCCATAAATTACAAAAAGAAAGGCAGTCTGAAAAGTATGTATAAACAGTAAAAACAATTTACAAATGGACAAGAATTACAAAATAGTAACAGCCAATGACTGCCATCAATGTGTACGATTGTTTTTCTTGATATGCCAATATTGCAATTAATATTTGATTATCAACTGTTGCAGCCTTTTTATTGGCTACAGCTTGTGTCTAACGCAGTTTTTCACTTCTTACTTTAGACATGCACTTTATCTTGAATCTGACATCAGCAATATGAAAATGCCTTTTAGGACTGTACCTCCACAGGAAAAGAGGTTGGAGAGTAAAGGGTTTTTTTTTTATTGTGGAGTATTTGTGTTGTTTTGCTTGGGTTTTTTTTTTCCTGGTAATTCAGAACAGTGAACCAGGAACTCCAAAACTGGAGGTTGTATGGTTGAAACTGGGTGAGTCTCTGAATAACTTGCACTGTATCTGATTTCAGTTTAGTGAAAATGTTGACAAAAGAAATCGATACAAGGGGTTTGGGTTGGAAAAAAAAAAAAAAACAAACAAAAGAAGCAAAAACCAAAAAGAAAGCATTTTGCACAGCACTTTCAAACTTCCAGGAGTTACATCAGACATTGAATGGAGTCAATAACATAGTACTTGATCTTAAATTACCATGTTTTAGGGAAGATGAAGACAGTTGAATACACAGTACATACAAAGTATACGCTGTATATTTATTAGACAGTACAAATCATTGTGCATTAATAAGGCAAAACATCAAGGCTGATAAACTAGGAGTTTCAAGACCATTTTTATGTATGATAAAGGTTAGATACAGTGGGGTGATCTCTCTGAACCAGGAATCAAGGAATAGAGTTTTCTTCCCCCCACTCATGGTTAGAGGAGACTAAAGGCTGAGATTTATCCAGTGGAGTTGGCAGGTGTTGAGTTGACTTCAAATAAAACCATGTTCTTCTGGTCTTAATCCCACAATTATTTTTTTTTAAGAAAAAAATGTAACAAATAATCCACTTCCTTTTTTCTTGCTGTTTTGATTAAGCAATTCACATGATTCTATTGATGTCAGAGTTAAAAATGTAAAGGTTTGGTAAAGTTGTACTGCATAGTCATGAAAGCCCTAGTTTTGACGTTTAAAAAAAAAAAAAAAATACACAGACTGGAAGCTTTACAAGTTGTCCAGGAGTACATGAATCATTTCACTGCACCAAGCTTTTTCAGCAGTTTCTTGCCTTTGGAAAGCAGCCCCTTTTTCTTTTTCGAGGACATATCCCTGCCTCTCCCGGGACTACCAGACCCCATAGGTGACGGAGGTGACCCAGAATGGAGATGAACTGTGGGGGATGGTGCTCTCCGTGATGTACCTGTATTCTCAGGAGGAACCTATTAGGTACATTGTTATAATTTATTGAATGTTTGAAAGCTTAAAAGCTATTATCATCAAGAAAGTTGGTAACATCACTTGTCCCATTACCCACTTAAACAAAAGGGCTGATTCCTTTCTTTCTTGTGGCTTAAAATACTGTATGGGCTTACGGAAAATACATAAATTTTGAGGAAAAAGTATAGACAACAGGAAATGCTCCAGTAGGGCCCTGTTTTGGTTATACTTTTTTAAAGAAAGAGTTGGATACACTTGTTTTGCCATAGTTCTGGCCACAAAAGCCACAAAACTGGTTTTGGTTTTGCATTTCAGTACTCTGATAGTACGAAAATGAAGAGAGATACTTGTAGCTATAGATTTAAGAAAAATAAATGTCTTAATTACAGATTAGCAATCTATAGAACTCAAACTGTTTTCAGAAGAAATTACTTAAAATGCTACATGATCACTTATTTTTTTAATGTTCTTTAAATGCCTTTTATTTAAAATTGGCTAGCAAACTTTACGTACATATTTGAGAAGATGGCACACTGGCTTAAAAAAAAAAAAAAAAGGAAAAAGAAAAAGCTAAAATGAACCTTAATTGCAATCAAAGAAAGCTTAAAGACCCTGACTGCTTGATGTGTATGCTGCAGCTATGAGGTTGCTGAATGAAGGTGAATACTTGTACGATAGTTAGATGACAGCATTCCTAAATATTTTAAACAGCTATTTTTTTTCAATCGTCAAAAGCACTTGAATGAAAATGCTAAAACTACTTCTACTCAGCCTATCCTAACTACAGTGCCTGGCTGACAAAATGTGCTCCTATCAATTAAGATGATATTTTTGTAGTAGAATCCATGCCTTAGGGACCCCTGTTACTTGTAGTTCAAGTTAAAACATTAGCGATTTACTGGCTTGTGCAACAGTGAGTTAAGCAAAGGGGCTTCAAGCCTACTTTGATTTTAAATCAAGGTCTAATTCTAATGAAAAAAATAAAAAAACCAACTTGGTAAAGCACCCCAACGTACACCTGAAGATACCATATATTTAGTCTAATGCATTCATTCGGTGAGCTGCATGGCTCATACTGAGACTTTTATTGCATTGGTAAACCAAACAGTTGCTAGTATTTCAAATGTGCACTTTCTAGGAAAATCTGAGTAAATTGTACCATATGAAGGGATTTTTTCAGAATTGTTGAATAGTTGGTCTTAGGCAAACTGGGGTATAATCGATTGTGGAAAACACATTTTAAGGCAGACAATTTAAGTAGCTGTATTTGAGTGTAATGAGTTTCAAAACCAACTATACCCTTGTAAACTACAGTACGTATCAGCTTACGTTTCGTTTGTATGTTCTTTAAGGGTTGGGGGTGTTGTGCTTTTCTCTTGATACAGGAGCTTGGAATTTTTATGTCCCAGGTTGGCTAACAATGCAATATGCAGCTTTTGTTTGTAGGGTAGTTAGACATCCAACTCTCCTTTCTACGTAAACATAAACATTTAGCTCATGAAGAAATATGTTCCAAACGTTGACCTTCATAAAGTGAGGTCTAATTGATGTCTTTCTAAGGATTCCTTTTTAAAGGATTTGTCTCCTAAAAAAACTAAATTGACTTGACTAGATACAGTAAGAACATACAGCCTATTCTTGTGGCCAAGGATTTTGGAGACATATTTCTTTTTTTTTTTTTTTCCCCACAATTAAGTTTCAAGACTTGCATTAGATAGCCAGGTAGCTTTAATTGAAATCTCTATTGGTATCTTCAGTTGCTCACTTACGTGAAGGCTACATTGCCTTATTAAGGTGTGAAATGAACACTCTTCTTCTGTTTCCAAGCAGATGAGCAAAGAAATAAAAATATATATAAAATATATAATATATAAAAGTATTGCAGTGATGAAACAAAACCAAAAATGAGATACTCTAAACATGATTAGTCTTTCATAAAAGGGAAGTCTCTGGGCAGTTAACTCATGCCAGTTGGAATAGGAAGTCATAAGGATTAAAATCAGCTGCATTTACAACTTGTATTTAAGGGAGCGCTTGTACCAGCCTTTCGTCCACAAGAACTTCCGCTTTCATCTAGGTATTGCATGTACTAAGAGTAGTTTAGAAGCATTAGGAAGTAACTACTTTCACCAGGGAAAAGCTGCTTAAACTCAGATTATAATTGAAGGTACTGGAATGACTGCAATCAAATGGTAAATTTAGTTTCTTCATTTACAAATGTAACGAGCTAGCAGAAGGCTAAGTCAAGTCATCTTTCTTTATGTTTTGTTTTATATATCTGAAAGTTAATTTTAAATGGGCAAATGGATTTAAAATGTTAAAAGTAATGTCTAAATTATATATGAGACAAAATGGAATGGAAAATAAAAATTTAAGTTTTTCTTATTTGGTTGCTTACCCTTTTTGCTTTTGTACGCATCGGTGTATCGTGAACGTATCGCGAGGGTGCATCAGACAGATAGACTTCAACATCGTCAGGCACTTCTTCAAGAAAGTTGGAAGGAACCAGCCCCTTCTGTCCGTTAAGTTCACCCTGCAACGTGATGAGAGTGTCAGTGACTGAATTAAAGAGAATGTAGGTTCCCAAGAAGGTCAGGAAATACTTCTGGCCATTTAAAGCCTTTGAGGCAGAGGAAATCCCCATCTTGGGTCATGTGGGTCCTCACACACTTCTGAAGCTCAGAGGAGGGGGCGCATGTCATGGAGAGCAAACACACCCCCCTGTTCCTGCTCTGGAGCAGCACGACCTGAGTTCCCACAGCCCTCAGCACTGCACAGCCTGCAGGCACTTCTGAGGCCATCAGAGTATCCTTTGGGTCTCAACTTCTAAAATGTGTCTGAGGCAGCTGGGCCCATGTTCTGTGGCCAACCTGCCATGGAAACGGAAAACACCAGCTCAAGAGGCAGAGCAGCAGCTGCTACCAGCTAACAAGGAGTGCAGCTGGGCAGGCAACACTGGAACAGGGTCTCCCACAATTAAACTCTTCCTCTTCTTAAAGGAATGACAAAGTCAGGTAACTAGTGCTTAAATGACTACTGTTATTTTAATCAAATAACTTTATCATAGGGACAAGCTGGATCTAGGGGTTTTTTAAATGTTTTCTGCCCATTAGAAGCCATTCACACCTTTGCATAGGTACCTGTACAATCAAAAGGCACTTTCCAGCAAACTAAATGAGCCAACTACTACTTAGAAAATGCCAGAGGCAGCTCTGAGCTGCACAACCACCCTAAAAACAGGCGCTGAAGGGCAGCATGACCTCGGGGGCCGTGCGGTCCCTGCAGCAGCAGGTCCCCTCCCTCTGACGGTGCTCCCAGGCTCGCCCTGGGGGTTGGTGTTATTGTTAAATTGGGATCACGGCTCTTCCCACAACAGGCCAGCAGGAACGGGGGCCTGAAATCCCCCCGGCTCTCAGCAAACCGCTCACGCTGGTGCGGATGGCTCGAACCGTGTGGCAGGGACCAAACAGAAGCCAACTTACATAGTAAAACCCATCTTCATCGATCTCGCCAAAGACAGTGATGATGTCCCCTGTGCAGAACGTCAGCTCGGCCTGCGGGAGAGGGAACACATGACAGCACATGTTTTGTTAGGCAAAGGTTAACGTTTTCTTTATTAATCCATTAATATTTTTTTAATCCATTAATATTTTCCCCTCTTTTCTGCAGCACAGAGCTGCTGCACTGAAGTAGTGGAGCTACGCTGGATTCTGGTCAATAAAGGCTTCGTAATGGGCATCTCCAGTCTCCCATTTGCAAACACCGTAGGGGCCTCTTTTTTAATTGCCTGTGGTTTAAATGTAATTTAATTAGTTTTTTTAACTTATTTTTAATTTCCTGTGGCCATGGGAAAGAGAACAAATAAAATATTTGCAACATCTCAGTAAAATTCCCTTGATTTGTTGCCCAAACTGCTTTAAAACACCATAATTTAGAACCAGGTTTGATTCAGTGAGAAATACCAGACAACTCTGGCTGCATTTTAAAGCACCAAGCGCCACGTATTTCAAAATTCACTTTGCTATTGAAAAAAATTCCAAATTGTTCTACAGTTCGCCAATTAAAAAAAAAAAAGCTGAGGAAGCTCCTAGGGCTGTGGTATTTTTTGAGAGCTTTGAGTGTACCCTGACATTCTTCCCACAATGTGTATATAATGAAAACTGCATCAACTCCTGACTGAGGAACTTGCCGTGTAACATCAAAGACAATGTAAAAAGTGATGCTATTGCTGCTGGTAACAGATACGGAGAGCTGGGAGACTGCATGTGGGTAAATGGAAGATAAACCCATAATGAAGATCCAGCTAATGGTCGCTGGTTTTTAAATGACAATCTAGCTAATGCTCCGTTGTTAAGATGTCCTTACATGGTTATAAAAAGAAGATTATAAACAAGACAGATATTCATGAAAGCTCAGATGCATCAATTAAGGGAAAAATACAATATAGTCTGACTGCTGTTCTACTGTGCTATATTGTTGTGTTTGGGTTGTGGCGGAGAGCTGCTTTTTGGAGGAATTGTAGGTTACAGAGATTGGAAAACGTGTCACTACCAACTTGTCAGCATGAGCTAGGACACGTCTCAAAAATAATCATGTTCTTGTGTGGAAACATACAAAAGAAATTTTAACAATAATTGGAAAATAATAATTCCCTACTATTTATAGCTCCATGCTTTTTTCCTTATAGACTTTTCTTGTATGCATATGTATACACATATATTGCACAACATATAGTCATAGCTGACTGTATAATGCATTGAGCCATATTAAATAAATCCTACAAAGGATATTCAAAGGATATTCCTTGATTTTGTTAGAAAAAGAACCATAAATCTACTTGTACAGAAGTCATAAGCTTGATATATACATCTGCCCAAAAACACTTGACCAATGTTTGCAATTCTGAACTTTTTCTTTTTTGGCACATCCACTGTAAATGTGTAATAGTGCTTCTCAATACCAACTATGTTACAGCTCCATAAACAATAAACACAGGAAATGGTTCTGTCACTACCTCCACATCAACGTTAGGAGAACTTTCTCTTGGATCATAATCGTACAGCGCCACCATCCTTCGCGTAGACACGGAATGCTGTCTGCCACTCCGCCTGTTTCTTTCTGTTCCAGTCACAAGGAGAGGAAGGGAAGGAAAGCTATCAAAGTTATTTTGAAAAGAAAAACAAGGTGCAACTTTTCCCCACATCATTTTCACAACAGCGCAGTAACAATGTTGATATTTCTCTAGCACAGTGATAAAAGGTCACGGGTTACCAAACCTATTAACACAGATAAAGGTTTCAAAACAGCATGTACTTTTCATAAATAATTTTTTAACAGTTTCTTTATTCTAAGCCACTGAATCCTCTGAACAATATTGTCTGCAAAACTAATGTTCTGAAATTTTCAGCCATTCCTGGTTGTAAGAGTCAGATGTTACCAGGGTATACAAAGCCAAACAGTCAAAATTCATGTTTGTTTCATTTTATTCAAGCTTCCACATTTACTGTCTATTCCCTTCCCCCCTCCTAATCACAAGGAATTTTGTGCCTGGGATTATTCTTCAACTTTCTGCTGGGAAACTGGAAGGAGAAACGGACACTCTCAGCTGTCCCAAGACAAAAGTGGCTACCCATTACGCAAGCGGCTTGCAATATTTTCAAGACTAACTACAAAAACACGTTCCAAAGTACCATTTAATTTTACAGGTTTCCTTTGTGAGGGAACAAAAGGAAAGGAGTAAAATTTGTAGTTTCCAGGAACCACACAAAAATGCTTACTGACTGATGCTAAACATTTACAGAGAAGTCCGAAAGGGGCTTCACTCTAAATTTGAATGCTAGCAGCATGATTCTTGCGGATGATTGCTGTAGCAAGAGAAACATGCTTGTTAGTGCTACTTACAGACAGGCATTGAGGGCAGGTCTGATGGCGTTAGGCAGTGTGACAAAGGAAACCTGGGGCTGGGAGGCACCTACGGCTGTGCCGGCAGGAGGGGGAACACTAAGGGTTCGGCTAACGCAGGAGCGGACACGGAGCGTGGCATGTGCTCCCAGCTGTGACATCGCCCACCGGCTGGCACGGAAGCTCTCTCCCGTTCGCAGTGGGTGGTTTGGCATTATTTTCCCAGCTACCAGTGCAAGGGATTTGCACAGAACACAAGGAGAGATCCAAAATGAAGGCACGGGCTGTAACAGACATGGGACCCGATCCCCCTGATTCCCCAAAGCCTGGACCAACTGACACCTAAACGATTGTCTCAGAGTTGCACTTTCCGCTCTGAAGTAATTCTCTGGGGCAAGACACTGCTCAGGGTCAAGGGCCCCTCTACGACCAAGGAAAGAATCCAAAAAGGACCCTGTATGTAAGTGCTATGTGACAATATTTTCCAACTTCTGGTTTCCAAAGTTCAAAGGCATAAAAAAAAAAAAAATAAATCTAGACAGCTCAAATCATTTCAGCTAATTTACAGCTTGAATCAAATTATTGGTTCTTAGCACAGACCTCTTTTAGACTTTCTGGATCTGCGGTGTACAGAGCGTGTGCTCTCTTTGAAACGGTCACAGCTGACTTCAGGAAAGGAATGCATACAAATAAAAGAAGAAAAGATATGAAGCTGTTCAAAGTTCTGTTTTTAAGGATTTAATGTGGGCAAAGGATTAAGAAAAATATAGTCATATGAACACAGCATGTAAAGTGTCTGATATGACATTAAAAATATGAGTTACGAGACAGACTGGCAATTAGAGCCTGTTTCTGCTAAAAATCCACGTGGGCAGCCTCTGTGACAGTGAGGGTCTGAGCACGTGGATCTCTGCTATTCAAAATTTAAAATTAAGCCAAACTAACTATTCTTTCCCAATCCATTAGTAAGAGTGTTTGTTGTTTTTTTGTTTTTTAAATGGCTAACAATTTAAATCCATATTAAAGAGAAAATACATGATGCTTTTAAAGTGCTAAAATATTTAAAGGTGAACTGCTAGGGGTAGGTTGCTAACAGCTTGCTCAGAAACGTCCCAGGATAAAAAGAATTGCTTCAATATGTAAGGCAGGGCAACGTTTCTGTCAGAAATTGCCTCTCCCTCTTTCCAAGATAAAGGCGTTCTGATTTCTCAGCTATTTCAGGAGACACTGCCAGTTGAGCACAACAAAAAAATCCAATTATATTTGCAAAATATGACTGTTAGACAGCCAAAGTATTCAAATTGTGGGGAGTTATGTAGATTAGTGGTTTCATTTTCACAAGTGTTCTGTATCAACAGCTCGCTGACTTTGGTAAGAGCTGAGAGCACTGAGCAGGACTTGAAGCAGTAAGTTTCAACAGTAGCTGTTCAGGAAGGTATTTTCTGTACCCACATGTGACCTCATTGCTAGAAGCAGAAATACATTTAGACACTTAATCCCTTCAGGCCCCCAGCTGCATTTACAGATGTACCTAGAGCAGGTCAGGTATCTCATTCTACTAGACTTCAGCTGATGCAGTCCCGTGCTAAAGCAACGCCTTGTGCAGAATAATGCTGTAGGCAGCCAACCTACTCAGGCACATCTGTAGGTCCCACCGTGTGCCTATCCCAGGTTTCTGTCCTGTAAACGTACACGTAGGTGTATGCACTATACCTAGAGGAGCAGATGGGCAGTGGGGTTTACAAGTGCACGTGGGTGGGAGGATTCGTTGCGTTTATGTGGCATAAGTAAATAAATACACAGATTTGAATTAAGAACTCAATTAAGCATTTAAGAACTTAAATTATCTTTCCCTTTCATGGACAATGGAGAATTTTAAAATATCTCAATATCTTAAAAGAACAACAAAAAATAATTTGTCTCACATTTACTAATACAATTTTGGAAACGATAAGGTTTTATTCAATCTAAGAAAACAATTGTAGAAGATTTCTTTGTTTTTTTAGCAACCACTTTTACAGTTCACTTTTAAACAGGACTGAACCAATTCCAGCCCTTTATACTCTCTGAATCACATTGAAAAATTTAAAACATATTGAGATAGTTGTATGAAATTTATTTTCAGAAAGAAATCTAAGTTACTTGCATTGTGTATCTGTGTACAACACTGAACCAATGATGTAACACAAGTGGTTCATAACACAGAATTGTTTGGCCAAACTCTGCTTTTTAAAGGGTTTGTTACTGCAATATCCATAAAATCTCATCATATGTAGTGCTATCCCAAATAAGATTACACATAACCCTTTGCCACCATCCCTTTAAATTATTGGTAAAGTAGGAAAATGTAGAAGAGTAAAAATAACAACAAATAAGTGATTCTTTTTATGCTTTGCAGCAGTGAGCGTATCACAAAGCACCTCAGCACAGCACACTCCAAAGCACAGGGATCATGTTCTGTGTCTAGAAATCTTTCAGGTGACAAACCCCGTTTTTTTTTTTTTACATCAGAAAGGAAAGTAATGAGTGGTGTGGTGAAGATACAAGTCCTCATTTGCAGCAAAAGATGTGACCAATATTAAATATTAGTTGAGTAAAGTCATCCAAATACTGACACAGAATGTATCCCATGGTGGGTGTAGTAAACTGCTGTAAAATTTAGATGCATCTGCATATAGTAAAAACAAAAGGCAAAGCGTGTCCAGCCAAGTTAATAGCACCCAAAAGTTAGGAGAAGTGAAGCGTATGTATTTTCCCTTACCAATTTTCTCAACTGGTGTGTTCAAAGGAAGAAAGCCTTGTTTTAGAAGCTGATCCATCATCTCTTCATCATCTGCTTGGATCTCAGAAACCATATTACATGGGATAAGGCCAATTCTTGTACAGGTTTCTCCACGATAGAATCCATCAGCATCTTTGTCCCCATAAACCTATTATTCAAAGAGTGATAATGTCAGTCAATAAAGGTTTTAGCATTTAGGAATTTTAAAGCAGGCTAAATGGTTACTAAAGCATAGACAGATGACTACAGTTTGGATGGGGAATATTAGTTTTTGACTACTCTGACTTATGTTACAAAACTGGAATTGTTATGTTAATTTGAATTATGGCTTCAGATACATAAGCAGAATTTGGACTTGTTAGCAGTGAAATACACAAAAAGTGAGAGACACCATTAAAAGTCATCAGTTTCTCCCTGTGCTGAGCCAACAGTGTACTTACAGGTTTACACTGATGTTTATGGAATTATTCACATGGCACTTCAAAATGAAGCATTTGCAAAACTGTGCCAAGCTATTTTGAATAGAGCAACTTGTGTATGATCAAAAATGCCTAACTAATACTTAATATACTTGATATATGTGCTTAAGCTCTGCTACTGTCTTTCCAGAAAACAGGAATTAAGGTGTAAAAGTAGCATGAATTTTCATCAGTGAGAACAGGTAAATCCAAAATTTCTCTTAAGCTCTAAAAATGCAGTCAATTCATAAAGGCTACTAATGACACAAAGGCCTAGATCAAGGCCTGTACTAAACAAATATGATGTTCTTAAGGCCTAACTGATGTCTGAGTTTACACTGTTCCTTGTTTAGGCTCAATCAATTGTTTTTTCTTTCTTTTCTTTAAAAACAAACAAAAACCCCCAAACCAATCCCATCAGTCCAAACCCGAGTTCATTAAAACTGACCGTTGAACTGCCTCAACATTCTACAGCAGGAACGTTTTTCACTTTTAACCACTATATATCCATGACTTACCTGGCACCACTACTACTTCACACAGTACAGCACACGTGACTGTAACACACGTACGGGACAGGCTTCATACAGCTCATGGCGGAACTGACCCTCCACCATCCCACTGCTCAGGTAATGTATGAAAAGTATTTTGAAAATGCAAACTAATCCATCTTCAAAACAATTTGATAAGAAACTCAAAAGCAGCAGATGACATAGTAATCACCATGGTCCCAAATATAAAATAAACATCACTGAGAGTAAATATCTGATGTGGGATCTCTCTAGACTTTTCAGTGACAAACATGTACATATTTGTGAAGAAATAATTAAAATACCTGAGTGAAATGAACATTCTTGCAAAGAAAAGTAAGCTCTTAAGTTCCGTATTTTTGGCATAAATCTTATATCATGTAAGGAGGTAAGCAAAATATCTAACACGGTACTTAACATAAAAAAAATTGTGATTTAGGAGATGGACATTTGTGTTAGGATCCAATCCAACAGAGTGGAAGGCAACCAGTATTTTAATAGCCTAAGTTACAATTTTATCTTTGAAAAGGGCAGTGTAACAAACGAGTCTATATTTTTTCAGGTTCTGTTTCAGATCACACTTAAATCTCAATTACCCTCAGACTACCAGCAGCTGTTCCTTCTGCCTCTCTCACTTCTGCCCATTTTGCATCAGATCGATTAGATACAAGGTCGCTGGAGGAGCTGCTTACATTTGCTGATCCAGCAGAAAAATCTGGTAGCTTTTTAAAATCAGCAGACTGAACAAATTTGCTTTGCAGCTGCAGTCATGAGATGAGGCGAGCTGGGATACAGGGCTGGCTAAAAACATCGACAGGGCCCAACACCGTCCCTGTCACCTGAAACAGGGCCGATTTGTCTTCTGCACCCTGTTTAAGGGCAGCTTGTCTATTTTACACCAAGCAGGCAGAACAGGGAGTGGTTTTCCTGGTTTCAGAAGAGGATGACTCAGGAAGAGAAATACCTAACTTCTGGGCTTTAATTGATCTGAAGTGTGTACTAGTGAGGAGTGTTCAGCATTTAAAAAAATACAGCAGCTCTGGTAGGTACAAAGGTACAACACTAAGCACTTTTGTGGTACCTCTGCAGCAAAAACACCCCCTCTGAAGCAGTTTTTCCTGCAGGGTTTGTGGCAATGGACATAGGAGGCTTCAGAGTCACAATTTTGGTCTTAGCACCTAAATCTCTAATTGAGTCTGCCCCTTGCTATCTATAGCAACTTTGGGAGTTTTGCCCATTACTTCATTATTTTTAAGCCATTAGCACTAGATGTCAGGTTCCAGATCCAGTGAGATTTACAGCCTGAACCTCTGGAGGAAAAAAACCTTGGACTCTAGTCACACAACTTGCTTTATCCATGGAACAAAGAAGACCCTGTTTGTAAAACTGGGTCCTTTGTTTCCTTTGTTTTTAGATCCCACCTTAATGATCTGTCCTTCTTTAAAGGGCAGCTCTTCCTCTGCAGCATCGGGATTTGGGGACATTGTCAGCGGATCGTAGTCAAAGAGTGCAACAAATATTCGAGTAGAAATATCTTCTGTGCCAGGATCTGTTTCTGATTCTTCATAAATATCTGGAGAAAGATGGTCATGACCACCATAGCCATCTATGAAAGTAAATTCAGAAAAGAACAATTCAGTCATACAAGTTGGCCTCATCTTTCAATTATTCCAGTTAATATTTGAAAAAAGTTTGGCATTTCAGTGAAAAAGACCCAGTAACTTAATGCATGTCCTATTAAGCTTGGTGCTTGTTGGTTTTTTTTTAATTAGCAAGTTATTTTTTTAAAAAGAATATACAATCTGCATGCACTGAATGTGGTGCTGATCTACACCACACTGACATTTACACATGTGAATAGAGCTCAGGTAAGAAAGCAATTTTTGTTAGGTTTACTAGAGTTTGCCATAAATTAATGAAGCATGTCAAGAGTGACATGATCAGTCTGATAGGCTTCATCATTACTGCAAAAATAACCATGCTTTGGATCCACCTGTTTTCCAGCACAGCTGCTTCTGCTCTTCATGGACACAAGAAAGCACATCCCAGCTGTGTTGACATACCATGTTTTAGGTACCAGGTTTAAAACATGGTTATAACCTCTTCTCTCCAGACAGACAAGAAGAAATATATTTCAGCAGTGTTAGTTATGCCAGGGTTGGAATTACACTGCCTATGATTTTGTTTAAACACAGTCAATAGTTAACAAAGTCAGCAGTGCCCCAAACCAACCCAAACACTAACAAGATGTGTTAAAATCCAGGAGAAATGGTTAGCTATGACTGCATTTAACCATAAGATCATTAGGAAAGATCATCCACGATTATCACAGCACTTGAGACTGCACTGAACTCTGTCCACTGCAGGGTACCAAATCAATTAGGACAGAAAAAATGAGAATTGAGGTTTTGTCTCATACATCTTTCAGACTTTTCCAATGACCCGAAGAACACGTTTAGTCCATGATTCAACAACATACCTAAGGATGGACTTCAGTAAAACTGAATTCGAAAATTAGGCCAAAATGGCTAACAATGAGTGTTTTGATCGATGGGTTTCAAAGGCTTTTGTTTTGAAAGAGCACGTGGCAGCGCTTTCCAAAAAACAGGCTCTTTCAAGACATATGAAATTGAAGTCCCCAAAAATAAAGCTCTCAAACTCACAAGCCACTTCTGAAAAACTTGGCTTATTGTGCAAGTCCCGCTAACTTCGGTGGGAGTCACGTACTTTTGTTCTTTGCTGAATCAACACTTATCATCCAGTTTACAAGATCCTTCACAATGAATAAATTGAGAAAGCAATGTTATGAATTATGATGAAAATGTAGTTCAACTATATAAAAATTTTCCCAAACAATTTTCATATTAATACAATTTTTACCGTAATCACCTCTTGCAAATTAAAGACTCCCATTTTTGGAAATAGTTTGAACAATCAATATGGAACATTTTAGATAAAATTCCTTTCTTTACCTCTACATCAGACGCATTTTATTCAACATTTGATATTTTTAAACTACCAGAAAAAAGTTTCGGATGGTCACAGCTTTAAGGGAACAGCTACTAACTCCTGGGTCCAGAGCGCAAGAAAGAATGTGAAAAGGGAAAAAATGCAGAACAGCAAAAGGGCAGGGAAAAATTCCAGCCAAGAAGCTTTAGGCAGGCACAAAGCACAGAAAGGAAGTGTGGGAGAAGGGCACATGTGGGACAGAAAGCAATGGGACACAAAGGATGGGATTCTTTGTTCTGTTCTCCTCCCACAGTCAGGTTGCAGTCATTCTGTGGTTCATACTTGTAATGTAAAACAGGTGGGTTAAGGGGTGTTTTGTTTTTTACATTAAAAATATTGATTTTTGCATCCAACTCCAACTGCAGTTAATGGGGGTTAGGTGCAAACATGAATTATAGCCAAATGTATCTCTGTTAAAAGCACTGGTGTGTAACAATCTGACTCAGAATAGTCGTGTTTACTTCAGTGAACCAGCAAGCAAATAACCTCTTGATTAGTTCTTTAGCTATTTATTCTTTCAAGAGGTATATACGTATATCACACATATACACACACATCTAACTGTGTATGTAAAATCTTAAGACTTTGGCTGCAGCCAGCCAGATTCCCAGCTGATGCATAGCTGAAATCACAGTTGCACTGAATTCACTAGAGATATACACAAGCTGATGATCTGGTTGAGTCAGTCAGATATGTTTGCTTTGAAATTCAACATTAAATTACAATTTACCTAAACTTTCAGGGCTCCTTTGGTTTCATTTCGGATATCAACAAAACCCTAATGTGTTTCTTAGCTCTATATATGGCCTGGGCTGCTTTTATGTTAGACACTTCAATTTACTGTGTTATGAACTATGAAAACTGAGTTGTTGATCATGTAATGATTTCTATGTTGATGAAGCAACAAATACTATCAGTAGTGGGTATAACTGCCTTACTCATGTAATACAAGTTATTCATTATGATGTAATTATTCCTGAATATTTTGTCTTCAGCTGTGACACAGCCAAAGTCCTGTGTGGTCACTGAAAAGACCCCGAATCTCTGTTTAGCCCAAGCTGTAAATCAGAATAACATCTGGTAACTGCTTCCTATTCTAGGACGTTGGGCCGTGATATTCCAGCTACTGTTTGTCCCTGCCCAGTCTATATGAATCAAGTGGAAATATGGTCACTTGGACGAATGGTTGTTCAGGTGTATACAGTAAGTACTGACTGGCAGTAGTAGCAGCATAGCTTCACAGAGGTTCATGCAATGCAGTGTGCTTGGCGTCAGTCGAGTATGGAAAGGTGGCTGCACAGCAGTTTCAGGACAGAGGACTAAGGGCTGTTTGTCCCTTACAGCTGAGCTGGAGAAACTTACCTGAGAGCAGGCAGGATTTACGAGCTAGTCCCCTGGTATTCTGCATCGCATGCAAGGTTGTCATACAGAAACCGCACTTGTTAACACGCAGCTCTAAAATGTGTCTGTCATAAAGGATGAATAATGTTCGGCATACCGTATCTATATTCAGAGGCCATGGTACGCTGCTGGGGCCATTTCTTGTGTCCACCAATGCTGCGATAATAAGCTTCTTCTTTTACAGGTGAAATATTTCCCTCACTACCTGACCGAGACCGACCGCCTTCACTGTTACTGTCCATTGTAATTTCTATGGAGAAAAAGGGAATGATCTATTAAAACATATTGTATAGTTGCCTTTGCGGAGGCTCCTGCGGGCAGGCTTTGCCTACCTTTTTTCTGACTTGCATAGAGTAGGAAGGCTAAACACTGCATAAGCTTTGCCAGATGTCTCAGCCTCTAGAAATCCTTCTTCAGCAGGGGAATCACAGAAATGTGTATCTCCTTGTTTTAAAGCATCTGAATTTTGTGCTTTTAAAAATTCATACAGTGTAAATACTGTTTGTTAGATCTTTGGATAGGAATCATCTTTTATTATGAGGTTTAAACAATCCTACCTGCCAGATCTGCAAGGTCAAGAGCACTGTAAACTGTGTTTCACCTTCTAAAGTATCAACCTAAAAACAAAAATTAATTAATTTACTTAAATCCTACCTGCAAGAAGATACTAATCCAAAATATTTTATAGCTTAATGGAGAAAATACCTCAAAGAATTTAAATTCTGGAACATTTTGGAGAAAGGTTTTACCGTTGGAATCCTAAGAACCTTACAGTTTTGAAGGTTTTTCCCACTAATTTAACCTCCCAGAGCTGCCCTAGGAACTTTCCATCATTTTTATTTTACTCTGCTTTTCACTTTGTGGAACTACATATTATAATGACACAGCTATAACAACTTCCTTCTTCAAAAACCATACTCGTGACTCTTATTCATGGGAAACTTCCTCTGTCAGTGGGAGTTCTGAACAGCGGGCTCAAGTTTATACAATGCTCTTCTATATGTTTTTGGATACCCTACTTTTACCACATTTTATTTATCTGAACTCTTGATACAGTTCATATCTTCTAGATTTTTTCCCAGCAGGCTTACGGGAAGCAACTTTTGTGCAGAGTTTTCTCAAGTGTTTAAATTTGCTTCACTTATCTTCAAAGTGATTTATTACAGTATGATGCTGAAAGTGAGAAATATTGCATACATATCTTTCAGCAATTTTAATCATTAGTCATAAATTAAGACTCTTGAACTCTAAACCACATAAGGCCTTTCAACAACTTCACAGCAAATAATTTTTTTAGTTAGACACTGTACATAATGCTCAGTAGTTTGCTTGTTACCAGCATTAGACAATATTATAATTTATTCCTAATGGAACCTCCCCAAAGAGTATCTGTGGATTGTACATAATACAAAACACACTAATTCATTCTTTAAGTTACACTGAAAGAAATAAAATCTCAGATTTTATTTTCTATTTAATTATCTGTTTGAGCACATATTGACTATCAGAAATTAATTTCTTTATCTGATTCCTAAGCTGTTGCTACTGAACTACTAAACAACGAAGTCAGTACTTAGCAGTCTCCATGTCCAAACTTTGTTGACAGAAAGTGAGCTCTGTTAAATTTAATCACTTCCCTTATTTTTTAATTAAAATGAAAATTAAAAGGAAACTCAAAGGATTAATTCAAACAAACCTGTCTACTCTCTCGCTATTCATAAAAAAATGTTTTAGCAGATAACATAAAAGAAAGAACTTAGATACAAAACTTGCTGTAAGTAGTCCAAACAAATGAGAAATCTTTACTCCTGAGAAGAAAAGGCTGCTTTCAGAGAAAAAGGAAAAGGACATGAAAATCTAACAGTCTTCACACCACCATCCAAAAGCTATTTGGTTCAGCTAACAATAACCTGTCAACAGAAGCATAAGAGCCTCCCTGGAGCTGATTCTCCCCCATACTATTCTCATACCAGTGTAATTCCATTGACACCTGTGAAGATTATCCTGGTTTACACCAGGATGTAGGACAAGAATCAGCCTCTGACCAGTCATGCTATATTGAAGACTCTAAGAAAGTTTCATGCATTACAGCTGTGTGTGCTTTCTGATCTATGGTTTCAATAATAATAATTATCTACTAGATATCAAAATAACTGTGCCCACTAGGGGGATTTTGCTTTTAATTCACAGTACAGGCATTTTAGAGTGATTCTATGAAAAGGGAAAAATATTGAATATTTAAAAATAAAAGCTTTTCTTAACGACCAGTCTCTTTCTTTCCGATAATCCCCATTTGTTACATCTCTTACTGACATAAATGTCAGGTGAGAATTCCCTGACGCTGCTTCCTTCTCCTCCTCAATCCTACAGTATTCACAAATTAAAGTCCAGGTTAGGGACAGGAACTGGCCTGACTTCACATCTACATGAAGTAAAGTTCTGCATAGCTCACAGAACTCTTCCTGCATTTGTTTACATGTGTTTCCTGATTTTCAGTGTGAATGTTTCTTACGTGTCAGTATAGAGTGCAAGTTTTAACAGATACGTATTTGTCCATAGTGTCTTGATTCCATTATCTTTTCTGCACTACTTTTTGGATTTTCTGGTGTACACCAACATATAATTTAAGTCATAAGTAAACCAGAATGGGGATGATTCTGTAAGAAATATAAAATCTAGTAAATGTATGCAAGTTCTACTAACTTGTTACATTTGACAGCTTCCATTTTTCCTGCTGAATTCCAAAAAGTAGTCAAGAAAATGGAAAGTGAATGCAAAATGATGGCTGATGAATGAAAAGATGGATGGCTGAATGGATGGCTGAATGGTTACATTTATTTTATTGATCATATAGTAGCCTGCCTGCAAATTTCTTCTTAAGTAAGATCTAACAGTATCTAAGCTTAACCAAGGTTAGAAAAGCTCCAATACCCACTAAATTCAACAAAAAGTCTCCCAGTGATGTCAATGACTACTGATTTGGCCCACTCTGAGACCCCAGTATACTCCAATGGAGATGATTTTAGTTCCATTTCATTCCCTTTAAACTAAGAGTAACCATAGTTCAAGACAAGTGCCTGTTTCTTTTTTTAAGGACCGCCTTCCCAACTCTGAGGCTGCAAAGAACAGAAATGCACCAATCTGTCCAACTAACCAATGGAAGGGACCAACATTGGTCGAGACCTTTGTGGCACTGCACTGCCATGAGAGGACCTTCGCCCTGCATGCTCCACCCTTTCAGGCCGTCCTGCAGATGATGGATTACCTAAAAGCTAAAAAACAACAACAGAAAAAACAGGTTTGTAAGTTACATGCATGGTAACATTATGGTTATATGGTTGGACATTAATCAGGTCAATCACATTTGGAAGCATAAGCTCTAAAGGCAACTAAACTTAGTTTTTAACTGAAAGGTTAGCTGAAAAGTAAATACTGTTGCCTGGCAAACCTGCAAAAGAAAAAATGGTTCCCTGATTTATGGCAGAGTTTTGTAACCAGCAGTCACACATCAGAACAAAAAGAAAAGAAAAGAATAATTTTTGAAATATTCTTTTGCCTTTGTTGTTGCTGCTAAGATGATGTTATAATCTCCTGAAGAGTTGTACAACCAGTCATGAGACCTGTGGAGACTGGGCTGCACTGAAGAGACAAGCCTTTTTGTATTCAGCTATATAGCTTTGCCCAGTTTGCAGCATGTGAACAAGTGTACGTCCTTCTGTCTTTGAGCACGCTGCTTTCTATAAGTGGCGTTCGGTTGTTAAAGCCTTCTAAAGGTCATTGAAACATGTAGAAGGAAATGTAGACACACTTCGTCTCACATCACAGCTGTCTCTTTCTGTTCACTACCCTTGCAGAAAATGTTGCTATTTTAATAACTAAATGGTACTATTTTAAAGTTCTCCAGAGTTTATCATACAGTCATTGAGGTCAATACAGCTTGGGCACCAATTTTCACGGAAGAAATTTTTAAGGATCATTTCAGCATAAACTGCTAGGCTAGAAGAGCAGGCAGCAGATTTCTACTCTTACATGAAATGCATTACACCTGAGGTTTCCACTCTGGACTGTTGTAGACTGAGAGGGTAAAGAATTTGCTTTGGCCTTTAGGGAGCAGGGAAGCCTACGGATGCATCTATCAAAGCGTGGAGACTCTGCTATAGGTTGATGGACAGAAATGCAAATAGGCAAGATCACGCGCAGAGGCATCCTTGAAAGTTATGGAATGGCCCTGGCCTCTCCCTTTGGAAGAAGCTGTTTGCCTGCATTCTCATGCAGAGATGCAGTCTGCAACTTCAAAGGCAAGAAGAGATGGTCTAAAAAGGAAGGCAAAGTAGTGACAGTGCAGAGATAAGGTAGAAAATGGAAATATGATGAAACCTGTGACTCCATAAATGTGGGTCACTGTCATACTGAGGGAGAATCTTGATTCTTGTCCGGAGATGTTTAATGATAAAGAGCATATCCTGAAAATTCTGGAAATGAGGTGAATAAAAACAACATGATGAAATGAATTCCTTGACATTAAAAAAAAAAAAAATTACTCATGAAATATTTTTCCAGTTAAAATGCAGCTTTTTTTTTTTTTTTTTTAAAAGCAACATTTAGATGGGCAAAATAAAGAAAAACAATCTTTTGGAAAAATTATAGTTCAGCTAACCCTTAATTAAAATTTAGATTCAGTTGTCCTTTAATAAAAGCAGCCATTATTGTAATTTGTTCTGTGGGAAAATCATTGTAAAGCAAATTAAACTGATTTCAGCATGACACAAGAAAGGACTGTAAACGAAAATGCAGAATAATAAACAAAAATGAATGGGGAGGGGAAAAAAAAAAAAAAAGAGAAAAATGTAGCAGATAGGTCCAAAGGATGGACTCTAAAAATTAATTCAGAAAAAGAAAAGAAAAGAAAAAAAGAACAAAAGAAAGAAAACAGACTGATTCGGCAAGCAGATGTTAGAAGGAAGATTTATTTCACACACCAGAGAGTCTTCTGCATCTCTGTGGGATGGCTTTGCAAGTAGACCAGCTGCCCTAGAGTCAGCCATTTTTAAGTCAGTCTTCCAGCCTCCCTGAACATCTTCATTAGACAAATTATCTGTTCTATTACATTTCTGAGTCTCATACTTTTTCTCGTAACTGGGCTTGACCTGTTCACTCCTGGGCTCTACAAAGGAAGGACCCAGATCACCAAAATCTTCTTCAATGCTGGTTTGTCTGGTTAAAGTTTTCCTGCGAGCAAGCAATGGCCTCATGCTTTTCCTGCAGGAACAGTTAGCAGTCTCTGCGCAACAGCTAGACGCAACGTTGGCAGAAACTGAATCGCAAGTATATCTGAAATTAAAACGAGATTCTTCTTCTTCACTTCCACAGTCTAGTCCACTGTCTGGGCTTCTCGATAAGGATCGGCTATATTTACATCCTTTGTCGTCTGCAGCAACATCCTCCATGCCTGAAATTCTGTGCTTGGCTGGGTACCAGAAGTTGTGCTGCTGGTCTTGATTGTAGGGCCTAGGTGGTCTAGAGTCTCTAGCTATTGTGGGATTCTTTTTATAGGGCATACCTAAACCCTGCTTGTACAGCAGTTCAGAGTATTCACCATCCTCTTCAGCTACTTCTGGAATACTGAAAAGCTTTTTACTGTGATGTATCTGCTGTGAAAAGTCAGGCTGTTCCAAAAAAGTGGCTTCAGTGGTCTTATTCTTATCGCACTCCTTAAGATTATGTAATGTTAAAAACCAGACAGGGAACAAATAGTGTGTGACAAAAATAAAATGGGAGGGAAAAGGGAGAAGAAAAGAAAAATAAAGACAGAATTAGTTTTAGAGCAATGGCAAACATAAGACATGCAGCTTATTTAGTGAAACGGATGTCATGCTTTGAATGAAAATTCATGAAAAATAAAGACATGATTAAGAAGTTGCTGGGTGTCAGATGACAACATGAGAGGTCAGTACAAACAACTGAGTGATGCTCTTAACAAGAATAAACCCATGCATTTAAAACAAAGCAACAGAAGCTGCATACAGGTTCCAGCATGGTGAATGAGAATGGCATTAAAACACAGCACTAATGCTTAGTATGTTCCTTGCCCCATGCCAAATTGCTATTTCATTTTTGTTTGTAACCAGAACCCATATCTGAGAATGAAAATTCTGTTCTAGCAAGCCTTCTTGCTTTTCAACTGTTAAAGCATCCTATATGAGTAGCAAATACTCCTAAATCTTCTGCCAGGGGAGAGCTATTCTGCAGATATCATTAAAGGAGTTCTAGTTTTCTTTGTAAAATTGTAAAAAAACTGCACCATTTTTAAAGCTCGGCTTCCACAGAAAGAACCCTGAGAAGCAGGCTGCTCTCTGATGTCACTTGGTTTGCACTGTCATCAAATCTCTCATCATAATCTCGTACCTGCTTGATAAAATCAATATTTGAAAATCAGCCTATTAGAAGAAATAAGTGAAAGTCTGTTTATACCAGAAGTAGGTAAAAGCTATCCCAGACTGGATAAAATAATGCTGAACATGAGTGATACATTTTGAAATTTTTCTATTACGTTTACACAAAACATAGGTTGGCGTGACAGAAGAAACCTATGCAGTATCTTTGCTGGACTCTGAGAAGACAAGAGAATAATGATGCAGGAGGTGTTGGCTTTGACTGGCATGGTTTATAAATTCTACACCATGGAGATCACCTCTCCTCGCACTTTACTCAATGCCCAGATCAGGTAGGTCTCTGGACACAACAGCACCCATAAATAATGACAGGATCATCCTGGAGAATTCAGCAAAAGTGCTCTCTCTGAGCATGCTAAACTTAACTGGGTTCTGGATGTCTTCCCCTTTCAGGCATTAGGAACTTTCTAAGTTACTTTATGACTACAGTTGTTTCACCTATTTTCATTCATTTTTAAGATGTGTATCACACTTGTGAGACTTTTGAGACAAACTGCCATAAAAGTGGAAAAAAGTACATAAATATGAACAAGGATAGTTTTGTGATTGGAGTTCAAATATCTCACATTTTAGAATGTTCAGATCAGGTAAGTGAGTTGAATCTTCCCTTGATCAGCCATATCAGCCTTTGTTTTAGGGAACCACTGGAGGGAATAATCTCCCAATAAAGCAAATATATCTCTGCATGCAAAATGTTTTCTCGTTACTTGGGGGCATCTATTAACTTGGGAGAGAATACTCAGTTACAGCTCCAAGGGCATGGCTGGCATGCTTTCAGATGCAAGAGGAACAGGAATCTGATTACATTATGGAAAATTCAGTAAATAATATTTTTCATTTTTTAGTTAATTACTGATGTTGCAAAGTGAAATTGGAAACTATTGAGCACAATCTGACCTGCATTTTATATCAGAAAACTTATCAGCATGGTGGGCCATATTCTCCAAATAAGACTCAGACATCCATGAGTCCTTCCCCAGGAAGTACTCCTACACTGAATTCCACTTCTGCCGTACCCTTCATATACACTACTACATCAAGAGAAGTATGCCTGCAGACTTTAACAGATCTAAAATGATCTACTACACCAGTTAAGGGTCTGGACTTTTCTTTTTAAATATCAACACTGGTAATACTAGTTTAAATCAAGAAGTAAAGATACTTTCTGATGCATAAAGAACAAGAACAGTCTAGGGATAATTCACTTTATCCCAGAGGAAAGGGACAGAAGCAGCATGCAGAAGCATTTCAGTTTCAACATTTATGTTAGCAGAATAATAGAAACACTGATTATTTTTTGTTTTGAAAAAGTACCTGTCTATTCCAGATAGTATCAGACTAAAAGGACTGGATTTATAATACATGAAAGCAGTTACAGGAATGGTCAAAATTCTTGTATGCATGAGAAAATAGTATTGTTTTGAGTTAAATAACAGCATATTGGAAGAAAAATCAACCTGTGGATTTCCCTATCATTCAAGTTATCCAACTTTCTGAGAAAACACAATTTAGCATAACTTCTAGACATATAAAAAGCAAATACAATTTACATGTACAAATATGCTATGGGAAATATATATTCTGTATTGGGTGGGTTCAACATTCTACATATGCTTTAATTGTTATACTAAAGTTGTCTTCCATGATGAATATTCCTGTCCAGTGTTAAAGCAGTATTTCTGATAGGTATTTCCTACTGTCTTCGGTGATTCCATAACAATCAGAGCATGAGGATTTCCAGTAATGCATATATCAAACAAAGCTGACCCAATTCCCTTTCTTATGAGCACACTTTAAAGTCTGTGGAAGAGGTGAGACTAGCACTGTAAACAGGGACAAATTACTCAGACATGAAAAACCCAAGCTGTTTTTTTTCTGTATGTATGTATGTTTATATAAATCTCCTTGCTCAGAAACAACTCATTGTCTGGGTAGCACATGTAGTATATTGTTGTATAGACATGGGAAAGGTCCCAGATACAGAACAGAAATTGCAACTTCAACAATTACATATAGGAAAATAGTCAGTTAGTTAAAAGATTAGCTATCAAATAATGCAAAAAAAAAAAAAAAAGGTAATAAATGTATTAAAGTGGCCTTGACATCATAAACAATGTTCACCTCAGTTCTAGGTCTATACAACAGTGTGAGTTTTAATGGTCTGCAAAATCCATAATTGACTAAAAGAAATGCTTTGAAGAAAGAATCAAAATATGGAGGTCCTCCTAAGGTTTCTTTGCAGTCACACTTACCTTAAGTGCATTGTGTGAAGTCACACTGACTCGTCGCCTTCCTCCATCCTCCAGCTGCATCTCGGAGTACAGCTCTTCCTCATCTTCTTCCATAATATCAGACAAGTCAGAACCTCTGCTGCTCTCTGTGTGGTACTCTTCACCATGGCAATAGTGAGGCTAATTGACAGGGTGAGAGAGAAGAATCTTTACTGACTGTAAAGCTGAAAGTCCTTGTATAACACCAATGAGGACTAGAGCATTTCCTAGGTTTGAATGTCACACTAATAACCACATAAAAATTACATCATGCGGCTTGCTGCTCTCTTCTAGTGCAGAGATCATGTATACATTTTTTTTTGTCCATTTATGCTCCCAAGTCAAGAAATCCAATCTTAATTCCATAGATGATACAAAAAAGGATGTCTGCATTCACAGCACCAAATCTAGTTTGAGTCTTGATTAAATTCCCTTGATTTAAAAAGGTCCTTCATGCATCAGTGGACTTGCTGACCAAATTGTAAAAGCCCTAGGATAATTCACATATCATCTGTTCTTCACAGCTGTTTGTTACATCACATTGTAATTTAAAAGTGATCAGCATTTAATTCTTGCAGGATGTTACCATCGTTGTATGATATAGCTAGCTGATGGAATCTGAAGCTTTCATTCTCTTAAACATTGTAGGAAGAGACTGGCTAAAACCTAATTGTCTTTTAAAATGAGTCCAAATATTTCAGGTTCCTTTAAGTTTCCAATTAGTTGGAAGATAAGGAGGAAAAAGTATGTCCTACTGAATTGCTAATGTTAAATAGGAGCGGCCTCTGTTAGACATTACATCTAACAAATCAGATCATAAACAAAACTTACTGTATTTCCAAGGACAAATCTTCAAATGGAGTCATCTGACTGTCAGATTGCAGCAGAATATTTGAAGAATCACATATTCTAGAGGTACTAGAATGCTAGAAATTACTGCATTCCTTACCCCAGCAATACTAAGGAAGAAATAATTTCTGTGGCACCAAATCAATTCCCACAGATGTAACACATTGATATCAGTCAATCCCAGCAATGAGAAGAAAATGCCTACAATAAGCAATTTCTCCAAAGTGAAGATAGATTTGCCCTCGAAATACAAGATAAAATTTCTCCTCTTTTAACTCTTTGTTCTGAGGCTAAAAAGATTGTAGGGTGAAGCTTTTAGTAGTGATTCTTGGTGCCAAGCCCATAAATGTTTTCAGATCCTTCAGACATATTACATTAGGATCATCTTAGAAAAAAAGCCAGTGCAGTTTCCCAATGTTTTTGGTTTCTTTTTGAAGTTAAAAGATCAGACTATATTCTAATGCTTCACTCTTCACATCTAAACTTTGTAGCTCTTATACTAAATTTTATTATTTCATCAGTTCCATTCCAGCAGAATCTTGGTCCTGTTTTTCATAGAAAAATCACTCCTGCACTCCTCTTCCAGATGTATTCAAATAGACCCGGGGGTTACACTGACACAGTACTACTTGGCCAGCTGAGTGCACAATGCCTGTAGATTATCAAAGGCCAATGCTGCTGGAATAAAGCCCTCATTGTTTGGGCAATCAGAGTACAGAGACCTAGCAAACTCTCTCCAAGGTTTATCCATTGTGGTTCTAACATGAGGAATGACTTGCCAAACAGCCATTCAATTATCTAATTAAATCTAATTCAAGCACTACATTAAGGGAGGTATAAAATGTAACTAGGAGATATTATATAAGTGATAATTACACAATTCTGCTTGCAATCAATTAACTCTGTATGTAATAGGGCATGCATACTCTACGTTCAATAACTGGGTGCATTACACATGCAGATTTCCAGTGAAACCTCTATGGCCATATATTCCATGTACTTGTGATTACTATTTCACATATTTTCTAGCACTGCCCTTCCTGCAAATGTCCCAAGCTGTCTCTGAATTTCACGTCTATCTCTGATACTTACTTCCCTTGTCCTTATTATCTATTTTCAGAGCAAATCAACAGCTTGAAGAAAACAGTATCTTCATACATTTTTGTGACAAAAGAAAGAATCATTATTCGCATTTTAGTCTGGGTTGACAGGGTCACTGACCCAGACCCTCAGAGGTACTGAGATATTTAGATGCATAAATACTTGTGAGGATCTGGGCAAGAAAGACTAACTTAAGTCTAAGTTCACAAAGAAAGTCTGTGAGAGACTGATATTGCACCACTGTTTCAGAATTGTGATCCATGCCACCCTTCCCTGTGGGGCATTTTAAAATGGAGAGTTTAAAATCAATATATCTTCCTACAAAATACAAGGCGACAGACATGAAGGATTTCCATTAGTAGCCATATCTAATGCTGATAAGAACCTTGATGAAAAAACTTTAATGTTACTTGAATTTGCTTGCAATTTTTTTACTCTCATCTATGGAGTAAGGCAAGTCAACTGATAGAAAGCCAAAGACCTTTGATAGGGAATCACCATACAGAACAGCAGTTGCTTCTGGAAGACACCAGCAGCACATGAGCATTATAATGAAATTAGCAAACTAATAACTTCTTATGGAGAAAACCACCACAGATGAGGTTTCTCCAATTTTTTCCAATTATTTCTTCACTAACAAACCAAGCGGTTAAAGTGATCATCTTTCATAAACAATGCAAATGAGCAATTAAGCTACAAATAGGTATATCTCTGAAGCTATAAAATAAACATTTAATAATCAATTTACACTTAACACACAGCAGCTGTTTTGACAGACATAATTTAACCGCTATTTCTCAAAGTGCATTTTTTGACATAGTGTTTTAAAACAGTGAGGAATTCTTTCAGCCTTACATGAAAACTAAACTTGAAACCTAGTCAGATCTGAGAATACTTGTAGCTGGAGAGATTTCAAATCTAGCTTTGAGGACGTTCCTAGTAGATAACAGAGCTTAATCTTTTTAGGCTTTAACGAATATAACTTTAAGGGTTCCCAGCCTTCCAATGTTCATATGCAAACCTTCTATTTTGTAGAGCTTGTTAAAGCAAACACACTCCAAGCCTCCCTTTAATAATCTGAGGTAGAAAGTCCACATGGAGCAGCAACTTTGTACTCACATGGTAGATACCCCCAAGTTTATTTACCAAGGTTAAATATGAAGTACTGTTATCAGAAAAATGAAGTTGATCTTGGTTCCTTACAAACACTCTAAATTTTTACACTGACCCTTCTTAATAAAATCACTGGTCCTCTTAGAAAATCTTGGCCTCTTTGTGTCCAGAATAATTTTAATTGTATACAGAGGTACAGATCCATCTTACCCACAAGCACATTTTGTAAGCACAGCATGATCGCATATATTCTAAAAATGGGAACTGCTGCATGTGAAGATGAAACCAAGTCAAATCCTGAAGCCATATATTTAGAACGCTGGAAATTTGGAGCAATGTTTATACAAATGCTTGAACGTCTGTAATAAATGGAACCAAAATTCCAGAAAGTTTCAGAAGTGGTACAAGAAGGAATGCCATTGCTTGGACCCTTCAACATGGGAGGTCAGATGTTTGGCTAACAAGATTATTTGACCATGCTAAGACATAACTAAAAATCTTTTTGCTAGAATTTACATCTCTCTTGAAAGTAATGTAATAAATTACTTTATACTTGTTTTCACTGGGATCAAACTAAAAGCTGCACAGATGTGCAAAATTCTTCTGGCAACATCTTTCTATTCATTACAGCATGCCAAGTACGTATGGCGTTGGTTTTCTGCTAATTAAGATTACAGGTTATGGCTTTTATGGAACACAAAAATCCTTCCCCCTTTCCCTTTTTTTCACAGCACCTTTTCATATGCAGTAGTAACACATCATACAGAAAAAGCCCAGAGCCCAAACATGACATTCCAGTCACATTTTCTATTTCATTTTTTTCAGCTTCAGGTTTTTCAGTTTCCAGTGCTTAAGACTGTTGCATGGGATAACAATCTATATATAGATGCATGGTGTCAAGCATTCAGTTCCCATTAGACAGTGTTATGCTCCAGTAACAGGACATTTATTTACCTCCCCACAATTTAGCTGCTTGTCTGTGTAGCTTACCAACGTGGCTACAATAATCAGATGGTGACCTGGATAGCGTGCTGAGCTTCATAAAATACTTGTTTCATGTCAGACACCTGACACGATAACAAGACCAGGCTACTTACTTGCTTTCCAAGTTCTGACCCTTTCAGGAAATCATCAACTGAAGCCCCCCTTCTTTTGACATTAGGAGAATCATAGCCGTCTTCCTCATCATCTGAGTTAGCATACTGGGCTGCATTACTCCTTTCGCTAAAAATACTCCTCCTCTCCATCTAGCAAACAACAAAAATGGAAAATTGAAGCAGACTTGTTCCTGCAACCAGTGGAAGAAGTGGCAAAAATAAGACATAAGAACTCAAGAACACAACATTTAATTATACTCATGGTTTAAAGCAATGTTAGCTTACTCTGACTGTAACCTTTTAGGAGTTTTCGAGAATTTTTTGCTTGCTGTATTTCTCTCACTCATAAACAGTTATATGCTTTTATGTGACCATCAACTCACCTGCTAGGTTTCTTCTCTGGACCACTTATGTCAAAATTCTCAGTATTCTACAGTCAGAGGCTGCTAATGAAGACAGCACCTAGCGACAAGAGCATTTTTGACCTCAGTACAAAAAAAGCTATAGAATGAGACTTCATGCTCTTCCTCTGCTCTGAGGTGACTCTCACCCTTAGCTACTGATTCCTGCTGCTTACTCTCATGACAAAAACCATCAGCCATCTAACAGGCTGGATGAAGAGCAGGGAGAAGACACAAAGCTTCTTCTGCAGCAGCCTACCGCAAGGGAAGAACTTCTACTCTGGGGACTAAACATGACAAATATCATTGGCAGAATTTGATTTAATTTAGAGTGAATCCATCTGTAAACTTCTGTCCAGATCCCCGAATTAAACATTTCAAGCATCACTAAAAGTAATGTAATTAAACATGGTTGAGAGCATATGTTATGTCAGCAATTTTCAAAACCAGAAGAAGTATTTCAGTTCTCTTTCCTATATGGTTGTTAAATCAACTCTGACCTCAGAGTGAGAAAGAAACTAATCTGTCTTTTCTCCCTCTATTAAATTTATTCCAGTTTGCTTTGTTTATAAACAGAAGGAAGAAATATACACATCATATATATGTATTTAGCAGACCTTATTGATCCAGAATTATTCAGCTTTCCAAAAGCTGTATCATCCCCCACTGGCTCAATTCTGTCCCCGAAGAGGGATAGTCAGTAAGTTGGGGCTGTTAAGACATGTGTGAACTGTCAAAATTAATGGAGTTATCTTGGAGATACAATGGGAGACCAAAGACTGGACATAACAACTGATGACTGCCAGCCGAAGGACCAAGAGAATGTACGAAAAAAGTGACACCAGAGCTTGAAACAAGTAACGGACAGTTGTGAACAGCTTGTGATGAGAAAGTAACTACCCAGGGCACTGGGAGTATTTAAATATTGTATGCTTGGGTAGGAAAAACTGGATCATGTTGTCAGGATGCATATGCATCAGCTATGCTGACCCAAGAGCCTCAAATACAGGATTTAAATTAACTAGCAAACGTCTGAGTGACTACAGCAGCCACGGGTCATAATGGTCTCAAAAAGGGAGTCTCCTTTGGGCAGCAGTGCTTCTAGCAGCTACAAAAGGAGCTGTAATGAAAAGCTTTCACACGGCAGCTATGTTGAAGCAGTTGTAAACATCTGTGAAGGTGTAGCACTGTGAAAGAGGCACTGTTGAAGGGCAAATATGTAAAATTGACTGTGAATCCATGACACCATACAAAATAGTGCTTTACATGCATCTGAACAGCTATTTGTTATTTTGAAATAGCAGATGACTTTATAATACAATCATGTCTCTTATCTGACTGCTGGTTAGATTATAGAAATGAGACTTTCCTCATTTTGTAAACTGCCAAAAGGATCAGCTCTCACAGTAAGTCTGCTCAGGACTTCTGTCTATCTGCCTGTTTCCGCACCCATCGTTAAACTGCCCTTTATTGTTTTGGTTTCTTTCAAAGTACTTCAGTACTCGATTGACTTTTCTCACACAGGCACAAGCTTCCCTTTTGACTTCTGCAGGATCCAAGAACAAACTTTGATGATTACTGTTTTTTGTTCAGAAGTAAGGCTCTGCATGTTTGGAGACAACATTTCTAGTGATATTATGGGGCTTCTGTGCTGATCAAAGGCTGATCAATGCTCTTTATGGTTACAAGCATGTTTGTGGAAGATGGCACAGAATTTTAGCACAATGCTGCTCCTCAAACTACAGGGTTTTGGAATTAGTTGCTCCTTAAAGCATATGATGAGAAAATTCTTTTATAGAAAGTGCCACAGTGAATAAAGCCAGCCCAAAAAAGCCTTAAGAAAAAGTTTGCCTTTACCCTATTGCTTTCTGCAACTCGTTGTGCAGCTTCTCTTGCCATGGCTTTTGCGACAGTATTTGGGACAGGTGTGCCTTGAGGTTGAGGGAGTATTCGGTTAGGCGATGGAGATCTCCTCCCCTGAAGCGGGCTGTAAAAGTTAGGAGCAGGTGGCTCAAGCATGTGTCCATGAACAGGGGATGCCGAACGAGTCTGCTCCCATGACTCATCCATTTTTAAATGTGGACCTAAATGTTCTTCTTTGGTTTCTGGGGCTCCGGCACTTGCTAATGGCTTAGATTTGGGAGCAGTTCTGGGGTGAGGGGTTGGAGGCACCAGTAGGTCAGATGGAATGGCAGCAACAGAAGAGTCCACTGATTCCCCTTGTGCAGAGAGTGTTCGAACAGTAACTTCCTTTGCTTCCAAACTCCTTAGTCTCATTAGTTCCACCAATGTGTTCTCTGCTGTTGGAAAGATCACCTCCGCCACCTGAGTACACAAACAAGCAACTTACTAGCATGAAGGCATCTGTTTCCCTCCCCTCAACCCCACTACAGTACAACCTTCAACGTCTTAACATGGAGTGAACTACTGCCAACACAGAGTGGGCTGCAAGAGCCCTCATCAGGGCTCCACACCAGTTAGCACCAGTTGTCTTTAATCTTTTCAACCCATTTGTCCAAAAGCTTAAGTGCTTATAGAAAGGAAGCTAATGAGCAAGTTATGCACAAACAAAATAGTAGGTTCTACTGAAAGCTGAGAAAGCCCTGCACACATTCAAGCGCTGTCACATGTTTATTGTTGCCTTTACCTGTCAGTTGAAATTCACCTAATGTAGACGGTCACTGTAACGCTGGAAGGAGAACTCACCCGTTGACCTTTCGCATAAACACCATAGCCTGTGACATTGGCGCCATGGGAGGTCCCTGTTGCTGTCAGAGTTGGTGGCTTCCAGGACACCTGTATGGTTGCTGGGGTGGACCCAGCCCGTACAGTAACATCTTGAGGTGGAGCTGGAGGACCTAAGAAAGACAAGACTGGTCACTGTTGAGCCTTAGATCAGAAGTATGTATGTCAGCTGATATACCTGCAAGTTGGAACTACAGATCTCAAAGCACCTTTTTTTTTTTTTTTTCTTTTTTAAGATGACAAAATATTCTTATTGCAGTTATTATATAAAAACAGAAGCACAGGCTCAGCAGGTCATGGAGCCAGACACTGACCTGCAGCTTACAGCCAGTAACTAAGCTGTATTTCTTTGCGAGATGGTCTGTACTTGAAATTTGCTCTGGACCTATTTTTATCCCTGCAGGCTGCATAACTGCTACTTACTCTGAATACAGAAGATCTTAACAGAAAAATGCAGGGAGAAAAAGGCCCAGGAGTGGCACTGTTAGTGGAGAACTGCTGCAGGTGACAGCACGTAACTTTTTGGTATATATGTCTGCACCGAATAAACACTACGTACTCAGAAATCACTTTCAAATTCTGCCTCTCTAGACCATCAGTGGCTCCAAGTCAAGATTTATGAGCCAGAAGCACATTGACACTAAGGTGTAATGTGGACTGCAAGCCAAAACTTTAACCTTTTCAACCAGCAGCATGCTGCTTTAAAGGATAACTGGACTCAAAGTCTTTTCTCTGCACTGAAGGAAAATATACACCTACTAAGCTTTTAAGGCATGTACAGTATGTTAGTGTAATAGCACACTAAACACACCTTAATTAAAAGACGTTATTACCCTAATATAAGTTGCTCTTCTTTGGACAGAAAGTCAAAGTAAAAATATCATAGAGATTATTAGTTCATGAATATTTCAGGCATCTTGTTGTGTTAATTTAACAGTCAAACCCTGATGAGTGTTTCATGCTAAAACATTTCAGAAGCAGGGTTCAGCTGCAGCCATCTCTGTGTAATAGCCTGGTGAATACAAACTTGGTTGCTGTGAGTTTGCTTTTGCCGGTGAACTAACCAATTTCTGTTCATCTACCAAAAAAGCTACAAATATTTTAACTGTGTGTATTCATTGCTACTGAACAGATCATGATACAAGTGTAAACATCACACAAGCCTCAGCTTCCAGATATGTTGGCAAACCATCAGTGCATTTCAGTAGTTTGCTGTCACTGAATTTCATCCTCTAGTGGGCATGGAAATAAAATTACGGTCACGTTCAGGACACTACAGGCACAACATGAAATTTTTGCCTATACTATCTCTTGGATCTATAATGTATTTTTAACTTGCAAGGCCAAAGTATGCAAACTGACCTAATACTGTTCTTGGCCAAGACGTAGATTTTGATTTAGGACTGAATTACAGCCTCCCTGACCATCCTATTTTATTGACAGTCAGCACTCCCAATCAAGCAAAGCTCCTCAGCTTACAAGAAAGAATGCATCTGATATAGTCCAGTACCTTGTCAATGACAACGACATTAATCTGCTCCTGCAGGAGAAGTCACCTTCCTTCCATTCTCCCCAAACCAAACAATCCCCAGGGAGTCTATCTTAACCTTCACAGTCTGTAGCAGAGATAGGTTTAATAAACTGTAATGCCCAAGGCTTAGTATGGTTTCTATTCTCCCCCACCATTAAATGGAAAATTACTCTTGATGACTTTTGATGGTCTTGATCATCAACATAAATCTTTGTTTCAGAATTCTGCTACAGTTTGGTCTTCATTAATTTATTACCTAAATTAGCTGAAATCCCCTAACAGTCCCATTGGTCCCGATCCTGTCAATACTTACGTCTGGTTTTAGATCTGAGCACCCAAAAGAGAACTATTTCAACTTAAGTAATTCTAATGCTTTCATGAATCTAGAAGAGGAGTTCAGCTACTCAGCAACTAAAGAGCTGTCACTCAGCTTTGGCCTGATAGGAAGCAATGTGTTTTCAAGTATAAATCATGCAAAAGATGATATATCTATGCAAAGAGAAAAATGAAAAGATGACCTCTAATTGTCCTGTACTTTTCATGCAACTGCTCTCTCTAGCTTTGAAATGTGAGCATTTATCTCAAGTTCATTTTTGCTTAATGTATTCCTAAAAAACCCCTGAGATTGATACAGTGTGAAAATTTTAAAATATTCACTCCCTTTTTGGTATTTAGTGGCTGGTGGTATCCCTTTCTATAAGGATATCACTGAACTCACGGCTAAAGAGCAGAGCTTCTCAGCTTCAAATAAGGCAAGAACATGTATTCATTTGTAAACATTTCTGAAGCCCTTAGAAAAATGTCAGCACAAACGTTAGGAGCTGCCTGTGGCCAGTTATGTTGCAGCTCATGCTGCACCGTCTGCTAAACCCGACATTTACCACAACTAGAGGTTTATGTGACATCACTCACCCCCATGCCTCTTCTACAGAAGCACAATAACAAAAGATTCCCTTCACACAGAATATCTGTACTGCTCTCTCAGCACACTCCAAAATAATCTTTGAAACATGCCCCTTACAATGTAGATCAACTGAAGATATTTAAGGTGGAAAAATAATCCAGAGTCTGGGAGAAAAAACAGTATTAGTCACATTAAAGGCACTTTCTCTACTTTTTTCTTTTAAATTCTTTCTTTTAACTGTAGTTTGGAAGAAGAGAGATGTGATTACTCAGAGCCAGTAATATTTGCAAGACAAAAACATGACACACTATGATGGTAACTCTCACTGCTGACTCTGATTTCATGAGCATCCTTTTCCCTTTGTTTCAATGACTTTCGAAATACAAGCATCAGCCTCTAATCACTTCAAGAGTTGCTATTTTATTTTGCTATGTAACAGTGAAAAGTTGACGTGCTTTTGTAAAAATGCTGTCTGTGAAATGAAGTGGTGGGGAAGATTCGGGGATCTCTGGATCTAAAAGCAGAGGCTTTGCTGCATTTTAGCTCCTCAGCAGAGAACAGCTCATTTATTGCTTTAGCATACTTCAGCAACTAGAGGGAGATACAGCATGTTAAGTGTCGGGCCTGAAAAAAACCTCATTCAAAAGGCCGTTCCCAAATAACAAAGAAGTCAGCATATCTGATAAATTCAAGCCACCATCTAGGCAGTATCTCCCGACTCCCCCAGACCACTTAACTCACTGAAATGATTTAAGACAAAAGAACAAATGCCTGAGCTAAGGACATTTTTACTGAAGCTATAAATCAACAGCAGTAGACATACAAGCTTAACTCCCTCGCTAGTCAGCCAGCATTACTGTCCTGCATGTCTCCTTATATGTAAGTCACGCAAGCCAAGGAAGAGACCAGAACTAATTCCTGCCCCTTTGCTAGAATCAAATCCCAGCGGGGAGTCAATTAAGCCATACCACAGTACACGCTATTGAAATTTCACTCGCCAGGAATCACTTGTACTTGACTGTCCCTGCTTCAGAGGCATTCAGGGCTCTGAAAGTCTGAATATATAAGGAGTCTTCTACTTGTCCTTGATTAGATGACCTAAATGCATTTACATCCTCTAAATGACTGTGTGGTCCTCTAAGATGTCTGTGTTGTTTTTCATTACAGAAAAGGGCTGGATCATCTGTGTAAAAAGTGCTTTAAGACACATAAATAACATACAAATAACATGTCAGAAGTAATAATTGTTTTTTTCCCAGTGTTGTTCACCCCAATGAAAACAAATTATTGTGAGAAATACTATAACCAGACAAATTAAATACGAATGGAGATTAATCTGATAAAACACTTAGTGTGTGATCTGTGATCATGATAAGCATGGCTTTCCCTAGTTTATCTCCCAGAAATGCTTCAGGCCTTACCCAGGAACAAAGAAGAGAATCACACGGGACAAGAATTAATTTTAGATACAAAAAAGCAATCTAATAATCTCCAATCTGCTCACGAAAGTGACAGGGATTACAGCATAAAGCTAAAGGTCAGATTAATTTGTCTAGTATTTTCAGAGAAACTTAACTGGAGATTTTTGGGGTAGGGAGAAAAATATCAAACCTGCTGGCAACGTAGAAAATTCCACAAAGGCTTCTTTTTTTTCTCGTTGTTCCAGGGGAAGCTGCCAGGGCATCTGATGGGGCTTTGCCATGACCTTCACCTTGTAGGCCATATTGGGCTTCAAATTAAAAAAATGGTACTTGTAGCTAGCAGCCTTGACAATGTCAAATTCTTCTTCATTAAGAAAGATCACATGACTGTAATTACTATTTGTAGGCAGCCAGGACAGCTCAGCAGAAATCTGGGTTATATTGTCCACTTTAAGATTAGAGGGGGCTACTATGACATCCTTCCCAACTAACAAAGTGCACTGCAGTTCATCTGAGTTACCCTTGTTTGTAATGCTCTGAACTGATATTCGGTATGTACAAGTAGAAATGTTAAGCTTTTCTATAAGAGCTTTCGTTCTGCTTCCCAAGGCTATGTTCATCCGTACTTCTTTGTCAACCAGAACATTGTAGCTGCTAATGGTTCCCCATCCGGGTGGCACTACCGGTGGCTCCCAGCCCACAATGACACTTTTGGCTAGTTGTTTTATAAGGGTGATTTTTCTAGGATAAGGCACAATGTCTTCTCCAATTTCATCAATGTTCACATCCAGAGTCCCTGCGCCATTGCTGATTACACTAGAGTCTATGTGACTTGGTGGACTTATCTCCAAGAGATCTCCTTCCAAAGTAGGACCCGAATGGTTGATAAAATTCTGATCTTGTTCAGTGCTTAATGTGCTTGATAACCGGGTCTCATTGTCTTGAACAAAATCTACAAAATTTGAAGGGACTAGTCCTCTTTGTCCATCTAGAAGTTCCCCTGGTGAGAAAGAACAATGCCATTAAAATCCTTGAAGGAGCATACCTCTTGCATGTCCATGCAAGTGGACAAGATAAGGAAGATATAAGTGAAAACTATACATGAACAACATTCACAGTTTGAGAATGTAAAGGCTCAGTGAGGCAAAACCCAGAACTGACAGTAAGCTTTCTTGTCAACTTAAATCTTGCCAGTAGGAAAAGCTGACAGTATAAAATATAATTAGCTTTGCCTGCAAGGAGTGGCTTTGCTGGTGCAGAAACTCTGTTAATTAACACAATGATGATAGGGGTAATTTTAGCAACTGATTTAGTAATAGATGAAGGAAAGAACTGGGGGCATGTCTGACAGATGAATTGATTTGAATCTGCTTGAATTAGCATGAACTCACAGATTTAAAATAATACCTTCATAAAAGCCATCTTCATCCATGTCTCCATAAACATACAGGTACTTTCCTGCCGTGAGAGGGAGCTCTGCTTCTGGATTTTCATTTGGTCCATCAAAAGGGTTGTAACTGCAAGGAAGCACAGATGGGAAATGTGTGTGTTCACCTACAAGCCCCACAGAACTGAATACTAATCAGAAAAAGGTGTACAGTTCTAGAGCTGCACAGGAAGGTAATTCCTCAGTTCAATCTTTTTGCTTCCCTTCAGAAACATATTTAGAATGGAGTCTAGGTCAGTTTGTCACTGTGAACGGTAACTGTATCACCAACAGGCTGCCATGAAATGAAACCTATTCATTTAAGTGCTATCCACTTTAAACTATGGCCTTTTCTGTAGAATTTACTTATACATTTCTCACTTAGGTCTCTTTGAATACACTGGTGACATCTTTATTTTTTAAGTGAATTAAAGCAAACTCACTTGTGGGGGTGTTTTCCATTCCCCACATTCTGTTTTATTTGCATGGCAATCTTTTACACAAGTTTATTAACTTCAACAGAGAGAAGTTAAATAAAGACAAAGTCAATAAGTTACAGCTAAAACAAGCTACTCACAGACAAAAACTTCTTATAAAGTATTTAAATCCATATCCATCCTGAAATAAATTGTTCATCACAGAAATTTTTATTGTGACAATACTTTATATCTGAAAATTTAATGTGCAAAACAAAGATGTGAAGAACTTTTAAATCTTTCTTGCATTGATGACAAAGAAATTTATCAGAACAGATTGAGATATCCTCTATAAAGTAGGAGGTACACATTCTCATCTCATTTAGACATTGAAGGCTAGAAATACAGCAGTGGGTAAAAGAGCCATGCCATGTTAAATTTTGTCTGACATTTACAGCACATGGAAATGGCACTATTTTGCATCCAGTGCAAACAGGAAAGGCGTCTGCTATCCATAACATTGGTTCCAGGTAATAAGTCAGTGCATGAACAGAAGTGAAACAGCACTAAATGTTAAATATTACAAACATGTATTATATATGTAATGAGCTCATTTTTTACCTATAACGGGCAATGCAAAGATGGACTTTCCCAGAATATCTCTGCTTTGAGGTATTGGAATTCTGATCATTATCCATCTGTAGAGAAAAACAAAAAGACAATGTGATTTCAAAAAGATGCATACACTGTTTTCCTGTCAGGTGATATGTATCAGACAGTGAACACACAACATTTAAAAAAAAAATAATTCTAACATGGAACAGAACTGGTTAATTTTACTTAGAGGGGTTAGGCCAAAAGGAACTGGAATTCAGATTCTATTAGGGCAAAGAAATTGAGCTAATTCCTTGACATCTAGCTAGAGATACAGATCACCTGCCTGAGACTGGCTGTTGGTTTTCCTCAAAAGCTTGCAAAACTGACAAAGCACCAGTCGACTGGTGCTTTTTCATTTGGTCAGTGGAGATGGCTGAAGGAGAGGGGATATTTACCACAGCACCCCCTTTCATGCTGATGATTGAAGAAATAGGCATGACTTAACCATACCTGTCTCACTGACCACCTCACCCCCCTGGTTAAGCTTTTACCAAAGTCTTCATTAAAGTCTAGTAAACTTGGTTACTCCAAGATGACCTGTTGTAAGTGATATGCCTAGTGTTTCTGGGCATAGTACAGCTATATGATCACACAGACAACCTAAGGTGATACCCTAATATTTTAATCAGAAAACAATAGTAGAAACCTGATACCAGGGACTAAGTACTTAAGGCAAATGCTGAGTTTAGAGCTGGTGCAAGTGTCAGCTTCTAAACACTTGGAAACAGTGAGTATCACATAAAATGTACCCCTTTGCCTATACAGTCTACAGCAGTAGTATCTGTTGAACTCCACCCTTTCCACTAACTGAAAGAAATAATATATTTCCTCTGAATTTACCATATTTAACGCAATTCTGCAAAGCCACACATTTATTCCATTACAAATCTGGTCAACAAAACCTGGAGATTAAATTGTGGTGCTGAATCAACACAGACTTGAACTATTTTAGCTCTGTGCTAGGTATCTCACTAGTAAAATAGTAATTCTTTCTGTTATGCTTTGAGTCTAGCAGAGTCTTTAAAGTGAGGGATGCACTTCTTTTGTCCACTTACTTTACAGTATGCTGTGAATCCTTTTAGGAAAAACGAAAAACTTTTCACCTGAGCTTGAAAGAACTTTAATTAAGGTAGCAATACTAGGTTTAACAGTGGGATCAAATAATATAAGTTGTCCAAAAATTGACTGAAAGTTTACAGTCTGGACAGAGTGAATATTGAACTGCAACATTCAGGCCTAAACTAGTCCCTGCTTGGTTCCAAGTATGGAACAAAATTGCACCCAAAAATATTGAGTCAAGTCACTTCTCCTCTGAATTCCCTCTTAAGAGGTGGGTTAGCTTGTTGGGTTAGCACAACACACACTATTCTGCCAACACTTCACTTCCAGTGAGAAGGACAGTAGTAGTCAGCTAACAGGTATTCTCTCCTGTGTAGCATTTGGGGAAGCAGGTAAATTTTCAAGAGTTATCATCCTGATACCTTTTTATGGTCATGTCACAAAGCTTATAATTAACCCAATAATGCTTATTCTAGAAGACTTTGTTACTAGTAACAATCAGGGAAGTTGCAGATATATTTTTGCAGAGTATAATGTTTTTTATTTCAGACTTCACAGCATTATGCTCCATTTTTAGATTTTATTCATATACTCCCACCCTGGATCTGGATACCTGTGAAAAAGAATGGAGCTTAATTTCTGTGAGCTTACATAATGTAAGTGTGTATCACATAATTACACTCTGGAAGGCACACAACGAACAATTCTGCAAGAGAGGGCTCGACATTCTCAGTGAGAGATAACTCACAAATAATAGAAAAAGGGAATTAAATTTGACATGCACTTCTTCTGTTCCTTGCTGTTAGTTCTGCTTCCCTAAGTCTTGCTGCTAAGCTGCTTTTTCTGGTTTGACTACTTCGGGCTTCTTTTTCTGTGGCCTCTTCAAAAAGCAATGAATGCTCCCACTTTCCAGTAATGCTGCTACACATAAATATACACATATATTTATTTGTGGATAATCCTTAATATGTCTATGGAATTCCTACTATACAAGAATCTAATATTTTATTGAATATCCTACACCATACTCAGGCTTGTGATCCATTTAAATACATTTTGTTTCTATCAACTTTCACAGGTTCAGTAGCAATGAATATAAAATAGATAGAAAATATGCACACAGTTTCAATTTACTCACTTCTGTAAAGATTAAGAATGGGATTCAGAACTGAGAGTGGTAAAATCTGAAGATCATTTCCTCATGGCTGTTTGCCCATATTAAGCAGGCTTACAGTATTTAGTAGAAAATAATATCCTTCTATAATTTTCCAAAATGTGTCCTATATCTCCTTACATTTAATATTTGTCCTAAATATCAACAACTTGCTATGGCACCTTTGTAAAGCTCTTCTGAGCTTCCCATTGGCTTTCCACTAGAATTCTACTGAAAACCAGAAAACCTTTCTAAGAAAGGAAAAACAGAACCTTTCAAAAGTACAATTGAATGCAAGCTGTAAAGTTGAACGGTGGAAGAGTTCAGTGACAACATCCTGCAACTTCCACTTCCAGGTTACAGGCTCAATATCAGTGTAGGAGAGTGTGCTGGAAACTGCTGATAGCGGGTGGTATCAGCCTAGTTGTAGTGAGAAGATTCACATATCATGAAAATCAGGCAAAGAACAAGTCCTGCAGAATGAGCTACTTCTCTGTCAGAGCATACTTGCCAGGACAGGGAACTTCATGGAATTTCTCTTCCATTTGCCCAGGTTGTATCAAAGCCTCACCTTTTGGCAGATATAATAAACCCGCGTAACGCAGGCACACACCAAAACAGACACAGGAAGAAATGCTGACTTACGCTTCTTATGTACAATGCATCATTGAAGGCTGAGGTTTCCACAGAAGCTTGAGGTTCTCACACACCCATTTTTTATGCTGTGTAACTAGGCTATCAGCTGAGACTTCTTTGAAAATATCAGTTAAATTCCCACCAGTCCTGTTCCCAAGTTGTCTCAGAAAATGAGAACATTCATGTCTTGGCTTTTTACAAGCAGGTGGATCAACCCACATTGGTCCCTTGGTGAAGAGAAGTCTTGGCCCCATAACATACATTTTCAGTAACAAATTTAAAGAGACTCACGTCTGAATCAAATCTGCATCTTGGGGTACCAGATCTTGACTTGGACAGGAATGTAGGTTTGACAGACAATTGTTCTGGTTTGTCTCCAGATATTTGAAGGGGTCGTATAAATTCTGAAATCACACAACGACTTCCAGAAGGACTTTCATGACCTGGCAGTGAACAAAACACATATAAGTAAGCATTCTCAAGCACAAACAGCGCCAACTAATAGACAGCAGTCAGTTACTTTCTCCTCCTGTTGGAAATCATTCTAGAAAAAGACTAAGGTAAGTAGACTGCAGAGCATAAAAGCAGTTAAGCCTACTAGTTTCCAGCCTTTTGGAAAACTATATAGGTCAACAATATGTAATGGAACATAACATGGAAAGTGAAGGTATTTTAATTCCAAAAAATCAAAGTTAAAGTTTCCCCTAATGAAGAAAGAAGTCCACTTTTGTTCTGAGCACCTTGATATCTTTGGATAACTTTGGAGAAGTTATTTGACATGCTGTTTAATATGCCCAGAACTAAAAAGCTGTTGTTGGAACCCTTCTATTTATTTCAGGGACTCTGTCATATACTGGAAAGTAGAATCAAGTTGTGCATTTATCTTTTAAGAAAGTGACTGAAATGCTAATAGTTTAGTTCGCAGCATAGTCATTTTGAAATGAAGGGAAGTGGTTTGGCTTTTTGCAGGGCAGTAAGTTCCAAGAGCACCTGCTTCATATTTCTTAAGAGTTCGTCATTAACACCAGTAATAAAACACATAATTTGAGCACAGTGCCATCTCTCCAGTTCCTAAAAAATGGAACACATAGTCTATAAAAAAGGAAAAATCTCCAGAAATATTGAATATTTTTATCGTGCTTTTTTAAAGCACTTAAAAATAAAAAAGAAAAGACCGCACATTTAAAGGACCTAAGAAGGCAGCCTTACAAGAGGCTGAACACTCTAATCTCCTATTGACGTAAGTGAAAACCAGGCCTAATGGTGAGGGGAGACAAGTAAAAAGAACAACTTCATCAAGGTTGCAAGAGAGACTAATAAAGTGTAACATAAATTACTTCTACATTTTTTTCCTTTTACTGTTATTTAGTCCCCAGACCACATGTAAACAAGCAGGAAATTGTAAACTGAGCCTAATTATACTTGCAGCATCAGCAGAAGTTATAGCAAAGCACAGAGTCTAGGCATTGCTGACACAACCAGATATGCAGAGTGCCTTCTCCTTTCTCTCTCTCTCATTAACGTAAGGAACCTATGCTCTAATTTTTCAGACCCTGGATATGTGTAGGTTCAGCATTTCATCTCCAGTTCTGCCAGAAGTCTGGACAGCAATGTTTTGCTACTGAATCGCAAGCTTCCCAGACACGTCACCAGGAATTATCAGTGGAAGCTCTTTATTCATATTGCACAGGAGAATAAGCTCCAAAACGTATCATCAGAGGGTTTTTCTGGTGTGCTCCTTAGTCCAATATGATTAATTTTCTCTGCATCACTGCAATTTACAGCAGGACAGCTTAAGCACATTGACAGCAGGGAAATATACAAGTCATCATACAAAAGATTAATTACAACCAGCCCTGCTTACAGCAATCCCCAGGCTGAAAAGGGCACATTTTTTTATTCTTGGAACCTTTCTCACATATATAACAGAAAAGTCATCCCCGTTCAGAAACCTTTAGCCAATTTAGCTCCTTCTGTTTGCTGTTAATGTGCTTGCCATATCAGCCTGTCAGCGCCAAGCCTATAAATAATTGGTCCAACTGTGATTATTCATTCAAAGGAAACTGCTGTTTGGTCTCATACCTCCTGGATTTTTCAGGCTTTGTTATTAAATTAGTTGTACTACATACAAAATGTGGAGAAAGATTCTTGGACAATATAGCCCTTGCCTTGCATACATACAGGATGATAACCAGGATAGGAACACATATTATCAAGAACTCCAGGAGTATCAAGACACTGGAAGATATTAAACTGTCTTATTTTTTCCACTTGTGAAACAGGGTACATACATTTTACCTTGAGTCCTTAACACATAGGAGAGAAAACGGTGTGGTAGTTGTAATTGTATCATGTGCTTGGACACATCTATGGGTCCAGATGGTGCGAATAACTAGATACAGCCTACTTGGATACCTCACTTCCCATCAGGGTAAGTCTATACCCATATCCACCAATGCATGTAGAAATACAGCTTCTGCCCCAGATCTAGCTATGCAAAAGGGATCTGCCTGCCTAACTGCACTTATTGCCACCTTCAGTGTCCTCTGTTTCTCTATTCATTTGGCTACTCATGCAATGTAACTTCTCCCTGCTCAATAAAATCTGCACTAGGTGCCATCGACTTCTGTCTCTTTATGAAGAAGTGTGTGAAATAACCAGAAGCTGATCCTCTAAGGCTCTTTCCCATGCTGTGGGACTGCTTTTATCTGGGACCACAATGCATTCTATTTTTTAAAGCAGCTTAAAAATTATGTATTTTCAAGGTATTCTAATATCTGCAATAAACTAGAAAGAACAGATTTTCAGGCAAGCCGTATCATATAAGGTTAGCAGTTAGTTTCTGTATATTCTGGACAGGAAGCTTTTTTAAAAGGTCATGAGATGCTTAAATAATATATGTAAATTCATGCTGACTTTATGTATGTAGAGCCACAGCTGGATTAAAAAAAATAAACACAAGTATCATCAAGCAATGTCTTTGCAAAAAGCAAAATTGATATACACTGTGCATGAAGCACATTCCTCCTGAAACCTCCTGAATCTCTGTAATCTCCTGATAATTTCTATAGAGGAAGTCTATTTTTGTGGATTGTGAATACATGAGTAAAGACAAAAATGTCTGCATTTAAAAACTGGCTTAACTTTACCTCCAAAATAAGAAATAATTTCAAACTAGGTTCTCTTGTTCATCTAAGGTGATTTCACTGATATCCCTGGGCTTGAACAACAGAATGTGGAGGAATCAGACCTATAAAGACTGTTTTAAAACTTGTTAACTCACTGGAAACTAAGAAAAAAAACCCTGCACCTTGCCTTTTACATTTGCACTCTAGAAAAAACTAAGTGTTAAAAATGAAAAATACAAGAAGTCAGTTCATAAGAACACGCAGCAGCTTCTAGAAATGTCTCTTTTTCCCCTCCAAATACTAGAGAAGAACCTTAGAAAGGCACAGGGTTTTTGTTTGTAAAGTCTCGTAAAATCCATATATGCTCAAAATGGCCTTTATCTTCCCATGACTGGCAAATATGTATTAAGGAAGTCTGAAGAACACCCTTTCAAGGAAAGAGGCAAGGAAGAGCACCAGACTCAGTTTAAGTGTCTCAGCAGAATTAAAGCTGGCCATACTTGTAGTACAATTAGACTCTTCATTTTATTTATTGGAGGTGCTGATTCATTATGGACTACCTAAATTACCTAGAAGGGGCATTTAAACGAGCCTTTTATTTGATGAATAATAAATCTTAAGGTTTTTATATCTGATTGTGACATTATTATATGTTTAGAGTGAACTTTTTACGTTCTAATCTATTCTGGCTAGGTTTATTTCATTTCCTGATACATTCAAACATCACCAATTAAGGCAAAGCAGCTGGTCATAAACTGATCTCATTTCCGTCATTTGCTTTGCTTTGAAAGCTGTCCTTGTGTTCCCTCTTGTGTTCTTTCTTCCTCACACATAATAAAAATAATTACACTTCTGGTTTGAAAAACTTGCTGTAGCATTACCATCATTATTGTGAAATGGTTGATTTAAATAATTAGAAATCCTGCCCACTTGCTCAAACATTACTTTATTGTTATCAGTGCATTCATACTGAGAATGAATATTGTCCAGGGATTTCTGATGTTTATACACTAGTGCTGCAGGCCCTGAATTCTAAGTTGCATAAAAATTAATAGGTTATGAGAAAAGGTTTACAGAGCAAGGCCTTTAAATTACTTCAGTACAGAACTAGCTGTGTTTTCTGTGGTTTTAGTCAAAGATTTCTTGGAAGACTTCTGTTTGTTATGTTTTGAGGGTTTTTTTAAAAGCTCTTTCCATTAGTATTTCAAGAATAAATATAAGTTAGTTTGGAGAGTTTGACTGAGGACCTCAAAAAGTTTAGTTGATCTTAATTTGAGGATTGAGCCTATTTAGATCAATTCCAGAGGTACAGACTGGACCTTCACCGGCTGCCTAAAGGACATTTCAATACCTAATCACCTTTCCTTTAAAAGTAATTGCTGCTTTGAAAATCCTGTCCTTAGAGACATGAGGAGCTAATCTTGTTGGTATTAAGGAAATTTGTACTAAATTCTTATGTCTTTCAGTTAATGCCTTCTGAATTCTCTATTTAGTGCACTTTAATATCCAGTTAGGTAAAACTTGCAGCTCCAGAAAAGCCTATAAACTAATATGCATCACAGTGGGCATGAGTGCAAACAGCTTGAATTTTGTGTTCAAAAATCCAAGGCATACAAAGTACAAAGTTACTGAAGTGAAATGAAAGAAGGATGTCACCTTGGTTCCTTTTGACTTGGTTTCACATTGACTTTAGTACCCTTCACTGAAAATAACTGCTCATCTCTAATGATAGGGAAATGATTTGTGATTTCTAGGCCCTATGCCTCAGAATTTTTCTAGAAGCTTAGGAAGATGAAATAAGAAAAGGTTAAGACTATTTTATTTTTCCAGTTCCTCTTCACACTTATTTTAAAACAACTTTGGGGGAATATGTAAGTAATGGAAATGACCTGACAAGTGTTCCTTTGCAGAACAAGTAGTTAAAGTTATTCTAGCATGGGTGACGCTGAGCTGGTGAGCACACTCCTCAGCCTTGACAACAACATAGTTATAATACACAATCTAAAATGTGATTTATGTGCAAGTTACTTTCAAGTGTCCTCAAGTAACCTCTTGCCTTGATCTTTGCAATTTTCTTACGAAGAATGAATTGTTAACAAAGTTGTGTACTTAGGAGGAGCAGTTGCCTCTGGCAACAGGAGATAACCTGGCAGAAGTTCAACCCAGATCTTGGAAAAACACATACTGTGTTGAAGATATTAGGCTCTATAAGTGCAAGAACACCAATACAGATGTAACTTGTTTTTTTAACTTTATAGTCTCCATTTCTTTTAAACCTCAAATCAACAATATTTTTGTTGTGACTTCTGTTTGTAAAACACCTGGTAGTTACATGTTCAAATACTATTTTAAACACAGTTAAAACTTTAAACACACCTTTGCACAGTTTAGTAAGCAACTGTATGTATTACCTGTATTCAGTTCTTTTAAAATATATCCCATGAAACTCCTTTCCAACCAAAATCACTTTGTGACAGAATTTGTATTTTTGTAGACAGTGTTTGCTTCCATTTTTTTTCATGTCTTAAAAGTTTTTACAAAAAAAAATTTTGTGCATATTTTCTGTTGAACAAATGCAACTAAACGAAAAACATTTTCATGTTTGTCAAAATATTCTGTTCAGTTTTCCCATTTTCTACCCAGCTCTATTTACAAATTTCTTTTATATAATAGCTAATGCAGTGTGTGGGTCTCTGCTTTCTTTCCCCATAACTGCTACTTCAACAAGATAGCAGACCTGTTCCTGTCCCTGAAACAGTGAAGGTTTTACAACAAAGCCTGTATATGCAGACAGTCTTTCTTCTTCCAACAGAAGTAGGTATTTACACAAGGAATACATCAATTTTAACACTGCACGGGTTTCTCATCACTACACCCAACAACAATTAGAGAGAATTCTGCTCACAGCAGTGTCTGAATAAAACTGGAATAATCTCAGTGAAGGTTTAAGAGATAGTCTGAAATTTAAACAAGTCACAAAGCAGGAACAGGAGTGAATTCTATCCTCCATTTGTACAGTCAAACTCTATTTACATCATTGAGTTGCATCTTAAAACCTAGAGGGCAGAAAAGATACCTACAAATAAAATGCTGGTCCTTACCTTTGCCTATAGAAGTGGCTATTCCATTCATTAACTGGGATAGAGATTTACCAGGAGAACCAGGGATATCTGAGGATGCCACTGAGTTACTGCTCAGGAGATCAATCTTCCCTGCTTGCTGTCGAAACTTCTCTAGTTCTCTGGACAAGAGGTTAAATTGTTCGCTCTGTGTCCGGCATTTCTCCTCTAGCTCTCGGACCTTGGCCTACACAAGCAAAACATAACACAGACATTCGACTGAGATCAGAGCAAACTGTGACTGCATCAGATTTTTCTAAAGTACCAGGAAGCCAGGATAGGCAAACTCTTTGGGATAAACATGTCACAATAACACTTTTCTCCCCCTAAATTCTCACCCATATTTAGAATGAAACCTTTTAGTAGCCCTGTAATATTGAGGTAAGTACTCCTTTCATCCCCAGTTTCCAAAGGGGAAATTCCTCATCATACTTTTTGGCAGCACTAAAAAAGTCACTGCCAAGAACACCTGCAAACAGATCCTACAGCTCTTCTTCTACACATATCTGAATTTCACTTTTGTGTGCTTATCCAACTTTTACTAAAACTGATATATTTCTGAGGTTTGCCCATCCTCTGCTATTAAGTTGAAGCCTCCTGAATTGCTAGATTAGCATTTATGTATTAAAATACAACAACAACAACAAAACCCCCACAGTGGTTCATGCAGAATGTGGGCCTAGCTACTGGCTGAATTCCCTTTCAAAAATAATGCTCCTCACTATAGATGCCAAACCACACAGAAGTAATCCAGACACCAGCCAAGAGAAGATTGTAAGCTTGTGCAAAGCACCAAAATGTCATTGTTGGCAAACATTTTTGTTTTCATTTTGAGGCATCAGTCTTTAACAAAACAGAACTTAAAAGATAAGCTTCTGTGCTGACTTGGGAAACTTGCCTACGTACAGTTTATGAATTCCTGATGTGAAAAAATGGATGAGGTGATGGAAAGGAAAGATTCCCTGGCTGAAAGGAATAACAAAAGGCATGGGAATTCATGACTTCTTCTACAACTTTTACTCAAAACATATATAAGAGTAGTGAAGACACTAAATCATGAAAAAACCCTTTCATCCAAAACCTGCACGTTCACTGTACCAGCTAAATTAAGGATACAATAATGTTTTCAATATAATGCATTTAAATTTCAATGTGCATTTATACAGTCTGTATATCTGTTTGCACACACTATCAGATATTCCTGAAGAGAAAAAACACACATCTAGAGTACCCAGAGAGTTACGAAAGAGCATATAAACACCTGTTGCAAAGACTGAAGAATCAGCCAAGCTCCTGATAATTTCATTAGTGAGGTCTGATTTTCATGTAGGGGCTGGAAATATGCCAGAGTGTCATTTGAGACCATTTTTGTCTTATGTGCTGTGACCCAAACGCTGCAAGTAAAAGTAGCTCAACAGAGGCAGTAATAAGCTCCTTACATGAAAAGCAAACGCATTATATCCTAATCTGATGCTTTATGATGAACAAACATTATTTTTCTTCATTAAAAACCCGTTTACAGTATATGCCTAGTTAAACAACTGTACTAACAAAAGAAGTCTGGATATCAATTATATTCATTTAACTGTACTAAAGGTTTCTTTTTCTTGGAAGAGAAAAATGTTCTCAGCTCATATAAGAAAAAATGCACATATCAAGAAAACGACATATATTACATACCATCTATACAAAGATCTTAGCACACCTAAAGACAAACAAAACACTTACAGTCCCCAGAACACCATAAAAAATTTCCTATTACAGAAGGTGGTACTGATTGTTCCTTTTTTTGTAACAAACACATTCTTAAAGCTACAGTGAATTTTGAGGATATAATTTCTTTGTATTCATTAAACACAAATTAATTTAGTTCTGCTAAAGAAGTCTCAGGGTATCTGACTGATTATCAAACAGAAAACAATAAGCTACAGAGACATTGTGGGAGTTTTACATAAACATTAAATGCTTTGATTTTTGTTTTGTGTCTTTCATCATTTCACTGTTGTTTTGAGCAACTGAAATTTGAGTCTTTGCTACTTGTTAATTTGCTGCCTGAATAAGGCAACTTATGTACAATTTTAAAAGGCCATTAAAGGAACAAAGCAGTAAAATAGTTTGGGGTTTTAGATCCCCTCTTTCCAATGGAAAGTTTAAGGATGAGCTATTCAACTCTCTAAGAATACATACTGACCTTTCTACATGCAGTGATGGAAACTCTAGCATAAAATAAAAAATAAAACCATCACAATCCAGACCCTAGCAAGATGCTAAAGCTGTCTTAAAAATATTTTTGAAAAAATATTAATGTCTTATTATTTATTAGTTTGAAACTTAATTGCATTTCAGTATATGCCTTCTTTGACTTTTATTTTGAGTATCTAGAATCTTCTTGTTCTCTCATGACAGTATGAAGCCTGGAAGAAAAATGTCTTTACTACTTTTTTTAATCAAGGTTGTGAGTTAGAAATGAGCACAAAGCTGATACTATATAAAGAAAAAATTGCCATAAGATCCACAATAGTACTAACAGAAGGCATTCCCATATCCATTTTTATTTCTTGACGTCAGGCAGGTGCTTGGTTCGTTGTTAGCCAGCCAGACTCACCTCACTGCAGAAAATCGATGTATTCATGTATGTCACTGCAGAGCAATGCATGTGTTTATACTTTCAGAAGTACTGAATTTTTATTCTGTATCATGGTTCTGCCCATCCTAATATCAATGGCACAAAAGCACCAAGTCTATCAGATCTCCCTAAAACTGGATCTGCCTATAGCAGTGGTTGTATGAAAAGACATTCTCTACTGCAGACCATATTGAATATATGTCACTTAGGACTTGCCAAGTTTCTCATACAATACAAAGTGCTATTTCTAAAACTTGAACAGCTTCTTAAATGGAAAATGAAGCAGAGTTCATCCATTAAAAGACAGATACTGTTCACACAAGACAGATAAAATGATGAGCAACTTTCCAGGTGGACAGGCTTGAATTCAGACTAGTAATTATCTCAAATACTCTGCTACAGAGATATCATTTCATAGTTAAACTGTTTACGTAGCAGCAACGGCTTTTGGTAGGTGGCTCAATAAATGAACCTCAGGTGATAAGATCACATAACATTATCTCTGTATTAACAAAGAAACAATCTGAATTCAGACAAAATCCACACAGTCAGAAAGCTACAATCTTGAATAAACTACCAAACCATTCTTACTGGGCATGCTCATAAGAAATAAACTTTCAAAACCTGTATCAGAGTTCTCATTAAATCATGCTATATTTGAAGATTAATCTCTTGTAGAAAAAAAAAATATCTGATTTTGGTGATTTGGTATTAGGCCAATAAATACCAAGCATGCTTGCATAACAATGGTTCTAGCACGCATCCCATGCAAGGTTAGGCAGGACTATCGTACTCATTTTAAAGGGAAAAGTGCAGGATTCAGGACAGGGAAAGGAGAATTTATGCCCTAAAATACCTGCATGCTGTCCAAGGTGTTCTGGATGAAGTGCAAAGCAATAAATTCCAAACAAGACACAGTAAACAAAGAGATGTGGAATAAACAAAGAAATAAAACAGTCTTGAACACTTTTTTACATTTCAAAGCAAAATATATTAGAACAGTTAACACATGTAAAAACATGCAGTAATGCAATCCACACTATAGAACTCTTCAGAAATCAATACCACTGCTGATCTTAAATTGCAAATGGCAGATTAAATAAAATGCTAAAAATTAATAGGTTTATGGGAATAAAAAGCAAAAGCTCAGGAAAACTTGATGGGGTTATGCAAATCAGAGGTTGCAGACAAATAAGCTAAATAGGAATTCTGATTAGCTTGAGGGTGGTAAATAATCACTTGCCTGCTTTATTTCTATTTATTTTTTCCTGCATCATATACTTTCCACCAGGCATTAAATAATAATTTAATCTTATATTCTTACAGGCAAAACAAACTTAATATATATGATGATAATGAAAGCCCATGAGTAAAACACTTTCTGTGGGAATATTATAACTTTTATAGATACAAATAAACAAGTTTTTAAATGTCTTTTTAAAGACGATCAGTGCACCAGAAAAACCACCTTTCATCAATGCATGACCAGTAAGTGCACAGACAGAACTACTGTGAGAAGGTAAGAAGACTAGAAATTACCTTCTGCTAAAAACACTTTTCTGAATGAAATATTGACAATGAACTTCCTATAATCAATCTATAGTATTGTGTGTTCTTTATGATATGTATGTTACATTAAGACTTAATTACTATTTAATGCCTTTTCTTTTCCTCAAGCAGAGAATCTCAGTTGGTAATTATCAGCAAAAACCTATTTTGCATGAAAAAGTGAAGAACAAAAAAGAGGAAAAGGAAATCTGGATGCAGTTAGTGTGCTATTTACTTGTGCGTCTATATTTTCTGACACTTTACCTTATCCAAGTACATCAAACGATATGACTGGAACTTAAAGAATCTGTTGAGCCTAGTTTTGAAAAACTGAATTGCTTGCTTTAGGAACCTTCTTACAGGAGTTCTAATTTCTGCTACATGTTGTTGTCATTTGTCCTATCTTGCACAACACTGTGGGTCAGCCTCCATTTCTAAACAGCAGACAGCAAAGTGAATAAGAGGTTTTGTCAGCACCAGGCAGATATTAGAGTGTATTAATTTATTTCAATTCTCCTTTGATTTTTTTTTGTTTTCATATGTAATTTAACCATAACTGTATGTATGCATTATAAAGGTCCCATTATTGTAAGAGTCTCAGTTTAAAATCTCTAAAAATTTCACTCCAGCCTAAGACAAAGAGGTTTTGCAAACCTTGCCCTATTCCAACTAAAATTGACATCAAAGCTCATGGCTTTTGAATGGGGATAAGAATTTGCTCCTATTCTTCCTGTCACTTCTACACAAGACACAAGCAATTCTGTATCCTTAGGCACAGGAGACTAAATTACTAGATTTTTTTTTTTCTTTCAGACGAATGACTTGAAGGAAGGCTTGAAATGTGATTCAAAGTCCATAAACACACCTACTAATGCATTTACAGGTAATGCCCTGTGCCAAGGTCATAAGTGCTATGAGCAATTGTTAATGAAAATACTAAGATTTTTTAACATATCTTTATAGATGGTGTTACCTTAATGGATGACGTCAGTGTGTGCAGACATTTAGTGCTTTAAAAGTTAGTAAATCAGACCATCTAAATCATCTCTCAGAACTTAATTTATTTAACAGTGTTTACTTACTAAATCCAATGGCAAATTCTAAAAACATATTGCAGCATAGTTGGGAAAAACTAAGAAAGGTCACAGCTGGTGATAAAACAGCAGTAGGATTAGAGACAATGGACATGGACATCCAGAGGAAAATTCTAACAGGATACAAAAATAATATTCTTCATAATGGAAGTCTTCAAAGACTGAAAGAGGCTGCCCACGGAGGTTGTCATAGCTCCATTCCCAGAGATATTTAAAAATAGACTGGGCAAAGCCTTTAGCACCCTACAGTAATTTTAAAGAGGGCCTTTCTTTGAGGAGGGAGTTGGACCAGATAGCCAGAGGTCCCTTCCAAACAGAATTATTCCGTGTTTCTAATTAAAAATTTGAATATGTTTCTGGTGCCCTTGATTTTCAAATGCCCAGTTCAGACTACCTTGAAAAGATCTAATTTTCCAATAAAAAGAATGAAGTGTTCTCTCTCTACCACACCCTTTGAAGGTTTTTCAAAGTATCCAAGTGCTTACAGTAGGTTTAAAAATTTTGGCTCTTTAGCATGTGGCTTTATGTTTACTAGACAGTATTTAATTAGGAACCTTAGGTAATTTACTAGCATTTAAAGCTCTATTTCCAGCCTAAATGATAATTCTCACAAGTAATCACTTCCTTTTTATATATCTGATAGTATTTTACAAAAAATGGTACCAAAATTTCCATTCTATACAAAGAAAAACAGAGGTACACACATCACTTCCAACAGACAAGCTTAATGCACTCCTAACTGAATTATAATCTTTAAAGGATGCAATTACACTAAAAGAGAAAAAAACCTCTATTTGCCTACATACTTGAAACTTTCAAAAGCAATGATACTGTAAAGTTATCACATTCAGAATGGAACCTCCACAAGCAAAGGTAACACAAAGGATATCTTCTTACCTCTAGTAACTGAACTGCTCCTTCATGTTCCTTCTTAGCTTCAACCTGAGCCTTGTTTTTATAAGAAAGAAAGAGAGAAAGAGAGAAAGGGGCGGGGGGGGGGGGGGGGGGGGGGGGGAGCAGGAGAGAGGGAGAGAGAGAGAGAGCAAAAAAAAAAGTAAAAGATAAAGTAATTAGTCATGCCACATATAATATGCTCTAACCACATAAAGTAGCATACTGTATCCTCAAATCCAAAGCCAATTACAGTCTCGAAGGGATGGCTCCGCCAATATTACTACAGTGCTTTGGTTCCAAGCCACTGAAATAGCTGCTTATTTTTAGGAGACTGAATCTTAGTGAAGCTTAATAGCATTGGTATTTTGTTGGACCAAGACAAGCATGCTCAACACACTGCAAGAGCACATCAGAAGTATCTCTGAAACCCTCTAAGTTAAAACTGAAAAATGAGCTTGTTATTCTACATTGCAGGAGGTTCATAGTGTAGAGACCTACCATACCAGCTACAAGAAAGAAACACAAAAATTAAGCTCATTCTTTACATGCATAACAATATTTATCTTCTAAGCAAAGAGCTCACAAAACACTTCAAGGCAAAACACTACAAGAAAGGTAGTCTGTAAACAGGAGTGCAATGTTTAGGGTCCAATCAATTGAGTCAAAGAAGAAAAGAGAGGATCAATAAGAACAGAAAAGTGTAGTTTATGTAGCTCAGAAGTTCAGTTATCAAATTTTAGACAGGAAAATTCTAAATCTTAAAAAAATCACTCAGTAACTTTGAGTTATCCTCACTTTATTTCCATTTAAGTTTTCACTATCTTCTTTATTGAAGCTTGCCCATGATAAGCAAATCTTTTTATTAACCATTGGATAGCCATGTGATGCAATATCTTTGACTCTTAACTCCTTATCATTGTAACCCAAAAATCATGTTCTATAGATTTTCCATCAGAGAAAAGTCTTAAAACCCTCTAGTTTAGCAGAGGGCAATGACACACAGACTTTCTGATTTAATGGGCCAGATACTCCCATGATGGACACTGACACAGCTATGCTAACTTCATTTTCCTCATCTGTGAGGGCTATCCTGCTCCGTATTGGTTTCAATGGAAGCTGGGTGAGGCCATAAAGACATAACTAAAACAATACACCCAAACTATACTTCTCTGTTGTGCATGGTAATAAAGCCTTCTTCAGTCCTGCCAGTACAGTCATATCTCTTCCTGTACTACAGTAGTAAGTCTTATTGCTAGGACCTGATAAAATACTGGCTCCATGAGCATTACCAAACACATGATGACAGGTAATAGAAAGGCTTATGTTATCCATCATTACAAGTTTAATAAAATCTACCCAGAATATGAGTTTTTGATAAATGATTAGAAAACCTGCAACAATAGCTATCTCTCTTTTACATCGAACTGTCTTGTATTTAGGCTTTCTTGGAGGAAAAGACCATCTGATTCCCTATCAACACAAAACCTTGATGAACAATATTATATTCTTCCTTTTAGGCTGAAAATCTGATCAGTCTGTACATATATTAAAAAGACAATGAATTTTTATTTATAATATCAAAATGTGACAGCAAATGCATCAGGCTGTGCCAATAACTTGCTTTGTTTTGAAGTGCGCATTTCTGTAGTTCATCAGCAACTTTATGACAGTAACAAGATATGCTGTGAAATGTCATCCTGTTACTGCCTGGAGTTACTACTTTTATTTCACGGTACTTTTCCAACTAATTAGATTACTCCAATTAAAGAAAAAGGAAGAAAAAATTTAACACACATGTACTAGGTACAGTGAGAGGTGAGCTCTGGATGAAACGTGAGCCAGCAATTCCTGTTTAATGACGGAAGCAAAGTATTATAGTTACTTAGGTAACAGATGTATTTAAATTATTTTTCTGAAAATATAGACTGCATTATAATGTTGAAAAGGTGTGTTGGATACCAGCAGCCTACAGGCTAAAAAAGGACAAACTAGTCTGCACTCATCTTTACTACCATGCCCAGAGGTAGCTTGGCTATCTCTCTACAAGGTAGAACAGTGCACAATACAGACATCCTCCCAAAATTTTTCAATGTTTTCAATACTTTCCCTCTTCTACCCATCCAGTGTACTAATCTGGTCTTCATTCTTATTCTATAGCATTACAAAAGCTACAGCTTTTTTTTGCTACAGCTTAGCAAAAATTAGTGGAGAAAACAGTATTACAGAAATTTATCTCCTGTTGCCAATCTGTAACACAAAGACCCATGCAATGCGGATTTATTAGAAGAATGTAAAAAAAATTAGCAAGAAGAAAAGCTGTACTTTTCTTTGATTCCTTTGCTTTGCCAAGAAATTTAAGTCCAAAATTTATGTGGAAGTTCAAATAATAACAGCTAAATATAACTAGAAATGGCATTTTGAAATATGCCTAAATAGATTAATTATGAAAGGCTAAAAGAAAATTAACTGGAAGATTTCATTTGGTCAAGTGAAGCTTTCTATTTCAAGCAAACTGTATTAGATACATCTTTTTATTCTGCTGTGAATGTCCCTCCATGCCAATTCTCTACCAAATTATCATTAGCATTATTATTTCTGTGTTTTGATCTAGTCAAGCAATTGGAAAAATCAACATTAGTACTGAGACAATAGCAGCTTTACATGACTTTGGTAAGATTGAAACTCAATGTCATGTTTTTTATATTATAATGAATGCTGAGAAGTTGCAGTGTGAAAAAAAAAAAATGTCTTGAAGTGATTTGTGATTTAGAGAATGAGCCTGGAAATGAGGTACTTAAACAACTGTTTAGTTTATGAAAAAGATCAATTGTGATGTATAAATACCTTGACAAGGGCTTACTTTAATCTAATTTAGTGAAGAAAGGTAGTAAGAATTGCCAGTGTCTGGAAGAGGAAGCCAAATAAATCCTAACAAAACATTAATATGTCAGAATGATTAACTGTTCCAGCAAACTGACAAGGAAATGGTGGATTCCCCATATTTTGATTATCATGAAATTAAGACTGGATTCCTTCCTGACATTTAAGGAATGCACAGATATTCCTGAGCCCAATATAGAGGGAAGCAATGGAAATACAAAGGAAATATATATATTTGTATTGGTTTTCTCCCTTGGGAAATACAAGAACTTACATATAATGGTCAGGTTAATCTTCACTGGTATAAACATTTATAAATCAATTAGCACAGTCATCCAGTAAACATCCACTTGTTACAATTGCATCAGCATTCATGCAGAACAATCCAGAACATGAACCAGTTTGGCGGTTGTGGTTTAAATTCCTTCAAACCAGGAGATCTGTGTCATTCCTGTGCTCTGTCGCTGCAATTTGTTATTTAAGCTGACTTTCCCTTTCTCCCCCTACCTTCTGCAGGAGTTCAATTTCCTGCTGTTTGGCGTTGAGAACAGCCAAGGCTTGCTCATGCTCCAACTCCAGCTGTTGCCGCCGTTCAGCAGCCTCTCGCATATGCTGTTTCAAAGGAAGCAGAAAAACTATCATGAGACTTGAACACACTCCACCTGCAGCCAAACATGCTGCCATTCCCAGGCATGCAGATGTTCATCTCAACATAAAAGCTCTCTAGTATCACTGAGAGGCAAGTGGGAAACTGGATAGGATTTTAATTCGGTCAGTACTTAGAGGCATACTGCCAATGCTAAACTCAGGCATTTAGACAGCAATCTCTTTTAGGATACACAACTCTGTCATTGCCAACAGTGTGGCCTCTCTGATTCACAAGTGAACAGTAACCGTTTTATCCATCAGGCACACATTTATATGTGGCATCATGCTGAAGAATTAAAACTTGGAAAAAAATTAGCTTGACAATTCCCTAAATGCCTCTTTATCTAGGATATGGGTTTGTGATTTGTTTTGCAAATGATGACCCAAAAGAAATAGCTTACCTTTGCTATCTCTGCCTATTATTTATAACAAATTAGACAGAGCAGAATGAACGCAGGTGGATTTGGACAAAAGTGACTACATAGTACTCAAAAACAACTTTTAAAGTACAGTTCCTACTAACAATTCAAAGCAATATGAAAAAGGTTCTTGTGAAGAGCACAAGCTGAACAATGTCAAGATACCCTTTGCAGATAGAAATCTTTTTCATTACAGGTTAATATTTTTCTCCCAATATCATTATAACTTTCAAACACCCTGTTAATAAATGGGAGTTAAGAGAAATCTCTTTATAGATTCTGATCTCTTCTCTGGTGAAACTGGTATTAAAGATTTTTATTTTCCAAATTACATATTATTCCCATAATACTCTCAGAGCAGAGGCATGATGTCTTATCTGCAGCACCATGAGTTATTACACACAAACCTATTAGGAATCAGCACTTGGAAACACAAATGCGTGGCTAAAATTGACAAGAACAGCCCAAAATATCTCTTATTGTGTACAAGAGAAAATTTTATCAAGCATATTGCTAACCTTTAATGAGCTGTTACTCTCTGCTACATGTTACTCATAACAAAGAGGGACAGCACAGTGAGGACAAGTTCCCTCAATCTGGACATGTTTGCAAAGGAAGCAGAAATGTCTCCAATACTCCATTTGGCCTCTGCTTGGGATTTATTTATTTTCATTTGATGTGTTGATTAAAGACAAACAAAAAAAAAAAATCAAAAATTTTTCCAATTCATCAGTTCTGACTCTTAGCTATGGCTTATTTTCTAGGAGTTTTGTGAGGATTCAGTATTTTGACTGTAGATATTTCTGAACTGTGCATATTGTAACAAAAGTTAAATGGATCTGTTCATGGGTAACATCTACTCTCTGTATGTAATAATGACGAAAAATAATGGTTCTGATTCTCATCTCATCTGAATGAACATAACCTATTTTCCTAACTAGTATTACGGATGATTTAAACTAGCATGAAGCTACATTTACTGAGCTCAGCAGCTTCCATCAAGTCTTATGTAAAATACCGATGGAGCATCAGCACATTTCTTATACTCAAGAAATGGTGAGCCAATTAAATCATTCTCACACTTTTAATTAAAACCTTTAATTATCAGAAAAGAACCAAAGGTCTCACTTTACTCTCGCAAGATTTAGTACCAGATTTGGTACAGCATATTTTGATACCATTAAGTTCTTACTACTTTTACAAAAGCTACTACAGAACATTTCTAGTCCTCTGCAGAGATCAATAAATAATTAATACCATGACCATACAGTGAGTCTGTAAAATGAAATGAAAAAACAGATTGTGATACATGATCTGTGATTCTCCCCAGCTTTTAATTTCTCTGTTTCCTAAAATACATATTTAATGATCTACAGTTCACAGATTTTAAGGTCAGAAAAGACCATTTGGTCATCTATGTTAACCTAAAAGTATCTCTCAGCCACTTCAGCATTGTCATGATCTACTTAGTATTTAAAGCAGCAAGGATCTCTTCACCCCAGCATCTGTCCCTCCCCTGGCACAGCAATTAAATCTCCCCCAAGCCAGAAGCAATTCCTCCCCTCCCACTCTGCTCACAAATCGGTTCTGTCTGCAAATCTGTTCTGTGCTTCCTATCTGCACATCAGCTGCTGTCATTTCTTCTTCTGAGCCTGAGGGGAATAGGTTAGGGGAGTGGAGGAGGACTGCAGAGATCACTAGAAGAACAGCAGGGAGAAAGCTCTGAGCTGCTGAATTCTTTCAGCATCTTCCTTCAGGAGTGACTTCCACAATGATCCCATTGCCATGGTCTGTGTAAGTGGTGGCAATCCATTTGTCCTTGCTATCGCTGTCCTTAATGTGAGGCAAGTTAGAACTTTCTAAACATGTAAATCTGTACTTCCCTTTCTGCACCATTTCTAGAGGTCCTAATAGTGTTACTCTAATATCAGAAAGCAAATCCACTTCTAAAAGAGCATAGAAAAAATACAGTAAGGACTTAATATTTCAAAACAATTGGCAAATAATGCTATGTCCTTCAAAGAAAGTGTGAAGAAGGAACCCTTTCAGAGTATCTTTCAGATCAAAGGTAAGAATCCTGCTACTCAGCAGAGAATGAACTGGGGACATTGTGCATTTCCTTTCAAGCTGTGGAGTTAGACAGCTGTATAGAATAAACTGTTTCTGAAATAGCACTTAAGGGACCTGCTCAAACAGTTCCTGTTTTTCCAGCTTCCTCATGGGCAGCAGGGGGATTTGACAACACATAGCCCATTCTAGCTCCAGCCATTTCTGTGGTTGCCACTGTATTACCTACAGCTGCAAACAAAACAAAGAAACCCATTCTTTCCTATAGCAGTGACTTTTACAGTTTTAAAATGTGCAATTGGTTAATGGTAGAACAAACTCAAATGGCTTTCAAGTACTAAAGCCTTGTTTATGAGACAGATCTCATACGTGATGCTGAATGGGGAGCAAATTTAATTCTCACCCGAGTACTCTTATCAAAGACTTGTCATCTGCACTTGCAGATGGGTGGGCACCGTTACAGTGGAATGAATGGGAAAAGCTGGCTGAACACATCAGAAAATCAGAACTGCTCTATGTGAGAGGCACTGTGAAGATTCTCAGAAGTTAGCTAATTCAGCAGTTCTTCATCTTCCCTTTTCTGCTTTGTTGATACATCCTCAATTTCTCAAAAGAGAAACTGAATTTCTCTTTTGACAGGGAAACTAGGCTAAATATTTCTCAAAACTTTCCAATGGTTGGAAAGCTGCAAACCATTTTTTCAAACTACTAATTTCCCGAGCATATGAGGACACACATGAAATACACAATTAACTGCATCTGCCTGGGCATGGTTTAGTGCTCATAAGGAGATTTAGGGTTTCAAGTCTGTTCAAGGTACTCTGCCAGCTCAGAAGGGTTCTGCTCAAGAAAGAGAACTATTGAACGTGAAAAGCCAGGATCTCTACATCCACCAGAAAATTTTTTGTTTCAGTCAGGGAGTTCTTAAGCAGAACAGTGAGATATACAGAATGTTTCTCCCACATCCCTTAGAAGTATTATTGCAGTAGAAGTTAAGCAAAATAAGTCAAATAGCCAGATTCAGCTCTTCTACAGAAGAAATTTGGAGGAATCATTAAGAAAAATGCCAGTAGATAACCTAATTAAAGAGTGGAGAAATAAACATTGTTTGGTATGGCCAAAGAATAAAGTACATTCTTTAATTTGTTTTAAGAACATAAAACACAGTCCATCAGTAGAGGACTTTCAAGTGTTCAAAACCATACAAGCCTAGCAAAACCAAAATCTGAACAGTCAAGAAAAAAACAATTTGTATTTTGATTTGATGAAATGAGAATTAATGCCAATTTACTTAGAGCAAAGTCTAATCCTAAACTGTTTTATGAGCCATGAATTCACAGTTCATTTCTTTTCTAGACATTTTTCCTCATATCTTTCTACTATGTGCTAGAAGTGAATTTCTGCAGCTATCAAGCTGGAATCCCACAATCATTATATAGAGAGCACAGGCAAGCCATATCTGTTAAAATAGCTTCTAGGTGTTGATCCTACTTTCTGTAGTTACTAGCACACGGCTCACAGTAAAATAGCAAATTAGTAATAAAGGTCTGTGGAATGGTCAGTTTTGTATTCCCCAGAAGAAAAGGAAGGAAATAACAGGAAAAGTAAATTATCTTCCATTGCTAGAGAAAAACTTCCTACTTGTACCTGGGGAAAGTTGTGTTGGTCTAAAGACAGATAACAGTGTGTCACTCTTCTATTTAATTAAGCAGTTTAATTTTCCTTTCCCAGTAGATGTATTTCTTATTTGCACATAATTCTAGATTTAGTCCATCAGTGCTACCTATTGACTGGTAAATAGGACATTGATAATTCACTGCACAACAATACGCATATCAGTTATCTCCTCGTGGCATTGCCTAATATGTGATTTCAACAGCTCAAGTTTCCAGACGCTGCTGGAATAAGATGGTTTATGGAGCAGCCAGCTTACTTTTGATAACCCCACAGTATTTTGGAGGCTCAGCATAACTTATAACCACCTTTTATTTCCATCTGTAGCTGAAAAACTTTCTCCTCATCATCAAATAAAGCTTGAGAGAGAGTTTCAACAATGTATTACCAATGCAACAGGCCAAAACCGAAATCTGTCCTTCTCAAAATTCAGACAGAGAGGTAGCCATTTTCATCACTACAGTCATCTCCAAAAGCCCAGATCTATTTCTGATGCAGCCAACAGCAAAACTATTTTCCCCTTTTAGAGTGAGTCTGATGCAAGTCAAAATCATTAACAAATCCAATTTTAAATAAGTGATTGTACTTATAACAAGCATTGGCTGAAGCCACTTAGTATTATTAAAACATTCTGCAAAGAAGAGTCTTGCTTGAAATTTCAGATCTCAGACCACTTATTTTCATTTCCATCTCCTCCTACTCTCAAGGACATCCATTCCTCCTTTACTAGCCACTTCAGTGGTTTGAAAAAGGAAAACTTTGGGCTTAAGAATATGAAAAATAAGCAGCTCTTTGGCAGTCTGTCAAAAAAGTTTCAGCACTGGATCAATGCTCCATTCTAATCAGACAAACACATCCTTAACTTTTTTGAATGGTCTGAATTACAGACAAGTGTTTACAAGTGTTTTCTTTCTCAAGAATTCTTACTGTAGTCCTCACCAGTGCAGTTCCTTCACTGATGAAAACAGCTGTAATTCTATGATGTTTTTCTTTGTTTCAATTTTTTCTATTTAATAATCTTAAGTGCTTAACCCTCTTCAAGGCATGTTCTGGTGGCAGTTTTCCACATCACAACTTCCATATTTTCTACAACTAAGAAAACCTGGGAACAGTGGCCCATTCAAACCAGTTTGTGTTTCCACCAGATCACATGCTTCCTTCCACTGGCTCCCTCTACCTCATCACATTGGACACCAGCCCATTGTCTGTAATGGACCTTTCAGACCTTTCTCCATTACTCCTGATCCATCTATCAGGTTTGGCTTATCAAGTTACTGATTTCCATCTTTATTTAATCAATGACATTTCGGGAATTTGGCTGTTGCCCAGCAAAGCACTGTTTCCTTCCCACCACTAGTACTTTTTCTGCAATTTGTTTCAACATATACAAATTACTGCCCCCTTGAATTAGCTGGTAAGTAATAATCTCTTGGTTGATTCCATTTTCCAACTGAATTTTACTCTACCTCATCAGCTCAGCTAGATCTTGTCTCTGTTAGACTCACCTGGTGAACTCCACTATTTCATAGAATCAGTTTGTCCCATGGCATTATGCAGAATAACCAGGAAAACAGAAGTAGGACATCATCTTCAACTACATAGTGAAACCTCTACTGAAGAATACACTTACAAGTCAAAATGCATTATTGAATTTTTCTAAGTTGAAAAGGATGCAGCAAATTGATGATGTGAAAACAACTGTGTACCTAGAAAACAAGCATGACTAGACAGCAGCGTACCAAGCTTCTCTAGAAGCATGTTAAAAGAAACGTGATTATGTACCAGGCACTATAATTCTTTCTAAACAAGACCTCTCTAATAAAACAACAGCAGCTTTTGCAATCCTGTCCTGACAATAGGATGCACTCTGCACAGGCAATACGTGCTGGTACCAACAGTGTGTTTCACAAGGCCACAATAACATTTTGCATCATATTAGACTGGCAGACATATCTCTTTAAAGTAAAGTATCTTGGTAGTTGTTCCTATTTTTCATCAGCATGGTCACTTCTCATCCTTTTGTTCTCATCTTGACTTACCTCCAATAACTGTATAGTGAAAACCTATGTCCAATTACTTATAAAGTGTCAGATAAAGATCTCTAAAGATGTCTCTCCTCCAATAGTTTGAGATCCCTTGTAGGTACTTAGTCTACTGTATTCCATATGTTTTATCATAACTAATAGGGGCATTCAGTCCCATAGTTTGCAATGCACTTCTGCTTCTGTGACTCACTGAATGAACATCAGGAATATTAAACAAGCAGTAGAGGTATTGGAGTGTTGGACTTTACAGCATTATACATACCTTTAGGACCTGCTCTAAGTTCTCCAGCTTGGCTTGGAGCTGGTGTTTTCCCTTTACAGCCAAATCTCGTTCTTTGGTCACTCTGAGAAGGGTTTCTCTAAGATGGTCATAGTCTGCTTTTACCTAGAAAAAACAGAATGTGATTGTTGCCCAAACAACAATTAATTAATGAAGGGAAAACTATAACTGACACAAACATTCCTGCATGTTAAAATGGAAAAAGGAAAAACAGTTCAAAGAAAATAGGAAAGAAGCATAAAAAATGGAAGGGAATGTTCACTGAGGAAATTGTGTGCGTCTCATATGTGTATGCATGAAACATATTTTCTTTCGACAAGGACTACAATCTGGCAACCAAACTGTAGTTAGGCATAAGTTATGCAAATTTAAATAAATATACTATATAATGCACAAAATAAATTACAATCAAACAATTCCTAATTTGTCTGGATCTCAGAGATGGGTGCTATATAAAGAGACAGAGATCTAATGTATATATAGAAATATAACTCACATGTACATTTTTATGGACTATTCTTTAGAGTAAACTGACCACAGAATAAACTCAATATACACAATCAGCCTGTGCTAACATTTGAAATCAGTGTCTCTACAATTCAAAAATAGGTATTCTTGTGCAACAAATCCCCTGCTCTCCCTTAAAATATTTGCATACAGAAGGTTTTTAAAGGATCAGACACTCATCAAGTTGGGTTTGTTTTCCTATTTAATTTACTTGGTGCTAGCTTAACCATTTCAGTATGACTAAGTCTTTTTATACAGGATTTTGTGAATCATCAGTGATAGTGACTACTTCATGAACACACATAGAAAATAAGAAAATACAATATTAAACTACTCCATCCTGTCAGATAAAAGTTTCTTCTTCAATTCAGATCAGCTGAAAATTTGATTTCTTATCTCTGATCATTTTATAACTTTATGTCCTATATTGACGTATAACAATAAGATTGTTACAGCTTGTAACATATCAAAACCTGCATTTTTTCATTAAAAATGAAAACCCACCAGCAATAAACATCTGGGTAAAAAGCTACATAATGTTCACATACTATTTCCACTTCCCTGTAATTTTGATAGAAGGTAAGAAAGCAAAAGAAAGAGCCATAATATTTTTAGTGAACAAGGTTCCAAGAAGAACCTTTGTTAACTGCAACACAGTGTGGAAGCATAAACAATGCTGGCAGGATTACTGACTAAGGAAAGGCAAAGCTGTACAAAGTATTGGGATAAGGCACAGGCTTTAATCGTGGTGCAATGTTTCCTTCTGACTTCAGTTAAGGAAGTGACAAGTTCTTTTTTTTCCAATTTAATTACTGTAATTTTGGGGGGTTTTTTAAACACGAAGGGCATTAAGCAATCTCTGACATGGATATCTCCTGGACATTTTCTAAAGTGATGTTTTGGAAACTGATTCAGCCTTTCTATTTGCCTTCTGGCTCCAGTTTGTTAACTTACAAATTTTGCCATGGACCAAACAATCTAAATAGTTGCAGCCAGCCCTCGTATTCATCTTTGCAAGAGGCCTCTTTAGAGTGCAGTGGAGTAGAAAAAAGAGAGAGGAAAATGGAACAAATCATGTTTTCCACAAGAACTGATGCAATTATTGTCAACCTCAGGATTTTTTTTTTTTGTGCACAGATTTTTCTTTTCCTCTTCCCTCATTTCTTTATAACTAAGGAAACTATTAAACAAAGGATTCTCAGAATCTATTAACTTCCTGCATCCTTCGTATTGTATTTCACTGCTCAGATCAGCCAGTGTAGACTGTTGAAGAATAACAAAGTGGAAAAAGGAAGCAATGAGGTATCACTATCAACAATGCAATTTGTCATTGTCTGTGATTCTCAGTTAATTTTCTGCAGATGAATAAAGTACAATATTTTGAACAAGTTTCAAGAACAGGTTATTTTCCTCAGGCTTTAGTTTTCCCTTTCTCTAGAACAATTGATACAAACTGACTACCTTTATAAAGAATTTTCTAAAACTTAGTAGTGATCATAGTCTGAATAATTTTTGGGAGCAGTGGGCACAGCACTTTTCTTCAGTGTGGTTTTTCCTGCTGGCAGTGATGGGGCTATCAGAACAAACAGTACCTATCAGGCTGCTGATGTCATTTTGGAAAGAGATGAATTGGAGACAGGTAGAACTGTAGATATTTTCTACATCTCAAGATCTTTCATTTGGGATCTTAAAGTGCATACCTAAACTAGTTAAAGTTTAGGAATACACAAATGTTTTTGATAATTTCTCTACTGTCTCTTTTGGCAGATCAGCTTTCAAACAAACTTCTGTGTATACTTTCATTTTGCAGTTTGGAAAGAAACACAACCAAATCTACCAACCACCTTCTGATAATTACTCTTGTTACTTCCAGCAACACTGATAACTTCTAATATTTCTACAGGGCATTCTTGCCAGGACTTTCCCCTCTGAAGATTGTGTATCACATAGAATGCTGTGACATACACATTTATATAACCCATAAGGCAGCATAAAACTTGATGAGTCTATCATTTGCTTTTGTTTTTGTTTGTTTAGACATTTGTTCTTAAATGTGAATTTAATGCTCTCTCCAAGCAGGCTGTTTAAGAACATATGGGATACACATGAACCTGAATTACACACAGAGCACATCAAAACATCAATGTTCCCAGTGGCAAAAACGGTTGACCTAAATAGAGTGCTGTCAAACAGTTCTAATTTCATGACACAAACAGGGAACATTTTGATCTGTAATGTTTCTCTGTTCAAAGCAATTTATTTTTCATCCCATGCCTTCACACTTATAAATGCATCCTCATTTGAGTCAGTTATGAAGGCCAGAATATGGCTAAAGTATATTCCACTTCCTGAACACTTAAACAGAAACTAGTTATTAAAAAACATCACACCAAAACAAACCAGAAGTTTATTTCATTGGGGAAAAGCTCCATCAGCCTTATAAACCACCATTTGCCTTAATTCTAGACTCCAGAGACTTGCCAATTTCTCGAACAACTGACATTGTTCAGAAAACATTATTCAGAAACTACCATGAAAATGGTATGATTTCAGTTAGTGTGGAAATAAATTCTGAATGTATAATGCCTGCTCTGTTTTTACATAAAAACACTAGCCCATATATATTCAGATGATGAGGAAAACAAGTCAGAGCTCAGTATCACAGAACTCCTAAGGACACAAAATCTTTTCACAAGCACTCCACTTCAGGAATGCAACTTTGTTTCTCGTTTGCAGAGTACCAAAACTAAATTATGCAAGTTATGTACAATTTTAGCTTTATTTTGTGAAATTAAGGGTAGGCAGCTTCATACCTACTCCCTTCAAGAGTCAAATTTCAGCAACTACATTGTGCAAAAATGAGAGTAGTTTTACGTGTGCTACATAACAGAATGCATAAACACTCCTCCAGCCCCATTTGCTTGGATAAAGTTGGCCTGTTTTTCAGGCCAGCTCTCAAGGGTGAAAAAGAATAAATTATTTTAGGCAGGTTTTCCCCTTCAGGGCTGAGCCTTAACTCTGCTAGAATTCTGCTCCTACCTCTTCGTCCAAAGTTGTATAATTTCACAGCTTCTGAATTACAAAATGTAGTCTAAACTGCACAATCTATCCTCAACTTCATTGTGTATGATAAAAAAACCCCAAACAAACAGAAAAATCCAAGTAATTCCCTCAGAAAACCTGTTATGCAAGAAGGAAAACACAAAGTTGTTAACATTCAGGGTATACTGTAAAGATTGCATATTGTTAAAATTGCTAAAAGTGAGAGCATACACTTAAAGCAAGACTTTGATCCCACTGAGGCTGTGATATTAAATTAGTAGCACAGGCATGCAGAATTGTTACATTGTGCCTTTCACAGTGTCTTAATATATTTGCAGAAACAAACACCCATAGTATGACAAATTCTGACACTGTAATAGTAAAAGGCAATTTTATTACTAACTTAGTGTCTAATGTGTCAAAGGTTGACATTTTACCTTTATATTTTAAATTGCTTTTACTCTATTTCAATGTACCTCAAGCTCTTCACTATGGTAAGAGACAAACGTTACCTACAGTAAAGCATTATTAACTGCATAATTCTTCACTTTCTGATAGTAAGAGGGTTAACTTTTTTAGTATCACCAATGTACTGAGCCTTCATTGCATTAATGCTGCATGCTATTCCTGTGTCAGCTAAAATATAAAGCTGCCTAAGTAAGACTTTATGTGCCTTGTGAAGTAAAGAGTAAAGGCAATGTGTAAACAATAAAGAGAAGAGAAAAACATTAGGAAAGGAGAAATTCTAGACAGATGGATGAATAAAATTAAGTGATGCTATGATACACATGGCTTTTTCCTATCATAAAGTATTATTACACTGTCTTTTTTATATAAAAACAATTTAAATTCCTCAGCAACAGGAAATTTCAGGTCTGCTTCAATACCAGGTGCTACACACAAAATGTAGAGTACATGCATAGCCATCTCTAAATTTTAGTAATTCGCATTGTCTCATGGATTTAATCAGACCCCCTTTGGTTTGGAAATTAAGCACTGGGCTACTCTATGACACATGCACGTCAGAGATACCAAAGCATGCACCTACCACTGTTTTGCAAGCTTTGAGGATGGGCTTTCATCAGAGCCTGTGTGAGTTACAGCTCTTCTGATATGAATGAGGTTGCCCAGCAACTCACTTAAGCCCTGTAGAAATCCCAGATTGGAGTTTTATTTTTAGCTAAATGTAGCCCTGTGAAGTGGCTGGTTCATGATGTTTATTCCACTGAATGCATACTTGGTGAGGTAAGGCACATCAACCTCTCCTCCCATGCTAGTCACGCCATGCAGTATTTGCCATAGATATAAACACACTGTAGTGAGAAATTTTCTGTTCCGGCACAAAAAAGAATTGAAGAAAAATGCTTATTATTAAAATACTTTTTATATCAGGACGTGGAATAGCTGAGACTATGCCATGTGCCATGCTACAGGGGAAATAACTGCTAAATAGAGGGTTGGACATTTGCTGCTGGATAAAAGCTTTTCAACATTTTATTGAGAAATTTAAAAATGAAAAGAAAAAATGTGGAAGGGTAGGAAAAAAGCCTACTAGACACCAATTATTTCTACCAGCATTTTTCAGAAAAAGAAGGTAATTTTTCAATCAAGTCTCATCAAAATCACTGAAAAAGTCTTTTACCAAAGCCTAATACCAATTTAGAATACTATGAAAATATGCATCGAAGGAATGATGTCTAAAGATTGTCTTTAGACTCTGAAGTCTAAAGACTCTCTAAAGTCTATCAGTGTGTCTTATATTTCCACTTGAAAGTAACATTTGTTCCTAAAATAAATTTTTGTAATTCATTTTTAATTAAAATATTAGGTTCTCAAGTAGAAGCATGCAAATCAGAAAAAAAGACTATACAATTCACTTTTACCCGCTCTGCAGCCTGATTTCTGCAACAAATGAATGTATGAGATCTGTGCTCCCGATGTTACCTGGTCATATTGCAGTGCTTTGTGGGACACACTTGCATACTGAAGGCTCAGGCGATTCTTTTCTTGCACAGCATCCTTCAGTTCATTTTCCTGAAACACAAGTAAAGAGTGTTATAGACCACTTATCTCCATTACAGTACATCCTATTAAGTGCTTAAGGAAGCAATGTTTTTGCATTATTTGGTATTAACAAACTATTAAGAGTAATATCAGGCACAAAGCCAAAGGCACTGAAGGTGCAGAAGCAGCAGATTAGCTTGCAATTACAGTCGGCTCTATCGTAAACCCACATGTTTTTAGTAGATGATCTGATTAAAGATGTGCAAGCAAAGAGAGATGACCTGACTACACAGGCCTGGTGCCTCTAAAAATAACAATAAAAAATCTCCCTGTGATGTAACAAAGAGCTCAAACCTGGCTGCCTCACTTAGAGCTGGGAAGAGAAAGAGACTTGGCTCCCAGAAAAAAAGTATCAAACTTAGGTCTTTTTTTTTGGAGGCAAAAGCCAACAACTGGAATGTATACTGATGTACACATTTTTATATTCACATATTTCATTTTACTTATAATGCATATCTATTTATAATATATGTATATATACACATTCTAATACAAACATTTTTAGAATCTGGGAAGAGCATCTACGTACTACAGTGGCAGGCAAGTTAGAAATGCAGCTGGAAGTCAAAAGGTAAGTATGCCTAAAGATCAAGGTATTAATTACAGCCTCAGGAATGTATTTTTATTTATTTAGACAGCACTGTAAGGAAGAAAAAAGGAAAAGCGTATGAAACTCAAATATACAGTCAAAGGTCAAACTAGAGGGGTGGAAATGCTTTGTCAGGTCACACAAATCAAAATACATGCAGCTCAGGATAAAACAGCAGCATCTTCTGATATTTCTGACAAATTTTTTGCACAAGTTCACAAAGGTAGTTGTCCGAGATTAAATGTTAAATTCAGTACCTTATGAAAATTGTAATAGGTCATGCTGGGCAACCTGTAATCTTTCCATTTTACAGTGTGCATCATACATTATCTTCTGAAAATGTTGGTTATATTTGCCAAAAACTATACCTAGGTTTGCAAAACTGGGCCCACTTTTGAGTGGTTTGAAATAATTTATGATTTTGCACCATTGAAATCCATACTATCAGCAGATTTCTCTACTAATTCTGCTGAGGTCTTAAGAAAAATTCTTAAACTGTTTATCTAAATTGTTTCTTAAGCTTCATTCACTGAGGATCAGAACTAGTGAAGCTTACAGACTGCTGCCTAATGGCTACTTAGTTAATATCTAAAGAGGTGTGACATCCAAATCTGATGGAATTAACCGCTGGGTTCAAAATTTATAGGGTCAGCTAAACTGAAAGTATGATCATGTGAATTATTTTTTTCTATAGAAAACAAGATTAAAATGTCAGTTCTGTAAAACATTTCACACAGAAAAGGCCATTCTGAGTAACAGTGATTTTAACATATCAATTAATACTGCAGAAGATACTGCATTTCTGTCCACACCTGGAATGCCAGTCTGATCATTAAATTTGAACATAAATGAAGGATAGTGAAAATTAGTTCAGCTAAAGTAATCATTTTACAGCACCATCATTGTACAATATCAGAACATGTCATCATCTGTGGGAAGCTGTTCTCTTGACTAAGCATTAAGTGCTACTGCACAGAACTAAACTAAGATGACAAACTGCAGAATATTCAGTCTTCTGATTGCAGATATACCTATCATCTCACACATAAGGAGCTCAGCAATTACGTATTCTCAAGTCTGTTAAATCTGTTGTTCAGGGTGCAATTAAAGTGGCAGTCAGGCTCTGTGAGATGCTAGACAGTTCTGAGGGCCAAAATGAGAAATTCTTAGCTTATGTTGCATTTTCAAAGGTGTGAATTAAATCAGTAAATATTTTTATAATATGAACAAACTGCACAGAACAGTTCCTTGGATATGCAAATAAATCACTGTGTCCTATTAATTGCTGAAAGTCACTTGTAGAGCACTGTGTGTCTATTCTGCAGTTTACAAGGTAAAAATAAGCTACACTACCTGCTCTGAAACCCTTACAACTGCAGGCTTTTGTCAGGCCAGATTTGACATTGACTTTAAGAGATCAGTCTGCTCAGCTGACTTTAATGGGGAACAAGTGACAATGAGTTACCAGGTTTTAATAACGTTATTAAAAGGAATTTAAGCAAAAACAGGGAGGAGGGGAGAGGAGGGGAGGAATAATTGAAGGCAATCTAGGCCAGCATCTTTCACACCCTACTTAAACTCTCCAGAATGGAAAACAGTTTATGAGAGATGGTACAGCAACTGGACTGGCTGTTAGTCCTACCTGAAGAAAATATATTTTATCATGTTATTTGCAAGGATGAATAGAAGTAGGGTGGTTACTATCCCAGTTTCATTGGTCCTTAGTTACAAACCTATCCCTTTTCACATATATCTCTGTTCATCATAGTGGCAATTTCTCTCAGTACTCTTTCTCAATTGCCAGGATAAAGCCCACCTATGATCTTCATCCCAACTAAATCAGTAAAGATCAAGAATCACCTGAAACAGTAGCAGAAATTACTGGAACACTTCTAACCTAAGAAATACACAGATAGAGACCCAGCAACTAAAATTCAGGTGCAGAATTTCCACTTGCAATATATGCAGTAAGAATATATTTGTATATAACATCAGTGTGTTCAGAAGTGACATAAATGCATGTACACTTACAATATTTAGATTGCTTGCTCTCAGAAAATGCATTAAGGAACAAAGAATAAATGACTCATCAAAGGTCTCAGAGCAATAACATGTGGTAAAAGCCAGAAACTGAACCAAAGTCTTGTAAATTTTAGCCAACTTCCTGTATTGGGCTATGTCTTTGAGGTGGTGCAATTCCTCCCCCCACTCTTTGGTGGGCCTCTCAGTGCTTGGTGTGATTCCAACCCCCCTCCTGGGCCACACACCAATCTATGGAGGCACGGACTGCAAATGGCAGTGAACCAGAGTGTTAAGGAGCCCCTTTGATGAACCTGGCTCCTGCTGTCCCTATTATTTGGGAATGGTTATAACAGTCCATCACCTCCTGACAGCTTGATACACCTGTACCTGGGATGTGGTTAAGGGAGAACAGTAACAGAACTGCACGTTCTTGGCCTGTGCAACTGGTGGAAAACACCAGAATATTTCATCACTCAAGCTGGGCCAGAATAAGAAAAGTACGTGGCAAAAGTCACTTATCTTGGACCCTATAAATAGTGACCCCAAGCGAGACCCTCTGAGCTCTCCTGGATCACAGCGGGCCTGGGACCAGCCTCTCCCCTGAGCTAGGACACCTCTCGGGTATCAAATCTTCTAGGTACCATCTGCCATTAGAACCAACAGGAGCCCAGGGCGAAGTCAATCCCCTTGAGTCTCAATTATCACCCGTTGAGGAATACCAATGCATCATGAGTATTTACTCTAAACTTGAGAAAAGGGAAATTTTAACTTTGAGCTAGCTTCTCTTTCACCCACTCCTCCTCTCACTAATGTGTTTAGGTGTACACAGTTATTTTCATGAGTCTGGGTACATACATATTTCACTGAATCCAAACGCTTTTTGTCTGTCTGTATGTTTGTACGTCTTGTGTTTGTGAATATACATGTATATATGTATTGATTTAGGGTATCATTTAGTAAGTTAGTGTGAATCTTGTCATTTTTGAATCTGTATTTAAGTTAGTGTTTTAATCACAACGTATTTTATTGAATTACCTTGTAAATCCTTAAATTAGTTAATGATTAAGTGCTGCTAGTCATTAATAAATCTTGATTTGCTGCTAAATCATTACTGTGTTAATATTTTTATTCGTGACAGTCTTCAGGAGATGATCCAAGTCACAATTACTGTCTACTCAGAAATTCACACAATATTACTTTCAATTTGTTGACTTGAGTCAACAACAATGAATCCTTACAACAGGGGCTCTGACAGAGAATTCTGGTAGATTCAGCTGCAGTAGTTTAGCTACTCCATAGTATTATCAGTCATGTCGCTGAAAGTAACCCATGATGTGGTTATTGAAGCAGCACATACTACTGCCCAAAGGGGAACACAAGCTAGTTTCTGTGTAGTATACATGAGCAGTACTTCAACAAACAGTTATGTTCTCTCTCAAAATTCCTCATGACCAGTTTCTCCAGTGTTGAATGTTTCCAGATGCTAACTGGAATAACTGGAGAAACACGTTACAGTACTCATTATACACCTCCTCTTCTCACCATTTCCTCTTCTCTTGTGGCTGTAAAATACCACCTGGATTTTTGCAAATTATAGTTATGCATCATTGAAGTTTGTGATTTTCTGTCTAATCCATTGACTTCAGTGATTTGGTCCCTTAACAATATCCACCTCGATATTTTCCAGTTTAGTTAAATATAAACCTCCAACACTAAAAGACCAAAGTTAATTGCAGCTATCCCAGAACTAAACTCCATCCAACAGGCAATCCATATATTAAAAAAGAGAAGTGAATTAATGTAGAGGAAAATGACATTTTTACTGTTTTCTTCCATGTACAAACCAGAAAACTCAAATTTCTGCTATAAATTCTTACTGGCCCACAGTCAGTCTCTGAAAGTCACCAGTTCATGGCTGCTCTTCTCAAAAGTACTGTCATACCACCACTGTGTATATGCCCATTTGACTGGGGCCAGAGTGGCACACAAAAAGTTGATTTTCATTTAGGGGGAAATCCCACACATTTGATTATCATTTTATGATGTTGTGAGTTGTCTTCATTAGGATTTTATGGTTGGATCCCGAAAGAGCTTTGAAACTTCAAACACATTTTAAGGGAGACAGATGCCTTTTGAAAATCCCAGCTTCTCACACATGAAGGCTATGCTTCCTTAAAATGATATACTGAAATAAATACTTTTCCATTCTCCCTCCTTTACTTGGCAGCTAGCACTGATTGCTTTAACAACAGGGCAACACTTCTCACTTTAGCTTTTACAACTGCCAATTCCAAACAGAACCTCCAAGTCAACAGAAAGAAGAGGTCAGCGAATACATAGGGCACCCATCACAAATGACAGACTTACGGGCAATAGGCTGGATATGTGCTTCATACCTCCAGCTTGCCTGTTAATGCTAGGGATTCTCCGCTACAAACTTCCTCATTCTCAATTTAATAACTCTACCAAATTCTAAAGGGAACATGCAAAGAGGCATCACTCTGTTATTGCTTGGAACTAAGAGGAGATTTTGTGGGATTTTGCAATTCATTTTGGAGCTTGACATGATTGAGATTTTTAAACTTCTTGACAATAAACCAGTACCAGTCCAAAAAACAAACTTGTGGAAAGCATTACCATGAACTCTTCCCTCATTTTTTCTATTTTTTAATGCAAATAGCTTTTCACTTATTTTTAAAAATTTAATGAGAGTTTTGTCCTTTTTTCCCCTGCTGCCCTCTCCCTTGTCCTTAATTTATTCACTACATGTAACAATTTTGACAATTTAATTGTGCCTAAGAAGCAACATTTTACTAGAGTCAAATGAAGTCTACCATTTAACCTATGCAAATCAATCCACTGCAGCTGTTAATAAAGACAAGTAAAGTGAAGATTAAGAACTCATCAAGCCAGTTAGTCCAAGACACAGTATAAAGGCAAATGCTGATGAAATGTTAGCAGACTAATGTGCAAGTGAGAAGTACTACATACTTCCCCAAAAGCTTCTCACCAGTCTCCAGAGTCTTGACATTGGGTTTCAATTATTAGTTGAATAATCTGTCACCCCCTTTCTAATGATGTTGTTACACAATACCCACTTAAAGAAATCAAGGCTTGAAGCAATTTAATTACTAGTCTAGCATGCATCCAAAAATTTTAGAGTAATGTATGTGGAAAAATAATGATAAGGAAAGAAGCATTAGAAGCTATATGTAGAACTATTTCACCTTCTCCCAGAAAAAAATTGACAGTGTTGTCACAGATTAACACCAGCTAGCTACAGAACAAACCAACCCCAAACCTTTTCTAATGTATGTAGGCAGAAGTTGCACAGAGCTTAGATTGCTCCTGCTTAAGCTTTTTACCAAGTTAAATACAAGAAGTGTAAACCATACTTACGTATATTACATATGTGGTGGTATGTCAATCAAGCTGCATTCATGTCAGCATAATTTGCTGACATGATTCATGTAGCATAATTCATGTAGCATAATTTGCAAAAAGAATCTGAAATGTCTAGCATGTCAGACAAAATTCCAAACAGCAAGGATATTTGCTGCTGGATGTAAGGAATGCTTTAGGCATTCTCAGCTCAGACAGGCATTTTGGGTTAAGAAAACAACACTAAGGATGATCTTTTCAGAATCTGCGAAGTAAACTGAATCAGAAAATTGACAGCCCTCCCAAATGTATACAAACACAAGCAGTCCTGCTGTGTGCTATTTTTAAAGGGGTGCCCAGAGCATTACACAGATTTAAAGGCTCACACACCAGCACATACTTCACAAAACATGAGATGATTAATAAAGAAACATCTATGAAACATTAAAAATAAAATACATTAAAAATAAATTGTGTTACCTTATATATCAGTTGCATCTTTTAAAGTGCAGAAATGAAGGCAAAAATGTGTGATCGTAACAGAGCAAAAGTAAAAATTCTCCTACGGATATGAGGACTGACTATAAAAATTCATGGTAGGAGGATGACTTCTGTAGATTTAATACAATCTGACACCACTGTCTGGGTAACAAGGTTCTACATTGCCTGGAGAAAGGCATCTGTTGCCCTGTGTGCTAGTTTTCTCATCCATTATTATTTTTGTTGAAAAAAAATATTATACACTATTCATTTATTTGTAGCTCTTTTTCTTTGAGACTTATTTCTGCCAGTAACCTGGAATGACTGCATTAGAACACTCTGATTATAATCTCCTGTGATAGTTCTCTATTTTGATGATACATGAATAGAATTAATCCAAGAAAAAAGTGAAAACCTCTGGTCTACAGGTATTTAAAAAGGAAAAATGAAGAACCTTCTGATCTTTTCTCATGTATTTTTGCCCTGTAAATGACTCACTTCTAAGGTCAGGTTCATCAACACCAATTCATTTTTTTCTTCTTGTAAGAGCTAGATTTTTAAAGGCAAAGCTGACTCATCCTGAATAGTACACAGTAGAACTATTTAAGAACCTCAACATGGACAAGCTAACAGAGCTAGACTGAGAGGCACAGCCTGTGCAACAAACTGCCATTAAAACACTTGTGACTTTCTCTTTGCAATTAGCATGTGGATGATGCAAGAAAAATACAGGCTGTCCTGCATAATTCTAATCGCTCTATAATACACCACTGAGCAAAGTGGAATCAGAAGGAAGCAGAAAAAAATGGCTTTCACAAGAGATGCTGTTCTGTTACTGTTAGTTAATGTTTTGACACTACTTCCACGACATCTGACAGCTTTGGATGCATACCGGTAAGATAAAAGTGGGATCAGAGAAAGCTGACAAGAAAGATGATGCTGAATGTCCCCTCCCTGTCCCATGAAGGGTACAGTTCTATCCAGTACTGGATTTCACAGTTACCAACTTTGATAGTTAGAAAGTTGCACTTTTAATAAAATAAATAAATAATAAATAAATAATAAATTACATACTATAAGTTAGTAGAACACTATTAAATGCAATGAAAAATAATCAAACTAAAGACTTTTTTTTTTTTGAGGTGTTTCACTATTTCCATTTGATTCTTCCTCTCCACTGTCATGATGAAATACATGTTAGCAAGTAGTACAGGGAAGCAGTCAGACATTTTATGATGTTAACATTTAAAAACTAAAGAATTTCTACAGAGAATATTAACAGCCGTAAGTTTTTTCCACTACCACTCTTAAGATAAAGGAAGATCTACTCAGAAATGCTTGCATTTTAAATAAAATCACTTCACAATTTGACCTCCTTCATTTTAAAAATAGGAACTTTTCCATGCAAATTATACTTTGTTCTAACAAAGGAAAACAAATGCAGCTTTACCCCTCTAATCAGTACGCTGAATTTAGAATAAGAAACACTACATAAAAATAGTACTTCTTAAAAAGCACTGCTAAATAAGGAACACAGTGACTGTAGCAGTTTATTGGACTTGGAAATCACCAGTGTCTTGGCACTGCAGCGACCAGGACCAGATGTTATGGAGGAAGCACAAACAATTAATGGATGGTATTATTTTTCACTTCAGCAAGACTCTTAAGATAACAAGCTTTGTTCTACTAACTCATTTCATTCACACTCCTTTTGTTCTGTTACTTTTCAAACAACTGTTTCTCATAACTTGTCCACACCATCTTTTCTACCACCTCAAATCTGTCACCCCCATAAGAACACTGATTTACATGATACTGCCATGTTTTGCAGGATCAGAGAGGAAAAGGACTGATCAACATCAAATTTACCTGAACTTCTGGAAGATTCCCCTATTTTAGAATCACATGTAACCATATTTGATCTACTGCTGCTCAGACTGTGGCCATCACTGAAAATTGTTTATCACACTCTCCATCTTATCTTCTTCACCTGTGGCACATAATATGAACATGACAAGACCCTCTCATCTCTTTTAGTAAAAATGGGTAAAGCAATAACTTTAGATCTAAGTGCAATGGTTTTATTATAGCATCCATACTCGTGAATAAATAACTCAGCAGACATTCTAGCTGCAGCTGTTTATAATGAATTACCAAATACACAAGTTCTCTTCAAGACATTACTTTCTGAGTGTATATCTACCATGGCTGAAGGAAGCAATCACGAAGACAGTAAAAAAGCAGACATTCCCCATGATAACATTATTTAGTATTTGCTATTATGTTTGTATTTTATGATGCCTTGCTTCCTCTATGACGTATGTGGAATGCATCAACTAGACTCTATACTCCAAACCAAAAGACCAAATGTCTTTGCACACTTTCAGTTCACACCACAGATGGAAAGAAGCCTCTAACTGGCAGTAGGTGGCATTATTTTTTTTTTTCTTGTTAACTTCTGCAGAAAGTATCAAACACTACCCCAAACAAGCAAAGACAGCAATTGTGTAACTTATGTTTTCAGTATCATCTTTTAAAACCTTCTCAGCATTTGTAATGAAATGTTATTATTGGATAGCTGCTTAATTCCTTAATGACAAAATCATACATAACCTTGTTGTGGAAAAGTAGTATACAAATGTATAGCTGATAACTGAAGAAGCAATTCAAGGTAGTTTTAGGCCTATCAACTTCAAAGAAAAAGTAAGGGGTAAGGAAGAGTCAATTCTCATCAGTAATGAGTTATTTATGTATGTTAACACTGTAATACTTTCAGTCTAAGGCTGTTCAAATAACTAAAATTATGTAATATTGATAATGATTTCATCAGTGACTAAATAAAAATTATTTTGATAGGCATAAATTTTAATACAAGCCTTGTACCAAAGTAATTCTACCACTGACAACACAGCTGTTCCTAATTCAGCCACCCAGAGCACCTATACAATGTACTTTGTCTTGTGTTCAGGCTGGTGTCCTAAAGATACACCCTCACCTCAAGTTAGCCAAGCTGCTACTTAGTATTTCCTTTAAAAAACAAGCACATTTGTGCCACCTTTCAAATAACATCCAGCTGATGGGAACATAAACATAACCAAAGACGCAACAAAAATACATTTCTGCAACCTTTAGTTGTGAATTAATCTTAAACTTAATATTACATCAGTGTTTTCCCCTTGGACAGTATTAGAAAGTTAATCAATTTAATTTGTGGGCTGAAGCAAAATCAATACTCATTCAGGGGTTTTTCTTTCAATTATTCTTACGTTCACTTCTCAACACAAAAAATTAATCTGTGTATCTGAGACAGACGGTCTAATTCTCATTTAACATGGCACAGTCCTTGTTTCTTCAGGGAGAACTTATACACAAGGGAAAGAAAAATTAGCCGCTGCTAAGGAAGAAAGCAGTGAACAAGTTCCCTAGTCTTGTATAAAGGCACAAAGGAAACACAGTGTGGCATAAACTAACCCCATTTGAATGCTGGTATCAAGCAGGCACGGTCTGAAGGGGACACTCCCTACTGCCCCCTTAACAAATATTTTCTTTTTATTTTAGCATCACACTATACACTTTTTTTCCACATCTCCAACTGGTAATAAATTGTTCTTTTGCCTTGAGTCCAGTGGATGTGCCAAAGATCTAACTTGTTTTTGTAGAGCAAACCAAATGCCACCAAATACTTAAAAATAGTTGAAATGCATAGTGTGGTTTTAGTGGTTTCTACATATGCATGAATTTCCACTTGCACTTTGTGATAATTCATAAGGAACTTGTTATCCACGTTTTCCACTTACTTTGACTTGACTCATGGCAGAACAAAGAAAGTACATCAGCTAAAAAACATGAACAAAGTTGTTCTGATCACCACTGGAGCTCATTAGGGATAAGGCTGCAACAGAAAGCATCTATTCAATTATCTACTAAGGCATTAAGGTTTCCATTTCCTGATCGACAGAACATAGACAGAAGACTGGTGAACGGCAAAAGACTGGTGAACAGCAATGTGAACCTGCAGATGCCTCAGTAGAATACCTTATAGGATCTTCTAAAGACCATGTATGTTAGTATTCTGCAAACACACCAGTTGCAGACACTTTTATACAGGACTAGCTCATGGAGAGATCTTGTCAACTTTGATTAAATTGTCAAGTTCATTGTGTTATTTCTTATAATAGAAATTTCTTATTCTCACTGAAATAGAGCAATCCATTTTTTGTTCTATTTCACTAATAATTAAAATGAAATTACTTAGACCAGATTTCACAAATATTTCTCAAAAAGCTTTCCTTTTGTCGTGCACAAAGAGGAGAGAATAGCAAACAAGATCAACTGTTGTCATGGTAACGTCATGCCCCAGCAGGTGAAAAACTCAGTCCTGTGGCACTAAAAAAGGATGAAATGTACTGAACCTAAACATAACATCAACTAAAGCTCAACAAGCTAAATGTTTTTTCATAGATTGGTATATTTTTAAGCAACATATTTAGAGAGGCAAATGTTAAAAAAAAATGTGAACTCCGGTGACATTAGTAATCATTCAATTGTCTCAATTTTATTAGGAAGAAATGTATATTGATATGTTGCATAAATTTGGAAATCTCTATGCAAAGTTTATCACCATTTTTAAAAATTATAAGTGACTTGAAAACAGAAGATAATTTTTCTTTTCGAGACATATGCTGAATGATTTTAAGTGCTAGATGCCAGAAGCATCATTCAAAAACAGCTCTTCATGCTCCAGAAGTTCAGTTTTCAGAACAGGTAATATTACAGCCTTCAAGTAAGACTGTACAATCAATTTTCATCTTCTGTTAAGCTAAAATGGTATATATAAACACTAAACAGATTTATGAGTTAACCAAAACAAAGTACTATGGGCCACTGCTTTCCTTGTGTGATTCTTTAAGAAAAGCTGTACAAAACTGTACGTTGGTCCTTCTATGGTCCAACCAAATTTTCCCTAACTATAAAGTTTTCTACAAGTAAGTGCCCACCTCAAAACACTGAATTACCATTTACAGAGATCAGAACAACACTTTGCATTCCTTCCTTAGGGAGAACAAACATGCAGGTAAGTCACAAAGCTTTCTTTTCATCTTCAGGGCTCTCAAACAATGGGAAATCACCATGTATCATATTCTATTAATTAAAGCTATTTTCAAACCCTTTTCAACAAAATTTGAAAACTAGAAATAAATGGAACTGTATGGGATTTCTTACATAACACAACATTAAATCTGAAAGGGCTACATAGTTTGTTCTAAACAATACAGATGTAATTTTCTCCATCCATTTAGCAAATGTAATGATTTTAACAAAGCTTAATTGTTTTACTATGTGTGTATTTACAGGTATGAAAACTTAAACATACTATTTTTCTAAGGATTCTCAGGAAAAATGCATCACAAAACAATGAGTTTAAACAGTCTGCCAGTCAGAATTTGAAATTTATTCATAACTCACAGTCCTTGGGCAAGCAATGAGTGAACTGTGCATTCATACTTCCTAAGCACCAAAATAGAGAAGCTGGCTCTATCACCTAACTAAAGCAATGTTGTTTGCTATCCTTCTACTCAATATCCTACAAAGTCCTGTCACAAGGACATCAAGGAGAAATACAATAGCTAGCAAATATTAGAATTCACCAAAAAATTATTATTTTTTAAAAATAATATGTCATTATTTTATTACTTGAACTTTAGTTCAACCTTGAATGTCAGTAATGTACCAAACTTCGTATCAGACACTACCCAATTAGAAGAAAGTCCGTACATAAATATATTATGTTTTATTTTTTAAAGCATAAGACAAAAGAAAGGTCAGAATCAAGTCTAATTAATATATAACTTGGAGGCAAGAAATCCTCTGCATGCAGAAAAAAGGAAAGTAGCTTTACAGTTTTTAAACAGTGACTGCTCGAAGACACTTTACAGCTTGGAGTTACAAAAATGGTTATTAGACAAAGTGCAAATGAAGAGGATGGGAGCAGTATCTCCTTGAGAATAATACTTACATATATTGATAAACATACATGCTGAGGATGTCAATAGTTTGTACAGCAAGCCCTGGAGAAATACATCATATGTGTTTTCACAAAGAGAAACTCAGTAATTAAGACCAAAAAGTGTTTGTTGATTTTGGATTCTCTGCTGGTCGTAGCCATCCCTCAAAACCTGGGGCAGTCACCAGCAATGAACACTTTGGAAATGTGGTCTTAGATTATTTGACTGGCACTGAACAGCAATATGTAAGCAGAGTCAGAGACTATTACTAACACAAAAATCCTCGTGTGTATCACATTCTACACAAACATACAAATATTTAAGCCTTTATGAACTACCACAACATTTTATTTTGCTGTCATAAATCTACTCTACATATCTATAGTTTGTAAGGACAATTTTCCAGGCATTTTTGAAGAGAGCAGAACATAGACAAAATACTCTGTGTTAACATATCATAAGAAACAACACAAAATATAAACAATGTATTTGCCATGTTACTTTTCCTTATCTTCTCTTTCCGAAATATAATCAATACTGCCAGGAAGATACTTATATACTATTCTGCTTAGTATAAAATCAAAAGAAAACTAAATCACCAAGGCCCTAATTCAGGCAAGGAACTAACTGCTTAACAGAAGTGGAATATTGAAGCAATTTATCCAAACCCCCTAGTATTTTCCCCTTCATTAAACTCTGACACAAATCCAAACAGAGACCTGACTGCTTTCAACAGGGTAGAAAAATCATCAGCTAGAAATCTGCATTAAAGTTGCAATCAGACTTATTTCTTTGCTTCTTAGCAAACATATTATTTGGAATCTCCAATTAATCTTAAATTTGCTTCAACATGACTAATTAGGTGTATATTACCCTTAGTTTTAAACCATTAATTATTTCGTTACTTAGAGTTACACGTGGTAGCAATGAAATGTATTTCACCCCCACTTACTCAGAAAGCAGTCCTGTACATATGCAACTGCATCCATCTTCCCTCCTTAATGACACAGGCAAACAGAACGAGTCAGAGTTTCTTTCTGCTCATTCAATCTGTACCGCATCATACTCTTAAAATTAATCTTCCTTACTAGCTGAAGCTGACCTTTTAGCCACTGCCTGGAAAGAGAACATCACTCCCCTGGGGGCTGTTCGAGGGGAGGGCCTTCTTGCGCCTGACACCTCGCAGCCACCACATGAGATGAGGTAAAAGCACATTAGAACGGGTAATTTGGTAAGGTATGATTAGTATTATTTATACAAGGAAAGCTGGCAAGCCGTGCTCAGCTTCTTGCTTCCTTAAGTACCTGAGGCAAGGAAGCTCTTTGTGATCTGTAACATCAGTAAATATTTACATTTTGGTTTATTCTTTAAAAGTCAATAATTAACTGCTTGAGGCTGAACAGAAATATTCTGTAAGCTTTCATGCAGTTTCTGCATCCAGCTTGCTATTACTATATCCCTGAACTAGACCAGGACATTCTGGGACTTAAGGTATTTGTATGCATTTAAATAACCAAAGTTTATTCATAGTTGTTTCCAAGATAAAACCTTGACACATTAGGGAAGCACAGAGTTTATGCTTTTGCTACTTGCTCATTTATTAAATGAGATGTGTAAAATAGTTACAGAGACTGCAAAAGGATTTTACCTTCTGTCACTCAAAACAATCTGAGCACTAGAAAATTCAATTTCTCTTTGCCCATAAAACCTTTTTAATATAAGCGTGCAGTACTTATATCTTGAATAGAGCTTTGAAAAATCTCTTTCTTGCTGTCACTTCATATTAAATTCACACTATTTTATGTCCTCCTTAAAAACATACATAATCTTTGTTGTTGTGATTTGTACATTTGCTGATGTTTTATATTAAAAATATAAACAACCTGAAAACAGCTCCTAAGTCTGAAAACCATCAAGGAAACCAACCAGGAAGAGTCTAATCAGAGCACAGAATTCATCTTCTGCATAAAATACCAGCTGATTAACAAATAATCTTACTTAAGGAGGGAAATGAAAAGGGGAGGAACAACAATGCAGAATATTTCTTTGTGAACGGACTGAAAATAAATCTTGACTTGACTAATATATAGAGGGGAAATTAAAAACAAAATTAAACTCTGGACAGTGAAAATAACCCTACACAAGGAAATCTCTGAAAATGGTGGGACAATGTAAAGGATTACTACTACTACTGGAATATAGTATTCCACTTCACAGAATTAAGTGTTGAAAATTTCTCATGCTGAATTAAAGATCAAAAAGAAAATAATTCCAATGCTAATAATATTTAGCTTTAGGGCTTGTCGTATTTAATTTTTTCAGTTCATAAAAATCAATTGTTGTGGCAGATACAAATTTAAAGCTCAGTGGAAGTTTCAGAAAAGGCTTTGAGGATAGAAAAAAAAGAAAGATGAATACCGAAAAGCACTGGTCACAAAGAATATCTTATTTTCTCTATTTCAAATTGCTACTCACCAAAACAAAAAAAAAATCTCCTACATTTATGGATTAAAAAACTTACTTCTAAATGAATTAGGACTTTAATCTCCCAGTACTCTAACTGAAGGATACTGCCAACTAGTATATGCTAACAAATATAGTTCAAACACTAGCTTCTGGGCTTCCTCTTGTGACATAAATTAGGATGTCTTTAATGGTAACATTCTCCATGCCTGCATTTGAATGGTTCTTATCTGAACAATACCTTCATTCAGCTATCATTCAGCTTTAGTCTAGAAACCTCAAAACTACTAAGGTTTTTCAGCAGACTCTATCAACATTGACCAACTGATCAAACAAGGTTTAATTGATCATAATTTTTTTAAAATAATTTAAAATTTTAAATAACTGATGGAATACATATCTCTGATCTGGTTTGAGCCACTGAAGAGCTTTTAAAGTAACTCAAAGACTATACACCCTGGACCAATAGGCTGGTGTCCAAGTTTATCTCAAGTTCTAAGCAAGTACAAGGCCAGTTAAATAGATTAATGAAATCATTACTCTGTTTAATAAGGGATACAATTTGGTATAAAACCTAGTGTGTTAGGATTGCAATCAATACCAGAAATAATAAGACCAACTCATTGTACTGTCTACTTCACCAATTTTCTTTTTCTTTCCATTCACAGACATACAAAAGGACAAGCTCATTTTGAAAAACACCTACAGTAATATACGCCATCCCAAAACCTGAAAGAAAATTAATTCCATTTACATTCTAGGAAGACGTAGATTAGTTCAAATTTCATTTCACCTGAACTTATTTTCACTTCACAGTTTCTGATCCTCCCATGCTGTGCATTATCAGTGCAATTGAAGAAAAAAAAAAAAGAACAACAGAAATAATTTATCTTTATTTATTAAAGATAAAATTTGTTTGCCGTGTGTTTCTTAAAACTATCAAAATTATGTTTTCTTATGAATCATCAACTGAAAAAATAGAGAAAAGATTATATTTAATTAAAATAAGCCTCATGTTTCATCTTTGGATAGCAACCTCCAAAGCCATACACAGACAATATCAGCATAATTTCTAAACTCTCCCAACTCATCAATTAAAAACAAACCTACAGCTGAAAATCTATTCATAAAGTAAGAAATGGGTCTCTTGCAAGGTAATTATAATTCTCTATGCAAAACAAATCCTTGGAGAACATTTAAAAACTACACAAAAATTTCCAGCACTTTAGACACTTGAGACTAGATACTGTCAACTGTACTTTTACCTGTCTGTTATGAATTTCATTAACATATATTTTTTACTCATATTGAAGTAATTTTAAATTATTGCTTTTTTTTCCCCCCTGATCTATTTATTTGTAACAAGCTATGCTAAGAAATCTTCTGTCCTCAAGCAAACTAATTAACTCTAATAAAGCCAAAAGAAATTAGTTTTGGTTAAATATTAACAGATAACAAATTTAAGTGATGCTTCTGAAATTCAAAACAGAAGGTTAATCAAAGGGGAGATTCAATTTATCTCCCATTGTGAATAAAGATTTTGAAATTGGGCAGCATTTTTAGGCACATGAAGAACAGAAAAAGACAATGAGAATGTATGTGTTCATATGATGGCTACCAGGAAACCTCAGGAAAAATAAAAGTAGACCACAAGATAGCAGGGAATATTCAAAAGAACATAGCTTAGCTGTATTTCTGAACACACTAATTCAATAGTATCAATAATATTAGCTGAAGATTAACTCTGCCGCTACGCTTCCAAGGGACACTGCATGGTGTCTCATCCTCCCCTTTAACACAGAAATAAAGGCAGCTAGCTACCCTCTGCATTTTTAAAGCAGACTATGATAATAGTTATGCACGCATTTTAAATGTTGTAGTGTAGGGACATCAAATGCAAATGACGCCAAGCTTTTTCTCTTCTTGAGATCTAGATGAAATCTCATCATAGTGACTCTAGGTTTAAATGAAGTTGAGCATCACTGAATTCTCTCTGATATGGGTATCAGCAAAGTGAAGAATGAAACTGAAAATTAAAGATAGCTTCAGATGGCTGCACATTTATGAAGTTTTCTAAAACATACATTTCATATCACTGATTCATTATCCACTGAAGAATGACACCTGCCTGCAAAAAGGTGATTACCAGAGATCACTGAGATACCAGAGATCAGATGTCTTGACAGATCCCCCTGCTCCAGTGACAATCAAAATGTCTGTCATTCTCACAGGCATAATAGCACATAAAAGATTAATAGTTCTCCTAGATTTCCTAATGCAGAATATGTATCTCCAGAACTGCTATTTAAGGTATTTCCATTGCCTGTAGCACTAAACTAACTTCTCTTTTCACAAAAACATTTTGACAGGAATGTACATCTACGAGAACCATTTCTTAGCACCTCATTGCAAATGATATCTACGTTTGCGAGGAGGCTGCCTTTTGGTGAACTATCATTTCAGTATTAGTGTGCATTTTAAATGGAGGAACCATGACTATGGAAAATCTGATGTAAATATGTGAAAAACATGGGCTTACTCTTGTGACCTACTGAAGGAAAAGCAGTGGCTAAACATAGTGCTTTTGATCAAATGTTTTACATTTCATCATATATATTCAGTCTGGATTTAAAACTCCAACCCTTCATAGGTAAACTACTAATTTCAGAGAGTACCTGATAGGTACTCATAGGTACACTACTTATTTCAGAGAGATTTCAGAGAGTTACCAGTCTCACAGACAGAGGCTCTCAAGAACACACATTATTTATTTTCCTGCATCCATGAGTCTTAAGAATTTCTGAGCCTAAACTACCATAAGCACAGCAAACAGGAAGGTAGAGTTTCATTCGTTCCATTTCCATGCGTGTAAGAAAACTTGCTAACATTTTCAGTTGCCAAAAAGTTCTTCCACAATGCTGATGTGCTTTTTTTATCTATATACAAAACAAAGAACCCATGATAGAAGGCAATTTCCACATACAAAACCAAAGTCTGCACTGGTTTACTCTTCTGTATAATCTTCACTTATTTCAGGTTATTTCATACTGTTATCTAGGGCGCAGTTTGTCCCACTACAGCACTGTGGTAACAGAAAGTGCCGTTTACAGTCTGAACAGCCCACTTTTTAATGTTCTGACTACCAGTCCCTTCCCCCAGAAAACTGAGTTATGGAGAGAGGAGTATGTATGCTTACGTACACGTGCCAACCTATATTCACACACATGTGCTTCACTCCAAAAATCAACTACAATGAAAGTCAGCAACCTGCCGATGCCAGAGTTTTTATAGATTAGACTTTAAAGACCGCTGCTAGGCAAATCAAAAAGAAAATGCCAGACATAAAGAATTGTTGCATGTCTTATCTTTTGACTGCCAAAACATAGCCCAGACAGCTGATCAGCTCTGAAACCACCTATCCTTCTTATCCAAAGGAACCCACAATTTAGCTGTTTCTTTAAAAGTCTCTGTTACTCTGACAGTCAGCCTACCTTTCACCTCATTAAAGGATAACTTTGAACACTCCTGCCAATTCTTTCTCTCCTCTATTGTCAGTTTGGTATGAAGAAGCCTAGCTGATAGAAATCAGGGATGAAAACTGCGTTTAGGAATGCAAACTCAAATTTCATAATAAACTACTGTTTTCCTACTTGCAAAGACTAGCACCATTAATGCGAGTGTGAAATCTTGTGTAAGCATTTTATTTTTCCAGAAGCTAGAAAAAGATGAATTGCCTTTTTGTGTATGTCCTGACTTTTGTTAAAAAAACCTAAAATACGGGAGACAAGAAAAACATGATCAGAGATGGCAGGTCTCTCAAGATAATACCCAAATGATATTTTTATCAATTTGAAGATCTGCCTTTACATGTACGGTCACAGGACAGTCACAGTCACATACTGAAAATCAGGTGAACCTCAGCAACATAAAACTATGTGTCTTTAAAGGACGTGACATACCCAGTAGTAAAGTAACACTGAAAAGAGGGCCTCTTCGTGGCAGAGCTAGGGAAACAGGAGGTGGTAAACAAGGGAAAAAAAAAGTCATACCAGCTTAAAGCATACCATGGAGTTTGCAATTAAAGCAATTTTGTGAAAAACTAACAACAATTATGTTGTAAAATACATCATAGGCAAAATTCAAACACCTGTCTCTACCTGCACGACGAAACGCATATGCTTTCCCTCTCTCTCCATGAAAGGCTCCATGAGTACAGGAGGTGAATACAGGACCTAGCATTTAATATATCATTTACCTCAACAGCAATGACAGTGTTTTGACTTTCTTCTGAATTTGCACAGCCCCTCACTAATGATCCTTTCCCTCCATTAGTGGTTTACTGTTCTATTTTGTAAGCTTTCAGCAAATTAACACTAAATTGAATTCCATAGAAAAAGATGTTACAGGCTTTCTCCCCCATGCCTGCTTTAATCACATTTTCTTCTCCTTCAATTTACCCTACATTTAATGGTGGAAATTATTTTAAAGATTGATTTCTGATGATTATGCTTATTATAGTTCAGAGAATTAGTCTTCCTGTCTATCTTTGGCTAAATCTCAAAGAAAAGATTTGATCTGGAACAACTTGTGAAGGCCAAAAGTGGTATTTACACAAAAGAGGATTTCTCTTCCCTTCTATTTCTCCTTTACAGCACTACACCCAGTGTGTGGCAGAAGGCATGAAGTCCTCACATATTTCCTTCTTTCACAAATAATACTAGCAAATGGTGGAGAATGGACAGAAGAGCTAGAAATAGATCAGTATCATTCATTTGAATTAGATGTAGAATAAATTCTTCTCATTATGGACAAGCAATCTACCTATGGCCAAGCCTACATATGAAGACATTCCCTTACTGTTTTAAAGTTCTCTGAAATTCTTTCAAGAAAAGAAAACTACTATTTATTGGCAGTATGTCATGAATATAACCTTCCTTTTTAAAAAAAAAAAAATTCTCCATATAAAACCCTTGCTTTTTAAATCCCTATGCTTCAAATTGTTTGAAGTATGATAGGAGATTATCTGCTTAATCCATTTCTTTCACTGAGGCATTTCAGAATTCATAGAGCTATGCAAAGTTTAGTTCTCATTAACAGAGCAGTGAAGCTCTTCACAAAGCAGAAAATGAGTCGGGAGAAAAAATATACAGCGTTAGGGCGGTATTTTTTTTAAAAAAAAGCGTAGTGGAATTGAACTACAAGGGAGAAATGGTGAGTTACCATCTCTTATTGACACTGTAACTAGCTAGAGAATCCATGCTTCCTTTCTCCTTTTATTTTCTGCTGAAAAGGCAGCAGCTGAAGAAAGCTTGTTAACTCAATTTCTTCAAACTTGTGATTCGTTTCAGTCCTTGTCAAAATGCAAACTGCCACTTGATTAAGAGCTTGACCAAATGAAAACTGCTGCAGCCCTCAAATACTCAGATGATGCTTTATTTACCCAGAGGAAATGAAACCCACTGCCAGCGTGTTTTGTATTCAGTTTTCACGCCTGATGATCAGAATCTGGGCCCTTCCTTTACTGTTTTCAGCATAATTCAGCATGATTCAGTCCTGGTGGTGCCAAGACTATATCACCTTAAATGGGCTTTAACTACAGAATTAACCAAATGACTTAACATCACTTTATTCTTTCTTTGAGAATGACTGGATTTAAGTTAATGCTGTCTCCTTAACTCAGTCTCTTCACTCAACATTGCTAGCTGAACCACATGTAGAAAATGAAAGAGCAGTTCTCCCTGGGGGTCCCAAATTGTCCACAATAGTGATACATTTCTGCAGATTAAAGATGACAAATTGAATGTTATGGCATTCCAGATCTCTGCCACATAAAACCTGAAAATCCTTGTCCTGTTCTCATAGAAAGCTGGAAACCAATCCAAATTTTGAACATTTTTTTTTCTCAGCTGGATTGTCAAATGGCATTATTTCTTCTTATGTGCAAAATGTGTGTTGAAAGTTGCTCAAATGCCAAAATGTGTCTAATCCTGCTATACTATGGTAGAGAATAATTTCTAAATTTAGGAAGTAATTGCTTTGCTGTCCAGTGAAATGTACACTAAAAATATAATCTCCTCTAATCAAGCCCTCATTTTAAACACCAATTCAGACTTCAGGGAACACAAGCACTAAACCTTTGGAAAAAATGTAGCTGCACAGTTCCATTGCTGCAGTTCACTGTTTTCATCGGTGCTTGCTCTGTATCACCACACAATCAAAATAACAATATTCAGTGCTTAGATGTCATCCAGTACATAGTTACAAAGCGCTTTGCAAATAAAACTATACAGTTCTCTTGGGTAATAATCCTTTACATGGAGGATTTTGATTTCCCAGTTGTGGTTTTATTAGAATCCGCAACAAAAACTTGACGTTTCAAACTTCTTTGTGTAAATGAAAGGAAGGAAAGATTATTGTTTTAAATACAATCTACCTGACAGACACTGCTGCCCTAGAGCAGTTCCTTGCCAGCTTGAATCTTGGGAGCACTATGTCTCTGATTTCAGGACTTTCAGAGAACTGAATTCTTAGCTTCTAAAATCTGAAAGAGACCAGTGTGAACAACCAAGCAAACAAGCTGGCAACAGAATAGTTTGCCATCTGCCAATTTAAATTACTCTTTCAGTAGCCCTAAAATGTGGATTTCAAATACATTACCAAATCCCCAACCAGCTAACTAGTATCATTCCTGATTTTAAGGAATTATCAGCAATGGTCTATGTGCATTTCTCATGTACAGGTTTTAGCTTCACAGATGTTTGATATTCTATGAATGAATACAGAATAAAAGATCCAATGACGGACACATTCCACATTTAAACTATGGTTTTACAATTCACAGAACTGAGCACCAATTCCACTAGGGGGAAAAAAAAGGCAAACCAAAAACCCCAGAGACCAAATTTCCAATAAATTTTCATAAGTATTCAAAAAGAATCAAGGTGAAACCTGAATGACTGCACAGACCAGCCCGCGAAGTGAAATCCTGGAAAAATTAAAGAGAGAAAGAAGGGTGTCCCACCAACCAGTGATAAGCAGAAGCCTCTGTGGAAAGTACAGCAAACCCCCAAAGTACTTTGTCACCTTCAACTCCCGCCAGGTTAGGGGAAGTGGAGGAAATTCAGTCCTATTCATAATGGTGTGCATATGCATAAGCTCCTGTCTCCTGCAATAAACCCCTCAGCAGATTCAATCACCTTGCTAGCCACTGGCAAGACATGACCCTGCTTTATACATGGGCAAGTTTTCAAAGGCAAAATGCTTTTTAACTGCTTTTGAGGTGTTGATGCATTCTCATTGAACATGGGAAAACTATTAACTAACATACGGAAGAAAACCTGCAAGTCACCAGCTGAGTCCTGCAGATTCAGAAATTCACTGTTGTTTACTAGGATGATCATCTGCTATGGCAGTAAAATGTCAGGACAGATTAGAATAGTAGCATTTACACTTTCAGTGAGAACTCTTACTGTGTTGGACCAGAGCTTTAAACATAGTATATAATTTGTAGGTCTGTGTGACTATATACGTACAATCTGATCTTGTAAGTCTAGGCCACACACTACCATACATAAGTATCAAGGATATGACAAACATCTATCAAAATTATCTTCTTTGATCTTTCCTGTTTATCATGAAACTGCATTCATTTAAATACTATTACTACAGCAGTATAAAATGTCACAGATCAAGCCTTTGTAGAACTCTACATTTTTTTTTAAATTTTGAATTGATTCTATTTCAGTTCATGGCCAATGTAAATATGAGTATTACCAAAATGATCCATAGAAAATAAAACCCACTATACACAGTAATTTTGTGTTAGGGAGTTCAACAGATGTCACAAATTGTCCTGGTTTTGGCTGCGATAGAGTTAATTTTCTTCGTAGTAGCTAGTACAGTGCTGTGTTTTGGATTTAGTTTGACAATAATGTTGATAACACACCAATGTTTTAGTTGTTGCTAAGTAGTGCTTATCCTAAATTAAGGATTTTTTAATTTCCCGTGCTCTGCCAGCGAGGAGGTGCACAAGAAGCTGGAAGGGAGCATGGCCAGGACAGCCAACCCCAACTAGCCAAAGGGCTATTCCACACCACGGGACGTCACGCTCAGTATAGAACCTGGGGGGGTTGGCTGGGGGCAGATCGCTGCTCGGGCATCGGTCAGTGGTGGTGAGCAATGGCATTGTGCAGCACTTCTCTTTCTTGGGTTTTATTTCTCTCTCTTTTTGTTATCTTCCTTTTCATTATAATGATTATTAATATATTTTGTTATTATTGTTATTATTATGTTTTATTTTCCTTATTAAACTGTTTTTATCTCAAGCCACGAGTTTGGGTTTTTTTCCAATTCCTCTCCATGTCCCACTGGGAGGGGAGGAGTGAGCGAGCAGCTGCGTGGTGCTTAGCTGCTGGCTGGGCTTAAACCACAACACATATAAATACAAGAAAACACATTCAACAAAAGCAGATATGATTACACTTCCTCTTAACCTTATGTTTCCTTATGTCTTAACCTTATGTAACCTTATGTCTCTCTTCATTAGCACCCCCAAAAGAATCATGCAGTTGATTTCATCTCATTTGCCAAACTATCCACTTTTTTCATACATTTTAGTAGAGAAGAAAAAGTGGAAATCACTCAGTACACTGCAAACTTCAGGCCACTAACTTGACAGAAACCCCTAACTCGCTTCCTCTGAATCTTTCTCTTTTTCTCAGTTTAAATAATAGATAATACCCATGTAACTTGAAGTAAGCTCTTTTCTTCAGTACTCACTGTTTTCAAAATTTACCAATATTGTTATCTGACTGTAGACTAGAGAATCAGTATGTACAAACAACCCAAGGCTACATAATCATGTGTCCACCATAACTATAATAGCTATGCAAAACTCTTAACATGTCAAATTCCTGTTCAGTACTGGGATATATAAAGCGTTATTTTTAGATATAAAATCCTGTGATAAATAAAGTAGTTAGAACTGGTTTAGACCATTTTTGTTTAGGATCTGCTGGACTTCTGGGGTTTGGCTTTTTTTGTTTTGTTTTTGTTTTGAGCTCCTGAGTTTCTTTTAACTATACTAAAAAGTTTGTATATTAGAATCTACCTAAAAACCGTTCAAGTGTCATTCATCTGCATTAAGCCCAGTCCACTACAAATAGTAAATCCTGAAAAGAACAGATCTTTAATTTGGTCATTAGTATGTGCCTAAAACTTCCTACCAGATGGATGCAATCATTTCTTTTTTCTTCCTCAGTTTTGGGGGATTGCTCTAATCTTATCTGACTGAAATTCATTCTAAAATAGAGAGAAAGAGAGAAGGGCAAAGAATAACAGAGTAACAAATACTGCCTCACTCAGGATAAATAATCACAAAAGCAGCAGAATTGGAAAGCTCTTACTCCATACAAAGTGTTTGAGAGGCAACACACAAAGGATTAAGGTGAAAAAAGCATTTGCAGATTTAGCAATTTTTGATAGAAGGGGCAGTTAACCAGAGGTCTTTGCTATCATACAACTTCACCTTAATCATCCACAAGACAACCTTTCTCTGATTCAAAGCAGATTCCCCCTACAGACTGAATTTGGCATTGAGAAGGATTCTCAGCCTGATTTGGTATAGCTTCTCAGTTTGCCAGCAAGACAAGGTACATCACGTAGCTCCCATGAAATTTAATCCAGAGCTTGAAGTCTCACTATTGCTCTCAATAATCTCTGGTAGTCTGGGATCTAATAATTTAATTTCTACGGCATTAGAACTCTGTCTTTCTGGTATACTGCAGTTTCGTGACACTGCAGAGGAGTCCACAAGTGAAACTAGACAGGAATTCAGTATTGAAAGAAAAAGTGAAACATCCATCTTTGTTCTTGGAAATTTTTTCATGAGACTTTATCTGAATCCTCAGAAATAAGAATCTTTATGATCTTTAAAACCTCCTGTATTCTAAAAATCTAAAGATGAGGATGGTGATGGATTTTTGAAGATTATGCAAGATATGGCCCCAACTTCCTAATTAAATAAGATACAAAATCTCTTATATTTTCAAAAACATGAACAAAACCCCAAAGTGCTGGTACACTTGTAACACAGAAATGAAGGGTAGGTTAGGTAACATGGGTAGGTTACTGTGACATGAAGGGTAGGTTACTGTGACATGAAATTCACTGCTCTTTAATCAGTGACGCTTCAAAAGAACAGATAGTATAAGAGTAGTAGAGGGATTTTCCTATTTTTCTGAAAAAGCTTTATTACACATACTCAGTGTGTCTACACTATACAGTGCCAGGCAGATAGATAGGCACAGAATGGCTTCTCTTTTCCACTGGGTGAGCTAGGAGAACAGGGCTTCTAAAAATAATTTGTTTTGTTCAGCAATAGCTTTCGTCATTATTCTTTTCGCTATTCTTGCAGTCTGTGAGGAAAGCTAATTTTTCTTCACAGATCTCTGCATGTGTTCTAACAACTCAACCCAGGGTCTGATTTTTCAGCCTGTTTAGGAAGCAGAAGAGGCATTTGCAGGGTGGGAGACATTAATGTCACTCAAATCAAACCTGCTTGAGAACTTTTATTGCCATATTCTAAAGAAAAGATTCAAGCCAAGAATTGTGGGGGAAGAAAACGGGGAAGAAAAATATTAAAGATGTTGTTCACTAGCAGAAATAACCAGCTCACTTTTATTCACTAACTTGATGTTTGCAACTGAAAAAAAAATGAACACTCTCTGTTTCTTCTAAGGCACGACTTAAAGTGCAATCTAGTTATACAGAGTAGTCATTCCTATCAAATGCCTGTACCTTTCATTCCACTAATGGGCCGAGACTATGGACCAGCAACACCTTCCCACAGGGTGAACCACCACTCTCTTGACAAAACCTACACGTTCATTTGCTACTTAATGGAACAGCCCATCCCTACCCGCTGGCTTCTTTATGATCATCCGATTCACAGTTGGATCAGATCTCTGCAACTGCTGACTGGGACACAAGCCCCCTTCTCCTTCACTGACAGACGCTCTTAGAACTACGAAGTTTGGAGAAGGACATGACTGATGGAAACCAGATGGAGAAGTCAGCTACATGCCCAGAGGACTTCTAATGATTCACAGATCACAGTTGGCAACTTGGCCTTGGAAAATTATAATAAACACATTAGTACAGGGCTTCCGTAGCTTCTTATTTCAACAGTATTTTAGAACTGTGGAATTTTTTCTTTAATATAAATTTAATTTTTGTACCAATTATCCATTAATACAGGGTTCCCAAACATCACGTGTACTATTTGCAGTATACAAGCAAAACTAAGCCATTTAAATACATTTTCAGATAACTCAGAATATTTTATTATTCAAGTTGAAACAGTTATTTTGAATTTGCCAGAACAAAAATTTGAAAAAGCTTCTGCTTTTCATCAAAGTCACCATCATACTTTTCTTCAGTATTGACTGAATAATTACTTTAAATAAGTCCAAAGTGTGTAAATCAGAATCTGCAAATGAAATTTGGCACCAAACTCAAACACCATCAGATTTCACCAAACACTGTCAACTTGAAATGACTAAACACTTTTTGGATTTTTTTTTTTTTTCTATTTGTTAGCTCTATCAAACCCTTCCTTCTGACAAGAATTCACAGAAAATTCTGACATTATCAAATCTATGCTTTCTGTAAGAGGAACTGCAATCCAAAAATATCTAGTGTGCTAAAGCACAGATGACTTATGCATCACCCAAGACAGCAAGATTAAAATCCTGACTGGTTTCAAATGGTTAATATTGACCCTGAAGAAAAAGGGCTTCCCTCCCTATAATATTAGGTAAAATACCACACCTACCTAACACCCTGTGGTGTTCAGCTACTTAGACATGGGTTACCAAAATTTTTACAGTGCTTTCCTGACTATTTTTTTTAGCTTACTAAAAATGGTGCTTCTTTTTCCCAGAGGTAGAGATTTCCCAATCACACTTGAGGGGTTGTCTTGGTTTTAAACTTAATTATATGGTAATGTGCTAAAAATGCTGTTACATGGGAGGACTGCAGTCTTATTCATTTTATAGATAAGGATACAGTCCTATTTCAGGAAAATTATTTCCAGAATCTGAATAGTTGAAATCTTGTAGGTCCCAGCTCATCTGTCAATCTAATTTGGTTCACGTGACAAGATGATGCAAGACTAGATCCAAGAAACAGAACTGAAATTGAAGTCCAAAATTTAAGTTAGAAAAACCCACAAAACAAAATAACCCCTACTGACACAGCAGCAAAGGGGAATGGGGTGGGGAAAATTTTCTGTATTGGTGATGTTCTGCAAAAGCAGTTTTCTTCCCCTCAGTTATCTGCCAAAGAGAAACATATAAATTGCAGTTCACAGAAAGTAACTAGCAAAGACAAGCATTTGATTCACCAAATTTTCTGTTCTCTAAATCACGATGTACAAGTCTCTAGCTCTGAAGCTGGCAAAGGTTTCATTGCAGACATAAAAGCAGACGGAATTTACATGGCATGCAGACATTGCAAGGACATGAGAAATCCAGGCAGATTTCTGAACTAATTTCCATCATTTCCCTTTAGTAAGTGAAGAGCTATGACAGCATTTTTCTCTTTCAAGGTAATGCTTAGCTGCATTGCAAAATGTAAACTATCTTACTAAATGAACGAGCTGAGGTTTCAGTAGAATATATATGTGGTTGGTTCAGAAGCCTGAAATAATTCAGTAAGAATCAATTTTTTCCTTTATATTAACTGTTTCTTCAAAATACTGCCCAGACCAGTAGAGATCTTTGAGTCCTCTCCCACCACCACAAAGGAAGTACACGGAAAGGTATGACCCAAAGGCCCTTCCCCAGTCTATAAGCTCCAACACCAAGGACTCTGTAGGAGCAGTGGAGGAGAATGGGTCGCAGAACTCTTTTAAACAATTCTGTTCAGAAAATCAGAGTAAACACTCTTTCTTTTCCAATTGCCTTCCACAACTGATGACTATCAAGTGATTTTTCATTCATTTGGAATAATAGAAGCAGTTACAGCCTGGAACAATCCAACTCCAGTGATACTTCGTAAGACAGTGGCCAAGTAAACCAGAAACATGGTAAATCACCCATTTTCATTCTCAGTGAAACTTCTCTTACTGATTGATCAGTGCTGCTATTTAACATCACTTTCTGGAAGTGGTTAAAGAGCCAGTGATTTGCCATTGACACTTGTGACAACATTCCTGCTTACAAACCTAATCTGAAGAAGACTCTTCCACAGCTCTATGAACTCATACAACAGAAATGCATAAGCCACACATCAGATCACCCATTCTTCCTTATCAGAGAAGCCAAATTTACTTCTGTCCTAGAGAAGTTGTCTCAATCTTACTTACAAACTGCTTCCAGAATCTGAAATTTTAGAAAATATCTGGAGTAGTAAATAAAGTAAAATTCACATTTTTATAAAACTTTGGACCTTTGGACTGCAGTGACAGTCAGCATGTTGATTCTGGAACTGATGTCAGTGTGCTTGGAGAACGTTTGCACTACAGGAATTCCCGGATCAAAGTGCTAACCTTAGTATGGGTGGTATTGCAGCCTGCAGGCCTGTTCAGTTTTTTGAACCAAGCAACTGCAGTAAATCTGCTGTGAGACAGAGAGGTTTTGAGGAAGAACCTTCTGTGACAGCTGAGATTTTCTTTGGAACACGGCTTAACTCAGTGTTTCTTGGGCACAGATTCATTGTAAGAGACAATGGTGCCAGACAGTGATGTAACAGACAAGCAGTAAGAAGCACTTTTATTCTGTATTGTACCCTTCATACAGTGATTTCAAGGAAATGTAAAAAGATTACATACCTAAGGCTCACATAAGGCCTACGTTTAAAGTATATGCTGAAAGGCTTAGCCATATAAAACACCAGTGCAGTCAAGAAATATGGACTTTAAACTTCTGGTTGGACTACTGTCTGCTACAACTATCTTGATCCATGCAATAATTCTGTTATTCTTGTGTAATCATGCAGCTATGGCTTTTTTATTTACTTATTAATTTATTTTTAGAAAAAGAGAAGAGACATTTTGTTTTCTTAGCTCTTTCATGATTCTTTAGAAAAAGAGATCAAAATTTACTCTTTGCTAGAAATGTAGTATTTACTTCTGACCACTGAGACCTGTAAAATGTGGTTACAGTGTAGGCTTTATGGCCACTACAGAATACATAAAATTTAAAATATTCAGCATGGTTTTTCACAAGTATTCTTTTAATTTGACCTCTCGCTTGGAATCCTGTACATTTGGATTCATGGAAAGAAAAAGCTCCTTCAGAGTACTCTACAGCATGGTGATTATGGAACTCATCAGGGATCATAATTTATAATTTCATTCCAAAACCTCAGCTGAATTCCCAAATTGACAAAATAGGTTATTTCATTTCTACAGGACTTCAGGATGGGAGAAGGCTTTGTTTAATAATGCTTTGGCACTCTAGAAAATCTAGGAGGCATCCATTATTCAGTCCGACAGCCTATAAAAATTACATGACTTTTAACACACTTTTTAATTGCTTTTAATTATTAACATTTACATTGCTCTCAAAATGACAAAGTGTCTCAGCTGGAGACGTGGTTAAATTTTTAATAACACTGAAAAGCAAAGCAACAAATCTCAGACTGTGGATTTTAAACATACACAATATCACATGCATGTGTATTTATAGATATAATATTATCTATATAAATATGTATAAAATTCTATCTCTATATATGCAAAATATATAAATAAAAACATATATATATATTTTCATGCATGTACCCTTAATGAAATCTCATGATCATGCTGTTCAGAAGGGAAAAAAGAGATTACGCTCAGCAGGCTTTTGGGCTCCACAGGCTTGAACAAAAATCAGTGCACAGACTCCTAAGAAGCCTATCTTACCATATCTTTAATTTGTAGAATTTTGACAGTTAGAAGAATGGTGAGGCTACTAGAGATTGTAGTGTCACAGGCTTGCTCACTACATATTTCATAATTCTAATGGAAAGCACTCATTACAAAAAAACTTCACATGAAGTAAATTTTATTCATGTACGAAGTCAGCTATTAATAACCTCGTCCCTTTAAAAGCATTTCTCTCCAAACAACTAGTTTCTTTTTTTTTCTTTTTTTTTTTTTTTTAACTACCCCCTCAAATGTCAAATACCTTGCAATTCCACAATTTTAATTGGCACTGGAGATCATTAAATACATTTATTGCCCAAAACAAATAAGCTGCACCTATGTTCTCTCCTTGTCTCTCTGTGGTTCTCTCTTAGGATTTTTCCCAACTTGCAGTTTAACAACTTACCCAACTTTATATGCTAGATCTTCAAATTAATTCTACCCCTGTTCTGGGTTTATTAACTTTAGAAAGCAGAGGTAGGTTAAGTATAGTAACATTATTTTTTTATTGAACTACAGTTCTTATGATTTTTGCCAGAAAACTTAAATTTTCCTGGTGGTGTCACTATGAGATATCTTTCATTTTATATGACCTGATCATTTCAGGTAAAGCTTATAGACGTGTTCACTACCAAACAAACCTTTTACCTTCTGAAGTTTCCAAACATCTCTTTTCAAAAACTCAGCTCTGTCTGCAATGTTACCCACAAAAGAGTAAATAAGCCACAACACTGCTAAAGCTAATGTCATTAGGTTGCTAAGAGACACCTTGAATATAATTCAGATTGATCCATAGCTAAAGACAGACAGCCAGTAACACTGTTAAAACATCCTCACAGGCTTCTTGTTCCTTCTTTTCTAGAAAATTATTCACACAATTACAAAATAGTTGAAACAATTTTTAAAAGAGTACTAGAACGCAATGAAGATTGTTCCTTCCACTATTCGGATACAGGCACACCCAACTGCTCATGCTCAGTCCTTTCTCTAGGCATCTTTTCCCCCTGGTCACTCACACCATTCTTTCAAAAGGATGTGTCACAATTTTGACCTCCCTCTTGCTATATCGCTTTCCATTTAAGCCCTGGATGAGCCTCAATCCTCTGATAGGAATTTTAGGAGTACGTAAATGAAAGTCAGACTCCCTATGAAAGACTTAAACTAGTTTGGAGAGCTCAAAGTACCCCTGAACTTTTAAGACATTAGAAACTATTCATCATAGGCAAATAACATGGAGAAGCTTGCTTCTCTCTCTAATGAGAATTAGGAGGCATCTTTCCTTAACAAAGGAGTAAGTCTCATATTGTCCAACTTTCAGGTCTTTAAGGAAATGGGAAAGCTATGCAAGAAAAGTAGGAAAACTGAGTTTGTTTCAGAGGAATGGAAAGAGAACAACATTAATACAGTACTAGTAAACAAGGTTCCAGTTTCCTTTTGATACTTCCGAATAAAACCTGCAAACAATACTTCTTGGCTCAAATCCAGATAATAACAAAAACCTTGTGTGACAACCAATGTGCAACTCTATGTGCACCAGAGATGTTCAACCTTCTAGAATCACCTACTGAGTTTGTAAATTTGGGTATAAGGGATTAATTACATAATTGAGAAGTGCCCAGAATACATCTTGCCACTATTATTACTTTTCCTATATTTAGGGGTTTTTTTAACTTTTCTTTTCTACACTGACTTCAGATCAAAGTATTGCCAAATTTGCAAACTAGTCAACATTTTTTACAGAGAGAAATAAGAACAGATTCTCTTACAAATACATTTTTACCAGCTTTCTTTATCTTTTACTTACTCCCCACTTCATAGCCTTGGTTTACATTTCAGAATCTGACAGGAACAGGGCTTATTCCACTAAACCAAATTACAGGTATTAATTAATGGCTCTCGCTTGTTTGCCAGCTCCTGCAAGCAGAAGGGTAGATAAAAATGTATTTACAGCAGAATTTAATTACCCATTTTCAAGCCACTGGCCTCCTGGTAAAAGTCTCCCAATGTAGTGCAGAACAGGACTCGGATTTAGAATTAATTTACTGTCAGCAACGATCTGCAATTTAATGGCTTAATCAAGTTTGCTATGAAATTGGTAGGGAGCTCTGGAGCCTAATATTGCCCCAGAGCCTGCTGTATCTAAAGACAGGTTTCAGAGATCCATAATGTAATCATGGTCCAGCAAATCCAAGATCTCTCTCATATAATCAGGAACTGCCTCTAGCAAGCTTACTGCTCACATTACAAAGTTATAGCTCATGGGTTTGAAGTTCAGTGCATATGTTTGACTCCCTCTTCCAACTAAATCTCCCAAAGAAACTGTACTTGCACGAATACCAAGATCAGCACATAAATACAGGCCAGTGTGTGACTAACATATTCTCTCTTGTCTTTTCAAATCATAATGTAAATATAGAAAACTGTTAATAAAAAAGACAAAAGGATTTAACACACAACTGCTTCTTTTAGCTCTATTCAGAATTTTCCCTACAGTATGATTAAAGTTCTTTCTATAGGAGCACATCTGAAGATGGAAATAAGAGATTAAGACCTTGAAAATCACAGTTGAGATAAAATCAGCTATCAAGTGAGCCTTTTGTTTGTTAAAATTTGGAAATTTAAAAGATCTCAATTACCTTTAAAAATAAAACCAATCCACATTTTCTGCTAGAAGACAACTGATAGAATAATAAAAGTCTAAGTGCTGAAATATAAAATGTTATGCCAGAAATAGGCGGATGAAAACTATTCTCTTGAGCTTTCAAGGCCACATTTTAATGATCTCAGAGGCTCCAACCTTTCAAAAAATATGAATAAGCTTCTCACATGGGGTGTTTAGCTGGGCTGAAATATTCCAAATTCTCTGCAAATTATCACCGGCTGTCAAAATACCCTGGGGGAAACTCCTAGAAGCGCTTTGAACACCATACCATCACAGCAGCTTACCTATTTTACTACTTTTTCCCTGCTAAGATTATGAATCATCCTTATGTCTCCCATTCTGTCACCCATCCATATTTACATCATATCTGGCACAATGGTACTAGTACATCCAAACGCTTCTTTTTGCAGAACTGAGGACTGCCTTTTCTTTTTTTTCTATTTTCTCTTTTTTATGTTTTTTCTTCTTTTCCTCTTTTTTCTTTTTTTCCCCATTTTTTAAAAATAACCTCAAAGCTTTTCCCCCCTCATTTATTCTCAAAACAGAGTAATACACAATACCTCTAAAGAAGCACTACATCACTATGTGGAATGATACTTTATATGCTGAATTTAAGAAACACAGATGCAGAAGTTTTGGTTCTTAACTCATAAGTAAAACGAACATGGATACATTCAGAATTGTACAGACAGGACCACTGCGCAGTCCTACAACTTCACCAAAAGCTGACATGTGCATGTGGTGGAAGAGTTCAATCCCTATTTAGGGTTAAATGAAACTCATGGGTTAACAATTATGAAACTTATGTGTAAATGAAGATCTAGTACAAGTCTAAAAAATACCAAGCTTAAGTTCATTGAATTACTTGTATCAAGAAAAATCTTAGCTAATAGCAAACTCTTGTAGTAGTATTTATGTTATTGAATATGCTGCTGTCAGAATTCAAGCATGCACCAAATGTAAAACAATCAGAATCCTGAAACACCAACCCAACCCCCCCAAAAAACCCTGAAATGCACAGACATGGTGAACTACATGTTAAAGGTAATACTGTGGATGGATGTTTGAGTAGTGATCACTTCTATAAAGTAATTGTTTAAATTCAGGAGGTAAGCTGAAAAGATGGAGAATGCATCTCCATAAGGGAAAAAAAAGCCAAAGTCTTACATCATAGCTTATCATTACTAATAAGTCCCTCCTGTAGTATTTCTCAGTTGAGTTTACATACAAATATATAAATTGACAGTAAGTCCTTTAATGAGCGTATTGAGAGTACTGCAACATGGAGTCAGACATCCAGAAATGTCTCATTAAGCATTTGACCACATCCATTCTAAAAGGAGAAAGTTATGAGGAAATTACTGTAAGTGTCTGTACCCTAATTAAAAACCCTAATTAGGTTTTATTTGTAAGACTGAGCTTTAATCCTCTAGTCTCACATCCACTCAACTGAGTTACCAGATAATAATAATTTCCTTAACATCTGTATAGATCACTGGACTTCCAATACATCATTTTCTTAACAAATGCATTGTTCCCATATACTCTACAACACTGCTTTGTTTATTTATCTGGAAGGACATGTTTCTCATACCATGAAAACTTCTTCAGAAGCAAGGAAATGCTACTTTTTTACTCTAGTTCTAGAGGGTTCCTGCACATTCTGTTTTAAATTCTACAGGTTGTGTATTACAAGGATATGTTATGAAATATTACAGAATTTATTCTCTGAACTTTAAGCATGGGCTTGCCTGCAAAGATGGCTGAGAATATAGTTAAACTCTTCAGCATCTTAACAAATAAGTACATACTTCATCAGAAAAGCAGAATGTTCATTCATAAAAAATATGCAAAAAAACTCTTTTACAGCATTGTGTATTTCGTCTGTCAACAGTGTATGTGCTAGCATGCTTCTGCACATGCAGGAACAGCAAATTACCAGAGCACATGCACAGATCTTGGAGCACGCACCAATGATGGCAATGACAATACTAGTGGGTTCCAGTCGTTACAGTAGTTCTAATAATCATTTCCCTGCCCATTACGATACCGTTTACAACTAACAGCAATGAACTGAAAACAGCACCTCCTACTTCCTAGACTCCCCTTCCTCATCCCAGACAGCACTTCATGCAACTAGCAGGCCTAAAAATTCACTCCACACATCACAACTTCAGTGTGTGATCTAACACCGGTTTCTTCACTTACACATCAGCAGCTTGGTTTGTTTTTCCTCTCTCCACAAGAGTATGCCCAGCATTACATGGATGCTGTATTGCCACAGGTGATTTTTTTGATTGCATTACAACAGGAAACTGGATGTTTTCAAACTTTAAGTTTGTCTGGACCTTGATCTAAATTTTTAAACTGTCAACAATTTAAACACAATTTACATTCAAATAAAGTTACACCATGCTGGAATTCCTTTCAACTTGAGAGAGTGGTAGGCATAATGCTTTGCTTTGTAAATTCAGAACAGAATTTTCTTTCCGTGCAATCATCTTCAAATTTACACACTGAATTTCTTTCTAAACAGCTGCAGAGGGCTAGCTGCTAAGAGCAAGCAGCAGCAAAGCCCGCCCCCATCTCAAGTGGGAAGCTAGGCTGCAAACCATCAAAATGCCAAAGGCACAAAATAGCATGCTTGTCCCAATTTCTTCATCTTATTTTGGTATGCTTTAAAAAAACCAACAACACATAACTCATTAATTATAACCTTTCAAAAGTGTTTTCCTTTCCCCCGAACTGTTAAAATTTAGTAGAACTGCAGCCAAAGTTCTAATAAAACTATTTTTAGCCTTTGTCATGCAGAGAACATCATGAAGAGTCTCATCTTTCTATTAATGCAAATGTATTTAAGCAGTCAGTGTAGGAAAGTTTAAAATATGCTAATCACTGTTTCTCTGGACTCCAGTCTCTAATGTCTTTGCTGATGTATACATATCACAGACAGGCTAAGTAAAGAAAACACCATCTTTTAGAATGTCAATACGTATTAAAAACTGCATAAAGTGACAGGACTATGTATATTTTACTGCCACATTTATATATTTCATAATTTTCTAGATTCAACATCCTTTTAGTATATAATGTTCTTACTTTCTGGTGTCTGAGCTGAATTGCCACAGTGTGTTATAAATGGAAATGCTTTCGATAATCACATGCACTGTTTTTCTTTTTAAAGTGATTCAGTGCTGATGAAAGGAGCCAGATTGACGGCCTTGTAGATTGGAGTTCCCTGTTAATCCACAAAGAAAACAAGGCTCTGTCAGGGCAGTAGCTGGACAGCTTCCCTCCAGTACCTCTCCATTTAAATCCATAAGAGAAAATGAAAAAAACCCCAGTGTACGTATCACATCTCTAAGTCACAGTCCGACTCTGCCTGCTCATATCCCTAACCTTGCTTCTTATTTTTACTACCAGAGAAAGAGTCAAAGAAAGCAATGCGTTTCTGGGATTGGATTGCTGCCCATGAGCTGCTTTGTAGCACACATTTAAATCCAGCAGCACACATCACTCTCAGGCCAGCACATGCATCTTCAGTGTGTAGTTAAAAGACTACATGAATGTTATCTAATAAAGTGTTGAGCTGCAGCACTCCTTTTCCGAAAGCAACTGGTTCTCTCTCATCTACTGGATGTCCCATCAGGAATGACAGACACTTTCTTCAGCAGGTTGCTATGATAAGGAAAACCTACCCAAGATAGATGTATGTAAGTCTCAATTTTGTCACTGTTATTTATGAAAATGAATACATATTTTATTAGCAATGTGGCCAAAATACTGGAAAATATTATTTTGGATTTGATTTATCTACCACATAGTTTATAGCAGCAAGCATCACATCTGAAAGACAAGGCCTAAATGCTTATCCAAACCACCTGTTAACTCCGAATCCATAAAACTGAACTAGAAATTTAAAGAACAATGATCCTTTTTTAATGACACAGAAATATGTCAGCAATTAGGGGAAAATATGCTAGCACAGAAATAAATAAATAAAACCACAGGATTTTAAAATACCAAAAGTAGCTCAGCCAGAATACTTAGAACAGAGCTACATGGCTTAGTCACTTGGTTACATGACCACAACAGAGTGATGTGGCCAGAAACAGGAGTGTTTCATGGTGCAATGACAGCTATGAGTCCAACAGCTTCCTCAGACACCCTCCTGCCACATTGAAGTAAAATCCTGCCTGCCCACAAGGAACTAGGGAACGGTTACTAAAGAGAAAATGGGTCATCCCCTTCTTAATAGATATTCTGTTATATAGATGTTTTCTTATCTCAATAAAATTTCACAAATAATATTAGCCTTGAGTTTTTGTAAAAGATCAAATCCCATTGAAATGCAGCCTCTAGTCTTCTTTGGAAGCATTGGTTGTGTCTAGAATTGTATTTTATCTTCTGTTAACTGAAAAGATACAGCTCTTAGAGTATATGTTAAGTGCTTGCATTCATTTTTTCTCCAGGTGAAGATGCCCATGCCATTTTATTTCTGGAATTTCAACTGTTCAAAATGATCTCCAAATCTTCACATCAACTACACCAAACATGTCACCTACTGCTAAAGAAGGAACCAGGAAGTTTCAAAATATGTTCAAGAGTGATCTTAATGTAGTGTGCTTTGCTTTGAATCATATACTGTTCCTTTATGACTACATTTCACATTTTATGAATTCTAAAAACCCACAGAAAGAGTTAAATCGTATTTGCCTTGCTGAAATGAATAGTCTCAAATACGTCTTTGAGACCATGCACTCTAGCCAAGATACTTTTGGCTCTATATGAGCATATTTTTAAAATGTGTCGCTAATTATTTATATAGTTCATTATCTCCTCGCTATGCTGATCACGACTTGTTTCCCTTGTCCACCCACTGCCTCTCAGGTAATGATGAACTAATGGTTTGAATGTGTCTGAAACTACTTTTTAAGAAGGAAAAAAAAATTAACCGGTGTAGCCACTTTGGAGGAACATTCAGTGAAATCCAAAAGTGAGATCTCATTGTCATTAGGTTTGAGAAGCAAGGCACTTACATTGCAACTTTCTTTCAAGTACAGAAAATCACCTATCAAGGTTTCTTCAGGAGCAATGCAGGTACCTTAGACAGCTGTGACCATAAGGAAAGAGAAAGAGAGAACATCCCAAGTGATGATTGCTTCAAAACTGTTTGTTTTAACCAATGTAGTTAATTTCTGGCCCTCCAAAATAAAATAAGCCATACCAAGGCCCCAAATGACCTACCAATACTGGTATATATTCCCCAAGGAGAGAAAAAATGGCCATTTACAGAGAGCATGCTGCCAAATGTTACTGAGCCTGCAGTCCAGCAAATAGCTGGTGGTTGCCTCTCTCCCAGCATGACAGAAAATGGTAAGACTGGTGGGCACACTTCCACGCTCATTAGTATGTCTTTACACAGAACAGGTACTGTTAGAATGTATTTACACAGGTTAGCTACAACTATACACACCATTTAGAAGCCCTGTTCTCAAAATACTTACGCTTATCGAAGTACATTGTGAGCTGTCTGCAACATCACTGGAATCACTTGTGCCAATTATTTACAGTGGTAAATAACTGAAGTATCGCGTATACTTTCACACACCTCACTATTTAACAGCAATCTTCCACGCTGCCAGTGCGCACCAAATGTTTTCAAGTGTCTGAAGATACTCAGAGCTTCATACACCCAATCTTAATCAGTTAGAAACAGAATTGGAATGCTTCTTTGGAGGGCAGAATCACAACTGCTGCTTCAAATCAGAGATGCAGTCTCAAAACCATTTAAACAGACAAGCAGAAGTTTTGATGCCTTTAGTAAACTGGTCTTGTCCAACTCCCAAATTCATTCAATTCTCATCAAAGTACTTCATGCTGAGAAAGTAACTTGCACTATTTCCTAATATAAAGCCCATGTTCCAAGTTGCAGGAATGTTTGCTGAAGGACAATGCTGAGGACTACAGTACTTTCAATTTTAACTTCAGGTTAGTTTATCATAAGAACTAAAAATTCTGGGACTGTAGTTTGTAGTTACGTAGTTACTTTTGATCTAAACACAAACATTCTGCATGACTTACCTTGTTATTTTTAAACTCTTCATGGAAGGACTTTTTTTTCTTTAAACCAACATTTGTCAGTAAAGCGCCTTTTGCATTTGGAATCTGCACTAAGATCCTTAAACATAGATGTAAATACACAATCTGTGCATATAAAATATGCATGAGTGCTACGCACAGGTTAAAACAGGAATTTGTAAACTTCAACATACGCTAATATGCTCCTGTTCACACATCTCAGCTTTTCTGGTTATGTCTGATGAAAGAGGACAGCTCAGAAATACAGTTTTATATATCTTTTTGACATTCAATACACTTTTCCCCAGTACGTCTTTTATCTCTCATGTACACCACCAAGCCATGGGCTCATCGTAGGCTCTAATATCCATATTCAGAAAGGGATTTCATTTAAAATATCTTTCTCCCAGCTGTGCTGCCTTTACAAAGCACTGTACACTTTGTACAGTGTTTACATAAACTGGATTTTTGATCCAACACTTCTGGTGCATTTTAGCCAGTGAAAAGCAAGTCTGGTAGCTTTGAGCAGCCTTCTTTCTGCAGATCTAATCACTAGTACTTCTCCAGGAAACAGAGTGAAGTTCGTTCAAATAATGATCTAGTCTACATTTATATGCTGTTAGAGAACAATTTGATTACTCATACAGATAAGGCGGTATCTTGCTTGCACTACTCATATTACTAGCCTTGCTGACTTCAGTGGTACTACTGGTAATCAGAATTTGGCCTACGCTATGTGAAAAAAAATGAACACTGACACTAACAAAAAGACTTGTAGGTATTTAGAAATGGAATATAGACTCCTTTGGCTTTAGGTCATCAATTTTAACATGAGATTCTTTTGCCAGCCAGTCACTCATTTGAGTAGTGATCGCAATAGCAGCCTTGATATGGCTGATGAATCTCTTAGAAATGCATCAAAGGACTCAGTTTAATTCAGATTGAGAACTAGAAGACAACTAGAGTTGAAGAACCAGTTGTTTCATAACGTAAAGCCCAGCAGTAAAATTAGTGTTAATTGGTTAGTTTTTTGGAAGCTGCGGCAGAGAGTCTGAGAGAGCTTTAGACCTGAATATGAAACAATCAACAGAGGTGTTACAGCTGTTCCTGCTGGAGAAAGCTTTGATATGCACTACCATTTTTATCATCTTGCTTTGATGTAATAACTATTTGAAGGTAAAATATAAATTTTCATGCTATAAAAAGTAAATCAGTCCCCTAAATTATTTGTAAATTAAATCTCAAGCCAAAATCAGAGAGCCATCATCTAATTCACCTCTGAATTTAGTAGTAACATCACTGAGCCTAAAGATTTTAGTATGGGTTTTAAGGTTAAGGCTTATATTTTTTAATATCACCCGAATATTTTGTCTCCAACCAATTTACTGGACAAGAAGCCTTGCAAATGAAGCTACTACAAAATTCTCCAGTCTGATTCATTAGGGCAAAAGTTAATTAAATCATGTTCTCTCCTCAGACATACTAGTTTGTCTTAAAGATGATTAAACAAGAGGCAAATGTAATTAGGATATGAAAAAGTATAAGCAAAAAAATTAATCTTATAATGTGTTTCAGAAAAATGAAGTAATAAATCACCTTGCTCCATAAGCCTTTTGTTTTGCTGTAACTAATAATGCATTGACTTTCTTTAACTTTCTTGTCTGATGCAAGTATTACATTTGAGGCAATTTAGAAGGGAACTGGGACTGTGACAATGGACAGTACATTCAGGAGAAAGATAATATATACAGCTAGATCAGGTGGCGTCCTTCCAGAGAGCAATGAACAGAACACCAGATAGTGAGATTTATGAACATATAGACTATAACCATAAACACAAAATTAAGATTTTAAAAAAATATATACACTTATCTCTTAAACAGAATGCCAACTCATATCCCAGGTTCAGCATACAATTGTTTTAGAGGAGGTGGAACCTTTAAAGGTTGGTGTCACTGACTGTTTGTTGGCTGAACGCATTTAAATGACAGAGTACAAAATGCAGAAAGAAAAACCATGCCCTTTAAGCACTACCTGGGTACTGAAAAAAATCCGTATTCAGTTCCTGAATCTACCTTTGACTTTCTTTAGATATTAATTAGCTCATTTGCTCTGTTCCTTATAGAAGAATAGAGATAAGAATGTTTCATTGCTCTTGTCTGTTTAGACTGGATTCACTGCTCAGTTATGTCAGTTATATTGAGATAATTTTGAGATGTCTCCTAAATCTGCAGTCACAAAACCCAAAAGCCTAGTTTTTAATATAAGAATCTGCACAGAATATTTTAATATAAGAATCAGTTTGAATATATCATATCCAGAAAAGGTTATCAGAAGACCTTACATTTGAATTTTATAAACCACCAGGATTAATGGATGTATTCACGAGAGAAATCACAACTACAGACCTATAATACTTGAAAAATACGTAACATTTTTTTCCAGAAAAATAACAAGGCAGCATTGCATCCAGCCCAGGCAAAACTGCCCTGAGTCTGCTAAAGGCCTGATTCACCTATGCTCTTTTGAACATCTGAGCACGCCTCATCTCTCCAGAGCTCCCTTAACAGCCACCATCATGCGTGTAAACCACTCAATCCCAGGCAGCAACAGCAACAGTGCTTGAGAGTACCTGCTCCTAGCTGGTGCCCCTCCCAACCTATGGCTCTTGTTAGTACACCAAAAGGAAAAAAGATGGAAACTATGTTACAACAGTGTTTTTATTAAAAGGTCATAATTGAGTCAATCTTTTTAAACTGAGAGAGTAAGAATATTATGTTTTAGGGAAGAAAGAAAAAAGTCTGTTTTCTTTCACAGCTAGTAATTTTAGTAGTCTTATACTGGGCATGTCTCATTGTTTGAGCCTTTAAATATCTTTTACTGCTTTCACTCATTCAGGAATGTAACAACCTGCTTGAACTTTGATTAGAAAAATTTTTTTTTTAAAACCACATTAAGATCTATTTTTGATGGAAGTTCTCTTCACAGCCTGCAGATAGGAAAGGCTTTTATTATACTGGCACTGTATCAACAAAAATCAAACCAGAAGTCTACATTTTCACAGGCAACAGTTAATCTAGAAACTAACATTAGAAATAGAACGTTACATAAGTCATTCCATTGATATGGAGAAGAAAACGGAAGATGGAATGGTAAAGGGAAATAAACTATTAAAACAGCTCATTGTCACTGAGTGCCATATGTTTAAAAATGCTCAAGAGACCCAAAATTATAAAAATTCAGAGACATTATGACTAACTTCAGCATTTATCAAAATCCAGATACTGGTTTTGGCAACGGATATTGTTTCTTTCCTTGCTAAAAATCTCACACATGCACAGCACATGAAAGGCACAGGAAAGACAGGTAACCTCAAAAAGGTCCTTTCACAGAGCCAGCTATCTAGGCTAAATACTGCATCAGAAGCATTCATAGTTTTTATTATTATGCTATACATATATATCTCTCCAGCCTCATTGCTCTGCCAGCATCAAGAGACTGCAAAACATCTCTGACTAGCAAGCAATACTCAAAATATTTACAAGTTGCAAAAATAAAAATATTTCTTTTTATTTCAGCCCAGTTTTTGCCTATTATCATAAACATTTAATGCTCTGACCTCAGTAAACAATGAATCCAAGTGAATGTTTGGGAAGCATGACAGATTCCTGCTTCACAAAAAGGCTTAAATGGAATACAGCACGTAGAGAAAACTATGTATTGCAAAAGACTAAAGCAATTACAATTTTTCCATCATGAACATGTGATACAGAGCTATATCTCAGCAAACTGCTGTTGTTATAGAAACTCCGCTGACATGTTGCTACTACGGTAAAAGTGGCATTATACTCACACTAATGTCCTTTTTATCAACCTCAGTTCAAAATTCAGAGCACTTTAATTCACAATCAGGGAGCTGCACGTCATTCACTGCAGCTGCAGGCAGTGTCAAATGCTGCTGTTGCCTGGTAACTAACAGGTAACTGGTGCAAGTCTGTTATATTTATGTACACAGAAAGCTAATGACAGAAGGCAAACGGAACATTTGTCTGTAGATAAAAAATTTGGTCTCTGTTTACTAAAATACAGGATATTCCTCTTGCAGTAAAACCGCTGCTGAAATATAAAGTAGCAGAATGAAAAACTGCACTTATTCCTTCTGCTCTTCAGTGTAAATGATTAAAAGTTATTGTTAATGTTATAGCTGCAGCAATTCATTAAGAATTAAAGAGGAGCAAACAGTAAGTTAAAATTTAGCCCCAAAGTACTGTAACTACTGTATGAGAGAAACGTTATTTAATATTTTGTCAGGAAATTTTAATCCTGGCATCAGAGTACCTGGCTCTCTCACTATCTGTACTACAACACTATGTAAACAATAGCATTTTAAATAGAGGCTGGTTTGGGTGTCCAAAGTTTACACTTTATCCAGAAGGCTGCTACTGCCCAGCAACCATTTATATTTCTTGTGTTCCCCTTAAATACTGACAAATTGAGCAGTGAGAATAGGCTCTGAATGGACTCAAAGATACAATCCACACTGGACTGAAATGAGCTGCTGCAAATAATCATTTCTTTACTCTGTTTTCAAGACCTTAATCCAGACCACCGCTTTTTGTTTTACAACACAACTTTATGCTTCCTGAAAGCATGAATTATTTGTGTGAATGAAGCTAACAGCAAAATTCCTACTAATTTCTTCAACAGCATCTCTTTTTTTGACGCAAGTTGGTCTTTTGTAAGTGTACTGGGTCTGGGTCTACAAACAAGTACCTAACTTCTCAAATGCCTTCTGTTAAGGGAACTTCTACACATAACATTAGAATATTGACTTTTTTTACCAGTAATGTCTTTCACCAGACCTTAACATTCAGTTCACATCACAGCTATGTAATTATTCTTTTCAGAAGCAGAGATGCAAAGAAGGCATTAACAGCCGTTCAAAATATCACATTTATGCACTTTTCTCTTGTCATATTAAATATAATTACTTCTGATGCAATCAAACTCATATCCTTCAGATGGATAAATCCAGCACCAAATTTAGAACCTCAAGCTTCAAATATGAGGCTCTTAAAGCAAAGCTTTAAGCCTTTACTTCCAGTTCAGTGAGGTACAATGTAAGAACAGTGAGAACATTAGGTTTAAAAATGGTATCTTTTTATGAATTTTCTTTAAATTATTCTGTTAGTTATTGGTTGCAAAGTGCTTTGAAGATCAAAGGTGATATATGAACTACATCTTATAACCCAGTCACCGAGAGATGTGGATCAAGTAACTGGCCAACATATATGCTCCTCAGAACTCATTATCACTGGAAAATAAACCACAGGATCTTCTTTTTCATAACACCTGCCAGTCCTGAAGGGTCTAAAGGACTTACGGTATGCACGTATTCTTCACAAAGATATGAACATACATGCTTTTAGGCTGGCACAATAGCTTATTTTAAAATGGGAGAGTATACAGTAGTAGTAGTAGTAAATATTTATACATACAGGTCTAGTTATAGGATCAGGTTTATTTGTTTAAATACAAATATAACTTCAATTATGCAATAATGAATTGCAATCAACTCTATGTAGTGCAAAAACTGTGTTAACAGCTATAAAGCATGCTTATAGAACAAACATTAGCAACTCCTCTGCCCCTTGTACATTAAAAGTAATACAGTCCATTTCCTATAGAATTTAAGAATATTATCTAGAATCATGAAGACAGTTTACAGAAGGATACCATACAATACCAAACATGATTTGTATACTTTTCAAGAATCTATTGTTTGAACTCCCTATAAATGTAATGCGGCCATTCTATAAGGACAGGTATGTACAATCGATAATCATAAATAAGGAAAATTTATGCATGTAAGTAAGCATTCGTGTTTATATAATCACAGGATAATTTAGGTTGGAAGAGTCTGGAGGTCACCTAGTTTAACTTCTGCTCAAAGCAGGGCAAGCTTCACAGCTGGATCAGTTTGCTCAGGGCTGGCTCAGTTTGCTCAGTTTTCTCACCAGTCGAGGTTTTCATCTCTCCAAGGGAAGAGATTCCATAACCTCTCTGCAAAATGACCACCCTAATTTTAAAGATTTTTTTTTTCCTTAGATCTAATAAGGATTCCCCTTGCTAGAGCCTGCATCTATTGCCTCTTGTGCTTTCACTGTGCATCTCCATAAAGAGTTTAGCTCCATCTCTACAGTCACCCATTAGGAAACATGGTTTCTAAAGTGTAATACACTCACTGTATCATCCCCGAACACACGACTCCCTGTTTTTGTGCAGAACATGTCCAAGACAATCATTACTTACACATCACTCAAAGAAGTACCACCATAGTAAACATATTTGCTAAAATAAAGAGTAACTTGAGACTAATAAAATCATCTGTATCTTTGGCAAGGAGAATTCAGAGCAATGGCTGCCAATGTTGGGACATAAAGAGATCTAGGGAGCACATTTCAGTTTTGAGGTTTTGCTTTGTAAACTGAATTTTTAAAAGAGCAATTGTTTTAGCACTGAAGAGTAATGTTATTCTACCTCATCTGAAAAGAATATTTCTCTGCATAACAGCATTAGGTGGAGAAACAAAGCCCTGAAGTTTATATCTAAATGGAAGCTCTGGATTTGTGTTACACAGGCTCTTGTAATTTACTCTGTTTCAGGTAAATCTGAAGTGAAGCAACAGAACTTACGCTACTTCATCTTGAACTAGTATGTCTGAACGGTTACGCAAGCACTTCTATGAAAAGGACAACCATGAAATCATGGCTTAGATATCTCGGGCAACTGGCAAGTTTTTAGAAGATAAACATGGTAGATCTGCAAATCTACTTACCACGTTTACTACTGAAAATTACTCCAAAATTCAACTCAAGACAACTAGTTCAATCTAATTTCTCCAAAAACTTACAAAAGCGTGCCTTCCTTCTTCACAACATTTTTGTTTTCATTACCAAGTTTAAAAAAAATTTTTTTTTACACCAATTATAATTTCACAGTCCAAAACTAAGTAAATTCCTTGGTGTAATGAAAGCAAATGCAGATAAACCAGCTATTAATTATAGGGATCAAAATGTAGTCTTCCATCTGCAATTCTGATTTTAAAAGAAACAGAACTTTGCCCATTTATGTATTCAAATGTCTTTGTACTTAAGTGAAAGTATTTTACCTGAAAGAAAGAATTCAAGGCACCTCCCTGGCACACATATTTCTCTCTGGAAGTTGTCTTCAGGTATACTAACATTATGCTATAGCTTTTATATTCAAAGGACTCTTCTAAAAAAGTTCTTCTCTGAACACAAAAGGTGCCCAAAAAACAGAACATGTGCAAACACATAGAAATCCAACCAGAAAAAATCTGCTGACATTCAGATTCAAGTGTCAGGATGTATACACCAAAACAGATTGGAATGTGCTGATCATAACCATTAAGCACTAGATCCTGCACTTTTGTATTCATGCATCCAGAACAAAGCATTGGAATTACTATTTATGTCACATCTTTGTTTATTAAACTCTCATTTCATGCTTAAATTATGTCCCAGGTACATATGTATATTATTTAAGTACTACTACCTAAGAAATCAATAAAAAATCTGCTGCTATAAAGATCGTGAAGCTAAACCCTCCTTCGCTCACACATTCCTCCTCAGAAAACCCCAACACCCTGATGTTACTGCACATGCAAACAAAAACACCCATCCAACCAACCAACCAAAAGAAGCAGCATGGACTGCAAAACTAGACTTGTCTTTAAATTTATCAGTTGCCATGAAATAGTAAAACAAAGACAGGACTTACTAAAAACTGCCAGTGATGATGCTCTTGATTTAAGGTGGTGACATGAGACTTAGAAATCTGGGTCTCTTCTAAAAACTGGGTCTGATCAAATATTTTCTGTGATGTTGCAGGGTGCAGACATGATGGATCATTTCCAAACTGTGTAGAAAAAACAAAACAATCAAGTGACCAGTTTGTTATAACTGCATTTGTACTAGCTGACTAGCACTTGCTCTTCTTACAACACAGCATGTTTCATTAATATGTTTTTTTATTGCATGTGCCCCCAAAAGTTGCTTGAAATTGATGGTTAAATATACCTTACATACAACAGAAGACAATCCAAACTAATAAATTCAGCCTTGCTGAATAAACATTTTGTCAGGGCAGGCAACAAGACTGAAGTCCAACATAAACTTTCAAAATAAGACTTAAATAGTGTGGTCATTGGTACCTTGCAGGAAATTAACTTCAGAGTGTAAATGAAAAAATTCAGTTTCAGTATTTTCTGTATAAAATGTAGGGACACAGAACTAAGCAGAAAAATGCCGACTAATATTTATCATTAGTCTGCAAGTTTGTCAGAATGTCATAGAATCATAGAATGGTTTGGGTTGAAAAGGACCTTAAAGATCATCTAGTTCCAAACCCCTGCCATGGGCAGGGACACCTTCCACTAGACCAGGTTGCTCAAAGCCCCGCCCAACCTGGCCTTGAACACTGCCAGAGAGGGGGCAGCCACAGCTTCTCTGGGCAACCTGTGCCAGTGTCTCACCACCCTCACAGGAAAGAATTTCTTCCTTATATCTAATCTAAATCTGCCCTCTTTCAGTTTAAAACCATTACCCCTCATCCTATCCCTACACCCCCTGATCAAGAGTCACTCCCCCCTTTCCTGTAGCCCCTTTAAGTCCTGGAAGGCCGCTCTAAGGTCTCCCTGGAGCCTTCTCTTCTCCAGCTGAACACCCCCAGCTCTCTCAGCCTGTCCTCACAGGGGAGGTGCTCCAGCATCCCGAGCATCTTTATGGCCTCCTTTGGACCCGCTCGAGCAGGTCCGTGTCCTTCTGATGTTGGGGGCCCCAGAGCTGGACACAGGACTCCAGGTGGGGTCTCACAAGAGTGGAGTAGAGGGGGAGAATCCCCTCCCTCGCCCTGCTGGCCACACTTCTCTTGATGCAGCCCAGGACACGGTTGGCTTTCTGGGCTGTGAGCACACATTGCTGGCTCACAGTCAGTTTTTCATCCACTACTACCCCCAAGTCCTTCTCCGCAGGGCTGCTCTCAATCACTATATCTCTTTATATTAACAACAAACTTCCAGCAAAGCTTATACAAAGTACCATTAGAAATCCTGGGGTTTTTTTGCCAGCTCAACCACACAACTCACAATGCTCCCTAGCTTAAGAGGGATCATTCAGTTTGGTATTTTAATTTTTTTTTGTATGGAGTCAGATTTGCCAACATTCTCAAATTCCTTTTTAAAGAAGGTTTGGGAACAGGAGAAGAGTGTGAGGAGTCCTCCCTCTGAGGAGGAAGGAGCAGCAGAGACAGCGGGTGATGAACTGACCACAACCCCCATTCCCTGTCCTCCTGCGCTGCTGGGGGTAAAGAGGTAGAGAATTTGGGAGTAAAGTTGAGCCCAAGAAGAAGGGAGGGGTGAGGGGAAGGTGTTTTAAGATTTAGTTTTTATTTTCCCATTACCCTACTCTGATTTGATTGGTAATAAGTTTATTTCCTCAAGTCATGTCTGCTTTGCCTGTGACTGTAATTGGTGAGTGAGCTCTCCCTGTCCTTATCTCAACCCACGAGCCTTTCATTATATTTTCTCTCCCCTGATCAGCTGAGGAAGGGAGTGACAGAGCGGCTTTAGTGGGCACCTGGCGTCCAGCCAGGGTCAGCCCACCACACAGACATACTCCTGCATAAAACAGAGGGTGTTTTGCAGTTAATTTCTGTAAGAACTTTTGCTGTGTCCTCACTTTTGCACAAAGTCTTCACAGCTCTGAACCACATGCTCTATCTTCACATCCCTCTTTTTGCAATATTCAGGTCAAAATAACTATGTGTAGATATGTTAGAGCTCTTGAAAGAACAGTTTTAGAAATAAATGTTGCAACCACAGCTGTGAAGCAGTAAGTCACCTTTCCATAATATTTGATTTGGGTTGCATTTCAAAAACTAGAAAATAAAAGATTTGAGTAGAAAGATTTGCTGATTAAGCTCAGCAAATTCAATTCAGATGAGCCCCATCTTTGCAGCGATGGCTTCATTTCAGCTACACTGTGAGAGGGTAGGAAAGAAACATTCAAACGCAGCCTGCATAGTGTAGTGTGCTCGGGATCCAACACACTACACTGTGCAGTCAGCAGGGCAAACATGAAAATAGCTTCCTTCTACCTAGCAAACAGCATTTAGATCTTGTCCTGTCTACATCCTGTTAAAAACTATCAAGGTATCAGTTCCCACCTCCGTTCAGCCAGCAGTTCAACCCTTCATCCCTCAATAGCTACATTTTCACATAATCGTCTCTGTGCTTCTTCCTTATGCCCAAGAAAAGCTTCCCTATAAGCATTTGTCAAAAGGTATCCAGTTGTCCTCTTTAAAATTCTCAGTTGCTTCAGTAAGTATGAAAACTAAGTAATATTCAGCCAGGTGACACACCAAGGTTACTCTCATCCCCACTATTGCTGTTCCATGACATCCTCCCACTCCTTTTTTCTGTCTTATTAATCTTATAACACCTGCTAAACTGTGAACTTCTCAGAGAAACCACTCTTGTTACATGTATGTAGCACAACACTCTCTGGAGTTTGAATTCATGCTAAAAACTATAACGTAACAACAGGGAAGAGCTGACATATTTATTGGCCTCGGTAGATGATAAGCATGAGTAAGTTCTTCCAAAGACTTTAAAACTTGTATTTTTCACTAAAATGGAATTCTAAAAATAACTTTGGATAGTGCCCTTCCACACACAAAATGGCAAGGCATATGAATTGCATGCTATATGCACAAGCTAAATATCAGAGGTTATTGTCTAACAGATTGTTCAGAGTTAATGATAGATACTTCCACTCATACCCCCACATTTACAACTATTTTTAAATGTCTTTACTTACATAATGTTTGATGTCTTCATCAGCACCAATCTAATTCTGATGGCAACATCAAGGCTGTACATGTAGGACATGGGAAATCACACTGAAAAGCATGCATCCTTACATTTCTGTTAGGTTTGGGCCTGGAAGCACAGGATCTTTTATTTATTCATGAGTTTCCTGAGAAGAACCAGTGGTTGCTTTCTGTCAGCTGAATAGGATCGTAATTCAATCTTCATTGGAACCTGTTTATCTGAATGACTTATTAAGGTGCAAGCTGACTGCTAAAGAACTTTGTTTCATAATAACAAAGCCCTTTGTTAGGGGAATGTATGTTTTGAGAAGTCACTTCATGCAGCATGGGTTTATCAAAGTTCATTTTTGAGAGATAGTTTAATTTTTTAAAAACATAAACAAATGAAGTACATTCACACCTGTAACAGTAACATTTTGCTGCAACTATTTTGTCAATGGGCAATAGGACATTTTATGGGCACAGGCCTTGAAAATGTAAACTCACAGCTGCAGGAACACTGGAACAGGACAGTTTCTAAAGTGCTCAAAGTATTCAAGCACAAGATTTGCAATCAGCTTTTCAAACAGAGCTGTTACCATTCCTCTGAAATTCTAGTCTTTCCAAAGGGCTATCTGCATATAAATGACAAGGAGCCAACTGGAGTTTCACAAGTCTACAGCTCTAGTATCTAAAGTACTACTATAAATGCAGGTAAGAAATTACCTCCTAGAGCCATGTGCTTATGATAATACTCATTATAGAGTTTTCACTCAGGAAAGTTTCAGGTAACAGAAACAGTAAGAAGAGTTGACCCTTTACAAACAGATCTTTTCCAGAGATCACTGCTATAGCATACATATGGTATAAAAATCAGCTCAGAAACTGAAAGAGTCATTCTAGGAAAACTGCCTAGGATGCAGAGCACACGAGGTCAAGTGACAGACTAAAGTTACCGCTGGATACTGCTTAACAGCTCTATTTGGAGCCAAAAGAGCACAGTAACGGTTTACGAAGGAAGCAAAGTACAGAGGAATGCTCATAAGGGCAAATAAATCTGGTTTTACATTCATTTTCACATCACCTCCATTATAAATAACAAACAATATACAAAAAATAGGTGCTGATTTGGGGTGTGTGTGTTCCCTCAGGTTTTTCTGAATCCTGGAGAATGGCTGCTTATAAGTTTTATCCTCTGATTTGGGGCCTTGATATTTTAATATCTTCAATCTAATTTTAAACCAAGACTTATCTCTGTCGTAGGAAGAAAGAGAAAAGACATTCCAGCTCTTTCTCTGTCCCACTGGTGTGAAGCCCTGCACTTTATAACGTGGTCCTAGACTGGACTTGCAGTTATCTAGTTTACTGTTCTGTTCGCACTTGACAGTGGTTTGAAACGGGAATTATTTCACAAATGATTATTTCAGTTTCCCTCTAGACCCATGGGAGGTATCAATTTTTGAGGATAGGCATCACTTCAGTTCACAAAAAAGTGTGCAGGCATGGTCTTGAACACTATATTACGGTTACAACACCAGGAAACTCCCACTAAAATGAACAGGGAACTTCTGAAGACCATTGGAATGGAAAAGATGAAAACAGATGGCTTTAAAAGATGATTGAGGACATGAAAATACATTTACTCTACTTAAATAAATCTAAATAGACTCTCTCCTAGTGTTCAGCTGACTGGCCATGGACGCTTTCCTGACAAAAATTCTCTTAGGGATTTTGCCTTCCAACATTTCCTGTCCTTTATCATACTCATTTAAAAATTTTTCTTGATGTTGCTTTTATAGCTGATCTTTCTGCAAGTGTTCCAGCGATTTTAACTGATTTAATCTTCTTCCTCACCTGATCTCTATGCAAAACATTTTGCTTTATGTATTCATGATATAATCTAAAAGGGACTAAATACATATGGTTCATTATTGGCTATTAGCCAAGAGCAGACATTATCATAAGCAACAGTTCTGAAGCCATAATATTTCAGGGTGACTGACCTCCAGAAAGGAGCAAAAGGTAAAAGCAATGTGTGAGTTCCAAAAACTGCATTGGGATATCTTAAAGTTTAACATTACTTAGTTATTATGGTATTTCATAATAGAGTGATACAAAGAATTGATACATAAAGCTGCAGCATAATGAGACTTTTTTATCACGGTCCATCAGAGATCTAAGTCTTTATCAGTTTACATATTTCTTTTCAAGCTGAAATCAGCAAGATGCAAATGTCAGCAAAAGGTAGAGGTCTAAATCTGAATACTCACATTCTAAGGAGTATCTATAAAATCACACCTTTGTTAAAGTGTCCTTAAAACTCTAAGTCACATTGGAGTCTAAAACAGTATTTCATGCAGATTAAAACATCTGCTGTATTTTATGACAGCTAAACCTTTTCTGGTTGGTGAGGTATAAATAGTTTACCAACTTTGATGATAAAACAATATATCTACAAAACCAAATTACATTAATATTCCTTACCTGATAGGGCTGTGAAACAGTGTTTTGGAAATTAATTTGAAAGATGTTATCATCATGTCATATGTTTTACAATATCTAACTTTATATTAAAAATAATTCAGCAATCGTCTTTGATCTTATATTGCAAATGACAATTGCATTGTGATTGAAGAATCAGTAGCCAAATTACACAGAAGACAAAAACATTCAACATGGAAGGCAAGATGTCAACAATTATAGTTACCAGTCTGCTGAAGCAGTCCTTAAATGTTGTGTTTGTAATGTAAGACACTTCAATAAATCCTTCACAAAACACATTTCAATCTTTCCTCTTAAATTGAAAGGATTACCCTGACCTGCCTCTATTTTTAATACATGCCCTTTTTCTTCTGTCTCTATCAGAAAAATATTCAGTATTAGTGAAATAATCAGTAATATTACAATGTATAATAATTATTCAGCTCTACACTCTGTGTGGGTGCATGCATGTGTGCAGAGAAAGATATATTTAATACACATGCTAAGCAAGACAATGTATTTTATTTACTGTCTATAATTAATTTTTTACAATTTATTACTGTCCTATTAAGTCTAATTAGGTAACAATAAGGCAAACTGTGGACTAGCAGCACTGTGGAAATGCCTCTTAATTTTTTAAGTTAATTACCTGTATTGTGGCAATGCAATACAATATTGCAGAGTGTCAGTCAAGGGGCATGGCCCAGTCTACTACCCACAGCACAGAAAAATATTGCATGCCTCAAGCAAGCTTACAAACCCTATTTGTCCATAGTAATTCACATGACATCTTTTCATAATGGAAAATTATGAAATTTTACATCTGCATATTTTCACCAACAAGAAAAATTGAAACCATTGTGACACTGAAATAACACAACATTACATGCAAAAACTAATGTGATCTTTACGAACATAAAATAAAAAAAGATGCGGTACTGCATCTTACCTAAAAGATGGCATCATCACTAATTCCAGACACTGCCCCCCCCCCCCCCCCCCAGTTCCTCCTAGATCTAAAGCAAAGAACTGATCCAAAAATCAAACCCCAAGGAAACATAAAATGCTGTATTTTTTTTCCCAGCACAACTGCCTGCAGCTTCCAGGGATGGTTTCTTAGTTTCCTACCATGTCACTGGCCCATGCCTGACCTTGTGTAGTTTATAACATCTGACAGGGCCACAGTGCTGTGATTTGGCTGCAGGCAACCACCTTTATAAATGATACACATAAACACACACTTTACTCTTCATACAGCCTTGCCAGCAGAAAAACTGCTTCATGGGCTTTGCAATCTTTCTTCATGTTTTACTTTTTCACTTAAGCAAAGAAATTACAATTCTTCATTACCACCAAATCTTATCCAAATCAGCTGATCTACACAGCCACTGACACAGGAATATGGTTGAGGTTAACTGCAAATTATATATACAGGAACAGGGGAGAGATTGGTGAAGAGGTAACAAGCTTCCTACAACACAAAATAGCTTTTAAAATAGTAGTACCTTCTAAGAATCAAGCCTTGAGGAATTATAAAAATTACTGTTCAAGGAAAAAAAACCCCAAACTTTTAATCATTTACAAAATTATTACTGCTCCGCAAGAAGACACTTGCTGTTAATCAAAGGACTCAAGTAAAACAACATGGCATTTCATGATTCCTAAACTATCCTTTTTGAACCTGTTAACCACAACACTGAAGACTAAATTTCTCTACTCTGAATGTATTTTGCTCTTCTGTTGCACTAATCCCCTGATCTTGCACTCTAAGACCAGAATTTGACTGCAAGAAAAGAGGGGATATTTTCTGTCATATTAGAATAAAGGGGGGAAACATGACACAGGTGCTCCAATATTTGTTGCATAGGTGAGAAGTGTCAGGATAAAGTTCACTGAAAACATGGAGCTGTCATGGAGAAATCTGACAGGGGGGAAAGAAATATGAAGTGTCTTGCCTGAGAAAGCAATGACTTAGAACAGGAGGATCTCTGCATCACTGTGATAGTAACAACTGATGTTTCTTTAAGGAGGAATGAAAATAATTTTATTTCCTCACTCTTGCATTTCTTTCTTTTTTTCTTTTTTTTTTAATCTCAAAGGTGATACTCAACCAACAGGCAAGGACTCAGTTTAACATGAAAATAAAAATTCAAAAGGTGCTACACCAATGTTCTTAGAAATGGTCCACACACCAGGTTTGGTTTCAGTCATGGTTAGTGTAAAGTCCTCACAAAACATCTCAAATGCTATCTGGAGAATCCATCTCCTGGTATCTCTCCATCAGTAAGGCTAAACCATGCAATATATGTTTGTTTTCATTTTCTAGTATTAAGTCAAATATCCTCCATCCTTATTACAACTGAGAATATGGAAATACTTTGATGATATTTGTTCTACGATTTGAGAGCTTTCTGGTGTATTAAACAATCCCCAGTTTTGTACTGTTATTTCATATTTCAAAGTCACAAAACAAATTAATTAGCAAGATCATGCCACTTTGTCCTTAATCTCATTAGAAAAGACTAATGGCCACAGAATCAATTCTTTCACAGAGATTACTGCCTTAACACCATTAGCCTTTACATCACACAGGCTCATTCTGAATTTTCAATTCCATTGTAATTTCCCCCACTAGTTTAATTACAACCCTTAATTAAGTCCCTCCTTTAATCAACTTTATAGCTATGTCCATTCGTTTATGGCTGCATATAAAATAAGAAACAAAGAGCAACTGCAAAAGTGTAAGGCCAGCACAAGAGCTTTCACAGTATTTGGGTGGCCTTAACTTCTGCTCCATGAATTGCAAGCATTCCTTCCTTTTAAATATCCATAATAAACTCACAACAAATACAAAGAAAACCAAACTTTTAGCTGGGTTGTCCAAAACCATGACTGATAATTTTTTTATTTTGCAGTTCCAGAAATTCCAATGAAATAGGGATTATATTTACATAGTTCACTGTTTAGTTTTCTGTCAGTTTTAAGAATCTGTATCTTAGTCATAGTTTTCCAAAAGCTAAGTTTAGATGGCAGGTCTTTTATCTGTGGGGATACACAGGAATTTTTACATCACACTTTTATCATACACTCAGACATCCTGTTCTGACATGGCAAACACAAATCAATATTGAGACAAGGCCTGTCAACTGCAAAATAGGTAACATATAGGAAGCTTAGCTGCTTAAGGTAAATGGACTGGAGAGATGCAGCTAGGTTGGCAAAACTATTTTCAGGATGTCTCCAACTTCAAATTCACTCATACAGCTCTGCTATATCTGAATCTGAAACAATCAGTAGGGGATGTTTGGCAAAGAAAGCGGTTGTAAACTCTTCAGATATATGGTCTCCCTTTACTTTCATAAGCCTCTGTTTTTGACTGGAAGAGCTGTGTCTATATACACAAGTTCACTGGAAGAGCTGGGTCTATATACACAAGTACTTGTATGAATTTTCACCAATTTGTTTCAATGGGTGCAGAAACTTCATCCTGTATTTCTGCACAAATTTTCTATTTTATATTTTAAACATTAACTTTCCAGAGTATGCAGGTGCTATATTTTTCAGAATAGATAATTTCATTTCCAAAGCAGCAATTGAGATTTTCCAACTTGATGCTTTACTTTTATCATAAATAGCTTGTGGTTCTTTTCAGAGCAAAGTGCTTGGCAATTTATGGCATGAAATTAATATGCTGCTTTCTTTGAAAGCTGCCCTTTTTAACCATTCTGTACTGGGAAGATGTTGAAGTCATTCAGATTCATTCACCCCACTTATTAATATATTCTATACAGATACACATACATATTTGTATTGGCAATTTCTTTCCTGTTAGTATTATTAAATCATTAAAGCACCTATATATATAAGTGCTTTTCATTAATGAATGAAGAGATGTACTTTCCTTTTATAAAGGTTGTAGTAAAATGCAATTCCAGTTTTGAGGAGGAGTTAATGTTTGAGCCACCGACCGATCCTGTCAGGTTGAAAACATTCCAACATATATCTTACATGAATTTCTGTTCACTAGGATTCTGAACATTCCTTGAAGTTCAGATTGATTTGGCATTGTATATGCCTTTGTCTGCATCAGGTGTGAAGATTTAAACACTTAAAAGTTTCCAAAACATATTGGCTTAAAGATTATTTGCCATTCCTAAGGTTTTTGGCATTTCAAACCTATGAGAGATGCACTCTGACAATCATGCTGCTGTATATTATTCCTGACCTCAATCCTTTGACCAGGAAAGCCAAATTTGATCTCGTTTTTTTGCAGACCCTTATATCTCTACAACATCTACACAAGGAGATGTATTCTTTTTTAACAAATTACTGTTTCAAATAAAAAGCATGGTATTCTGATTCAAACAAAACCATTAATACTTCTCAAATCGAGATTTTTTTTTTTTAAAAAGAGCTCTCTGCTAATACTTGCAAACTCACTTCCCTTGAAGGCACATATGCAGCAAATACCAGCCTTCTTTTCAAGAAGCATTATCTCTGAATGAGTATCAGTGGAATTGCTAGCTAAATGTTCACTCCATAAATATACTAACACATAAGCATTCTCATGGTGAGAAATATTTACTGGATCTAAAGAGAATGTGTCAATACAGAATTGTTCAATATCAACATCTAACAGCACAACTAACAATCACAGAATATATTTTTTTACTGTTTGGTATTTTAATAGAAAATATTAATAATCATTTTGCAACAATGGTACTATTTCAAGAAAAAACTAAAATATTCTCCATTAACCTACAAAATCTTCCTTATTTGGTGGGCATGTGATCAGAGATACGAGAAGCTCTGTCTCCTAAGAAGCATTTGACACTTTTTAACTGGGCATAAGGAAAAGGTGCTGGTCTTCAGCCACCTTCAGTGAAAGAGATTGGAATGACTAGCAATAGCCTCTGTCCTTCCATTATCTTTAACTAGTTCTATCCATTTTTTTTTTCTCTCCTCTCTCTCAAAGAAGAGAGCTAAAAGCTAATTTATGTCCCTTATTGCAATGTTGCAGATAGCACAGCCATATCCTTCTGATCATTAGATCCTACAACTCGGGAGCTATTTTTGCCATTTCTTTCTACTTTACATCACACACACTGAGTCATTTTTATAACCTGCCTCCTCCTGTCCCTCCAAATCTCTGTGATTATCAAAACTTCTTGTCAGGCTCTCATCAGACTTGATTTCTTGATTAGGGCAAAATCCTTGCCATCCCAAACACTCAACTTACCCTTTCCACCGTCAAGTAAGCAGCTACTGTTACTGTACTTTTTGCTTGTAAATTGCTGTCAGTGAAAACTTTTGAGTTTTCTGATGTGCTAAGCAGGAATTGATCTCTCAGGAAGGACTATGAAACACCAAAGAGCCCTGTGCAAAGGGCTATGAAACACCAAAGAAATTTGGAATAGCAAGTTTTCCTATTGGTCTAGACACATTTCCACTTTTGCTTTGTTTGCTGAAATTTTTTTTCCATCATAGTATAACACAAATTTCTTGATAAATGGCCTGAATGTTTTTTTACTTAAATTCTATCTTTCATATTCTCATGCATAACTGATAAAACTTTCTAGTTACTTTTTTCTTTAAGATCTACTAGAATAAAGGTACCAAAAGTAAATTAGCAACAAAAATGAGAAATGCCAACACCCTCTTTGCATGCAAATTTCTTCTCTTAAATACAAAAAATGAGACCAAGGGAATCCTATTTCACTGAGCAAATTAACAAAAGGTCAGAAAGCTTGATCTTTGTCACTGGTGTACTCTGTCTGAAAGCTGAACTGCCATTTAAATATTTATAAGGAAGAGCTGTAATTGCAGGTTGAGAGCTGTAAGAGAGCTCTGCATGTACAATACAGGAAACTGAAAATATTCATGACATGGGAGATATTCCACCAAAGGAAAATTTGGGGGAAGGAAAGGAGTACTAATGTGGCATTCTAATCATTCCTGAATCAGGATGCACAAGAAAGTGACTTGAAGCCTGTTACTTTTGGGGTCTGTCACGGGACACAGACAAGAAATTCAGACTGTTACTAGACACTGAAAAGTGGTGAAAAAAATAGTTTTAAATTATGACAGCACAACCAGCAGTGGATGGAGCCTTGTTTCATTTTTGTGAATATTTTTTAATGAACTAAAGAAAAAGGAAAAAAAATGGGAGGAGAAACAGCTGCATACATGACAAAGTTGAGAGAGCAAACAAAAACGTTCCAGACCCTGCTGCATCTATTAACTAGGCTTGCTACTAGCAACAGAGCTATCTCCCAGCAGATTAAGGGTTCTTGCTAGACAATCTCCCTTCCTGCCTGATTTTAGTGCCTTTAATTAAACTAAATTTATACTTGTCCCTCTGGTTTGCAATCCAGTTTATTGAAAATTCTTTTCAAGCAATTTATTCTATTTGGCAGCATAAGCAAAAGAAGAAAGGTGAGAGAATTCACAGTCAACTCTTCCTACACAAAACCCCAGATAATATGAATCAAGGTGACCAGCCTACAACATACCAGAAAGATGCACTATGCCCATGGTCCACTCTGCCATCCTTTATCTGTGCTCCCTTCCTTTTCACAAGCCCAAATATGCTCCAAACACATGATGGAGAATGTTTCCATTTTGGTCATTTAGTAAATTACCTTCCAGTCTGAAGCCCCAGCCCCAGAATTACTGCAAAAAGAGGCTCTGCAGACCACAGTAACCAAAAGACAGTATATCAAATGCTTATACGGGTGACATCATATTTTGTGATAAAGATGCTTAAAGAACTATTTTGCAATAAACTGGACGTTTGAAATGGATGTAATTGCAAGATAAACTATATATAAACTGTTTCTATCAAAAATATATACAGTGAGCTTGATAGGATCACTTCTTAAACATCTGAAGAGAATAAGTATTTAGCTTGGACTTAAGAAACAAGTAGTCTCATGAGCACAAGGCTAAGATCAAAAGTATTCTGTTGTTGGTCCTGCTCATTCTACCACTTTTTAGAAAGGATGACTACCTGCATAGTCTTTACTTAATTATCTCCACGATGCTGGAAGTTTTGAAACCAAGGTGTCTTTGAAAATCATATAATGGATGTCAAAAGAAAGAATTGCAACTTCTTCTTAAATAATTTTTTTTGAGCATATAATAAAATATATTAATTGGTTAAACAAGCCAACACCCCAAAATATTCCATTGACGACACCTGGTGGAGTTGCATAGCGATTTTTACCAGATTTCTGAATACACTTCAGACTAGAGACAACCAGGGTATGTTAATCTTCAAGACAACAGTGTGGAGGATCCACATTACACATTGAATTCAGCATGAAATCTTTAATTCCATCTTGCATTCATGGTTTTCAAAGGAAAATGTTTGTGTGCCATAGGATTCAGACATGCAGAAGTCACTTCTTGGTATACTGGCAAAATAGAATAAATTAAATTATAGAACATGGTTAGGAAAATGTAAGGCATCATTACCAAGCAAAGTCCTTGATTCAGAGTAAATAATCTTAAACATATGATCCATGAGCAAGCTCATCAAAAAGTGTTAAGATCTCACACTTCACTAAGATTTGGAGTGTCAGTCAGGAGGAAAATTGAGGTAAATATTTATAGTAGCGCTATTAATGAGTTCACATCTGTTTATATAAGATTTTGGGGGTTTTTTTTGTGAAGAGACTGCTTAAGAAAAAGATTGCTGTGTAAAGTTACTTAGCATGTGCTATTTGAAATATCCACTAAGAGCTATTATGGACACCACCTCTTGCTCACAAAGTCTCAGCAGCAAATTGTTAGAGATTGGAAGAATATGCACACAAATACAACTATGCATTTGCCTTGCTCTTTGTCCAATCAGACTGCTGATCACAGCTGAAGAAAGTATACTAAACTAAGCGGACCTTGCTCCGAACGTTCTTAGAATTTTGTTATATCCTGTTCTTTATATTCCTACACCCACCATTACCACTCATACCATTTGTTAGCTTTAAAACCCATGATTACTTGAACATTCATTATTCTATTCAGTGTTTTTGTTTCCAGTTTGGGGTTTGTGAAGCATGAGAGTATTTCAAGATTGCCATTTCAGCATTCCTAGCTGGAATTCAAAGCATAATCATGCAAAGACATATAAAACCTTCCTTTTATGACAGCATTTCTTTCAATAGAACATGACCTATGTCATTAGTCATTCAAAGCAAACAAAATGGAGTTTGGAATATTACTGAAGTAAAGCAACTGATTATGTAAATTCATTTTTGTGAATAATATATTTTCAGTGAGAATGGGGTAATAATGAGATTGAAGGAAAAAGCCAATATTTTACTTATCTCTAATTAGATTGTATCATTAGAGAACTCTTCTTCTACCTGGGCAGATGATAGTGCCAGAGAAGTTTTAACGTTAGGTTCCATAGAGCAGGATCTGCATTTCATATGAATTACTGGGCTGCTGCTTGGCTCAGATTTTGGTGGTAATACACCTACTCCACCTCCTATCAATACACTTTAACTCAGTTATAAAATCCATCTCAGTACTCAGTGTTTTAGACAGGTCTTCCACAAGGTCTACCATCTTGAAGGAAACCCTCATGCATTTTTTGTCAAAGTAATGAAATGACTGGTGTATTGCCACTGCCCTCTTCTGGATGAGATAAGAACGGGACAGACTTCTCTAGTCCCTACTGCTCTGGGTTATCAGGAAACTGGCAACTATACAGCTCGTGATTTTTATTTTCAAGATAGTGTTCTTGAATTTTATTTTTATGCTTGTCATGCAACAAAGATGTGCAGAACAGTAACAACCACAAAATGGCAGAGTGACAACAAACTAGTGGCAATAAGGTAACCTGAATTTTTCAAGAAGTTGACCAACATGAAGACCCTGTTGATTTTAGCTATAATAACCCACACTTCTGGCTTTTCAAAATGAGCTTTGGTGATGTGCAAAAAATGTACCTTAAAATGTGATCACAAACTCATTTTCTGGCCTAGCTGTGACAAGGTTGCGGCCCTTTAATAATATCGCTTCCTCCACTAGTTTGGGTTTCTAATAAAAAGTACTTTGGTGACTCTCTGTCACCTCTTTCACAGGATAAAGAATAAATGAGTAAGAAATGTTTGTTATCAGAGCACAAGAATGGGATTCAGGGGATGCAGATCTACTACCTGGCTCCAAAGACTCAGCCTCTGACCTTGGATAATTAATTCAGCCTCTTTGTAAAGAGGAAAAAAAGTGTTCAAGCCCAGCTGTTTGGGAATAAACTATATTATTGACATGGAACCACAGAAATACCATAGCAGTGATGGATTATAGAAGTATCTCAGTAGGAAAAATAACCCAGGCATTATACATAAGTTGGAAAAGTGATTCTTAATTGTCTATATCAGTGAAACCACCCACTGATGGTGCTTGATGCCCTATATCTCTGTTCAAATATCTTTCTAATCTTAGCCAGACTGAACAATTACCATTATGACAGGAAATAGGAAACACTACTAAAAATGCTAAGTTTAGCTTGAAGAGTAATTATACAGATCTAGCTTTGGATGAATAGTGATCTTGATTGTGAATGGGAATATTGTTGTTTAGAGTTTTTAATAAATAAATTTAAAAATTAGAGCTCACTTGTCACTTCCAACTCAAAGTAAGAAAGAACAATAGGCTGTACTGGAGGCTATCCAGGCATGTAATCACAGCTCTGGAACAGAAACATCCCATAGACAACATCACCAGAATGATAAAATAAAAACAGACAGTTGACACCAGAAAAACACTTCATAAGCAATAGAATGCACACCCCAACCAATGGGAAAAATTGTAGAAAAAATTATTATTTATTCTGATTTGATAACTGAACTACCTGGCAAAGTGAACTACTTCCTTCTAAATGAATGTAACAAAAATTATCTAAAGCTTAGGCTTTTAAAAAAAAAAACAACCCAAGAATAATAAATATTAAAAAAATAAAACCCTACAGCTACCACACAACTTTAACAGAGAGGTAGTGTAGTTTAGGACAACAGGTACGGCATTAGAGGAGTCCTAGGATCTATTCCTACCTTACTTACTTAACCTTCCTATAACATGGGTGACATCTCTCTTCTACTCAACAGTTTCAAAAAGTTGAATCCCAGCCCTAAAGCTATATTTTAACAGTCAGTAAACATAGGATCTATAACAGTGGGGTTACTCTTGTCCCATTTATCTGGTACATGGTGAAGTAACAGTAATCTATGCAATCACACATTGGTCATGTTTGTGACAAACCTAGCTTGCCCCTCCTCTCCTAAACAGGCCTTTTGGCAGCTAAGACAGTATGAATGCTTTCCAGCACCTGCCGCTGTCATAAGGAAAGGTGTGGGGCAGATACAATGATATGGAGTTGGTCTGCATTTCCACCCAGTTAGTTCACCTCCTACTTAGAGTCCTGACAGTGCGTTCAGTGTATAACATTATCCTCACTGAAGGGCTCCAGCTTTGTACTACCCTGGGGCAAATACTAGCATCTTACTGTCTCAGCCAATAAGCAGGGACTGGCATTTGATTGGGGTGATTATATGTACTTGTAAGGGGTGAAATATTCCCCCTGCATAATATTGTCCCCCAGAGTGTAACTCCGGAATTATTTGTGGCTCTATTTTCTAAAAGCCCAGTAGGCTGAAGTCATGACACCTGCTCAGTGCTTTTGAAAAAAAATCTAGCTCTCATTTAGGTTCCTAAACAGGAAAGCAGTGCCAAACTGTAGACATTTACCCACTTGAAACACATATCCTTGAAGATATTTGAAGATCTGAGTTTGCATGTTCCCTGAAAAACTCTTCCTAGACCATGTGCATTCCAGCTTTCAGAACCAGGACCAGCGGCTGCAAAAAGTCTTTGCACATTTCCGTTTTGACTTTGGTACTATTTCCCAGTCTCTGTGCATCTGAGCCCAACAACTATCCAGGCCACCTTTCCAATAGTTTCTATTGCAACTACCATTTTAAACAAGCCAACTGTTTCCCTAAGAAGTTCACAAATTACATGAAGTCACTGTTCCATGAGCAGCAAAGTCTTCAACAACTATATTAATGCAATTCCCAGACTACTCTTCCACACTTTTTTCTATCAAGGATCACCATCACTTTGTGCTCCCTCTTCACTTTTTGAAGCAGATATTCTGTAACGTTCCTAGCACACAAACATTTCCTCCATCAAACTGATGACTCTTCACAAAAACTAGCACTGGTGGGAGCTCCACTGAGCAAACTCATATTTAAAAAAGCCTCTCACCGCTTCTCATATCCTTGCCTTAATTTTACTCTTCTTTATGCATTCAATATTACATTGGTTTGACCTTTCAAGCTTAAAAAATTCTCAATCACTCTGATTTTCTTAATGGCTCTTGCTTTAGCTGACATCAGTTCTCCAAAGCACTGCAGTCTTGATGGTTCCCATATTTTTAGCTGCTGTGCCAAATTGCTCTGAATTTAATTAGTTAAACACCTAGCTGCAGAAATCTATCCTAAATTCAATGCGAGAGTCTGCTGTCAAAGTTTTTATGGTACATTCAAAGCCGCTTTAATTTGGTACCTTCTGGACATGAGGTCCTGATGCAAATGACTCGTGGTAGTGTCTTACATCTAAAAAGCACTCTTAACTATATGTCTCAAAACCCAGAGTATCGCAGAACATGTCAATAAATACTGTGGCAAGAGCAAGAAATGTGATTCTTGGGAAAAATACCAATCTGGCTAGCTAGATGAAATTTTTTATTTTTTAATACTGTGAGATAAAAATTACAAGTATAAACTAAGACAAAGACTCAAGTGACATCTCTATACTAACAAGTATTTCTTTCATGAAGTACAAATATTGACTAATTTACCTAATTTACAAATTAGAAAAAGCTTATTTAGCATAAGGCTGGATGATTTTTCTAACAGTTTATATTTATATCTAAAGTATACATTTATTTATATACTTTATTTTAATTTTATCATGTTGTATATTCATACTTTTATTTATATCTTTATAATAATTTATATAGTTATATTTTATTTTCATTCTAATATATTTTTATATATTATTTATTTCTTTATATATCTATTATTATATTTATTTATTTAGCAAAAGGCTGGATGATGCTGCAAATACGGACAAGCTTTGTGTACTGGAAAGAAATCACTGCTGTGACAAATATGCCATAACTATTTTTCACAGACTATAAGGAAGCTCTCCATTAGCTATCAACTCAAATCTGTATACATTTCCTGACTAACTAAGAAAAAAAAGTCTTTATGAAAACCGGATATCCATCAACATTAAATCTTCTAAAATATTTGTTTTAATACGAAAATTCACAACATCACATATTAATACATACTTCACATTCAGGTTTTATAAAAATACAAAGGATTCCATGGTCCACATGGGAAGAGATGAACGTCAGATCAGAGCTGTCACAGCTATAACCCCATTCAGCAAAACATTTAAACCTCAGTTTTTAGCAACATGATTGAACAAGCTACAGTATCATTCTGCAGAAATCACACACTAGCAAAAATAATACCTATCTTTTCCAAGGGGCTGTTGATTTTTATTTAAATGAGTTATGTATCAGCCAGACCAATTTTTCTTTCATTTGCACACGTGTAACTAATATCTTTCTTACCGGCATTATCCCCGAGTGATAGTACCAGAAGTCTAAGGAGAATCAGGCCTTTAAGCCCTAAGTATTATCAACATAAAATGTAAATCCTTTAAAAAGGATTTGAGGTGGCTTTTTATGAGAAAATGACAGTCAGGAAAATGCCTGACTCCCTTTGACATAAACAACAGGACAAGAACTAAAGATTCATCTCTATAAAGAAATCTGAAACCGGAACAAAAGCCAGAAGGCATCCGATAACAGCTGGTATCTTTCAATAGCCAAACCATCAGAGTTTGACATCCCTGTTTTGGCAATAGCAAATGTATCATTTTGGCAAAAACAGAATCTCCCATCACTAGACAAACAGTGTCTTGAACCTGTACTGTAAAGTCTATGATTCTTCTCTCCTATGTGTAGTACTTCTACCGACTTAAGTGGTGAACAGCAGTACCACTGTTAATTCTCTGATCACCTGGTATCAGAGCTCTGTTGATAATTACAAATGATTTCAATACCAAGTTTAAATGTATCTGCCAAAACAGAAACTGAACCTGCAGAGAGAAAACATTTTTTTTCTAATGCAAGTCTTTGACATAAGCCTCACTGGATCTGTGCCTACATATGCAGCCAAAACCATTAGCAAACAGACTAGCCCTACAGCACAGCCACCTGAGCACTGCAGGCTTCCCCCTGCATTCCAAAAACACCGCAGTCCACAGCTTTAGCTCTACAGGTGAATAATCTGTCATTCTGGCCATGCACTAATGGGCTAATCAAAAGAGATTTTCAGCCTGTGGAGTATAAAATGGGACGGCTTCACTCTAAAGTCAGAGATGTGTCAACATCAGACTCAAGCCTTCAGGTCCAGGCCACCGCATAGTATAAGAAACACAACTGTACTTTCAGATAATAAGAATTTTGGATCATCTATAGAGAAATTTTGAGTGATGCATCAACGTTTATCAGAATCAAATGTTTTGCAAAATTTATTCCAATTTATAGAGATTAAAATGTGTTTAATATTAAAAATTAATCACATTTTTATACAAAATTGAATACGTAAATCCTCATGGGATTATTTACCATTAGAGGTATATAAACACCTACACTTGATCTAGTTGTCTGGGGCGTCTTACAGTCAATGGAAAAATGGGCACTTCTAAGATGTAATTTATCTACACTCTAAGACAGATACTAAAAATAGAAAGCTTTCTTTCTCCATCTAATTTTTATAACTTATTACTAAAGTACAATACTGCACGAGCACTAGTCATTCATCGTGGTCTCACTGTGATGGTGCTATAACTGGTCCTTTCTCTGGCTAGACTTACAGCAAATTTACCTTGACTTCCCACTTGCTTTTCTTAAGAGTCGTTTAACAGATCACGGGAACCCCATAGGTGCTTACATCTTCATTTCCCATGAAACTATGCCCAAAATAACTTCTGACACTTGCCCTTTTTCAGGAGAGCTCTTTGAATAAAGGCAAGTTAAATAACTAAATTATCACAGGTCCAGAATTAAGCCCAGAAAGTGAGAATCAATTTACTTTGACTTTCCTATTAAGTTATATGAAGATTAGTTAAAGGATTTTCTTTTTCTCCAGCCTCCATCTGCGTCCTGTATAGGCAAAAGGATAGGATTGATGATATGCAGGTCACATCTATCCTCCTCTTTGATCCAGTTAATGAAATTGAAATTCACTGCAATTTTCTGCTTTCCATCGTTTAGGGAATGAGGTTACTTTGAAGATTCCTTGAAGCTTACAATATTTTTCCTCATAACCAGATTCTATTTCTCCTGGATATCTTATTTCTTTATCACTGCCAGTATGAATTCTTAATATATATCGTCTGTCTAAAGCAATCTAGACTGACTGAGCTCCACAAGCTTAAAATCTGTCTTGAATTTGTACAGAAACTTTTCTAGAAAAGTTTTTTGTTTTCTCTCTCTTACACAAGCATCATGTATTCCTAACTACTGGTGCAAGTACTGGGATAGCATTTAAACTATGACTTCACAAACACTAAAATGGCTGAAAATGAGTGGTCAAGTTAATGGTTCAACTGGTAGGTCAGTACTGAAGCAGTTCAGGACACTACCCTTTCTCTACCAGAATATGGAATCATGTTGTGACTGTACACGTATATGTAAGGAGAAAGATGCTGCTTCTCTCCAGGAGAGACAAGAGCAAGATAAACAGGGCACATAACAGGAAAAGGTCAAAGTCCAAGGCTGCTGCTGGCTGATGTACAATCTGTGCAATTCCTCTGAAAAAAGCCTTCCAAGCTATCACATTCCCAGCTGCCTTTTTGCCCATGGACCCTCCTCTGCTCCATGGTCCCGTCCGTAAGACACTCACGAATGCAGGAAATAAGAAGCAGGTCAGGCTGACAAGATGCACTTAGCATATGACATCAAGGAAACACACCATGTCATGCTGTAAACAACAGAGAAACAGCCACAGGCGAGAGAAAAGAATGAGGTTGAGTTAGCTTGTGAAAGTCTCACTTCCATTGTGACAGATTTGAGAGGTCTGTAAATAGGTTGTGAAGCCCTTGTTTGGACAGAGTTCTGATATGTTAAAGGGAGCACCACACTATCTTGAAGTGACTTGCTGCTGAGCCTTGTACTGCCATTTCCTTCCTGGAGTTAGAGAACAATACAACCAGAGGAACCAGAGTACAATCTTTACACTGACCTTCCACCCCTTTACCTTCCGTAGAGCAGATTAGTGCACATTCTATTTTAATTCTGCATGAAAGCCATTAGTGTAAAGACTGGAGTACATGAATAAAAATAAACAAACAAAAAAACCCACACCAGACCTCCTTTAAGTCTTTACCTTGCATGTTCTGCTGGCAAGCTTAGATAAGCACACTAGAGGGAAACTAAGAATGCTCCAGACGGTAAAGGTTAATATTGCTGTGGTATAGCTTGTTTTTGCACAGTGATTAGGCTCGCTGCCAGCCTGATTCCTTCGACGTTTTAACTATCTGCAGCTTGAGCGATTACATTAATAAACTTCCAGTGCAGGCAGCATGTTAAACTCTAGCAACTGTTCATGTAGGAAGAGGATGGAAGTCTTGAAATACACTTTCTCTTCTAAATGCTAAATAAAAAAGACAAATCCTGGCCTGATTTTCTCAGGAAGAACTATTCCTTAGAAACCTTCAACAATCTCTTCATTCTGAGCAGGATTTTTAGGACCAGGAGAATCAGCCAAATAAAGAATTTTTTTCCTTTATTTTTAATGTTGTAGCATCAGATCTAACATTCCTATCCGGCAGCCATCACAGGTCTGCATAATTCATATCCCAGTCATAATATCCCTACAAATTACAGTTTGAAGACTTTAAGGCCAAAAGCATACACCTGTACTATTCAAGTTAAGAGAATAAGTTATCAGCAATGACTTATAATCAGAGACAAATTTAGCTCATCATAGGTCAGTCCAGAAATCTTCAGGTGAACTCGAAAATAAACAGAACCCTAAGTGATCAGATTGAGTTGCACACAATCCCAAGTATATCTTACAAACTAGTACATTATCAAATAAGGATGGAAAGCAATTGAATCCTGTTATATAACAAACAAATATCTTCACATTTGGATAACAGGCAAAATGTTTGCTAGTAACACAAAGGGAGAATTTTAAGCAACATGTATTACAAGTCACATTGCTTCACCAATCTGAACCACCAACAAACACCTCTTTCAGCAACAGTAATAAATGCAATTTACTTTTCTGCAACAGGAATAACTCCCTGCTAGCCCTAAATCTTGACTTCTGCCTCCGCTGTATCCAGAAAGGAGATGAAAGGAGTGTTTGCAGAGTGAGTCAGACATAGCTATTATCTTCCTGTAGGGAACTACAAGCATGTGTTAAGCAGTCAATAAAAGCATCTGTGTCGTTTTCACAAAATCTTGTTTCATCACTTCACCCTCCATTACTACTAGTTGTATACAGCAGTATACAGTATACAACTGCTGTATTTCGTTTGTCTGTTTTGTTTTAATTTCTACATCAGGAAAAGACTGAAAACTGAAAATGTTTCATATATATTTTACAGAAATCTACACATTTACCAATAAGTTTACTCAGTGGAGCAAGGCTATGGTGTGGGCGGAACAGCCAGGTTTCGTTCTCAGCTCTGTCACTGACTCATTGCAGAAACTTGGGGAAATCATGTGCCCTTCTAAACAAAATGGGGATAATAATAACGCTTACCAAACAGATGTGCAGTAAGACTTTGTTAATTAATGTCTGTAAGTACTTTGAAATCCCAAGATGAAAGGCAAAGTGCATCATATGAATCCATAAAACACAGAATAATGTATCTATGGAATAATGTATTTAACACTTCTCAACCATTAATCCTGTGCTTGGAAAAGGCAAACTACTGCCATCCCTTTCTAAACAGATTTGCATACACAGAGCCAGAAGCCAATAAAAGGTAGGGACTCTGTGCCTCCAAACCTTCTTTCACCTCACTGAGGTGGAATCATTTAAACACTACTAGTATCAAACAAAATTGCCTGGAGACAAACATGCAGGTCGTGTACAAAAACAAGCCTACGACTAAGAAAACAAATAAGCCTGTTTTCTATACGCTTAATAATTTGCAATCTGATCTTCAGGTTGGGCTCCAGCAGAACTGCTCTGCAATCCTTCTAAAGACTGAAACGTTGGGAAGGGCAGCAATAATCCATGATGACCAGTCCAGATAACAAACATAAATCTAGCGGAATACAAAATAATGGCAAAAAGTAGACCATCTTTAACAGGGAAAGCTTACCATAAATGTAGCCATTTATTACATGGCCTTCCCTTCTATCTTGATGGAGAAAAATTGAGTAACTATTAACAACTGATTCTACTTGAAGCAGATGCATGAGAGTCTGTCACTCTAAATTGTCTTCAATTTTGTGCCTGCTATCCCCCCTCCCTTCACATGACTATGGCACGTACATTTATTTTGAGACACATGTTATTTGTTCATTATTTTAACTTTCATGAAGTTTTGCTGCTGAGTTTAGAGATGTAACTTCCAATTTTCTCCTCACAGTTGAATCCAAGAAGGTTAGCATTTTATGCTGCTCAGTTTAAAGAGCATTTTGTGCTTCCTCAAACAATTTGTTCCAGAATCAGGCCAGATCCCTTCTAAAAAGGAGAATTCACATGTATCAACTGAAAGGAAGTCAGAACTCTTGCTTAGTCAAATCAAAGGATCAAAACCACTACTGCCATTAATATCCACCTAACCACCTCTCCAGCTGATCACTTTCCTGAAAGCATCCTCAGAATCTCCTGAAGTACACACACAGGAGTTCTTTTGGAATGCATGCACCGGGTGCCCGTGCCCAGGTTCTGGTAGAAGGGCTGCAGGGGTCTCTGTGAGGAGAGGCTGGGGCTGGCCCATGTTGGATACAACCCACGGCAGTGATGAAAAAGCAGAGGCAAAAACCCTTCATGCATCAATTCATCAGGAGTTCTGTTTATGTGGGCCTCCAAGAACTGGCCTGAATTTAAGACATATGGGTAAGCCATACAGGTCAGAGCACAACCTCTACTGCCCTTGTTGCTAGCCTTCCAGAAAAAGGAACTGTTTGAGCTTAAGGTATGTGGACAGACGGCACTAATTCATTGCCTTTCATGCAGAGACTGCTGATGCCTTGCATTTGGTTGGCATGAAGACACATCAATGTTTTAAATTACCCTTACATGGCTATTAACGAGTTCTATCAACTGTTATGTTCTTTAAATTACTTCCCCATCTCTTCAATTTAATAACAGATGTTCCCCTCTGGGTCTGCTATTAAGGTGTTAAATTTCCCCAGATACTTCCCCCCCATCTTCATGATTGGCTTTCATTTGGCATAAACCCTGAGCGGGTATTCTTGAGACAGTACAAATAGTAACCCAATGTATTTGACCCCTCAGGAATAACAATTTGAAATAAGAATCTGCTTTTCCCAGGAACACCTTTGGGAAAACCCTAAAAATGAACAGCAGAACTATTCACAATACAGCAAATATTATGGCAGTAAAAGATTAGGAGAAACCTAGGGCTTCCAGAACAGACATATCTTTTAGTTAGGAACTTTGCATTTTAAAATATTCAGTCACCTACACTGAGAAAAATACCACAGGCACCATGCAAGGATTGCAAAAGTAAAAGGGTTTTTTTTTACATAAATAGCATTCATGTCACACTTTGAACAAAGGGTTCCTTGAAAATTACTGAATTCAGGCAGCAAACAAGTCCATGAAGCACTTAGATAAGGTTAAACCTTAGACAAACAGATGCTACTGACAAATTACACTAAAAATGAACAGCTTTATAACAGTTGTGAACAATTCTATCATCCTGACAATCTTTTGGTGTTTGAATTGGAACACTAAGCGCTTAAGTATATGCTTAACTTTAAAAACTGTAAGAGGCAGAATTAGTGATGAAATCAAGACTATCGCTTAGTTGTTTTGTCATTATTAGACTACAAAGAATAAGCTCTTTTAGTGTTCTTCCATAACATAAGCTGTCCAAATTCCTGGTTTATTCATACAGCCCTTTCTTTTTGCATGTTTCAGTTCATCTTTCTTGAACATAAACCCTACACCGACACAAAAAGGCAGAGCTTTAAAATGTATTTTAAGTATTTCACAGTATACATAAATTGTTTCAATTATTCATGATGGAAATAATATGGCTCGTTTCCTACATTTCTCTGCTTTCCTTTTAAATGTGTATGGTAATTTTAAGAGACATGCAACACAGAGCAGGATGTTGTGATAATTCCCCTAAAGTATTTACTTGATGTTTGTATTATTTATGTAATAGTAGTCTATCATCAATCCAATAATAATGGATAGTGATAGTTAAATGTTCCTGTGGGAATTCACAGGCCTTCTTCCATAAAGTAGGTTTGATGGGACTATAAAAAGGCAAATGTATTTCTTCCCATGCACACTTGTACTGGATTACAAGTGGGATTCATGCACACGAGAAAAGATTTACCTGAAAGATTTATCTGAAAAAGATATACTGTACCAACCCATTACAAAATAAAACCTTTTCAGACTTGAAGTTATTCCAATAAATTAAGAAGTTCTGATAATAGGAACAACATGGATCTTTAAAAGCACTGCAGCTCATGGTCATGTGTTATTCCTCCTAGATAATGCCAGCAATTATACTTTAAATGAATGTTGCACATTATAAAAACAAAATGCATAGTGCTACGTGCCTCAATTCTGTATTTTTCTAAGAGCCACGATTGCTATCAAAATTCTGTCCTCTTGGCAATTATTACACGCCACAAATAAAAGACCATTTTTATCCTCAAGGCAGATTTAATGTCCCGGACAGTCTCATTTTGCTTACTTGTGAATTTTAGTTTTGATGTGGTAGTAGTCCACAAATGATAAGCTTATAAAAAGCTAAATTGTAGTGTATTACTGAGGACCAATGAAAGGAATTAAGGAGGATATTGTCATTCATCAGTATTTAATAAAAAGCATTTTTGAACTTAATATTAAATCAACCAAGCTATCACATATATGAAATAATTATAATATGCAAGTCTGGCAAGACACCAGGAGAATCCTTTCATACATTTGGAAAATAAATGGATGTTACCTTTTCATTCTGTAGGTTTATGATCAAGATTTCTTATTTACCTTACTTCCTTCATCTTCCACTCTACCTTCTCACTGTTTTTTTTTTTTTTTTTTTTTTTTAAGTCTCTTCACTTCTTTCCTCATTCAGTTGCCTGGGAAATCCTACAGCATTTGATCTAACTTCTACAAAGAATTAGTGCTACAGAGCTACAAAGTAGGCAAACTAGGCTGCTCTAAACTCAAAAAGAACACCAGTGCAAGTGAATGCTTTGCTCCAGACACCTTTCCTTGTGTACAAAAGACCTCCCTCCTTTGCAGAATAAAATGCATATATTATTAATTTCTCCTAAGGGGTTGCATGACATTTTATCTTTCAAACAGTAATTTCTTGTAGGTGAGGGGACTAAAACTAACCATGGCATTATAACCTCTCCAGAACCACAAATCTACTACCTCCAGCTCTTGAAAGAAAGTAAATTGAAAAATTAATCTCTGATTTTGGTTTTCTCTTATTGTGGCTAAATAATTTCTCCCATTTAAAAAAAAAAAACAAACAAAACAAAAACAAAACAAAAACTACAAACCCTATTCAAACAGTAATGTACATCAAGATTCTTTTCTAACAGTCATTCTTTGGGATTGTAAAGAAAAGGGATAGAAGCAGTCATACTAGATCAGATCCATACAGTCCAGGCAAAATTGGCTATCAGATGCTTAAAAATAAGGCACAAGAAAACCACAGCAAATTCCTGTAGTACAATCTCTAGTCTCCTGCAGGGAGTGGAATGAGATATAACAAATACTAACAAAACACAAAAGCACACAGGGCTTAAAATTCCTTCCAATTCAGCTACAGTCCAGTTCCATCCACACATCACAGTATAACTCAGTCATGTTAGGGAAAATTTCTTGTTACTTAGTTACAGGAAATCAGGGCCGAGAAAATATCCTTTTCAATAGCAGCACAGTCTCTTAAATGCTATTAAATAAAATTATGTTAAAAATCAACAACATTGTTTGTCTAAACGTGCTAGTACTTTTTACCTAACAGACTAAATTTTAGTTACACAAACCAGAGTATGGGGAGAGAGGGGAAAGAGGACACATCAGAAAGTGGCTAAAAAATGGGGTAAGGGGGAATAAGGAGGCTTTTCCTTTGTGCTCCCTCAAATGCTGCATCACTCTGCTGTGTCCAATTGTATCTTTGGGCTGACAGCTCTTTAAGAAATGTTCAGTGGCTCATTCAGTGAGGCTGATACTCAAGCCTTGGCCAGCAGCTCTTCCTGCAGATCAGAAACAGGAAATCCTCCAGCTGTTCAGTGTCACTTTTAGTGTCACACACTTGTTGCATCAATGTAGACAGCTATGTTTAGTGAAATTGAGTATTTATTTATTTACAGTACACAAATATTATGTTTACAGTAATGTTTACTGCTCTCTGCTCAGAGCAGTTTTTCACAAAGAATCAATAAAACCACCTGAGCCCTGCAGGCACAAGTGTGTTACACCATTGGTGTCAGCAGTACAACCACCTCATTCACTATGATTCTTTTAGCTCTCATCATCATAGACAGCTTTCCCTGTCTTTTTCTGTTTTCTAAATTGTTCTTTCTTATTGTAAGACAATTTCCATAATCTATGTATCAAGAAAAAAAAAAGATATTTACAAAACTTCTACCATTAGATCATAGAAATATCAGCAGCTTGGAGCTCTTTATACTTCACTGCCTTTTAACAGTATTTACTGAAATTAAATAGAAATTTTCCAAAAGGAAACCTAGAAAGATTTCAATCTAAGCAATAAGGTTTACGGTTTATGATAATTAGTATCTATCAATATCAAAGCTGGCAAAACTTTCATTTGCATCCCAAAGCTGGGATCAATATCTACAAAGAAGTCACTGAGCAGGGTTGCTTTAGTCTGGCTGCATGAAATACTTCACCTTTTGGAAGGATGAAAAAAAGGTGTGACCTACCACTATTGTAGGAAATAAGCTTAAGTCCAATGTGAGCCATCAGAGCTATGATAGTTGGTATGACATGAAGTATCTACCCTTCCTTCCAAATCCCCTCTCCCTTATCAACAGTGTTTAGACAGGATGTTACTCAAAAGCTTATAAAATCCATGCTTGTATTTCCTCCCTGGTAGGAATCCTCAAGAAAAGACCATCACAGCTGCTGCTCATGAACACTCATCACTGGCAAGGTACCACAGGGCACAGACAGCTCAGATAAGACAGACATTGGATTATTGCCGATAACGCAAGAAAATATCTTCTTCTATTGTAACATGTTTCATACCTTCATTTGTTCAAGTCAGCCACTTGTTGCATCCTGAAACAATTCAGGATGGAGCTTGCCAGGGTGACATCTCTCTTCTCACTCTATGGCTGTAAAGCACATTAACTGGGAGAGGTCCAGATCCTGAAGAGCTCATCTACGCATGTTATTAATAGAAACAACTGCCTTAATGACAGGTTTCCTTTAAAATACAAAAGCATTAGCTGTACCCACCTGCCCCACCACACAAACAGAAAACTGCTTTACAGTTGCTTCTTTGCGCTCATCTGAATTCATCCAGCAGCCAACAACTATGATAACCCAGCAGCATCAACTGTACCCACTTAATCTTCAAATAAGCCAAAGCTACCGAATCGCAGGGAATGTATGGTACATACATTTGTATAGATGATTTAAGACTGTTGAGCAACAGAGACCCCTTCCAGCAATGAAACTGTTGTAGTTTCAGTATACCCAATAGGTAAGCAGGCAGCCATTAGAATAGACAAACCCACTATAGTCACCATGATTTATGATAGCAGTGATTTTTAAAAAAATTAATACACTCACAAACTCTTTACTCTGAGTAGCACATAGGCAAACAGTCAAAGTGAAACAAAAGAAAGCCTATTTTTAGAAAATCAATACTTCCCCCCCCTTACACAACATTTAAGAGCAGCAATACAATAGATAACACGTCAGACAGGACTCTGCAAACAATATCCATAGATTTGCATTGACCCTGCTAAATGATCTTGGTTAAACAAACCTGAAGCACATTGAAAATTTCTCATCTGCAAAATGGACAGAACAATAACAACCATAATTCTTATGCATTTTGTAAAGAGCTTTTACTGAAAATTGCTATTACAAACTAAGGGCTACTCTAGAACAAGATGCAAGTTCACAATCACAGATTTCAATATGAAATTATAAACCAGAAAATCTGACTTCAATTTAAAAAAACCAAAACCAAACACCCAAAATTATATGTAGTTGTTCTAATTTCTAGCTGCAACTTTTGCTGCAAGGCTATAGCAGATGTCAGCTGAGCCTTCCCAGCAGATAAACTGAGGCAGAAAGATCTCCTGTGATTTACTTGAGAACACACAGCATGTCAAATGTCAGACACACAAACAAGACCCAGCCTCCAAGGCCCATAACCTGGCGAGGAAACCAAACTGAGATTTACTTTCTTCAGGTGCTTAAGCTGGATTGGATAGTGTATAAATATGTCTTAGGCAACAAAAATATGAAACTGTATGTGAAGTGGGACCAAAAGACGGTCCTGGTTCAGACAAAGCAAGAGGAGCTATTATTCTATGAGTGGATACATTGCTGTTATTATAAAAGTGCTCCTTTTGCAAAACAGCAACCTAATGAATTACCATGCATTAGAAATTGATCATCCCTACACAGCATTTTTTTAAACTTCTGTATTGATTTATGTTTTCATTTTGCATAATGCACCAGAGCCCAGTTAAGATCCATAGGAGGTGAAGGGGTGGGGGGACAGACTGAGAGGTTTTCTATGTTTGTTCTGTACTCTGGTCTCTTCAAAACTAAAATGAACAAACCTATCAGGAAAACAGAAGGGATCCTAGCATACTACATTTAATATTCATTTGATCATTACCTGGCATGTCAGAGTGTTTAAATCTAACCCCTCCCCTCTTCTACCCTGCAGGAAAGGCAGACAGTGCAGACTGCAAAGCATTTCAGGGAAATAAGACAATTGGCCTGACAACTGAGGTCACAAATCTTGTGCCAGAACAAACCATCCACAAGATTTCTACAGTCATTGTACATAAAAAACCTGATCAGACTGTTGGCTTCAGACAGAGCCTTATGTCAGGCCCAGTATGACACAAGCACATTTTCCCAAACTACTTAAAGGTTATGTAATAGAGATCTGCAGAGCATTAGCAGTCACATGACACGTCCCACTAAGATTTCAAACTGCCACCTACAAAATTTAATTAGCAAGCAGTAAACAAGAGAGAAAGGAAGAATTACACTCCCAGAACTGACAGAATATTCTTAATGTTCTAAACTATATGCAGAATTGAGGGCAGGGAAGTGGGGAGAACAGAAAGGAGGTTTTAACAAATAGGTAAAACTGTGACTGTCACAAAAGAGGGAAAATGCAGTAAACAGCGGACAGATTCAACCACATATTGCTTGTTATACTGACAACTGTGAGCTTCATCCAGCTAAGTTCAAAGCACCATCAACTCTATCCACCTTCAGTAAGAGTTTAGCCCAGTAGCACACTCCCAGAGACACTGTGCTGAGCTATCCCTCCCGGTGTAAACTGGCACGAATCTGCCAAAGTCCCTATTGATTAATATCAGAGAATATTTGTAAGTTGGACAATGTACTTACTAAAGATGCACTTTCCATGTCAGTGAAAAGGCACCATGATATTCCATACAGGAGTAACAAATAACATATTTTAACTGTATAAGAAGAAAATATATGAGCTGCAATGGTGAACTGCTGGAATAAATCCCAGTTCAGGAGGAATTTAGTCTTGATTTAGGATTTTTCTAAGCCAACCCTAAACAAGTTAACCTGGCTCAAAAAAGGCTTATTTTTCTTCCAAAATTGGCAAGAGGAGGTATTATTGTCATTTTTTCCCCCCACATATCCATCATAAAAACTTAATTGAAGCTGTCTATAAAAATTATTTATGCTCCTCAGGAAAAAAAAAAAAAAAAAAAAAAAATCACTCTAGTCCCAGTGGAAGTAGAGCGTGGAAGGAAAGGGGTGCATATGCTGAGTGCCCATCAGCTCACTGTGCTGAGATCAGGCCTTAAGGAAGGTAGCACACTGAAGAGCTTGTTACAGGATGATCTTTAAAGAAAAAATGGAAGATAGTTTCTAACTGTCATTAGATGAGAACACAGAGACTGTGCCATACTACTATATTCGCAATGCCTTCCCCTTGATTCCTCACAGTAATATCGTGCACTGCTGCTGCTTGCTAACCAACATCAAACATTTGGCATAGTAATACTTATTATCTTAGAAACCAAGTGTTATACTGCTTGTAATACAGAAAATGTGAAACTTTACAACAATTAAAAAAAAACCCCAGACCTACAGTCCCACTTCCTCTGCTCTGACTTTTGCACTGTAAGCGCTTCTATCAAACCATTGCCACCATCAGGGAAAAACTAGGCTCTTCACTCCAAACTGAACATACCCATGAGCACAATAGAAAGTTTAGCAAGTCAAATGCTATTCCAAAAAGCTTGGAATCAATTCAGATTCTTCTGACACTTGGAAATATTTTTTCATAGATGAACCAACATACAATGCAGACTGTCAAGTGATTTATAAGTAGCATCTAGCAGCCTCCACTGAGATTTAGCACCCCAGTGGAGAAAACAGTCTTTGGTCTGAAGATCTCATTTTCTAAACAGATAAAATAAGGAGAATGTAGTGGAAAGGGTTCATTATTATTCCTATTTACAGAAAGAGAACAGAGCCCAAGAGATACTAAGTGCTTTGCCCGGGGCCATTCACAGAATCTGTGGCAGAGCTGGAAGCCACACTCTTGATTTCCTTATCAAGTGCCACGTCACAAGCACAAGCCAAAGTGTTGAGCCACAATCCTATAAGCCACTCTAAATTCCGCACCAAAATGCCAACCACAGGTGGCTTTACAATCATACTTTACAGAATTAACATGACTACAACATGTTATTTAACAGGATGGTTACAGTTAGCAAAGAAACCCTCAGTGATCACATTCAAACTTCCGTGTCAACCAGCTGCTCCAGACGACCATTAACTGTTCTCCCAGGGTAATGTTATCACTGCCATTTATCAAGAGCCCACTCTGCAAATAAGCCTGACAAAAGCCCTCTTTTTCACTGGTGAACAGAAACTAGTTTTATGACATGTTGCTTTGAAGAAGCTGCATTTTTCCAGCACTGTGGCTGCATTCCAATTCTATCTTTAATCATGATATTGGCATATATTTTTCAATTCTAATGACAATGTCAGCGATGCTTTATAACAAACCTCATCTGTGGTGGACAGTCAGCTTAGAACATCACCAGTCAGTTACTCTGACATATTTTGTAGCAGTGACGAGGGCCTATAACAATTTCAATTAAATGAAAAACAGCCTTGACTCTCAAACCATACTTCATTCAACATAAATATTGAAAGGACAGGACAGTGATGCATGACCAACTAGTTTCTTATTTCAGAATAAAGTCAGCATGATTTTCAACATTTAATTTTGATATTTGGTGGGGAATTTGACACACAAAGGAAAACCCAGAGGATACCAATTATCCAGGCTTCTTATATCTACTCCTGGCAATCCAGAAAGGCTCGGACTTTTGTAACAAGCTCTTACCAGAACGAACACTGTTGTGCTTATACATTCATTTCATACTCAGTATCACACACCCATCTAAACTACAGTGAGTATGCACATCTAACACAGATCTAAAATAGAATGAGCTGACGTTCAAAGAGAAACATATTTTGTATATATGAAAAAGTACATACCTAGCTTGTATCAGTACAAGATTGGCCACACACAGAGATGCTTAAGATTTCTGAGCTTGCAACTGTCAGCTAAGTGAAGGAGCATGTATCAGCTATTCCAATCATTTTCATGCAGAAATCTGTGGCACTGCACTGTCCCATATTTTTTTCCATCTCACTCTTCCTACCCCTAAAAACCATGTGCCATTTTAAAGCTGTCATTTGGTTATAATTCTAGAAAACCCAACACATTAAATTTAAAAAAAGGTGCTCCCAGGTACACTCAAATATATAAAGTTGTATGTAACAGCACTGCACCTCTGGTCGCTGCCTCTAGTACACAGTCCTGCTGTATGTCAGCAGGCTGGAACCCCTTCAGATATATAGCTATGAAAAACCAGGGTTGTTCTCTAGTCTGCAGGCAGCGTGACCACTTCACTAGTTTCATTTAGAGTAGGTCTTGTTCCTATTAAAAAGAAAGTAATATGCACAAAGATACTGTTCAGGACCACCAGATCTCTTTAACAAAAATAACAGTCCCCTAAAAAAGATCCAACACCCTCCTTTAAGGTACTAGAAATAATGCAGATGTATTTCAAAGGATGTCTACTGTGGTGAATCCTGGCTGACATCTGTAAGATTTGATCTGAATTGCTTTCCTCATTTGTCAGCTGCATAGACTTAAAAGCCTTCCGCTAATAAAAATGTAACACCTCCTCATCAAAAAAGCTGAAATATAAAGTGACTAGAGTAACTTTCATAACAGTTCATGTGTGCTGCTATTTTTTATTGTATTGCATTTATGGAGATGCTTTAATTTCCACTGTACAGCTTGGTCTGTGTTTTAATATTTCATGCTGTTTTCTTAAGGCAGCTCTTCTATTTTGCTAAGCAAGAGTCCTTATTTGCATTTTGATGATGGCAATCATAGTATTCTTTCCCTGTCTCAGCATACTTGGTGCAATTCCTAACATTAAGATCAATGGCTTTGATTTTAGATATTTCTTCAAAATATATCCAATCACTTAAGGAGCAGACTCTGTATTTACTAGATGCAGTGACAAGACTCATTAATAAGTTATTCTGCTGAGTTATTTTATATATAAACTCTGCATCACTACCTGCACTGGACAAAAAAGCCCAGTCAGTGTTTCACCACTAAAATAACAGACAACAGTAGCCTAAAAAGAAAAACCAAAGCCTTCATGCACTTATAGTTTTCTCAGTTAAAACTGTACTAAGACCATGTACAACTGTAATGTCGACCATCACATCACTCTTGGAAAGGCATACCTTCTCTGCCCAATGCTATAGGCAATAGCCAATTTTGAAAAGAGGTTAATGAAAAAAACCTGCAGCATCCCCTACAATACTGAGCACAGCATACTGGTACGTGCTAACTAATTAACTGGTATTTATATGCATATGCATATTTAGATGCATACCATAATAAAATGTTATTATTCTGTGCTATATACTCATATACGTAACATACTTCCTACAAATACTGCTATCTATACTGTGTCCATATATATATAGCTGCAGATCTCTCCCTTCTACCAAAAAAGGATGCGATATTTACTTGCAATTGGTCTAATTTAGCATTAGATGCCAGACAAATACCACGTATAATTTCATTAACAATATCTGTATGGAAGAGTAGTCACATTGATGACTTTGCTGTGACACGACAATATACATCAGCAAAGCAAATAGATACTGTGAATATGCACCGTGCTTGGGGGCTTGGCGGAGGCGGGGAGCTGCTGCTAGCCAGTATGGTTACTAACTTTGCCCACAGACACTAATACAGAAAAGAAACATGGCACCATCAAACCTGTCAATATAGTATTTATCTTATTTGAAACCTTAAAAGTGACTGGAAAATGACATCAGATTAAACATCAATAGGAGGGAGGACGGAATAATCTAGCAAGAGTTTAATCCCTTTACCTAGTACTCATGCATGATACTAACACATTTTATTATTCTAAGCAGCACCTAGAAGAAAAGATCCAGTGAAGGGCATCATCAAATTGCAGCAGAATAATAAAGTTTGTCTGCCTCCAATAAGAGTTACTGCTGCATTACTGCTAACTAAAAAGAGGATTCTCCCACACACACCCCTACAAATCTTCAGCCCTCCCACCCTCATTTGGTCCGTGAAGCATTTAACAGAAATAGCTATTTTTAGAAAGGGTGAAATCTCAGCATACCTTCAAATCAAGTGCTTCCGATGTTCAGCAAGATCATTGCCGAGAGAGAACTGCAGTCTACTGTGTCAAATTACAACCTTGTAGAGAAAGGCGGCAGCGTCGGCAGCAGCAGCATTGGTGTGTTTGCACTGCTAGTATTCAGGCTAGAAATGATTCATTAGTTGTCTGCAGGGAGGCAGGGTGAAAAAGAGAGAGCAAGCATCATCGGCCATGCAGCAGCTGCCAGAGCCTATGAAACAGCAGTGCTCGCACACACATACGCACACAAAGATGGCTTTCCCTATTTGCTAGTTTCTTTTTCACATAGTATTAACCCCGACACAGCAGCAGGGAGCACGGACAGGAGCTGACAAGCAGCAAGTGGGATCACAGCAAGGGTGTGTTTCAGGGCAGGGTGGGGGGTGGGGGGGGGCAAGGGGGGAGGCGGGTGTTGGGAGATTTTATTTTACCTCCAAGTAATGCTATCACAGGATCTTCTCAGTAGGTCATCTGTGGCCTACTGGCACGAACCAATGAACTGTAAATGTGAGCTGCAATTTTTTTTTTTCACTCCCAAGCCTGCCCAATGGAAGGCTTAGAAACTCAAATGCAGAAGGGTATTAAGACAGATTACCTGGAGCATCCTAACCATTCCGTCTTTCCTCTTCTCAAGAAAACTGTATACAACATATTTACACAAAAAACTTCCAAGTATGCAATGACCATCTCCCTAGCAGCTAGAGGGAGACACTGTAGGAAGATACAGGGAATGATTTTAAATAAATAATTTTTCTTAAATCTAGCTTTAATTTTTTTCCTCCCTTTTTTTTCTTTTTTCTTTTTTAGCCCCCAGCAGAGATGATCTGACTTACAGAATCTGATCACTTTGGGAGTGCATTCACTATAACGTAACTGAATTTTCAAGGCTGATGAAGGTTAAATTATCAAGAAAACATATGAAATTATGTTGAGTGGAACTTCTGAATTTTCCTTTCAGTATTTAACAGCAGAAGGAAATATTGCACTCTAAAGGCACTATTTTATTGAATTCTGTCAAAGTAACTGCAGAAGTACCTCTCTCCATTTCATAATGTCTCCCTACATTAATTTACAGTTCCTTTGCAAATATCAGTCTTCCCCACCCAGTTTTACTAACAGGCATAATGAGGAAGAGAAGAATTTTCAAAAAGTTTGGCATTAACACAAGAAGCCAGATTTCCTTCAAAGCCTAACAGTTCTTTATGAAGTTGAAGTGCATGAAGAGTACCCTCATCTCCAGGAACTGTCAGCATCACATGTTTCACTGGAAGGTAGTAAGAGCCATGGAAAAGGGACTTGACAGATTATCTCTTTCTCAAGTTTTCTCTTATCCAGATTTCCAGTCCATGATAAAATTTGAACCTTGAACCATGATGTTTACTAAACAGCTAAGGAATCCTTTCAAAATGGCATTGCCTATATTTCTGGATATTCCAGTTCCCAATCATCAATCTATTTAAGTGCCTTATTAAGATCGTTACCCCCAAAGCTTCTAGCAACACTGAGTACCACCACGGTGCCTTGGATGAAAAGCATTTCTCTTCAGAGGTTCAGAATTAAAGTATGGTGCAGAGAATCACAGCGTGATCTTCAAAGTAACTGACTGTTTCTGAAAAATCTGTCCCTCATGAAACAGCTAAAAATCTTATGGTTGGTTCTGTGATATTGAAAAAAAAAAACAAACCACCAAACAAAGGAGGAAAAGGGTTATGGATAATGAACGTGTGCTTTCTTCCCTGAAGATCTATCTTGGCACATTCTCTAGAAAGACTATAGTTTTCTGAATTGAAAAGTCCAACATCTAAAAATAAGGTATCCAAGACCACTGTTTTATGCAAATCTCAGCCCAAAATGACCTTCCCTGAGATTACTCATGACTGTAGTGGGAACAACAAAACTCTGGTATTTTTGGAGAAAAAAGATGTTCCTACTCATGATCATATGTTACTTCCCAGATTAGATTATGGCTTTGATCGCCAGGCAAGTGCGCTCTTTTATAACCAGTTTGTGGCACAATTTTTTTTTTTTTTTAAAAAGTCTAATTTTGGCAAGTTAGATTCTCCTTCTCTCAGTTGAGCTACATGAGTTCAAATCCAAACATTCCTTCTGACTATGACTATATGAGCATTTACCATACTGTGCTTCAGCAACAAATACAGATCTGCAGCATCTGACACAAAGTGATACCAGAAGATTCCAGGTGACACATTTTGGAAATCTAGCTTGTCTAGGCTGGAGACTAGATGAACATAATCTGTTGCTTTATGTGCAGTTGTACAAACAAACCAAAAATTTGCTAACCAACTTGATACTTGAAAATAAGTCAGATCACTGTAAAATGGCATTATTAATGTCTTACACTGAACCAAACCAACTCCTCTAATTCCTTTTTATAGGTGGATTTAAAATGTGTATCTTTACATGGGTGTGTGGGGGTGTATATACATATCTATAAAACATGTAAATTATCATAATCTTTCTGGAAATCTTGTTTTAAAAAATGGAAAATTTTATGAATAAATTAAGTCACCCTGAGAATAAAATAGCAACTAATTTTTTAAAGTACCAGCACAGATTCACTGCTATAAGGATTTTAAAACATATTCTTTATCTCAAGTAAACGTTTAGAAACTTGAGTCATCAAAACTTGACATATTCAACTTGTTATGCCACACAGATGAGAACTCACATTTTATTGGAACTGTAAGACGTTAGGATATTGTTAACGTAAGTAGTTTATTATTAATTTGGTAGTTTATATGGCCAAATATCAGTATCAAGCATACAGCTTGATAGTAATTTTTGCCCGTTCAGAGCTGGATGCAGCTATGCTGATGATGGGCTGCTAGTAACTAGGAATGTGTATACAACAGTGCTGCTGAGAGAAGAAAAGGAATTACAGTTCTGTATTGCAGACCACGAAATCCCCCCAGAATGACAATCCCAATATAATGATCCTACCTTCTGATAGATAGTTTTCTTTAGAAAAAAGATATAGAACATAAGACATCTTTCTGTATACAATAGGGCTCTATGGAATGTCATTTTAACTATGTAACCTTTCACAGGCCATAATGAATTTCATGTTCTTTCCAATCTTTCTGAATTATATGACACAATTATTTAACATACATCATAAAAGGTGAATTTTCCTCTTAGTACCCTTAATATGAAAGCTATATCTTGCAATCTACTGTTTCAATAAAACTAGCCAAAATGATAAACCCTTCCCTTCCTAATTCCACTCTGTACAGGGAGACAGACTGAAAAAATAATAAAGGAGCTCACCTTGCTAGCTGCCAAAACACACACTGGGCCTCCTGTGGAGATAAAGGACAGCTGCCTCTGAAGCCACAACAGCTCCTTCTGAGACTGCTTCAGTAACTCCTCTGTGTCGCCTGGCTTCTGCCCCATCAGCCCTTCCTGCATGACAAGAAATTTTCAATTTCTGTTTTCTCAAATACATGGTGATTGTAACATGTGATTTGTCATAGCTGAATTTCTAACTAAACAATAGCATCTGCTATAGCAATGTATCTATATTTATGCATGTGACTTTTTGTGCTTATTTTAATAATCCTCTGCCACCCAAAAAGCAAGATGTCTCTTCATAGCATCAGCAGCACAACATCCTACACTTCCAGTACCCTAATAACTCATGCTTAGTAGACTTCTTCCGGCTATTAGTCAAGCCAGGTTAGGTTGAGGTAGAAAACAACATAGGCAATTCCAACCTTTGGGAAATGGAAGAAGTTCCTCTTACACGATATGTTGTTGTAACAAAGGAGTCAGAGATGCTGCTGGTAGGGCATAAAATTAGTACAAGACGATGCTGAGAAGAGTTTGATGCTAGTATAGTAATTACAGAGTATAGAAATGCCACTCAGTAATCCAAAGTACAAGTTTATATTCTTAGTGAAAGTCTTAATCTGAGGCTAAACCAGACGTATCGTGAATTCAGACCCAAACTCTTCTACACGTGATAATTTACAAAATATTTAATATCAATAAACATACCAGTTTGGATGAAAACTAAGCAGAAAACCACTTTTTTTCTACTTGGTTTTAACACCTCTATGAATAAACTATTTTCAATGTAACTGTTTACCAGCACAGTTAGATAGTAAGAACAGAACTGGATGTTCACCTACCCTCAGGCATCCTAGCTGATGTTTGAGTTCTTCGCACTCCACTTGCAGCAGCTGGATCTCCAGATCTTTTATACTTTTGGATTGTTTGTTGATATTTTGCAGATGCTGGGCCTTAACATTGACAAAGTGCATTTTCTGTTTTAGAGGAAGTGTTCTGGTAGTTGTTTTTGTGATGACAGCAGCGTTATTGGATGACAATGTCAATGAAGTTGAAGGGCTGACATCCTGGTAAAGAGAAAATACATTTGTCATGTCATTTTTGCTAAAGCTTTGTCTGCGGGAAAGAGTATAATTCAAATTCTTTCAAAAGTCATACCATAAGTACATTATTTGAAAATTTTTGTCTTCAGATCTTTCATTCAAACAGTAAGTGAGCAAGAGACAATTTCACTTGATCAATCACCAGTAAAGTGATAGGGATAACAGAAAGAAATGAAAACCAGACAATTTCTTTTCATATATTTTTTTTCTTCATTCAGTGGATGCCAGCCAGCCATGATCACTCTGACTATATAGGTATCAATGTATTTACCACTTGATGGCAACATAGTGCTGCTGCTTAGCCATGACTTCTGGTCCTTCAGTCAGCATTGTACCACACAGCTAATTAAGACGTTACCCTTGCAACTGAACATGCACCTCACTTGGAAGCTGTGCTCCAGCAACATCAGAGATGCTGTATTCCAAAAGGCATGTTTGACCACGCTGCAAACCCTTCACTGGGAATCAGCTGTTCTGCAGTCAAACTTACTGTGTGAGAGTGGTGGAAGAAACTGAAGCTCCCTTCACAGCTCTTTATATCCCAAGTCTTCTTGCTCTACACCCATTAATTACCTTACTCCTCGACTCATCCCAACAGGCTCTCCTGTGCAGCAAGATAGTACACCACTTCAGCAACAGTATGAGAACCTAGCCCAGTGACACAGGTTGATTTGGCAAGATACTACTCTGTGTCATGTAATAAATTTAGTTTTGATTAGGAGGGTCCATCTGTACTGTTAAAACAAACAGATATTAGGTGTAAGAGCCTTACAGTCCTCCAGACATTCACAGAAGTTCTGCTGCTGAATACACAGCCATTTTGCTGAAACAAAAGGCATTCCTAGAAGTCAGCACAATTGTAACTATTTCCCTACACCAAATCTGTTTCTTCTGGCTTTTTTTAAACAAAATAGTCTAGATATTTTAATATGTGGAAAATGAAAAATAAGTATTATTCTGTGCAGGAAATTAAGTTGTTTGGGTACCCCCATCAGCCCCCCAGATCCCATTTTTCATAACATTTAGCCACCCTTCTCAAATTCCATGATCACCAAGTAAAACCTTTCAAAAACCATAGTGTCCTCCATGTTAATTCTATGCACAATTAATATACAAAGGCAGACAAAAAAGCTAACTTCTTATGCCATTCTTGCAAGAATACCACTTCCAGCCTAGTATTGACACTTACAACCAGTAAATCATTTGAACAAGCTACTAATTTTACAACACAGTCTATGTGTAAGATTGGCTTGGCGTGGCTTTAATACAGAAATAACAACTTGCCCCAATTTGTGTCATATTCAGCTAAGAATATTAACATGGTTGAAAACTGACATTATAATTTAAGATTGTGTAGTGTTTTACTTATAGCAGAGTTAAACATTTTTGGTTTCACTTTGCTTAAATTTTGTTCTTGCATTTCACACCTAATTTTAGAGATGACAATGGAATTCTCAGTTCATTATTCTGTGATGTGCAATCCCCAAAGTCTATAAAGTAAGTTTTCTTATTTTCCTTATGAAAGTTTTGCCTATTTTTATCTCTTTGTGTTTTGGTTTTTTTTTTCCCCTATTTGGGCTAGAGAAAGAAACCCACTCAATGCCGTATTCCTCAAACCAACATTTTGATTAAGGCCCAGACACTGATCACAGGTGAAAAAACAAAATGGAACTTGCCACTGATCAGAGATACAGTTTCACAGCAAGAAGCTCCCTTTCTCAGCATTTGCTCTGCCAGCCCACTATGTGGCTCCTCCTCAGTGCTGAAGTTCAGTGAAGCTCACCCAAAACCCCAGCCCTACCTCCTCCATGAAGGGGACCAAGAGAGACCCTCCAAGGGCATACCTGGGGCATCGTTGCATGTTGGTGTGATAAAGAGGTTTAGAAGCCTGAGTAAATATAGTCATTAAACTACAGTAAATATTACAAGCCATACTTTACATGTGAAGTGGCAAACACTAATAATCAAATAATTAAAAAAACCAGGATCCTCTTAATTTTGAAGTAGTAACTATTGGAAACCTCTAAGATGAGATTTTTCTGAGGTGGTATCACCAAAGAACAGCTGTATCTACTAACATTATTGCACCACCTATCTTTTCTGGACTTTTTTTTTTTTTTTTTTTTGTATTAGAAGTGTGAAAAATAAGAGGGGGGTGCAATATCCAAATTTCAGGTCACTTAATGTGAACCTTGTAAACAAAACTTTTCCAGATACACATCACTAATACAAACATACTCCAACTTGATGAATACTCATGAAAAATTTGAGAATTTTTAATATTATTTACCTTTGTAATATACTGAACAAGAATCCATGATTAGTTCAGCAGGATCAAAATTTGATCAGAGATAACACAATTTTTAAGCATCTCCCAACAGCTCTTCTACTTCATGAAATGGAAGACTTTACAGAAGCAGTGGGACAGCTTTTTTTTTTTTTAAAAAAAAAGATAATTTCTCAAGTATTAAACAACCTGAAGGATGTTATATGCATTTCAAAAAAAGTGTGTCCCCAAATGAGTCATATCAGCAGATTACTCATATTTTAACAGCAACCTGAAATACTGCTGTAACTGTCAAATTATAAATTTTAAGTTGGATTGTTCAAACATTTATATTAATTCTTTCTACTGCAGTATGATGTGTTTGCCTTGGCTGGCTGTCAGATGCCCACCCAGCTGCTCTTTCACTCCCTCAACAGGTTGGGGGGAGAAAATAAGTTGAGAAAGCTCATGGGTTGAAGTGAGACAGGGAAAGCACTTACCATTTATCATCACAGGCAAAACAGATTTGACTTGGGGAAAATTAATTTATTTCCCGTTAAAATAGGTTTGGGTCATAAGAAATAAAGACAAAAATTAAAACATCACTTTCTTCCCCCAACTTTACCAAGCTCAACTTCACACCTTCATTCCCAACTGCTCTACCTTCCCTCAGGAAAATCTGCTCTGGCGGGGGCGGGCTGCAGCCTGGGTATCTGCTCCCCCGGTCTCTCCCTCATGGCTGCAGGGGACTCTCTGCCCCAGGCCTGCAGCACCACCTCCTCCTGCTCTGACCTGGGTGCTCGCAGGGCTGTTTCTCACACTTTTTTTCCTCACTCCATGCACCGTTTTGCCCTTTCTTAGATGCGTTTCCCCTCACTGAGGGGCTCAGCTGTGCCCTGCGGTGGGGCCGCTGGAACCGGCGCGAGGCAGCCCCGGCCTCTCCTCACAGAGGCACCTGCAGCCCCCTCAGCTGCCGCTGCCTGTGCACGGGCATTTATCCCACACATGCATTTAAAATATCGTCCAAAAATACAACCTAATTGTCAGAGAATAGCCTCTGCCGAAGCAGTCAGCATTCTTCTTCTCCTCTATCAAAGTAGATCCCCAGCACAGCAACCAGTCTCTCAGGGTGAGGGAGGCCGTACTTAACGTAAACAAGATACAGCTGTGTAAACTGGGTCGACTTGAACTGACTTTTCATTTTTAAAGACAAAAAGGCTCCAAATTTTGAATGATGAAAAGGTTACTGAGCCAGTACTAGAATACTGGCAGATTCTCACAAGTAGATCCTGGCACTGACCTCAAATGAGTAAATCAGGTGTTACTCTCCAGCAAATACAATTGCCATGCTCTGAAACAATTAATTTTGTCATGAATGAAAAGAGCTAGAAAAACTGAATCAAACTGTGGTGTGTTATATCTGCTAAATCCGCACATGAATATTTAACAGGCAAGTTTCTTCTATTAAGCATTAAACTGTTGAGTAAATGATACAGTAAAAAGTCTGAGAGTTGCCAAACACTTAAGTGTTTATTGATTTTTTTTAAAGCAATTTTTATCATGTTTGTATCTACTGAAGGGAAAAGCATTGAAAGCTCTGGAGAGTGAATCCATTAGCGACTAGGAAAGATGAATCAGAGCAAACATCAGATAAAGTTCTCTATCACTAATGCACCCCAATGTCATTGGAAAAGCAGTTTCTCTGTAGGTAAACAGCGTGTTCTGCCTCGATCACAAGGGCCTCCTCAGGTTATCCTCACTGCTTCCTTCCTCTGTGCCAATCTCAGACCCAATGCTTTTTGGAAAGGTGGTGATCCCCCCCTTTCACAAGCCTCCTGTGCAAACAAATATGCTGGAAATGTGACAAAAGGAATTTAACATCAGCGTTTAATTTTTTTGTTAGGGGATTATTTGATGTTGACTGATATTTTAAATTGGGTGTCTTACAGTGAAAGCAGTAAAGAACTGTAATTAGAAAGGTTAAAAAAAAAATCGTAATGGTGTAGTCCTGTAACTGGTTAACATTCATAGCATAACTCCTAAAACTACAGAGAGTTAAGTGATTTATGCTGGACCATAAAACCAAAACATACATATCAGGGAAACAAAACATAAGAAAAATCCTAGCGTGTCAGGTGCTGGGGAGGGTGCAGACGGTGGTTTCACCCGACATATAATCACTTCTGATTCACGTCAATGCCGTGACAGAAGTTTCAGCAGTTGGCAGTAAAGCCACTGGAAGATTTTAGAGCATGTAACACTCACCTTGCTCTTCTTAACATTTATTGAGCTACTTTTCTGTTTGCTTCTGCCCTCAGATCTGCAGTGTGGAGACTTGTCAGATGTTTGTTTTGCTTTCTTGTTGCCCTTTTTAGACTGTGGAACAAAATTCATCAACAGCTGATTAAAATATATTACAACACATCTAAAATGTCTCAGTGATTCTGTTGGTCTTGAATCAATATGTTCTTGCACAGTAAAACACAGGTTTCAAAGTACAGACTTGAAGCTTCAGAGGGTTAATGGAACAAATTCGATGTGGCATTCAGTCAACAGCAGAGGACGTAACATCTCTGTGGCAAAGCCCAGTCACTAGTCCTGTGTTTGTGCAGTGCTTAGCATGGTGTGAACTGTGCTAATGCTACAGAATGGGAGACTAGATATCACTGCAATCCAAATAATAAGTAATATTATTAGGAGCAATTTGTTCCTTGCATGGCATTTTGTCTGTCAATCTCAGGAAGAATCTCATACTGGGTTTATGTGGAAGATGGATAAAACAGCAGGGATATAAGTGGCATGTAGTTAAAATGATAAATGGCACTGCTTCATCAGATTACTCAGTCAAAAGAGGGCACTTTCTACTACATCCCTGGAATTAAGTGGGGTAAAGAAACACAAAGAAGGACCTTTGTTCCTTCTGCTGTTACCAATAGAGAATGACAGGGTACAGAGTAAATATGCACTATCATTTTAAGCGTGCTAGAGATTTTATCACTGATTCCTCTTTTAAATTTCAAGGTATGCTGAAATCACATGTCAATTTTGTAATATGCTATGTTCAATTAAGACAGTCTTGTCTCCTAGAACTTACAAACCTAAATACACGACATAAAGCAGCTAGGGAATTGGCCTCATACCATATTGCTCAGTTCAGGGAAGTTCGGTACTCTTTCCATTAGGAAGGTTGATCCCTCTTTCCTCTGTTCATGGATGTTTAAGGGACATTTCATAATGGAGTTTCCTGTTGTCCCTCACTCTGTGTGCTGTCTATAAGCACTGACAAAGCAGCTGGGTTTTTTACTTTACATAACATTTAATCTTGGATAACCAAGACCGCTCCCAGAGGGTAAACAAAGTGACTGAGATCTGTGTTTTTCCAAACACCACTGCCCTTATTTTCATCCTTTCTCTGCTGGTGGTGAGTCAGGCTGTCTCTATTTGGCCAGCATGACTTGGCAGTTTGTACCACTTGAGGTGTGGACTTCTTATCTGATAAAATTTAAACCTTGCAATACCAAGCAAGAAGCTGTATTCAGAAAAGGAAGTTTAGAGTCTATTCTTTTCTCTAATCAGCCCTCAAAATTATCTAATTACCCACCAGCAGAAGATGGTAGGAGGAAAAAACAACAAAACAAACCAAATAGAAAGAAAAAGTAAATTGGTTCTAATAAATTGGAATTGAAAAGAAACCTTTTATGTATCTGTTCTGCAGTCACTGTCTGTGAACCAAAGGTGGTCATTAGAACTGATTGTACTACAAACACCAACCATCTGTCACTGTTTTAGCTGTGATGATTTCTGCTATAGGCCAGGATGCTTGGGAGGAATCCAGAAGTCTTTTCTGAAAAATTAAAACAATGTCCCCTCCCCCATATTCTCTGAATTTTTCCTGTTTTCGTCTGATGTTCTACTGGTGGGAACCCACCACATCTAAGACAACACTGAAACTGGAGAGGTAGCAAATATACACAACAAATGCAAACATAGTCAGGAAGGAAGAGCACAGGGGGCTATAGGCAAAGAAACTTGCTACATGTGAAATACTCATCCAAAGTGTTTGGATATGAATGAGATATTTAAAAAAACCCCCAACCCTGTCATTGATGGACCCTGAATAAGAGCATCTATATAAGCCTGCTTGGTACAGCAGACAAGTATGAACACCTTTTCTTTAATTTACTACTGTACCTGGATAATAAAACCAGACTGAAATAGAATATAAAAACCAGAAATAAAACTGAATTAACTCTTGGCTGGAACCAGGTGTAGATAAAGTTAGCACAGCTCATTGCAAGTGATGATGGTGAGGGCAGGAGGGAGACATTGCTAATGCTAACAGGAGCAGTCCTCACAGCTGCAGCAGTTGGCACTGACGCCATGGACTACCGCCCCTAGGAAAAACAAAGTGAAGGCTTGCTCAGAGGGACCCTCTATTTCCCAGCCTTGCTCACACCTTCTTTTTCCCTTCCTGGTCTTATAGCTTATCTCACCTCCCAAGAGTAGAGGAAGAAATCGGAAAACCTTTTTCCCTTCCAAGCTCTCATTTCCAAACCAGTGAAGCTTGTGAAACCTCACTGCCTCCTCCTAAAGCTCTCAGATTTCTCTCAAACTGCAATGAAATCATTCATTTTAATGAGAATGTTACATACATATTCACTTTTTTCTTTAAATAACCACTATTTTACAGCAATTCAGTTCAGTTTTTATTTTGCTTCTATATGTTACTATATCATGTTGTGGCGCTACATATATCAGTATGTAAGAATAGAACTTTTAAGGTTATAACAGATGGTAATGAATCTTTAATCACATAAAACATTTTAATGCAATTAAAATAATTTCAGGTTTACTTTCCTAGTACTAAAAGATAGGGAAGTCAACAAGGGCACTTATTTATATCTGGGTAGGGTAAAAAGAATGCTCAATGGAAAACCAAGAAAAGCATCTTGGCCTACAAGCCGATGAGTCATTCTGAGTAGCACATGCTTGCCTATAGCTTAGCAACGAACCGACTTAGATAAGAAAAAACGTAGAAAGCAAATATATCATCTAAAAACAACTCTTGGATATGGATATATGAATCCATCTGGATTACAGGGAAACGTAGACTTTGCCTTTATTTTCTTCAAACTCACTTGAAGTTTATAGTAAATTCTGTTATCTCTAGGGATTAAATATATAGATATCAGTTGTAATTAAAAACACATTTCAAAAGTTGCTGAATTTTATCGTCCTGTGATTTTACCTGTTTTATTTCTAAGACTGATTTGTTCCATGTTTTTATTTGCCTCATATTGGAAGGAAAATCAGACCCAAAAATACACTAGGGGAAACTGTATAAATGGGAACTCTGACAAAACCTTATAAATAGCTTCAAAGTCAAGTGAGCACAAGTGTGCCCAGCTGTCATGCTTTGGGTCTGAACATCAGAGCTTTTCTCTGAGTTTGTCCTGGCAGATAGAGTGGGTGACTCTCCAGGATGGATCAACTCTTCAGGCACAGGGCAAGATTACTGTAACCTAAAATTAGCCTCCTAAATTAATACATAGGCTGTCAGAAATGGCGATCACACAATATTCTGCTAAGCACTTTGAAAGCCTTTTGTAGAAACTTGCTATAGTTCTTACAATGGTTCTAAACCTAATTTTAGGTGAACTTTTTTTTAAAAAAATCTTGCCATCAGTGACTATTAAGGAAATGTGTAAATACGTCGTGAGAAATAGCTTTATATTGTAGGAATAGACTAAATGTACTCTTCCACACACGCAAATTAATTTATTTAAAAATAAATGTACCACTTTGTAGGCAGCTTAAGAAGCAGAGACTTTTTTATGAGGCGAACATGAAAAGGAGCTACAATTATTTTAACAATGAGTGCCTAAAATGTACGCATCGGGGACAATAACATCAGTTCACCATAAATGGTGATATCACATGTGGGTAATATAGTTGAAGACAGACCATGCAAATATTTTGTATAAACTATTATTATGATGCCTTGTGGCCAACCCAGGAGAGACAGAGGCACATAGTAAACTAGAATTCTTAATGTGAATTATTTGTTGTGGGGATAAAAATATTTCCACAACAGAAGCATAAGAAATAGGGACAGATTGAAGGAGCAGCCATGGCCTTCTGGGACTATGATCTTGGTTTTCAAAAAACTGGATCTACAAACTCACTTCAGACTTACCAGGGCACCAAAATTTACCTGCTATCAAAAGTTTCACAAGCTCTAGAGCAACTCTTCTTTGATAGAATTGTCATCATGATAACAGCCACAGCATAAACAAAATACCCCATCTTTGTAGCCAAAAGAAATGGGTTAATGTTATGACATTACAGCTCACAAAGAAGCTGCATTCTTGTTTGCTTATTGTCCATGTTCTTTCTGCTTAAAAAAATCTCCACTCACTTTCTAAACTAACAAATAGTAGGATTTTTATTTTTAATTATTTTATATATTAGAGACATATTCTATGATATAAAGCTTTTTATTAACAAGGCTTTACATAGTTCCTCTATATGGTAAGATTTTAAAAAATGCTTCTTTTAAACACTTGCTTAAAACCCCACCCCTCAAAAAAACCCAGGCAAGTTTTCAGTCAAAATCTGGCATGTCCTGTATTGGAAATGGTTACTCACCACTTTGTCTTCCTCTTGTTCTTTAGTCAAGGGCTTATCCACTTTTGAAAATGATTGATTTGCCTTGGGGGAATCCAGTGCAGAATAGCAGCCGATAGCCTTCTTCTGTAATAGAGGGAAAAGTGGCTTGAGAGCATTTAAACTCTCTAGAGAGAAGCCTGAATTGGCTTACAGGACTTCTGACTTTTAATAAAGTCAGCCAGCACCATTTCAGTATTTACAGCTTCAAGCTAACAGACATATTACTTGGATATTTCTTCTTTCCTTTCTATTTGCCTTTGTTTCCTCCTTCCCCTCCAAAACATTCATCTCCTGTCTTGCGTCTTTAATTCAAGCTTTGGAGATGCTGGGTGGGTATTCTGACACACCTGTAGAGGAAATTGTCTTTCCCTTTCTCCTCCCAGGGCTTTTCAAAAGACAATTAAGATATTTAGTCACAGGAGAATTAAGCAGGGCTCAGTTTCCTTTTTCCTCTAAGGAGTTTTATTGCAGATGAGCAGCCAAAGTGCTTTTGGACCTTGGAAGCTAATACTTTTAGTAAGACACCTCCCAGAATTTTGGTACATATTGTGAGACAATAGGTCAAACTTCTTAAAAGCAGCAGCACCGTACCTTCCCTTTTGGAGAGCTTCCTGTCAGCACTTGCAGATTCTCCACCCAATGGGAACAGTGAAGTGTTCTATATCCAGTAACAATAGATTGTTCTTGTTTTGGTATTTATAACAGCTAAGTATAATGTCTACAGAACAAGGCAGTGTGCACCAGCAAAAGGCATAGTCACAGATAGAGTGAATCTTACAGTTTCAGTAGTGTTTTAGAAAGGGAGTAATTTTTCTCCCATCCAGAATTGGGACAGAGGTAAAAATCATTTTCTTAGGCCAGCAATATAAAAGATTCATATTGGGCAAAACAAAATGCTGTGCATCAACATCTGGCAACATATTCTGGGGTTTTCTTTAACCATATTTGAAAATTAAATTTCTTCTGAAAACATACGTTTAATATTTCAAACAGTTTCAGAATGGGGTAGTCTGATGGCTGCAAATTTTGACATTAAAAGGAGATGGTGCTTTCCACCTACCTTTCTGTTTTGTTCTGAGCTGTAGGCACAGCAACCCAATCCGAGATGAAAAAGCCTAGAACAGATTTCATGAGAAATCTCTGTACAGACAGAACATCACATTTCTCCTTCATTAAGAAAGAGCTCAAGAGTGAATGGAGTACAATACACAGCTCCCAATCATTTGAGATGCATTTATATGCTGAGAAACTAGTATCTAGCTTTCACTGCACGTAATTCATAGACTGCTGCGTTTCAAAAGCATTTTGCAAAAGACTATTTAAAAATCCATCAAAAAGAGAGTGAAAGGAAAGTATATCTGCAAACTATACAAAACAAAAAAATCCATTGAGATTTGAAATTCAGTGTTCTTTTATTGTGAAAAAATATCCAAAAATAAAATGGAAAGTGCATGGGCAAACTGAAAGTTAAAAAAGAAGAAAGCAACAAGGTGTCTTTCCTGGGAAAAAACACGGCTATACATTCCAACAATTCAGTACAGAATCAGTGATTCAGTTCCAAAAGAAAAATCATAGATTAATAGAATGGTTTGAGCTGGAAGGGACCTTAAAGATCGTCTAGTTGCAAACCCCTGCCATGGGCAGGGACACCTTCCACTAGCCCAGGTTGCTCAAAGCCCCGTCCAACCTGGCCTTGAACACTGCCAGAGAGGGGGCAGCCACAGCTTCTCTGGGCAACCTGTGCCAGTGTCTCACCACCCTCACAGGAAAGAATTTCTTCCTTAGATCTAATCTCAATCTACCCTCTTTCAGTTTAAAACCATTACCCCTCATCCTATCCCTACACCCCCTGATCAAGAGTCACTCCCCCCTTTCCTGTGGCCCCTTCAAGCCCTGGGAGGCCGCTCTAAGGTCTCCCCGGAGCCTTCTCTTCTCCAGCTGAACACCCCCAGCTCTCTCAGCCTGTCCTCACAGGGGAGGTGCTCCAGCGTCCCGAGCATCTTTATGGCCTCCTTTGGACCCGCTTGAGCAGGTCCGTGTCCTTCTGATGTTGGGGGCCCCAGAGCTGGACACAGGACTCCAGGTGGGGTCTCATGAGAGTGGAGTAGAGGGGGAGAATCCCCTCCCTCGACCTGCTGGCCACACATCTCTTGATGCAGCCCAGGACACGGTTGGCTTTCTGGGCTGTGAGCGCACATTGCTGGCTCACAGTCAGTTTTCCATCCACTACTACCCCCAAGTCCTTCTCTGCAGGGCTGCTCTCCATCCACTCCTCGCCCAGCCTGTGTTTGTGCTTGGGATTGCCCCAGCCCATGGACAGGACCTTGCACTTGGCCTTGTTGAACTTCATGAGGTTTCCATGGACCCACCTCTTGAGCCTATCAAGGTCCCTCTGGATGGCACATCCCTTCCCTCCAGCGTGTCGACTGCACCACACACAAATCACTTCCTTTATCTAAAATCATGGGTCAGGCACCAAGCCACTGAGCCATGTATGTCCAGTTATGACCCTTACATTTAAGTAACAGCTAAAACCCACATTAAGAGAAGTTACTCTTGCAACATTGGTACAGAGAAATTCAATCTAAGCTTCCTGCCTCGGTTCAAGAGAGAAAGCAATCAGAAGCGTGACTGCTCCTACTGAGCACCACACAGAGCTTTCTATCTAATGTATTTTGGGTTGTCCAGCTGGGACTGAAAAGCTGGTGTCTACAGGATACAAATTAAAAGATTCATACTTTAGATGCAAGTTCGCTAATGCCTGTATTGCTTGTTTAATGATGGTGTGAATACTCTTACTGGCATTCATCTGCAGTCTGTACTTGTATTACACACTTCAGAAGGGCATAAGATGTGCTTTCTGTGGTTAACAGAAGGAAAACGTTTGTGGGGAATTAGCAGATTTAAATTAGAATTGTGCTTACTGGCACAATAGATTAATGCACAAATTTTTTATCTCAGGAATCACAGGTTTAAGTATACTTTGCAGGTAGGCCTGAAACAAGTACCTTTGAAGCTAACAGGAGTATTGCTGTGAATTTCAATAAGAGAGGCTGTAGAAGTCTCTCCTTGAGCAGACAAAAAGTCCAGCAGAGAAACTAGATTGAATCATCATTTGTACATGTGTGGGTATTTCAGAAGCTCACTTAGCTGTCTCTATTCAGAATTACTTGTAGTCTTCTGCACTATTTAAATACATTATTTTTAGATTTTATTTCATAGCAACCATGTGAAACCCAAGACTATATTGCTTAATAAGCCTTTTGAACTTTTAACTGCTACCATATTGTAGAATGGTCCTGTGCTATATATTTTAAATATACTCCATTAAAATTAAAATATACTCCTCCTCATGCTGTCTATTTGCCTCAAAGGAACAGAAGGTAGGTAGGAGATCAGCCACCCTTTGCAGCATCTCTTGAAGTCAGTGGAAAGATTCCTATAAAAGTTGATTTGATTTAAATAAATGGCCAGCCATACCAGAACAGAAACTCCAAGCCTTCAAGACCCTCTCTGAGATTAAGGTTTTCCTTATCGGTTTCTAATCATCAAGGGCTACATCATCAGCCACTGCATTACTGCAGTCAGCAAAGCAAGGCTTCACTGGTATACCAAATGAAGGTCTAGCCTGTGACAAAAGATGCATCTCCTCTGGGACTCTATACTATTTATGCATTGCTAATGATGTGCTTAAGCAGAATTGTCTATTTTAGCAGCAAGTTCACAGATGCATATGAAAATGCTGGTGAAAGTTTTATTAGATACTAAAATGCTAATGATGCTCTGAATTTCTTATACACAAATGAGTAAAGCTCTTTTAAAAAAAACTTATGTTTGAAACAAAACTATCATGACTCTCAAAATGAAAATAAACTTCAAGGCAAACTTCACCTCCAATAAGGTAAATGCTAACAGAAACATTGCTAGACTAATGCATGTATGTTAATGCTATAGTAGTGCTCATGTAAAGGCATAACAGCCTTTAGTAGGTTCAGCTTTATTTCACCCATAGTTTATTTTGTTTCATATCACATTGAAACAGCCTTCACATCACACTGAACAACCTCCTACTCCAACTGAAGTGAGCAGGTGATACTCATGTGACAAATGATATCCAGAAGGAGGGCCCATATTTGTGCATTACAGACAGCTGTGACATTTTTCTAAACAAAAATGTGCAAAGTAAATATAGAGGAAATTGTACAGCAATATCCTGAATTATTGAAAGGCTAGCTATGCAGAACAAACATAATTAAAGGGTCTCATTATCTTGTAAATAATCATTGTAAATAATGCTTTAGATAATTACTTCATTAGTTCTCAAAACACTGGCTTTTATTCTCCTCTGAGATTCCATCCACTAACTCTACTCTGAATAAATTGCCAAAAGGGAAAATCAAAAGCAGAGCAAGCATGCAAGCTGGAAATGCAATGTGTACTTGCTGTATGAACTGATTTAAGCCCAGGATGTTTTGAAATGTTTTTTTGCAAATTTTTGGACTAAAAGCAGTTTGTTTTCTTTAATGTATGAATTTTTAAAATTTTATTTGGGTTGTTTTCCGATTCATTTAGATTCATTTGCTAGCAGCTATATTTATCCATTTAAAGATGGTTGACAGCAGTGTGGATAGAACTAAGATTAGTCTATATCATGGATGACTGTCATGCTTAACTAAACACACATATTGCCATTTTTCTTCACTACAAATACCATGAGGTAGATTCAATAATAGAATAGACTATGTCTCTAAAAGCAACAGCCCAAACAAAAGGAAAGCCAAAACCAAGAAAAGAAATGGACAGAAAATCTAAGATCTGCCATTAGATAGCTCAATAGCTAAGAAAGTCTGCATTTGGAAAAGTGCCTATCTTTTTTCAACGGTGTTCTGTGACTACTGCCAGTAATTAAAGCAATGGCATGAAGAAGTGGCAAATATTTTCCTGGTCAGGTCCCAAGCCAATCTGGAGCACTGCAGAATGCTGATGCTTACAAGTCACAGTATTTTAAAAGGTCTTTGTCAAAAGTCCATTAAAGAAATTAAGAAGCAAGAGGAAAATGGTAAGTTGGCAGAGTAAGTTTGCAATCATCCAATCCTTTAGATAGAAAAAGGCACAGTAGATGAGTCAACAACATTTGAAACTGAGAAAAGAGAATTAATTTTCCTTGCATCCCACACCTATATAGATGACTTAATTTGCTCATTTTCTGAAGATCTGACCTCGGCAGTTCACATTAATAAACTTAATTAAAAAAACCCATCATCAATGCTGACTAATGCTGCCTTGATTGGTTTGGATCTGTTTCTTTTTGATCTTTCCCATGTATTTTTCAGTGACTAAACTTTTCATTCAGAATTAATAAAAAAAACCCAAAGCCAACCCTCATACAAAGGTTTGGGGGTTTTTGTGTTTGCGGTTTTGTTTTTGCTTTTTTAAATGACTATAGTAGTAATGTCATGTCTTGCTTCAGCAGATGTCAAAGGTCCTATGATATTTGTTGTAAATGTAGAAGACATAGAGGTTTCTCCTTAGGTTTAAACTCCTCTCCCTCAAAACTCCCAGTTTTTCTGATCGATGTAGATCTGCATGATCTGTCAACTGACCATTCCCACACATGGCTGCAGCAGGGATGTTTTGGTGATGTACCTGTACCACTGTCTGACACTTCAGGAGAAAAGGTAGATAGACAAATAAGATCCACAGTAGGCATCAACCCAAGCAAGCCTGCTGTAGCACCCAACATAGTTTCAAGAGTACCATTCTCCAAACTACTCCCCTACTGATCCAAAGTTTACCCTTTAACATAAAGCTCTCAGATAAGTCAGAGCAATGAGGCAAGACACCAGCTTCTGTCAAGGCAGCTGTTGGGAATGAGTTTTGCCGAGCTTCAAGTTGATTTTGCAGAGGGTACTATGGCTTAATTGTTCTCACTAAATATAGTCCAGGTAGCAGATCTTTTCCCTAGGCTTGCGTCCAGATTACTAGCTGTGCTCAAATCAGAAATCCCAGGGAACAGTCTGGAAGAATAAAATTGGAATTAATTGTGTTTACTAAGAGCATTTCTATCCAGCTGAAATTTACAACAAATATAAAAGGTTGTGAGGGAGCTCCAAATGAAATGGTTTGTCTACCCCATTGCCAGCTTTCAAAGGATTTGCTTTCCAATTTCCCAATATAAAACCTAGCGATAAATTAAAAACAAAACAGGGGTTAGCCATACTTCTAAAGGATAGCACCTTTCATGACCAGCAGCCTGCTGTTTTGAAACAGTGACAGAACACAAGTCAACCTGCCAAGTCAGTCAATATTCTAGCCAATGCACAGCATCTACATTGTGGCCAAATTCCTGGAGGTGCGTGTGAAGACTACTACTGGAAAACTCATGAAAAGCTCTGCAGAGAGAAATGCTGATTAAGATAATTAAACCAATTGCATAAAATTGCTCAGAAGATGAACTGTGCAGCAATATACCACTCTTCCAGACCACTGAATGAACGTGACTAATAGTAAAGGGTTTTGTCACTTCTGAACACATCAGTGATGGAGGATTACAACTAATGAGAGAAAAGACTCCCTGCTGCATCCCTGTGTTCCTACAGGACAGGGCACCTCATACTCCCAAGGTACTTCAGATGCTGGAGTGCAAGGTTGAAATGGCAGCTTCTCTTCTTCTGCAGGAATCCTTTGTTCACTTTTAACGAGGAACCAAATTTAGACCTCATTTACGGCAGTGGAGGTAACTCATGACTGCAAGGGAGTATATATGATTCAAAGTTCTAATATTAAAAGAACATAATGTGCAGAAAATTGAAGTGTCAATACTAGTTCTTTCAGTTCAACTTTCCTCCCCGAAGCATAAGCTGAAATGGGCACCCAAGTACAAACACTGTGCTCTGCCACACAGATTCTGTGTCATCTTGGACAAATCATTTCAGTGACTTGGATGAACTAGGACTTAATCTTCCAACTCTCCAGGTAAGCAGAACAGCTCTCTAATAGCTCTGATGAATGTTTGATTCTACAGTGACCTACAAATGGGAGCCAAGTAAAGCCTTAAACAGGCTTTCAAATAGTTGCAGTTCTTTCACTTGCATTTACCATTATCTGACTGGACAAAGATGTATTTCAGGTAGTATGAAACTACTGACAGTGAAGAAGCCGCTGTCTGGTTATCTTTGTTGTGAAATAACATAGTCAGTCACCCCCCACCCCTTGTCTAAAGCTCATATATTTTACATTTAGTCTAGAGTATGTCCTTCAAAATAACTGTTTGTATCCTTCAGTTAACAGAGATTTGTTCCTCTAACAGGCCAAGGAAAAAATTCTTCTTAAGGCCAGACTATCTTTTTACAAACTTTTAAACTAGCAAAATGTTATTTTGCTTGATTGACTTCCGATAGAAAAACAATTCAATTAATCATAGAATATTAACAGATACTGTTCTACTATATGAGCAGTCATGACAGAAAAATTTTGGGTTTTTTAAAAAATAAATTCATGCTTATATTTAAAAGATTCAGTTAATCAAAATCAAAGGTGTTTCATTCTGCGATGTAGAACAGTATGAGAATCTGGTCTGCTCTCACCAATGACACTGCTTTGAGCAGGAGGTTGCACTAGATGACCTGCAGAGATCACTCCCAACCTGAGTAATTCTGATTCTGTGATATATAGATGTTCACCATAGGCTCATATCACAATTTAGGAAAGGAGGAAGCTCAAAAAAGTAGCCAAAGATTTCTTTACAACAAGCTGTCAATATTATGATACACACATTAATTCTTGTATGCCTTCTCATCTACAGGCCTCCACATCTCATTTCTGAAATTTTAGATACAATTCCCTTAACAGACTTACCCTATGGTAGAAATATCAATGAAGATTATATAATAGCAGACTCAAAAAAGTAAAAGCCTTGTAACTGCAGAAATTGAACAGTTCCATGCAATACTACCAAGTAACCTTGTCAGTTATGTATTGAAGTTGCCTCTCTGTTTTCTGTAAGATTACACGAAAGGACTAGAACGTGACCTGTTACATAAACGGCACCTCTGCTGAGTCTGTATTCATTCAGACATATTCTCCAAACTGAGTTGGGCTCTGTGTTAGTTTAATGTTGTCCAGCTCAATTTACTTTCAACTGACAGTAACTAGCATGGGCTGACCCAATCGTCTCATGTTCTCTCTAAAGTATGGATATAGGAAATATAATTTGGTATGCAAAATAATCCTTGTTTTCTTCCCAACCCACGGTCTGCTATATATTGTTAGCTATTTCTATTGTAACTTAGCCATTTCTAAAAACTATTTACATTTGAACATGAAAATCCTTCTTTCCCCCTATTTGTAATAAAATGGATTCAAATGCAGCCAATAAAAGCAATCATTCTTTACAAACATAAACATAATTATATTGTAATTACTTACCATTTTATGTATTTCCCTTCGTAAACACTTTTATTCCAGAAGGTTTTTGTTCTTCAGGACCTAGTTACAAGTGCCTATAAAATGCACTTTTTATTCCGAAATGCTCATTTGCAAGTGCTTTACAACTGGTAGAAGGACTTTGCATGTTTGACAGAGGTAGCTAAAAGGGGCTGCAAATGGCACTACATAACTGAGCAGCCAATTACTGTACATGACAAACGCCTGAGCTGATTCACAGGTGCAAAGGCTGACCCACTGACTGCAGCATGAGGAAGAACGCCATGGTTATTTTCAGAAGTTGCATACAAGCCCCATGAACACATCAAATCAAATTTAACATTGGGTAACCTAAGCTTTTTCTTTGAGGGGGGCACGGTTTAAAACCAACCCAACACAAAACCCGCATCCAAACTGTTCTCTCAAAACTACATTAGGCAGAACTGTCTGAAAGGGTGTGTTTTTAAATAATAGCATTTTTATACAGAAAAACATCTTCATATGCAGCAGTTCCCTCATTAGCCTTCTAAATTGATCAGGCTTGTATTCATCAAAACTCATGCAGTGCTATGCTAAACAAGTCCTCCAGTGCCTAGAAACATGTTCGGTGTTTTACACTACAAAGAGAAGCAGAATAGACAGATTAATTTTTGAAACAGCTTTAGTTCATTCTATTGAGTTCATTTATGTTCAGATTTGGTGCTTTTTCCATGGGTTGTACGGCACCACTGTGAGAAACAGCAGATACACCTGCACTTAGAAATAATCTGAACGTTTTGGTTGTACAGATCTTTGTAAGAACAGCCATTCAACATTTTCCTTATGCTGATTTTACTTTCTTGGTCTGCCTTTATGGACAAGTTTGCCTTATTAATTGGTAAGTTCAACATTCCCACTCCTATCCAATTTTCCCAATAGCACAAAGAAATATCAAACTAAGCATAACTGCTTAATTACCTTACAGTTAGTCATAAGTTGGCCAATTTCCAAGTGCTTTGGTATTAACTCTTGTCATGGTTTAACCCCAGCTGGCAACTAAGCCCTGCACAGCAACTCACTCACTCCCCCCTGGTGGGATGGGGGAGGCAATCTGAGGGGTAAAAGTAAGAAAACTCCTGGGTTGAGATAAAGACAGTTTAATAGATAAAGCAAAAGCCACACACACCAGCAAAGCAAAACAAGGAATTCATTCACCACTGTCCATGGGCAGGCAGGTGCTCAGCCATCTCCAGGACAGCCGGGCTCCATCACACGTAACGGTAACTTCAGAAAACAAACGCCATCACTCTGAATGTCCCCCCCTTCCTCCTCCTTCCCCCAGCAGCATGTGTGACCGTGGCACCATTTGGTCTGGGACATCCCTTGGGTCAGTTGGGGTCAGCTGTCCTGGCTGTGTCCCCTCCCAACTCCTTGTGCACCCCCAGCCTCCTCGCTGGCGGGTTGAGGAGCAGAAAAGGCCTTCATGCTGTGTGAGCACTGCTCAGCGATAATGGAACCATCCCTGTGTTATCAACACTGTTTTCAGCACAAATCCAAAACATAGCCCCATATGGGCTACTATGGAAAAAATTAACTCTATCCCAGCCCAAACCAGCAGAACTCTCCATGCATATCCTCACTGGTGTTAGACTGTTACAAAGTTGTAATGACAACTTCCTTCTGGACACAGATAGCACAGACTCAAATGAAAGCAAAAGAAGCCTTGGGCATTCTTACCTTCAAGTTTCTCCAAGAAAGCCCCCAACACAAAAAGAGCACAAGCAACCTTCCCCCTTCTACAGTACCACAGCGACACTCATATTGCATTTGCTAGAGCACCGACCATAGGGAGGGCTCATGTACCTCAATACACGATATGCAGGGGAGGAAGATGAGGGAGAGGAGGCAGGGGAAAGAGAGGAGCACCAGTCCCTGTGCTGCCCCGTGCAGGCACAGCTGTTCCTCCCCACCTCCCGTCCCTCCGGTGTCACCACTTGGAGAACAGTGCCCAGGGCCACGCCAGCAAACAGCCGTCAGAGTGGCAACCTAAACTCCAGCTGGCACCTGTACATCGGAACCCTGAATCTATTCCAGAATTGCCAGTTCTGGGGTAGGCAGGCAAGACGAAGTTATTTTAATTCTGCACACTGAAAGATGCACTTTTATGAGGAATTTTTGAGAATATATGAATAGCTTTATTCAAATAAATAATGCCCGTATTTTTCAAGTTTAATATTAAAGCAAAGTTCCTGGGAATAGCTTAAATTCATAAATCCTATTCATGTCTTCATAATTATCTCTACACCTACTTTGATCTCTACACTTCTGGTAAAATGTTTCAGGAAATACACTACCTTTACTCCAAGACCTAAGTGTCAGTTGTCTGACATATGTCATTGCAAAATCATAGCAGCCTTATTCAAACACTCACTGGAAATATTCACAAAGGTCACAATAACATCATGAATATAAAAACAGCCACAAGATACTTGCTTAGATAAATTTATTAGTGCATAGGTTAGAGATTTACTCCCCTCCAATATTAACAGAACAAAGAAGTTCATGTGAAAAACAAGTTTTGCTTTGTTTTAAAACAAACTAATTGAGGCAGCTATATAACAAGTAAAAAGTATGGAGTGGCCTATTCAAATTTATGGTCTTGATGGGTAAATTATTGCATTATAAATAAAAAAAATACAACATGATGGGATTTTGGGAGTCATTTTAGGTAACCAGCTGTTAAGCAGCAGAACTTACTTTTTTCCCCACAATCTATTTTGTGTAGCTGTATAAATAATATTTACTGATAAAAATCTGGAAAACTATAGAATAAAAAGTACTCATTCTAGGTAAAATATATAAGGCAACCAATTTTTCCTTACTTTGCATGTAAACTTCCTCAAACATCAGTGAGTGTTCTGGACTTAAGAGGTAAACAAATTTGTTTAATAATGAAGCCAGGATTTTTCAAGCGACTTCTTTATGGCTAACTTGCAAAAAGACCAAAAATAGTATTTTTTCCTTTTTCAAACATGTTTGACATCTGAATAGCTCCAGCACATTCACAGTATATTTGGACAGCAAAGCAGGAATATTCATACATACAATATAAATTGTAAACTTTGCTGAATTTCATTAAGTCAGACTGAATTATAGTTTACTGAGTAACTTTGATCTCAAGACACTTCCAACAAAACGTAAGTTTAAGGATTCTAACCTTTTAGGACTGAGTTATTGCAGTTAACATAATAGTTGAATATTTGGAAACATTGACAAGTGTAGTTTAGACTGTTTAAAAAGGCACACATTATACTTTTCTCTAATCCTCTTACAGTGTAAATATATCTACATATCTACATGGATATACTTAAACAATAAGTCAAAAATTCAAATTACAAATACTTTACACACACAATATAAAAATAACCTGTAACATTAAATGCAGTTATTTGGTTACATTTGAAGTCTTTCAAGCTTTCAAGTCTTGCAAGCTAGCGTTACAACAGGTATGTATATACTAAAACACTTCATATACGTTATATAACACAAATCTCATAACAAATCAGTGTCTTAGTTTGTATTATGTTTCAGACTCTTCTGAGGGAGTTTATCCCTATGTGCTATATTCACACGTCAACATTAGGAAGCTTTTGAATTAGAAATCTTAACTTGGCTTTATAGAGAAAAAGGGTGATTTCTGTCATATCACATGAACAATAAGGCTAAACTGATCCATCAGTTTCATTTGCATAAGAATTATTTGTAAAATTATCGGCTCAAGTTCAAATTCAGTGTGCTTCATTACTGCATTCTTTTACCAGAAACGTTGCAGCTAACTTTTTATTATAAAGGCAAGGAAATATTTAAAGCAATTAACCTTAGTCACATTGAACAGAAAAAAAAAAACAACCTGGAAAGTATAAAAAAAGCTTTTTTTTTTCCTTCTCGAGTGTAATGCAATAGGCAGTTAAGTAAGTAGTCTTTTCAGGATAAAATATTTTAGCACTTGCTGGAGAAAAAAATTTTTAAGTATAAAGCTTAGATAGGTTAAGGTGACTAAATAATTAATACACTTAAAGACAAGGCTACATCTCAAAAATGTTCACGAGAGTGCTAACAAAAGCAGCACTGGTAAGGTACTAAATTTCGTGATTAGAATTATATTAGCAATAGGAAAGAAAGCCAAACAGTCAAAACTCAATAGTCTCTCAACTCCCCGTGTAAATTGTTTGTAACACTGAGATATGAAAAAAATCCTAAATCACTTTAGTTCAAAACAATTAAGAGCAAGTTTCAGTCTTACAAATGTATAGTTTATGATGAAAATCCATACATATCCTAATACATTCTGATCTTCATTTATGAGTAAACATTAAGAGTGATTTTGTTTTCGTTTTTAACCATTAGTGATAGGTCATCATCATGGAACATCATTCATTAAAAAAGGTTTGGTTTTACTGAAGATGTATGTCGGAGTTTCTGAACTCTTGGAACGTGCTTGCTATGATAGTGTTGTTGCTAGGATAATTCCAAGTATCAGAAGCAATACAGTTACACATATAATTATGAACATCAATTTCTGCAAAAAAGAGAGAAAAGTTGACATTTAAATACCCTGTCAGATACAGAACTGTTTAGATACATGCACAGCCACAGAAAATTAATAATACTGATACCTAATCTGACTGGATTTTCTTTCTAGAGAATACTTACTGCTACAATTTCCTATTGTTAGTCTTGCTTTTCTAACATACATGTAACCATAGTTACAAGATAGAGCTGTGTAACATTTCTGTATTTTGCTTCACAGAATAATTGTTTATACTCATACCCAACTTCTGTGAATAGCATTATATACAGAAACACATGCAGTTGTGAACATTTACTTATCAAGATCAAGCCTAAGTACAGTAACATTGCTTACTGCAACCCTCGGATAAATATTTCTAACCTGCTCAAACCTTTACAATTGCACACTTCGTGGAATCCAATAAAAATTACACTTAGTGAAATTAAAAAAATGTAGGTAATAGCTCAGAAGAGCTGCAATGAAAAAGAGATAGGTTCTATGTAAATGCAAAGTCTGACATTAGGTCAGATATTTCTGACTATAAGCGATGATACAGTAAATCCTGTTATCTGCCTATAAACCAAAGCTGAGAAGAAACTGTAACACTGACACTAAAAACTTTGATATTAAAAGAAGGTTAGTACAGAAAACTGAATTCTTGATTAGCTGTCTGAAATGACATCCTGCTCATAGTGCTTCATCTACAGTTTGAAGATACAACACGTAAAATTTGAGTTTCTATTAGACTCAGAAGAGTTAACTGCTAATTTTCTACTTAGCCTGGCTAGGTGTTCTTGACAGGAAATGGTAGATTAGTACAGCAAAAATCCAAAGACTGAAAGAAATCTCAAATTTATGTCCTAAAATTCCGCTGGAATCTTTGCAGACCTTTTACAAATACGTTGTTATTTCCCACTGTTTTATTTAGTCTAGTGTTAACAAACGGCTTTGAAGAAAGAATTTTTAGGATGTTCTGCAAGGCAGAACAGCCAACTTCATGGCTGCAGACATCTACTTTTATGAAAGATGTACTTAAAAGCATAGAAAACCCCATTTGATAAAGTTCCAAGTGTAACTAACATTCTGTATCTTAGAGCAGATTGTTTGCTGATGTGAACTTTCAATATAAAAAAAAATTCAAAGCACTGCAAGACAATAATTGGATTTTTTGGTCTCATTTCCTTCTGTGTTTACGAGTCTTATGTAGCAATTGCATTCTGTAGATTTAGCAGGTTACCACTAGAGGTCAGTTTTTAAAATCCACATGCATAGCACTTCTACAGTATGCAGAGAGAGAGAAGATCCACCAATGCATCTCAAGCCTACCCCCCAATACTAACGGTACAGATATTAAAGGTTAGTAGAACAATACAAGTTACCAGAGCAAAACAAGAGCAAAATTAGTTGATTAGTTACTTACTGCCACACTGGCAGGAAGTCATGCATGCTGAGGTTATCCAAGCATCACCGAATACCAACAGTCAAACCAATAATTAGACCAATTATGGCAATCAACATCAATGACACAATGATAATTATCCACATTTTCTGTCAAAAAACAAGGTATCATTATTTTAATATTAAGTGCATTAAGACTAGCATTTATTTTCAGTTTTTAAAATAGTAATCTTTTGGATCCACACATTTTTAAAGCCTGCAGTATTCTCAAATTGAGATAAATTTATCTGTATATTCTTGCACGCATAAGAATAAACATTTTTAAACAGTCTTTACAGGAAACTGGTGTGATTAATACCTATACAGCTATCGAAGATGAAAAAATGACCATTTACAAATACATGAAGTGGCCTCTTTTGACAGTTCTTAAATGATTTTTTAAAATGTAACAGGCATGATATCTATATGTAGGTATCTGTCTATCTATATAAAGACGTATTATTCCCTCAAATCCAACTTGCCATAAAAAGCCTCACAAAATAGCTTAGCATCTCCAAAGAGGAAATCATAATATCAGAGGAACACTTTATTCACTCCGTAATCATAAAGTTACAAAATATAAAAATAAAATAATAGTTTGATTTCAGAATACATTCTTTGGCTTTCTGATGGGAAGAAAGATATTGAAACACAAAACAAGTTTCCATGCCAATGGAAAATGCCTGAACATTACTTTGAACTCAATTCCTCCACAAAATTGAGTGTCATGGTTTAGCATCACACCCTTTCCAGAAGGAAGATCCCCCTAATCTAGTATTTTTACAAAAGTGGTTCTCTGTGAAAAGAATAATTACAGATGAAATTCTAAAAAAGTAAGCCTGATTCAGAAAAACAAATAATTTTATTTTCCTGCTAACATGGTGATTTTATGGCTATAAATCCAGCTAAGCTTACCAGTGAAAAAGATCCAAAAACCTTCAAGCTTATTTAGAGTCTGAATAATTATCATGGTAGTTGATAAGAATCACCGTTGCATTTATCTACTAGCATAATATATTAATTCTTCTTTTGGGATTTTTACACTCTTGTAAAGACAGCTTTTTAAGGGGAAAATTGTGAACATAGCCTTAGCTGTGCATGAACTGCTTATCCATTTTTGTGGTACAAGAAGTTTCTGTCCTCTACTGGTAGTATCAATTTTTAGTATGAATTACAACAAATTAATTCACACTGGAAGTGTTCTGATTTCTTACGGATTATGAGGTTTTGTTTGAAAAATCCTTTGGTAAATCTTCCTCTGTCATATACTAACTTATAATGTTTTCTAATCTAATTCAAATATCACAACTACGAACAAGTAAAATGCATGTATTATTTCTACATGGAATGCTTAAATGTAACAACAACAAAACAACTGAAGTGGAAGGTCGCTTCATGCTGTGCTACATTAATACACTGACCAGCACAATTACAGAAAGACAGCATACCCTTCGTGCTTTACTTTGATATTTAACTGCCTTTTTTGTCTCTTCTTTTGCATGTTCCACGTAATCTGATGCATTCATCACGTTCTTCTCTATGTTGTTGATCATTTCACCCTTAAAATGAAATTTTGAAAAAGAAATTTTATTATTGGAATCCATGGATCCTTGTTTAATGAACCAAAGAGAAGAAAGGCTATAGAACATCAATGATTATTTTAAACAAGTGAATAATGTGCATATTAGTGGCTGACATTTTTTCTGCTTTGATGTGTAAAGGAAAAAAAGGGAATGAGAAACAAGGGCTCAAAGTTCTAACCAAACAAGGAACATTCATGGGCAGGGCAGGCATATATCTCTCTTTTGCAGGAACAAATACTGAACACCTGAAAACATACCTTTGAACATGAGGTATGTTTTAACAGCCAAAACTAAAACGGACATACTAAAGAGATCAGAAATCTCTGACATGCCTGGAAGCAGGAAAGGCTATTGACTGTTTTGACACAAGGTTCAACAGTTATCTAAGAACACACACACATATAATAGCAACTTCAAAAATTCCTCAGAATTGAGGGTTTAGAATGTCAATACATAACAAATTCAAATTAATTATGATGAATGAAATTTGGTAATGAAATGAAGGATTGGTGGAAGATTACAGTAAATCTATTACCTGTGTTTCTGTCCATCAGAAGAAATAATCAGCAGCAGTAAACAGCAAAGCATTAAAGAATGATGCACAAGTAACTTTTGTTCATTTCTAGTTCAAAAGAAAACTGCTACCAGTTTGCCTTGGCTATATATTTAATATCAAAGCAACACAGGACTTCTAGAACAAAACCCAATAAAAGGAAAATAGTCCTTTTCAGGAAAATTTATCTCCTGAAAATTATTCTTTTCACTTTCCTGTATGTCAAAGAATTTTAAGAACAGAAGTTGACAATATTTTTGTTAGATAATTGGTAAAGACTACAAATAGAACAAATTTACATACATGTCAAGACAAAGCTTATGAATATAAGAGACAACTTGAATGACTTGTCAATCCCTTTACATTCATGTTTTAACAGCAATCATACCATTGTAGTATGTGCAAGTTGCATACGTCCTTGCTAACGCACATATTACTACAAAGTAGTCTTTTACCATGTCTGTAAAAATCCTAAATTCCTAAGATATTAGCCAACATTCCACAAGAGGATTGTTCTTAAACGTGCACAAAACGTTCAAGCATACTGCAATATAAGCATGCTGAAGAAAATACTAAGTATACAGACTGAAAAGGAGGTCTATGCTCAGTTATTCACAGCATATATTGAGTATATCTAGATTGCACATTTGCCTAAAACAAAAAACCTTCAGTGATTAACTTTCATATATTCTAATCACAGTCAAAAAACATGACGTCTGTATTATCTGAATGTAAGCAATTGTTTCTGCATATTTCAAAAAGAGGAAGACTGGCGAAAAAAATATCCCACTTACATAAATGTGTTTGAATTGGTTCATTTACCTGAGTCTCAACAAACATTGCCATGTCCATAAACATTTCATGTAGTTCCCGTATGCTCGATTCCAGTTTCATAATATCCTTGTGACGTGACTCAATTTCATTCAGAGCTTGCCTAGTTATTTGTGAGTCTGATATAATCTTTGGGAGAACAGAAAAAGATATGGACAAAAATAAGTATGTACTGACAAATTTCTAAATAGCAGATGCAGCAGAACAGAAGAGACACATAACTGGACCAGAAATACATACATCAGAAGTGAAAATTGAAGGATTACCACTCTCTAACATTTCTTCCAGTTCCTCGTCGGTGGTGGTCTTTCCAGCTAGGATAAAAACAACAGTACTTCACATAACATCACTTATTAATTATCAAACATAAAATCTTACCATACCAGAAGGATGACAATTCAGAGAAAATTCTTGTATTGAGCATTTTTCAGGATAAAACATTGTAGTGTTTAGCCATTAACAAGTGCCATTTTGCATATTAATAAAAACAGAAAATATCATGCAATAGGCAGAAAACAAATGTCGATCCAAAACTACAATGAATTCCTGGTTGGTGGGTTAGGGGTCTTTTTAATTTGTTTGGGGGGTTTCTTTGATCGAATTGAAGAGTGATCAGAAACATTTACAATGTACATACAAACCTTGTTAGGGCAAGTGTTCTTCAGAAGGAAGAACTTGAGATACAGAGTATTTAGATAACATTCCATATTTACCTATTCAATCATGTCACATTAGCACCTAATTTACCAACTTCACCACCACTGTGCGGGCAATAAAATCTTTACGTAAATTTGATTTTACCAAGACAGGATTAAATATATAGAGAAGATGATTACCCATAGCATACCCTCACTTCTGCTTCTCATAATACATCTAACAATTGATGTAGTTTATTATTGTGTGTTTAAGCAAACTGAATACACAAACATTCAAGTGATTTGTATTGTACAGTTTTAAAAATTACTTTACATGGGAAGAACAGGGATTTAATATGTAAGTTGAACATTTGTGATTAACATAGAATTCAGTCCTATCAAATGAAAGTTACAGGCTGAGTATTACTTTCTGATGTTAATACCCAAGAATCCTGCAAAACCTCCTGCTTTAAAATTTTTAGTGCTGAGGAAAAGCTGAGGGCTCTAACTGGATCATAACAACATTAACTTGTAAGAATCATGTCCTGAGTTTATTAGAGTCACTCCCCTCAAACACACAGCTAAAGAAAAATTTAATTTGCCCAGCAAACTTTACTGAAATGCTGAATTCAACCACTAGCATGAGAGGCTAATGACAATTTTGAGAAGCACAGCAAAAGCAAAGTCTTCTTACAATTTGCCAACTCTTCTGTTTGCATTTCCTATATCAGCAATGTATGTATTTGCTTTTACAGGAGATATTCAAAAAGACTAATTTTAGGTACAAGATGTTATGGACATGTTTTAGACACCTTCTGAGGTAGATGCTGTAGTTCAGAGTAGGGTCAGGTATCTTTCTGAATACTCCTCGTAATAATCAATGATGAAACAAGTCGAACGTGAGTCAACAAATGATTAGATACAATGGCAGCACTGATTTTATGTCAGCAGAATTTAACAAATATTCTTATTGACAAAAATAGCATAGCATAAGAAGCGATGCTGTCCTGTTTAGTACGTTTAATAACACCTGCTATCTTCAGAATGCAGCTTTTCTTAATTTTTCATTTAAAGTTGCAATATCGGAAATAAATGAAACAAAGGAAAAAGATAATTTCATTAACAATTTTCAACATAAAACAAATGATTGAGTTCTATTTTCTTTATAGCTGTTCTGAAGAGTAGTATCAGAGTTTATGCCCTATGATAAAAATGTTTATTTTCCCTCACATGCTTCAAGATGTATGATGTAATAAGAAACAAGGGAGGTACTCACAACACAATTCATCTTTTTAAAAAAGGGTGTTCGGGTCACTTACTTATCTCTAATTGTCTCTGTATCCGACCTTTGCTGCGTTCTCGAAAAAGAGTTTGGGTCTCGTTGTATTCCGTCATGACCTCCACAAACTTGTGAGCTAATACAGAGTGCTGTTTTTTGAGGATTTAAAAATGTGGAACAAAAACGTTTATTTTTTTTGATACAGCAAACACTACTGCACAACAACTGAAAGTGGTATTTACATTCCAACAAAACAGAACATGAAGTTCTGAAACTATTTCAGAAAAGTGAATCTCATTCTCTGATTTACTAGAACCCTTTTATTTTAAGTGATCATACCTGTGTTTTTCTTATCCTCAGGTCCACTGATGTCCGATTAGCATTTTCGCCCTGTTCAAAACTTTGTTCAATAGCTAAGAACGATACAAGAATATTACGAGTCAACATTCATTATAATTATTTAATAGTGTAGCTTAGTTACTTTGTAAATACTGCTAATTATTACTTTTTTCATGTACAAGCTCACCATTAACATGTTTAATATTTCAGGGGAAGGACAGGGGTAGCAGTGAGATATACATATAAATTTCCAATAATTTTGATAATTGGTACAGATCTTAAAACACAGTAACTACTTCAATCCTCTTAACAGTCATACTACTGTCTATTACTCTGGAAAAATTTCAAAAGGTATAACAGAATGGGCTGCTCTTACAGTTTAAACAATAAACCATACCCTAGTGTTTATGGAAGTATAAAAGCATATAGTAACTGTAATATAGTAACATTAAAACACTCAATATATTTCAAAACCTATGCTAACACATGCTCAGAGGGGAAGACCACAGCATAATTAGCGAGTCTGAATTTAAAATACAGTAAGTGCTCTAGAGAAATTCCCTATGTAGACATTTATGCAACAGACACTGTATTTTTGCAGTTAAAGTTAATCTTCTTCCAAAACATCATGGCCAAAACCCAGCATTTCAGTTGCAGAATACATTTCTACACAGAGGAATTATTTTGCATTGTAGTTTTCTAGGTTATTTCTGAAAGCAAGCAAGCTTTTTGTCGTTTTCCACAAACTAGGTTGTGCTGAGACCTGTATTTATCAGCAGTGAAGTTTGCCAAGGAGGAATAAATTAGAGGACGATAGTGTTACTGACATGGGCTGTAAATTAGTTGGCAGGGAGGTGCTGTTCTCCCTCTCTTTTTTTTTTTTCTTTCAAGAGCTGTACAATACAATTTATGCATACATGATGCAGCTTTTAAAGTTTAGAAGTTCAGCTGCAATGCATTGTTTGTAACACTTACCATCCTGAATCATTACAAGCAACAGTAGTTTTATTTCTCCTCACAACTTACCCTTTAACCTGGCTCGGATTTTATTAGCAATCTTCTTTATCTCCTCATTTAATTCTTCAAGTTCTTCCTTTGTTCCTTTAAAAAAAATTTTTTTTTAATGATTGATAATAGTAAGCCAGCAACCATCAACAACTCTACCTTGCAATCTCATAATTGTATTCAGTACAACCATGCAGGGAGGAAGTTTATTACACTCCTTTTAAGTATTCATATTTAATTACTACACATTTTAAGTATGATTTTTATAACAGCATACTAATTTCTGCTTCTTATGACAGGACCTTACATTGGGGAATGTTATTACCAAATCACCAACTAAACCAGGTAATAAAATATTCCACGTTTTTTCTTAATGTGATACTTTCACGGTAATATTAATTTGCTGGTCAAAATGGAAGTTCAACGAAGTCTATTAAGTGAAAATACAGATTAATCTCATTTTTTCTAGTTCTGTTTACCATGAACTCATTGATTTTACCCTTATTAACATAGCTATACCATGCACTAGCTATATTTTTTGAAGAATACAGAGTATTCATGAAGAAGCAAGCTAGATCTCTGTTACTGGGTTTAGTGAAGACACTAGATTCACAAGAGCATATGTTACTTACAAGCAATGTCACCTTCCTACAGAATTCAGATGTATTATTGAGCACAATTTTTAGCATAAACACAAGCTGATAAATTAGCTGAGACCACTGATTTTAAACATTCAGATGAACCTTAATAAACCTGAGATTCACTGACCCTATGCGATTAAGACAAAAAGCAGTGTGCAAAATCATTTGTAAGAACACAACCATATGCCCATCCATAAACAAAGAGAATAGAGGCAAAAAGAAAAACTAACATCTGAAGTTCAGTTTTCATCAACAAGATGATCAATGTTAAGCTAGCGTTACAACTTCCCACAAAAACATCTCAGCATCTTTTCTTCCCTTTAAACCCTGTCCACAAACCCAGGCATGCCTTGAATTAAGAAGTGTTAAGAACAAAGAAGGTTCCATGTTTCTGGGAAAGTTCCCTAAACCTTCAAGTTCTCTTTTCAGAAAGTACATCTTCACTTTCAGCTTTGAGGTTACAGCCTCTTAAAATAGAGCTCCAGCATGGAACTCTTACTACCGCTGAAGCAGCTGGCTGCAGTGTTAGTGTTAGAGAGGATCTTGCCCCTACTGAAGAATAAAGAGAAGATGATGGCTCTGCCGCATGAGCTTCAGTTGACAACTTCAACATTTTCACAAATTAAAAGAAATGCAAGTAGCCTCTAACTTTCTGAAGACACAATCAACTATACCATATTAAACTGAGCTTTGGTCTAACAAAGGTTTGGATGATGCAACAAATGTTCTGAAAATGTTTTTATTCAAATGAGACTTAAAAAGGTAAAATTAAGCTAATGTAAATATTCATTAAAAATGGAATTATTATATAAATTGTTTTGCATTTTGCATTCTGAACACCTGAAGGTCTATTCCTATCAATAGCTAACACAAACAAAATAATTTATTTCAGAATATCTAGCCACACATATCTGAAATCTAAAAAAAGTGATACTCACTTCCTTCAGGATTTGGTGCTGACAAGATAATGCTGTGCTGCTTCTTCACTTCTTCCACGTTTTGTGCTATTTTTGCTATATTATTTCTAAGTTCCTCAACCTAGAAGAGGAGAAATATGGCAACGAAAACATTAGAATAATTCAGGGCAAAAATTTAAGAAAAAAAAAAGTTAAAATCTTTGACAATAAAAATCTTAAAGTATTTCATTACAACATTTTTAAGTATCTGACAGAAATCCCAGCAGAAATGTTGACATTTAAACAGCTTGCACTTTTTTTTTTTTTTAAGAAAAAATGGTACTCTTAATAGCAAATATATTCTGTATGGCCAAAACCTAAGTGCTACTATTCTCAATAAAAAAGATTTTTAAATTCTATAAGCAAATTCCTTGTCAACAGAGAGTTAAATGCAGTAAAGACAGAAAAGACCCTGAAATAAACAAGCAAAAGTGTTACCAATATTTGATTTGGCATACCATTACAAAGCATATTGGGGGGTCTGTGTGTAGATGAATTGTTAAACCTAATTACAGAAATGAACAGGCACAGAGAGAAAACTGTAAGCCTTTAATGCACAGTGAAAACTATAACTTTACCTGTTGGAAAAAGTCATCCATAAAATGGTCTTTTTCAACAATAACCGTCTCCCCATCTTCATTTCCTTTACACTGTAAAAGACAACAAAACAGATGTATGAAATAAAACTCAGGATACTGTTCTGAAACAACTATGACTTCTTCCACATTTCTACTGCATACACATTTTTGTTAATAATCTGCAAAATAAAAAAGTAAGTTTTCTGAGGACTATAATCTAAAAATAAGCAGGAAGGTCAAAATAAGTCACCTGACTACCATGAAGTTGTGAATGCTAAGGCATGTACTCCTCTGTAAGCAACTTCAGGACTGAACCAATCTGTAAGTGATGTCAGTTTTCATCACCTGTCATAAAAATTATTAAAATACAATACGGCATATAAATGTTCTCTTACAGCATAAAGGTACTTCCACAGTGAGTCCCACAGGAACTGAAAATAATATTCAGTTTACTGAGACACTAAATCAAACCCTCTCAAAGAATTTACCAAGAGTGGTTCTGATGACTGTCTTGCAATGTAGTAAGCTAAACATCTAATGAAAGCTAGAACAAAAAGCTATCAACATCTGCTTACTAGTTTTGCCCTTGGGTGTTTTCAAGGCTGCCATTCCACTCCAATTTAGATGTAATTATGCTACACTAAACTATACATGCATTACATAATTGACAAACCCTTCGAAAAGCAGCCAAGGAGGCAGAAGCTCAAGTTGACAGGCTCTCACAAATCTCCAGGGCACACAGACCAATACACTCCCTGAGTCACACTTCCCTAACCCTTGTGCCAGTCCAGCAGAATATATGGATCTTGACAGTAACTGAGATTTAAATTTTATCAAAGGAAAAGAGAGAATTAACATGTGTCATATAAAGGCAAAGAGTTCCAGCTTCCATGTTCTCTAGTTCCCTCTGTACAGCACAGACTGTTTGAATGGCATTGAATCAAAATTAGAAAAAATATTATTCTACCATGGAGTCAATGGGTTATCTGTTAGAAAAAACAAACCTATGAGATGGGTATCATTAAGGGATTTTCATGGCCAAGACTCCTTTTTTCCTACAAACGCCTCTGCCTTTGATCTTCAAACACCCACTTTCTACTCTTAAATCCTGATCCTTTTACCCAATAAGCCCTTTGTTTATGGTTTTATTAAATTAGATCAGATGCATATTATTTGCATGACAGTTCTGCAGTTTAATCTGATGTTGAATACTGCTATTATCTAATAAAGAAGGTTATACTCAGTGAAGATCTATGCATCAAAATCTAAAAGTGCCTCAAATCTTCAAGAAGAGTTATTACTTTGTAACAGTTCCTTTCCTGCAGACTCAGGGAATGCATAAAGCCCTATGACAATATGTTTGTCAGAAATCATCTGGTTTTTATGCTCAGGGGAAACCATAATGCCCCAGCTAAAACACAGGAATTCAGATGTTATTGCTCTCCTGGACCACCCTCCAATCAGTCATAGTGCTGTGTGTCATAGTTTTTACAGTAACTCATTTGCCAGAGATGATTGCTAGAACTGAATATTAAAGAATATGTCCTTACGGATTGTAATCAATTAGCTGTCTTGCTTAATACAAATAAGTGAGGAAGTCTGTGCCCAAATGAAGTACCCAACTTTTACCTACCCCAGAGACTGCAGTACTACAAAGCTATCAGTTGTAAGTTAGTATTTAAGAATGGGCTACACTTTAAAGACATTTTATTTCATTATCTATGTAAAAGAACACTTTCTGATTCTATTTACTGAGCAAAGAATAATTTTTCTACTTGTTGATAACCACATCCTATATTTAGTTAATTGAACTAAAAATAATGAAAACAGAATCAGCTAAGAAATTCACCATGTCAGCTTTTAGTTTGGTCAGAAAATATTAGTAAAACATTGAAGATTCACCTGAGTGAATCTTAAACAAAGGAAAGATACAAAAACCTTACTGGGAAGTCCCTGTTTGTGGATGCTGGGCTGGAAGAAAGCAATCAGGGTTACCCACCCTGCAGTCAGTTTCGTGCTCATTCCACTTTCACATCTGGTTGCAATGACACCCTCCACAGATCAATTTGCTGTCTACAATGTTTTGAAGGATTTATGGACATCCTACTTTGAGCATCAGCACTTGAGACACCTGATGACTTGTCAACCTCTGCTCCCTACATTCTTAAACCATCACTTACCTAAAATACAGCTCATTTGCCAACTCTCTTCAACTTATGTGATGGACCTTCTTTTGACAAGCACACAATTCAACCAAGAACTCACTTTTATCATCAAGTTTAGCAGAAACATATTGTTTGTCCTAGACCTGACCTTCCCAGCATAAGCAGTATCACAAAAAAAGATAAAAAGTTTAATGTCAAGAACAATCTAATGAAGTCTATTTGCAGCTCATAGCTTGACCTTGGGACTGAAAGTCTGGGCCACAGAACTGCACAAACATTCACAGACTTATAAAATTTATCAAGTTCCCTCAGAAGTTGGTTTATATGACACATTCCAGATATTCAGACCATATCATTTCTCGGCTCCAAGCAGGAGCTATCCTGATGGTTTATGAAACTTCTGACATTTCCCATACCTTAGAGAATTAAAGAAATAAGGCTGGCTTGAGATATCTTACAAAATTAATTATTGACCTTTGAAACTGAAAACAGCTTTTGACCTAAACCCATGACTATTACTTGCCCCTGAAACTCCATTCAAGGTTAGTTATTTCTCAGTCCAGATCACGTGCATTCCTCTGGCAGGCTGCGAGGATAATAACTGACCCCCATTATCCCAATGAATCAACCCAGGGAGCAGGTTACAGAGTGTTACAGTTTCTCCTTACAGCATCAGTGTTTCCAGAAATTCTTTTATATCAGAGTAGCCAAGGAGGGCTTACAGAGGGCCAAGGAGATCGGCCAGGCAGCTTTGGCAGGTCAATCATTAACATGCATTTAGTAGCACTATTGTACAACCAGAAAAACATCATATGGTAACCATCTACAAAAAAAATTACTTTATGCTGTGATGACATGGAAAACACACAGCTCATCTTCAGAAAATTCCATGTTTGAACAAAGACTAATGCAAGAGGTTAATTCAGGGAAAAAAAACAGCTCAGTAATGTTTTCCTCTTTCTGCAAAGGTTCTTTTTGCATATTTTCCATATCACCCAGTTTTACCAACTTTAACTTTTGTGACTTTGTGGTTCTTCACTCATTCCTAAGCAGTTTTAGGGGCATCAAGTGAATGCCTAAGAAATAGTTTACAAAAAATCAATGCAGTTTTGTTCAAGTTACAGGTCCTTGTTTAAAAAAAAAAATCTACAATCAAATATAAACGTATTTTCAAAGGTGACGCCTATAACTTTTGTCTAAGATATCCTCAGTAACACTCAAGAGTAAAGAAATATAAAAAGCATGTACTTAAAATGTGTATAAAATGATTCACAGATAAAGCAAAAAAAATGGATTTTAGACAGCTCCGTACCCATTTGAGCATATAACAAGATGGTAATTTTTGAGCCGTACAAACAACGCACCCCAAACTTGAGACCTAAAACATCACGCTGAAGCAGAGGTGGTTTACATCTTACCTCTTTCTTAAATGATTTAGCAACAATAACAAAAAAGTCTGAGTTTTACTAATAGACCTTTAAAAGGACATCTGTTTTTAATATCTGACACTAGCTAAATGTGCTGAACTGCGTGTCTGAACACAGATCCTACAGCTCTTTTTAAGCCATTTTAAGATGGACTTGTATCTGTGAACAGCAAACCATTGAAGGCTGGGAGAATATTTTACACAATCATTGCTATGTACTTGCTCTGTTTTTCTTTTTCTTCCCTAAGCATCTACTGTCAACCACTGCTGAAAACAGCATACTGGATCAGAGAGAACCTTTATTCTGCTTTTAATCTTATTTGTGTAAGATTAAAATAACTACATAATTAAAATAGTAAAATAACGAAAACCAGTCTGGGATTTGACCAATTGTCCTTTAATGCAATTAATTGAACAATTCAAACAGCTGAAAGAAATTAATTTTGGTCTGCTTAGAATAATTTAGAAATGACATTAAAATAATCCCCTGAAAGTGGACAAATACAATATGGTTGCTGTCTTCTGAAAAAGCATGTATTTTACAAGACTTTTTCAAACTAGAAAATAAGAGGAAGCAACATTATCTAAAGGCTCTATATTCCGCATGTCTTCAACAATTTTTCTCCAGCAACTATTTTAGCAGTATTTAACTATCTAAATACAGTGTATTAACAAAAGTATCCAAAAGTTATGATAATTTTATGTTAACAGACCACAAACATTGACAAGTAATATTTACCCCTCTTCTTTATAAAAAAGATGAAGGGAAATCTAGGAAAAAGTTACAACTTTTAACGACAAAAGAGTTTGCTTGCTATCAAATAAAATCCAGGAACACACAAATGAGGACACAAACTTAATTAACATTTCTGCTAAAGGGAACTGTATTTAGTTAAAACGGGTCAGTGTAGACTAGCTAAAGCACTAGGATCTCTTAAACTACTTGTGTACCACATTGGGTCTTTGGGGGAAAACTGATGGATGGTAAGTTACATTGTGTAAGGTACTAAAGTAATACACAATGACATTCTTACATTAAAATAAAGAGGCAAGGCATAGTTATTCCTGAAGATGTTGCAGGTCCAGGCCTGTTTAAAAACCCCAGCATATATGATGTACTCTTCAATTAATGATTTAGCCAAATAAAATACAATGGAACTACACTAATCAAACTGAAACAGTTTGGAAAATAAGCAAATAAGTGTTAATACATTCTTTCTTCAGATTATGTATTCCTTTTCAAAGCAGTCTTATCTGTGTGTGATCAAGGATCACTGTTCAAAGTGTTTATACTAGGTGAAGGAAAATCACTTCACGAAACATGTTCCTCTGATATTTCAGATAAAGATGCAAGATGGAAGTTGCTACTTCCACAAGTTCCCTGTAGAAATCAGGTTTTACAAAAGCCATCTCCCTCAGGTATGCAACCTTTCAAAACTTCAGGTCAACACTTAAGTGATAAAATGTAGACTGGATCTTCAATAACATCCACCTTCATTTGATGATTAAGTATTTTCTTCTAGTTAGAAGAAAACTTCAATTTTGTCTCTAAGCTATTTGTTAATTCTACCAGCAGTGAAAATTATGTTGATGAACATATGAAGCACTTCAGCAATACTGACCATCGTGTTTAAAGTAGTAGCTTGCTGCCATAATGTTTCAGTTAAAGTAGTAGTATCTTGCTGCAGCACAGTAATGTTTTCAGATGTCAAATACTAAAACTGGCTTAAAATCCCCTATGTACAGTTGCTTTGAAACTTTTTAACAATATCCAACAGGGAGGTTAGGGTTTGGTTTGGTTTTTTTTTTATTGTTAAATAAAACATACAACAGACCACTGCTGCTTCCCCTCTGTCAGAATGAAATCTACATGTTTAGGATGGTAAGTTAAAAAGCAAATTCAGATCACCATTTGCTGCTTCCTCTTTCTGGGAAGCGTGCACCATCACTGGAAAGTGGCAAGTATTCCTACAACCTGGACATGTTAGGAATAGGGAAAGGGCAGAAGTATATCTGAAAGAAATTACAGATTTCTTTGGCATGACTCCAAAACATCTCTCCTGGTAAAGATACTGTAATCTAATCACGTGAAAACTTTTCAGATGCCAATTCATCCTTTTGGAGAGTAAGACAAAGAGACTGGTAATTCCATCACTTAAGAGATAGAGCTCCCAAAATGTGTTTTGTGATCCAGAAGATATGAACGAGCCCCAGACCTGCATGAAGCTCAACAATGGCCAACTTCTACATATATATGGCGTCTAGAAATATCACAGGAACTCCTGTGTGTTCTCCCATTTCTTTCCAGGAAAAAAAAAAAAAGGTCAAATATCCTTTTATTTTAATCAAGCTGTATCCTGTTGAAGACAGACATGATGGTACCTCCCTCCAACTCTCTCCTCTTTTTTAGGATACTGTTTCCAAAGCACAAATAAGGGAAAGGAAAAGAACGTATAAACACAACCAACTACCATTTTGTAAACACGCGGAAAATAAAATCTGCAGATCGCTTTATTGACGCATTACTGGTTAAACTGCTCCCAAGCAGCTAAATCTACCCCACGATACCACGGACAGTTCGAAAACAAAATTATTACCCAGTTTATCTGTCACTCAAAACGTTAACGTTTTTAAACACGCTAGAGTCAAAGAGGAAGGTGATCTACAGAACTCGGAGAAGCCTGAACTCTGCTGCCAGATCCCCGGGCTCGACGCACCGCCCGGGAGGAAGCCGCCCCCCTCCCCGTGAGAGGAGCTGGAAAGCAGCGGGCGGCAGCCGGGGACCTCCCTGCCCCCAGGGAGGCGGCGGCAGCGGCTCCGCGGATCCCGCGGCGGAGCACCAGCCTTCCCGCCGCTGCCCGTTACCTCAGGCGGCGACAGCGGCCCGCACGGCCCTCGCCCTCCCGCACTCCGCCGCCTTTGTCCCCTCCCGCCCCGCTCTCGGGGAGCCCCGCCGCTCCCGCCCCGAGCCCTCACTCTCACCTCTGCCAGGTCAGCCAGCCGGTCCTTCATCCCCGCAGCGACTCCCCGAGGCTTCCCCGGCCGCTCCTCGCCCGCCCGCCGCTGAGGGCTGCCCGCGCCCGGCCCGCTACCGCCGGGGCCGCCTCTGCCCCCTCCGTCCCTCTCCGGCGCGGCCGGGCACTGCGGATGGGCCGCGCCACCGCCCCGCGCTCCTTCCGCGCTGCGAGGGGCAGCGGCCACGCCCCCGCCCCCGCCCAATGTCACAGCGGCCCTGGACCGCGCGGCGCATGCGGGGGAAAAAGGGGCGGGGACGAGCGTGCGTCCTCGCGCCACAGCGGGAGCGAGCGGGCGGGCGCGGCAACCATCCCCTTGGGGAACCCGCCTCGCGCTGCTGACGTCACGGCGAGGTCCCGCTGCTCGGGCGGGAGCAGCTGCGCCGCGGCCCTGAGGTAATTCCTCAGCTGTGCCGGAGCTTCCCCGCTTCCCGGCGGCGGGGGAGGAGGAGGAGGCGAGACCACAGCAAAACAGGCAGCCGCGCTCAGGGTGGCGAAGCAGGATGCGAGAGCGGTCAGGAAGGTACGGCTGAGCAGAGCGTTGCCACACGAGTGTTTAAGAGGGGCGCCCCGAACGAGAGAAATACCCGGTGTGGGGGAACTGAGGGATCTGAACGGTACCGCAGGCACCTGTGAGGAAACGCCCGTCCCAAGGAAGCAGCGCGGCTGGACATACCCCTTCAGGAATTGTCATACACGCAGTTTTGGGAGACTGTCATGAGAGAAAAAGTTGTAAAAGTTGTGATTTATTTTTTAGTTGAATTTTATTTATTTCCTGGTACGTGATGTGGGCAGCCTGCAGTCGGACTTCATGTAATTCATGTTTAGTCCAAAAAGTGTAGAGCTTGCATCCGCTTTTTGCTGAGACTTCTGCTCATCGCAGACCCTTTGCCATTTCATAATAATTGAGCTATGGCTTGCAGTCTGCTAATCACCCACAAACAGCTGAGTGATCCATATCATGACTGGAAATTCAAAGCAAGCTGTACACTTCCATTCCATGGAGCAGAAGATGACCCACTGTCTGACTCTTCAACTAAAACATGTTGACACACATTGCCTGTTCTTGATATTTAGGGCTCTAGTAAAACATCAAAACTTTGCCAAAGTCCCAAATCTGTACAATAACAGGTATGTCTTAAAGGCCTGGGAGTTTCTAGGAAATAGAGCATATTATGGAAAGCAGAAAATGCTCCACTGTGTTCTTAGGCGTTTGCTAAAAAGTACTACTTCAGACTATAGTCAATTACATGTAATAATTAGTATCTCATTTCTATCATATATAGACTTTATCTTCTAGACTACATGTTGAACAACTGTAAATTCTAAAAATGTTACTTTTGGATACTGAGCATAATAATCCAATGCATAACTTCCCTTATGTATTTAAAGAATTTTATTCCAGTGCTGGATCGTGAATTTAAATATCCTGAATTAGCAGTGTAAGCTGCTTTAATGACAGTAAATGCTGCATTTTTGTTTTCTGAAAAAATTTAGTTCTACATCTGCCCTTCATCACTGATGTGGTAAAGGCTTATCTTCCAAGAGTGTAGTCCCCTAACAAAACCTAGTCAGACATGTTTTACTTGGTGAAAAAATGAATAAAGTTTGTCTCTTGAATACATATTTTGATTGAATTTTGCTACTGTGGGATCCATTTTACCTATCCATGCTGAAAGTGACTCATTTCCTTTTCAAACCTCTTAGTGTAATTTCCTGTGTCGCCTCGAACACGAGTGTGCAGACCTCCGCTCCTGCCCGAGTTCCCGAGACATTTCCGCAGTCGCTGCTTTAACTGGGAAGTACAATTGCGTTCCTTTTCGTTGCTTGCCTGCATATCTTCTTGTCTTTGTTTAGCGTTTACAAAATGATTTTGCGTCCTATTAATATAGGAGTTACATCCAACTATTCTGTTTAGCTCTGTGACTGTTTATCTCCAGTACTACCTTGTGTACCATTCCTCATACGCATCTTCAGACACGCAGTAAGGGCTGCCTCTTACTTTGTGCATTTATCTGCATCAGTAAGTTGCTAAGTTGGTTCACAGTTGACCTGAGTGAAGATATAGGAAATGTCAAGATATTTTAAAGATAATTATTCTGCTGATGACCGAGTGATGTCTTAGAGACTCTAATCTTTTAGATAGTGACCTATCACTGCTGATGAGTGCTTGGAAGTGCTTTGTTGCCTTTGCTGAATGCGCTTATCTAGAGCTGATGTGTGGATCCTCTGAACTGAACACTTACTTATACATGATGATGAAACAGATGATAAAAACCAGATTCCACGTAGTAATTTATCTTTGTAACAAATAAATATTTGCCAGGAGCTCAAATACCATGATAGGGAACTTTTAATTAGAAATCTATTTTATTAATTATTCCAAATTAAAGTATCAGATAGTATTATCAGCACTTGGAAATTGACTTTGTCATTTTGTTTGCAGGAAAAAATAGTAGTTTACTAATAAAATTGTAACAACATTGAGAAGTTTCTAAAGTACACTTTAGAAACAGATTGCTTTTATTTTTTTGGAAGTGTTTATATCCCTAAAAACTGCCAAACTCCACTAATGTGGCTTTATGGGCTCCTATTTATAAATGCATGCCTATTGGTCAAGCAGAGAGGTGGAATTCACAAGGGTTTTATAAAGATAGCATTGTGGTGAGAAGAACTTGAGTTACATATTCTGAAAAATATCCTTCCTGACACCTAGAGGCGATCAGCAAAAATGCTAAAAAACCCACAAGCCCAACTCGTCGAAGGAAGGTAAGGCAAATTCAACAAGCCGGTGATTTTTCCAACGAAGAAGATCTTATGCAACTTTTGGATTGGCATTACACTATCAAATAAGCAAAAATTACAGCACAGTGCAGCCACTCTTGTAAAACTTCCTGTATACATTGTATATGTATATTACATCCAAAACTTGTATACAACTCTTGTATACATTGCATCTATGTCTGTAGGAAATGGACAAGACATAAGCTATGTTTGTATATCTCACCTGCCATGAAATATTTTCTATGTTCATTCAATCCAGCGATATTTTTTTAAAAATCATGTATTTATTCTAGATTGTGGGGTGCACCAACAAATATTATGCAGACCACATAAAAATTCTTTAAGTATACTCGAGTACAAAAAAATCAGAGACCTTAAAAATCAGTGTGAACCCATGAACTTGATGTTTATGGACCTATGCAAAACACTTACCGTCTATGAAAGTCAATTTTTGAACAACTTTGTTCCACTGAAGTTTGGACTTGAGGACTTAAGAGAACTATTCTAAATCCAGGGTTTACAAAACTACTTTTCACTAATGCACTCTCTAGTGAATGCAGATCGGTTTGTATCAAGAACCGAAAATAATGAAGTACACTTAAGGAAAGTCCTTTTGAACACAGCCGTTTTTACCTGAAAGCTATTCAATTAAATTATCCTGCTGCTTTTAAAGACTGCTTTATTAAACTGTGCTGGAGACAGTTCAATAGATTTTCTAAGTAACTACATCCAATTTTTAAACTTTGTTTGTAGGAGTATCATCAGCTGACTAAAACACTTCCTGATGCGATTTTAGTGATTGAAGAGGGAGACTGCCGAGTTCCCCGAGCAGCTGGGGGGGACAGCTCTCTCAGAGGCTCGCTCTCTCAGCCCTCACCAGCAAACCTCGGCCTTTACCGCGAAGATGCTGCTTAGCACCGGGGGTTCAGCCCCTCTCTAACAGCCGGGGGCTACGCGGGGCCGGCGCGGCCGGGAGCCAGTTCCGCGGGCTGGGACCTGCCGCGGCCGCCAACGGTCCGCACCGCGAAGGATCCGCTCCCCCGCGCCCCTTTCACCAAACGGGCGAAGGCTCTCCAGGCCGCTGCCGCCCGCGGCGGGGCAGGACGGGGCAGCCCGGCCCGCTCGGGGCGCGGAGGACGGGCCGGCGGCCGAACAACGTCCGCGGCGCCGCGCGCCCGGCTCCCGCCCGCCCGCCGCTCCCACGTGACGGGCCCTCCCCCTCCCGCCCTGTGGCCGCGCGGCGTCGCTCTCCGGGTATTTGAACCGCGCTTCCGCCATCTTCCCAGCGCCCAGTCACTGAGGGGAGCGCCGCGGAGAGAAGCCTCGGGAAAGGTAGCGGGGTCGGGACGTCCTCCTCTTCCTTCTGGGAGCGGGTGTGTGGGGGAAACGCGGCCGCTTGGAAAAGCGTGAGCGGTGGGGATGGCGGTGACCGATGGCTGCCGCCTGGGAGCGGGGGTAGGAGATGGGTTGGGTTGCGGAGAGGCTGGGCCCGAGTGAGCGCTGCGGCTGTGAGCCCTGGTGTGTGTGCTGGCCTTTCTCCCCTCAGCACGGAGGCGGTGGAAGGGCGGGAGCGGCGCTCTGCTCCGTCCCGGATAAAGGGCGGGCGGAATCCAGGAGGGGAAATAGAGCGGGGCCTCCGACGGCCCGAGCCTGCGGGGGGAGGGGAGGCGGCGCGCTGCTCAGTCATGGTGGCTGATGGCGGGGAGAGCGCGTTAGGCCCGTTGGGGGGGCGCTGGGGGGAGGCTCTGCTCGGCAGCCCCAGGGGACTCGCCCCGGGCTCTCCCGCTCAGCAGGCGGATTCTGGTGAGGGAGGGGACCCGGGTTCTGGGCGGGTTGGGGAGGGCTTTCTGTGGAGCGAGGCTGGGGTCGGCAGAGCTTTGCCCTTCGTAGGCCGCGGCGCGGTCTCTCCTTTTTCGAGCCCGAAGGCCAGAGGGGTGCGGTGGCGGCGGCAGCCTACCGTTACGGGGCTTCGGGGGTGGGCGGGGAGGCGCCGCCGCCATTACCGCGCGCGCTCCCGCCGCATGTGGGGAGACGTGGAGGCGCTTCCTGCCCCATGAATGGGCCCGGGACCACGCGCGGCGGGTTTGGGGGGGGGCGGGGAGCGGCGGGGGCCGAGCCTCGGCCTCTGCGCTGGCCGCGCTGACTGGCGCGCAGAGCACGCGCCTTCGGGGGCGATTTGGGAACCGAAAACGGCGCCCGGCCCCTTCCGGCTGGGCCTTGAATCAGCTCGCCCGTTGTGAGCTCACATGCTGCCATTTCCCCTGCAGACCCAGCATGGCCGCCCAAGGAGAGCCCCAAGTGCAGTTTAAGGTAAGGCGGTGGTTTGGGGTTTGTTGGTTTTTTTCCTTCGATAGAAAAGTAGCGTAAGCGACTCTCGAGTGCCAGCGTGGATGGTAGGTTTGCTTTTGAAGTCTTGGTCTGTCCTTAACCAGAGTGGTTTGTTTATTCTAGTATTGCATCTAACTTCTACAAAAAGGCTCTGTCACACTGTGTCAAACTGATGCTATTTGTAGTTTAGTGTAATAAATTTTAGTAACGCTTTCTACATAGAACGACTTCTAAGTTTCAGAAATGAAGTTCACAGCAAAAAGTCCTTAGAGTGAATTAGAATAGCCTATTTTCTGTTGTGTGTTAACTGTTCAGGGAAGAAAAGTTGAAATGTTTCAGAAGACAGTTTTCTGGTGTCTTGTGTGGGGTTTTTCTTTGTTACCTTAACAGCCAGAAGTCCTTAAGACTGTTGCATGAAAGGCTGTTACTTGTGTTTCTTAAAATACTTGGCCAGAGTATTCCAATTGTTAGTAGAGCAGTTCTTTGGGTGGTGTGGGGGTTTTTTTTAATTGTAAGATTGTGGTGGGTTTCTCCAATTCGGGTGCTTAAATGAGGGATGCCAGATATGGTCACATTCAGGTTGAAAACTCCAAATACTCTTAATTCAGTCACTTGTAGTTCAGGGGAACCATATTCACAGTGCATTGTAGCTTTCAGCCACAGGAACTAGGTAAGTCAGACTGGAGTTACAGCGTGATAGGCTTAACAGATTGGGTCCCAGTACAGTGAGTCTCTTCATGGGGAATTCAGTCTTCTGTTTACAGCATCTCGTAGGACTAAGGTCTTCGTAGTAATAATGAGTATTTACACTAAAATGACCAAAAAATGTCTCTAAAAGTGTATTGCTCTGACTTTGTTGCCTTTATCTATCAACAGCTTGTCCTGGTCGGTGATGGCGGCACTGGTAAAACAACATTTGTAAAGCGTCATTTGACTGGTGAATTTGAAAAGAAGTATGTAGGTATGTCTGAAGAAACATTTGGGATCTAATACATTACAATTAGAAGTGCGGTTCGTGACTTGCTAAGTACATTGCTTTTTCTTGCTGTTACAGCAACACTGGGTGTTGAAGTTCATCCTCTGGTGTTCCATACTAACAGAGGCCCTATTAAATTTAATGTATGGGACACAGCTGGCCAAGAGAAATTTGGTGGCCTGCGAGATGGCTATTACATCCAAGGTAAGATGTGTGTACGTGTGTGAATATTCTGTACCTCTTCCAGTTCAGTTCTCCATTCCATTCATGTTGGCCACTCTGAAAGCTGTCAGTGTGACTTGCAGTGATGAGCTGGTTTCTGGGTCTTCAAACTCTTCACGTAGGTGTGATAATTTCCTTTGCTAGGCAGCTTGCGCTGATGGAATATTCTAAGATTGTGTTTCAGTATGCCATTGCAGGCTTTGGTATTAGTGAAGGGTAATGGTGCATCCTAAATTACAAGATACTGCTGATGAAATTCAGTGCTTAAGAGGTGAAAGTGTTTCAGTTAGTACAAATTTATATCTGTATTAATGTACTGTGCTGAGGCAAGGACTTGGGAAGATTTTTAGACACGATGATGAGATTTTACATCTCCATGCCAGTCTTCTAGTTGTCTTTCTAAAGAAGAACTGACAGTGCCACTTACTTCTGCTTGGCCAAGCTCTGTTCTGTGTGTACTTCAGTCACCTGTGTGTCTTCAAAATTTGCAGGGGATTATTAGAATTTGACTTTGCTTTTCCTTCAGAAGTATCAGGATCAAGTCAAGTCCCTGTGTTCTTTGAAAAACTGTTCTGAACAAGGGCATGCCGAGAGCTTGTAGTCCACATCTCAACCTACCTGAAAGCCTCAATAAGATGCCTGAGATTAGTTAAACAGGTGTTAACTAGTTTCTATAAAATATTTGTGTAAAGTTGACTTTGTAATCCTTGTATATTTTCTTACCATGCAACACCATGTTACCCAGTGGGACAGTTGCATTGATAAAACTAGCTGGTGTTTAAGCCTGGGCGCTAAAGATGTGAGATGACACTGTCGTGGGCTGCGTTTTATGGACTTGTGCATTGAACTTGTTAACAGGACATGGGCTCTCAGAACTGTGAAGCTGAGAGGGAAAAGTTAATGCAGATGCTCAATTCTCATGTGGGATTTCTATGGGTACCTCTTCTTTCTCCTATCTTACAAGCAAGCGCTTACTCTCCTGATGTAACTCTTGACTATTCTTCTCTCGCAGCTCAGTGTGCCATCATAATGTTTGATGTAACATCAAGAGTTACTTACAAGAATGTACCTAATTGGCACAGAGATCTGGTACGAGTATGTGAAAACATCCCTATAGTGTTGTGTGGCAACAAAGTGGATATTAAGGACAGAAAAGTCAAGGCAAAATCCATTGTCTTCCACAGGAAGAAGAATCTCCAGGTATGCTGGCATGAGTTTGTATGAATCAAATTTGTTGGGTCTGTTGACTGCAGTTGGGTTCTCTGTGGTAATTGAGTGTTCTGCCCTTGTCACTACAGGCTGTAATATTTCAACTTTACATCTATTGGCTGTTTGAACTTAACTTTAGGGAAGGGGGAGGTGATGATGCTAAAGATGGTCTTCACTGGTCTTGAGCAGAAGCTATGATAAGTTCTTAAAGAGCTTGTGTGCATTTGGCTCTCACTGCTCAGAATCTCATCAGATGACACAGAAGTGAGACTAAAATAGATCTAAGTCATAGGAAAGAGATAAATGCACTACTGCCTCCTGAAAGTTCCATCTTTGATCAGCTTGAGTATCTTTTCAGTTATCAATTTCTGCCTATTTGTCTGAAACTACATTTCTAGACACTTAGATCATAACTGTTTCTGAGAGCATAAACAGAAGTCATGCAGTCAAAAAGAATACTAAGGTAAAAGTAGAGCTGATTATATGTGTGTTAATCTTGGTATGCCCTAAATATCAGTTAGAGATGTCTTTTTTTTAATAATGTAAAATATGTACTTTTTTTTTTCAGTATTATGACATTTCAGCTAAGAGTAACTACAACTTTGAGAAGCCTTTCCTCTGGCTTGCTAGAAAGCTAATTGGAGATCCTAACTTGGAGTTTGTTGCCATGCCTGCTCTTGCACCGCCTGAAGTTGTTATGGACCCAGCACTGGCAGCACAGTATGAGCAAGACTTACAGGTAAGTGACAAAGGGCACAAAGGTCAAATGAGTTCCTGTAACTACTGTTTGGACTCCTGGGGCAAATAACTAAAGAACAGTTCTTAAGTGTATCTTCTTTGTTCCAGATTGCTCAAACCACTGCACTGCCAGATGAGGATGATGACCTGTGAGGGATGAAGCTGGAGCCCAGCGTCAGAAGTCTAGTTTTATAGGCAACTGTCCTGTGATGTCAGTGGTGCAGCGTGTTTGCCACTTTATTATCTAGCTGAGCAGAACATGTGCTTAATCTTTGGGATGCTGAAAGAGATGAATGGGCTTCGGAGTGAATGTGGCAGTTTAAAAAAAAAAAACCACAAAAAACAAACAAAACAAAATGAAAAAAAAAAAACCAAAACAAAAAACTTCATATTTTGGACCTGCATATTTAGCTGTTTTTTGGACTGCAATTACTTCCCCTTTTGAGTTTCAAATATAAGACTGCTGCAGTCACATCAGAGTGTTAAGTGGTAAATCTTGTTTCTGTCATTCCCATTCTTTTTTGTTTAGATAATAAAGTTGTATTTCAAGTATCTAAGCAAGTGAACTTTCATGCATTGTTAGGAAAACTCTTCAAAGTGTCTTCTGTTCTTCAGTTGAGGCTAATACTTGGTTGTCTACTGCATTTCTCATTCTGTTCTCCTTTTTCCCTCCTGCTTCTCATGTTACGCTCCTCTTGCTAAATCAGAGCTAACAGTTAACCTTCCCTTGATTTCCTGAAGCATATAATTAAAGCACCTGAGGAAAGCTGAACTAACTGCCAGGTAAAACTAAAGCAGTGAGCACTTTGACTGGTAAGTGTGACTGGATCAGCATTCCCATGCAAATGGGAATGTTTGTGGTCTGCAGGGTGTCTTGAGAGAAAAGTGTGTAGTTCAGCTTGCGTATGCTACCATTAGATACAGTCTCAATTCTCTTAACTTTTCATATGTTCTACAATATGCCTTCAGAGCTCTGTATTTTTAGTAGCCAGAAACAAATGGCGTCTAGGTTTGTTAGGGGACTTAAAAGCTGTATCTTTGCATGGAACATCATTCAGTAGAGCTATAGCTGATTAAACAAACTCTCTAAGCATCTTAAAATTCACTAACTAGAAAACAGCTGTAGTTTGAGCTAAAAAGCTCTTGGCTACAAAATTGCATATAAACTGAAACCACGTTTATATAAATATCTAGACTGGACTGTAACTGCACCAAGTTCTTGATTTGAAACTAGCTTACTACAGCACAAATGGTGGAAAACATCAACTTTGAACACTATCTTGTAGAGATTAATCTTGGTCAATATTAGTACTGCTAGTGAACAAAACTAAGTTTAAGATACCATTTTTCAGTAGTGTTTGAGTACATGAAGCCTTGAACTCTTCAGTTTTGTATTTTTGGTTTCTTAATAAAGTGGAGCATTTCATTTATTCCTTTTAACTTGCATGTTTGTGTACGTAAATCCTACTTGAATATTTATTCAACTTTTCTGGTATATGGTAGCAAAAAGTGGACTACGATTATTCTGCAATACTATTGTAAAAGAATAATTTTTAAGTTAGTGCAAGTTGGAGTTCTGTGGTTTGGTTTTTGGTTGTTTGGGGTTTTTTTTAGCTAGCTAATGAGAAGCTGAGTTGTGGTATTAAGGACCTGAAACTCATGAAAATAAGGCATGTCATATGCTTAGTGTGCAAAGAGACAAACTCCCACTTAACATTCCATTGAATCTTCTTGCTGCATCGTCTTGCTTTAACTTCATATTCTAGGTTCTTGCCTGTAGTGTTTACTAATTTACCTGTGCATATCTTGGTTAATACCGCTAGCTTGACTATGCTGCTCCTTCACTAGGTGTGGTAGCTTTCTTGTCTTCAAGCTGAAAATGCACTGCTTAAAAACATGAATTGATTTAGAAAACTTCAGTAGTTCTGCAGTATTGATATGCCTTAGGAGAAGAAAACCCTCAGCACTGAAGTTACATTTGTATTGTTTGATAGTGTGTGTATGGTATCATCTTTACAACTGCTGCACACAGGTACTAGCCTTAATATGAATTCCTACAAAACACCTGAAAAGACTTATGAGAAGTAGAACAGCTGTTTAAAGACTAATATAATTGCTATGAGCTTTCCTTTGTCATCTTCAGTGTTACTTCCAAGTCCACAAAAGCTCATCTCTGAAGTAGACAGTAATACCAGTCCTGTAAAGCAATCTCTTCAACTTGAAATGTTTTCGGAGTGAATTGAGTCCACTTGTTGCAGCATTATACTTGGTTTGTCACACTTAGTCCCTGTTAATTGGTCATAAATAATGCAGGTAGCCTTAATATGCATGTGCAGATTCCTCAGTTGAAGTTCCTTAACTATACACTTCTAAGAAGTTTTTCACTAGTTGGATTTAGGTAAAATAAAATTTAGTCAAGTAGCAAGGAAAATAAAACTTCAATTCTAAGAACCTCTGTCCAAAATCCGTCTGTGTTGGAGCTCTACCCTTATCAGGACTGAATTCATGAGACTGAAATCCTTTGGTGCAAGACCTACTTTGTTCTTCTTGCTGAACTGCTTTATGGTTTGATCAGATTAATTGTAGGAGTTCTTGTGTTCCTTACACACCATTTGAATTTTCTAGATCTCTGGCTTAAGACTGGTTTTCAGTAACTACTCATTACAGACAATGCTCAGCTTCAACTTTCAAGAGCAGGAGGAGGTGCTGGGCCATTTACTGTTCCTAGTTCCATGATAAAGCTGTGGGTTTTTAAGTGTCCAAGTTCAGAGGGTTGTATTGGAAGAGTAGCTGCAGAACTAGTGCCTGTGCAAAATAAGTAAGGCAAAAGCATTAATTAGAGAAACTGGCAGAGGAAATGTTTTGCTACTTCTCACAGAACCTTTAAATGAAGGAGTGTTAAAAGGTCTCTTAAAAGAGCTAGGGTTGCCCTTGGATCTCTCAGGATTTCAACAGGATCTTTTTTAGAAACATTGGAGAACACTTCTGTGACAACTGGAATCTAGGCCAAGAAGGTTGAAGTTGAAGTCTGCCTCTCTTAGGCCTGCAAGTTACAATACAACAAAACTTGTCTTTTTTTCTTTAGAACTGGTTCTGTTGTGTTGCTAATACAGTCTTAGTCTAAACTAGTGTGGGAAACAATCCTGAGACAAATTGTTCTGCCTTCACCTTCCTAAAACAGAAATACACGGTTTGGTTGAAGCCAGTTGTTTTCCTGACCTGGACTGGCAGTACTGGTCGCTTTCTCTTGCCCAAGTTTTGGCAACAGTTGATTGGGCCCTCAAACCAGGATTGATAGCAATGTCTTACAAGTAACTGAAAAGCTAAATCTGCTGCTGCTTTGATCAGTTTGTTTTCACATGGGTGTGTTAATTTATAGGCTGGTTTTGTGTATGTGTGATTTTTGCACTGAGCTGAAAAGTTTGCCTTTAAGAATATTCCTTTTTCCTAGCGCAAGCTGCTACATGAGCACCCCATGGAGTTCTTCCTTGCATGTGTCCTGTAACGCTTCTGATCATCTCTCTGCAAGTGGCCAAAATTGGGAAGCACTTTCAGCTGAGGACTTCCATTGGGAGAATATGAATGACTATGCTGTCCTAGGCCAGTAGCTTTTTCAGACAATTCCCAGGTTGTAACACTGGAAACAGCTGTAGTGATTCTGTCTTCACTGCCCTCTGGTGTGTTGGTAACTGTCCTTGTGGTGCAAGCTATTGCCTTTCCATCAAAGAGGGTGAAAAAGACTGATTCCCCTTTCTGATTTAGAGCTCACTTGGCTGCTTGACAAATAATGTAAAGTTAAACTTGGAAGAATGTTATGCTTGAAACAACGGCTTAATTTGATACCCTGTTTAACAGACTTAGTGGGGCTTACTGATGAGCTGAACTGTAGCTTCTTTAGATATCTAGTTATTGAATACCTGTAGGAGTGTTGAAACATAAGGCATGTTATTTATACCAAGGCTCTAGCACAGAGCCGAAATCATCTTAGATTATAGGTTTGAGTGTACAAGGTAAATACTTTTAACGATTGTGTAGGTAATTCTCTTCTAGTTCACAGAGTGAACAGATTGTTCAATGAGTGAATGACACTTCCCCAAAAATCTAGTGTTCTACAAGCTGCATCACTGAAACGAGCCAATGTTCATATTAGGGCTCTAGTTCAGTATAGGAATAGGTTGATTTTTATTTTACTTTGGGTAGTCATAGTTGATGTCTGTCTTGCTGTGATCCTGGAATTCTGTGATTAAAATTGGATTCCCATATGTCTACTACTTGCTTGAGGAAGAAGAAATTGAAAAAATGAGGACAGATTTCTCCAAACGTTAAACAGAATTTCATATTTTGTAGAACACTAACAAAAGTTTTAATGTTTAATCCTCTGAAGTAATGATTTTAGTATAATTAATACAAGCATTCAAAACTGAATTTCATCAATATAGTTTCAGGTTACTAGGAGGCAATGAGCTTGGCTTGTTTTCAGTTGCCTATCCCCATAAGGACTGAAAAGGGCAGCTGTAACAAGAACTCTGTAGACAGTCATGAACAGAAAACTCCTGAGGTTGTTGTGATCAATGACATCTAAGAAAACTTTAACCACTGTCCTTCCTGTTGTGATTGTCCAAGTGACAAAATCACTGATTATACTCTGGAGTATCAGGATTCTTCTTGATAATAGCTATTTAAGTCTTCTGTGCAAAGTGTTAGGCTAAAGATAGCAAATCGAGTGACTAGTATAAATGGTTGTTTGCTTTGAACTTCTTTTTGGGGTTAGAGCTTGCGTGAGCCAGTGCCACAAGTCTGATTTCCCAGTTGTAATACTAATTCCTATTGCTGCTACTTTATAAGCTTTTCCCTACGCCAAACCAGCAGTAACTTGCTGATGATTTTTTGCATCATGGGAAGCAATGTGTGTTTTGCTTATACTGAGAATATAAAAGAAAGTTAACTTTCCCATCAGACTTTTTTGATGGATTACACCATAAAAAAATTGTTAAAATTTCCAGTTCTCAGGTTGGGTTTGCAGGGCGAGTATTTAAGGAAAGAGCTCAAGCCAAAGAGGTTTGTTCTATTTATAAATAAAAAAGGTGGGTCATAATAAACAAGAAATCTGTCTGCATTTTTTGGCGTTATTCACTGCATCTTGATTCTGGATCTAGTATTTTTAATTTTTTGTTTCTGGATGTTTTGTTTTACTTGTCTACCTAAACTGATGTCTAGTTATAAAATTTATTTCAAACTATAGCAGATGAGTACAGTAATTCTTCAAAGATTACATATAAAAGAGCTGCTTGAGACGCATCATCTGCCAGTTAGAAGTTCAGAAGTCGTTGCCAGGTATTTGAGAGAGATGAGAGACCAGATGAGAGAGAGTGGTTCTTGAACCAAATCCGATATGGCTTAAAAAAACCACCTTTGTTACGGAGATCGAGTGGTTACTGCATAATTCTTTTCTCTCCCTAGCAAGCAGACTGTGGGGTAGTTCGAGGCTTGAATGAAACTCGTCTCTGGGACAGAAAACCAGGAGGATTGCTTTTGTGGTACCAGCTCCAGCCACGCGGTGGGGCACATCGTCTGTGGAGCTGCTTTGCTCGAGTCGGGTTGTGTTAAATCGAAATACACCTCTTGGGGATGCGCAAGTGTCATGTATTCAGGAAGAAAGTGATGTGCATGACTTTAGGTTTATTAACAGTAGCAAATAGCTATAAGGTATGTGCAGTAATGTAGATGCTGTTTGATGACTTACTGCTCCGTTTTAAAATAGTTTTTTGTAAATGTCACGTCCTCAGACAAGGGAGACAAGTGAGTCAGTTTTGTGTTGCTATTTGTTGCAAAATAAGAGAAACATAACTGGACTCTTAATAAGGCTATTTTTTTCTCGAAGTTAAATCTACTAAGAGTGTAAAATAGACTAAGAGTGAATTACAGGAGGATTTTTGTTACCCTAATGCTGTTAGCGTAGCAAAGCTTAGGCAGTGCCATCGTGCACTTTCTCATGTTTTCCTACTCTTCTGCAAATTTAGGTTAAAAAAAAAATATAGGAGTGTACTATATGGAACCAATCAACATCTTGATAATTGGCATTGAATTAAAGTATAACTTTACCTGGGGGGAAAAAAAATCTGTGCATTAAGTGCTGATCAGCTAACCTTGATGCAAAACAAAAATCTGGTGAGGAATGTGCAATAACACAGTACTGTGTCATGTAATTCATGTTCGATCTTGTAGTCAAGTTACGGTATGAATAGCGAAATGAACAGAAAGCTTGAAGGATTGGTACCCTGAGTATTATAGTTCCTCTTTTGCTGTAAAGAGACTGTAAATAAGGGAGAGATGTTCCTCCACCTGACCTTCAAATTTGAATTTAGGATGGCTGGAATAACTGCTCTGAGAGTTTTCTCTAGCTATGCTGGAGAATGCAATCTTTAAAAAGTTCCTCAAATGCACTCTGTGTATTTTGTAGGTGGTAAACTGCATCCGTGCTGTCCAGCTGAGGTCCCTGCTTCAGAGTGTTGAATAAGCAATTGACTGGCTCTACACAGGCAAATTCTGAGCTGATGTAGTACTCGAGGAACTAATGGCAGCTCTTGCATAGGAGAAGCCTGGGCTCTGTGGCCCAAAACCCCAGTGGCATCTTTGGAAACAGCTTAGACTGTCAGTAAGATAAAGCAACAGGCAAAATGTTGCATTAGGCTGTGAAATGACACCTCTGTTGTAAATGGCTGAACCTGTGAGAAGGAATATGAGGGAACTCAAAAGCAGGAAGAAGAAAGCATGCACACAAGTTGGGCCACCAGAAAAGGTATGGAGAATAGATGAAGACATAAACTATGACTAGAGAACAAAATGCTCATGTACTAATAATGTGAAAGCATAACAAAACTAGTAGCAGTAATAATTAATGGAAATCTGTTATTAGATATCAAACCAAATAGAAGAAAACACTAGGGGGAAATAAAGAGGCAGATTGGAGAGGGAGGGAAAATGCCAAAGCTCTCCTGGCAACTAAGAACTTCACTAGATGGTTCTCCACCACAGAGGATTTAAAAGACCAGCTTGGTATTCAACAAATCACAAGAACTCCCTGTACCCGCCCCTGAGAGAGGCTGATCATGCTCCCCTGCTTTGCTGGAAAGCGCTTTAGGCAGTGCTGACAGGATATCATCACAAAAAGCTTTAAAGAGAAGAAATGGACCTAATGGAAAATTGAGTTTGTTCCATTGCTAATCTTTGTTGTGCCCAGGTCAGTTGACTTTACTAGAACTTCTGTGGTTTAAATAGAAGCTGCCTGAGAAAAATCTACCTTAACACCCTGCAACTTGAAGATTCCTTGTTGGGTAGAGTGTTTTGCAACTTTCTTGTAGGTGAATAACTTGGATTTTTCCAGATTGGGTGTTACTTCAGTAAACAGCTGGGACCTTTAGTAACATGCCAAGGATAAATATGATTTAGGCATGTAGCATATTCTTTGTTGCATTTTGAAAGTCTTATACCCTGGGGCAAGCATTTTTCTCTTACCTGTTTTATTACTCCTTTCAGTTATTTCAGTTGACTACTTTTGCAAGTGCTCTTCAAGTGCTTTGGTAATAGGCTATGAAGGGGTAGGTGCTGTCTTTTTGACAGGTATGTATATGGCGCCTTGTACAGGTAAGATGATGTCCTGACCTGGAAGCTTCAGTACAACACATGTGAAATACATAATATTTACATGAAAAATAAAATATTATCAGCCTTGCGGAATAAATGCAAACGAAAACATACAGGTATAAAACACCTTCTGCCTCTTCAAAACTCATAGAAGAAAAAATGCTATCTGCTTGGGTTAATTACGCTTTCAAAGTTTGTTTTTGACAGTTGCTGTTGACCTCTATTGAGTGGATACTTGCTACTAGTGGTTCACTGCTGTTAGAGGACTAATGCTTTTATCCCCTGTGAGCAATGGGTAAATCCTACTTCTAAACACATGGCCTATGTCACTGGTTATTTAAAATCTGACATGTTAAATTTTTGTAATGACATTTTCACAGGTAATGACTTGACTACAGAACTGTGTCTTCCTTCTTAAATTCTATAGATGTGAATGATGTGGTAGGTGTTCCTTGATGATTCTATCTCCTTCTTTTCACCGCAGCTGACTTTGCATGTGCTAAAAAAGGCTTAGAGCCCAAGAGAAAGAAGGGAAACACTTAATCTCTTAAAATCAGTATTTCTAACTAATTAAAAAGGATCTGAAGAAGGTCACATCAGCCATCTTTAGCTGCAAGCGATATCTGAAAGTGACGCTTATTTAAGGAGCCTATGAAAATCACTGAGAGATTGACAAATCCTCTAGAAAAAGAAAGAGGGGATTTTTTTGATGTCCATATCATATCCTTTTTCATAGTCAAAATCACATTTCGAATGGTTGATTTAGTTTGCTTTCCTGCAGTATACATTAAGAACAGTGGCAGATACAAATGGGATTTTTTCTTTTCTTTTTTTTTTTTTTACTGTTTTGAAAACTTGTTTTTAGCCAGTTCCATGATTCCAGGGTGTGTCTTGTGGTTTTAGGATCTTTGGGATGGCTGTTGCAGCCAACAGATGTAAGTGATTTCTCTAGTCAGATTATTAAGCATTACAGCAGAATGAGCAACAAATCAATAGGAGTCATGGTGGTCAAGAGAGTGCACGGAAGAGAATCTGTGCTGGGGTTTGGTTTATGTATTGACCCTTTCCTGTCAGCGGAGAGCTAAAACTCCAAGACTCAGTACCTGAAATGGTGGGGCTTAGTCTGGATCTTAATTCTGAAATTCAGTTTTCATGCTTTTAAACTAATGGGTTGCTTTTCAGATTTGATGGCTTCAGACTTTAAGAGTGCAGATTTGGAAGCTACTGCCAACATTTTTGCCAGCTCTCCAATTTCTGTCCCCACCCTCTCGTTGCTTTTGCCACTTAGATCTAACATAAGAAACTACAAAAGACAGGAACTGTGTTATTCCCCATAGAATGAAAAGTCTTTAATATGTATATCTATAATAGGCTCAGATGTTCTTACTGAGAAGTAATTTGCAGATTGGCTTCTGGGTGTAATCTCCATTTGTGCTAGTAAACTTGTTCCACAAAGCAGTTGAATGAAACTTTCATGGAATTGCTTTTACCCAGATAAGCAAGAGAGAATTAAGTAAGATTGTAAGAAAAATTGGCACAAATTCTGAAGGCAGAACTTTATCATGGTGAAATACTTCTGTAATTATGAAAATCTGACTACCTGAACGATACCAAAAATATGTAGTTACAGGCAGTGGCTTTTTGGCAAATAAGATTTGGCTTATACAAATTTTTTGTAATTAATGTTTTATTTATACAATTATCCAATTTTATGTAAGCTTGGCATTAAGGCTTAGATAATCAAAGATTTGATTAAATTTTTGGGATTTGCACAAAAGCCTAAACTATTTTGCAAAAATCAAATGTTTTCTTCGGTGTATGGAGTAAGATGTTCAAGGCACTACCACAATGCAATAAAAGTCAAATAGACAGGATGATACAGTAAATAGACAATAGAATAATCCAGTAATTTAGTAAGTGGGACATCATCCAAAGAGAACTTTAAATGTATAGTTTATTGCATGATACTATTCACCTGCTTACTCGGTCTTTGAATCATCAGACTCTTCATGTTTTTAGAAAGAATTTATAAATTAAATCAGCCTAACATTACATATATAGCATGATAAAAGTATTTTCATCTGATTAGGCCTAAATTTTTATTGCCAAAAAGCTGTACTTTGTTTTCTGGCATCGACTAGCAACTTCTCATTTTCTTAATTAGAAAAATACTTTTTCATGATAGCATTAGCCTTGTTGAATTAGCTCCAGGATTTTTGTTTGTTTGCCTTTTTCTTCATTTTGAACCGTTCAGTTTGTCCTTTTCAGTATAATCAACTCAAAGAAAATTTCATGCAATATTTACATGAGTGTGGTCTACTTTCTGACTAATTTTGCTGAAATATCTTTTACTATGTGATGTGTCCTAGGGGCCAGAGTCATGCAGTGGCCGCTGCCACCTTTTGTTAGATGGCTTTGTGCAAATAAGAACTGTAATGCCTGAAATTCTTCTACTCTGTGAAGCTTTTTTCATAGCTGTTGTGATTCTTTGCTGATCTGAGAAGCATTTGAGTCTCTCAGCAGCAGCTATCTTTGTTCAGGTGGATTCCTAGCAGAGTCAGGGGCCCAGTTAATTGCTCATAAAGTAGCTTGTTACATCATATGTGATAGTTGCTTGTTCAGCATTAAGTTTTTGCTATTGAAGGTCACAACTCTGAGAAGCTGCACTTTCTCAAGAATCATCCTACCGTTAATCACAGTAATACAGATGCTAATAAAATCTGTATGTATTTATAACTGTTTCTCATGCTAGTAAAATTTCTATGTCCTTCCCATACTGTGCATTCTTCCAAAGGCAGTACTAGGTTGTGTAGCCTGTACAAAATCTTTATTCACAATCCTTTCCCATAAGATCTAGAAAGTCTTGCTTTTATTCTTTATTAAAATTGTTCTTTATAATGCCTCAAGGATTTTGTTTGGTTATTTTTTGCTATGTATTGGAAACTCAAGGTTAATCTATTTCAGGATTTGCACTGAAAATATTAGTGTTGATACTAGCCAAAATTAATAGTGTTTGACTATGAGGAAAAAATGAAAAAGAATATACAAATACATCAATGATCTCAGAAGTCACAGAATCATGGCAAAATACAGTTGGAATGGACCAAAAGAACTAATTTAGGTCATCCTCATGCTGCAAGGTAAGACTGACTGTTTTCATAGTATCCCTGACAAGTGGTTGTCCAGCCTGTTGTTCAAAACATCCAATAATGGAGATTGCACAGACCTTTATCCTTCACTCCTGCAATGGTCTACACTAATACCAAGCCTTGCTACCTCTTACTCCTCTTCAGTGAGTGTGAAAACTGGATTTGATTCTTTTCACACAACCAAATCCCTCTGTACTCTTGGCTCGTCACTCTTGACTCCTGTTCTGCTGGGGATGCCCCCCCTAAGCACAACCAAATTATTTTTTTTCTCTCAAGAACAACCTGCTCAGACATCTGTTTCTTAACTTGAATTTATGTAGTAAGTTATTTGTGTCTAAATATGGAACACGCATCCACTCATGTTTTATTATTTATTTATTATGGCTCTTTCCAGGGAACTTCAGGCCTATGACTTAATTTGCAGTCAACACCCCCCCACCTCCCCAAACAACACCAGCAAAAAAGTCCCAACATCTTTTGAATACATGACTTAATTTTATTTCATATCTACCCTTAAATTTTGTACTAGCTCCGAATGCAAAAATAAGCATTTGAGTTTTGTAGCTCAATGTACTGAGTATTGCACAAGGAGTGATAGAGGCAAAGCTGTAGCAAGCTTTGGGATAGTGTAGCAACAAAAGCTGATTGGATCCTTGGAGATAATAGATCATGTTTGCTGGCTTGTGCCATCTACAATATTCTTGTTTCTGCTACTATACGGGCTATAGCCACACTTTTGTTGTTATGAAAACGTAACCTTAATGTCAACTATACAACCCTCTCTTCTAATAAAAACACATTCACACATGATTTATTAATTTCAAAGTTTCAATGTAAAGAGAACAACTAATGCTGCTGGCCAATTGTTGCAGTTCTAGAGAAAACTAACCTAAAAAACCCCTTCTGTTAAATTGGCTGTTTCACTGGGAAAGTGCTAAGAGGAGAAAAGGGACCAAATACTTGCATGGGGTTTTTTTTTTTTTTGACCATTCTAAAAAAAATGGCTACAATGTCTTTCAAACTTGCTCACTTGTAGCCATCCACAGTTCAGGGATGTTACAGGGTTGCAGCAAATGCTGTCAATGGAGAGCATAGTATGGTAACATAAAACGATGGCACATCCACAGGAATAAACACTGACCAACAGTTTTCAAAATAAGAATGAAAATACCCCTCAGCTGTATATTTTGTTTTTGAGTAGAGTTGCAGAGTCTTGAGTTATGAAAGCAGAGGAGGCTGTGCATGCTTTCAGTTGAAATAAAAGTTATCATAGACTTGATTTTGGCTGGTAGTTAAGTATAGCCCTGATGTGCATTATGTAAGGGATAACAATGAAGAGGGGTGTGTAGTTGTTAAATGCCTGAGAACAGACGCTGCGTAATTCTTCCAGCACCCAGGAGAAGTGCTATAGTATGTTACTGCAGCCATACTTGCACTCCATCCCATGAGGAAAAGAGAATTTGTGTGCTGGAAACCTTAAGAAAGCAGGACTCAGCCTTTTCTGCCTCATCTCCATCCAATACATCAAAGCATATTAATACAATGATGATACTATTTAAAATAATCTGTTGTTGCTTTCTAAAGTAACATTTGGCAATTTAAGCAACAACTTTCTGACTTTGAGATTTGTGTTTTCCTGCTTTTCTCTAGAACCAGGGGGCTACAGTGTTATCTTTTTGAAGTGAATCTTCCATAATTACTTTGCTAGTTAGTATTGCCTATCATCATGATTTTATTGTAATACACTAGGGAAGGAAACATTCTTCAATCTCTTTGAAAGTGATGCAGCTGGCAAATGATTTCTCTTTTTTTTTTTTTTTTTTTGTTTTGTTTTGTTTTTCCCTGTATGAAGATGTTATTGAGCCTGGAACAATGGCTATCTTTTGAGGGTGTTAAATATACCTGGAGAAAATTATTGTTCTGAGGAAGAAGAGGACTTATTTGCTGAAATTGAAAGCTGCCGCTTCAATAGCAGTAGGTTTAAATAAGCAAAACTTGTGAGAATACAACAAATGTGCTGGAACTGCTAATCAAAATATTTAATGTGCAGTATTTTGTTCTAGATAACCAGTTCAGCTCTTCAAATCACATAACTTTTGCCTCTTAAATTTTCATATACAATATAAATTATTTACACTATAAAAATAAGAGCTAGTTCACTAAGTGCTAAGTCTTTTGAGATACCTAAATAAAAGTCATTAGCAACATATAAAATACTTTGAGAGAAATATTTGCAGCCAATTCACTCTAATGATCATTTTCAGTTCCCTTGCTCAAAGAAGACATGAGAGGTTGGAAAAGGAAAAAACCCAATCTTTCAAACTACAGTGCTTTAAGTGCTGCCAAATGCAAGATGGACCTGTTTGTCACGATATGGGGGTTGCTTCTTTTAAAAAATCAAAGCAGTCCTAGTCTCAGTGAACGGGATAGAGCTGGTGCAGACCAAGCCCTGGCTCCTTTGAAAGGCTGAAACGAGCCATACAATGGAAGAGACAGCTTTGAGTCTGCATTGCCCACTGCACTGATACCCACAGTCTTTGATTACATGAGATGTCGCTAGTAGAAGGAAGTAAGCTTCTTGCCTATAAACTGTGCTGTCAGTTTAACTCTTGGTCCTGGATGTTTAAGTTTGTTTGAACTGTGGTAAAGTGGCTTCAGCTGCAGCCAGTTAAAGCTTTGAATAGGTGGGGAAAAGGCTAATGGGGCAGTTGAGAGCACAGTCCCTGGTTTCAGAAGGTAACTGCGGAGTCCAGACAGAGGTTGTGCGATGGGGATGCACAAGTCAAAGGCGGACCAGGTGAATGGCACAGATTGCTTCTCCATCAAATGTTGGAGTGCAGTTATCAGCAGGGACAGTTTCTTCACCCTGTATTGTATTTCATCCTTGTACAGTAACTAGAGGGAGAAGACTTTGTTCACCAAGTCCTTGACCTTTCTGGTGAGTGTGAGCACTGCAAGAGGTTCCAGATACATGTGCCAGTGTGCTGCTTTGGTAGAGAATATATCAAACTTGGTCTGGGAGCTGTGCAAGACCTTTCCCTGGCTGCAGCCCCGTCCAAGGCCAACTTCATATGTTTAGGAATTATTTTTTTCATCACCAAAGTGGTGATAAACCCCCCCCACACACCTCTTATTTGGTATGGGCTCACAGTTCTGCACTGGAATAAGATCATGTAAAGAAAAGGCAATAAACTTCATTAGAGGTGACCCCTTTATCTGTGAAATTGCTTCTGCTTTAGAGTTCTGTGAGTAAATAATTTATATTTATTGCAAAAATAACTGTGTTGGTATAAAAGTGTGTATTGAGAAGGTGGCACATTTGGCACAGGATCTTGTATTGGTTCCTTGCAGATGTGAAAATCTAATCAAATTGCACCTATGTACATCACAGTAGTTCCAAGAGAGCTGGTAGAGTTGCCCTAGATGTTCCCTGTAGCAAAGGACAGCTGAATTAGTTTACAAAACTGTGGGGTTTTTGTGTAAGTGAATTAAATAATATCAGTTCTACAACTACTTACCTTGGATGCCCATAACAAGACAGAAAAGTTAGCACTAAAATTTCAGATTTAAGTGGATGAGTATGATATATCAGCTGTAACCACCTTGTTAATAACTTCTGTTACTGTCAGAGAAATAGTTTGACCAGAGAGTTATTTTAATCCAGAATATTTACTGCTCTATTAGTAGAGACTGTGATATTAAAGAAGTTGCACAAAATCTAGCTGTTAGATTTATTCTTAAAATACTCCTAAGATGTTTGTTAAAACATTTCAATCCCAATTATGCACCATCTCTCTTGTGGGAAGTTAATGATTCCAATGAAAACAAAGGAAGAAAATTGTATTACAGATTGTTTTTCTTCTGCAGTGTAAAACATTCTTTAAAGGACTGTTCTCTGTGCTTGTATTTACATAGTTAGCAGTAAAGATTTTTAACTTCAGGTTATTTTTCATTTCCTGGTGAATGTCAGCTACAGCATCTGCTAATTTTCTGTTTCAATAATATAATCATCCTGAATGAACACGAGGTGAACAAGGAGAGCTGAAACTGAAAGTTAAGTTTAATTATCACAAGAGGTCCCACTCACATTACTGTGAAAGTGTTGCAACTGACATCAACATAAAATGATTGATCTTTCTTTTTTGTTAAACATTTGTCTTTGAAAGTTTTTTGCCCCCCCCCCCCCCCCCCAAAAAAAAAAAGGGGGGGGGAGGGACGGAAAAAAGAAAGAGAGGGAGAGAAACCTGGGGCATATCACTTCCCAGTGCTGTTTGCAAGCCTTTGATTGCTGCCACAGATCGTCAGGCTTTCTGTCTGTTAAGGAACTGATTCTACCTGTCAGCAAATGTTTGAGCTGCAGAGCAGCTCCTCCGTGGCCTGTTGGCTGCTCTCTGCCTAAGTGGAACAGAAAATCTAGAGATCTTTCAGGGACACCCCCCACCCCCTCCCAATACTGTAACACAGGGGGCACAGCCCTCTCCTTCCTTACTCCCTTAGCAGGGCCCCAGGGCAGCAGGGTGGGAGAGCTGTGGTGGGGAGAAACCTCTCCAGCGGGCTTAGCGTGGGCTGCCCCGTCACACAGCATGTGCAGAGGTTTGTGCTTTTATTAACATGCAGATACTGTAAATGAATGTTATTTCATCCACAGGTTCTTCAAGAACAATCTGCTGTGATTATTTGTCTTCCGAGTGTTGGATCGGTTACTCTGGTTGACACACAAGGTGTTGCTGGTGCTGCCTCTGGTCTGTGGTGGGAGCAGTGTGACTTTTCAGATCAGGTTTCCAGAGGATCACAGGAATAAATACAGAATTTGTTTCTGCAAATAATCTCCAATGTCTGCTTGCAATTTGCTGTTTCCACAAAAATTTTTGGCAGTGAACATGTTTGCTTGGATTCTCACAATTGTTTTGGTAAGCATATTCTTTCCCTTGACAGGCCCCTCTTGGCAAATATTTCAAATTCCTGTCTTTCTCTTTCTATATTTTAGCTTTTCTCAGGATTTTTAGCTGCAGCTCTCTATTATTTCTAAGGGTGGCTCTGCTTGTCAGTACGTGATGCAGAATTCCTAGGGTTTACACAGAATTCCTCCTCTTCCTTCAGGATATAGAGGAGTTCGTGGCTAACAGTAATAACCTGGAGGGAAATAAGCAAAGGTCAGACTGGTGATAATAAAGTGGGATGCTAATTTTTTGCCAGAACTGAAATTCAAAATTTTCAAAATTGTTTTGATGTAGATTCTTAATGAGGTTTACAAACAAAATACACATTTTATTTCGGTACTGAAATTTTGTAATATTGAACTTTGGTAATATTGAAGCATTCATGCAGCATGAATGTCTTAAGGTTTCTGAAATTAATTTTGATTTCTTCAGTCCTTGGACCCTGGAGTCCCATCTACTTGCCAGTCATCTGCGAGGAGCTAGTTACCACCAGAGGCTTTGGAAGCTCAGCATACAACTGGGGAGCCAACTGGGTAAATCAGGGCCATAGCTACTACCAAACTTGCTGGGATTCCAGCTATATAGTCTTTATGTAAAGTGTCAGTGGAAAACTGTTTCATCCCAGAAGTTATAATCAACTCTACCCAAGAGTTTGGTGCAGAAGTTGTGATTAAGAAGTAGACAAGTAAGAGGAGGACTTATATACTGGAAGGAATAGAGCTAAGAAAAGGAACCAGGCAAATATAGGTTGATATAGGTACCTGAAGAGGTACCTATATCACATAGATAGAAGAGTCACCAAATGGATGGGAGGGGAGGGAAAGATAACCAAAGGTCAGAAGATAAGTCATAGAGGGGCAGTGACATGTATGGGAACAGGAACACGTGATCACTTTTCTGTAGATCAGTATCTTGTGCATCCATTGATTTTTTTTAGACAGAGAATGCTTTTCTGCACAAGTAAGCATCTGAGGCTGAAAATAAGATCTAATCTGTTGACATAACTTTTGGCAAAAGGAAAAGGAAACAAAATAATTTGAATTTTGCTGAGATATTAACGTGGTCTGATTCCGATTTTTAGTTTCTGATCTTGCCTACATCACCTTTAAATGGCTCATGTGAGGATAAAGGAGGAGTTGATATGGAAATGCAAGGGAGAGATGAACAGGGATGGAAAGCTTATCAAATTTTGTTTAAAATATTACCCTTTCAGTTTACTTCACTGAAAATAAAAAAGAACTTTGAGGGAACTGAAAAGAAGATTTTATCATAGAGGAGCAGATTACATGAGAATATCAGCTAGTTCTAGCTGCTCTTTTTCTTTTACATATAAAACGATGGTTAATATTTGACATAGTTCAGAGTGTCATTGGGAGGCTCTTATAAAAATACTTAAATATATTTTTTTTTATTTAAAACTAGTAAAGTGGCAACTACAGAAGTATTTTCCTAGTTCTTCTACTAGTTTTGTTGAGCAACTTCGAGCAAATCAGTGAAATGGCTAATGCCTCAGTTTCCCCTTCTTGATAGAGTCGTAGTAAAATTAATCCCTCAGAGTGCCATGTGATTTTAATCAGAATTTTTTTAAAGGTCATACTTCTTTAGACAGAAATATAATCTGTTATTAAAATAAACAGATCTGAGCTTTCCTTCAAAAATTTCTATCTAAAACCTGTTTTAGTTTTCTTAAGCGTTTGAATTATGAACATTTGTTCTGGCTTTGATTCTTCTTTAAGTGCGCAGATTGCTAAAAGCAGTAATCTCTTTTATCTGTCTGCTGAAGCACATTGACTTGTTTCCACTTGTTCCTAGCTGGCTGGTGTTAGGACCCAGAAAAGAGACAGCAGCAACGTGATATAAATAGAGTACCAGAATGGGACAAAGTTTGAGAAGAAAGCATGACATCACTCAGACTTGCTCTCCACCCAAAAAGATCTGGGATGGAGGTGCAAACGTGAGCTGGACAAGCGAGGAGTTAGCAACTCTTTTTTTTTCAGCTCGGTTTCTGAGGAAATACTGAGAGTTGTACGCCCTATGTGCTATAAGGAAGTACATTTTCTTGCTAGCAAAACTAAAACTGGCTTCAGAACTCTGACAACGTGAAAGTAATTGAAAGGAAAAGACAACCATCAGAAGAAAGTTGAAAACAAGATCTTTTCTTTTTGGCACAGATTGTAACAGAAATATTTGACTTCTTTCCATGGAACAGTACAACTTTCGGATCTGATGCACATTTCTTTTAATTTTCCTCCAATCACGGTAATTTATTTATAGTTAAATGAAGAGATCAAAGTGTGAAGCGAACAAATACTACTTAAAGGGTCTGGAAGGATATTTTGCCATCACTGAAGGAACGGACTTTTTGAACCTGCATGGAAAATGTCCCTTTTAATACAAAAAGTAGCAAAGGAGAATTTATGATTGAAATCTTACAGGAATCTGATTTCAGTTGTATTTTTAACCTTAAATAGACCATGGAGAATTTATTATCTCTGCTCTGTTGTCATTATTCTTTGCTGATTTTATTTCAGTACAAATACCAGGTAATGTTCTAAATATGGTCAGCATTGAGATATATTTGGATTTCTCTTAGCAAGTTTTGCCTCACTATGTCTCATTATGTAATGTTTTATGTGCAGGTGTATGGAAACTATTCTCAGCTACCCAAACACCCAGGTAAGAAATGTTCTATTTACATTTTATGATAACGTGCTTAAATATTCATTTGCTTTTTTGGTTTGTATTTTTCATTTTCTTAGTAGTTCCAAAGGAACTGTGATCCTGCATTTGAATGTCAGCTCAGTATTAAAAACGTAATAAAGTCTAAAGTATCAGACTGTCACAGTCATTTTAAATTCAGTAACATACCTACAACACATTCTGCATAGAAATATATTTGGAAAAAAAATGGCTTGAATCTGATATGTAGAAAAATCCTATATACACTGTTTGTTTATTATTACTTTTCTGAGCATGAGTTTCTGAATCAGACCTCTGCACAGACTATTTTCTTTTTTTCTCAATGTCTTAATGTTCAGCATTTTCAATTCAGTAATTTACAGTTAGATATGCCAGCTTATATACTTTGGAGTACTTTTGGCATGGCTTCCAGTCATCTACCCTCCACCCAGCCTTCATGCTTAAGTTTAAATCAGTTACAGAGCATATGAAGGATCTCTCATCTGTTTTCAATGTAGAAGAAACTTACTCAAAGCTTATTTGGGGTCTGTGCGTGTAACTGCTGAATTCTTCTGTTTATATAAATAGTTTAACCTCAAGCCTCATGGTGGTGTACAAGTACAATTTTACTGCTTTACCAATTCATGTATTGCTTTGTGCTTTTAAGTTTTAACCATATGTAATTATTTTCAAATATAATACAGAGCGATGTGGAAAAGCCATGTTGTCTGCTATTGCAGTAGCTTCAGCCCAATTAGTTTCTTTTGTTCTACCTTCACTCAAAACCAAAGAAATACAGTCTCATTTCCTATAGATGAGGATCACTGGCTTCTAGCTGATGGAACAATAGCGGGGGGAAAAAGCCTTCTGCAATAAGGGGGCAAGTTACACAATACTTATTTTGTAGTACAGTGTGTGTGTAAGAATAACTGCGAGCGATGCTTTCTGGATTTGAGCTAGGCTGTAAACAAGTCCTGTGATTTTGTTCTAAACACTGCGTAGTTACCTATTGAAAGGATATTGCAAGTATAACCTGAGTTCAAGGCAACAGGTATTTGTTTTCAGAGGTATTAGCAGGGCTGATTGGCTGGAAGTGGGGTAACAGCATGGCTTTATATAGTTCAGAACTGGGAGCTGGGAAAGCCACCAACATGCAGCGTGGCTCTAGGCGATTCACATTGCTGTATATCTATTTCCTTTCCTATTTTTTTTAAACTTTTAAATGTAATCTCCTTAAAATATAGCTTCTCCTTATGAGTTTGATGCCAACCATGGTAATACCTTTGTTGTGATGCTGCTACTACTACTAAAATACTTGTCCCACATTGTGACACAGTTTTTTGGCATCAAATAACTTTGTCCCAAGATTTTTTCTTTTCTATATTTCTTTATTTTTTTGATTTTTTTAATCTACCACCTCTCTTAAATTTAATCCTTTTTTAATCCTTTTTTTTTTTTTTTTTTTTCCTGGATATAAAAGGGAGATGTTAATGCGAGCAAGAAATATTTGCATATAAGCACACTGTGAAACAGCAAGCATGTTCTGTTCTCTCCAAAATGGAACTGGTAGTTTGATGAAAGTTGGATGGAAGTACATTAGCACAGGTAGTCTATGTGGATCTTAATACCAAAGAAATTTATAACTTCCATTTCTTTTGCAATAGCCAGAATACGTTCTTTGAAAATAGAACTAAGCACGTACCCAGATTTAGTTTATGTAAATGCAAAAAACCTTGTTCCTATATCCTGTTTCCTCAGCGTGCTTTGCCATGCTCGGCTTAGTTGAGTTTGGGTGGCCTGGAATTTTCAGACTGGGTTTTGTACATGCTTATTCTGTGTCGTTATTCTCTTATGTTGGCAGTAGCTTTCTCTTTTTGTTAGCAAACAAATACCTTTCTTGGTATCTTGCAAATATTCAAAGGAAATGTATAGTCATAAAATCTCATCCATTTCTCTAAAGACATCACCATCTTATCTATCATGCTCCCTCTCTGTGGGAAAACCTCTGACAACTGCAAACATTTCTAGTTAGGTAGGCTAATAATAGATCCTGGTCAATTATGCATCATTTGTTAGATATCTTTGGTATACTTGAGTTTGGAAGCAAGTCTGAGTAGTTCATGTATCCTCACAAGATGCAGAGCTTCTTTTGGTTCTGTGCTGTCAGATATACAATTGCTTGTTGTGGTGTTTAGCAATTTTATCAGTTTTACACTCTTATTAAAAAAAAAAAATCTTAGGATTCTCTCTGTGTCACAGTTTTGAAACTATACTATGAGCATGGAAGACATCAAACTAATCTTGGCTGTGTGGGCTAGGCAGTTTAAGGATGCAAATAAAATTATTGCACCTTCATATCAATGATAAAGAAATCATGTTTATCCTGGGCATTACAATAATAGAATCATTATCAAATAGGCAAGTTGTTTTGATCTTGAGAGTGAAGAAAGGTGTGGGATAGACAGTAAATGTCAAAGAACACTGCTTGCGATTTATTTTAATTTGCACACGGGGTGTACGGAGCTTTTGTATGGTGCATGACAGCTGAAGTGGATTTTAACAAACATGTCTATCAGCTTTGCACCTCAGGCTCTTGAAAGATTGCTTGGGAATGAAAAATGTTTGTAGGGCAAAGAACTACAGATATGGTATAATATAAATACTTGCTCTCTTTGTCCCTATTGTCCATTGTGTCATTCCCCCACCCACCTCCAAAAGAAAAGATTAACTCAAACTAATAGGATGTTATGCCATGATGGTGAGCAAAACATGTTCTCATTTGCATTCATAGTAAAACTTCTGTGTATCTGTATCAAGCTTCTAAAATTTTCTTAGATATAGGAGATTATAAATTTATTTCAGCACAGCCAGTTAAATTAATTATTTTGAGAATAAAGGGTTTCTTGCAGCAAACAAGATAATAAGAAATTGCAATTCATGCTTTTCTACATTATTAATGCTCTACACTTAAATAAAATTGTTATCTTAACAGAAAATTTGATTGGTTTGGGCAGCCTGCTTCTGATCAGGTTTGAGTAGTCACATCTACTAAAATCTGTTCAAAATCATCAATTAATCTGTGCAGATAAATCTGCCAAGGGAAACCAGAAGAAGTTTTGCTTTTGTCAGCTTGTACACCTATTGTTAAGGAGGATGTTTAGGGAAACAAAATTTTCTCATCAGCCATAAACAGTTGTTCTAGTTTTGGTGTAGTGGAGAAGGTTCTGAAGGAATCACTAATGCCATATGGAGAGTGAACTCTTTTCCATGTTGTGGAACACCTTTTCTTGAGGGACATCAAATTCCTTCTGTTAAAGGAAATTTTGCTCTAGGACTCTTGAGTTATTTGGAGACATCAGGAAGGCTAGACTCTGCAGTAACAACTGTGCATGCACCTATGCTCTCATCCATGTTGCAGCTTCTCCATCACTGAGTACTGCTCCTTACTAAATCTGACTAGTGTCTCCATAGAAGACCAAAGGTGGAAAAATGCTTGGATTAATATAACTTGAAGGTGTTGCACTGGTTTTCCAGTGGGTTTTGGAGAGAGGATAAGATTCCTGGGAACTCTAGCATTTTCTCCTACTCCCTTGAACTGCAAAGAGCTGAGTTACCAATGGAAGAGGCAGGAGCAGAGGTAGTATGCTATAGACGCTAAATGTTCCCTCGTGCATTCCCTTATCAGTGCTTTGTACTATCCACCATGTGTTTAAAATCTCAGTAAAATCTTGAAATTCCTCTTGAATGACTCCTCAACTGTTACTTCAACAAATGCTGCCTGATACGCTAGCAGATTTTAGTCAGAGATTGTTAGACATTTTAAGTGCATTTAAAATAAAAATCAGTTCAGTTCTAAAAACAGGTTTTCTGCAGTGGTCAATCAGCTATATGGCTTTAATCTACTCTGCCATTTTGATTTATGATCTTGCTTATGTGTCGTACTTGATTTACATTAAATAGTTTGTTTTACTTAACCTGTTGACCTCCTTTATTGTTCTCTTCTGTGGAGACTTGTTGCACTCCATGTTGGTCCTTACTTTAATAATCTTTTAATCTGTGTTTCTTGAAAGGGTTCAAAGTTCTCGCATCAGCTTCCCATTACTGGCCGTTGGAAGATGTGGAAGGAATTCATGAATTTCGGGATACAAATGGAGGTAGACAAAGGATTCCTTGACAATGGCAATAACATAAGTATTTGTACCAGTCTGTAAGTAGAAAGGGAGCAGGAGAAATGAAAGGGGTTAGCTTTTGTACTACAGCAGTTGAGATTTTTTTTCAGTTAATGTTTTTGCAGTGCTCTGATGTCCAAATGATACTGTATTTGTGAACTGATTTTTTATAGAGTATTCTCAGACATTTTATGGGCTGTCTATGCATTGTTAAGGTTATAAAGAGAAAAGGTTTATGATCCAAAGAGTCATTGAAATCACATTGCTATTAGGTGGTTTGGTACATGCATAACATGCACTAATACACTCAGAGACTGAGATCTTTGGTTATGCCAGCAGTGAAGATGCCTGCTTCTTTTTGTGTTTTGGAAGGAGTTAAATGCCCAAATTCTTCATACACTTTTGAAAATTGCATGTAGTATCTATAGAAAGAGAAGCGTAAGCTCATTTTTTACTCATTTTTATCTGCTTTTGAGTATTTCCTTAAAAACAGTTTTGCAGCATTAATTCAAATTCTTTTTCCAATTGGGCAAAATCAAGAGAGGTTTGGCAAGGCAAAAGCCTCACTGATTTGAAAGAGTCAGTTGCCAGGACTACAGGATCCCAAAGGGAATGATATTAGAAGGCAGACTAGTTGGATTCAGCAGTTTTTTGGTTCTGATGTTTCACATCAGGACCAAAAAGGGTGGTGAGTGCTTCCCAGGGAGCTGCAGGTGATGTAATTAATGGAGCTTTGACCAAAACGCTGTATCCAATCGCAGCATTATGGGCTTGCAGGGCCATTCCTTTCAGATGAAATTTTCAGCTATGCTCTGCCTCCTTCTGAGTCTCAAAGGTCCCTTAGTAATTTTCACATGAACTATTTTTTCTCTTCTGACATTTTAGCCGATTCCATGTTGGGCTGATGTATATCCCCCAGTATTTCTCACACTACGGCTGACCACCTTGGCAGTTGAGCTAAACTGTTTTGTACTAGTGCAAGGGGTAGCTGCTGTGTTACTACTGGTGACTAGGTGACTATAATATCTTTACCCAGAAAGATCACTGCAGAAGATTAAATCAGGAGTTAGAGACCTTTACAACCTTACATGAAAAATCTTACAAAAGTGCAAAGTTATTACTAGTTATTACACAAAAATGGCAATATCAATCTCTGTTCCTAAGTGGGAAAAAGATTCATAAATATCTAAAACCTTTTATTGCAGAGGTGTTCAAGTATTTTAAGTTTAAACTTTGACCCATCTTTCCACAAAGTTTCTTAAAGGAATGAAATCGGTTGACCAGAAATAAATCTGGGCAATATTCTGCTCCTGTTAGAAGCTGATGGCAGCATTCCTACTGACTTCAATAGCATCATAATTTGGCTTACAAAAATTTACCATATGAGTTCTCTAACAGTGTGTTAAAGTAATTTTCTGAGACTGGACTTCACTTAGTTTCAAGAATAGTAAAGCACTCCCTATCTAGCACTGTTTTGGCACTCATGTTACAACTAATTTGTTTTGAATGTGCTTGAAAGTAATGTGTAAAATATATCTCTTGGAAAAATGACAACTGATGTTAGATTGTTTTTCAAATTATGTTAAATTCCATTATTTCAGCAAAATTCAGAAATCTTTTCAGTAGTATCTTGGAAGAGATAAAGCAGAACATATAAAGTTCCTGATTCTACGTAAAGAGATAAAGCAGAACATATAAAGTGTCTTCACTTACAGGAATGGGACTGGCTCACATGAGCAATCTCCTTTCACTCCTATTATGACATTGTGTTAAATAACTTTATAAATGAACCAGCTGCATGACTTTGCTGAAAAAAGTTTGGAGGACTTTGTCTTACTATTATTTGCAGAGGATGCCAGCAGCCAAGTCTTTTTCTCTGCAGTGCAATTCTGTCAATGTTGAATTCTTTTTTTTTAGTTGTAGTGGATAGTTCAAATTATTCTCAGTTGCTTATATTGTGTCTTATAATACACAGATATTATTTCAACTGCCTCCAGCAGAGGTTTTATGTATCTATCTGATATTTGACTTTGATATACAAGAAAAGTTTTCTTTATTGTTTTAATCTAATGCAGGTGACAATTTGCTTGTTTTTGATACCATTCTGATTACACAACTCTTCTGTTTATTGCTAGAGTCTCTCTTGTTTTTCCACTCATCATATCATGCAATTATTTTCATTCCATGTTTCTCCTCTTAAATCCTTGAAGCATCATAATCTGTCCGTCATGTTAATCCATTTTATTTGTTGAAGCCATTGTGTGTGAAGCCAGATTTATATCTCTCAATGCATTTGTGTTGTGTGAGAGAGAGTGTCAGCAAATTAATTTTGGGGTTATCTCGGCAGTAGAAGCAATTGAAGGGAAACAATCAACTTAAAATATAGCAAATAAAAAAAGATGTGGCCATGTTCAGGTTTTTCATCTGACCCCTTGTTTTCCATGCATTTTTCTCTTGAGGTTTTGTGTGAGGGTTTGGGGTTTTTTTTAAAAGCATTTGCCTTTCCCTTCTGTGAGCTCAGTTGTAAATCCTGAATCAGTGTCTCTCTATTTACTTTCATGGTCTTTCCATCAAGCTCTATTTGCCTGCCCAGGCTAAATAATTACAGTGCACAAGATACTGTTAAATTATCAGAATAAGAAAAAAAAAAGGAGAATAAAATTTTATTGTCAGATATAAAAACGTTGGGTTTTTTTCTTATGTTTAGGTGGAATTTCTTGGTTTTTAATTTGTGCCCATTGCCTCTTACCTGTTCACTGGATACAACTAAGGAGAGTCTGGCACTATCTTTACACCTCCCGTGGGGCATTTATACACATTGATAAGATCCCTGAGCCCTCTCTTCTCCAGGCTGAGCAGTCCCAGCATTCTCAGCCTTTCATTATACTTACTCCAGTATGTCCACGTCTGTCTTGTACTGGGGAGCCCAGAGCTGGACATGGGACTTGAATTGCCCATAGCTTTTGCACCAGTATAATGATTTTTGTTATAATTGCAGAGTTCCTTAACCAGCATGACTATATTTCAGAGTCCTTCATCTGCAGTTGTATTTTTTATAGTTTTTTTCCTCTCAGTTACTGTAAGGAAAAAAAAAAAAATTAGTGATACTGCATTTACTTAACTTGTATAGTTAAAAAACTAAAGTCCTTGGGAGAAGTAGTTATATGATAATTTTTAAGGCCACTGACCAACATCTGTGATTTGTGCTATGTTGAGAGATATGAACTGGTCAATTCATTACTGGTTGTGTTTATTCATTGTTTTGCTTATTTGCTTATTTTCTTTTGTTGTTCCACCCAGCTCTAAGAATCCACAACTTCACTGTGCTTCCTTCCCATAACTCTACCTTTGTATATACCAATGACTCTGCCTACTCTAACTTCTCTGCAACTGTAGGTGAGGATTTACATATTTTTTGTTCTGCATTTGTCAAGCTTGGATGGTTCTTGTAACATTGGATTCAAAGTTAACACTGAGTTTTGGTTCAAGTGGTCATGTGGTAAAGGTCTATTTATGCTTACGTTGGCATATGTTATTGGAAGAGCACTCCTGCAGTGTCACCTGAATTACTCTGATCTACCGGGAGAGGCATCCCAATGCTAAGCAGCCTATGGGAGGACGGGCCCCCGTGGTCCTCCAAAACCTAAAATATTTCTGTTAAGCTTAAACAGACATGACATTTCAGGGGAACATATAAGAACAAATAGGTTAATTTTTTTTCTTGTCTTTCAAGGTTAAAAGGAAAAAGAAGCCAACTGTTTTTCACCATTTTATAATAATTTTTAAAGGATACATTAAGAAAGACTGGAAGTAAGATCTTGTCAATCATGACATCTTTGATTAACATGTTGGTTTTTTTTTTTTAAAAAAAAGGCAAGCAAAATCTGCATATATATGTCCTTTTAATGTTTTGTTTTGTTTTTACACCAACACACCAGGAGATAAAAGGAAGAACAGAAAATGACAACTGTCCAGGCAGAAACCTGACAGATTGGAAACCAGTTACATCTGCAGCAGCATAAACTTCAAGACATTTAATTTAAGTCACTAGCATTTATACTTGTGTAGGTGCAATTGAAATATGACCTCTTGTCCACTTTACAATTAGGTATTAACTCACATCTACTTGTTGGAAAATCTGACCTAAGGAGAAGGATGGAAATAGTAGAACTATCATTTGGGCTGCTCAGATACCAGGAAGTTTATATTAAAATATTAAACCCACTAGTTTTCTACTCTCTAACATTAAAACTATGCTGGCAAATGTGAACTCTATTATTAATGAACTTCAAATGACCCTAATTCCTTTCAGTCCTTTCTTATCTGTTTTACAGACCATTTGCATAGTTCTCACATAATAAGATATATTCAATATGAACATTAAAAAGAGTGACATCATTGGCAAAAGAAATGCCATGAAAATGGAAATGCGTTAACTTATGGGATTTATTCTGTCTAGGTTAATTTAGAACTGAAGTTATTCAAGAAGAGCTTAGAAATGTTTGCTTCACTCATAATACACGCATAATACACACTCAAATTCTTAAAAGAAACTAAATTTTATCTGTTCATTACAAACAGAACTTGATTACTTTTTCAAAGGGAGGATACCTGAAAACTCTGATATTTGTGTTGAGGTTTGGAATGAACTAAGAAAATATTTGGACATACATTCACTGAGGGCTATGCCATGCTGTCGCTGTTTCCTTGAGAGGTGTTATCCTACAGATGGGCCAGCACTGTGACTGCTGTCCTCATGCCTGATGGTTGTCTGCAATTTGAAAATGAGATGCCCTTTTGCCCATGTCCCCATTGCGTAAAGGAATGAACCATCCTGTAGTTGTGACAACAGTACTGGCGTTTATCACTCTAGCTAGATGGTCTGTCCCTAGTGAGCGCTGACTGTGCATCTTTGGCATGATTTGCACACTGCTCTGCTATGCAAAAGGCTTCGGTTAAGTCAGGTAGATATACAGAGAGAAGTCCCTTACGTCCCACCCTTCATGTGGTTTAGACCATTTGTATGCCTTCCTCATTCCCCCTATGATCTCATTAGATTTTCAAATGTCAAGCAGCACCTAGCTGGGATTTTCTTCTCAGAGCAGAAAAAGATTGTATTCTCATCGCTGGTGTTTCCCTTGGAGCACATCTTCTCCTAACACTTTTTCAGAAGAAATTATAGGGAAGGTTCTTAAAAACAAGGTCCTGAATCTTCCCAATCCTTTCAAAAATGCCATCACAAACAATGGTATTAACATGAAATTCCAAACTGAACAATTACATTCTATCTGATCAGAAATAGATGATAAAATATTCTGTGGTCCGTGGAATGCAGGCTTTTTAACAGAGCGGAATTTTTTGATTGTGATTTATTGTCTTCATTGCTAAAATTAGTCCCTCTTTTTATCTTGGAATAAATGAAATGAACTTCCCATCATCATCTAGCAGTTGGGCTTTCAGACCTTAGTGAGGTTTCCTATAATAAACAAGTGTGTTGGGTTTTTTTTTTTTTTAGTATTAAGAAGGCTCATGTGCTTTAGCTAGTAGAAGATGAATCAACAGTGCTTTCCTTTAGGAGGGAACACAAGCAAATCATGATCAAATCACAAGATAATTAGTTGTTACCCATGTTAGACAAAGAAATAGCCTTTCCAAATGACAATGGTGCCATACCAAAGAACGTCTGAAAAGGATATATAGCTTGTCAAGTATATTTCATTGAACTATTTTTTTTTTTTAATGAAAAGTGGCTTTTGATCACAAGATTTCCCTTTCAAAAAATGAAAAAAAAAACCTATTCTGTTACATTTTTGACTGATTAAAGAATTCCTTCACTAACCCAGCCTAATACTGCTGTGATGTCTGGTATTCAGAACTCTGGAAAGCATAAGATTTTTTCAGATTACTTTGAAATAATAATTTTGGGATGTATAGGTTCTGTCAAGCAGTCAGTTAATCAAGAATATGAGTGATGGATATGAATATAATTTTTACAAACTCGAAATGAAAGAGTTATCTCTATGGTTCTTTAAAAAACCACAAGAAACCACCATCAAATCCCCGCCAAACTCAAACAAAAACCAAAAAGAAAAACAACAACCAAAAAACCCAACAAAATCAAAACTATAGCTGGAAAAAGATAAACATGTGAGGTGTTTGAGTCTGTTAAAATCATGTTTTCAGGAACTTTTGATTTATACAAATATTAAACTATATTTTGCTTTTTGTTTAGATATTGTAGAAGGAATGGTGAACAAAGGAATTTACGTCACTGAAAAGAAAGGAGTTACCTTTCTCTTCTTTGGAAGCTATCAAAATTCTTGCATTAGTAATCCAGAAGTTTGTGGACCTGAAGGTTAGTAAATTCATTAATTGCTATTTACTTTTCTTTTTATGTCAAATTATGTAATTCAATAATCATTGTTTCTTTCCTCACTGAAATGTACTCTCTAAAATTCTAGCTTAACACTTTATTGACTTCTAAAACAATTGAGTGTTGATTGCTGAAAATTTAGTGTTTTCTAACTGTAGCTTAAATTAGAACTAATCACCAACTACTCAGATCAATGATCTATGGTATAATTACTTCAAACAAAAACAAAAATAAGCTTACAGTGCCCAAAATCTTGCCTGTGGCATCAAGATTAATTCCTACAAGAACTGCAGTTTGACAAACAAAGAAATTGTCCTACAGGTTTCAAATCTAGAAGACAGTTTTTCAGTGTGGCCTCTTAGCAGGAAAGTTGGGGTTTTTTTTAGATTTATCTTTGGAGAGAAGAAAATTTTTAAGTCTCCCATGTCTTGTAGGTGCTTAAATCTTTTAATTCTATTTCTTTTCCCTTTCTTATTCTTAGGCTAGGGTCACAAAATGTCAGGTGGAATAGGTGGGTGCAAGTTTCACAATATGTTGATTATGGAAGATGATTAAAACTGTGTATGACTGTCAAACCAAATATACAGCCAGTCACTAGCATAAAACAGTCACTAGAGATTTAAAATTTAGTAAAAATGGAAGGATCAATGGAAAATGTTGGCTTTCTATAGATAAACTCCAGCAGTCTCTAAGCTTAAGCAGTATTATTAATATTGAATTTTCTTGCTTTAGGCCATTTTGATTTAGGCCATTCTTCAAATGGGTAGCATAACTTCAATTAGGATTTTTTTTTTTTACCTGCCAAAACAAGAGCTCTGTATGAACTTCTTAAGAAAGTAAGAGAAACTCAGAGAGTAGATGGTACGCAGCTATTACATAAGAATATTAGAAAAAGTAATTCAGTATCCTGCTGTAGGTATATTTTCTGATACATGCTGTATCTTTTCACACTTTTTTTCATTCCACTGGGAAATAAAAATCATCAGTAAGTCATATTATTTCTACATCTATAGTATAACATAATAATCAGAATAAATTTTTTATAGTACCAGAGCACTCCCAGTATCTCACAAACAAGAACATTAAACACATAAAACACTGAAATGTTCAGCAGATGAAATGTGAAGAGAAGAAGTCATATAAACAATAAATACTAAATCACTGTAGCAGGTATAAAAAAAAGGAAAAAAAAGCCAACACCCCTGTATCTAAAGAGAGTGTCTGTTTTTCTCCAAATAAAATAAAACCTGTGGCAATGATAAGATGTAATTTTATTCAAGGCTATTATTGCTTAAACATCTCTTGACAGTTGGTTGTATTTGTGTCAAACTGGTGTTAAATACACTTAAGAAAGGAATGCTTTCTGAAACAATCTTGAGATCTTTTCAGATGAAATATTTCAACCTGTGAAACAAAAATCCCAGTATTTTTTCCTAGGTTAAATTTAATATTTCAGAACTGTTACTTTGACTTGAGAAAACAAACAATTCTTGTTTTTTAAAAGTTGAAACATTCTTCCCCCGCCTTCCTTCTTTCTCAAGTAATTTTTAAACAATGGTTTTCTGTAAGCAGTTTTGGGCTCATTAAAAGTCAAAAGCATTTTCAGTCAAAAGAAACATTTGTGAAAGATTCAAGAGAATGATCTCTTAATTATTAGTTTGAACACAGTAGAAGTTGGATTTGGTCAACATATTTGAAGTTGAAATTAAAAAAGCCCTACCTTTATAAAAACAACCCTATGCACAACATAGCATTTCATAAAGCTGTGTGTTTATTGTGTGCCTTACTTCAGTTTTTATTTTTAGTTTTGGCATTCCATGAACCAAGTGCACACAAGGAGAATTTGGATCCACAGTTTTCTTGTGGCTGCAGGATGATCAGTAGCTACAGGGTAGTCCAATAGGGTAGACAGTCAAAGATGGGGGAAACCAGCTCCACTGCAGACATGCTGTAGAACTTAGTCTCTCTGTCTACGTCATCTCTCAGCCTGTAAAGAAGGAATAACAGCACTTCCATCCTTCAGAAGTGTGGTGAAGCACTGGAAAAAGATTGTGTCGCTTTGACAGAGGAATCGCATTAATAGCAGTAATAAATTAACATGGTCAGCCTTGGTGGCCCTTTCACTAGGGTGGTGAAGGGTGGTATGCAGGTACAAGGGAGTAACCCAAGAGGGTTGGATCAGTGTTTCAAGCTGTTACTGGTGTGGTAAAGAAGCTGAAATACACACTTTGTTGATGAAGGTATTGCAACTTACTTACAACAGACCTCACATTTTTCAGTTGGGAGTTCACAGCATTTATAGCTTTAAACCCATATCCATCAAGGTCTAGCACTGAGATTGATGATGTTCCTATACTGATTGATTTCTAGGAGGCCAATGATAATTGATTAGCATTTCCATGGTAGTTATTTTATAATGTATAAAGCATTTAGGGAATGGTATGTAGATCATGTAAATTGATGGGTGCTGTCATAAGGATAAACAGAAAGATCAGTTAGACAGGTATATAATACATAGTTAAAAATTATATTATTCCAGAATAAATAATTTAATTTTTCTGCTAAGTTAATGTGACAAAAAGAATATGGGAAATATAAAAAAAATTATTTTCTAGAGAGTAGTGGAGGGGAATATTTCCGATGACTGTAGTGACCTGTCTGAGGATTTTCCATCTTTAATCATAAAATTATGAAACACGTTAAAAGTCTATGATTTTAACAAGAAATGTACATAATAGTTTGAGGGCTTCATTAACTTGTGCTGGTCTATCTGGTAGCAAATTGGCAAAGTTCATACTGCCTGGGGGGCCTGCAGAACTACTTACTATAAAATCATCCAGACAGATATTTGGACTACATATCAAAAAAGCATAGTCAGCAGGTTAAGGGAAGTGATTATTCGCTTCTGCTCAGCGCTCATGAAAGCGTATCTGAAGTACTGTCCCGTTTTTGTCCCCTGATACAAAAGAGATGCTGACAAGCCAGAGTCCAGCAGATGTCTTAGGGGGCTGCACAACATGACATGGCGAGGCGGGGAGGCTGAGGCTTTTCCTTACTGCCAGTGAAGAAAAGAGACTGCTAAGGGCTGTCTTCAACTACTTAATGGGTGGTTATAGAAGCAGATGGAGCTAAACAATCTTGGAGATGCACAATGGAAATGTGGCAGGCAATGCAGGCATGTTGTAGCACAGGAAATGGTGATTAGATCTAAGGAAAAAAGTTTCTTTGCAATGTGGGTGGCCAAGCATGGGGATGGTTTGCACAGAGAGACTGTGCAATCTGCATCCATGGTGACATTAAAACCTCAGCTGAGCTCTGAGCAACCAGATCTAGCTCTGAAATTGCCCCTGCTTTGAGCTGGCAGTTTAGACTAGGTGATCTTCAGGGTCATTAACAACTTAATTCATTATGATTCTTTGTGGCAAACCTCTTCCACTTCTGTACTTCATAAACTTTTTCTCAACCTGCTCTGAACTCAGATTTTATTGTTAGCACTTTGTACTATAAATTCTGAGATGAACATTTTTAGGAGCTGTTTAGTCGAGCCATTTTCTTTGTAATTGCATTTGACTGCAGAACCTCTACAGCAGAGCCACTATGAACTTTTGAAGTGCCAGGGAGGTTTGATTTGCTACTTGCGTTTCAGTCAAGCCTTTTGAGGTAACCTTTATTAAAGAAACAAGCCATCTTATAGAAATCATATTTCTTCACTAATGTGCAATCTGAAGAGCTCTCCAATTTTACAGTATAATAGTAAAATTTACTGTGAATTGGACAGGATTATTGGTGGACAAAGTTAATCACATGTGCACTTACAGGATTGCACTTGCATTTTGGGAAGACTTTGATTTTTGTGTAGGTGAGGACCTCAGAATTTTGACCGTGGCTCTGCATATGTTGCTATCCTTTTCTTTTACATTGGTTCTTTCCTTTCAGCAATTATTGGAGCACTGAAGTGTGAAAACACAGGTAATAACATGCTTAGAAGAATTAAAGTGTAATTGGCAATGGATGCTACTCACTAAGCATGGGCATGCTGGCAGCCAGTTAGCGCATCAGTAGTTTGGAAGCAGTCAATGCAGTTTCTGGCTCAGCTAGTATTTGGTGAACATCAAAAAAAGATGTAGATGCTGGTGGAGGATATGGAGATATGAGAACAACTTGTGTTTTGAAGTAAGCGAAGATCACAGGAGGAAAAGGGGTCATCACAGGAAGCTGAGAAGGGTAAGGTGATCGGAGAGAAAAGGCAAAGAAATGGAAACATAAATCTGTAAGAAAAGAAGACTTCATTAGTTTTGGTGCTCAAAGAACTTTAGTTTTAACTGGTAGAAGCTACGCAGGAAGCGACAATTACTACTATGTTCTGGGTATGAGCATGTGATATGAAACCAAGTAAGAGACGTTTATTTGGTTTAAACTGTTAGAGCATTGTTGATTTTAAAAATCCTGTCCTTGTTTATGCTAGTAGATGATCTGTCCTCAAAAGCATTTCCACTCTCTGTATTCTACAGTATTGGAAATTTTTAATTGCACTTGGTTTTTTTGCTTTTTTTTTTTTTTTAATTAAAATCTCCTCTCACTTGCCTTCATCAGGAGTAACATTTTCATTTTTCTGGAAGACTCAAGACCAGCAGGCTAAGTTTCTCCCTGCTTCTGGTGGACAAGTAATTTCCAGTGGTTTCAAAATCTGTTCAAATGAAGGTGAAGGCTCAGTGGAATTTTACACCCGTGGGAATGCAATGATGAAGTGGAAAGCAAGCTTTAGTCCACCAGGTAAACCTTATTTTTTTTTTTTTAATTAATTTCTTTGTTATATTTTACTTTATTCTTGCAGAGAGATGTAGTGATAAGAGCACAAACTCAGGAAAGAGAAGTGGATATATAAAAATAGCTGCAGACCTCTGTGCTTAAGAATTCTCTTGATGTGGGGAGAGAGAGACAAAGTACAGACTGAAAAAACAGTGATATTGTATTATAGAACTTCGCCGTTCAGTAACAGTCCTTGGACCTAACTTCCAGTTGTTTCTGAAGTGGAACTCTTACTGACATCAACAGATTAATGAGTGCTTAGATGGAAACATGAGTGAAGAATGCAGGATAATCCCTGACAGTTCTCAGTATATTCTAAAACTGGATATATGTGCTGTCCTCTACTGCCTCCTTAATTAAGACTTTATTTGGTAACTCCCTAACTGGGTGTTTAGCGCTTTAGTCATTTTGTTATCTGTTGAGTGACAAGTTTTGTATACCATGGCATAGTATTAATAAACATTTTGGTATATCATGTATCTTACTGCTTCTATCTAAACTGTGTACTGCTGGGGAGTGGTATTAGCTAGTGACTGGAACAAATTCTGGTCTTCTAGTAATGCTGCTGACAATCACTAAATATTTTCTTGCCTAAATTTGACTACCTGTACACTTATAAGACTTTCTCACCTCATAGTAGCAGAGTTTTATAAAGCTTAATAAATCAGTTTAGAAATCTTATTTTAAATGGTAAGAATTCACATATTTGTGGATTATCCAATCCAAGTGAAAATTATTATGTTTTCAGCCTCTCAGATATGACAAAGAAACTTTTAATTAGTCTATTTGCTTGTTCTCCAGTTCTTGCAGTCTTTGTGTGGTTCTTGCTGAACTGAGTTTGAGACAGTATTGAAGAAACTTCACATCTTGGCCAATAGTACTTAGCAAGCGTAATTTATGAAACTGCAGTGAGCCCAAGTAAGAGTTCAGACAAAAGCTAACAGGCATTCTGCCAAAGTATGGGCTTCCCCATGGGTATAAAGATTAAGATACATGACATCAGCATTCCATAATTCACTCTTAGCACTTCCTATACAGCTCTATAGCATTGCACAAGTCAGCAAAAACATACTGGACAGGAAAGACTCTAAATGGAATTGATTCATGGATTTTGCTGTGACTTTTAATGTTTTGCAGGTCCTTATTGGACTCATATTCTCTTTACTTGGAAATCAAGAGAAGGATTGAAAGTCTATGTCAATGGAACTCTAAACACAACTGATCCAGATGGGAAAGTCTTCTATGATTATGGAGACCCTAGTGCAAATCTGCTGACTGGGACAGAGGGGCATCAGACTAAGCGCTATGTGAATGGGGCATTTGATGAATTCATTATATGGGAAAGGGCACTCACCCCCAATGAAATTGAGCAGTACTTTACAGCTGCTATTGGTGAGTATATGTGCTGCAGTCATAATTCATTTTTCTGTAAAGATGCTGACTTAAAAATGTTTAGTGGGATTTATGTTCATTTTGCATCTTTCAGCTATTGAACATAATTTTTAGAGTCAGAAAATTCAGGTACAAATGTCACCAAAATGCTCAGCTGTCTTTGGGTGTGCAGTCTTTTCATTCTAAAAGTGTCATAAAAAATTACCAAGACCTGAAGTATCCAGCCATTGTCAGATCCCCTAGGATCAAGAGAAGAGGAGCAATAATTAGACTGGAGGTAGAACAGTATTAGGAAAGACTGACTCCAGATTTCTAACTTGCGCTCTGGTTGTTGTGTAAGTTAAAGCCAAGTCACTCAGTGTATTCCAGCAGATGTGGATAATAATGGTTATCTCTCCAGTTCCTGGAACAATAAAGACTCATATATGCTTGTGAACTAAAAAGAAAGATATCAGCTGATACATAATATAAAAGGCAAAGAATCAGAATTAGAACAAAGACTTAGAAGACTGACCAGTAAACCCTGTCAGTTGTTCTATGGATCTTTATAATAAACTTTTTGCTACAAGAAAGACTGTTGCTATTAAGTGCTTGTGTGTGAGTATCAATTAGAAAACATCCATTTTGGGAATAAAGCTATGGGGCATCTGGAACATTTGGCTTTGCTGGCAGTTTCCCTGCTTTCATTTATTCTTACTAGGTTACTGAGAGCTAAAGCAGTTACACCCATAACTCTTGTGCTTCTAAACCCATGGGAACCATTTTCACAATGGAAACTCTTTGAATAACACAGAACTTCTGATGCTTGCCTGGAAATGAGACTGGATGTGTTTGTGACTTCCAGATTTGATTATAGCAATCAAATATATTCAAAATATATTTTATCAAAAAGAAAATATAAATTAGTTTATGTGGAATTGAAGTCACTGAAAGAGAAACCCCTCCATCTGGTATATAATGAAGCAACTTATTTGCTTTGCCACACAAATAATAGTAATTGCACTCAGGTTTTTTATTTTAAAACCTTTTAGTTTAAAAAGTCATTCACATGAAAGTCTTCAAAAATTCTGATTGGGAGAGTATTAATTTGGTACAGGAAATAGTTTTAAATTTTTTTTTTTTTTTAAAGTTTTTATTAACTCTATAATGTTCTGGTCATGTGGGGAGAAAATGCTTTTGTATTTGGCTGTTGTATCTTTCAGAACAATCTAGGGTTACTATAACACTATCCATCTCAAAGCTACCATAAATCACATTATTTGATTTAGTGTAACTCCAGAAGAATGTTATGTTACTAAACCCAAGAACAGTAGATTTTCCAATTGGCCTGATCCATCTATATGTGTGCCCTGTTTCACTGTCAGAGAAGTATGACTTATATAAATACAAAGAGAACTCTTTTTTTTTTTTTTTGACCCCTTGAATTCTTGTGAACTTACAGCAAACATCCTCTGAAGCCCTTCACCCTCCCATCTTCACTCTAACAAATAATCAAGGCATCATGGAAAGTTCTTTCCACAAATGCAAATCTTGTTCAGGACTTAAGTTTCTACTTCTTTTCTCTATACTTTTGTTTGGAAAGAGTTTGGGGCTCAAAATATCTGGTTGCTGGACATTAATGCTTGTAGCTAGCTTTTGAAACACTGCAGAAAGAAAAGAGGTGAGCCCTCAAATTCTGATAAAGTTTAAATTTTGAAAGAGTTGTAAAAAATTTTGCCTGTATCCTACATTTCAATCCCTGCTGATTTTTAGAAGGCTCTATAGTAAACTCCCTGATTTATAGAGATGTTCATGATGTGAGCTTTTGTGAGTTTACTGAAATTTGCATGACATTAGGTGGTGGTTTTTTTCTTAAACATCTAGTTCACAGGTTTTCAGGATCATCTGTGAAAAATAAATTTCTAGACTCTTAATTGAAAGTGAAGCTTGAGGTGTATTTTCTAGGGGCTTAGGAATTAAAATGTAAAGAGGTGGTAGGTATACATATTTTTTTCTAAGTGTAAAGAATTTCAAGCCAATGTTATTTTAAAGTACTCAGGTGAGTTGGAGCACTTGAGAAATGTGGAATATTGAATTTTTAGCTTTTTACTTCAAAGTAGTGGACTGATCAGATTTTATAAAATTTCCAATTTGATGGATGAAATTATAACATTCTCAGAGGAACCAATGGATATTACAGTACTAATCAACATAGTAAACAAAAGTTATTCTTGGTATCTATTGACTTTGGAGGACTTAAAGCAAGGTTGAAGCTGGGCTAATGTGATTTGACATAAGAAACTTAATAGGACAGCCTGTTTTTAATAGAATGAATAATCATGTTCCTTTTGGATCTGTGAGAAAAATGTGTCCTATATATGCAACTACTCTTTGATTGTGCTGAAATACCACACTCCTGGCAAATATAAATTCTTGGTAAGATGTAAATTAGAAGAAAATTTTATTTCTCTATCACAAATGACCAATAAATCCCTTTGTACATAAAAGAATCAATATTTTTAAAATGGAGCAACTGGAAACCATCCAAAATCGAGTTTATTTTTCTTTCTTGACAAATCATTTATGACACACTCATAGGGTAATTTTCAATGGATATAGTGCTAGTGGGTGACATTTATTAGTAAAGCCAGTATTATTAATAGCAACCTCACCGTTGCTTGAAATCAACTTACCAACACATCATAAGAGACATTATCTATTAGATGCTCAAACTACTAATGAAGGTTGTGTTTTGACTCCTAGACCCCTGTTACTTGTTTTATGCAAAACTGGCTTGCCCCAAAAGCTTCAGTAGCCCACCATTTCTACCAATGTTCTTTTATTTGAGTGTGCCTTAGTTTTGCTGCAAGCAATGAAAGTATTTCCATTGGCTTTGAATATTTCTTACAGATTTTTTTTAATGTAGAAAAGTCTTTCTGAACTTGCCTTTATGGGTGTGATTTTATTTGTCACCCAAGCAATTTAAACTCAAGATATAAGTAAACATTAGCATTTGAAGATTGTAGCTGAGACTTGAGTCTCATTTTTTCCAGTGTTTGTATGTTCCCAGTCCCAGTTCATCCCATATACAGAAATACAGCAAGGTCATATATGAAATTGTCAGAAGTGCTTGCAGATTGTTATTAATTTCTGATAAGACATAGGAATTTTTTTTTTAATTTTCCCTAAATATTTTTTGTAAATGTGGGGGGAAGAAATATAGAAGGAAGATGGATGGCAATGTTTTAATTGTACTGTTGTCCTTTTTTAATTGAGATATATTTGAATTTTCCTGTTTGCAAACAAAGGTTTAAGGGTTTAAGACTTAGACTAAGTTTTAAGACTCATCTATATAAAGATGCCAAAATAAAATTGATGAGAGAATCAGTAAATGAAATGATTTAAACAAGCCTGTGTAGCTACAGTACTGAAAATAAGTAAAATTCACAGAACAGCACATATGTTACTTTCAGTTAGAACTGATTTAACCTGCATTGGGAACATCAGATTTGTTAACACTCTCATTTGTATATGTATTTTCCCCAGGTGTGCAAGTTTTGCTTTCTTCAACGCTTCCATGGTCTGTGATGACAACTACTGCAAAACCAGTGGTAGGACAGTCCTCATAACTCTTTTCTATAATGTCAGAATGTGTATCTATTACAGAGTTACAGACCCTCCTCACTTTACAGTTTTCATTAATGGCACTTATTTTAGTACCTCAGTTATAAACAACTAAAGATATGCATAGGGAGAATTTTTAGTCAATGTGGGAAGATGGGAGTACTACAGAAGTCTTAATGTAGGACAGATAAAGGCTAAATAAAGATATTTTCTGTATTAAAAAATGTAGAAATTTCTGCAGTATTTCAATGAACTTTGAAGACGTAGAACATTCAAAAACATTTAGATTTAGATTAGATGTAAGGAAGAAATTCTTTCCTGTGGGGGTGGTGAGGCACTGCAATAGGTTGTACAGAGAAACTGTGGCTGCCCCCTCCCTGGCAGTGTTCAAGGCCAGGTTGGACGGGGCTTTGAGCAACCTGGGCTAGTGGAAGGTGTCCCTGCCCATGGCAGGGGGTTGGAACTAGATGAGGTCCTTTGCAACCTAAGGTTCAACCTAAGGGACTTAAAGTCCCTTCCAACCTAAACCAGTCTATGATTCTATGATTTTGATCATTTTTCCTCGTTTCCTTTACAATTAGAAAAAATTTTTCACCACAATAACAAAATTAATTTTCATCTGTTTGGTAAGTGCAAAAAGATTAAAATAAAACTTGTATTTTCATATGCAGAATACATACAGTTAGCCGTTGCAGTGTATTTTTGCCTTCTTGCTATCTGCAGTGTCAAAGTTCTATTTGTTTTCTTGTTCACAGGGGCTTTCAGGAAACTGTGACAGATAGGACCTGAATTGCTAATGAAAAAATAAAGCTGTGTCTGTATATAGTGTTTATCCTGTCTGTCTGTCTATCTGTGTGCTTTCCTTTTCCCTTGGCTTGTGTAGCCTCCTGTGTATAACACAGCAGTCTGCTATGCCTCAAACTCCCTTTTGGGCTAAAACAATAAATAACAACTGCCATATGGAATAATTTCTGATGAGTTACATCTCTCTCCTGTAGCTCTCTACAAATGCCTATCGTCCCATCATAACTAATCTGACAGAGGAGAGAGGGAACTTCCACTCCCCCGACACCATGCTGGGCTACCTGGAGAACGTGTCCTTCAGCTTGCCCAACAAATCCTTGTCAAAAAATACTGCTCTAAGCCTGACAGAGGTACGTGTCTTTCACATCTGTGTGTGGAGCCAGATGACCCTGAAATTTCTCTAGAAGTTGAAATATTGAATGCAGCTTTGAAAGTTTTTGTTGTTCGCAGAAAATATATATGGAAAAAGCAGTAACTATTTTGCGGAGTAGCAGAAGGTGAGCATCAACTAGAGAAAATAGTTTAAAGATTTCATTAGTTCTTGGCAATATTATTTAATGCATAAATTACAAGTACCTGGAACCATGACCACACATCAAATATAATTATTTACTTGAGCAGGAAACAGAGGAGAAAATAATCTGGTTTTATTTTCAGCTGTGAGTGTATCCAATGAAGAATATATAAGTCTGGAAAAAAAATAAACATTTCTCTGCATGGCTCACCTGATCCAAAATGCAGCAGAGTTTGACAGTCATCTGTCAGGTGCAAGACATAAAGACACTGTAATCAGAGTAGTGACAGCAGCGAAATGGAGGCGTGCATGAGCTAATAACAAACTACCTTGGGTGCAGGGAGCACTGGTTGTGGCTGCACCAGGCTGGCCCTGGGTAACTGCCCAAGTATCAACTTGTAACTTATCATCTTGAGTTTCACACCTGCACTAGAGGGTTAAAAAGTTATCAATTACTGCTCTCTGCCCAACCTTTTGTAGCATTTATTGCTCTTGTAATAAGCAGAGGGCGATTAGTGCCTCTCCTCCAGCTTCTCTTTTGCAGAGTGCTGCATTATTCTTGCTGGACTCTGCAACGGCAGAGACACACGCACTGCTCCGCAGCTCTGCGTTGGAGGTGGAGAGCTGCGGGAGAGGGCCTGTTTGTGATGATGGTGTCCTTAGCTTTTGTGAGTTAATAGCTTTATCCTGCACTGAGTTCCAGTCACGGCCAGGACTCCTGTGCAGACATATCACAAATCTCCACTGAAACTAGTTCATGGAAAGATCAGGTCCAAAGCTTAAATGAGTAATTTATTTTTGTTTACGCTAATTCACAGAGGAAACAAACAAACAAACAAACAAAAGGTGTTTTCTGCAGTCTGAGCTGAGGACAAGGGCTCATGTTCTGCTAACATAAAGTTAGCCTTCTGTAAAATGATGGGCATCTAATTCCCTGATTTCAGCAGCCTAGAAAGCTATTATTACAGTAATCAGCTCTGGCCTGTGGGTAATACCAGAGTGACAAGGATTATTTACTCAGACAAACAATATAAATAAATGCTTCTGAAAACTACATGGACAGCAATTGATAGTTTGTGTTAAAAGCTTAGCATTTGCAAACTGTAAAGCTTGGATTTTATGGATCACAGTTTAATATGCAACAAAAACCCTTCTAAAAAGCTCTAATACATTGTTTCCTTTGTTTCGCTGAAAATTTTGTGTGGGCTCTAAATTGAAGATTTAACATCGTCCTGTCAGATATCGTACCTGTTTCCCACATAATTTCAGTTGCCATTTGGTTGCTCATTCATGCTATCTGATGCTGCTTTGTGTGCTATGAAAGTCATTTGCAGACAGAAATGTGGGACATGATTATCTTTAGCAATGCTATTTTGGGAAGTAAACACAAGAGAGTCCTGATCATACATACAGACTCTGTCATTTGTCTGATTGACAGTTAGGCTTTGTATTGTCTGCAGCTAATTCCCCGAAAGACAGGCACTGAGCATGCATGCTATTTTCTGTAAAGTTATCTCTGTCCTGGTTGTCATATGCCTCACAGCACAAGAATATTTGATTTAAGTGATAGGCAATAAACTTTCTGATTACTGACACACGTTTACAATGCATTTCTTCTGACAAATCTGACTTGTGTTTTCTGTTATAAAGCTGTTCTGCTGAGTAGCTCCAGCACTCCTGCTTTCCCTCCCTTTCCAGTGGTCTAACATATCCTTTTTGGAGTAATTCTGGAGTGATGCTGTGACCTGAAAAGAGATACTCACTGAATGCTCTGGGCGATTTGGCCTGGGTCCTGGGTTTAGCATAGCTGCTGTACATGCCAGGTAGAATTCCACACTGAATGTTTGAGAGGGGCTGCAAGGTTTGTGCTGCCTGAAAGTAAGCTCATCCAGCAAACCACTGGTACTGCCCTGTGTATTACGGCTTGCAAAATTATGCTCAGAAAACTTTTGCAGCTTTCTTCCACATTTCTCAGTGCAACTTTTCTATATTCAGTTGATGCTTTTAAGACATTTTTAACAAAGAAGTTTAAGCAGGAGATGTGGGTTTTCTTTCCTTTTAATTTTCTGTGCTCGCTTTTCTCCTCCTTCTATTTATCTTCATCAGCAAGACTCCTTAGGACAAGGACTGTATCATGATAAGCAAATAAACAATACCTACCATGACAGATCATGACCTCTAAAACAACCTTTAAGTGCAAAAGTTAAGCAGATAATAAATTGTACAAGTGATGGAACCCAGATATTTATCTAGTGCTGTTGAAGTATCTAGTCATCTAAAAGAGGTATTTATGTTGTAAGAGTTTAGATAAAATGGAAGAATAAGTTCAATTTAGTCTTAGTTCCAGTGTTGTCACCTCAGCTGTAGTATAATGATTGCACTTTGGGAGTTTCACAGTAGTGTTACTTTTAATAAACAAACTATTACTTCAAAATGTCACCAAGCAGAACATGATGAGAGTGCTGACAGGTAGAGATGAATTTGTGACTTGATGAAAATGGGCTTGTCATCTTAAAATAAACCTAAAAACCACTAGCAGAGATCTGCTTTGGATCCTTACCAGGAGATGTAGCGGATTAATAAATAATCAAATAATATAGTTTTATTTGTCTTTTAGGCATTTTTAAAAGCTATTGAAGACTTTCTGTTATTGCCCAACTGGATTGATGTACCAGAGGTGAGACAAAAGGTCTTAGATTTGTAGGTTACTTTGGTTGCATAATTTAACGTGGATCGTAATGAAACTGGTTGCCTCTATTATTCTTCTTGTTAGGACTTTTTGGCAGTATGACTTATTTATCTTCTCATATGTCACTTTCATATTTGCAATAAAGATCCACAGACAAAACAATTATGTCGTTTTCTTTTATAACGTGTTTCTGAGGGCTAAAATAAGGGAACTTTATCTGCTGCTGTTTCCACATATATCTGGATGAATGAAACAAAATTGTATTTATAAAATAACAGATATTGTCACTAAAGTAAGTGTTTAATCACTCCTTTTTTAGTAATGGACTTTGATATTTGAAAGTTTATATTTATTTTGTGGATCGATGTTTTTCAATGCATGTAAAATATGCGGTAGTGCTTATCTTTTTAGTGAACTGAAGCTTTGAGAGAGATTAAACCTAATATAGGGAAAAGTAACTTGTATCAATGTTCTTTATCTTCTAATATACCTTTTAGCGTGCAGAGAAATACTTGCAGAAGGAACCTTAAGGGAACACAGATTTCAGAACAGGGAGCTTTTAAACTGAGAGGAGAGGCTAAAATCAATTAAGGTCTCACTGAAGCCTGAAATGCTTTTAGGACAAAAAGATGTCGAACTGATTTAAGTTCTTAACGTAAGATCTTTGATGCCTTGCTCATCTCTGACGTAAATATATTTCAGATAAAATAGATTTCTTTTTCATTGAAACATGCATTTACTCCTTTATGGATCAAGTTTTAACCTGGAGGGTTGTTTTCCAGGGGACATATAAACACTTTGAAAGTAGCATTATACTGGGGACCATTTTAATGAAGATGACAGAAAGGCCAAACTGTAGTGTCTCAGCTTATGTTCCAATAAAGATCTGATACCAGTCTTTATATATTGTCAAAATAATCTGCTCGGTTCTTGGCCTCATTCTGGTGAATCCTGAGTATAATTAACTGTCAAGTGCTGGTAGAAGCAGAGAGTAATTTGGAGACATCCTTTAAAACATAGTATTTTATAAGTTGAGGCTCTGGATGGCATCAATTTGTGTAACATTTTATCCACTATATGTGGAAAAGGTTGTAGAGAAAGTCACATTTGACTTTGGATGGTTGAATGATGAGTCATCCAGGAATTTAACATGGCACCTTGGCATTTTGTGCTATGAACTGCAATTTCTTTTGTTGTAGAGCCTTCTCTTTCTTCTTCCCTCAGACCGCTCATATATTTGGAAGTTTAATTCAAACTATTGACAGTGTGATGGCTCATGTGATGCGTAATCTGGATGAAAACTCGTTGCCCTTAACTGTTGAGGGCACGTCATCTGTGGCAGGTAGGTTTTAGCAGAAATGTTCTCTCTGGACTGTCTGGATGTCCTAAACGCTTCTGTGCTTGCAGACCCTCCTTTGCCAACATGAAGGAGGAAATCAAACCAGATAATTTTCTCTGTATACATTGTATACAAAACAGTGTTTCAGCTGTAGAAAGATGACTGTGCAGTTAGTCCAGAGGTAATCAGCTTTGACTGTACTAAACTTCCTCGAGGTTGTTTGGGGAGGAGTTTAGAATATGAATTCTATGAAATGAATCTAGCAATTCTATAGTATACTAATAGGCAGTTAAAGGGCCTAGAGCTCTTATGCAGCACTTTGAAGCTGTAGATGTCTGCAACTTTAATTTTGCAAGGGATTGCAAATAACAGGAATAGTTTTGACCTTTTAAGAGAATTTTATTTTACTGCTGTTTAGCATCCTAGCACCCTGATTTCATCTGTGTCTTTGAATGCTACAGGTAGCAAAGGTAATTTATCTGTTCTGTCATTCTGCTCTGCCTTGTTTGAGACCTATGTGAGGGGGCAAGTAACCTGAGCAGTCACCAGTACCGTTAATCACTGCATGTACTCTCTTGGACACTGGTGTTCTCAAGTGGAGCAGTGGAGGTCTGAAATAATGCCTTCAAATGTCAGTGGAAGTGTGTGTTATCAATCTGTTTTTACTTGCCCTGGTAAGCTCAGTATTTGAGCATGGGTGAAGTGATCCATGGTATATTAACAGTGCGTGTACCACCTTCTCTGTCATAAAGGAGTCAGATATAAAAGGCATTTTTATACTTGGGGAATTTACTATATTTTCTGCAAACATCTGGGGTTTTAAATTCAAGACTTGCTATAGCTATTAGGGAAGTCTAGTTAAATAGTCAAGTAGGTTGTAGAGGCTATTGATTTTATCATATTTTTGTTTGGGTTATCACACAGATTACACCTTGGTCAAAATGCAGCCTCAGACTCTGAATTTGTCCCACTATCGATTTCCATCTCAAGGACAGAGTTATATTTCCATTCCCAGTGAAGCTTTTCATGAAAAAGGTAAGGAAAAATTCAGAGGGAGGAGCAGAATCATGTAAACAGTGTATCCAAAAATGATTTTGCTTGAAAAGATGTTTCAGTTTGCTTTATTTTTTTCCAAGTAACCGATTTGATCACTGCTGATCATACTGGCTCTAAAAAAGCAGCAGTTGTCTTGTCATACTAACGAATGATTAATGTGGTAGAATTTTCATATTACTTGAGTTAATCTTGAATAATACAGCTGGGCCACAGAGACTGAAGCCATTTAATTTTGACATCTTTTTACATCACACAAGACAATTTCATAAATTATTTTTAATCATCTGAACTGGTTATTTTTAAGAAATTCCAGGATGTCAGATCAGGTATTACTTATCCTTTCATGCAAAATCGCTTTTAAAATGTTGTATGAAATTAAAGTAAAATGACAGGCTTAAGCAACAACAGTTACAGAAACAGAATGAAGATGTAAACTACAGGGAAGGCAAAAAGGCAGAACTCAGAAATCCATACCTAGGCTAAAATTTTAATAATCTCAAAAAAACAAGGTATAGCAAAAATCTGAAGCTTTAGTCAAGATTCTAAAATACAATGTTTGAAGTTAATTATCTATGTTTTAATTGGGGATTGAAGGAATCTATCTACAAAAACATCTACCTGCATCCTCAGATCTTTGAAAATCTGACCTATGTGCCCTGAATTCCAACCCACAGAATTTACACACCCAGACATTTCCGCAGTCACCTCTGTTGAAGGAAGGTTGGTCCCTATTCATAAAGTGGAAAGTTAGCTGCAGATAACCTGCAGTGAGAAATACTCTAATAATTACTGAACTGTCTACCTGATTTGTGATGACAGCTGTGTTTCTTTGCACTGGCAGGGGGCTCTGGCTGGAGACTTCACTGCAAGTGCTCTGAGGCTTGAATAACTATAATTGCAAACCAACTTGTAATGCCAAAAAATAGCATGTGAGAGGACTTTTTTTCCTTTCCCACTTAGTCTCTCACCATGCAGATTTTTTTTTCTTCAGAACATTATCATGCTTAGTATCCTGAAATGCTCTAGCCCATCAAATGTTTAACTCTTTTTTCCAGCTAAAGTTCACTTCTGAGTAATTTCAGCCTTTAGGCCACACTTCTACACTGTCCAAATAAGCAAATCTAAAAATTTATTTTTCCACCCTAAACAGTTAACACTGTAAATACTTGGAACCCAGCAAAAGGGATAGTAAAATACATCTGTGTGGCTGACACTTAGAAAATATGCATCTGTCTCTTCACTCAGATGCTGGAGAACCCATAAATAGTTGGAATGCAGGCAGCAAACAGATGACCAAAGTGGAAACCTGTTGTCTATTTTTGAGTTTCATAATCTGACAGTTAATGTAGGTGGTGGTGAAGTAGCCTTGAGATTACTGTAGCTACCATTGAGACATTGACTCTGGTATGTCATGCAACCCTTTCTAGTGCTATGTGGGGAAATTTATAATTGAAAACTGATTACTTTACCTTATTTTGGAAGTACAGTTGTACAGAGCAGGCACCCTTATATTTTACTTTTGATACCTGTCTCCTATGCTGTACTGCAAGATGTTCATACCTTTTCACTTACAAGAATAATCAGAAATCTGCTAAAGCAAAGATATGAAAGTCAAGGCTCTTAATGAACACGGAGTTTCAGGTCTAGGAGAGAAGTGTCTCTTGCTTACAACTGTTGCTCTCAGGATTAACCCCTGTTCCCTTTCCACAGCTTGGATTACCATTGTCGGCCTGCTTTACCATAACATGCATTATTTCTTTCATAATATCAACCCTATGGATACCAAGTAAGTATCTCAGACTTCTCATGCTGTAAGAGCTTGTTTATTACCTTAGCGATATACTTTTATAACAGTCGTGTCATTATCAACTGTAAATAAATCACGAGCCATAATCCTGATTTTGCAATACTGAGGACATGTAGTCATTAACTAGAGAGAGATTAAAGCTTACATTAAATGTTTTATTTTATGCTGTACTAAAATAGATTCCCGTAGCGACATGTTTGTCTTTCTTTGTCTTCTCCTTCCATTCATCAGATCTGGTATTAGCATTTCATAATTTTAATCTGTCTCATAAAAGGAAATTACATCTATTCTCCTGACACATATAAAGATAAAGCTTGCACTTAAATGAAACAAGTAAGAAAACATAACATCCCTCTTCAGATAAAATCTGAATCCTAATCCTAGAAGCCTGTAAGGTAATTTTATAACAGGAGACCAGGCAATGCTTTAAAGACCTTTTGTTTTATATGCTGCATCAATGAAATCATTAGCAGATAAGATAAAGTAAATGCAGAGCTGTACACCTCTTGGCAGTACAGTTCCCCAGGGAATTTTGCAAGGCCATTCATGTAAATCATTAGACTTTCCTTTTAAGCTAGTATGACTTTATGTTTCTATTTGATCTTCACTGGGGTAGGTAGATTAGTTTACACATACTCTCAGTCTTTTCCAATCTGTGACTTTTTGCTGTGTTGTTTATGACAGCAGAAGGAAAGATGCAGAATCTCAGCTGTCATGACTGTCAGGGATTGCCTTCCTTTCTTCACATACAGTTACAGAAGGTCATGATCACGGGAACTCATTTGTGAACTTTAGGGTAAAGAATCCTTGTTTATGACACTTAGATAATCACATAGCTATTACTAAATAGCATTTAAAAATCAAGTAGCAAGCTGTACTGTTGTTTACCCTGCTCTCTCTCTCAAAAAAAAAAGGCACTTAGCAGGTGGCTGTGAAGGAACCATGTCATTAGTGTGCAATATTTCTTACTGACATGAAGAAATAGAGGCAATAATTTATGGCAGCTTATGTTTTTCAAACAGGAGGATTGGTGCAATTTGTTAAGATAATAAGCTAAAATCTCAGCTTCTCAAAGAGAGAAAGAGAATTAATATGGTCTTGACTTAGGTCAAAGTTTAGGAAACACAGTATGATTAAAGATGCTGCATGTCAAAATGCTGTATTCTAATGCATTGTCATAGAGTCTACAGCTCCTAGGGCTCTGATATAGCAAAATAAACCAGTTATGTCATCTTTGTGTACATCCTCTGAGTTTTTTTGAATAAGACAACCTGGAGACCCATTTCTGTTCCACTGAGTTGTATGTATTTTTTAGCACTCATTTTTTGAGAAGGAAGGATCTGGCCCTTGCTGCAATGTTAAAGAGAAACACAAAGATGCTGGAGAAGCAACATGTTCCTGATTTATATAATTAATCCAAACTACTTGAACTGTTTGCAGTATGTAATCCACTACAGAATCACATCTGTAAAATTCTAGATGCAGATCTGTCCAAAACAACATCTAAAAACCTAGTAATACAGGGAATGCTAGCTTAGTGATTTTTCTTCTGTGGAATCAAACCCCAGGTATTCAAAAAATGTTTTTAAAATAAGTATGCACTTATCTTCTGCTTGGTTTTATTTTTTTGTGAGGTATTATTATAACTTTTTTGATTACATTTCAGTAGAATAACAACTTTTTCCCAGAGCAGTTTGTTTTAAAGACTTCCTTTTATGTTCCTTCTAGCGCTGGGCTACATGAACACCTGTAATTTGAAGCCTGTCCATTTTCTTCTTAAGGGCTTTTTTTTTTTTTTTTTCTTTTGCGGTGGAAAGCTAAAACCAAAACTCTTGGAGCTTTTGTGCTGTACAGACAGATGACTTCTATTTTCAGACTACATAAATAGCAGTTTCTAAGGGGAGTCAGTTTTGATTCTTTACAAAAAAATGTGTGTTTTGAGCCCAGTTCTGCTCCTCCTCATATACAGTTTGTGCTAATCTGTAGCAATTTCACTGAAGGTAATTGGGTGACAGACTCACTGCCATCTAACATCCAGGACCACAGTGAAGAAAGGCTTGTGTATGCAAGCACAAAACAGAAACACTGTTTCTTGCTTGTGCTGAAGTTTTTTCAGGCTTCAAAATTCATCTAGTCCTCTAAAGTTAAAATGGCAGAGAGTCCATGTAGAAAAAATGTCCATCCTGTTAATCTTGTGTAGGAGAAATCTCAAAATGTTGGATAGTGGTTTTAACATTATGTGTCCTTCTCTAAACTTAAACTTTTCATATCAGAGTAGCAAATTCTGCCCTCAGATGAACAAATTCAATTCCCATGCTGGTTACTGGGAACAGAAGGAATCTCTGATACTGATGCTTTTTTGTGGTCAGAACTAAGGACAGGTGCTTGGGGTTGTGCTAAATGAGTTCTGTTTTATTTGATCTTGCTGAGGAACTGAATGAAGTTATTTCAATGTTTGATGTGACTTTTTTTCAGAAAGAAAAATAAGAAACCATTGCAAACAGGTGGCAGATGTAAATAAGGTGGTTTTATTGTGCTTTGCAAACTTGCTCTTTCCAGTGGTTGGCTATGTTTGGGCTGATGGTTAATTTGCCATGGCTCATATTTCTCATAGTAAATACCATTCATTTGCATACTGAAGAGGTAGATGGCAGAGACCTGCGCAGTTAGTTACTGATAGTGTAAAAAATTTTACCCTACAGCCAAATGGATCTTAGTTATTCCTAAATGTGCGAAAATGCCAAAGTCATAAGTTTTATTTGAAAGCAGAAATAAAAGGGTTCTTATGTACTGTAAAATTATTTCAGCCTAGAAAAAAGTATTACCTGGACTAATCAGATGTTTAGTTAGGGTCAGCTGTTTGTATTGTGACCTGACTTACTATCTAACAAACCTAACTGGACATAATTTTTCAAAGTAAAGTTATAAACTACTTCTAAATGTATTCCTATGTATGTGTTTTTACATATATATATGCATCTTACACACTAATATGTATGTTTAGTTAGACGGCCTGAAACCCCTCCAAGTTGACTCTTCACTTAGATTGCTGTGCTTAGCGAGGTTATCAATAGATTCATTACTATGAAGAATTCTCTCTAATTATCTAAAGCACTTTCAGCAAGGCTTGTAAACCTTTGCAAAAGAGAAGCAGAGTGAAGGAATATTTATGATATCATGTCTCCTAATGTCTAAAGCCATTTCTTATACTTTGTAGCTGTTTCTTCTAAGATCTGTAAGATCTGTAAGCTTCTAAGAGCTGTAAGATCTTTTGGGGCCAGATCTTGCTCCCCTATAGAAATTCAGTGACTTGAATGGAAAAAGAAGGTCCTGTGTTCCTGTTGTTGTGGGTATTGTGGATGAACTAAAAAAATTTCATTGTTCTACTTCCTTAATATATTTGTTTCTTTCCAAGGATTGCTGAAGCTGCTGCCTACAAAGGTTATATGATATCAGCAACCAGTTATCTTATTTCTGTCAAAGTGGAACCTCTACCCAAGTTGTCCCACAATCTGTCAGGATCTCCTCTTATTACCATCCAGCTCACCCACAAATTGGTAAGTGAAATGGAAACTACCAGTTTGGGCTATTGTCAGGGCTCTTCAAAAAGTTGGTGTTTGTGATGACTTCTTTGTATTTCTCTTGTAATTTTTGTGGGCATTTTTAGTAGCAATTCAGATGGCATTTGTGATTACAATATTGTATTTTTCCAGCCATTACACTTCAATAACTTCTTTTTCCATCACTGCAAAAGGCTGATTAGTGCACATGTTGAAAAAGAAGGTGAAGTGACAAGTATAGCTTCAGGCCTTTCTGTATGCATTGTTCTATGGATGCGTTTGTACAATCAACACTAGGATGGTATGAATCACTGATTTCTCATTAGAGCTGTCAAAACCAAGAATTCACTTATGTTTTTTGCTTTTGGTCTTAATCTACACTGAGATAACTGAGGTGTTTTGAATGTTCTTGTAAATAACTCCTCCAAGGGCAGATACAAGTATGATGGGCAACGCATCTCCTTGTAAATGGAATGGAGAATAGTTGAGTTCAATCTCTGAGGTGCTGGCATGAGGCATGCAGCACCTATGACCTACTTACAGCATTGAATGGAAGTGAAAAAGAAAGATTTCGATTCTTAAATGTTTCCTAGAAAACATCTCTTAGATGTTCTTCTGAATATTTTGTCATATTTTTCTTTCAATGGCTATTTTCAAGCCAGTTTATCTTCTTCCTCTTGGGCTTCTGATAAAGATGGAGTAGGCTACAGAAAACAAATATATGAAAAAACCCAAAGGCGTAGAAATGAGAAGTGTTGTTTTGCTGACAGTTTTTCAAACTAAGGACTCTTCTGAATGTCCCTAGTGGCCTCTTAGAGGTGTGGGCACTTGTGAAGTGAAGACTCTATATTTTGTGTAGATCATTTATAAAATGTACCTTGCTTTATTTATTCAGGTACCTCCTTATGCTTTAGTATGATTTACTAGCAGGCTGTTAAACAAACCTGTGGTTCTTTCTTTATGCCTGTTGACTTTCACTGAAGATCACTGTGACCTTGGTATACAGATAGAAATTTTACATTTATCATCTGTCTTTTTCTGTTTTAGTCAGCATGAGAATGTGGTATGAACATGTCTGCCTAACATATCCTGTGTATAACAGATACAGGTTGACTGGGAGTTTCAGGCTCTACCTAGAGCAGTGTGTGCTTCATATTGTGCATTAGGGGAGTGGCTGTTTTCCCTTACTGAGCTCTTATTGCTAATTGGCACTGCATTCACAGGCAGCCATCTACTATCTATCACAATATTTACTACAGCTACTTCCAATTTGTTCAGGTTTTATGAACTGTGTTAACACCTGTTCAAGTGTGACTTGGTTTTGGTTTGTGGTGGGGTTTCTGATTTTTTTTTTTAAATTTTATTTTATTATATTTTTTTAAAATCCTTACCACATTGTGTTAACAGTGTTTTAAAAATAGCTCAGTGCTGTCTGAAATCAGTCCATAAATACATGTCAATACATTTGTATTTAAAGTTCTGAAAGTTTTAATTATAAGGAGGGAAGTATTTCTAAATGTGTAGTGAACATGCTCTTAAACTCTGTTCAAGAAACTGTACTGGGATAATAACTGTTCTAGATTTTGCTCTTAGGCATACAACCCTGAAAGGAGATGGATAAAGAACAGAAGGTGCACCCCTCTGAAAGACAGGGAGCTCTTCACCCACTTACTCCCTACAGTAGAACTATGCTGCTGGCTTTTACATCTTATTAATTGGTGGACTTGAATTAGAAACTGGTCCCACACTGGACTAAATATCAGTTTCTCCAGTGTTTTTCAAATCAAAACTAAATGCAACTGTCTGAGATTTTCTATGCTTTTTCCAGAACCTAATTTCAGTGTTATCTGATGGTGAAGCACTTTGTATATCTCCTATATTGGTTTCTAAAATTCCTCTTAAAATTCCAAATCCAAATGCTAAAAAGTTTCAAATACCAAAACATTCTGAAATCATCAAATGTGTTGAAATAGAAAATCTCTTTTGACATCATAAAATATTTTATTTAAATTGTAGTTTGCCATATTTCATTTATATTGTTTTCCCAGTGGAGTAGTGTAATCTAGCATCAGATATAGGTGTTTAAAATGAGAACTAGGCTTAAAAGTTTGTAAAGAGAATTAGTAAAGCTCTAGTATGAGATCTGGGCAATGGGAATAGATCTAGTTATCTGCTCTGCAGTTCCTGTATTTTTTTGCTTTTGGTGTGAATTCGCTAAAAATACCTATTAATCAGTGAGCAACAGAACCAACCCAAATGCCTCTGGGTATCTTGTATATGGATTCCAAATTCAGTGAGTAATCTTTAGAAACAAAGATATAATGTAGATAGAAATAAACTGAGTATTTTTCTGTCAGGAAGACAAGTACTAAGGAGTTGTGAGTAGAATGTGTTCAGCTCTGCTGGTATCTACATTGAATTTGATAGGAAGACTGCTTTCCTTTGACACTTATAGCTTTGGGAATATAATTTCTCTTCTGGTTTTTAATTAGCAGGTATGTTTAATATTAAGGAATGGATGAATATATTATACCTTCCAGTTATGCCTAAATATGGCAACCGCGGGCCAAATCTGTTCTCTTTTACACTACTGTGTCTCCAATGAATTCCATGGAATAATTTTAAAAATATAAATTTAGACAATTTATTTGTGAATTTACTTAAGTAAATTACTTAAGCAAGATTACAGAAGTAAATTCAAGTGAATTTACCTAAGCAGATTGGGATAAGGCTGCACGTCTCTGAATGCTTTCATATGATAGCAGCACAGGTCTTTTCTATCATAATACATGTTATTTCACTCTGAAGTTATTTCATTGAGTTGAGTATGATCACTCATGAAATAAAAGTAGAATTTAAAATGCAAAAGAAATTCTGGCTGCAAGATCACTGTGTTAAAGTATGTACTTTAAAATAAAGAGTAAAAGTTAAGGTATTTATGTAAGTTTATGATTGAATATAATGATTAAACCAAGAGCATAAAATCTGGTTTAGAAACCTGTTTCATCCATTAACATACTGCTTGCTTGTAATAATGGGAGAAACATTTGAAGTGGATACCAATATCATTCTTATAGTTGCCTGTTTGTTCCACATAATGTTCTCAGTTTAACAGTGGAAAGTGTAATAAGAAAAAGTAAAAAATAACAAGTCCAAACAAATAGTTTTTCTCTATTCAAATTTAAATTTGAGTCTGACTTTTTTCAGTTGATCTGATTTAGTTATAGCTACTCCAAAGGAGTCTGCTGGATTTCACAAGAAGAAAAATGCAAGGAGTGAAAGGAGAATGTGGTTTCTTGTACTGATTGTAGTGATGCTTGGCCCAGCTTAATAAAATTTTAATTCTTTTTCTTCAAGTGTGTATAGGAAAAATGCCAATCATTGAGCAACAGAAAACAAAAGGGAGTAAAATAAACCATGTCTATTTTAGGAAATAGTTACAAAGAGAATGTCTGTGAACTAAGTATCACCTCCTGAATCAAAACTTCACAGAGCATTTATCATTCCACAGCCTAACTCACTTAGTTAAATATTCTGTTAGACAAGGTTTCTCTGAAGTTGTCTGCATTTTTTATGTAGCTTTTAGGAGCTTGTGAGATGATTAAATTTCTCTTCCTTTTTAAAACATGAGGCAATACAAACTGATGCTAATATCTAATGAATTAGGTAAGAATGCAGAGAATATTTCTAAATGACATGTTAATGCTTCCTTTTCTAGAGAGCACCACGAGGCAGTGGGCAGAGTGCACAGAGAGATGGGTGCCCAGCCTCGGGGACAGGCTGGCGGCTAAACTGGTGCTGTGGGGCCCAGGAGCTTGAGAAGCCATCTCATAGTTAATACATACACTGTTAATTTCCTGGGTACAAGGTCTAGGGAGACTAGACTACAGACTCATATCCATCAGAGAGGACATAAGAGGACATGAGTAATTACAGCCATTAGGCCTTGATGCTCAGGCTCACAGCTGGATTCTCATGGGACCACTATTGCTGGTTGACATTCTTTCTACCAACAGAGGAGGCAGAAAATTTTCTAGTTAAGGTTCCATTAATGGGAAATAGTTTTCTGAGTTAAAATAGAAATTCTCATGAATCAGGATAAATAAGTCATCCCAATTTTTTCACAGGATAAAAATATTGCTTGTTTAATTCTTCTTATGAAGCAAAGACTCCCTGTGGATAGGATAAACATGGATGTTTTACTTCTTATAGTGTTATTTTTGTTTTAATTTTCACTATTCTAACAACAGTTTATTTTCTTGCACAATCCCTGAAACTGGTTTTTCTGTTACTCTTTATCTTTAGGAAAATATTAACAGCTTTAGAAAGATTGTTTTGCAAGAAGACTTCATCAAGGGTTTAAAATTAACTTCTTTGCATAAGAACATGAAGTGATTGTTTTGTTCTTTCTGCCGTTCTGAGGAATGCTTATCCATTCCTTCTATCCAGTGTCCACACAATGACATAGCTAGGGGTGAAAAGCAATTCTCATTTTCCTTCTCTGTAGGTATAAGATAGCTTTTCCTGTGATATTTAGGGATCACTGAGGGCCTTTTTCCTTAAGACTTTTTACATATTGAAGAATTACATTCATGGGTAGTTTTACTGACTGTGACACTGTAGACTCAGATCTATTGTTACTCTGTTAAGCTGTTTTATTAATAATGGGATTTTATATCTCATTAAATATTTTATATTGTTGATTCAATGTTTGTCATAATACAGTCTTGCCAGTCAGCATACACCTGTGCAAAGGATGTGAAGAGCTAGCTCTGTATATACACATTGTTTTCTTTCTATAACTCACCTGAAAAACTATCAGAAAAAGGCTATAATACAAGAAAATTATGTTCATTGACAGCCGGTATTGCCTGTAATTGCAGCATATTCAGTGTGAACACATGTTTTCCACTAAAGTTACCAGCTCCCTTGATATACCTGCTGATTGGATCAGGTTGTAGTCTCTGTTGTTCTAGAGACTGGAACACTTCCGGCCCTGTAAAGTTGTCATATTAAAGATGCATTTTTTAAATTATTTGTTTACAATACGTTGCAGTATTTCTTCTAATATAAATGTTTCTCTTTATAAGCAAAATTTTGTCTAACTAAGCCCTCTAAGAGACAAAAGTTGATATACTAAGTTACCATAGTCAGTTGGAACATTTCAGTGGAAGACAGACATTGTTTGACTGATTTTAAAAATGATGCTCTTCAGCAACTTGGATAAACTACTGTCTCCAGCAAAAAAAGGTAACAGAAATCAACCAACACCTTCAGTCTGTGTGCGATGATGTGAAGACTGATGGTAGTTTGCAGCTGAAGAATGCTTAATCTCAACCTGTCCAGATGTTTTATAATGAAGCAACAGTACATTTTGTAAAATGATTATCCTCAAAAAATTTCTGTTTCTAGCAAGATGTTTTTCATAGCAGGAGCAACTAAAGAAGATCTAACATTTTCCATTATATGATTCAAGAAATTACAGCACAGGTTAGAAATCTAGAAGAGATGAATGTCAAGGCTGAAATGCATACACAACATGCTCTGACAAGTGTCAGAAGAGGCAACAGAGGGAGAAATGGTGTAAAACTGCACCAATATTTTGTAAAATCCATATGGCTATATAGCATAGACCTTGATCTGTGACCATACTGAAGTTGCTTTTTGACACCGTCTTGGGGACAAAGTAACTATGAATTCCTGTCTTTCCTGAAACGTAGCTGACCATCTTTCAGCACATAGAAATACCAGCTTGGTGTAAATTCAGGTATATTTGGTGAAGAGAGGGTAAAGGACTGACTAAGGTGATGAGGCAAAAGGGCAGCATTCATACTCGGGATGATGCACCAAAGCACACTGTGGTCACTGCTCTGTTGATCCCTTATTGTTGACTGGTACCATAGAGAAAATAGTCTTATGGCTAGAAGACTGCTAGTTTCAACCACTTTGAGGCTTCTGTAGTTTTCTCCAGGGCTTTATTTTTCCCTTTACTTTTTGCAAAAGTGAACACATGCAGCTGCGGTTTTGGAGAATTACAAACTCCTGACTGTTACAACCTCTGTGAGAGGGCCTCCCGCGAAGATTAGATGCAAATTGGGAATTCTTAATGTAGCTGGTTTTCCCCCAAATATATTTAATGCAAATACCATTTCGGGATTTGTTTGATTCTGGGAAAAAAAAAGTGCTTTGCTAAGATACTACCAAGTCAGGACTAATTTAGCATTGTTCCATCTCATTCCTCTGCTCCATGTGGTTCATTTTAACAGATGTAGTACTTGGGGAGTTGTCTGCCTGACCACAAAGTGTTAATCTTTCCTACCATATTTATTACACTGAATCACTCAAACAGCTGCTTCTCTTCTGATTTTTTGACCAACTCCTCTCTTGATCATTTCTCTGCTTCTGCTCTTTTACTTTCTTCGATGAATGCTTCCCATCAGAACCCCACAGCAACCTGCTTCCTCTTCCTCTATACTCCTTGGTAGAATGTTTCATCAATGAAACTATCAGTTTTTCCTGTTAAACCCATCTCATATTGTGTTACATGACTTTCTTGAATCTCCAGAACCAGGAGTCATATGAGAGCATCAGCATTCATTATTGTAAGTGCAGCCTGCATGTCTGAGAAGTGCTCCTTTGGGTCCTCCTTTGGAGATGGTAAAGTGTAGGGAAAAGATAGACCTTCCCTTCTCTGAACTGCGCTTCCATTATAAAGAAGTGCTGGTAGTCCTCTTGCAGTTCAGGGAGATAAGGTTAAGGAACATTTTCCTTGCGCTTTTATTGAGTCAATGGGACTTTTGCCTCTAAAATGTACCCGGACATCATCCTTCTCTCTGGCAGCACTGTGCCATGTCCTGAGGTTTGTTTAACATCATTACTGATAGGAAAATAAAATGAGAGAAGAACCAATTCCCATTTGTACACAAATATTAGTGCTACCACAAGAGAGACAGATCAATGTGGAGCCAATTTATTTTTATGGCAAGTTTAAGTGTGGACTAATTTATATATCAATCAAAGAAAAACAATTACTTTTGCCCACATCTACAGAACAAAGGTATAATTTTCACTGGATGGACTTTGTCAGAAAAACTTGAATAAAATGCAATTAAAACTGTGACTCTTACAGAGTGTACCACAATTAAACAAAAAGAAAAAAAAATAAAGCTTGTAATTTAAAAATCAATGCAAAGTTCGGCACTTTGTTACGCAAGTTAAATCCTTGCTATAAATAATACAGAAAATCCATTGAGTTCAAATGAGAAATGTACATAGCTGCAGCTAATTTTCTTGCTCCTGGGCAACCTTAAAATACCAGTAGTCATTATGATGATATATCGCATCTCTTAACAATACAGCAATAGCTCTGTATTGTTAATGTTATTAACAGAAACATCCTAGGACTTATTTTCTCATAGGAATCCATTCTAAAAGCCTAGAAAGGTGCAGTAACAAAAAATATAGATTTTAATTAAGCACGTTGAAGATTGCCTGTTGTAAGAATCAGGATTGCATTGTAATAAGCTGTAATTCATAGAAGGTTTCATTTCCATGTCAGAACAGACTTAAGTCTTTGGAGGCACAATACTTTCCTTATGTTATCACTCATTTATGATGAAACAACTCCTCAATATTTCTTTGTAAATGAGTCCTTTGCTTTTGAGGTCGATATTGCAACAGAAGTGAGGGTATCATGAAGTGATTGAATGTTTTTGGAAGTGTGCAAGTAAAGTTTGCTTTCAATTTTAAGTTTAGGTGCTGACTTTTATTCTTTGGGTATGTGGGTAATTTTAATGCCAGCTTCCACTTAGCATCTATAAAATTACCTCTTGCCTAAAGAAAATAACTACTGGTGACCAGAACCAAGTGTTATCAACCTACAGCAAAAAGCATCTGCTTTTTGTCTTTTAAATTTCTGCTTGCAAGTGACAGTGTATCAGCAGTTGGAGGTCAGTCAATATCAAGCAATAAACTTTGAAAAATCCTGCTGACTTATAAACCCAGAGCTGAATTCCACAGTTATCCTATTTTACAGAACTGTGGCATATTGTGCTACTTCACTCTCTGCCTTTGAACATTTGTCACAGGAGAAGAAGAAAAAATTACAGGGTTTATATTTGACATGATCAAATCTGGTCCAGCGCTGTAGAGTTCTATCCCAGCCGCGAACAGAATTTTTAAATTCAATTTAGTTCCTCTTGTTTAAGTTCCTCATCAGTGACTACATCCTCAAAGCATCCTTGCATGTGGTGATGGCTTATCGCAAGAGTTCCAGCCAGTTGTGCTACGTTTAACGAACTGTCAGGGCTGCTGCTATAAAACATTGTATTTCTTTGCACAGTGTTAATACAGATATATATGTATTTAAATGTTATGAAAAAAAGTTACTGCAGAGGTGAAGTAGCCAACATTCAGATGTTAATAACTTTGATATTTAAACTTATAAACAGAAAAGTAAGAATAACATACCACCAGTCCTTAATCCCCACTATGAGCACAGATCCTGTAAAATCTCTCTTGATGAGGTCAAGCTGTTTTGAAGTGGGAGAAGTAAACTGTAGCATTTTGAATTGCAAAAAGCTGGTTTTACATGCAAAATGCCCAAATTATCATTATTTTTTTTAAAAAAAAAAGGTCAGAAATAGTTTTGATGGTTGGGAATTTCAAATTCACTAGAGTCAGACACTTGAATAGAGTATGTTTTCAAAACTTTTGTAAAGAAATACATTAAATATAAAGGGTAAAATTCTGATTTAATTATAGTCCATGATAGAACTGCTTACTCCCATGGGGCCAAGCTTTCAGTGCTCACACAGTGATCTAATGTTGCTTTCAGACTGGTACAACTCCATTCTTCATTATTCATAACAATTTGAAGAGAAAACAGAATCAAGTCCAAAGACTAAATTTGTTTCGGATAGTTTGTCTGTTGATTGTACTGGCAGTCAGTGTTTTTTAGTGAGTAGAAGTCTAATGCTAATGCATCGCTGTCTCTCTGTTAGTTACATCTTGAATAATCCATGTAAAAGCAAAAAGAGAAAGGACTTTCCGGATCCTCTGGAACCATTGACAACTCTAGGCAGGTTCAACTCAGTTTGTCTTCCAGATCAATGTTATTAGGTTCCAGACAAGTTACTCTCGTGGAGGGAAGTTTCAGTAAGATATTTTTCCTTGATTTGTTAGGTTGATCCTTCATATTTCAACTGCGTCACATTGTACGTTGTCTGGCTTCACACTGGAAGTCTTACACACACTGACAAACTTTTAAGTTCTAGATTTTCCTAAGCTACTTATCTTACTTTTAGTGTGTTCTCACAAATGGCAAGAATTAAATCAGAGTAGATCACGTACCTAAGTGCTGAGAATTGCTCTTAAGCTGGTTTTCTGTCTTTAACATCTTATGTGTATCTCTGAGAGGCAGAATTGCCATGATACCACTGGTTTTACAGGACAAGTCCTAGCAGCTAAATGGGCCTGTTGTTATGAGGAATGCAGCAAAGGCCCTCTGTACAAGTAATTTCTGAAAATCCAAAGTTCTGTCAGTGCATATATTAAGTAAATAAGTAGAAAGTTCACTGTAAAATTTCTCACTAGTTTTTTCAGCTGGGTTGCCATCTGCAACTCTAAATTTATTTAATCTAATTTATTTTTTATTGCTTTCAGTAGTATGGGATCTGAATAACTTGTACATTCTCCTTTACATACTTTGGTGTAACAGTTGCTAGTTTTTTTGCAGTAGTGGTGACTTCAAAACGTTAGCATAAAGTATTGAGGGAGCTAAGCTACTTTTATTAATTGTACATAGTTTGAACTTTTGCTCATGCTCTTTTGCCTTTTAGATTGTGGGTGTACATTTCTCACCAATCCAAGACATTATCACATGCTTGTATTCAAGTTCCTAGTTTTCTGGCATGTCTGCCCATGTCTCTGTGAAACATCTTAAGCTTGCAGGAATGATTTATATGGCATGAATGACCGATGTTTAAATGTATGTAAACAAATGGTGCTTCTCTCAGAAAATGGTAAATATACTAGATCTATTTTTGTCTTCCTGATTTATGTCCAGCTGCCTTTGAAGCATATGCAAAAATGTACTGAAAATGATAAGGTAATGAAAGGCTAACTGTTATGAAGATGGAACATGTTTTGAACAGAGTAGGGTCTTCTGCACATGTTCTGTTTTAGAACAATGCTGTGGAAATGCCATAAGCTATTTTTTTTAATCCCTTAAATAACTTTTTTTTTTGGAGGTGCGGGGTGCATGTGTCCGTTGAAAAGAGTACAAGATCTAGAAGGATACAGATAGTAACAGGAAATTTATTCATTTGAACATCTAAACCACAGAATATGTAAGGTTATTGAAGGTGAAACTCCTGTATCTTAGCTAGCAGTTAAGAGGGATCTGACTACGAAATTTTGAAAGTTGCATATTGGCCACACAGATTACACATTAACGATCAATGCAGGGTACTTCAGTATGGTTTTGTGGAACTGAAAAAGCTTGGTTTGTGTTAATGAGGGTTGAAAAGTTGTGTTCAACTTTGAAATTTTAGTGATAAAGTAGTGGGCAGTTTTCAAATGGAATGAAATTATAGTTATGAGGAAGAGGATTTGAAAACTCTACAAATCCACTTAATGCAAATTGACTTTTTTTCCCCCCTTTAAATATTCACAGTTTCTGCAGGAAAATGCTGTGAATATTGCCTTGGACCACTGAATGGGAAAGCTAGAGTATGATCCACATTCAGAGTGGAGTCATCACAACTGTAATAGAAAAGTGGGGAAGTTTGAGGGAGAGATACCAGTTATACAGTCTAATAGAGGCAAAGATTATTGCTCTGCTGCTGGTGATTAGTGGCATTAGTACAGAAATAATTGAACAGATTTTTTTATTAGCCTCTTGAGCTGTTGCATTTAACCAGCAATGTTAAAAACAAGGCACCTGCTCAGCAGTGGTGAGTGTGATCTGCCTTTGCCTTTCCACAGTGGCATTTATTCTAAAGCAAAACTGAAATCACCTGATGCTGCCTTGTGGCTGTGACCTTATTACAAGGCAGCATTATGGCTAAGTAGAGGCTGTGTTACAGTAACATCACCAATCTAAAACAATGCTTGTATTTAGTTCACACAACATAAATAAAAACTTAGGCTTAGAAAACAGAGTTAATTTTAGCTCAGAAATGGCAGAGGAGTCATGCTTTAGAGAAATCTGTGGATGGTAAATTTCTGGTTTTGCTTTTCCCCTCCCCACCACTTGTTGCACTAGGCATTTTAACTTGACTTCCTCTGCTTTGCAACAGAGCTGGTGGATAATGATATTAACAGCTAGCAATAGAAACTTGGAGTTGCACTTCTAGCAGGAAATGTGCAGCTGCTAAGGAGGGATTTTCCTTTATTTTTGTTGTTAAAAAAAAAATAAAAGCAGAGTCCTTCCCAATTTAAAAGGCTAACACAAGCTGGGTCAGCAGCAAGATTCCTATCAGAACAGGGCCAGCCAAGAGGAACTGCATTTTGGTGACTCACCCTGAAGTTAGCTCTGCATACCTTCCTCCTCTGCAGTGACTCGCAATAAGTTTCAGTAATCTTGATCTGTTCAAGCTATCATTTAATGACTAACATATGTTTTGAAGGGGAAAGTGCACTCTAGACGAAGGCAGGGCTTATATGATAACACTTTCAGTATGACAACCAGAGCATCACAGTTTAGGAGAGCGAGTGAAGAATGTAGCAACATGTTTTACAGGGATTACTCATGTGATTTGAATCAAGCACATTGTTAAGTGCTTTGCTGAAGTGGGGTATTAGTGCTAAACAAGGAGAGAGAGGATGTGAAATTCATAATGAGACAAATCCCATGAACAAGTAAAGTGAAACAGAAAGAAATTTAATTAATTTGCAGTAAGTGGAAGTTGGATAAGTTTAAAATTCTAATTCAGAATATTAGCCTGTTCTTTAAAAACAGTAATTCCTTACATTCTCATTTTTAATTTCTTTCTTTTTCATGGGTTTTTAATTTTCTAAGCATGTTTTTCTTTGAGATTATTTTCCTCATATTATTGAATTTTGATGTTTTGCTTTTATTTGTTTTTCTAGGGTTGAGCTCATAGATGTTTCGTGCATATAACTGATGTAGGGGACTATAGAATATGGTTTATATAAAGATCAGTTTGGAAATCCTTATGAAGATAAGTATAGAAAGTAACGTCTCAGAGGCACAGATATTTTTAGTAAAAAAGCAACTGGTTGACTTCAGAGAAAGAAATAGATAAATATTTCCAATATTGGTTAAAGTATTCTCAGGTTTAGTTAGAACAAGTCTAATCTGGTCAACTGGCAATTTTTTTTTTCTTGGCTTGCCATATCTGTATCTATATATCTATATTTATCCTAATTTAGTCATTTTATAGCCTGCTATTTATACATTTATATGTATGCTTAATGTGAATATTAAACTCCATATTGCTGAAAAATAGGCAAGAGCTGGAATGCTGTGCCAAATAATGTGGGGCTTTAACTAAGCCTGAGAACTTTGGTAGAAGGAAGATGTAATGCTTCCATCCTAGAATTAAACCACTCCTTTTATTTATATTATATATGGTGCACTGTAGGAAGAACTTACGGGGTTCTGCTGATGAAAGTATATTGACTAATCATGTAAGGATTTAGGGTGGAATTAATCCCTAGATGCACAGTTTATCATCTAGTGAAAAATGTTTAGTCACCAGCTTTTAGTCCGATGTAAGTCATTAACTTCATTATTTTGCATTTGTGCTAACCAAAGAGCTGTAAAATAAGTTAATCTTGTTTAGTATGCCTAAATCTCTTTGTTCAGTGTAGTGATGTAATAACTGGTGATATTACCAAAAATCTGGAGATTCTACTGTGAGCTACTTCAAGACTCCCACTCTGTATAAATAGGAGGAAGGGGAGAGGTGGTGTAAAGCATCAGAGTGCCTTTTCTCCATGCTTTGGAGAGATTGTTATGACATGCGTTATAAGTTGGTACAAAAAGCTTCTGTAAAATCTAACATTTTTTCAATGCCCCCATACACAGTGGACACTTTCTTTCATAGTCTCTCTGTGGCTATGAAGTAGAGAATGTGTGAACTGAATGCTCAAGGAGATTTCTAATTAATACAGTTACAAGGGAAAAAATATCCTGTGCCACTTAAGAAATGGATTGGTCAATGTTAGACTGTATGTGAATTATGCTGCTCTTTGGCAACAATTTTTACAATAGACTTTTTATTAGTCTAAAGATGCTTTAAATAATTTCAATAGCATTAATTGCAGAAGCACTGCTGTCTGTATTTTTCATTCCTTGTTTCTGTCTGCGGTGATAATTGATATCAAATACAGCTTGAATAGCCAGCAAAAGAATAAATTTGGAGAAAGCACCAGACACACCAGGGAATTTGGTTTTCCTGAGTGATGTTTGTAATTATTCAGCTACACTGATGAAATCTTACTGGTTCCCACTTGTTATTAGGGATGACAATTCTAACCTCAACAAGTTGTAGAATTTCAGATTTGGGAGAAAGTATGCTTTTTTCATGTTCCCCCCCCCCCCCCCCCCCCCCCCCGCCTAAAAAATAATTGGGTTTTAGTTTTGAATATGGCAGGCAAGTGATAATTCTTCTTTTACGAGTATTACTTGAAGTCCCTCAGAACTGGATCAATTTTTCTTTGTCAAGAAAGTCAGCCTTGCAATGTAATGCTGTTAATTATGAATTCCAACTAATTAAAAAGCTAGAACAGTATTGAATTTTTATTCTAATCTCTGATTTCTGTTTCACTTCCTATCTACTGGTTGTATTGTGTTTCATAGAAAAGTTTTCCCCTAGTTTTATGTCCGTGTTAAAGTCCTAATTTCCATTGATTTCAATACATGCAACTGTTGTGATGTTGTGATGATCTGTTTTCTAGTCCAATGGTCTTGTTTGTTCTTGCTCAAACTGGGGAGAAGACATGGTTATAGAAACTGTCTAAACATTTAGTGGGACCAGGTTCTCATATGGAGTCAATCAGTAGGAGTTCACAGAACTTAATAAAATGATGACAGTTTGTACCAACTGAGGGCATCTCCTCCAGGAAAGATGTTCTCAGGCTCAGCCAACACTGTCCACCAGAGCGTTATTGTACAGCCATCATACTTGCAAAAACTGCTAAAATTTGCAACAATGTCGCTACTGCAAACCTGTTGAACAGTACCAGTAAAAATGTGTTTCAGACTGGTAAGCTTTGAAACTTAAAACAAACTCTTAAACTGAACTTGGTTGATGAATGGCAGAAGCACACTTAGAGAGGAGGTCAAAATGTTCCCTTTCTTGGTCCTGTGAATGCAGGTTGAGTCCTCCTAAACTGTCACCAAGGAGCTGTGACAGCTTCACGCGTTTCTCCTTTGCAAAGTAGTTGGGCTTTATGTAAATTCCTTCAGGGAGCAGAAATATTTACACTGAAAATCTGCCAAGTTAGACAAAGCGTTAGTGGGGGTAAAAGAGGTGTGGGCGAAGGAAGAAAATCTTCAAGGGAATAATTTAATATAGCAGAAGAAAATATAGCACAAACACCATTTCTGTTTCAGAGAAGCATTACTTTGCTCTTGGGAACAGTTGCCAGTGTGAGACAAATAGGCATAAATTCAGCATCCTCTGCGGGACTGAGCTCTCTTGCAAAATGGCCAAGTGCTGTCAGCTCACTCACTTCAGAGCTTGGCATGTGATAAGGTTAGGTTAACTTTTAGTCTTTTGGGTCAAAGCTTTTACTAAGTGAGGTTCAGTTAGATACTCGGAGCCCATTTATGACTGCATTCATAGCCAAACTGGCAGGAGCCAGGAAGGTGCATACCCATGCGGGCTGCATTCATACCCAGCTGTGAGAGGATGCTTCTCAGTGCAGCCATCCGCTTGGCATGTTCCTGCTTGGAGTCGTCAGAACAAGCATGCACAGCTGCAGCACCAGGCACAGGTCTGTGTGACCATGAAATTCCTGCCCTTAAATCCTAACTAGAGGTATGTAATTTGTCTAACGGGGAATTTTCTGCCTTATTTTCTTTTGTAGACTTGTCGTTAGCGTTAAAATGTACAGGAATGAAAAAGCAGCATGGGGATGACCAGTTGGGAGGCTGAAATGGGATGCTGTGTGCAAATCATTCCGTGTAAAAGTCCTGCACAATCCCTTGAAGGCAGCATGGAGGGAAGAAGCTCCTTATAAATGTGTCATTAAGCCTGATTATTTATTTTAAGAAACGTGTAACCTCACAGTTATCTAACCACCTTGGAGTATGTGATGTCACTTTAAATCATGTATTTCTTAGCTAGCCACATAAACATCAAACCCAGGAATATCCTGTGAACATCAAACCTGATGGAACGATAGAAATATTTCCAGTAAAATTTATAAAAAGAATTCCAGAGACTTAGTGCTTTATTGTGGTAAAGTCTGTACCCAAGGGAACAAAAGCACAACGTCAGTATATAGTATATTTCTTTATTGTATATTTCCATTCTTCTGGCGTAGTCTGCAGACTGTTGATTAGCTTTTTACTTCCCTCAACTTGAATATTTTGTGTTCCAGAACTAGATTTACATATTTTAACTCATTCTTTGGCTTTCTCTTGAGGAAAGTTAGAGCTCAGTAAATATTATTAAAAAAAAGCCATAAATATTCTTCCACTTAGGAAAAAAAAATAATTTAAAGTTTGCTTCCTGCAACCATCAACTAGCCAGCAGAAAATAAATGTACTGGCAAGAATATTTAGCAGCGCAGCAAATTTTAAGTGGTTACTGAAGTCTGTTCCTGGAAGGCAGACTCCAAAAAGCCGGATTTTTAACTATAGCTCTTGACTTAAAATTGTGCTGCTTCAAGTGAAGAAAGAATAATCTATGACTTTGGGGATTGTCAAAGGTACTGCTGTCTTGAATTTTACATGTTGTTGAAAACCCATACAGTAAAAAACCCCAGAAAACTCAGCCAAATCCTGACTATAAAAAGAAAGAGTTACTGGGTAACTTGCTTATTGCTTCTTTGAAAGCCTATGAAACATCCCAAACTGGTTCTCCTATTATGCCTTAAGATCAAAAGTGGTTGCTGACCAAGCCACAATTCTCTTATGCTGTTTGGACCTTACACTGCCAGCCTGAAATGTCCCATCTTAGAAAATAGCCCATGGAGACTCCTTATCCTGTCTGAGAAGACCTAACAAGGTTTTCTCCTTTGGTGTTAGATCATTTATATAATAATGATCTTAACCGATGCATGACTATTTTTTTAAAGCAGAGGTACAAGATATTACAGAAAGGCAACTTTTCTCATAGACACATTTATCTAAACTAGATGTAGTATCTTCAAGTTACAGAGTAAGCAGAAATGCTGAATTTTGCATTTCTTCCAAACTGTGGCATTTTTTCCTAGGTATCTACTATATTCTCTATCTTCACTAATGACATGTCAAAACTTCCAGAGACTTACTGGATTAAATATAGTGATCGGTTGTATAAAGGCAATTAATCAATAAAATAACTCTGTACCAGTGCTACTTCTAAAAGATCTGCTTTTCACTTACACTTTCTTGCTGCACACATTTCATCCCTATCTTTGCTGGTGTGCAAGCCTGGTAGAACATAATTTTTTTTACTTGATATCTAAGGTTCGAGGTCTCATCATATTTTCTTTCAGATCATCAGGGAATTTTACTTTCATGCCACAGCTTTTTGCGTTGACTTTTATAGCACGCATCTTAGTGTTAGCAAAGAGTTAGTTAGCTTCTGAATTGTAGAATATTAAGCCAAAACGTTAGAGGTGTATTTGTTGCCATTCACACAAAATAATGAGCAGACAAAACTCACTCTTCCAAGGGACAAGAGATAGGAAGACCAGTCCAATGATTGGGATATGGAGTTTCACTGACTGCTATTTCAGTCCCTATAGCAATTCAGAAAACGTGTAAGAGCCAGATCTGTAAAAGTGTTTGGATATCCACTTACTCTTTATTTGAATGAAGCTTGCACCCAGTTTGCATTTGAAGACCTGTTTACATTTGAGTCAGGGTGTGTTTGAGTAACACTTTTGTATTTTAACATCTTATACAACTGACATCTCCATGTTTGCTCAACAGCCCAGACTATCTGTTCAGTCAAGAAGAGATGTTAGTTCTTCCAGGATACTATTCGTCTCATGCCAAAGTATTTGTTTAAAATGTATTGGCTGAATTACACCGATTTGTCTCCACTGATATGAAGGCAACCTGGAGCGATAACCACCTAGATTTGCTCAGCTAAAACCCGCCCTATGTGTCTTACTTCACTGCAGATTTATGCAGATCAGCACTCACAGGGAAGTTCCCTGCTGTGGACAATATGGTGTGGGGAGCAGTAGAGATACATTAAGGAATTAGAGGTACTATTTTGCTCAGTGTAAAGACTGTACAGATAAGATATGGAGATTTATAATTGTAATGATTGAAGTTTGGATTATTTGCTGAGGAAAACTTGCCCCATTTTGGATTTTCTGTAGTGTGCAATATTTAAGTCTAATGAATACATTTGGAAAGATAGAGGAAAAAAAAATTAAAAGGAATAGGTACTGAGACTATGAAAGTCCTTTATTTTTCCTCATATTTTTTCTTGCATGACTGAACCAGATTTTATATGTTTTGATGACACCACAAATGCGACATTTCAGCCTAGAGCTATAGAGCCCTGAAAATAAAATTGTGTCTTGGAACCACTGATAGATCGCTGACAAGGCTGGAGCTTCCAAACTAATGGGAAATGATGACAGCTGTTGCATACAGATTAATTGTTTCAGTCTGAGCTGCAGTTCCTCTCATTTGTCTGACAGTATTCTTTATATGACATTGCCTCATAGCACTGGGTTTCTGAACAGGAGATAAAGATGTATCATCTAGCTGTAGTTTGTGCTAAGTTGCAGGATCCAAAATTCAGTATTACCTCAGTTACCTAACTCCTGATGAATGGATCAGGGCTTGGATGCTGCTTTTTTCCACAAAGTAAAGGACCAAAACTGAGTCTGTGCTCTCAGCTGGATTGCCCTTTTGTGCTGGGCAAGCCTGGGTTGGCACAGATTGCCTTTGTGTTAGCTTCACTGTGCACGGTACGTGCCTGCCCTCTGCAGAGGGGGAGGAAACTGCCCCGTGCGAGGTGCCACTTCCCCGCGCTGCTACTGCTGGTATGTAACAGCTTGCTTGGGAGATGACTCAAGCACGCTCGGTTTAGGAATATGAGGGACAGTATAGGTATCAATATTTTGCATTTTGTACTCAATATCTCCTGTCACAGAACGTCTGGCAACTTCAAGAAAACATAGGCTAAAAATAAAGGTAAATTTCATAGCGCTTGGCAAAAAAATAATTGTGCAGCTGAAACATACGGCCTGAAGAGAATCTAAGTATCTTGTATTTTAAGAACTAAGTATACTTAAGTATGTCCAAGTATACTTAATTTACTCCAAGCTTGAGGATATGGCAAAACTAACTGCAGCTTTGGTATCTATTGATGAAAGATGGTGTTATTCTTATTGGCAGCAAGACAACAGCAGTTGTATTACTATCATATGTGATGCAAGAACTTTCTTCTCTGCCCCTCTCTGCCTTCTGCTTAGGATCCATCCCTCCTGAGAAGGAATACACTGGGTGACACTAAGGATGAAGGCTGCAAAGGGAGGCAGTTGCCCATGCAGCTCTTTCAGAGTAGAGCAATGGTTCTGGCTGTCATCCTAGCTGGCCCATAGCTGACATGCAGATCAGTAATTTATACCACAGTGATAATATGTTGTAGTGCCAGTAACTTTTTATAACACTCATAAAATTTCTTATTCCTGTGGGGAAGCATTCCTCCAGTGTGGGCAGTAAAATGATCACTTTCAGATGTCAATGTGGACTTTTACATTGGTATGTTGCCAACTATATATTAAGGTGACCAGATTTTCTAGGCACCAAGTCAAGGAGAAGTAGTTTGGAGAGATGGAAGGAGGAGGAATGTAGACCCCACCTGGGATATCATACAGGCCCTCAGGCAAGCCAGGAGTCCCCTCCTCTTTCTCACATCTACTACCTACTCCTCTGTCATATCTTGAAAGTCATATACTAAATGACCATATCAAATGGCCATCACAACCTGCTGTGTTATTTCATTTAAACTCACTTTGGTTTATAATTTAATCCTTGCCCTACATTCCTTTGGTATAATCTGTGTAAGTATTTTCCAGGGTTCATTCTGTCCTGCTCATGCCAGCTACAAAAACTCCAGACTTTAAGAAAACGTTAGCAATGAGGCAGTGCCTTCCAATACGGCTGTGCCTGGTGGTGCCAGGCCAGGCTGGGGAAGGAATGCACTTGATGGAGAGCACCAGGCAGTGGAGATGATTTTTCTCCTGAAAATGTTATCACTGGAGCTGTGTGTCGATTAAACGAAACACAGCTCAAATATCACATCTGCTTAACTGTTCCAGTTCTGGGTGGATCAACTAGTAATAATCGCCTTCAGTAAAAGATCCTGGCACAGCTAACTCTTTAGTACCCTGTTTGTTTCTTGTTTTCTTTATGGACAGAAAGTCTCTTTTGAAATCCTGTTTGTTTCCTAGTGTAACAGAGTAGAAGCTGTTAGTGAAAACGGTAGGTTTCTTGCAGGGAGGTTATAGAAGCACAGGAGTCTCTGTCCGCTCTGAAGAGTCCATGGTCAATCACTCCTTTGAAATTTGCTCTTATGCTTTCATTTTTATGATATTTCCAAGGTGTTTGTAAGCTTTTTTCTAACATTCTGCTAAGCGATTTCCTGTCTTTTCCGCCAGAAAAAAGAACAATTACACTATTACTGCAATAACAGATGTGCTTATTCCTACAATTAAAAATTGCAAAATAAGAAGCAATTTTAGACTGAAAGCCTACAACTACCTGTATTTAATTTCTTCTATATAACTAGTACTTTGAAGAGTTATAGTCTTGATTCTATGATCCTAACAATAACTTCGTTCCTTCTACTGGGTTTGATCAAAGATGGTGGGCGGGATGTGATTGACTTCAGAGGATTTGATTTAAGCAGTTACGGACACACCGTTTTTGAAACTAATGGAAATAAGATCCATGAATGAGAATTGCCATCTATATATAAAATATATTAAAGATTAGGGAATTAAGAAAGGGCTTTTGCAGTGTCACTTGAGTAGACCAATACTCAAACAAAGCAGCTAGTGTTCCTCTTCTGTTACTATACTTATCAATTTCTCACAGTTAATGTAATTACAGTTCAAACAAATCTCCTTAGTAGTACAATGGCTCCTTTCTCTGTTAATGGCATTTGAAACAGCAGAGTGTCCTTGTGAAAAATCTCATAATATATTGTGCTTTTGTTTTAATTAAACTTTGAGCAACCTTTATCTTCTAAAAATCATGAATAAGATATTCATTATGTTTAATTTGAAATAGAAATAGCATTATTTTAGCATCAACTTTTTAAAGATACACGTAAATAATTTAGGGGGACAAGATCTAAGTTGGTAGCTTGTTGGATTTTTTTCAGACAAAATATCTACATAACATAACTAGTATCAGACACCAGTTAACATACTTACCTAACTCAAGTTAAGGGCAGAAATAGATTGAGTACAGCTCTGGACTGGCTTTATTTTCATTAATAGATCTAATATTTCTAGCAAGCCATTATGTCAGCATCTCTAAGCAATGAAAAACTTGACAAAGCAGGCAAAAACTTGATTTATTAATAAGTCTTCATATTCCAGTATTACTGTCATTAAATTTCTTTTAGACAACAAAAGCAAATTAAAAAAATTAATGTATTTTTCTACAGATGCTATACAATGGAACTAATCTCAGGAAACAGCACATCATAAGGCTGTTAAGTTTATTGAACATGTTCGTCATGAATGGCCATTGTGCAGTGGCAGTCACTCAAATGTAAATTAAAACCAGGTCTTGTGAAATAAGTGCCTTGCCTAAAATAGAGCGTGCACAGAAACAAGATGCTTTTTTAAAAGCAATGAATATCCCCAAAGGAACAACATAGGACTATACTTAAACATGGCAAAAATTTCCTGAAGTTGGAAGTACTGTATTTAATGTTTGTGGATAAAAAATACAGCAGAGGTGGAAATTGGGCTGAAAATTTGAATGAGGGTATTTTCAGCCCAACTTTAGATCAGCCATAATAGAGACCATTTCACTGTGAACATGTTCCATGTTAACGGTAGAACTGCATAAGAGACCCAATGGATCTTAATCCTATAAATTCTTGTGTAAGGTAGAGGAACTCTTTCTCTGGTTGGATGTGGCCAGAATGTTGGCCTGCAGCCTTTGTTCTGTAGCCATATTCTGTAAAATGCAGAGCCTCTTCTCATCAAACCTGACAGCTGTTGCTTGTGAAGAAACAAGAGCCTTATAAAGTCTGTCTTAGAAAAAAAAATTGAAATGCAGATGCTAAAACAGAAAAATGCCTTTAAAGCTATATCAGTTGCGAAAGAAAGAGAGGAACTCCCTTCCAGGAATGTTCTGTCTTTGTGGCGGGTGGTAGCATACACTGCATGCTGTCAAAATACGTTCTTGGAGCAGAAGGTGTAAACATGGACTGGTGAGTCAGCCCTGAATCTGATGGTCTGAATCTGTGCTCCCTCCAGCTAGAGGTGGAGGCTGGCAGTCTTGCTCTGGTGCAACTTAGGCAATACCTCAGCTATTGTTTGGCATTTGTCACTTTTACTACAATATACTAGGAGACTGAGGTCAGCTCCAACTCCTTTCTTCTTTTAGCTGCTCTAAAAATGGGAGTATTTACCTAGTTTAGAGAAAAGATCAGTTCAGACATTGTTTTCTGAAGGGATACCCATTAATGCTTGTGCCTCACCTTACACGGACATATTACAATTCTAATGTGAATATGTATTTCCCCAAATTTATTGTGACCTAAAGCAGGTTGGTGAAAACTTTTCTTTTTTTGTCTCCTCTTGACATGACCTGATATGCGCTTTGGCAGCGGAGGGGTTGGATGAGAATTAGGTCTTTACAATTAGTTCTGTGAAGAGATCTAGGTTGCTTGGGATGAGTCTATAAAACAAAGCACTTTTCACTGTGATATAATCCTGCCTTTTTACAGGTTTCCTGGACCACCCACTGTGACTGGAGAGTTAGATTCTTAGATGGTGTATTGGAACTGCAGTCAGACTGGGCTAAAACATCTGGAAAAAAAAGGCCCCTGGATAATTATTGAATTTTAAATAATTACCCATTCCACATTGTTCTTTGTTTTTCCACCCTTTTGAACTGTAATGAGAGATCATCTCAAAGGTACAAAGGATTTTAAGATTTCTAGTGATTCAGACATTGCAGGATGTTTCCAGGATGCTCAGTCTCAGGAGGCTCTTGGTTGAATGTGGGGTGGCAACAAAAATGGTAAGGGTTTTTTTTTTTTTAATTGGTTTAAGAAGGACAGGGGAGGCAAACACTTAAAAACAAAGCTGGGAAAATAAGAGGGATCATGCAGCCTGGATTATGGCATGGAAGCATTAGTCATAAGTACTGCAGTTCTTATTTAGTCTCTTAGGGTATAGGAGTCTCTTGACTTTCCAAATGGGCACGAAAACATCTGTTGCTTCTTTGTTTATCATCTGTATTGTTCATTCTTCAGGTTGGAAAGAAAAACAACGGGGGCAACTTTTCTCTGCCTGTTTTCAGTCTGGCCAAGTTCTGCATTTTCCAGCCCTTGCAATGAGAGAGACTTCTCAACTTTCCTTGAGAAGGAAACCCTAAGAAGTATGACTCTAGGATGTCACACAAAGGCACCCTGAGTGGCAGTAATTTTAATGTCTAACACTCAGGCATGCACTTCACCTTTCTGTAAAATCGTCACTGGTCCTGCTCCAAGCTCTTCTTTTATTGCTTGGGTTTTTTAACCCAGGTGCCAAAGAACTGGCAATTTTGTGTAACAGATAGATATATCCACGGCATTCTGGTTCACCTGAAGATAGGAGGACATCCATCATCTTTCCTCTTACTTCAGGACAAAGCCCTTAAACATGACTAGCTGTGACAGAAGTTCACAAAATACCAGTCCCTGTTTCCACTTAGGTAAGAAGAGGCATTTAGACTGGGAGGGTCTGTCTGCATCTCCTCAAATTTGTCCTCATGGAGGCTGTAGGACCAAGCTCCAGGAGCTGGAGAAACCAGTTTTGTGATGAAGGTGTTAGGGGCCCAGTGCAAGGAAAGGATTGGAAATACTTGCAAATAAAGATGTCAGTTGTTCTCTCAGTCATCTATTTGCTTGTGGCAGAACAGAATGCAATCTGTTTCGTACATTAAAGTGCCTGTTCCCAAGGCACCTCACTCATTTGTTTATAAGACAGAGCACATCTGCGGAGCTATACTGGCCCCCGGAAAGCATGATTTCATCAGGAGTGGTGGAGGAAGGCCAACTGGGCGCTCTTGTTTTGCAGTCACCCTGCAACTTTCCTCTTGCAGATCAGTGAATCCAGCTCTCCCAAGTAGGATACAGGTTAGCTCTTTAAGGTTTCTCATTAAATCTTTCTCATTTGACACAATCAGCCACTTTCAATTACATCTGCACCTGCTGTTTAGAGCAGAACAGCAAATACACTTCAAACAGAAAGACAAGAAATTACTCAGAGAAGCAATAGCATGTCATGTACAAAGTATATTTGCTTCTTTACTTATCTCCATGCAGTGAAACATTTTTGGGGGGATGGTTACTGTCATTACAAACTTTAAATAATTTCAGGGTATTTCTTAGGAACACTTCTATAGACAAATGGGTTGTTTGCTCATGCTAAAGTAATTTGCTATGTCCGGAATACATATATGCTGTTGAGAGTAAGTGTTTCCATAAAAACCTTTGCATCGCAATTTTGAGGGAGATTGATGACATATTTTGTCTTTCATGAGTTTTACCTCAGTGTACTAACAACTTAGCTGTTTGTTACTTCTATTTTCCATGTTGTCATGTGTGGACATAGTGATAAAAAAGGACAAAAATAATCCAAAGTACCCAATTCACTACTGCCTGCAGAAGTAGTCTACATTTGTGAGGAAGGGATGTAAAACATAGTACCCTGATTTGTGCAAGAGCTCCATCTGTTTTTTACAAGAGTAAACAATGACACGTAGAGTATGATTTTCAGAAATGTTCTATATTGGTCTGACTCTTTTCAGTATTTGGCCTGTGCTGACAAATATAGAAAATCTCTCTTTTTGGTGCAAGGTAGAGAATTCAGACCATGTCTCTGCCCCAGACAATGTGAGGTTTCTTCTTCCATTCCTTCCTTTGAAAAAAAGCAAGCTGGAGAAATATCTGCAAGTGGTGACTGGGGAATTGGGCACTGGGTATGGTTCAGGTAACCAGTTCTGTCTGTGTGCCTCCTTACCCTCAGGAAAGTTAGTGCAGAGTTAACATGCAGGATTATTATAGGGGAGGGAGATGTATTCCCTTTATGCTTGCTTGTCTCTGAGTCCACAATTTATAGTACAAACTGTGTAGCAAGTCAGCAAAATGAATGTGTGGCATTAATTCAGATGGACTGATTATTTTCTAAGAAATTGGATTGCGCTTCAATGCTTCCTTAACAATTATCCAAAAATGTTAGTGATGCTGGTCAAAGTCCAGCTCTGACTAAAGTGTGAAATTAGCTGAATCACTGACCATTTCCAATAAATTCTAGAGCACAGGAGATGTACTTGTTTCTGAGAAATGTTTGGGCCAGCACCACACTATTTTGCTCTTTACCCCAAACAATAACATTTGTGCAGGCAAGCCTGCCTGTGTCAGTGCAAAAACAGTCTATGTCATTCAGGGACCTGGGTTTGCTTGACTGACAAACATTTTTTGCTGGTATAAGTGACATGCCTATCTACTTGAAAGTTCTTCTGGTGTCAGTGTGTTGGCAAAACCTTTTCAGTGTGATCAAAGTTGTAATCCCAAAATTTGTGTTTACTGCACTGCTCTCTATGTCCTGAAGCTCGGGGGCTGAAGTACTTCACAAAACAATTTAAGAAATCTACCAGAATAATGTTTCTGTTGAGGCTGAATTTACATTCCTTACCTTAGGTTGCTCAGCTTAAAAGAAAGATTATGCTGAAAAAGAACTTCCTTTTTTTTTCTTTTTTCTTTTTTTTTTTTTTTTTTTCTACTTTTGAAAAGGGGAGTAGTGGGCTTGCAGCTGCGATGTTTTAATGGGCTCCACAGATCTTTGTTACTGTACCCTCCCTAATAACACTAATGGTATTCATGAGGTGAGAGGGTGAGTTTTGGAGCCAGATGGTGCTGCCCTGTCCTGCGCTACCTTGGGTGGGAGAGGAGGGGAGTGTGCTCTGCCTGAGACAGAGCGGCAGGACTGGGGTCGGCAAAGCAGCACCAGGCTCACTGGGGTGAGTGTGCTTAGGCCAAAATGCCCAGGGCTCCTGAGACAGTCAGAGGGTGATGCAGAATTAACTGTGCTGTATGCCGAGGAAATGTGTTCCTTACCTACTCTTTTATTCACTAAAGCTTGTAACTTCAGATGGGCTGAATTAGGTGTCATTTGTGCTAGAAGTATTGAACAGCTCTGGCTAAGTATTTATAAACCTGTGTACTATTTTTTAAATTGAAACATTTCATTTCAGTATTTAAACATGGAATATTTATATTTGTTTTAACATGACATATTGAATCTGAATGTTTTCAGAGTGGTTTCTGTTTCAAAAATGAAACAAGATTCAATGTTTTGTTACATGCATTTAGGGTTCATTGTATCGAAGAAGAAAATGGATTTTTTTTACAACCTAGAATATCTCACTACAATTTCCCGCTCTGTTTGCTACTTTGGTCACTATAACCAAAGTCCTCAGGTCCTCGCTAGGCTCTGGTCATTGCCTGAGCTACTTCAACTGGTCTTCAGGCGTTTCTGCTACTTTTCCATTTCTTGTTCCATGAGCACCAACCAGATAGTGTTTGCTGCCTTTAGAAACCAAATGCAGACAAATCTCCCCAAAGGGCAAAGTTTTCAGAGTTTGTTTTGTATTGTGATACCTGACTTTATAAAGATGAGATTTAGCAGGCATCTTTTTAGATTACCTTTGAGTATTCTTGACATTTTGGATCTGTATTTTCTTCCATTTTCTGGGAATTACGATGGATTTAACTGAAAGCTATACTGATACAAACAATTCAGTAAAGTGTTTCCATAGCAGTTCTATTCAACTCCAACTCTTCTTGTCAACCCTGAGACAGCATGGAGTTTGGTATATATGGTTGAAAAGACAAAATTAGACTATTTGTATTCCTTTTCTTGCTGCTCTATATATAAAATCAGTGATTTCTGATTTTCTTAATAGTCTCTGAAAATCGAACTTCAGTGTCTGTACTGCATGCCAAGATCTAGTCTGTATCAACAATGGCAAATGTACAACATAACTTGATTTTTGAATTAGAAGGCAGAACATAGAAACAGTATCTATATAGGTAAATAGTGGAAAGGTAAATACTAGAAGTCTGTTTGTAACTCTGTGTAGGATATACACCAAATTTACAGTTTTTGTTTATCTTCCTAGAATGGTTGCTCAGAACAATGCTAACCATCTTTTGTCTGACATGTACATTTGACACCTGGTTTCATACTAACAAGAAGATATTCCACACTTGGAATGCAAACTAAATGAACTTAGCAGTTATAGTCTTACAGTCCTCATTGGACATAGCAGACCGTTACACAGTCAGAGGGATAAAAGGGCAATTCCATTGTAGGAGAATTCTTCAAGAATATTTAAGTAAGCAAGGTAATTCAGGAGAAACGGTGGGTATTGTAATCAATCCCTGCTGTCAAGAAAGGACTAGGTTGATTAACTATGAGATGGATCAAACTATTCAACACCATCTGTATAAAATTACAAGATGGATAGGACTGAAGGAATAATAGAATGGAAAATAAAACCCAGTAAGGTGGAGCAACTGTACAAGGCCAAAACTCTGTGAAAAGATACATAATAAAGAGAAATGTATGTGGAGGCCAGCAGTTGAATATATTTCCACTGATCAGTGCTCATATTTCCATCTGGAGTTTGCAGGTGTCAGCAGCTTCAAATGTAGTCACCTTTCTGTACCCTCTTAAACAGGCTGAAACCTGTATGTATGCCTTCCTTCAGAGGCAAATAGGATATTTAATATGTCATCCCAGAACCAACAAGCAGGTCTAAGGTGTTTCAACGAAACCAAAATTGAATGGCACCAAAGTGAAAACTTAAAAATTTGCTGTTTAGCAAATGCATAAAGAAAGGGGTGAAGATTAAGTGGTGACTTGAGAAGTAAAATAACTTAGGATTTTATAAAAAGAACTGGCTGTCAGAGCTGGCATATGGGATAAACCAGGCAGGTTGAAAGCTGGGAAGAAACTATATAAGGTATACAGAACACCAGGCTATTGTAGAAGGTGACCCACTAGATCAGGTAAAGGTGTGTGGAACATGCCCTTAGAAGGCTATTTTAGAAATGAAGCGCTGGTGAGAAATCTCATGTAAAAGATATAGTGGGCTTGTTTCTTCCTAGGGATAAATCCAGTTTCTTTTAAAGTATTATCCTGAGGTTGGTTTTGTCTGATCCTCTGTAGCTTATTGGAGATGGATTCATAAACTGCTTTGAAACGTGATTTAAAAGAAGAACAAGAATAGTTACTGAGAACATTCTGGGGCCCATCAACCTTTTCCTATTCTGTCTGCATCATCTATCCCTGAAGTGCCCTGCTATTCCTCCAGCAGAATTGCTTTGCATCTCCTTTTATGAATACTTCAATTAATAGCCAGCTTTGCTTCAGTAACATAGCACAGTATTAAACAGCATTTCCTTATTGTCATCAATGCTTGTTTCATCAGAAATTAGTCATGCCAACTGTTATTTTGCAGGTGATCATCAAGAGTTTTTAAATTTGATTCAGTTTGCTCTTTGAGACATCGTATCTAGGAGGAGTGTCTGACCTGGGGGTGGCTAACAGAGCACCAGCTATCCCCTAACAATTTTTGTTGTTAATAATTGTTCATTTAATTAAGGTGGTGTTCTCTCTGTCTGGATGGTCGTCAGCCTTATTTATCCACATAAAGGAGATAACCGAACTAACCTTTTTAATTATCATCCTCTTTCACTCCTTTCCACTTTGTCCAAGATTAGCACAAACTGTGCATGGGCAGTTGTATAATTATAATGTTCCCGTGGTTGTCAAGCAGGTTTTCTGCCTTTCTGCTTTATAACTCCTGCATTTCCCAAGGATCATCAAAAATCTTTGTGAGCCCCATCTCCTAAAATCCCAAACATCTGGTCTATTGGTGAACAGTTTTCAGACCTAAACACAGCAAAAGCATTTAACCTATGCTTACAATATTGAGGTTTTGAGGGCCTTTTTCAGTTTGTTGTTAGGCTGGAGATTTCTTAGAGGAAAGTGTTGCATACCCTGCAAGAGATTCTTGGATCTGTACTTTACTGCAAGAGAACTGAGCGTTGTGCATTGCTGTTATGCTGAGGCATAGTTTGATGAGAAGGAGGCAGCGATCCTTGTTAGGGTGTTTTGAAAACCCTACACAATGTGATTCTGAAATGTTCTGACCTCAAAAAGAACCCAAACAGTGCTCCAAGAATCAGTGAAGAGCCTTGGGAATCAAGAATAAAAGGCTTTTCTGCTCTCATCGTTTCAGATTAGGCAAGTCTTTCTTTTCTCTCCATCTCAAGTATACATGCTTTAAGTGTGCCTTCATTTCTGGTGCAGTGGCTCGCTCCTTGGAGACAGTATTTTCCCTGATGCAAGAACTTAATTGGACATCAGTGAGTTTTGCATAAAACCTTATGTAGGACAAATCTTCTGGGCTTCAGTCAGGCAAAACTATGCAATTTATTAATATGAGGAAGTAGTGCAGGAATTAACTGTAACAGCATAAAGATTTTTGTATCACCTTGTTCTCTTCTTATTATATTAATAATACCTTATGATGTAGACTGGATTTGGCTTCAGAGGTGTTTGGACTGCAGCAGAGACAGATGAATCTTGATTCCAAAGAAGAAATGGAGTGGATTATACTCAGGTAGGGGGATCCTGATTAGTGTACAGCCTCTCAGTACCTGGGCTTTGGAGGGCAGATGCAGTATCCATCTCTATAGCCGCCTTCTTCCCATGGCCTCTATGGGGCAGCTCGTGCCTGCAGAGGACCATCAGGAAGGGGAGGGAATTCTGCTGTCTAGACATGTGGCAGCTATTTCCGACATCAGCAGTATCAGAGGAGAATAACTTTTCCTGAATTGTGGTATTTTGTGATTTAAATCTGCTTGAGTGCATAATTTATCATGTATTGTTACTCTGGTTTTTCTTTAAGACCTTCCAAGATCCTCTGAGCCTGAGCTTGCCCAGTTGTTCTGCTGTTGCTGATTATTTTAAGAACATGTATGACCCATCCTAAGACTGCATTTGGGAGATTGAACTTCAGTCCCTTGCACAACCATCTCATCTCAGGCACAGCTGCTAATTTTGTTTTAGTCTTCCTGCTTCAGCTCCTCATCCCTAGCATGAGTATAACTAGATGAGATCTCTGGTTTATGTTACAGGGATTAAATGAAATAGTAGTTCTGAAATGAAGAGGAGCTAGGTAAGGTCTTTCCTTGGCAGAGTGGCATAATAGATGGCATAATTCAATAGCAACTAGAATGCTGAATTCACATTGCACAATATTAGAAAATAAAGATCATGAAGTAGAATAAATCCCCCCACCCTGGTCTTAATTTATTTTAAACAGCAAAACAAATGAAACCCAATTAAGCTCATAAGTCATAGTGTGAACGGAGTCCAGAAAAATGTCAGTTCCAATGAATATGAGAAATAAAAGTATTGGCATTGGAACCACAATAAGGCCTTCTTTAGTTGATCTTGAGACATGACTTAAAATGTGAAGAATGAGAAGATAAATACAAATAAAGGGATTTTTTTTTCCCCCTAAATGCTGAAAGGGTTATTTTTAACACAGTAAACATTTTCGTTGTGAGTTAATGTTAGCCAGTGCAATTGGAAGAACTTCTCAGTGGGTTAGCACAACCAGCTGAAGTATTCAAGATAATCTGCACTGAACTGTCATGGAGAGGGATAAAATAGATTATTATACTAATCAGATTATAATAACCCAGAGCCTGGTTCACAGTCTTCATAATCAGCTCTTGGTAATAAATTCTGCATTACTGTTCCTTAGATACAACATTTCTGGAGAGACAATTTATTGTTCAGAATATAAACTATACACTCGTATTTTTTTTTATTGCAATCTAGGCTATAATAAGGGAGTGATTGATGCGCCAAGCAGTGGGGGCCAACTCAGAAAGTTTGTGACCAAGTCTTTTCTGAGAGCCATTTGGTATGAGCGAAATACAACCCACGCAGATGAGTGCATTGAGCTCTACAAGTATGAGTGGATACTTGTGCTCTAATGAATTGCTTCAACCTGCAGACCCTGTGGTTGATCTTTCCAAAGGATATCACCTTCTGTGTGGCTGTGGGCTTGCTGTTACAAGCTCCTGCACTGTCATCCAGATATCAGTGAAAGCAAATCATCCATGGGCTTGGCTCTGTGCTTTTTTCTCTTGTGTGTAGCTCCATGGGCATCTGCAGAACTATTTTTGAGCCCTGGGATTCAGACCTCAAAGGCTGAAAGACCCATTCCAGAAAAGTACAACAGCATATGTGTAGAACAGTCAATTCAATGAGTTTTTGACCTGAAGTACCTTAGATATTTTTCATCCTGTAATTAAATAACATTAGTGTTCAAATAACAAATACTGCCTGTGAAAGACTACATTTATAGTCATTCAAGTGATACCCGCCAGAATAATTGCCCTACAATCAAGCTGTAATTTGTCCTTTCAAGTAGATTGAATGATCTGGATTGATTTAAGAAATGGTACTCCTTTTAGTTTAGAAAATAATAGATGTTCATTTCACATTCCACATTTTAAAAAATAATTAATCACTAAATGTCATTCAGCTAATCTGAAATAGCTTCTGACAAAAATAAAAGGATTTGGCACATGGATTTAAGCTTATACTAGTGAGTGTTAGAAGTGCATATGTGAAAATTAATCATAATCTCTGTGGCCTTATTTACAATGAGATTTGTCTTGTCTTTGAATATTTCAAACTATATTGAATTATTGTATCCAGAAACCTAGCCACAAGGTGAATTGCTCGAAGTGTCCACATCGGACTGCCTTCTTCATTTTCTGGTAGCGATAAATTCCCTTATCCAAATCCACTTATTCATCCTCTGATGACTCGTAATTGATAGAAGCATCGGGAGAAAATCCCCAAGCAAGAAGGGTCTGCACTATTTCACAAGATGAATTGCCCTGGGGGTCAAGGTTCTCAGTGAGTGTAAACTGCTGAATTCAGAACTTGGCTTTCTTACACTGAGTTGAGAACATGGACCTTATTTTCCATTGTGTAGCTATGTACTGTGGACACTGATGCAATTCTATTCCTGTTCAGTCGCATTTGAGGCTGGCCTTGCATATATAAAAATGACTAGACAAGGCTCTGGGTACTTGTGCCTTTGCAAGATTTGGTTCATTCTTAGTCCTGTAAATATCCTAATTTTCTTTTAATCTGCCTTTTAAATTTCTGTTTAGTCCTGATTTTTATTAAATCTTAATGCTATACAATATCTCTCTTTGATAGATATCTGTTCAAATCAAAGTATTTAATTTGAGAAAATCATCATATTGTAGTGATCCAGAGCATTGAGAGCAGGAAAAAAGCTGACATGCAAATGGCTGTCTTATAAAAAGCTAGGAAAGGTTCCAAAAAAGATATGTAGAGAAAAACCTAAAGCAAACAAAAGATTTGGCCAGCAAGTTAAATTATAAGGGTAAAGTTTAAACCCAGCTGTTCTAGAAAACCTTGAAGGTTTTGTGGAATGAGGCAACTTCTTCAGTCCTTAAGGACTGACTGTAGGAGCATAAGAAATTTAAATAAAATTAATGAAAATAAAAACTATGTAAACCTTTGCTCAAACTCTGAGCCAAACAGTACCTAAGTTTTAACGAGATCCAAAAAGATATTGTTAGCTTAAAAATACAGTGTAAGACTATGCACTTCTTGATTTGTGTTTGAACTGGACATAAATGCTATGAAAATAGCTTTTCATGTGGCATTTTTGGTTTGTGGCTAACCAGGCACTACGGCGAATCTCATGCAACTGTCATTCCCATGAAATTGAAAAAGATGCAGTTTGTGGGCCAAGTTTCAGATATGCTATAAGTAAACCACGCAGTTTTTGAGCAGTGTCCCAGATTTCTGAGCTTTCTAAAGATAAAATAAGAAAAAAGACTGGAAATGATCCGGTTTTTGTAGAGTTCATCTTTCTGCCAATGCACCGTTGTTCGTTATTTTCCCTTTTCTATGATATGCCCACTTCAATTTTAAATAGGCCTTGTGATATAGTTGGATCAAGCTGAGCCATCAGAAAATCTGTCCTTATCCTAAACAGCCATTAGGAGCCTGCCTCTGATACAAAACCTGACACCTGGAACTTCTGGTTCTGTGGGGGAAATTCAGATACTTCATATCTTTCCAACTAAACATATAACTTCTCAGAGTCTCTTTGGTTTGTTCTAATTCTTGGAAACAAAAGCATGGATGATGTTCTGTCAAGCTTATTCAGTACTCACTTGTAATGTGAATGCTCACAATAGTCACGTTACCCTCAGTTTTCTAGAGTGCTGCTGAATCAATGTATAAATTGCTTTCATTCATAATTACAGTCCTGAATATTTAAATCTGCTTTCTGTAAGGATAAATATCAAGAGGAACCTATTTGCGCAAGAATTTTTTTTCATATATTTACTCTTTTACTGCCTTTAAAATCCTTATATATGGTCTCTCGATTAGAGCTGCTATGATACACTTGATCATTACGCTAGTGAACTGCAGTTGTATAGAGTGAATGATTGTAATTACAAAAGGAGAGTGAAAAGGTAGTTTTACACTGACCAAGCATTTGATATGTAAAATTAGTTTCTGGATCTGGTATAATCTGCTTCTGTAACTTTGAACAAACTATTTAAATGTAGTTGGTTCAATTAGATGAAATAAGAGGAAGTATGATGAATTATCTCAAGAAGGGAAATATTCCATGATAATTCAGTACCTCGGTTTTCCCATGTGTGAAATGGACACAACGATCGTTCAACTTACTTTGTTCTTAACCATTCTTTTCTATTTAGATATTTGGCTCTTCTGACCAGAAACTGTGTGTGCGCTCAGTGCTTGGCATATTGGCACTTAACACAAATAAAGACTCGAAACAGAGATTTTAGGATATATTGCTGCTACATTACTGGTTGAAATTAATTGGCAGATATTTTATGATTTTGTTTTTTGACAAGTCTTTCTGTTCCAATATATATATTTAACAAAAAACAACTTCCCACCCCCACCTTCCAAATAAGATCCAAGTAAGCCACATTCTGGTCCCGCTGAAGTCAATGGCAGGAATTCCCACTGACTTCAAAGAGACCAGGAGCTGGTTGTTTATGTATAGATATTATTTTTTCAATAAAAGCAGGTGAAGCTAACTGAAAAAAACTTGGGCAGCTCACACAGTTGCTGGTTCCCATATGCCACAAATATTTTACTATTTGGTTTGTGTCCATTTCTCATCATAAATTTGAATCAGACATTTATTATTCAGCTTGCTAGTAGGATCTTTGGAAAAGAAGCTATTATGCAAAATAAATCACTAAGTTCTGTCTAAAACTATTTTCTTAATGATTTCATGTTTTCAGCTAGACTTCTTGTATACTGTGTCATGTAATAGGAAATAGCATACATCAAAGAAGCAGCCTCAATTTTCCTCAAGTGATTATGTGCTTAGTTTCTGTGATTCATATAGGATTCACATATGTTTTACTTTATTATTATTATTTATTGTAACTTCGATCTCTTGGAGAAACTTCAGGAGAAAATTTATTCTCTGTTGAAGTCACCATCTCAACAGAAAGATTTAACTGAAACTGGAAAAGCCATTGCAGTCCTACTCGTTTCTGCTGGAAAAATTTATCTTCTTTTTTCTCTTTCCCTTTCCCTACTATTATTTACCCAGATAAAGAGCCTGTATATTTTCATAGTGGTGACTTGTTCCTTCCTGAGCTCTCTGGAGGGAAATCTCAAGCGCTGGAGTTTCAGAGTTATCAGCCGTATGCTGTGGTCTGTGACTCTCAGGCTGCTCGGATCTCGAAGCCCTACGGGAAATCTTTTTTCTTCACCATGCGAATCTCTGGACATCTGATCTTACTGCGTGCCCGCTCTCATTCTTGACACTCAGAGCAGTTCACAGGGAAGGCATTAGTGACCAGGTGAGCTGCCCTAAATAATTTGTTTAGTTTAACTCAATTTGGCTGGAAATAAAGTCCCAGCCAGCAACTGAACCAGGGGTGGAACCTTTCTCCAATCCAGAAGTTTACAACAATTGTTATTTTAGTCCTTTTTACTGCCACAGATGAGATTGTTTGACTTATATTTTAAGAAATGTTTTCAGAGAAAAAGCACTATATATAGATGAAAGATATTATTATTACTATTACAGGGTTCTCCATAACTTTTATAGTTCATAGGCTGTCAGCATTTTCTTTAGAAAGCCTGTATTTTAGGCGTCTACAGTTTGGCCTTGAAGTTGTCCTCAGAGTTAAAAGTTGAAATACTAGAAACAAGCTCGAAGCAAAGTTGTTCCCCTTCTCTCCCTCTCTCATAAAATGAAAACAGCTCTTTAGTAACCTTTACATCACAAAGATTCAGATAAATAAATGACACTGTTGGCTTCAGGCTTTGTCATGCTCTAAAAGGAAAACCTGACCACAAAAAAACCCCACCCACAACCAACAAGACCTAAAAGCATTGTTTCTCTTTTATTTTAATGAAAATCTCTGGACATCATCACCCCAGTGGGACTGATCTTGTAGTTTACATGAATTTGGTGGGTCTGATTCTCTTGCCACCAAAACCAGTGACTGAACTCCCTATACTGGAAAAGAAAAAAAGCTTGGGTAAAGCAGTAGGGTAACAGTTAGGGGAAATGTGCAAAAAGAAAAATGACACATATGTCCTTAGAAATGTATGTGATAAAAATGCCTGCAGGCTGTTTCATTTATATGCTATGGGGAACCACGTTGAGCAGTTATGTTGTCAACTTTGGACTGTGACAATGTATACCTCTGAAATACCAAGATACGTGCTCTGAGGAAAGATTTAGTATAATTGAATTTAATAATTTGCTGCGTTATATATAGGCTGAAAAACAAAAGAATATGCCCCAGAAGAGAAATATCAAAATTTTTTGAAAATGTCATAGTATTTTTACTCAAAATTAGGGGACAATTTTTTTATTAGTGAGTGATTTCTTGGTGGAAATGGTATAGAAAATTAGGACTTTTCAGTATTTTAATTTTTAGAATTTCATAATATTTTTATTTTTCCAATCACACATTGCACCAAAAATGGAAAAGCCAAGCAAAATTAAAACACCCCCCCACATCCAAACGAAATGTAGAGAGGAATATTTGTTTCATGTAAAATTTCAGGAAAAGTAAGAAACAATCCTTCATGAATCTTGGTGAGTTTTCTGTCCAATGGATCAACTCGGAAATGGGTAATTTCATACCACAAAAGAGTTTAATGGACAGGCATACATATAACTTTCATTTACTTTGCTGTATGTGTATGAGAAAGCTGTCCAAATCTTGCCAATAGATAATTTTATATTTCATCAGGCTTCTGACTATGCTGAGCACTGTTTGTGCACTGAACATTTGTAGCTATGGCTCTTTTTTGGATGTGATCCTTTTTACTATCAGATAAACTGGAGTCTAATTTAATCTAATCGGAGAGTGTTTGTTCTGTGAACAGAATGTATTTTCTGAGACTCTCTCTTTCCTGTGTTCATCCATGTGTTTGCGTAATTTCCAACCACAGTCAAAATACTCCTGGCATGGTCCAGAGGATGTATTTTAGTTGCAGTTGTGCGCTGTGCCCAGACACATTATGTGTTTCAGCCTGAGAACAGAGTAAAAAGAAGCACTATAGATATATGAAATTAGGTTCCAATAGTTCTGTTTGAATAATATCCACCCTGTTTCAGCCTAACATGGAAGTATTCTCTCAAAGAAATTTTTGTGACCTTGAGGAGTATGGGGAAACAATATTTTTCTTTTTTTCTTTTGTTTTCATGAAATGGCCCTCTAAGAAAAGTATGTTTAAAATCCACAACCAACCAACAAGATAAAATAAGGGTTTTTTTTTTTTTTTTTTAAAGGAAAGAAAATTGTAAATGTTACAATCAAAATTAATAGAAAAAAACCCCACTGCTTTTAATTGTGGGGAATCTGCGTACATTAGTTTTCTGAGGATATTTTAAACTTTGCCTCAGCCCTCAGCATGCCAGCAAACTGCTTTATATAGCTTGTGTCAGAGGAGCTGTGTTAGTAATTGATGCTGGGGAACTGGAGACTGCCATATCAGAGTCTCATGATTGCTACGTTTGTTGGCCTGTGTGCATTATTAACGGTTGGATAGCAGTCCCCTGGTGTAGCGTGCATTAAAGGCTGCTTGTGTTAATTACTAGGAAGAAGTAGGCAAAAGTCGGTATTTGGGATGTCATTTTTTGTCAGCTGAAGTTGACGAATCCAAGCCTAGTGAGTGCTGTAACCTATAATATCCATGTACCACATAGTTGTATGCTGTAATTTGCACAACGTATATAGCCATCTACAGTAATTTTATTACATGGGCTATGTTGCTATGTATGCTTTAATTTATCTTTAGATTTTTCAGTGTTTTACCATGCTCCCACTGAGGCAGAGGGAATGCTAGGCACCCAGTGAAAAGAACAGAGAGAAGCTCCATGTTCCAGTTCTTCAGTGTGTGGTTGATAAAAAGATGCAATCTAGCCGCAATCTGATTTATATACAATACGTCAAGGATGAGAGTAAATTACTGCTGTCTGGACAGCCCAAGGCTGGAATTAGTTTCATTGTTCCTTCTATTAAATTAAAAAATAATGTGATTGTTGTTATAATTTCAGTCCTTGAGGGCAGGGAAGAAAGAGGAGCTAAAACCACTACAAGTGGCATGTGGATTTAGGGAGAAATAGTATTTTAATAACCTTGATTCTTCAAGCGTAAGACACGTGTCTGCAATACAGATTATATCTAATAATCCTCAATAGTGCATCAAATAGCTACTCAGTACACCTGAATGTTTACATTTTGCCTTCAGATGTCTTTGCATGTATTTTATCTTTTTGTCTTCTCATGCAGGTTCTTGTGATTGTTATGTTGGATCCTTTAAATACCCTTACTAACAGCAAACAAGAAGATCCTTAGTGGTGCAGACCCAAGGACATGCATAATTTTGATGCCTGAGTAGCCCCTTCCTTTCTTTGGGATACTCCAGGGGGAATGATACTCATATCTTTGTGATGTAGGATCGGTCCCTAGATTTCTGTTCTGTGATGTGCAACACCTAAGCTCGGTGAAGATGGTCGAAACATAATTTTGAAAGTTGTATTTTCTTTCATTCCTTTCATGTGAAGTACTCTGAGACAGATTACAAACTCGTACACATGGCTGAATCCAAGAGGAAGAAAGGGGTGTGGTTTTCCTTCCCTCTTCCTGTCTTTCCGTCCTCTTCCCAAGGCTCTTCTGCTTTTTGATTCTGTGTAGCACAAGACCATAATGAAAAGCTGGCCAAAACCTGGAAGATTGCATTTAAATTATATTCCTTCTCTTTGTATTGAGACCCAAGGCAGTTTCACTCTGGTGCTTTAAACTTCTGATTTATTAGCGGGCACAACCTGGGCTATTCCCTACAGTGATCATGGTCCCCACTAGGTAAACTGCAGCTTTATGGTGCAGTTTTATGAGAGTGCTTGTGTGATGTTCCGTTAACTGCAGCAAAGCCTTTTGTGTGCAGGGCAGTCCAAGAATTCCAGTGACAGCATTGATACCCCAATAACTTACTGTGCTGAATAGGATCTAAATACATCTCCAGGAAAGGTTGTTTTTCCTCTTTCTCCTATTCTCCATTTTTAGAAATACTTAATTTTGAATTACTTACCACAAGAGTTTGTGAAAGAGCCTCTCTTTCTTTGTAAGAAGTAACTGCATTTTTTTTAATGAACCACTTTTTAAGTATTCCTAAATAAGTAGTAGATGATATGAACATGGGATAGATACGCATAGCACATGTCAATTTTGGTTATGAGCATACTGAAAGTTCTTAAGTTCTAAGTAATGGTTGGAAGGAATCTCTTGACTTATTTGGACTGTGTATCACTCTGTGACAGGTTAAACCATCATCAGTTTATTAAAAAATATATTTATTTTTAAGGCTGTCAGCCACTTATTAAAGTATTTATAAACTATGAAAAGGAGGTCTTAATTGGAAGTGTTGCCCCATTGGAAATATTCCCATGAACGCTAGCAAGAATGTTTCCAAAAATAATGTGTTTAGCAAAAGAAAGAAACCTCCAGGCTCCATGGCATAAAGCATCCCGAACTAGCACTCAGATGACACTGAAATAGTTGCTGTAATGTTCTGAGACACTGTGTTCCTAAAACTGGACTGTCTTTCTTTTTAATAACTCTTAATCACCGTGGAACAGGAATATTGTGCCTTGCACCTACTAAAGTCACTGGGAGTTTCCCTACTACATTCAGTGGGAACAGAACGGGTGCCTCTGAGCCCTATAAAACTACAGTCATGCAGCAGTTTGCTAAAGGCTTTTGATTTTTGGTTTGTAAATTTCCGGAAGTTCTAGAAAATTATCCTAGTAAATTAAATTGTGCAGTCAGCCATTTCTGTTTATGTATGACTATAGCTTTATTAGATCTAAAAGCATTTCCCCTATTTATGTAATATATTTTACTTGAAGAAAAAATAAGAAAAGATGCCGAGTGATTTACAGGGTGCCTCTGTCACAGGAGCTTACTGGAATGTGGCACTCTGGTATGTTACTTAACTACTGGTCACTGCATCTTGTCAGGATGCTTAAAAATCCGGGTTACCACACAGTGACATTTCACTGAAGTGCAAGAAAGAGAAAGGAAAGGGGTGTAGCAGCATTTCCATTGAAGGGAGAACGTAAGATTTCTCATTCTTTGCCCATTTTAAATTGCTGTACTAAGTAATTGACAAGCGAGTTTGGAGATGTTGCAAAGCTCTAATGACCATAGCTGCATTCCTCAAACCATTAGCTCAGTTTCCAGAGGGACCCATTGCTGATTCAGGAATCACATGTTAAAACTGAGCTGCAGACAAACAGGACAAATTAGGAACTGAGTAATTATGGAGGTATTCAAATTTATGGCAGAAGATGCCTTTATGTGGCACTTTATGATATGCCCAGATTAATCAGCCGCCAGGCAGCAATACCTTATGGGGCTGCTTGTTCCTCTTCTTGAGTTTGCTGCAGTGTGCTTTGGGTTTGCTTTGCCCCCGCTTCTGTACAGCTGCACACAACTCTTTTGGTCAAACATTCATGTAAACTTTAGCTGAGGAAAAAGGGGAAAAGCTGGTGTTATTTGCAAAGTGGTGAAAGACTGGAAGGTTGAATGTACCCCTACTTTAAAACGTTCATCCTGGTTATCCTGAAAAAAAAAAAAAAACCAAACCCAAAACCATATAGTGAAAACTCAGAGCTTCATCTTCTCAGGAGTGCTGCATTTATCGTGCTTCTGAAAACACAGCCTTGAGGTTGTCTTTGCATTATTTCTGCAGCCCCAAGGGCGCCCCGGCCCCTCTACCAGCCCAGGCTCCCCACAGGGTGCGGGAGGAGGGTGGCTGGCTGAGCCAGCACTGCAGCCTCTTGACACTGTCCTTGTGCAGCACCTCAGTCATAGCAGAGCCGGGGGCCCTGGCTTAAATTACAGTTGGCTATTTTTCTGTCACTGCTGTATCAGCAACAATATCTCTATCTGCGTTATGTCTAGAGACATACACAAAATTCCACTAACTTCCATTTTCTCATCTGAAAAACGAACTCAATGGCTTAGTCTCATATTACTCAACTTTGTAGCTGGAGTTAATGGACCAGGCCTAATTCCAGACTGGTTCTCAATTCGTTGGATGTGGCTGATGCACAAATCAAATAGTTCTGGCACCCTGACACTTCCTGTGAATGAAAAATGACACTAAACTAAATAGTTGTGTGAATTTCATCCCCATTCATGCAACAGACTAAAAGACAACTCATATTTGGCAAATGTGCAGAAAAGATTCAAATCAGAAGAAGAAAAATGTAAATGTTCTCGAGAGAGGTTTTTTTCCACAATGAAAAGAAAAGGAAAAGAAAAAAAAAAGGCAATGGAAACCCATGAGCTTAATCCTAGAAAGATCTAGTCAGGAGAATATAATATCTTAATGGTATGTTAAGGTCTAAGAAACAGAGTCTTGCATGAGGGAGTGTTACATCTCTCTGCTGCTCCAGAAGCATTAAGGAAGAGTATTTTTGTCTCAAGATCAGGATTAACTTTAGACACAATTAGGTGCAGATCTGGGTCGTATGTGAACAGAGCAGTCCTGCTCCTGTCCTTGTCTCCCTTGCCATGGGTTCCTTGTCTCATTTATTGATTGTACTGATTAAGAGAGCAGCTGTAGCTTATTAATGTGATAGAAAACCTGCATTTTTTTGTTGGGGTTAATTTTTGTTTGTTTTCAGATAATTTTCACTCCGTGGCTGTATGTTTGTTAGAATTGGAACAAGTGAAGCAGCGGGCATGTATATCCCCATCTGGAGTTTGGGGAGACAGAAGTCAGGGGAAGAAAGCCCCTGGGTTCACCAGCTACTTAAGGTATTCAGATGATCCACGGCTGTTATCAGAAAATGCCGCAGTATGAGGCTGTGTGTGAACACAGGCTTCTACACTGGTCTCTGCAGACTTTACCTGGATTCCTACCTTGCAGAGCATAACAAGTTGCAGGAGTCATATTTTAGTCTGAGACATTACAGACTAAATAGGTAGGATAAGGAATGAGAAACAAAACACAGAGAGACAAGAAAGAACCTGCTAGAAGTCACATGGCAAAAGTGAATTTGGGAATAAAACCAAGTGTCCTGAATCCAAGTGATTATTTGATTATACAGAATAAACGTTCCCTTATCTCACCTAGCGGGCCTGAATATCTTGGCCCTAAGCAAGTGTAATTTTTTTGTAATATTTTCCAGTCTGGTTACAACAGTCTTTATCATAGGACTGTGCACTGTATCTTTCTGCAAGTCTTTGTCATGAGATACGGCATTGCAACTGGAATGTTTATTGTACTCTGTCATTATTTATACTCCATTGCTTCCATTGACTGCCTGTCCCACCCGCTCCCCGGAGATTAGCAGAGTCAGGGAAAGGATAAATGATGATTAGCAGCTAGTCAAGGGATGTAAGAGCTGAAAGGGTCAATATAAAACAAAGGCTGCCACATATAATTGACAAAGAATGTGAGGCATTGCTTTTCAGAGGCAATATTCACATAGCCAGGATTTTAATGAGAATGGAAAATGCTAACATATAAATCCAGTCCTAGAAAAAAATATCAGCAACAAATGTACTGAGTGGTAAATATTTTTATCATTAAGCCTGGTACTCTGTTTCTGGCGTGAACTATTAAAATACTCCTAAAGCTTTCATTAAATCACATCTTCAGAACACCCTTTAAAACATGGTCCTTTGTTTGGAAAGAAACGTTAGCAAAGATGACTCTACAAATGTATGATGGCAAATCAGCTGAATATTTTACAAAATTTTGGGTTTTTTTGAAGTGTGCAACGCAGAGCTGATCAAACTCTTAGTAAAGCTGATGAAGGGGCTTCTGACATCTGAAGAAGCTGGTATTTTCCTTCAGGAGTACAGTTTTATTCATATTAGCACATCTATGTCATAAACCAGAGCTCCATTAATTTACCTGCTGTGCATAGACAAAGCAAAAGGATTTTTGTGCCTGTGCCTTGAAGACCTTGCTCCTTGGGTGCTTACTTAGGTCTTGCTGCTTTGCTGTCCCCTCTATTCCTCCTCACCAAGGGTTGCTAAAGCCCTTGCTTATGCAGGTGTGTACATGGGAGACAGGACTGTGCTTCAGCTGGAGCCCTGGGTAAAGCCTTGCTGGCTTAACTGGGCTCCCAAAGGAGGCTCAGGGAACTTTCCCCAGGAGCAGCAGCCCTGCCCCTTTGCCATATTCCTATTTCCATGGTGCCTTCTGTCTTTATCCTGCTTCATGGGTGATTTTTGGCCATATCAGACCTCTTGCATTCCCAGACTCCCAAAGTTACCCATTTCCAGAAGCTATTTTTTTCCTTGGAGGTGAAGTGCAGGGCACTGGTGTCTTTGTAAAGAAGATAAATGCATTCTTTCCAATTATTCCATAAACAGTCCATTATTCCTGTTATTATCATGTAGAGTACATGAAATTTTAATGTTTCACTCCTCCAGGCTGTTAAAGTCCTTGTGCTTTTCAAAAATAAGGGCGTAGACTTTGTTTGGTCTTTGTGCAGGGAAATTAGGACATCTTTGTGCTTTTTCTTTTTGTCTACGTAGAAAAGGTAATACATATTGATTCTTCACTTGGAAACCTATCTTGGGCTAACTACTATGTGCTCCTTGTGTGAAAAATGGCCTAAATCTAAAGCCTCTTCCATAATAATATGAGTGAATATTCATCGATTCCTCTTCTAATTACAACTTTCAGTCTTGTAGGAAACAGATGTTTGCTAATTCAGACTTCATTTGGGTTTTGGCAAAGAAGAATGTAAAATTGAAACCAAAAAGTGCTAGTGAGACTTGGCATTGCTGTTGGGTTTTGTAGCTTTGTGCTGTTTTTGAATTAGGTGCAACTTCTTGCTGGTGCTTGTTATCAAAACCCAGGCGTATCTTGTTTGGAATATGGGTGACTGTACAGTGGAAATCAGAGCAAATGCTCTCAGGCACTGACTGCCTCCATGGGCAGTGCGGCACAACAGGCAAAGTGCCTAACTCCTATCCAGCTAGTGCTGAGTTGTCCCAATTTCTTGTTTCTGATTTAAATTCTCTCTGCCCAAGTAACATGAGGATTGCAAATCACAACTGCACTTTAAATGCTAAATCTGAGTGTCTTGAATGGTTCTCATCGGACGCAAATGTTTCTTCTCTTCTTTAAAAAAAGCCATCAGGAGGAAAAGTCCAAGCACTGTTTTGGAAACCAAGAATTGTGGAAATATTACCTAATAGGAAGAGTATCCTTAAAACTGATTCTACTCTGTGTATCTCTTTAGGGATTATGCTTTATGTCTGCCTTCTGGTCCCTGTCACCACTCTTGTCATTACCTAGATGTTTCCTGTTACAGAGCTCTGTATTTGGCCTGGATAGTTGTATGGCAAAGGGAAATATTTCTGCCTCTGTCAAAATACCACAGGTGAGTGGGGGGGAGGGGAAAGATTTGTTTGCCTCTTTCATTATGGCTCATTTGGATTAGCAAACCTGTTTAAATAGTCTTTTCAATAGCAATTAGACTAGTTGTTTTCCTTTAGTAGTAACTTTCACATGACTTAAGAAAAATAGAGGAGCTTAAGAAAGGGTGTATAGAAGGAACATCTGCTTCTTGTTTTAGAAAAGCAATACATTTTTAATATAATAATGCAGAGTAGCAGAAAAAGGCACAGAAAAAGGAAACAGAAAACCTTAACAAAAGACAGCATCATCTATTTCATTAAGCAGTTTTGGAAAGTTATCATGAACTTGTATCAGCATGACCATAAAATCTACTTTATTATGCTGATTGTAAGGAGGGTGGGGAAAAGCTGAAACATTTCATTCATCTATCCAAAAAAGCCTGTAGGCTTCTAGCAGCAAATGTGAATAGAATTTTGCAACGCTAGTGGATGGTTTGCACAACTTTATAGTATTTGACATGATTTGCATTAAAAAAAAATAGTGTTTTCAAAGAGCCTAGGAGTGCAGAAGCAGCATAAAGCAACACAGTCTTGGACCAGAGGAATGAACATGACAACCAGTTACATGAATAGCCAGCCTTGGCAAGTAGTATCTCACAAAATTACTTCCTGGAAGAACCAGGCCAAATGCCCAGGTTTGGGGTAGTTTTGTAGTTGTAGCTTTGCATCATCCATGCTCAAAGATTACTTTCAGCCTGGCCTGTCTAACTCAGATGTGTTAAAACAGATCAGAGCATAAAAGACATAAATGAGATCTTGGTTAGGGGAGAATGGCTCCATGGGATTTGGTGTTCACAGCCTCTCAGCAATCTCCACTTCAAGTAGGTCTACCAATGAAAACAATGATAGATTTCCTTTTATTATTTATTTGCCAGTCTGAAAAACTCTTCCTGAGGCCTGACAATCAAACTGGGTTTCTTCTTCTGTCAGGTGTGAAGTTCTGGTAGCTCTGAGTGTGTGCTGGATGGGAGGGGAGATGGCAAGAGCAGAAAAGCTGTTCTGCAGGGCTTGCATTACATTAAAACAAAATAAGCAATGAGTAACTGCTTCAACACGGGCACCTTGAGTGAAATAACTTGCATTTTAAATTACCTGATTTGAATTAGACCTCTTTGGAGCCAGACTGCATTCATTAATTTTGGAGAGGTAATATCTAGTTGGAGGTTATGCCCTGAGTCAGCTGGAGGCAATGTGGAGTGTCCCAATAAGTTTGATGACCCTGGCTCTGCGTAAACAATTCTATCAATAACACGCAGGAAAGAAACTAGCTCTTGCTTGCTCTCTCATTTGAATTGACTTGCTAAAACTCAAAGAGGTGCAAAAACATGTCCCAGGTATTTCAGTATCAGAGACTTAACTTTGCACCCCTCAGTCCATCCTTAGGTGTCTAAATCACATGCAGGTTTAGAGGACTGTGTACATATACATTTTTTTCTTACATATGGCTATAACTATTTAACATATGAAAACCATCTGACTGCTATATTGCTAATTACTTAAACGAGACTATTTTAAGGGAGAGAATATTAATATTTTCACTTTATTATTCTTTGGAACAGAACTGTCCTTTGAGAAGCACGAGAAATCATTTTTTCAGTTAAGCATTAAGGCAGATTTTCATACAGATCATGAGTCCAATCCTGTGTTTTTTGGTGTTCACATAAGGAAAGGCTGCCATGCTGAGCCCCATTTCTCACTGACTGGCATTTAGAATTTTTAAACATCAAATATTTACTGATGTAACTTGGTTGCTGCCCAAATTGAATTTCAAAGGTCCTTATCCTGCAGTTTCTATTTGTGCATGCCTTCCGTTGAAGTCAGCTCCATGCATCTCTAATGAAAATGAACTTTCTTCTTTCTGTGGCTATTTTTCAACCTTTCTGTGCTTTCCATTTATTACCATGATTTACAACAATATTGTGAGTATTATTAATCCAAATTGCAGTCAATGGGAGTTTGGCATGGTTTTACGCTGCATCTTAAATAGTTTTGGCTTCCAAGCTGAAAGAATTTGGCATGCAACTACTTGTCACTGCCCAGTGTTTACAAATACACACAAAACACTCATCATGCCCACATGCACCCAGGCCAAAGAGAAAGCAAAAGGGAAGAAATATATTGTTACATATTTGAGATCTTTGAAATTGAGGATTGTATGAAAGCATAGCCCATAGAGGATATGAGGCTTAGTGGGGCTGAGCAAGGTACTTTGTACTCAGAAATTCCTGAGTCCAAGCCTCCGCACTTGACCCACCGATGCTGTGCTAACTGCCTGAGGAATTGACATGAATGTAACTTCTGTTAGGGTGGGAATTTTTTAGCTGTAAAATGAAAGAAAAGCCATTTGGGAGTTGTGCATTTGTGTTTTGGGAGATTATAATTTTAATTCAAAAGTTGTAGTCAGTTTCCGTTGCCAAAATTTCAGCTTTCCTTGAGCAGTTTGGAAAAACCTGACTTTTATACTATTTAGCACCCAAAACCAAAGAGAAGAACTGTTACTCTCTTAACACTGTTATGACATTGCACCCGGAGTACATTCAGCAATCGCTCCCCCAGCTTTTGTAGGTGCCGTGAAGCCTATCCATGCTATAAGCAGGTAGCTTGAAGTGGATCAAAGAGACAAGCTGAAAAAAGATGAGCGCAAGTAGTAGTTTCAGTTTTTGTAGACCATAAGCAACTGTTTTACAGATGCACAGTGCCTGACAGCCCACACTGAGATCTGCAAGTGGTCAGATGTTGTCTTGGAAGATGTTGGGTGAAGCTCCTTGTTCAGTGCTTTAAGATGGATGGGATCCTGTTAAGAGGATGGCATTTTTATTTAAAAGGATGTGGACTCGCTAGTCTAAGAAAAATAGAAAAATCTTGTGATGCTGTACACATTCAGAAGCAATCAAATTTTTTTGCTATGCACAATAATTAAAAAAAAAAAAAAAAGCACCAGGACAATTTCCTCATCCATTCCCTCCTCCTTTTCTTTCTCTCTTTATAAAAATGCTATTTGGTAGAGCAGCCAAGATATTTTTCAGTCTGTTGCTCATGGGTTTTTTCATTACTTGTTTTGTTCTCACACTGCGTGCCCAATACAGCAGCTGCTAAATGGAGAACTCTGAGAACTGGGGAAGGCTATCGGTGTAGCATTTGATTAACAATATTTTTGCAGGAAATTTATACGTCAACTATTTTTAACCTCAGGCCAAGGAAGGATCAAACCCAATCCATATTCAATTACATATAGCAACCTTTTCTAATTTCTGATGCCTTTATTGCTTCTGATATTTCACTGGTTTTTTTTTTCTTTTATATTGTTGTCTGTCACAATGTTCCACCATTTGTGATATGGGATTTTTTTTTTTTCCTATAAGATTGTACCATTAAGAAATGCATTCAGCAAGCTTTCATGTTGACCCTGGGAGCCTACAGTGTTTTGTTTGTTGCTTCAGTAAGTGTGTATTGACATAGCTCTGTTGACAACAATGGAACAACTAAAGGTCTGGCTTTTATGCATAACACTTAAGCTAAATTCATTTTTGTACAATTTGTAACGGTTTTTTTAATTACATATGCTAGTTACACCTTAGGGTGAATCAACCAAACAGACTCTAAATTAAAATAGTTGGGTGATCTAAGTCCAAGGTCTGTTGCAATGCAGTTTTGTCACAGCTTGGAAGAAAACAGCCAAGATAACCACTATAGAAATAGGTGATTATTCTTTCTTTCTCTTTCTTTCTGTCTGTCTTTCCAGGGAACTGAGTAGATTAATGTACCTTAAAGTTTTAATTTTCTAGGTAATTAGGAGAAGTAGATCCTATAAGATGGAAAAGAAACCATGCGGCCCTGGATAGGTCACGCTAATAATCGGGGTGTCACTGTGAGGACAAGAAATCCTTAAATTAGAGGCATCATTTTAGTCTCTAATCTATAAACCAGAATAAAAACTGCTTTTGATTCCTACACCTGTAAGAATATTTTGGTGGGGCTGTGAACTGCACAAAAGACACAAGCATACTGAGAAGAGGCTTGTCTTAGTGCCTTTTCTCACCATCTTCAGAATAATCCATGGTATTCTTGGAGGTTGAGAAGACAAGGCTTCAGAATCTCTGAATTAGACAAAACGCTATATTTTGTAGAGACAAGTGAACTCCGAATTGAATTTAACAGGGTAAATTAGCTGCTTTGGATGAGAGGAAGTCCAACACCTTGGCCTTGGAGTTTAGATCAATGGCAGATCTGACCCACACATTTGTCCTTCTTCATATTGGAGAAAAATATATGTTGAATTAGAAGGTACACACCCTCCTCCTTGGTGGCCACCACTATGTAGCTAAATATTTGCTTTTTAAATTCAGAGGAGGAGAGGAGAAACAAGCTAATCTCATAAAGGTTCACCCCACCCTCTGCTTGGCTTCTCTTCCTTGGCAAGCCTTCCCAGCAGCAGCTGGCTGACTGTTTTTCTTCTGCAATTGTGTTCATGACATTTCCTGCAACTAGGTTTTCCTGAAGGTTTCCAGCAGTCCTTTCAGTCCCTCACCCCCCTTTTTTGGCCTCTTCACCCACTAACCGTGGCTTTGTGCCTAGTTCCCAGCAGTGTAAGTACCATATCCCCATCACACATCCGTGCACATCCTCTGTATGCTCTCAACACATACAATGAGTTTCTCTGGTTTACTTGTAAGTGTGACTAATTTACCGAGTCAGTGGTTAGTGTAAGGGATGATGAACAGCCATAATATAAACAGAGACAGTCCTTCCTCAAGATACCACCTGCCCCCTCAAGCAGACATAGAGTTTGCACTGTTTCACAGTGACAAGAGGTTGCTTTCCTCTCTTAATGTAAATCTTTTTTGAAGAAGCTGCGTGGACCCCATTCCATGCAGAAGGACTGATATAAAAAAACCTAGATTAGGGAGAACTGATGCACAGATCCTGGATTATTTAGCATGCTTTTCCTTTCCACACTACTGAAAGCTGCATAAACTGTCCTTTTACAGGCTTTTATAAACACTCAAGTGACTTAATCTTTTAGTGTAAAAGCCTACTTGTATATTAAGCTTTCTGCTATCAATGTCATTAAATCAATATCCTCAGTGCTACAGGATCCAAGTCACATATAAGCTGTCACAAGCAGTTTAACTTAAAAAATGCAGTATTGAGGTACAGTCAGTTCATTTTTCATAGATTAGAGAGTACTTTGAAGTAGAGCTGTTGAAGATCAAAGAGGGTTTATTCCTCACTGCAGCCAGTTTCTGTTGGGGGGCTTTCTATTCTAATGATGGTTTTGTTGCAGAAGTTCAGCAAAGTCTGAGAAGATAAGTATTTTATGCAGTTATTATAAATGGTGCTGAAAAACCTTGTGAGGCCTATGTTATGTGTGTTAAAACATAGGACATATTCTTTAAGAGAAGTAAATAGGCAAATTGGTATGGACCCTTCTTGTATATGCACTATTTATCTTTTCTTTTTCCATGTGGGTATGAACACCATTCTGGACAGCTCAGAGACTGTATAGCCTCACTTGGTGTAGTTCTTTGTCTAATGAGTGACATCTGTGTTTAGAGTTAAAGATGGAGAAAAACAATAACTCATCCCTTGCCAGAGGTACTTAATTGAGGGTAAAACATACATATGGGATTTATTTGTGTAAAAAGATACACAACTGAAGTAGTATGTCTTCTTCCAATATGACCTTGTGGTGCCCTTTCCATTTAGTGTATTAAGAATCAAGATTTATCTAGAGATATCTCACAAATCAGAAATGACAGTTGTACGATTTTAGCTGTTATTACAGCAGATCTCTCTCTCTCTCTCTCTCTCTCTTTTTTAGCCAGTTTGTCTGTCATAGAAGTGAAGTAATTTGTAATACAAACTGACTATAGATTCTTTCAATTGCTTACTTCAGGAAAGCTATAGACATGATGGACATAACATTATACCGTGTAATGGGCAAACATTATGCTACATGCCCTTGCTGCTGGTAAAACAGAATGAGCTCTACCAACAAAACTCTAAATTAGCTGAAGTTGCAGAAGGCAGTTTTCCAGCCGCGGGTTATTAGTCTTCTGCAGTTTCTGAACTAGAGCTCTTCAAGAATACTCTGTGCAGCAATAAGTGGGATTAAGGGAAGGAAGCAGTTTCTGAAAGACATTCCATATTTCATAGGTGGCTTGTGATTTGGAAGGTGTGTGGGTCCCCTGCTGTTTTCAAAGGTGAGGCTCATGATGGGGCACTTTCTGAAAGGAAAGCGAAGTTCACAATTGATGGATCTAGCAGGGAACATACCACTTTGATCCTGAAGCCTTGCATGGGGCCTTCACAGGGCAGCCTGTGATGGGGAAGGGCTTTCACAGATGAGGAAGGGCTCCTCTGTATTAATTACTGTCATATACTTGGTTTTACTACATCTGTCTCACCACAGCTGGAAAGAAAGTGGCATGAGCAGATTGTGGGTTATATCAGTGAGATATTTCCTGGTGATGAGGGATGTGAATCTGGTCCCATTATCACTTCCTAGTGTGGCACACTTGTGAGAGCGTGAGGTTTTATCATTTGCTTTGCTCCCCTCATGGAAGAAGGCTACAGGATGTCACCAGAGTCAAAGGGGAAGATAGAGACCCTCGGCAGATAAGTGTCAGTCTTTCCTCTTCACAGAGCTCTGCTTCTGTGAGTACCTGATTTGCAATCTCAGCTGTTTCTACGATGAAGGCTTAGGGAAAACAGGGTGAGTCAAGGAACTAGAAATTTTGTGTGGGAATGTTGCTCAAGCAGATAAGAATTCCATCTATGTTATCCGGAGATGTGAGTTAAGATGAAGTAAATGGTCTTATCTACAGCATAGCTACTTGAAATGTGTGGAAATCCAGTATGAATGTGTGAATGTCCTGGGTTAGACAGAAATTCTTTATTATCGCTGGTAAGGAGGGAACTGTGCTACCTTGTGCCTGACACTCATTGCTGGGTTTGTGGGAGAGGAGAAGAAAAATTGCATCAGGGACGACTTGTACTTGGTTGAGTTTCAGCATGATGAGGCAGTGGGTTTTTTTCCTTTTTTCTCTAAAACAAGGAAAGCAATACTTGGTTATCTTTCGGCTTGGCAGCAGAATTGTGTTCCAATAATCTGAGAGCTGTTAATTCACTAGTGATTTGTTTATGTTGAAGACTCTCATAATTAAAAAATTGCTTTAAAGTAAGATCTAACACAATGTGGACTTTGGAGATTTATGTATTAGAAAGGGTTGAACAGATCCTGGAAATCCTCTAGTTTGCATATTTTGTCTATAACAAACTATTACTTCTCTCCAATATGCTTTGAGTAATTTTGTCATGAAACTGGTGTAACAGAGTGGAGGATGGGGTCTCAAAGTTTCCTGAATGGAGGAGATTGAGTTAGTGGCTAAGTCTGTTTATGGAAGATGGAAATTGTGTCACTATAATGCTAAGGTGTGTTAAAATAAAATCTTGAATTATGGCATTGCTCTTTCAGTTTGATTGTATGTTTTAAAATAACCACTATTGTGGAAAGAAAATGTCTGTGAGTTGGTCATTGTAATGCACATATTTCAATATTATTAATCCTAAAATGTGAGATTTTTATTATGCAATGAGAACAAAACCCAGCAAAAGCAAATATATGCTGAAGAATAACGCCCCAATCCTGCAAAAATTAACACATATATTTGTGTTTATATAATTCTGGTTTGCTATTTACTTAAATTGGACACAGATTTCTCACTTGAAGGGACATGACTTTAATCCCAGTGCATAAAATTAAGACTGAATGCCAGCCTTTGCGTTTGGAGTTTGTGTTAAAGCTACAAAGACTGACAAAATTTGCTTTCAGTTATGGTGTGTTAATCTAGAATAAGTCTATTGAAGTTATTATAGCAATGACAATTTAAAGTAGTTGAATAGTGGAATTGAGTCCTTTTTAAACATTCCTTCAGGGTTCATATTTTCTTTCTTGCAGACTCCCAGACAATACAGCCAAGCACTAAACAAGAGTAACAGAGTTCATCTTTACTGTGCATTTCTGGACTACAGGTAGGTTACATAATTTCAAATTCTTTAACGTTTAATTAAATTACCCTTAGCTTTTGATGCTATATATTACCTATATTCTAACTATATCTGGAAATAGTTAAAGAAATGGAGCCACTGGCTTGCAAAAACCACAATCTGATAGTGGCTTCTTACCAGAAATAGGAGACTTGTTATTCACAGACCCTCTGTTAGGTAGGTAACTGAGAGACTGAAAAATTTTGGAATCAAAACTGCAGACTGATACAAATCGTGCTTATCTTGGTTTATGAGTATGTCCACTTGGGCAGATGCTTGGATGTTTTAAAATGGCAAACCTCCAGCAGAGCCATTGTTTTCACTGGATCTGTGCCTGTGTCACAACATCATGTGAGATCAGTATTTCAGAGCTGTGAATTTTGGCCAATGCATGGAACGGAGAAATATTATGCCCCTGAATGCAAATTGGAATAAAAGGGAAATAAATATCACCTTAAATTTCACTCAGAAAATAGGAATTATGGAAAAACAGTAGCTATTTCTTTTTAGCTCTGAATGTATTTAATCTGGTTTTGGTTTCCAAACATGCTGCTCTTACTGAATTAATTAAGAAAGAATACAAATACTGAATTTTGAATTTCATGGGGATTAACAGTTTTTGAGCCGTAACGGTATAAGCCTAATTGATGTAGCAATGGCCTGCAATGCTGTGATCCCTCCTATCCGGCATGCACATGGGAAGGTCACTGTAATTGTTTTATTGAAGTTTTTTTTCAAGTATGTTGAACTCTCCCAGCTGTTGGCAGTTACTCGTCGTTATAGTTACTCACAAATTACGATAAATTAGAAACAGATTTTACTGAAGCGGATTAATATGGTTGGAACGTTGTTCCTGTACTGTTTTCCACTGGGGCTTGGGCCCTTGAGGCTTTGCCTCAGGATAGAAACTGAAATATGAAATCTGTCCTTCCAGATGAGTTTTATTTGTGTCAGGATGGTCTTATTCCCTAGTGCATGGTAGTTAAGGAATAAGCAATTGGTTTCTGACCTATGACAGACTCTCTTTGAGAACTCAGGGAGGTCCCAAAAGACAGAGGAAAGGTGAGGTAATACCTATCTTTAAAACAAGCACCAAGAAAAATAGAGATCGATCAGTCTAGCTTCAGGACCCAGAATAATATCAAAAGTAATAAATGGTTAAGAAGCAGGCAGTTTGGGTGGATGAGGTATGGTGCCTGAGCCCATGGAGCCCCCCGGGTGTGTGGCTGTGGCTTCCATATCCCCACTCCACTGCAGGGGTGTGATAGCACAGGGTTTCTGGGTTTCCCTGGCTCCAGGAAGAAGCAAACTCATGAGGGTCACTTTCCTGCACAACCCTGCGACCAGGCCACACAGCCATATCCTCAGTGGAGCAGGAGCTGCTCTTGCTGCCCCTGAAGATGAAGTCACAAAACCCAATTGATACGGATGGGTCACTTGAAATCATGCTCAGTCAGACTGAATTGCTTACTTTGACAGGATGAGTGGGACAGTGGATAAGGGAGAGGCAGCAGATATGATACGCTGACTTTTCCGACTTTTGCAAGATTATTGATTTCTCTGATACTATAGTTCTCAGAATATAGAAATTTGAGTCGAGGTGAAATGATATAAAAGGGTTGCACAATGTAAATTAAAAATGTAGTTATCATTCATTGGTTATAAAACTGGAAAGAAATCTCTAGAGACATTCCTGTAGGAATCTGATCTGGGCGCTGTTCCAGTCAATATTTTCCTTTACTGTTTTCATGATGGAATTGAGAAGACGCTAACAGTGTTTGTGGATGCTCCAGCCTGAGATGGCTTTCAAACCTTTTTATCTTGTACTGTATAGTACAATGCATGTCAAATTAACCTCATAAAATGCATTTTGATAGAGATTATGTTCCATTTTTGTGTGCTTTGCAGCAATGGAACTGGTGTTTGGTCTAATGAAGGTTGTGTGCGTGAGAGCGGGGACCTCAACTATTCAGTGTGTCTTTGTAACCACCTCACTAACTTCGCCATTCTGATGCAAGTGGTGCCTCTGAAGGTGAGATAAAGCAAAGGAGTAAATCTGTCTGTTAAAAATGAAGCATAAGTACATCAGTTACATCCCCACACCACATCAGTAAGTGGTTGGAACTGGGCTCATTTTTGCTCAACTCAAATTTATTCCGCATCTTGCTTTCTGGGATGATGTTTTAATACTTCTTGACTATATTTATTTTTTAAAACTTTTGGGAACTGAAGTGGAGCATGAAATGAAACACATCTGTGGTAGGTGGGAATTCTCTTTACTCTACTCTCACCCTTTTGGCATGATTTCTTAAAGTACTAGGCAGAAAAAGGACTAGAGGACATTGTACAGATGACCCTGGCTTTTATGATTTGTTTTCAAGACAGAGGCAGCTGAGATGTGACTGTTTAAGGGTTTTGGTAACTAGACTTGTAGAATATGAACAGCCAAGCATGAACTCCATGTGAAGCAAGCTCTGCTGCCAGCTGGCCCCTACCATTCTTTGCCAGCTTTCCAAGTGCCTCCCTGCTGCCGTTTCTTCACCTTGTTACCAGGCAGGGGCTTGTGTAGAAGGAGGATGAGAAAGAAAATGATGCTTTACAGTCGAGAGTGAACCCCTTATGTATAGTTTTCTCTGTTTTGTTCCTTTGTCCAAAGAGTTATCAATCAAGCCTCTTTTCAGCTAGAATATGACACATACCCTGTTTACCCAGGACCTTATGCTTGCTAGTCATACTCATCACTGGTTTCAGATGAAGCTTTGATGGCAAACGTTTTGCTCTCCTCACTAGAAAGTTTTCTTCTCTTCATGAGACCTTACGATGCCTTAAGATTTTTGCAGAGATGGAGCAGAATGTCTGCTCCTTACAGATAGAGTGCTGGTTTGTGCCTGCTGAAGGATTCCCTCAACAAAACTCGACACCAGGCAAGGTCAGCCCCATCCTGGATCTTAAAAGAACAGACAGTACTGCCATGAGCACGAGAAATATGTTTTTACTGCTTTATTTGAATGTGCTACTGTTAGGGAGGATCCAATGGAGGTAGTGATGAAGCCCTGCTCAGACAACCCTCGGTTAATAATGAACGTATGATAGAAATAATTTACAAACCATACTTCCAGAGAAATGTATACTAATTGTTTGTCAAATTTATACTCTCTGGCACATTCTCCTCTTTCTACAGACACCATACTAATAATATAAATTAACGGACTGAAGAGCAGCTTCAGTAGGACAGTAGGAGTCCTACCATCACATTTATCACTGTGTGCTGCTAACAAGTGTGGTGTACTCTGTGGTACAGCTAGAGGGGCTTTGTCTGCTCTGTTGGCGTGGATGCATTGATGATACAGCCATGTCTCAGGCTCCTGTTAATTGGTTTGAATGATGGGTTTGCTCTTCTTTCAAACAGCAGCTTTGCCGAGACAGCTACTGCTGCAGGATGGGCTGCATGTGCTCGTGAGGGCGGCACAAAAGTTCCTGCAGATAGATACAACAGTGAGCTTGTAGCATAAGGGAACTCTAATCAGGGTTATAACACTGAGCAGCTCCGAAGTCTTTTCAAGGAATGAATCATCCGACTGCTATTTGGACTTACTGATTCGGTAACACTGTTAGCACAACTACTCACACAGTAATCCTGGTTAGACAGTGTAATGCCATCGAAGTCAGGGTCACAGCTTAGAACAAGAAGGTCTGCTATCCAAAGAGCTTAACACCCACAGCCCTTTGTATTAGTCTAACCATTTGAAGATGGGGGTATCTTGATCAGGTCACCCAGATTTAATCTAAGCGTTATTACCTTTATTACTTGTAAAGCACCTAATGACCCCAGCTGGTTTCCAAGTATTATTTTTTGAGGAACTCTTCATACTCATAATAAAATGCAGCTTTGCCTGAAGAGCTTCCCATCTTGTGAGACAAAAGTAGAATGGAAGAAATGCACTGTTATTAACCCAGTTTTAAAGAGCTGTATATAGGGATTTAACCAGGATTAAACAGGGTGTCCACCAATTAAATGCTGGTGAAACATTAGTTGATTTTCTACTGGGGAATAGTTCTGGAAGGTCTAACTTTCAAATAAACAGATTTGAGATTGTCGTGATTAATGAGATGCTGCAATAAGCTCTAATATTATGCAATATTAGTAATTGGAGATCAAAGATATTTTATATCAGAGTCTTTAGAATCAAGCTTTCTTGGAGATTTGAAATGCATAACTAGGAAAGACTGGACATGAATGGACAGTCCAGTTCCTGACAGTCGTTTAATCATTCTATTTTCAATATTTTCTCTCTCCTTAACTTTTTGGTCTAATGCATTTCTATCTGCCAAAGTTTATGCATAATGTTTTTTGCATTGCTTTTTTCTTTTCTTTATGATAATTTAAAAAACAAAACGAAAGTACTGCTGAGATGTTACATGGATCTGTGAGACACACAGACCTATCACTCTGATGCATAAAAACATTCCCTATGTGACATAGTACTGTAAAAGTCTGTATAAATCAGGATTTTCTTTTAAATTAAACTTATTTCCTATAATTTTCTGTTGTATTTTGACCCCTTCCACCTAAAATCCCATTTCTGAACAGAAAAAAGAAGAGAATTTATAAGTTTGTGGCAGGAAAAGTGAAATGTTGAAAGGTGATAGAATTATTTCCAGTATAGGGTCCGTATGTTCCTAGTGCAAATCCATGAGAATTCTAAATGCTTGCTGCAGCTTTCAATGGAAGATTGTGCAGGATAGGTATAAAATATGCAGTCATTTCTAACCTTTTAAAGCTTACATAAAAACAATTTTTGCATGCACCTCAATTGGCAGAATTTAACATACATTGTAGCATGGAGAGAATCAGGTACACTGGTCTGCAGAGCAATAAACCTGAACTATGCCTTGACACAGCTGCTTTGCCCTGCCCTCCCATCACCTGCACAAGCTTGATGTTACAGCGAGGTGGTAATGAGAGTGGGGCCATGTTGGGTCTCAGGTAATATTGCTGCTAACAAGCCAGTGAAGGATGCCATCCCTTCAGTGTGCTTTAATTCCAGTTTCTCTTGTTTGGCTATTATGTCGTCCCTCTCTCAGAGTTCATCAGAAGATCTCATCCCAAATCTTTGACCAAGATATACCCTTTAAATTGACTGTTTAGGATTATCTTGTGGTAGTAATTTTTTTAACCAGTGAAAAAAAATTGGTATCTTCATTGTGTAATTGGCATGCAGTTAAGATTTGAGCAAAGACAAGCTGCCTGGCTTTTGAGCTATACATGCAGGCTATGCTCAGTTACAAATTCCTAAAACATTTGCTAAGTATTTGCTTCACATGTCTAAGCAATAGAGCCTACTGAATCAACTAGACAGTTGGAAACTTCTCCCAGGCATCCCTGGAACCCTGTTAAGTAAATGTTAAAATGCTGTGGATTTTAAACACATATCCGTGTTTATTCACCATGTTCTGAAATTCATGAGCCAAGGTTCAGAGGACCCATATAAATCACCTGTTGGAATACTAGATTGTCAATGCTCTAAGAAATTGTTGCAATGATGTTATATTCAGTCTTGAGCTTTTATATTTTTTTTTTCATAAATGGAGTTAACAGATAATGAGACAAGGAAAAGAGAGGGTAGGAGTATGCAATTGCCCATATTTGAACAATTCTACTTATATAGCTATTATATATCTGTGGCTGTATAATGAAACTGGATGAAATTTTTCCACATGAACGCTATTTTTGATAGAACGTTTATTTTATTGTCTAAATTCTGTTTCTTACAAAAAGGGGTCTGCTTTCCATGAAAAATGTAAACAAAATAGTGGAAAAGGATTGCCTGAAAACTGGAGAGGTTTTCATCAAAAGCTGTATTTTAGTACAAGAAAGTTACTTCATTCTTCATGGGAATTCTGCTTTGGGTGCTTTATACTTCCATTCTCCTGTGGAAAGTATCATTGCCCTTTCTCTTCATCGTATGGATAAACGCAGCTCTCAGGGTAGCCCAAACAGGCAGACACATCTCCAAGGGCACCATAACAGCATTTAATCTAATGCACCAGTCAGCGGAACAGTAAAACTGGGTATGAATAGTTCTACCACCCCTTGCAGAAAGGCAGGCAGATGCACAGAAAATAATAAAAAAAAAAAAAGAAAAAAAAAGAAAAAAAAAGAAGAAAAAAAAAAAGAGGGGGATATCAACAATTCTAAATAGATGTAATACAGAGCCAGTATGTGTGCAGCAGCTGGGGGAACATCCCTAGGGAGAACACTGTTGATGTGGAAATCCATGAACCCTTGAGGCCAGTTCAGTGTGATAAGTGCTCTGACTCTCTCAGCAAATTTTCACGAGATTGATTTTCTTTTTGCTTAAAAACCCAAAACAAAACATAAGTTTTCCATTAATGAGACACTGCAGTTTTTAAGAGTTTGCTGTTCACAACTGAACGTTATGGCATACTCTCTGAGTTCAGAAAAAGCCAGAGTATCTCTAAACAACAAATACTGAAAATAACTGTTCTTCCTCAGAAGTAACTTGCCACATAAATACTTGTGGTGAGCATTTCTAATGACCAGAGAGCTGAGCTTGTATGATAAGTAATTGTAGAGGATGGTGGCTTCTGAGTTATGCTAAATTGGAGCAAGAATCTCCTCACTCAACTCCCTCTCTTTGTTCCTTCACCTGGTTAAGTCTAGCTTTTTCCACTTACAGACCAATAGCATGATCTGGACCTTGTCAGCTTTGACACACGAACCTTCCCCAGTACCTCCCTTCCTGCTAGTACTCATTTTCACACCTTCACCAATATCCAGCAGATCTCTCTATATGTTTACACAGTTTGTGCATTTCTTGTGGACATAAACGCCTTTATGTATTCTCAAGATTCTTTATCATTGCAGTTTTATTGTAAGGTGCAGATGTATGTTAATAATTTATGCACCTGGCTTGGGGAGGAATTACAGTGTCTCACATGAATTTCATTTTGTTTTGGTGAGACATTCATAAGAATGAAATTGTAGGTTGTCTTGTATCTGATGGTGGTTTCTCTTGAATACTTGAAGTATTGTGAGATGACGAATGCTGGCAAATTGTTAGACATTTATGGAGCAGACTGTCAGGTGGGTTTAATTTCCAGGGAGCATAGAAATGCAAGAAAGTTCTTAGGAACAAGCTGTGAGTTCTTGATTTTTCTTCTTGATCTTTACTCAAAACAGGTTAGATTAATTCAGTCACTATTCTACTGTATGCCAGCTGGAAGTAATCTCCAGAGACTGAAATCTGCTGAGCTGAAAAAGCATTTGTATTCCAATATTTCAGAGAGACAAATTGAAAGAGAGAGGTCACAAAGAAAATTTTAAAATTCTGGAATTTTAAATTAAATGTGACAAAACGAACATCCACTGATATCTGTGTGCTATACAGCAGTGTATGAAGAAAAAGAACTTTGAATGGTGTGAATTAGTTAAAACCAAGCTAAGATTACAAGTGTAGTTGAACACTACTCCAGATTTTATATTAGTTTCAACAGGAGCTTGAACGCACTAAAGTCGCAGTGATTGTGAAAGAATGGTACGAACAATACTGCTGATGAGCTTGAGATCCGTGTATGCAGTTTAGCTGCTTTCAGTGATGCACAGGGCATTAGCAGTTGTAACAAGTTTATTTCAGGAATGAAATAACCATCTTGGAAAAACTTACAACCATGTGGTGCTCAGATGTCAGCCTGGCACTGACCTGCTAGCCTGCTGATGAATTGGCCCATGTGGAATGCCAAAATTATTTGTGTCTTTATCACTCTGCTGTTATGTCTGTATCACGGCTGGCCCAAATTCATGCTTGCTTGCTGAGATTCATTTATCATATTGGTTTTAACTTCAGAAATGATAGCATTTATTTGAAGTTTTGGAGATTAGTGATCATCAACTGGTTTAAATGAATAAGTTAGTTAATTGAAGAAAAAATGTGACCGAAGATGAGCAGAACGTTCCTGGAGAAACATGTTCATCCCTTGACTGCCTTTGTGAAGTTGCATGAATGTAATTAAGGTCAGCACATGATCAGAATTTGGAAACACAGTTAAGAAGTCTTTTCACAACTCCGATCAAAGTTAGTAAGACTGAGAATTTTACAATTGCATCCCCCTAACAAAATGTGTCAGTGGGACATTCAGAGTAGTTGTGCAGATATTAACTAATTCGTGTACCCTCCTCCGGGAAACTCATTGCTCTGATCAAACTTCTCTTTCTGATGGGGGAAACAGAGGTGGACTAAAAAAGTCCCTCATAGCAAATCATTGCTAAAGCTGCACCTTGGGGGTTTGTGTCTGTCTGCCTTCCTTGATCAGAGAACAGTGTCCCAGCTTTTGCTTCATCTGGTGCAGTCAGGATAAACCCGTACTGCCAGCTGCCCTGCAATGTTATAGTTAGGGAGACAATAGTGCATTAATAGAGCTACAGTAGGAAAAATAAATAATACATTTAGTTTGATCCGTTTACACTGGTTTATGTTTGCCGCTTCTGGAGAAAGTCCAAGTAGAGGGCACCCAGGGTGATATGCTCCCTGTGGTGGTGTTCTTGTAGTACTGTAGTATGACAGTCCTCTGCTGTGCTGCAGGCTTGAACCTGGATAGGAACCACAGAGGATGGGAGGTGAGATGTTCCCTTAAGTAGGCATCTGCTGGCACAGAGCCTGGGGAGATCTCAACCTGCAATGCCACCTCCTGCACCCAGCGGTACCTCCTGCTAGAGGGGAAATGGCTGGCGGAGAGGTCCCCTTCCTGGGGTGGGAGGGACAGATGAAATCAGGAGGAGAGACGTGAGTGCAGTCAGATGGAGGAATGTCACAAGGTGCTTCCTAGACAGCGGAAATCAAACTCAACACGGAGTAAGCCACATTTCAAAAGAACTCCAAAGAAAATTCAGACGCTATTATTTTCTTTTGGGCAGCTTTACTTCCTCTCATCAGTCAGTGGGGCCCTATGCTCCTGCCAGGAAACATGCCAGCCATCTGGCAGTTTTTATTTTTATAGTGATCCAACAACTACAAAGCATGCCAGGCTATTTGTACCATCTGCCACATAAATGTCATTTCAGCAAAAGGATGGTGGACACCTGGGGACCCAGAGTTGAAAAATCCTTTTAAAGGGGAAATCATTGTCTCCTGCATCAGAATAAGAGTTTGAGGTTTGGGTCCCTGTCCCCCAACTAACCAATGCAGGACACAACTGTAATATTTATGGCTCCTAGAACATTCTCTTAAATTGTTCTTCTTCCCTGTTTTTTCTTCTTTCTGTCATTTCCAACTGTGAGGGTATAAAAATGACTACTATAAAGTTCACATGTGGATGGACACTTCCAGCAAACTAATAGTGTCGTACAATCTGTGGTAGAAATTATTCAGGTTTTTAAACACATTTTCTGCATTTCTAAAGCTAGAAATTCCTTCATTTTTCATCCCATTTGTAGCTCTTGTTCCATAATTCAGAGGGGACAATCAATCAATAGTTCAAGCTGCCCACCAATGCACTTGAAAGCAGAGAAGCATTTATAAAGAGGAAAATATTTTAGAAGTCTGATTTTGCAGCTGGAGCTATAGAGGGAACCCATAGGTTCTTTAGGGAGCCCAGGATTTTGAAAAAGGCTTGGGGATTTGGCTGTGAGGTTCTATTTACAAAAGAAAAGACATCCCAGATTTCTTCTTTGGGGCAATATGTGGTTTTATTTTTATTTTTCTCTGTTTGACAGCAAGTTTTGACAATGTATGACTGACTGAGAACAAAGTGCATCTATTCATGTTTATAAAGGCTGTTTTGAAAATGTCCTAATATTGTGAAATGCTTTAAAATATGGAAGATAGGTGTGTAATTTATAAGTTTGGAGCATTGTTTTCCTAAATCTAATATTGCCATTATTAATCAAATATTGCACTCGGGGGGCATTAAAACAGCAGTCTGAAATGATAACCTTTTTTCTTAAATTTTTCAGCAAGCTGAGGTTCAGATTATATACTCTAATAGGACAATGAAATGGAAATAATGTGTCATTCTCCGATTTCTGCTGTTTTGTAATTTTAATATAATTACTTTTCTCAGCATGCTTTTCATTGCTGGGAACATAAAAAGAATAATGCCTTAGTCCAGTAATTTTTCTTTTGTGTTGTATATTTAAAAATTGGATAGGCATTGCAATTTTTTTGATCCTTGTTTATTACCATTGACAGTTTATTTAACTGAAGAGATCTCTACAGACAGTTTAGACAGCCCTTACCCATCACATGAACAAAGATAAATCAGCCTATGTGTTTATTCTAGCATTGCTTTGTAAACTTTCTTTGCTCTTTCTTACTCTCTCCACTTCCCCCTCCATTTTATTGCAGTGAATGTTTTCCCTATGGTGGAACTTGTCTCACTGATCTGTTCATAGTATGATTGTGCATCATATTTCTTTTGTCCTTACTATGATCGTGTTCATTTTTCCTGAAAACTGAGCACTAATCTTGATTTTTAACTCAGAGCCATTGCTAATTCTTCTGCTATTCCATTCCTGTGCCAGTACAACTCTGTTAATTTTGATGGGAGGAAATAGGAGACTCTGGTTCTGTCCTTAATCCCATAGAATTACATGGAAAATGTTGGACTAACCCTGCAGGATACTAAACCCCTCAAATTCCTTAGGGAATTCTTTGGCAGTTACTGAATTTCACTCAGCAGAGGAGAACAAAAAATGACTTTTTATTTTGGAAAAGCACAAATATTTAAGAGTGCTATAACGGTCAAAAGAACTCTTTTGTTTGAGGAACATGAAACAGGACTCTGTTTTAATCAGAATACTTAACAAAATAACATAGACTTCCTTCCTATGGTGAAAATGAAAGCACTGATCCATTTGGCAGCGAGGTCTTCTTGATGACTAAAGGATTTCCCCATGCAGTATAAAAATGTTATGATACTGCACCTTTATCCATCACTGTTCTCTATTGAATATCTTTAAATCTAGTCATTCTGTACTCTTGAGTTCAGTCTGTCTCCTGTATTGGTGTTTTTATGCCCTTTCTCCCTGAAGCATGGTGTAGGAGAAATTCAGGGCTGGGTACCTGGAGACTCTTGGCTGCAGTGCAAGACACAGCTAGTTGCAATCCTGAATCGAAATGGACGTTTCTGAATCAAAGCCCAAGCCTGGGATAAGGGAGGTAGACATACTAATTTTCATTGAATTTTACTGGGAGCTGGGTATTTAATTATCCTCAACTGCTCTGAAAAATCTCAGACTCAGAGTCTGGCAAGAGATCATCGTTTCTCTGCCTGCAAGAGCCTGTTGGAACCACACTGGGTTTTATTCTCCTTGTAGCCCTCTCTGATGGACTTCAGTTTGGCTGTTAATTGGAGAACAGGATGAGTCTGCTTTTGCTGGAACAGAGTAGAGAACAGATGTACAAATCTTAGGTGTATGGGCAAAAGTAGCTCCTTCAGTTTCACAGAGGATTATCTGCTGTAAATATAGAATTTAGCATTTCATAAGAAACACTGCAAGTCTTAGACCTGAAATGAAGGCAGAAGAACCACACTGCTTTGTGTTACATGAGCAGAGGTATGAGGGAGAACTTTGCTTTTCTGATCCCCAAACTTTATTATAATTTTGTACCACTTCACAACTTCAGTCCTTCCTCCCTGCCACGCTTCCTTCAGGCTTCATTTGAACTAAAAATGTGCTGTGTGTGATTTGTAATGAGCAGATTACCTACTGTTTGATGACATCTTGCCCAGAACTGCTTTAAAAGACGATGTGGGCTTTTAAAAATACTAATTAATAACTTGGCAGAGATATTTGGAAAATTCTAAATTTTTCATGTCACAGTGAAAAGTTTTAAATAAGCAGCCACCAGGCTGGACTCGCTGTAGGAAAACGTGCCTTTAATCCTTAAAAGCCCCCTTCGTAGCACTTTATTGCTGATCACTAGGAGTTTGGAGTTAATAGAGAATGGGAATTCAAAAGCAGTTCTGCTGGAAATGGCTGATAAAGATGATTGTGCTGCAAAGCGTGACTCTCAGAGGCCTTTTTTCTCTAAACTCATGGTATCTGATACATTGTAGCTTGAGAAAAGAAGTCTCTGAATCAAGTTAGACTTTCTTTTCCTGTGAGTCATGATTGTGCAGTGCCATTAGGTATGGCCCCACCAAAACCATTCTTGTGGTCTCAGTGAGTTGACTGAGCCTCCTGAACTAAACACAGATGTTAATTTGAAAAAACCATAATGTTATGTACATAACAAAGTGCTTGGCAAGCTGAAGGAAAACAGAGATTTGTATTGTTATTATTATTTAATATATAAATAAAGGCCTCACTGGACTGAAATTGAATTTCAGCAGCCTTTCTGGAGGCAATTAAAACCATTAGCTTCATCAGCCAAGGCCAGCGTTTTAATGTCTCTGAAACACTCAGGCTGCCAAAGTTAATTATTCATCCTTTTCTTAATTGGATTCAGATTGCATTTTAAAGGTGCAGCTTCAATAGGGTTGGCTGAGCCTTAATTTTTCACCCCTACCTCTCCTCCCAAGAAATGTCTCATAAGATATTGTTTCAAGCCTTTGCGGAAGGGTTTGAGAGTGGATTTCAGCCCAGGCCAGCAGCTAATCATCTCATGGCAGATCTCAGTTCGTCGATAAACAGGGTAAAAACCATATATCATTGTCAGTAACTTCATGGTAGGAATGCTTCTTTGAGATGGAAAGCTGACCAAAAGGGACATTAAAATATAACTTGTTCTTATGTTTGGACTTAGGGCAAAATACAATTGTCATGTCTTACATTTCCACCAGTAAACAAATCTGGTTTCGTAAAATGTATACACTATCTAAGGACGTACAAAAATATCATATTCTGTGTTCTACCGGTAAGTAACACTAAAATACAAATTATAGGTATGATATGAACTTAGATTGCAGGGCTCATTTTTTAAGGCTGTAAACTATTTTTTGGTTCAAGAACTTGTCTTTTTTTGGAAGAAGATAAACTGCTTTTCAGAAAGGAGATTTCAAAAGTAGTATAGACAATGAAATTACTGCTTTTGGTGGCTAAATTGTGAAGTTGTAATTTGGTATACGGACAAACCCTTTCAGGTTCAGCTATGACAAACCTTGTTTTAAGTACTTGAACTCAGCCCTTTGTCTGACATGTTGCCTCTAAAGGCATAGAGGGATGTTTTGCAGTATGTAAAGAAGAAAATTTTAGATTTGTACTTCCCCAAAATGTTCCTTCCTCTGGAGAAAGCCAGAAGTACCCCCTTTGCAAAGCAGAAAATGTGCAGTGAACTGAGAGATGAATAATGACAAAAAGGGACAGGAGTGCAAATTTCACACAAAAGAACGGGACAGCTAGAAATGGACAGTGAGCAGAGAGCGCCCTGTGTTGCCCAGACAGATGCTCTGATCTGACCAGTTGCTATTTTGGGTTCCTGGAGCCCATCTAGCTTTTTGATGGGTTGTTGTGCTGTGTTGTATATACAGTTGCTCATTAATGTTATATAAATAAGAAGGTTTTCTGTTCTAGATACAGATCAAATCATTTTTCACGCATAGCCTACTGAGCAAGTCTTTCAGCCTCAACTGATCTTTTCCAGGTACTCCAGAGATTAAAAGTACCATCCCATTAAAATAATATATTTTCATCTTCCTGTGCAGTTATTTTTAAACAGGGGAGTTAGATGTCACTCTTTTTCTTCTTATTAACAACATCATAAAGAAAAAATATGTATTTGGAGTCTGAACTGGTATCTTTCCAGGATCATTTCTCAGGCCATCCGGTTGCCTGTGAGTTTCCAAAATAAAGATGTTGAGCAATGTACTAACTTCTTTAATGAAGGAGAGAACAATAGACTAAAATATTGCATATGGGTGTGACTACTGAAGCCATCAGATCTTTGTCCATGCTGTTAGTGACACTTACAAGGTAAAGGGTATTACAGCCTAAACTGTAAAGGGTGTTACAGCCTAAACCCTAAAAGGGTGGGAGTTTTACACAGAGCATGATTTTTTGATCTGACTGTCAAAGATTAATACTAAAAAACATCTGTCTTTTAGTGTTCATGATTACTAACACTCATGACTGCATGAGCTCGTTTCCTAGCTTTTCAGCTTGCTGCAGAGTAAGAGAATGACCATATAAACTCAAAGAAGCAAAACCTTTTAGAAGAAAAGAATAATTTAATGTAGATTGGGACAAGTGTGAGAATCAGGCTCATGGGACTACTTTACAGATTGCTCAATATTTTATTTGGTACTTTTTAATGCTATTTTCTTTAGTAATAACATTACAACCTGATTAGCATTTTTGTGCTGACTACAAGATCATCCCAAATTACTGTCTTATATTCCACATCATGCACAAAGTCTGAAAGTTTTCAAAAAGACAAGCTGAGGTAAGATTAAATCAGCTCATATCACAGCATTGGAATTTAGAGGAAATTGTTTCTTAATTGATGATGCACAATGCATTGATGATCCAGGTATTTCTGGAAAACTCATGCTTGTTATCTCTTACAATGTGAACACAGACACACAGCTGCTATAACAGCTGCATTGTGAGAAGTTAGTAGAGACCTGATATTTTAAATGCAGGTTCTCTTCTTTCCTACCATATACCTGTATTTAAAAATGAGGCTCCACAACCTGGAAATCATTCCAGGCCTTCTTTTCATGCTGGATCTGTCCCCTTCAATTCATATCACCAACAGAAAGGAGCTGGTCTCACTGGCTGGAGCCACTGTGAACAGGGACCGCTCTCTTGCACTCCTCCAACCCAACAGTTCAGTTTGAGAAGAGCTATCGCAGGCTCCACCTGTTCCTTAATAAACAAACAATGGTTCAAAACTACCTACAAGCTTTCTGTCCCTCACACTAGCAAGATGAGGATGTGAACTACAGCAGTGTTTCTTTTGAAATAGTTGTTACCAGACTGATGTGGGTATTGATTTAAGACTGACATTCTTAGAGCATCATCAGATTTTGGTTGGTTTACCAGAGAAAGAGCAATTTCCAGTTCATAGATGCAGGGGCCTATGTAGGTTATTTTAGGATTGAATGAATCTTCTACATTTTCTTGCTAAGATACTTTTTTTTTCCTTTTTCATTTCTAAGTAATACAGACTCCACTTGGGAGAACTTGATTCATGTCTTGTCTTGCTCTGCAGGGGTTTCTGGAGGAAGACTGAGCTAAAACCCAGAGAAAGACTTTCTTAGAGGCATGTTAGTTATGATAGAAATGAGTTAGAAAAAAAATGTTTGTGTGATCATTATCTTCTCTTGGATTATTATGGAAAAAAACAAAGGTGTTGATTTTTGCCCATTTCCACTAGATGGATCCCCTGTATCTCCTGTACTTGTATGCGATAGTAAGACATTACCTTTCCTTTGAAGATCTTATGTGCCTTTGCCAATGCAAACACTGTGATAGACCACTGTAAATCTAAATGAGCACTGGGCAGCTTTGACCTCTGCAGGGAACATTTTCTGGCTGCAGGTGTTGGGAGTGAAAGGAGTGAAAGAAAGCCTTGAACTGCTGAGAAATACTAATTTCAGAGTGACTTGAAGCTGGAATAGCTTCCTCTGCTCCCCCCCTCCCTCTGTAGAACTGCAAGCTACCTGTAGCAAGAGAAAGGGATGTGTATTGGAGCAATCAGGAAAGAAGGTCTGTGCATTTTGGACGTGAATATCCCTGATGAGGAAATCACTTCTAAACTGCCTAATTTACCACACAGGTTATTCCTATTTCAGAAATAATCTGAAGAATGGCTATACATGGCTTCTCTGGGGGATAACGGACGATAGGAGCTCTTTTGTAGAAATTATATGGACTTTTTTAAGCTGGTTCAGCACACAGAACCCTTTTGTTTCTGTATTCGATGCTGTCCAAGTCAGGGAAAAGAAATGTATCTTTGGCTGAAAGAGAAAAAATACTAAAGAGATGCATCATATTTCCTAGGAACTGTAACACCATAGCAACAGTTGTCTTTAATGCTGCTGCTGCATCACTTAGTAGTTCTCAGATTGCTGAGTGACCCACAATCTATCCTGCTGTAAAACTTACTGCACGTGAGCTGATACTGTTGGCAGATAACTACAAGAAAAATGTATATATAAACCACATCGGTTTTGTCTGTATTTAAAATTACTTTTTTCCTCATAACTACATGGCATGTTATTTCTCTTCTTTAAAAGGAATTTTAATGGGAAGTTTATTGGTAGAACTGGTTGGGTTTGATAATCTCTAATGAAATACTTTGTTTGGGGGGGGGATTTTTATTGTGTGTGGGGAAAATAATAGAAAATTCCAAACTGTGAGAAAGGATTTTTTTTTTTTATTATTAGATAGAGTTACTGTAAAAAAATTGGAAAATATATTGTTACTTTCAGTATTTTTCAGAATAAATAAATATGTTGAATGAGTTTTTAGCTAGCAATTTAATTTATAGTGAATAGATGTTGAAATAAAAACAATATTCCAAGCATCAAATTTAAAACTTTTGATTGACTGCTTTTTTTTCCCCAAATGTTCAGTCTATGAAAATGTCAACTCTATCCAAATTCAAGCCCAGAAAAATGTTTGAAAATTCTTCTGAGATGAGAAAACATTTTCCTGCCTAGTTCTGTTCTTCTTATATATTAATACTGCCTGGCTCCCTTTGTTGGGTGTGGCTTTTTTGTCATTCTTTTATAATAAATTGCATGGAAAATTAAAGCACACTTTCTGATTAATTTGAGATGAATGATCAAAACAGACTGTCCCTCCCCATTGAATCTATCCAGGTTTTAACATAGATCCTGGTGGCGGGCACTACGGAGTTACAGATTAAATGCTCATGAAAATCGAATTACTTCTACAAAATGTTCCTGTAGATAAAAACAGAGGCTAAGATGAGAGTCTTACACTGCGAGTGCTCATGCTGGGTCTTTTCTGTGGTTTTCCATTCTGTAGATGTCAGTTCAGCTCCTTCAACAGGCACTGAAAACGTGATACATTAAACAAAACAAGTGGGCTATAAATGGCCTGTGATTTATGGGTTATCTTGGTTTGTCAGTTCTCACTGCTGTGAAGCACTTCTGGTATTTGCACAATGATGTAAATAATTGCAGCATGAGAGCATTAGCAAAGTGCCCTGCGAGCTGTGAAAGATCCCATTGCTGATACTGTTTGGGCAGCCCAATAAACTGCTCTAATCTCAGGCTTGACAATATCACAGCAGCAGAGAAACGAACTTATTCTGAGGAAATACTGATTTATGAAATAAAAGAGGGAACCAAAATGCCATGGACACGTGAATGCCCTGACTGCGCAACTGAGTTTGAGGTTGGATCTTCATTTCTTGTGTTAGAAACAGCAGCGAAGGATTGTGAACATCAGTTTATATTTGGGCGGATGGAGGAGGAAATGCTCTGTGCAGGGGGGCTGACCTATGGTTCTGTAGTGTAATAAATCAATTAATAGTTTTTATTTCGTTTTCTTTCTTTCTGTACAGCTAACAAGAGAACACCAGGTGGCCCTCTCCTCCATCACTTACATTGGCTGTGCTCTGTCCATCTTCTGCCTGACGATCACACTGGTCACATTTGCTATATTGTCGTGAGTAATTTTAACTTAATACCTGCTGAGCAACTGTCATGCAGAAAGCCAAGCAGTGCATTTCAGGCCACTGGTTAGGATCTCTTCAGATGCTCAGGATAAAATAAAGGCTATTAATTCTACAACCTTCCTTAATTAGATTCTGCACATGTATTTGTAACAGTTGGTTGGTTATTTCTAAATTACTTTCATTTCCTGAAATGAGGTGGTCTTTATATAGCAAGGTATTTCCATCCTATGAGGGATTTTGGGATTGTTTTTAAACTCTCCACATTTTGCTATAGTTCAGGAATCTTGCAAGGAGGCTGTAGGAGGGCTTGGTCTGGAGCTCAAAACAAGTACAATATGAACCAGGACCAGAGGATCACCCATTCTTCACCCCTTACGTACATCTTGGGATTGCTTGCAGTGTACAGTCAGTACTTCTGCTTTTCAACTGTCTTGTCTGTAAGGCATTGTGTTTATAAAGGTATGCCCAGAAAGGAAGGCTTGGCCAACATTAGCTACCTTACTTTTGTTTCATACAGTTTGTATACAATTACATCATATAACCCACATTTATTTTCAAGAATCTTGCTGTTCTCTGTTACGCTAGTTTTCTAATGTGTTGTAGGATGAAGGACACTATAGGCAGTGACAAATTCACTCCATGGCTTATGTTTAAATCCTCTGGATCTCTGCAGCCTCCTGCCTCTAACAGCCCCTTCAAGGGCTCTCTGCACTGGGAAGGTTTCTGCCATGGGGGACTTCGGGTCTTTATGCCTGTTTATATTCCAGTAGTGACAATTGAGTTTGATGCCCAGCTAGGCTTGATACAAACATTTCTCAAAAAGCTTTCATAGAGGTTTCTGTCTAAACACAAAATAGAAAACCTGAAAAAGGGTGAAGTAACTTGTCTGAGGTTGCGCAGTGGACTGGAGCACAGCGAGGAATAGCATTCTTGTCTCCTTTCACACAGTAAACCATGTTCGTCCTACTCAAGAGTTCAATTTTTGATTTCTGTGCCTAAGCATGTCTTTTGGACATCCTGTTAAGAGGCCAGTTTCTAGGAAAAAGGACTTGCTGAAACCCAGTAAACTGTTTGCAATGTTTGTTTGTTCCAAACCTGGTATTATTTCCAAGTCTCAAGATCTCTGTTGGTCATACTTGGATTAAGTGTGTAACGCATGGCAAAATTCACTCTAAATAAGTCCAACGTCTGCCTATCTGGCATTGAGCTGTTGGCATATTTAGGCTAAGGGGAATGATCTGCTCCATTTTTGTCTGAGTGCAAAACTGGATGTTGTAGCGTTTAGAAAGGAAAAAGGAGCAAAAGGAGATGGTATTGCTGCAGCGGGGATGAAAACTCTTCGAGAAACTGGAGTAAAACAGAAGATTTGGAAAGAGAGCTTGGACCCAGCTGACTGTCACAAGGTTAAGCACCCCACCTACATACAGGATCATTCAAACTGCCAATTAAAAATAATTTGATTAGGTTTTCACTGGAGAACAGGGCCTCATTAAACAGCTGAAGTGAAATTTTGCAATGTAGTGTTAGATGACCATGAGGTAAGTAGAGAGGAATCTGGCAAGTTCTTTGCGTACTGGCAAGGACAAACACTTCCCAGGAGGGCAGTCCTGATTGACTTCTGGGGAACGATGTTCCAGTTTGTGACTACACGGAGTTTCTTATTAGAAAGCCATTGGTACCAGGCAGCACAACCTATATCTTTGAATTACTTTTAGGACATGGAGTTCTTGTCGTCTCCCCCTTCACTCCCTTCTAATGGTGCACTCGCTACAGCAGTGCGGGAAGAGCAGGGCTGACAGCAAACCATCATCTGCATTGTCCAGTCTGTGTCACCCTGCTGCAGGGGACATGCACGATGTGTCACTAGCGGCTACAAAAATCATCACCATCCAGTGTGATACAACAAAAAGATGGGAGTGCATACTGATGTGTGGAGGAAGCACTACCATTCACATAGCCAAACGGTCTAGGTCTCCTGAAATGATTAAAGCTGACGGCAGGGGCTGGCAGGCAGTATGGATTGAAATAGAAAACCTGTTATCAGTAATACTATTATTTTTTTTAAAGAGAAGAATAAAATTATGCAAAAGGCCTGAAATGTTCAGATAAATGTTTTATTTTGTTTCCTACTTCCTATTTCTGTATGAGAACAGAAGTACGAGGTCAGAAGACTCCCAGGAAAGCATGTTCTTGTCAGATTTCCAGCTGGTTTTTGAAAAGCCAGGAGAGATATGTTCAAATTATGTTGTAATCAAGGTCAGGTCTCTGTCAAGATAGGCACTGCCCATCTGTATAAGTAGTTATAGTTCCCGTGCTCAAAAGCTGGTAATAGTAAAGACAGAATTGTAACCAATGTCTTTTCACGTTCCCTTATTTCTAGTACAGGCAAATACCAACAAAATAAAACCAGAAACTCTGGGATGTAGTGTGGGCTAAATGGTGCAAGGTGCAGTATGCTTTCTGTAAGGTGCAGAGCTGATTTCCTTGACAGCACAGCACCATTCAGGATCAAGCCCTTTGGTAATATTCTATCACAAGTAATCAGCAGAGCTAGTTAATATGCAAGTCAGTCTTTCAGCTGCCTTCAGGATGGCAGCAGAATATTAAGAAACCAGTTAGGTAACACTCCATCCTGGTGGAAGGAGTGCTTGAAAGACATCATGATAACCTCACCAAAACGAATGACCAAAACCCAATCAAAATGCTTGCTAATAAATCATAATAGCTCATGCTTCTTGGAATATTGTTTTATTCGTGTGTCTTTCTATCTTCTGCCAGGTCTGTCAGCACGATCCGCAACCAGCGCTATCATATCCATGCCAATCTGTCCTTTGCTGTCTTGGTGGCTCAGATCCTGCTTCTCACCAGCTTTCAGTTCAGCCCTGGAACAGTAAGTGCTAAAAGGAGTGGTTGTGGTGTTTGCAAGGCATTTCCGTGGAATGAATCCACATAGCACATGTAAGAAACTGTCTTTCATATGAGATCCTCTATTTTTAACATGCCTTAGCCAAAAATGACCTCCTCCAACATTGGATAAAGCCTTCTGTGCATCCAGATAGTGTTATCATAGTATCCAGCCATGTCTGGATGTTTGCAAAACTTAGAGATATGCACCCATCAAATGGAAAAATCACCACAGTAATGGAGTACATTTCAGTTGTGTGTTCAAATGGCATGGCCGACTTCTGCCTGACATGGCTTATGCTTTCTCTCATCCATTCTCTGTATTGAGAACTGTAGGAATTCTGTATTGGGGAAAATTGTATGAATTTTGTATCTAGGTAAGGTATTTGTGTTTCTGTTAGGGTTTTGGGTTGTTTTTTGTGGGGGGTGGGGTGGGGTGTTTAATCATCGATTCTCTGCTTTACCTTTCTTTTTCCACATTAAAAAGTCATCTTATTCTTGTTGGAAGGTAATAAGCTTCCTCATGGAGCTGTGATAATTTCTTCTGCATTCTTGGAGGGCAAAACAGAAGGTCTTTGTTTTTTGCTCATAAAGTTTTATTTGTGTGGTAGAATACGCTGTTTTCTGAACAGCCAATCTATTAATTCTGATCTCTACTCTGGAAATTTAGATTATTTTAAAGTAGCATTCATGTTTATTTGACCTGAGTAGTCAAAGAGAAAGGTGTAGCAAATATTGCTTAATTAGCCAGAGGTGGCGGAAAGCGTTAGCTCTAAGTATTGCTGCGTAAGAGTTTAATCTGAGATCCTTAGTGTCATAAAACATGTATATACTCCTCTGGGCATCTAAGGCAACCACTTAAGCAAATGACAAACACCATCATATTGCTTACATGGTAGTTAAGCTCTATGCATGTATAGGCTTTTTCTGCCTGATCACATAGATCGGAACTTGAAATTACAGATTGATTTTATGGATCTGCTACTACAGGTGGGAATTCTTTATGCAGAGTACCAAGATTACTGGTTAAAACTGGCATCTAAAACAGGTGGGTTAGGTTAAGACGAATATGCCAAGTTAACAGTATTACATTCCAATAAACCCAATTTGTTTCCACTGTTGTGTTTAAAAAATGTTCTTTAAAGTAACATAAGGACTGTTGATGAAAAGTGCCACCTGCAAAAAGCAGAAGGAAAACCTGATTTTAAAATAGTCTTCCACTGTGCTCTTTTTTTGTAATGGACAAAACTTGGCTGCTTTGGTGACCAGCTGTTGCTCCATATTACTTTTGACAAGTAGTGAGCAGTTTCTATTAATCTTTTATTCTTTTTATTCTCGGTACAAGCAAATATGAGGTTTGCACACTCTTCATTTTGCCAATACAACAGCTACTTAAATTTATATTCAGCTCAAATGGGATCCCTTGAATATCTGTGAAATTTATAAATAACAATAAAGTCTGATTTTACATAGGCTATTATTAACTGAGGATCTAAAAGCACTTTGTAAAACTAAGTTCATACTCTTTTACTGTTTAACATTCAGGTAGGTCCTGAATGAGTAAGATAATGTGCAAGGAAGAAAATGGTAGGGAATGGTTTAGAAAGAAAATGAAATGGAGACAGTGGAGAGCAGCACAGATAGAACTTGAAACTAAAGACAATGGAAACCAGGGATTAAAATAATCCTCTCTGAGTAAGAATAGAGCTAAAAGTCTGCTGAAAGAACATGGGCTTGAAGGCAGTAAAACATTTGGTCAGCATAACAGGGTGTCTTATTCTCAGTTTTTCCTTTTTCATCCATTCCAGAATTTCTGACAATCCAACTGAGTCACTGATAATGTCTAAAAGCCTCTTTACACCCTATCAAGTCCATCATCACCTCCAATCTTTTAAAATACTGTGAAACACTAGTTGGGTTTCCTGTTTTCAGTTGGGTGTAGGTAGAGCCCATGTTCTTTAGAGACCCGGTGTCCACCTATATTTATAATGTGCCTTGTCCACACACAGACCTCTTGCTTGTTTACTTAAACAGATGTAGCTAAGCTTGCAAAATGCTCACAGAGACAAGTTGCAGTTTATTAGGTACATATTTTCATTTCTCTTAAATTACCCAAAATTTACTTCAGTTAAATTGAAACAATAGTACACAGAAAGACAGACCTGCTTTATGCCACAAGCTTTCCTAATTGAAACGCTTCACAGAATCCATGGATATTTCAGCCCTGCCTCCTCTGTAAAAGCTGTAATTGTAGGGCACAATACTGTAAAGATCTTAAAGTTGAAAAGCATGATGTACATACTATCTTCTACACTTTGATTTTCATTGTTTTATCCTCTTGGGGTCAGGGGTGTTGTGTTTCATCCTCCTATTAGTCTTGTGTCCTTACCCCTGCATGCTCTGCTCTCACTAGCTTTGACATCAGTTTTAGTACCTTTAAGTGTTGCTTTAAATGGACGGCTAAATGGTAGTTTACAAAAAGAGGGAGTCAGTATTTACACTAGAAGGTGTAAATTTCTTAATCTTCTGCTTCTGCCAAAGATGGGTGTATCTAGTGCTAAACAGTTTATAAGTGCTACCAGTTTGCTTGAGAAAATACAGTGCGATGGGGAATGACAGCATAGAAACTGGCCATGAGCTGGCATTGCTTTCTTGCATGGCTGCTTTTAGACTCGCCATCCTTTTCCCATCTCCATCTCTAGGGATATTTAGGTTTTGATTGCAGATATGGCATACAGTATTCCCCTGGTAATTTCAGATGTATTATTTAATCATTTACAATTTATATTACAGCTATTTTTCTTTTATAGAGTAAAAGTAATTTTTAACCACAAAATTCAATTTCCATGAATAGGACTTTGATGTTTCTAATACATCCAAGATTATTTTTTTTTTAAATTTAAAAGCTGGTCCTTGATACCTAACATCAGTAGTGCTAAAACAGCAGTCCTACATGATCATGGCATATTCCAGGAAGGCAATTATTCCTGAAACCAGAATATCTTTCTTCTAGAGAAAGCAAATATCATCGCACATAGCATTTTCTTTCTATGCTGCCAAGTCCCTAAGATATCTTTGCTATCCACATGCCAGTCTAATGACTTCCCTGGTTCTGTATAATGGTTCTGTATAATGCAGTAAGATTGCCACTTAAATTGAAAACACTATTACAAGTTGAATTTAGAAAATGTATGCAAATTTACCTATCTGTTTTAAGACTGTCCTCAGTAAACAAATGAGTATTATTTTCCAAGAGGCCTTTCTAAGAGCCTGTGTTACTTTCTCAACAACTATAACACGATAGGCCTTGCTGTAGGCTGGACTGATTTCTCTATTTCCACAGACTCACAAGTAGTCAACTGTAAGAATATCAATAATGAGATCTATCTTTTCAGAGGTATTCTACCAAAAGTAGTGTGCACCATATGATACAGCAAAGGACACCTGCTTGTTTTTAATATATAAAGTCTCAGCTTTTCAATGCCTTTTTCAAGAAGGCAATTCTGTCATTTAAGAGTATCTTCAAAGTAATAATTAAGGCAAAAATACAGAATGAGTAACAACTTTGCTATGGATTTTATGTAAAATCTTCAACTCAGTATTATACAAAATTATATACAGACCAGCCTCCTGCTACTTCACTATGTTTTATTTTTCTGCTGTTTTGTGATTCATATTGTTTGGCTACTCAAAAATTGGAAAGTATCCATTTGACAGAACTAGCTTGTAAGTCAGCTTTATGTTGCATTTTTATTTCCATGGACTAATCTTCTGGTAGAAATCAAAAGGCATTAAAATGGATTTCATAGCCTTATGAAATCTATAGCCTTATGTAGCCTTAAATTAACTGGAAAGGTTTTTACAGTTTTTGTCAATAAGCAAATCTGATTTAGTTATATGTCACCGAACATTGTGAAATACTAAACCAGTTACAGATCTCACTTACATGAATTAAAACCAAAATTATTGCTTTTTAATATGTGTAGTCACAGTGGATTTGCATTAGAATGTCCTTGCGCTAGCATAGAACCAGCTGAGTGTGAGTGAGAAGGTATGGGAAAGCCTCAATTTTCATTATACTAACAAGTCCCCAGATTATAATTTTCATTAGTGTACAAAACCCTGAACCATCAACAAAAAGAATAAAATTCCAGTGCAGGGCAGCTAAGCTAATGCAACAAAAGGAACTAATGATTAACATCTGAAGATCACTGTGGCAGCAAACTGGTTCCTACGGGTAATGCTTCCTTATCACAGAGACTCCTCCTGCCTCGATACATTACTGTCACTTGTCCAGGTGAGGAAGGGAAACCTTGAAGAAGGAAAAAAAAGTCTTCCCATTTACATGGACTGCAAGCAGGCAACCCCTCTGAACATTCTGTAGGTGTCACAGAAGGGATGTTACAACTACAGAGCAGAATGACCATCATCAGTATGCTACAAGATGCAAAACTGAGCTATAGCTGGGACTCATTCCAAGAGCGTGTTTAAAATGTGCCTTAACTGAAAGCAAACCAAACAAGGTTATCTTGTGGTAAGATCATTGACAGTCACATCTGTTCAATTACTGTATGATGAGGGAAACTACTTGTGGTTGAGACATCCTCGAAAAGCAATTAGTGGGGAAAGGAGAATGTGCTGTGCAAATACGTGAGGAGTGGGGAAGAAGAAAGGATTAGGTCTTCCTGTTGTCATAAGGTAGGCTGATAGGAAATTTAGAGAAAAATGTAAAGATCTCTTTGAAGTGCAACTTAAGTAGAATCCAGGTCTTAAGCCCAGACTACCTTTCCTGTAGGCTGTAGTGGGCCATAAGCACTGAGGTGGGTGTGAACAGGACTCAAGAGAATGTTTTTACTCCTTGCTGCATTGCCTTTGTCATGGCATTCCTCTCTTTTGGGACAACATTTGTTTCACTTCGAAACGTGTTCTAGTTTGAATTGAAACAGATAGTCCAGTTTACACCAGGTGGGCTCACTTTCTAGACAGTATTTTGCTGTTGCTTAAGACTTTCATATTAGCTCCTGTTTCTAGAATCTTGATAGCACATAGTGAATAAAGGACTATCAAGGAGTATTCGAATTGTCGGTAAACACCCTACAGGGAAGAATTTCAGTTCTTTGCCTTAATCACTAGATGTGTTCTTGTCAAATATGACTTTGTATACAGGTGGTACATACTTTAGACTATGGGAATTTGAGAATTCAAATAGGTGAGTAACTTAGATGCCCATCATATAGCCATTAGGACTCAAGAGCCAATGGTAACTTGCTATAATTTTTTGAAATATCTATATTAGTATTGCTGATGGAGGAGCATATGAGACTTTCAGAGAATTTCTAACCAGGACTGACAGACACTGGAATACAATATGATTAAAAATAGGATAATACACAAATTAAATATGAAAGCCACATGGCAAAGTGTAACTAAAGGGCAGGTTCAACATGGCACCTTATTCTAAAATTTCCATGTTTCACTCAAGCCTAACTGATCCACTGACTTTCTACCAGTTCTTTGTAGAAAATAAGACATGAACATATCAAAACTATGATGGTTTTTCTACCATCCAGAACAGGGATGCCTGTACCTCCACTTCTTTGACTCTCCTATATTTACTACAGGCTCAACAACAGGATGTCAACCCTTCAGTTTTGAATTCTTAAATATTTTGTAAACTTTACTAGGAGTATTGCTCCTACTACGATAAATAAATAATCAGTTTGGATTTCCATATCATGTTTGGTTTTAGTTTTGGTTAAAAGGTAAGAGGATTTGTTACTCTGAAGCTATCTGAAAATGTTGTAGAGAAATGAAGTTCTCTAGTGCTTTGTTTTTAAGACTGTTTTACTCCAGTGATTTAGCATTTAACATGTATATGTATACAGAAATAAAAAAAAAAAAAAAGAAAAACCAATGTGACTGCATCACGAAGTAGTGTATTAATTTTTGTTCTTAATTTAGGTGCCTTGCAAGATCTTGGCCATTCTCCTTCATTTTTTCTTCCTGAGCGCTTTTGCATGGATGCTGGTGGAAGGATTTCATCTTTACAGTATGGTGATCAAAGTATTTGGATCAGAAGAGAGCAAGCACTTATATTATTATGGAATTGGATGGGGTAAGTATTTAGTAGCTGCTTTCTCTAAGTCTCCTCACTGCAGGACAAGAATATATTCAGAAGCATATGTAAAATTGTAATCAGACTTTAAAATGTGTAGTCCCTAAACTTAATTCCACTGCAGTGAATTCCATGACCTCACTGGGCCAGAACAGATCCTTTATTACCAAATCAATAGCAGGGGTGTAGGAGGGAGGTCTCTTTGCACTGGTATGTTCTTTTTTTGGTTCTAACTCACAGCACTGGCTTCTATCTGTATTCTGCAATACATGCATAAAAAAATTGGTGCAGTAGCACAGGAGTATCACAAGACTTCATTAGTTGGTGTTTTGTGCCTTGAAATCCTTAGATGAAAAAGGCTGCACAGAACCTTAATATTATTATTAAGAATAAAGAAGTAGTCCTGTGACACAGGAATCTCACAGATAACAATTCACAGCTTTTTAAATGCAGTAATGAAAGCATAATCCGTGTGCATATTGAGGAGTCGAAGCTGACTATTTTGTTCCACTCTTCACAGCAGATGAAAGCAGCTTACTTCCCCTGTCCTGGAAGTACAGCAATGATGCTTGACAAACCTCTACATTTAGAAGAAGAAAACCCCATACTCTGAGTCAAAAGGAGAGATGTAAAAAGATAGCAAAGGAATATCTATGTAATTAAAGACAATATCAAAATATGTTAAAATATGCATTATCTCCCCCCCCCCCAATTCATTTGGAAACCGAGTGAAAACCAGTTATACCAATAATACAGACCTACTGCAGTTATAATTGGAATATTTAATACCTATTGGCACCATGCAGATCTGGGTGATAGTAATGCGGTTAACTTTAGTATATATATATGTATATACATATATTTCAACACCTGCCTACTTGTCCTTTTTCTAATATAGCCTTTTTATTCTGTGCTTATTCCTCTTTCATTTACAATCCCCTTAGCAGATCTAAGGGCCGCTTGATACAATCCTTGGTGAACATCTTATCTGCTAGATTGAGGGGACAATCTGCAGTTTGGTTAGTTAGAAGTTTTTTTCATTGCCCTCATTGTTACTCTGTGACAGGTTCAAGAGTATCACATACATGTGTCCTTATCCTGGTTGCTTTAAGATAGATTTTTTCCTCTTAAGGAATGACCAGTTTGCATACCAACAATATGCACCTTAAAGCTTCGGTAGCTAAAAACATTAGAAAGCTGTTTTGCTGAAGTTTTAGTAGAGTTGTGTAAAACATTTCCCTATTTTTTTTTTTTTTTCCAAAACCACTACTCAAAACATGCTAAGTGGAGTAATTAATCTTTTTCATGCACATAGACCCAAAAGTAAGTGAACCTAGACAGACTGAGGGTTGAAGACATTGGAGATTTGTAGATTCTTCTAGATTCAGCACTAAATATAGAGAAACCTGCTGATGTTAGAGAGGTTTCTTGTGGATTTATTTAATCCAGAGCTCATGGAATACAAATCCAAGCATATCAAACCAAAGAAAATGTTCTCATAAGCCCAAGAACTCTTTCTCCTTCAGAAATATTATAGTAAAAGCCACAACAGTTAATAAAATAATTAAGAACTGGCATTTAAATCACTGGGGTATTTGCTTATAGCAGATGCTTTGATTAACTCAATTTACAATCAATCATTAATTACCTTATGGAAATAACTTAATGATTTATATATGCCGCAATGCACCTTTACCCTTTTCTTCTGGCATTTTGTGGCAGGTTTATTTCTTGTAAAATGACAGTGATCTACAAAGTGATTTAGAAGACACAAGGATAAACATGGCATCTGACTCCAATATGACAAGTGCTAAATGTTGCATTTTGCTCATTTTATTGCAATATGATTGCTACCACTCCTTTAGTAGTAATAAGCACAATGAGTACATAGCCTATTGGTAGATAACCCAATGGAATGTTAAATGTGGTTACTAAAAAGTCTCTTCAGTGGTATTTTGAGTAATGCTTTGGAGTATAGTCCCTCAGGCCCAACAGTAGGTATTCGTCATCAAAATATATGTATGTAGCAAAATACAGGAGGCACCAGCAGTAGAAGATTCTATATCAGTTCTTCTCACAATGCTCTGTTTCTTAAATCTAGGAAAGGTACTGTTGGAGGCTGATAATGGAAGATGTCATCCATATAACAGTAATACATTTCTGTGTGTAAACCTTTCCAAAGCCCTTTTCTGACAAATATTTTAATTTTGGAAAGCACGTTCCAATTATTATTCCTACAATGACTTGGAAAAAAATATGTTTTCTGAAATCCAGTAAATCTACCATGTTGCTTGGAAAGTAGTTTGTATTGCTTTGTTTTTCCATATAGCTCGAAGTATTTACATTTGAATTAAATGTTGAATTTCCTTAATCATATCTGACATCGCATCATTTCTGCAAGTGTGTCTAAGCATCGCTGAAGTAATTTAACTAGGCAACTGCATTCCAAGTTGTTTATCTCTTGAGAAGTATCAGGGCAACCTTCATTCAGTCCACAGCATCACAAATCACTGTCTGGTATGTAACTCTAATGCTCATTCAGTTGGTAATAGACGTTGCTGAATAATGATGTTTTTAGAGAGCAAATTCACAGTGCAGTGTTCACTACTTAAATGCTTAAAAGGACTCTGAGGTTTGTCAGGTCCAAACTTTCTCTTTTGTTAGCATGAATGGAAATGTTTAATTAGAGGTCAAGTGTCAGTACTGCCTTCAGCAGCAGCGTCTGCTCATGTTCCACAGGGTAGGGTTTAGGTTGTTTCTTCATGAACTTGATGAACGTACAATAGAGAGAAGTTATATATATTCCATAAAATCCCTGCACCTGAATAGAAGTCTTGCAAGGCTGGAGAAAGAGGCTGAAAAGGTTTTGTCCTCAAATTATTTTGTTTGGCTCTTAAAATAAGGGTAGTTTGCATTGAATGCAACTGTCAAAAGGAAGTCGAACATTCTTGTGCCATCCTGAGACCATAATAGATGTACATTTTCCAGTATCTGATAAAAATGGCTGTTTTTTTAGGCCTAATTATTATATTGACCAAAGATGGTTGAAAGAAGTCGAAGACAAGGATGTCTCATCTCCTGCTAGTCAAAACAGATAGTTCATTTCTTTGTTCTTTGCTTTTAATTGAAGTGTGAATGCATTTGACTTTGGCAAACTCATAGTTCCTGGAATACTGCCGAACCCCATTCCTGAATTTAAAAAGCCAGACCCATTATTTAAGCAGAAAACCTGGGCTAGGTACGTGTGTAAAAGTTTGCAAAGTCTATATTAATGACAAAGTGAAACTTGAGGCAATGAAAAGAGATAGGGATAAGGAACTCTGCACTGAGTATCACTGATCTCCTAACACCTATTGAGATTTCTGAGAGATATTACTCCTGTAAAATGAATTCAACAGTAATCAGAGAGACAGGATACCAAATATGCAGTGTTGATTGAAGTTCCTGTGCATTATCTTTAGTCCCAAGGGTGCTAAAATTACCTCAAAGACTGTAGTAGTCAGGAATTCAAAGGAAGACCAATTTAAGGAAGGTGATAATACCCTACCTTTAAAACTACCTTGAGATTGATTGGGGGAAAAAAAATACTTTGTTGCCTTGGTGATTCAGCATATCACACAGAGATTATTGTAGCAAAACTTTTCCCACCTACCCATTTGTAGGACCCTGATGATACAGTTTTAGATACTGAAGCTTTTGCTGTGGGACTTTGGCCTTAACATGTTTTCCTATTTCAGACAATTTCCTTTACTTTAGAGACTGCCTTAGAATGTAGATTTTGTTCTGAGCTGTCAAAAGACCTAAATTTCTTTATTTGCTGTTGCTTGATGTAGTCCCAGACTTCTGCACAGGTATGGTGTAATGCAGCAGAAGAAAAAGAAAATCACAGAAAATTAACTTCTATAAAACAAATGGGAGAATATACTTTTTGCCATCAAGTAAAGTAGATCTTTTCAGTATTGGAAGGAAATACACTTTCATTTGTGTCTAATGTTTCATCTTTCTCAATAAATGACATATTTAGCCTTTTAGAATTAACGTCTTAAAATTGCTTCAAAGTCTGCCACAGAGTTTCTATAGCCTGTCTGTTTTTCTGCTGTGCATAGAAGACACAGAAGCTTTCAAAATACAGCATACAGATTTACAGCATTTTCCATTTTATTTATCATTAGTGCCTCAGAAACATAAAGCAAATGGATTAGATGTGAAGTTTAATGCTGAATACGAGGACCTAGTTGACATTAATTTTAGGCTTTACTCTAGTGACTGTATTTGGGCTGAATTCAGGGAGAATTCTGTCTGAGCAAGGATTGCGTTATTGAGCTTCCCATACCGGGTATTAAGAGTTTATGCCTGCTCCGTAGGCTGTATTTTGATGTTGAGTTTGGGAGGTAACTTTAAATTAGCTGGCTTGGGGACCCAGAGAACTCAACCTGCAGCAGCACACGGCTCCATGTGGGTTGATTTGCCCCATTTAAATGTGATGCTGTAATACTCTAGGACTGCAGAGACACAGATGACACCAGTGTCATAGATCAGCTGCCAGAAAGGTGTGCTAGAACATTTTCATCTGATACTGTGCTCTGGAAAGCATGGTCTATTGCATCATAAATTTGGCGACTTAAAGTAGGGTTGGTGAGCATATTTGTAGCATCTACTAACGGAGAAAACATTCAGATACAGTAAAAAAATATAACCATTATTCTTTCATGGATGATAACCAGTGCCAGCACAGCATTAACATTACCTATTATGGGTGTAGACTAAAGTTCACATCTGTTATGTAATTATTGCTGACAAAAGATTAAGCAAACACACTTACTTCTGTGTATAATATATAATCCATACGAATTCTTCAGTCCAGATCAAATCTTACGATCCCCTTAGGCTAAATATATTTTTTTTCAACCTTTGTGGAATTTATTGAATGGTTGTTTCTTAAAGGAAAAATACTCCAATTTCAGTGTAACATAACCTTGATTCTGCCTCAATTGCCGTTATCCATTTAATATCTTGTTAATGCAAAGAAAAAGCAAACACTGCACTATAGGCTGCAGACCATTTTATTCTCACTGACTTAACAGCTCTTTTTTATGCAGATGGCTGCTCTATGTTTCATCTGCATAAGTTTTATTATCTTCCAAAGGAACTCTGTATTTAATTTTCTTCTTCACTGCCATTTAAAATTGATAAAGAGTCATGCTAAATCCTTCGAATAATCAGCATTTGACTTGGGAAAAAAAAAGCAGACTAGAAGTATAAAGGAGTGTTAGATGGGCACAGGTATTTTTACTTCTGTGACAAAGTCCCTGCTGTGGGGAGACAACTTGCATCAGAAGACAAACAGCACCAATCAACATCATCTCAGCAGCAACAGAAGGTGTGATTGGGAATGTGTAGACATACCTGTGGGACCTTCAGTCCAGGTAGTTTACATACCCATGGCAGACTGAGTTTCAGCAGATAGGCTTATCTCTGTGCTTAATTGCTCTGTTGAATATAATTATTCTTGATTTTGTTCACATGTGTGTGGGAATTTCCTTTCTTAAATAGACAAATGTAATACTAAACTAAAATCTTGCCTTTGCTTAGGTCTTACACAAATATTACTTCTAAGGAGTTATTCCTGATTTGGACAAACATGGGAGAGCAGAATCAAGATTATGGGATATTAAACTCCATCCTGCAGATTGGATTTCAGTCTAAGACCTAAACAATGCCTGTAGATGCTGCTTCTTAACTACTGAATATCTTTCTTATTTATAAATACAAGGTGATTCTAGCCACAATCATTACAGAATAAAAATACTTCTTTGAAAAATTAAAGTTCTGTCATTACAGGCAAATTTTACAGAATTTTATGGGGATGATATTGGTAAGTTTAGGCAGAAATTGCTTTTCAGAGAATTTTGTAAATCCTCATGCAGAAAACCTGAAGAATTTAAAAGAAATTTGAGACTTTAAGCTATCATGTATAATACTCTGTTTGGGATCTGGTTATTAAATTCCATAAGACGATAAAACCCCAAACCTTCATTTTATTAAATCATATAGGAATTAACAGACAATCATTTAATATTTAAAGGGATTGAGATTTTACTATATTCAGAACTGTTGGCAAGAAAAACCTTGCTTCCTCTCCAGCTCCTGGCTTGGAAAGCTGCGTTAAAGTGTCACACCAGGATATGGCGGTGCTGAGGGCCAGAGACACGCAGCTCCCGGTGACAGCAGGCCCATAACTGTCTGCCTTTGTGTAATCCCTGTGCAATCCTGTAAAGCACTCCTCCACCTCCCAGGATGCAGCACACTGGAACTGTCAAAACCCATCTGGAAATGTAGTCTACTTTAAACACAGAAATCTTGTAGAGCTATTGCATATTTATGCTAAAATAAGTCTTGGTTGGGCATCTGAGTGGGATCTGAATTTGCTTCTGTCTTCATAATTGTCACTTACTGCTGTGTGTGATGCTCTAGATAACTAGATGTTGCCATTTTGCCTGCTTGTTATGGACTGCTGTGAGAAACCCTACTTTGTTTTCTAGATTGTTTTGAATTCTTGAACACGGTGCACTTACTTGGAGGAAAGTGGTGCAAATAAGCTTGATATTGCTTCACAGGATATCACTGCTTGAATAGCAAGAGATAAAAATTACATAAACAAAAAACAAGCTGAAAAAGGACTATGATTCACAATGAAATTAGCACTAACTCAGTTTAACTATTAAACTAGTGCTTTATTGAAAAGTCATTTTATTTGTCTGACATTAATTGATTAAAACATATTACACAGCTGCAGGAGGATGTCAGATTAGACTTAATTCTAAAATTACTTTGTTGTCCATATGAAATTTAGGTGAACTTGCAGAGTTTACTGGAAGACATTCTTTTGTTACTAATATTGCCACTGACTTTGCCGTTTTGCAGGCTGCCCGCTGGTGATTTGTGTAATTTCTACAACATCGTCCCTAGACAGCTATGGAGAAAGTGGGAAGTGAGTATGAAAATGTCTTCACTCCAGGTGCAATAAGGATGAAAAATCTGATGGGGAGAAAAACTCATAGATCTGTTAACAGGGCCAAAGATCTGCAAGATCCTGGTGATGAGATTGCCTGCAAAAACATGACTGTTGTATAGGCATATTCTTAGCCCTAGATGCCTCAGATTTGCTTTTCACTGCTGAGATGATGTACAAAAAGCTCCTGAAATGTTTTCCCTATTTTTCCCTTTTTCTGCAGAGGCATAAGGCCTCCTACAGTGAGCGCCCTCCTTACTCCACACACAGAGTAAAGCACAGGCTCAAACATTTCTAACAAGATGAGAATAATCTTTGATTAAAGATATTTAACCTTTTGAAGAAAACTGCAGTTAAACATCTGAAGATCTAGATTCAATCCTACCATAATGTAAGAAAAAGATTTGGAGCAAGGGTTATTTTTTGTGTGTGGTAAACTAGCTTATATTGTCATTGCTGTAAGAAAGACATGTGAAGCTGACAGCATGTTTCCCAGCCTCTTCCTCAACACCAGCCAGGCAAGGCAGGGAGGGCTTCAATTTGTCTCTTGCTACAATGACAGTGCTCACAGCAGAGAAATAACTGCCTGTGATACAGGATACAAGAACAACAAATAGCAAATAAAACCTTTCCTTTCTTCCCATCGTTCCGTCCCTAATGCTATTCGAAGGCATGCTGGAGCAGATAGCTGTCACCAACACTCTGCAAGATACAAATCAAAATGAGATTCTGCCTCAGATTCCCCGAGTGTGTGGGGAAAAGGAGCTTCTTATTGATGCTCTATCATGTCTCTTGCTTTTAAAATTCATCAGTCTTTTTGTACTCTCTTTTTTAATTAAGAACATTACTAATTAAATGACTGTGTTTCATCTAAAATCATTCTGATTTTTCTCTGCAGCTGCTGGCTTTCACTAGAGAATGGAGCAATCTGGGCTTTTGTGGCACCGGCGTTGTTTGTAATTCTGGTAGGTAAAACCACGGATGCTGCTGTTTTCTTGTTGCGTGTCTGTGTCAGCCGGACAGCAGAACTAGCTGGAGGTCTGATGTCAGACCGTGTGCCAGCACAGTGAAACAACAGAGATGAATGGTCCAGAATTACTTTGTTCCTCCTTCAGTTTTTGTGTTGTACACACCTGTGTATTAGTTTATGCATATTAATTCTCACATTATTCATTTTACTATTCCAAGACAATACAACCTAAAATTCTGGGACAGCCCTCTTCTGAAACAGTCCTCTTGGGGCCATTAATTTAATAATTCTCAGAAAGATCTCCCAAAAGAACAAACCCTGTGGTTTGTGTTTCATATGCACCAGTAAATGATGAAAGTCTGATTCCACCCCACTGGTATTTGAAGCCTTTGCTTTTGCAAGGGAAGATGATCAGCCGCAGAGTTTGCAAGCAGTCTGCAGCTAGCAAGAGTGGGTTAAAACAACTCTGTGAGCTGTCACCCCTTGGGTGAGCTCTAGGGAAGGTGACAAGATGCCTCTACACCTGTCTTACAGTGATAAGGAATTTGTGCTATTTGTCTGATTTTGAATTTGATGTCAGGTATGGCAGTTTGTCCAGCTGGTCAAGGCAGGGCTATTTAGGTGAGTTTGCCAGGGTTCAGGTGGCTGCCGTAAACACCTCTGCCAGCTATAATGAACATCATCTTTCGAGGGAAGGATGCAGGTTCATGGCTCTGATGCTGATACACGAATCTTCTACAGCAGTTTAATTATGCCCACACATTAAATTACAGTGAGTTGTAGCTTAATCACTATGATTACTTAAGGAGTCAGGGGTGTTTGCAGGGATTAAGTGGGAGATTATTCCTCTTCAGCACTGTTTCCAATACTTTAATTGATCAGGTTATCTACAGTTTTTGCTGCAGGTTATAATGTCAGAGTGACAGTATGAACATGGAATAGACTCACTGATTAGTGAAATCAGGTTGTCTTGAAAGCTTTACTTAGATTTTTAAAGATGTGAGCCCAAATCTATACCAGAGACTGACTGCTGTGGTGTTTAAGGAGGATCAGGTAAAATAAGATCCTGAGTACTAGCATGGAAGAGCATCAAAAGGAGCCACTGACTGTACCTTGTACTTTCCTAAGAAAGCTAGGATTTCTGTGGAAAGCACAAAGATACTTCACCAAATTTCCTCACACAGGAAAACCCTACAAATCTGCTCACAAGCCAAAGGAAGGAAGGAGAGCTATACATATAGAACTCGTGTTTACCACTGCATATGTCTATAACTATTCGGCAAGCAGAAGGTGGCTCCTTGGCTGACCTTTTCCATCACAGGCAATATTACACTGCAGCTGAGTGGACATGCTAACATTTGCCTGGGAGACAGGGAAATCAGCACCTCTTGTAGGCAGCCCAGTCCACTCCAACACCTTCCACCCAAGATATAGCCTCTGAAAAACTAGATAATATAAATATATATTTAAAAACCCAATGAAAATGGTTGCTGTATTGATGTGACAGAAATTGTTTCATGTTAGCATTTTAATCAAATTATTAATGGCAACACTGGAAAGTCCCTGTGCAGTAAGGGCAGAATTTCTTTTACCTAAGTGAAAGCATATACATGTAAATAAGAAATGTTGATCATTGGATTAGAGATGGCTAAACAGGTCTGGACTTGTTCCAACAAACTTAATTCCTTGGTGGCCTGCACCTTGGACTTTCTGTGTGTGAGTTTATATTCAAAGATATGTAGATATTGATGATTAGAGAGCAATTAAAATAATCTAATACTCAAATGTCTCCATCTCACATTAGCACTTGCTTTGTACCCATTGTTCAGCAGCAAAGGAGGAAATGAGATACAACCAGTAAAATCAAATCTTTCCCAGCTGCTGTCCAAAGATGATATTAGTTAAAAACATGCCAAACAGTGAAACGCTTACTCACCTGAGTGAGCACAGTGTTCAGCAATTTCCATGCATAGCTGCTTGCCAGTGAAAGTAAGGGTTTAACTGTCTGTCTCTTGCTTACGATATATAACGTTTGTGTAGCTCAAGTTATATTCTTGTAGGGATACAAATATTTTGAGAAAGAGTGAGCTCACAAGGTTGATCCACGTAGAGCAATTTGTTAAATAGTCTAAACCCAGCTCTGTCCAAAATAGCAGCAAGCTAGCTGACAAATTATTCTCTCTGGGCATTGAATACGCTAGCTGAAAAATGTGTTAGAGCCTATAGGGAAATAACAAGGCTAAACACTATTTTCTGTGTGCATGTGTGCCTGTGCTCTTTAAATAACAAATTAGCCACTCATTGCATGAACTAGTGTTTAGATCTGAAAATACTTCTCAAAAAGCAGTTTTTGACTACTTCCATCCACAGTTTCTCTCTGCCAAGAAAAAGAATTATGCTGCAAAGAAAACAGGGGCACTGCTCTTTTCAACTCCCACTCCCTAGAGACTAGACAGACACAGTCTACTTTTGTCCTGCCACAGCCTCACAGGCAATATAGACATCACGGAGCCTTAAAACAGAATGATGTGGTGGGAGTGTGACTGGGAAAAAATACTCACACATACTTTTCTAGGGAGTAATTCACAGAACCTCCCAGTCCTATATGGATTCTCGTACCCAAAGTGCTCGCTCTTTGGGGTTTGAGTCAAGGGATGGGATGAAGGAAATATTTCCTTCTATGTGTAGGTCTTCTGGCTTCTACCTGCATCTTAAGATTTAAAGAACACTCTCCCCCATCCTCCAAACCACAACACCCAAGCTTCCATAGCATCCTTTTAAGGCAGCTTCACAAAAAAATTGTTGCAATTAATTTGAAAACCAAACTAATCTCAGCCAAAGTTGGCCTGGGACGTGACTTCAACAGAAAAAAAAAGAAACCTTGACAAAGCACCTGAATTTTTGGAACAAGACATTAAAACTTCTGTCAGAAGGCTTTGTTTGTTATCAACCATCTGCTGCCTTGGTGTGTTTCCATAGATATGGCAAAATTAAGGAAATTCTGCAAAAGCATCTGTGTACATGGAGCAGTGGGTGTGCTGCAGACACTGAACAATCCATTGCAGGGGGTAGATACTGGGCTGTAGTGGCAAGTCCTTTCTATTGTTTTCCCTGTAAGTAGTTATTTTCCTGGTGGTTTTTTACAAGTCTTTCAGATAAACAGCATTTTTATGGAACTAAAAGATTTTCATTAGCATATTACTAACAGTTCTGTGCTGTGGGGACATCAGCTTCGTAACCAGTGTCCTCAGATGGGACTTCATGGAATTTGGATCCCAGGCTGAGATTGCCATCACTGTCTTCAGTTGTGACTTACTTATGAATATTCAATATATAAAAAATAATTTGCTCCCTCATACCTGCTGATCATACATGTTTTAGTAAGTTCTGTTGCCGTATGGTATTTATTCATACCTTTATGTACCAGTGCAGAATTGGGATCATTTCCATATGTTGAATAGTATCTTACTCTGCAGGTAGGCCCACTGATTGAAAAGTGACAATTCGTGTCCCTTATTAGACATCATTCATCATGGGAAAAGGTGACAGAATTGGAGCCATAGCGTTCAAAGGTCCTGAAACAGTAGGATTCTTCAGAGTCATTGAAATCCAGTGCATACTTCAGTGCTGTGGTGGATTAGAGACCAAATGAACAGACCACAGCTGCTAAGCTTCTAATTTTTTCTTATTAGCACTCAGTTATGAGCACTTTTACTATTTTAAAATTAAATTTCTTCATTATTTTAAAATTAAATTTCTTCTTACTTAACCAAGAGGAAAGCATGCAACATTTTTTCTAACAAGGGGACAGATTGTAAGAAATTAAAAATTAAAGATTAATATTAGGAAAGAGAAGTCAGGGATCTGTTACACCCTATGTTTATTATTTATTTTCTTATGTATTTCCTTTTCAACCTCAAAGTTTTGCTCTGATATTCAGCTCTGACCAGTGTGACACTGTATGCATTAATATAAAGTCACGAACACAGAAGTCTAAAATAACTCAATTTAGTCTGTTCTATCTGTAGTTGCTTTGGGATAGCTAAAAGTGGAATCGGGCTTTCCCAAATCATTCTCCCAAATTTTACCATCTTTCTAATTTAATTGGCTAGCTGTGCTTGGAAATGCATCTTACCCAGTAATGATTTCTGATGTGCCCTAGCAATGGGCTGCAACTGCACCAACTTGCAGCGATGGTGTGCTACCAGTGATGTCATGATAAGGATCAAATTACCTCGCACCATGAGAGAGTATGCTAAACCTCAGATTGGAAGAGTCAGTTATAACTCCCTGTACCACTGTCCAAAACTGAAGTGGTGTCTAAAATACTTTGTGGTTTTAGAGGAAAGCTGGTCAATGGATTTAATTAAGGCAATATGTTTTATCCATTTTTTTTTTTTTTTTAGTTCCTCTGTGCTGCCAAGCCTTTTCTTGGCTAGGATGCAACACACCACATCAGAGGGTGTTACACATGGGATTTTTCTGCACTCTACTAAAGAAGAAACTAAAATCTCATGAGACTTGGAGGAAACTTAGGTGAAACCCCTGCAAAAAAGCATAAGTGAGGGAAAGAATTTGTCTTGCTGTATCTGGTCTGACAAAATTTAGATGAGAAAAGATTTTGAAAGAGGTCCTTTTTGGTCATTTAACTCTCTTCCTGTTCTGACAATTTTTAGTCAGATGAAGTTGTCACTACAGTGAGCCAGAGCTCCCTGATGTCATTGCGATCTTTCCATGGGCTCTGATGGGCTTTGGATCAAGCCTACAATAATGGGAACTGGCAACTCCTGCTGATTTCACAGAGACTTGTGAGTGCCTGGGGTTGGACAAGCTGCCTTGAAAGAAATCCTGTGAGTTAGGAAACAAGCGCTAATGTTCTTAGCTATATATTTTTTTTAAAGTAGTGTGGCCAGTACCTGCAATCAAAAATATTCTGAGCTCCTCTGTAATTTTAAGGCAAAATAACTGCAACTGTTAGGTAATCTGGCCTTTCAGAAAAGTAAAATTAGGAACTATATACAGTTGCTATATCTAAATGTTTATTTTCCTAGTTTGAACATTCTAATATAGGTTAAAGCGTAACGAGTGTTTCATCAACTAAGCATTCTCCTGTTCAAATCACTGGCAAAGTATTTACATCAGATGCCAAAAAAATCACTGAAGGAACAATTCAGTGGCTCTATTTTGGTTTCCAATTATAAGGGCAGTGGAAATACCTCCATGTTTTACTTACTGAAACATTAACAAAGGAAGACATTTGTAGCTAATCTGTTTATTTAGGCTGGATGAGATTACTCCAATTTCTCAAAATACCTAAGCAAAAATTTTCAAGTAGTTTAGGAAATTTAAATATAGAACTTTGGGACTTGAGTGTAATGGTTCATTGCTAATTTTACAAGTACCTTGGTTTTTATCAGCTGTTTTCTTCTCGTCTTTTAAACATATTACTAAGACACCCTGGAAAGCATCGTCACACTGACTGCACAAGAGGAGAGGCTCAAGGCCTTTTTAAATTTCCACTTTAGACCATCCAAAATACCTAGGAAATTAATTTTTGAATTTATTTTTTTTTTTATATAAAGAAAATAAATTTCAGCTAGAAATGCTGAACAGTTTGTGCTTTAGAAAACCATCTGTCTCCTTTGAGACTATCTTGCTTGTGCTGTTTTCATGACCAAATCTTAGCGTTTGTGTCCAGTTTGAGTGAGAGTTTGCAAGATTCTGAGCATTCATTTGGTGGTGCTTATCATTAATAACTTTCACTGACTTTTGTAAGATGTAGGAATTTGAAGAATGAGGTTTAATCTTTTTGGTTTTACTCCATTGGATTTTTTGGAGGAGTATTTTAATATATATTATTTAGGCATAATCTGCATATTTTTAAAAATATTATGCAGAAAACAAAATCTAGGAGTGTCTTAAAAGAATTAGGAATGAAAGAAAGCATTAGGGTTAAGTGCTTGTGTGGCTGGCAGGAGTGTGCTGTTGTTTGCAGTCATCAGAAGCAGGGATCATGGAGCAAAAGTGACAGGATGAACTTGAACTGTCAGTGAGACACACACAAGGAAGTGTCAAAAGGGGAGACTGATATTTTGGATAAAAGACCAAAACTGCTGAATGATAATGTATTGGGAAAAAGGTTAAGGGTAGAGAGGCATTTTCTGTGTAATTCCCCTGAAAAGCTGGAGTAATGATGGTGAGCATTTGGTGGACATGCAGCAGAAAATCGGAAAGTTTGCAGGAAAAGGAGAAGAGAGAAAGAGAAGAGAATGTGTAACTTGTTCATGTTCATCGTTTGCTGCTTCAGTCAGCGTGCATATTTAGCATATAAATGGGTTTCTCAAAAATGCTTGTTACACCCTCAAAGAATTTATAAAAGATATTTACAAAATATGATTTGGTTGGAATAGGGAAAATGATCCCAAGACCATTGAATTTCACTTCTTATTCATCTCTTTAAAGCTGATTGAACAAGTACACTTGTAATTGAAAAGCTGTCAGGTTCCTCAGGGTGTTCTTTGGACAGGCTAAAAAAGCCGTGGTGGAAATGAACTCTAAAACAGCTATGCTCCTACTTCACACCAGGTGATGATCTGCACTTAGAAATCTAAAATTAAAAGAGTAGTCAGAAGATTTGAAAAATACCAAGGAAATCATTATCATCAAAATTATACATTTTTAAATTCATCCTCTCATTCTCAGAATTAGAATATTTATGTCAAAATAGAGTATAATTATTGAGTTTTAATTGAGCAACAGCATGATTTTGAAGTCTTTCTTTTTCTTCTGTAGTTCAAGATAGTTTTGTTCTGCCCTTGTTCTTAACTTGATGCTAAATATTAGCTTTGTAGCTGATATGTAACTTTGGTCAAGAAGGGAGAAATATGTCTTTTACCTTCACATTCTCTCCTCTTTTTTTTTTTTTTTTTCCTTTAAACTTAAGGTTTTTGCACAGCAAGACAGTCTTTGCCACATTTCCTTCAAGTGATAAAGATTTCCTTATTTCTTCACCTGTGACTCCAGAGCAAACTCTCTTTTGTTAGACATTTTTAGTGTTAGTCTTTTCAAGATTTCCTACTTTTCTGGTGGGAGTTCTTTTCATTTTACTGATGTTTCTGCTGGGCCTGACATCACAAAGAGCAGGGTTTTTGAAGAGCAGAGCTCAGGCTTAACATATTTTCCTCATTGCTGTTTTAAAATAATCTTGTGCTTAAATTGCAGGCAGACTTTGGTAAGAAACGGGAACTGTACACTGTGAGGTCTAGCGGGAAAGGTGCCTTCTGAAGTCTGTGCACATGCAAGGACAAAAATAAAGAGCATGCAGACACATGTCCCTCTTCACTGGAGTTCTTGTCTGATTTGTCAGCTGTAGTAGATTGTTAGGGTATTTATTTGTACAGTAGGAATCCTGAGCACTTCTTTAGCTGTGAAGAAATGTACCAGTCCAGCCTTATCCTAAACAGACAAGGACTGTTCCTGAAGGAAAGAAAGAACTACCCACTGTGGGGAGAGGGAAATCCATTGACAACGGTTAAACTCTACCAATCCAAAATTGGAAACCTCTTTTGCCAAATAAATACAACACACGAAGTTCCTATTTTCTGTTGTATTGTACAACACACTCCTAGGGCAGTTTGCACCTCTGACACAGTCAATACCTTCCTGAACAAGTCTTGTTCCTTCTTCTTCAGGTCAATATTGGTATTCTCATTGCTGTTACCAGAGTTATCTCAAGAATCAGTGCAGACAGCTATAAGGTCCACGGAGATGCCAATGCCCTCAAGTAAGTTTTTCTCATTCAAATTATAACAAGTTAATAATCTCACACTAGCAATGTTGTATCGCAGAGACGTATATTATGGACTTCTCCCAGAACACTGATATCATTCCTCTTTAGTAAAAAGCAAATAATGTTAAAGGTAGTGCAGCCAGTTAACCTATATTTTATGAAAGGCAAATGCTGCACAGGGTGAAACCTGTGGTTCAGCATGAGCTAAAATGTTCTTCTGCTTATTACAGTCTCCAACATTTGCTGATTCATGATTTTCCCTTTTATTAATGGAGACTTTCCTCTTCCTGCTATATTCAAAGATAAATCTCGCAGAGCATCATTAATCTGTACTGGGGTATTGCAACTATTCTGCTCCTTCAAAGGATAAACCTTGTTTCTAGCCCCAGTTCAGCATAATATTTGGGCAATGCTTATCTTTAAGACTCTCTTGATACTGCAAAGCGCACAGACTTATACTAGATTAAAATGTGTGTTTAAATTCAAATGGGTCTTTATATCAAGGTGCCTTGAGCCTCTTGGGATGGTGGCCTCTCTGACAGTGTATCATGTTTAAAATACTGTGCTAGCAAGGCTAGAGAGAAAATGTAAGGTAGACACATTGCTACATCTGAATGCACAAGGACAAATTCTGATTTCTAAAATCTATAGGATTATATATGGGTAGCTAAGAAGATAATTTAATATACTGAGTTTAAAGTAAGATGCCGAATATTCCATTTTATATTTTGTATCTCCTAAACATGCTTTAGTGCAAATATATAAAGGACACTGTATATAACTCAAAGAATATGTATTTTAGGTAGAAGAATAATGTGATGATGTTTTGTGTTTAATGTTTCTGAGTCACAGGCTATTGTAAGGTAAGGATTTGGTGCCACTGCTCTGAAATGTTATCATAAAGAATAATTTTTATGCTTGGATTACTTATGTAATTTTTAAAATGCCATTAAGTTTTAAATATTGGTGACAGTTACCTAATTGAAGTTAGTTTAGTTATTGTATACTTATCCAACAGGAAAAGAAAAACAGTAAATAAGTCTACACAAAAATCTATAAGATAATTACACTGTAGTGAAATGAAAAGACTGGGAATTAAAATTACTGTTTCAGGTTTGGCTGAGTCCTTGTGACCTTCAGAAATACAAAGGAAATATGGAACCTTAGGAAGCAAATAACTGTATATTGTCAATGCCAATTTGTATGCACTGTTGGAATTATGAAGACAAAGGAACAACCTCCATAAGTAGAAGATGAGCTACACAGATTGCTCTGTGTACTTAGATATTTCCTTACTTATATTACAAAGAATTGATTCAATACACGTTGTACCCTGCACACCACTATATATTAATTTTTTAAAAGAAAACTATGTGTGTGTACATAAGTAAAATGATTTATGAATGGTTGGTCTAGGAATAAGATGAAATGCATTTAATCAGGAGTATATGTTCTTAGTTCAAATATTATCAGCTGTGGATTTGGAATGGTGGAGCTCTGTACTGAAAATCCAGATAACCAGGCTAAGAGCTGCTCCTTGTGCCAAATAATTTTTAAAATACAGTTTTAGGACTTGACCTAACAAAAGTGATGGTGGTGGAGAAAAATTATAATCGATGGGAAGATATATCTGGAAGCATTAAATCTTTAAATTATTGATTAAGCAGAAATGTGCTCTGATAGAACAGCTTTCCTCATAGAACTAAATCAATTCAATAAAATATAATTGAAGGTAAACAGAACATACAGAATAGCTTTTTTTTCTGGAACTATCATTACAGAAAGGGGTCCTCAGAAGAAATTTGAAATGAGAAAGGCATTCCAACATCAGAGAAAAGCTGTCCAAATCAGATCTTAGAGAGTATTTATACCCTGATTCAATGTAGCAGTGAGGCATGATGAATTGGAGTTTCATGTACAGAGGATGTCATGGAGAAAGTAACTGGTCTGTTGGAATAAAGAGAAATATAAGTCCTTTCTAACACTGGATTTAATTTTCTTGTCATCAGTATTTCTTATACAGGTGAGAAGTTTATATATCTAGTGTGAAATCATTCTGTCGATGGTACTCTTTTCCAAATAAGAAGAGAACAAAACAAAAGAGAGTTCTGTTCTGACAGCTGCACAGGAAATGTTTTTCAGAGTGAAAAAAAACCATGCCTCCAACCACTAAAGGAGCCTAGATGTTGATTAGAGGTTAACATGTGAGAGTAGCTAAGCACCACAAAATGAATCAGTGACAGAGAGCACAGAGAAATCAGAAAAATGCAATAAGCTCTGTCGTTTCTGTCAAGTCACTGTCAGCAAGGACTGCAAGGTAGTTTTTGAATCAACATATTCAGTTGGCTTAAGGAAGAATCACTGAAGACTGCAAAATGCTGTGTAAGATCAGCCTTAAATAAAGGGCCTGTCAGGCATCCGTATGAATAGTGCAGTTCATTTGATATTAGCTATGGGGGAAACTGCAATATGTTAGAAAGAATTTATCAAGCACTTGTTAGAAACACAGCTGAATTAAAATGGCACAGCATGATTTTGGTGAGACAAGAAAGCACTTTGTCACCATGTTGCAGTGAAGTGGTACATAAGGCAGAAGTGGGTTTTTTTAGGGCTGTGTTCATGGTTTCAGAAAGCTAAAGACAGAAAATGAGAATTGCAGTGCAAGGAGCTGTGGAGGAAGCCTGCTTGATCCAATAAACTTGAGAGGGAAAAGAAGAGGGATTTCAGTGCTGTCTTTTCAAGCAGGAATGAAATTTAAGTGGAAAGCACAATGAGAAAGGTAAGTTGCTGTCTGCAACAATTTGGATGATAGCACTTAAACAGCAGGGTTTCAAAGTTTACAAGTGATAATGAACTGAAAGACATAGCAATACTGGCTGGAGAACCACAAAGGTGCCTGTGGCAGAAGAGTGAGGGAGGTGCCAGCACCAGCTTGCCTTTCCTTGGTAACTCAGGCCAATATTTATATCTGCCTTTAAACACCTGACTAAGAGGCTTCACACTTGCAGCTGTTGTTGAGTTCAAATACCAACAGCCCTTGTAGTCTGAAAATCCCAGCCCACAGGTTTTACAGAATGGGCTCATCATCAGGATTGCCTCTTGCCAGGCTTTGCTGCCAAAGGAAAAGTTTAATCACACTGACAAGGACTGACTTCCATTCCTGCTGGCAGCCTGGATGGGAGAGCACCTGACCTGGATTCATCTCCCCTAACTTTAGAGCTCACCTCCACCCGGACTCCTCATCAGTGAAGAAATGGGTGTTTCTACCGTGCAGTTGATCTTGTCAAGTGTTCATCTCACCTTAAAGGTTCTGATTTCTCCCCAGTGACCATGAGGGTCACCTAGACTGCCCAGCTCATACTCAGATACCATCTCTGTGCATGTCTCAAGCCAGGTGTGATAACTCACACCTCCTAGGCCATCAACCCATAACTGAGCAGAGATTACCTTAGGAAATTGTCAGAACAAAGATGCAGTTACAAGCCACGATGATATCAGTTAGAAAGGATATTTATTGTTAGAGAAGTGCTAGTACTGGAGCGTATTGAGTTTCCCTAAAGATTAAGTTACTTGGCAACGCAAGTGGATATTACCAACAAGGCTTGTTTCTCTTGGCAACAGACAGTAATAAACTGATGTAATTATTTAGAGGAATTCTTCCCAATTTTCCATATGGCAACAGGTCCTCTCAAATGCTGACTCAAGTGTGAGTACAGAATATGTATGAGGGTGAGCCAGTGCTCCACTCTAAGGCAGTGTCCATTGGACTTCATATTAAAAGGTCAAAGTAGAATAGAAAGTAGTGAACAAAACTTTTTTATCATAAAAGTATTTAATTATTCATCTTCCCTATTCACATTTTGTCCAGAATAAAGTGCAGTACATTATGGGCTGATTGACCTCTCAGGTTTAGATGTTGCTTGTCACAATGGCAATATCAGACAGCATCTTGCTGAACATTTTATTCTAGTTTCAGAGATACTGGTGTGGACATCTCTGTTTGTTTGTTTAAAGTAAATAATAATAGCACTCCCAAAATAAAATATAGGATAAACTGAAGCAGCTGCATAAAAGGGTAACTTTATATGATACATAAACTGTAAAATACCCAACAATTTAAGGCAAAATGAATACAATTAATTAATCAGTATATGATCAGAGATGCTAATTAATACACAATAAACTCCTGTGACAGTCTGAACAGTAAGTATTTGGTCATTGTAGGAATTTTTATGTGTGTGAAAACGGTGACTTTTTTAGTGTCTGAAACTTTAATTCTGCAAGAGCAGTTTACTGGTAGGAGCTAAGTAAAGAATTATTATCAGCTCCTATTTAGTACTTGAATTTATTCAAGAACATGCTTTTTGTATTGTTTTCTGAAGCAGATTGAACACATGTATAGAAAATGAGCTGTTTCACTTAGTTGTGATTGATTATATGTGAACCTTTTATTAGATGGTTAGCTATTCACTTTCAGCAAGATAATTCTGTGCAATAATTTACATGCTGCTTTCTGAGAATGTTTTGGATCCAGGGAACAGATTTTCCACCAAGAAGCTAATTTGAATGTTTTAGTTTATAGAATGCTGAATCAAATACCTTGAAACATTTAAATGCTGACAGACAACATTTGTTTGCATTCTCCATTCTTGACTGGGCCTTCTTTTAGGGAAATAATTAATCATATGTTTGAGTTTAAGCATATGACTGGTCTCTCTAAGCTTAATGCAATTAAAGCAGACTAGTTTAATGGAATTACTCATGTGCTTGAAAAGGCATATGATTACATTTCTGAGTTATGGACTATTTGAACTCTTTTTCTTATTTATTTCTGCTGCATGTAAAGTCTTAATTCCACTTACTGCATTCATTAACTCTTATTAGGACCTAAATAGCTTTTTTCTTGCTGCTCTACCCCTTCAAAGTCTCATTGCTGTGTTTACTTGGGAAGTTACTTCTCTGTTACAGTGAGAAAAGATATCTAATATGTCAGAGTTTTAGAAATGTGCACATTTCATTAGCCATGGGAGAAGGCTTCCCTGATTAAGTCTATCCACGACAGGTAGTTGTTTGATTACATGAGTTACCTGGCTCCTGGATTGCAAAGGTTAAAGTATAACATAGTTTCCAAAGATATTAGTTTTGCACTGACTAATATTCATTGTAATAGAGGAAGAAATGCAAAGCAGTCTCTGTTGCAGGAACAGTAGTTTTAAACTAGAAACAAAGATACCATGCTTAGCCATACCACTGCGCTTTCCCAGTTAGTTCACTGTTACATTGTATAGTCTGGAAGACACAGTTTCATTAACTTTTCTTGAATAAATTGCTAAGTCCAACTCTTACTGAATACTTCCTCACTGCTTGCTCTGAAATGGTCCAATGACTTGGAAAAATCTCTATCTTTTGTATAAAGCTTACACTTCAGAAGCTAGTGAACCAGAAGTCATAGCTATCATAATCATCCACGGAGAAAGCAATTATGACAAAATTAGAAATATTTCTTAGCTTTTTACCCCATTCTTTCTTTCATTTTACTAATTTCCTTTGTCCCTCAAAGCTCAGTCTTCACTCTGTAAAATAATAAAACAGACTCTTGTTCTCTGCTAAGTGGAGGAAAAACATTTTTTTCTGTTTAGTTAAATTAATGACTGAAAATTGGAACAAATGGCAGTAGCTGCAGTGCACGGGAGCAAAACAGGCCTTCAAGGAAAGCTCAGCAGGGCAAGCAAGTCATGTAAGCTGCTGTGTTAGTTTGTTCTGCATTTTTTAACCACTTTGCATGACACTGAAAACAGAGTATGTAGGTTTAATGCAAATCCACTCCTTGCTTTGGTTATTTGAAAAAAATAAGCTGTACAGAAAGATTTTCCCTTTGACAGATACAAATACAAGAGGATTGTCCTCCAACAGCTCATGATGCTGCAGACATCTGTATGGTTTAACCGTGTAATTGACCATTCCAAAGCACTTTGCAAAGCCGTCTATTATATCCCTGCAGCACACCGAATGCACTGTGGCAAATTGCTCATCCGTTTAATCAATGATCCATTCCATGCCATGACTCTGCATCGGTATTTTACTTTGTTTATAAACATACTGCCTGCCTTTCAGCCCAGTCACCTTTTGTCTTGGATACCAATCCTCCAAGTTAGAGCTGATAGCTTTGGTGCTTTTAACATGAGACATTATTCTCCACGATACCGTGTATTTGTTGCGTTTTGTTCTTGTGATTCCATTCCTGTTTCATGTCATTTGATGTCCAAATACTTCTCTTTCTAAGGGTTATTTGCAGCTGTTCATTTTCACAGAACATACTTGTCAATCATGGCACTTGCTTGAAGCTCTCATGGGAGCTCTCCTGCTAAAGGAGATACCATAATCTCACTCCATAACTAAATTCCACCCCTTTGTGATACCATTAGAGATTTTATTTTTTTTTCCCCTTTCAAGAGAGGTGAGGACCAAGTTACAATCTGCAAACTCTTCTGAAATTCTACCAGGATTCAAAATCCATAGCACTAGAAAACCCTTTCTCTGCCTTTCTGGGTGGCAGATGCTGCAGTGCAACCCTGGGAGAAATGGAGCCCCTGCTTTTGTGTGCTCTGTTGAAAAAGAAAAGAGCTTTTCCCATTTGCTGAAGGAGAGCCATCAGTTAGAAAAAGCAGTGTGGCAGGCCAAATCTGCTTTCAGCAATTCCTTGACTATTTCTAATTGTGTGTAAGAAATCATGTTCATTGAACATGTCTTCAAACAGCATGAGTGATGTACCTCATGGAAACTCTTGGAGGGAGGAGAGTTGACTGGCAATAAAGGAAATAATTAAAATGAAAGTATTAAGCAATGACAATTAGTGAGCTGAAGTGCTACTGCCAATGATAATGTCTTCAACCTAATTAAATTTTTGGCTCATTGAATATGACAAATACAAATGCAGTTTGGATATCTCCTTAGTAGACTCAGAGGTTTAGGCTAAAAATACATGGGTTTGAATGTTGCCAATGAGAGTATTAATGAGGAAGTACTAATCTTTTAGGAACCATAATGACACTAATGGTAGTGCTTTCTTTACCACAGATGCTAAGAGCCATAGCATGACAGAAAGGCTCCAGGCCATGTTGTGATCATTCAGGCGCATTTCAGACACATTTTGGGAGGAGTAATAAAAGCTTAAAAGTATGTAAAACATAGCTGCAGAGAGGAGGCTACTCTGCAAAACTGCAGGAGAAGGGACAAATAGTAATAGGCTTAAACTGATGAAAAAATCAAGTATCTTTAAGCTTGCAGTAGTGGGAGGGGAGTTGCAATGGAATTGATCACCTGGAGAGCTGCTGAGCTGTCTTTAAACGGCTTTCAGAAGTGGTTGCACAAATGTCTGTCAGGGCTAATTCTGGTGCCAGGAGCGACAACTGATCCTGTCTCATGGCTGAGCTGGACAAGATGACACTGTGAGTCTTCAACAACTTTTTTTTCTCTCAGTTGATTCCTTCTGAACCAAAATTGTTCTTTGTGGGAATCGGTTTCCATCTGTTATTTCTCCTTACACAGGGTTTACTGCTCCAGCTTGATCAGGGCCTGTTGATTGTGAGCTCCAAAGGAAGAAACAGCTCTGATACTCATGTGCCTATTTCTTTCTTCTGTTAGGAAGGTCAGTAAGACACAACATATAGATACAAAATATACTAGGAAAACTAGATATTTAAGAGGTGCTGGATTTTCTGAATATAAAGATATACTTTTCATTAGAGATGCTTAGGCATGTTTGTTTTCGTATCTGAATGTCAGGATAGAATGAGGTTTATTAAAACTCGGTTATTAAATCCCTACGATGAAATCTTGCTCTGAGCAGAACAAAATCAGTAATGGAAGGGCAGGGTATGAGAGAAGGGGCCATACCATGCCACCCTTAAGTTATTTCTCTTCTTCAACGTTTAGAAACCTATGTTGTGCTTATTGATCTATGGTTGAATCAATTTCTTGATTCCACCCTATCAGTACCTGATAGACACTAAGAGCAGTTGCTGCAAGTGAAAGCTGTTCTCTGCAGGGGCTTGAGGGCGCACTAGGTTGAGACAGGGCCTCCTTAAGTCAAATTAGGATTTATACAGCATTTAATAAGAACAAAACTCTCTGCTGGCCTCATGCCTAAGGTTGGAGCATTCCTGATGAGTCTTTTGCGATATACAAGGTGCCAGCATACATAGGAATAGGGTCAAAGACGTTAGCAATATGATATTGTGACATGTGGGAACAATGTAGGTGTGGGGTTTCCCCCACCAAAGTAGTCTAAAGAATAACATGTTTTCTTTACTCTAGAATTATAACAACAGAAAGTTTCAGCTTTTGAAAAATCTACAGTGAAAAACAGCTTTGAAGTTCACATTCTTTTGTTTCAAAGATTTCCTAATTTTTTTTTTAGGTTTCAATCTTTTAATATCTGATTTTAAGCCATGAAAATACTGGTAGGAGGAGGACAGTGTTATGAGTCATAGCTTTATGCCTGGTACCAGAGTAACAATTAAATGCTGGTCGTTCATCATGAAATGGTACAATTCACTGTGAACAGCAATAACTTCAAGAGTTTGCTTGAACTACTGCATTTACATCCTTGGTCCAATTTATAATCCTAGAACTCTATGTCAGCTTTATGCAGAATAATAAGACAAATATTATAGTTATGCCATCGCGCAAAGTAAATGCTTATTTAAACATGCACCTTGTGCAGAGCTCTAGGCAACCTTGTAAATCACTACCCAGTCTGACACAGCTCTTAGCTAAGTGTGATTTACATATCTTCCTGACAATGCTCTCTCAAATAAAATTAAATAGATGAAAAATACAGGTAATTACAATAAAGAAAACATCCTATTTTAGAAGTCCTTTTGAACTTTTAGATATTATCTTCAGGTAAATAATAAAATGCTATTAACTATAGATATGTTACATGTGTTTTGGAAAGAGAAATTGGAAATTATGCTCAGTTCTTTTCAATTGAAAAAGACATGAGGCAGAAACATATATTTTAGTGAAAGAAACTGGATAAAAAGCACTTTTCTTTGGAACAATATTAGAAATAATCAAAAAGGCCGTTAAGTCAGATGATAATTGAAAGCAGGTGATAATTGAAGGCATGAGAATGTTAAGAATAGTGAGATTTTTGAAGTGAGGTGCTGCAATCACCCCGTGAAGAGCCAGGTCCTTTACCTCTACTGTGTTTATTATCCCCAGTGAGCCTCACATAGCTTCTCCAGCCACCCTCCCAAGTTAGTTGCCTTATTTTATTAAAGATATCAAAAAACTAGGGAATATCTGAACACAGAAACAGAACAAAGAAGCCTTGGGTGTTCTCATGTGAGTAGAGATAGTAATGATTCAAATTACTTGTTCAAAAAAGTAAGCAGCAATAAGAGACATAAATATGTATGTAGCCTCATAAAGGAGTTTGTCATGAGCTATTGTCTGAGCACACTGTACAGAACAAGAGAACCAGCAAATCTTCAGCTCAGAAATGAAAAAAAAAAAAAAAAATAAATGACCACATAGTCTATTTTTCATTTTCATAATGTATATGGAATAACAACTGTACCTGATACTGCAGCATCTTACCGAAGCAAAGGGCTTGAGACAGTTCCAAAAGCCAAAAGAGCCTCAGACAGAAGCACTGGCATTGGGGCAGCTCTCAGCAGCCTCCCGCACCCCATGAGGCAGCTGGCCAGCCTGCAAACCTCCTGCTCCTGGACACCTCACGGATGGTGCAAAGGGGTGAGGGAGAAAGAGGAGGGGACCGGAGCCTGGCACGACACAGCCTGCATGCTCTAAGGAAGTTAGTAGGGAAGTATGCAGATTTTTTCCATATCTTCCATTTGCAAGCAGGTCCTTGGGGGGAGGCAGGAATCAAACCAGTTAATAAAACATTTTGATTTTGATAAATTAGGAAATTTTTTTTGGAACTTTTCTGACTGGGTTTTTCTGCAATACAGTATCAGCTATGACATTAACTTTGATAAACATGATAAAAACTGTATGCTGCCTGGCTTCATTAATTCCAGCTTAATAAGAAATCGAGTTCCTCACGTTACAGTATTGCATAGCTGGATACTTTTCTGCCGTTTGTGTTATCCTCCGAAGCAGCAGTCACTAGCATTTTTTAGAAACCAAACACCAAGGCAGTGTGATTGTAGTTGTACTTCAGCAATTCTTTTTTTTCTCTTATGTACATTTGAGACAGGCGATCAAGCAACTATACAGCTCTTTATTTGCCACTACTGCAGTTAAAGCTCATATGAACCATTACACAGAAAATTACTTTTCTTTCTCAGTTTATATGCCTGACCTTGATAGCTTTGCTGTTCACTGGTACTGTTGCCATGGAAATGGGAGAATGATCTTTCTGTTGATATCATTGCATAATTAAGGGTCACTGAGACTGTTTAGGTCAAGAGATCATTTTCAGAGTTCAGTTCCTCAGGGGGATAAATGTTATTCCACAGAAATTTTGTGTATGGGCTGATGTGATTGTTACTTTGTCATCCTAAATTAAACTATGAGCCCCACTGACTTCAAGCTAAGAGCCAGAAATATTTGCCAAACCTACAGATTTCCAATAAACCCTGTCTGATTTTTCTGGGTGTTCCCAGGCATACAGAACTACCAAGTTATGAAGTTCATTGCCACTTGTCAGCTGAACAGTGGTATCTGGCTGTGTAATTCCTCCTGACCATTTTGAATTGTGTGTAAAACACAATCACTTATACTGGTAAAAGCCTCTGGGGATGGAAATTTGAGTCTCTCCGTGATGTAGCTAGCTCAGAAGTTTTTCTCCTAATGGCTTCTTTTAAGAAGCTTGACATTTCTACAAGGGCAGTTTAAGAAAGCACAAATAGGAGCCTGTCCTTCTCTAGTGGACATTGACAACAGTTTCCTCCTTTCCCTGTAAACTTGTATACTCAAAACCTGTCCCATTTTTGACAGGCCATGTTTTTGAGATTATCAATAATTTCTGTTGCTTGACTCCAGAGTCTTTCTAGAGGACTGCACTTTTCTTGAAATCTGATACCCAAACCCCAAATGATGCTCCAGCAGGCATCACCAGCACAGAGCACAAAGTAGGGGCCACTTCATATTTTTAACACATGACGTTCCTGGTTTGACATCCCAGAGTAAGGAAAAAAAATAAATTGTAAGGGGGTTACATCACTGGCTGCAGTTTTATGTCTTAAATTTTTATAAACTGTATTTCATTATCATTAATTAAATGAAGCTAGCTTCATGTTAGCACCTAATACTGTGCTTTGGAAAACTCTTGAGATGTTTAGGGGGGAAAAAAAGGCCCCATCCACATTAGCCTCCTGGTTTGGCAAGCCAAAATAGATGTACATTGCCATACTGTTCCCATTTCCTTTGCCTTTATTTTTACATAGAGATTTCTGAAAGGTTTGTTTGCCTATAGTTTCTGGCTCTCTGAGCAGGTCTACATTTCTGATATACCCTCTCTTTTTCCCTTCATGTCCTTTCTGAACAAGCTCTGCCCTTTCATATCAGTATTCCAGGCACATGAATTCTTCCCTCAAATCTCTTGTTATGTGAGGAAAAGCGAACACTATGAGGTACTTTTCATAACTTCTGTAATTTGACAATCCCCCTTTATTAGCCCTGGGTCTGTCATCTTGGTTTACTGCCGGGAAAACAAAGATTTTCACCACATGATATAATAACTATAAAAAAGATTCAGATGGCTGTAAATAGCACAATAAGATTAATTTTCAGTATATTGTTTCAAGATGACTTGCAGAGATTTAGCCAATTAAAAATAGCAAGTGTTGGACTAATGTAGATTCATGCCTCACACTGACAATATACCTAGGGATAATCTATACAGAAGGCTGTCATTAGATGGAAGAAGTCCTGCATTGGGAGCTTTGAAAATGGATAAAACAATGGAGGCTGTAGTGGAAGAAATAATTAGGTGCAAATGTTGGAGAAAAGAAGTAGATGACATCTAGCCTGGTCCATCTGGCACCCACAGGCAGGATCTAGCCCTTTGGGACATTTTCATTGCCTTGTCCTTGGAAGAGACAGGTAATGAGTTTTCTGGGAATAAGTTGTCAAAACAAATTCCTTCTCCTGGTCTGACTCCAATGCAGAGCTAGGCACTAGGTCCTTGTTAGAAGAAAGGGGGAGTCTGAAGGCACATCTGTTTTCACATATGCAGAGCATCCAGAACAGCCAAGGTTAGATTATCCTATTAATATGTTGCTTCTATAGCTAAATTTATGGTTATATTTGGCAATTATGATTTGATATCTTTGTCTGGTCTAGAAACAGAAATAATACTGTAACCTTTTTGAATCCAGGACTAGCTCATGGCTAACTCTATATGGATAAAACAAAATCCTCCTGCATAATTTTTGTTGTCTGGTTGTGAGAAAAAAATGCTGCTCTCTTCTTGGGTGCTTGCTCTGTAAGGTGCAAACTGGAAAAACAAGAGAACTGTTCCACCTTTGGAAACAAACCAATGCATGCTATATAAAAAAGACCTGACTCATTAGAACATTGCAATTTATTTTCTTTTTAAAACAACAAATTAATCCCTCCAGACTTTCCAGTCAATTTGCTTTTGTGAGGCTATTAAAGAACCCCTGAAGTGGAAGTGAGTAATATTTCCTTGTCTTTTTTCCCCCCTCTTACTTCCTTTAAAGTAACTTCAGCATCAGCTTTTAAGGAAGAACCAAACACTGTAAGAAATAGGGAAGTGAATGGTTTGTGTTCAAGAAATCCATAAATCTTCACTATTGTAAGGATCAGTGCTTGTTCTCTTCCTTTTTCTTTTAAGTTGCTTTCATTTTCCACATGGTTTTCTGAGAATGTGATTGTTTTGGCTTCTGGCCGTGGACGTCAATACCAACTGCTGGGAAATTTGTTCTGTCACCCATTACTGGAGTTTCTCAAAAAACTTTTCCAGCAGCCACGTTTTTTGAACTTCCAAAAATTTAGCATATGACTGAAACAAACAGTCAACCCTTTAGTCTACCTGGATTTTAAAGAAATGCACCACTGATTGTGAATTTATTATAAATGATTGTATGCAAAAGGATTGTATCATTGCTCGCCTATGATGGTACTCAGCAGATCTTAAGTGATCATCTAACTGGAAATATTTCTACTGCATGTTCTTTTAGAGGTTGCTATGGGAAAAGAGAAAACATATTCTGTTACACTGGGGTTGTTCTTGCAGTTCAAGTGATGCTTCAATAGAAGCAGAGCAGGAAAGAAGCACAGAGACACACAATGTTTGGATGATTAAAGCACAGATATGCAATAAGACTATTCACTAGCAAAAGCTCCCAGTCACCTTTTAGATATGACAATTTCTCTAAGAGGAGAGAAGCTTTTGGGTGTCTCTTAGGAATGAATACATGTACAACTGGATATCCTGTGGTACAAAGCCTCTTAGTGCAGGTACTATACCTCCTCATCCAAACCCAGTTATTAATACTCCTTGGCTGGATGTGGAATATTCTTCTACTGTGAGAATAAGCTCTTACTGTTTTCTTTGATGACACAATGGCAAAGTTCAAGGAAAATTTAGCTCTAACCTTGGGCTTGGGGATCAAGAAGCAGAGAATGCTGTCTCAGCGGTAGTGCAATGAGAGAATTAGTGTCAAAAAATGCTGGAGAAAGCAATTTTAGAAAGAAAATGGAAAAATCTCACTGCAAATTCCATTCCCCTGGGAAAATCGTAACCACTGAAAATTCAGCTTGCAAGGACATTAAGTTTTAATTCTTTATATTCTCTTAATAGCTTGCATTAGAGACAAGGAGAAGGACATGTTTTAGTTAAGTACTTATTACTTTCTTTGGGAAATATTTTTTTCTTTTGTACTTTTAGGATCAGCTTTATAGATTTAGGAAGTGTTGGAGGTGACACGGGACTTGATCCTGCCCCTTAGCATTATTATGAATTATTATATATGAATATTTAATATAAAATAAGAAATATTAATAAAGCAAGTATTAGGTAGGACTCCTCTCTCAGGAGAGTGCCTCACAACTAATCTGTGGAGTATACCTCTCTCTGACCCAGTGAATATTTAATTATTTAATGTAAGTGGGACAGGTTCAACAGGTGAAAATGAGCATCAAGCAGGGAGTTGAAATGCTCTTCTGGATAAAAGGGAACTGCTTTCCCTTAGGCAGAAGAGTGACCTGAGCCCAGACGTCCTATATTCTGGGCAAATGCTGTATCTACTAAAAGCAGCTTAACTTTTGGGAAGACTTACAAGAAGCAGCACTACTTTGGCAGTGTCTGCCTTCTTGGGAGGATCTGTGGTGAGAGGGCTGGTTATTGTACACTGAGAAAAGAATGCCACTCCCCCTTCCTACTCACATGATAAAAATCAATCTGAATTTAGTTGCTGTTGCAACCTAGATATTTTTTTTTCCCTAGCTACAATACCCTTGACTAGCAGCGTCTTCCCTGGATTATAAATGGCACCCACTAGAAAGCAATGATCTGAAGTGTCTGTAAATATTTCTTATTCAGTTTCACTACATCACTTTGAAAGGACAAAATAACATTTCGGAGAATGGGAAATGGCATCTGCAGTTACCAGTGGTTTTGTCTTTTTTTTTTTTTTTTTTTTTTTTTCCGATTTCTTATAGTTGTGCCTAGAAATCACCCAAGATTAGGCTAGGAACTGTGCATATGCTCATTAAAAGACATTCCTTATGCCATCAACCTTATTGCCTATACAGCCAAGACAAAATGTAGGAGGAGAAAAAGATGCATATGTATTTGCAGGAGTTCATGGGCTACTGCTTAGTGACAGGAGCAGAATTAAAATTCCTCTGTCCTTTCTGAGACAAGAGCTCTACTTGTTAGATTAAGATGTCTAGCAGAGTTCACAGATTAATTTCATTTTGAAAAAACCCCAAACACCTACTCTCAAAGTCATTTGCATGCAGTGTACGGAGTAAATTGGTTGCTAAATTAGGAGGTGTCCTGAGGGATTTGGCTCTCAAGCCTGTGCTTTGGCTACTCTGCTGAGCTGCTTATACCACACCCACAGTGCATTACTCTACTGAGACTTGCTTGGTTTTTATTGAGGAGTAAAAGGGAGCTTGATTCTGTAGACTCCAGATGATATCAGTGGCTTTGAATCAGCCCTGAAGACTGTTGCATATGTTTTCATTGCTGTTCACTGCCTAGTTCACGAAAAAAGACAAGGCATCATCAGTATTCTTCCATTTGTCTGATGATGGTGTCAACTCACCACCTAAATCGCTTGGTATTGGTTTTGCTCCTTGGAAGATCAGGTAACAAAGTGAGCAGCAGCACACAGCACTCCTGAACGCCGTGGCCAGAAGAACTGCCATCCTGAGGCACCAGCAGGAACAAAAGCATGAGTGCTGGGTAGAAGGAGTAGACAAGGTGTGTGTTGGAAGCGCTTATGGACCGGAATGACAACCATTTTCATTCGTAGTCAGAACTGCTGCATGTAGTTTCCCAGCAGCTCTCCAGCTTCCAGCTTAGGGGTTAGTGAACACTACTTGTAACAAATGGGAAACTGAAGCTAAATTCAACTTTTTCCAGCATTAGTCTGAAATGTTAGTTACAGGATTTTGGATTTATTTATTTTTATATAAAGTACAAAGGATGTTGCTGACAGTGGCTAGTGACGAGTTTAAGAAACAAGAGAGAAATTTCAGTTAAAAGGCCTATTTGTCAAGGTAGCAATTTTGGTGAAATGTTGTGAAGGATTTTTGCTTTTTTTAGACAGTGTTTCTTCCAATTATTATATAATCTTGGCTTATGGGTCTGAATTTAGTTCTTACTTCAGCAAGCATCATGACTGAAAAGTGGATGTCAGAAGTCTTAAAAGGATTAGTGCTCCATACATAACCAATAAAATTGATTTGTGAATTAGGGGTCCCCTTCACAGAAGTAATAAAGCTTTTTTTTGTGCAAGCAGTGAAATTTCTTTCTTGTAGCTGTCAGTGTAATCGTTCTGCATTGGTGTAAGCTATCGACAGCGTGCTCAGGGCAATAACAGAAAAGGGCAGAGATTAAATAAGGGGAAGGGAGCAATCTCAATTGAGTAGAGCTGTTCCAAACCAATTGCAAATACAATAAAACTCTAAGGCCCAACCCTGCTTTTGGAAAAATGTTCCTAGTAACTTTGGTAACAGTGCAATGATTTTATATGATGTTGGTAATGAAAATACATCTCAGAGGTGCTGAAACCTGTACTTCTTCTATACCAGGACTTCAATACAGCTATCATAATTATCCAGCTCAGAAAACTTCCCTTCCTCTATTGATTGATTTGTGCACACTTCAGGATCTCAGTTGGTGTGAAACACTGACTAACAGTTCATCTCTGAGCAAGATATAAAAAAAATATCAAAATCCTGCACTGAAGTGAATGCTAAAACAAAAGCAACCAAACAAAGCCACTTGAAGAGATTTGGAGTGGAAGATCTCTGGTGAGCAAGGTTTACTTCTCAGGAATGAGAATTAAACTGTAAGAACAGGAAAACAAAAATACTTCTTTTGATCAGCAGATTTAAAGGGTGAATGCCTGTTCAATGGACAACTTGATTAACAATTAATTAATAAAGTTAACACTGTTCTTGCAAGAAGTGTATCAGAAAAATTTTCTAAGGATTTTCAAAGGACTCTACTCTCCCGCCCCGATAACGGGATTCATATGTGACTGCTCAGGTGAGTGGGACTATATATGAACTTATATAAGGACCAGCAATGTCTGCAGAGCAGCATTTGCAGATCTGATGGCAAAGGATGTGGCACTGTGCGGTACTAAGTCATTGCTGCTTGCTTTTTTGCAATAAACAACCATGCAATGAAATCAAGTCATGCCAAAGTGGTTCTTGGTGAGCCATGCTTCAGAAGTGTCTGCAGCCCAGCTGAAGAGATCATTAGTGTTGGGGCAGAGTGAGCAACAACCCCAACTGTAGACTGAATTGATAGATAGGCTATGTACAGCTAGTAATATCCCAAAGGCTATTCCATATGCACTGGATATAAAAATTTAATCAGACTCAACATATTTTTGTGTTTTCCAGAAGTTGTCTATATAATGAGGTAATAACAGGTACATACTTTAAAAATATATAAATATATATTGGCAAAACGGAACAGTAGAAAGGAGAAAAGAAATATTTTGTGCTGGTTTTGCTTGGTTCCTAATTAATTAATTTCAGGACTGATATTTCACTGTATATAGATGCAGAAAGACAAAAATCTCACCAAACTTAGTGCTACTAGACTGTGGAAGAGTAACAATATCTGAGCTTTTAAATGTATATGTGAGAAACAGGCTGTAGGTTGCTTCTAATTTCAAAAGCCAGAGCATGAGAAGGGGCACGCAGGAGAAATTTAGAGAATCCTTTATAAGGCAATGGCCATTCTGTTTTCTGACACATTAGGGCACAAGGACAAAGAAAGATTTTAGCAAGGTTTATGAAACCCTGGTGGGGCTGGACCTCAATATCTACAAAGTAAGACTTGCCCCTGCCCCAAAAGTATTTCTTCTTCATGTCACCAATTTCATAGACAATATAAAGCTCATGTGATGGTGGTGACTTTTTTTTTTAAGGTTGCACAGTTTAAGTCATTCCTTCTCCAAAAACAATATGTATTTGATTGTGCTCTATATCTTAGTGTACTAGAACGGATCTACTAAAATATTCATGTAGAAAAGAAAAATGGGAATAAAAAAAATATAAAGTACGTGCAGTCTGTCGGAATTAATGTGCCTAGTGGAACATTAACTTTTGTATTTCTAAGATTTTTTAACCTTGCCACCTTAATGGTGTTTGACGCAGCATTTTACATTTAGTATTTCTCTTTTTTAAAGTTCAAAGACAAAATGAAATAAGGATGGGAAGGGGAGGGGTAAGTGGAAGAAAATAAGAGGACCAGCAAAAATAGAGCTGAGTCCTTTGCTTGTTGAGTAAAGCTCATAAACACCTTGAACTAATAATTTCATACATAGGATGAAAGTCAGAGCACACAAGCATAGAAAGCTATGCAATAATCAGGAGAAAAAAAAAAGAAAGATTTAATGAGATTTAAGCAATACATATGCAGAGCTGACCCTTAGATAGTCTTAGATGAATTTCACCCTCACATGGCTGGTCTTCTAAATGGATGTGTAGGAAACTAATACATTTGAATGACAAATCCCACATATCTGTATTTTGTTTTCATTTTTAGCTATGTATTTCTGTTGCACATGTGCTGAACCCTGTGCTTAATGGTGAGCAGTCTTTATTAATATATTATTTAAAAAAATATGTAAGGCATTTGTGATGGTAAAGGCTCCTCAAAATCCAAACTGTAAGAATGATTTTGAAAACATTGAAATTGAGTACTTAACTCTATTCTGCCCCCAACTACAAATTACAGATGAATCATTTTATGCTCTGACTCAAAAAGAAATAATGAAAACTTATTTTTGGCAACAAACCAGCTGAGGAAAATTACGTTCCAAACTGCAAATTTCATAAAAATTGAGAGTGTGAGAACAAAAGGGAAAAAGGAAAAAAGGGTGGTTTGTAATGAAGACAGTTTTACAAGTGTAGCTGTGTTGGGCATACTAATCACCTGCTGTATCAGGTTGGAGAGGGCATCTAAATCATCATGGAATCTGAATGTACCCAATCCATCTTCCAGGTTCTCATGTATCCTCCCCCCCGGTGTTCCACAAGACCTGCACAAACGCATTTTCCTGAAGGCACAGGGGCTCTGCTCTGTAGGATTATACAGGTCTTTCTGCACAAAGTTGATTGCAAGAGGTGATCTGCTGGCAGCTCCCCAGTGGAGCACGTCTTATGTTAGAGTTGAGGTGATGAACTTTAATCTTAACAGAGAACAAAACCCAAAGCATCCTTGAATCATGAAAATAAAGTTGTATCAATTGTTTTAAAATTGTATCTTTTAAAATGTATTTTTAAATTAAATAGGAGAGCTCAAGCTTTAAGGTATTCCTTCATTTTCTGGCTGAACAAATTCTGCAGAATTCAATTGAATTGTGCAGAAATATTCATGGCCAAGGACATAAATATATGACTCAATACAGAAAAAAAAAATTAAAAAATTCCACATTCTTCCCCATCCCAGATTTCCCTATAAACCTGAAGCCTATGCAGTTCTTCAACATACACTTTTAATCAAGGATATAACAAAGTGTGTGCTCAGATCACTGAAATGAACAAGATGTCTTGTCTCTAAGTTTAATTAAAAGATTTCTTCATTGAATTGCGTTGTACAAAGTTCTCATTTGTTTTATGTTTGTTGTAATTACAAGTGGTGTCTTGTCATGCAGCTCTATGCACTTCTCTCCTGAACCTGTGCTTTATTCTGTACGAGGGGGTAGAAGGCACAAGTAGGACATTAATCTCCTTAGAACAACTTTCTCTCTTGCATAGGTTTGCAGCTCAATAGAAATCTGCTGATTTCTGAAAAAATGTATCTTTAGTGAGCATAGACTGACTTTTAGTTTCTCACTGCCCCTGTTCCCTTTATTGCCCTCTTGGCTTCTTTATCTAGAATTGTACCGTAGACTAAATTCACTGAAATATTTTAAACACTTATTTAATTGTAAGTAAAGAGTTTAAATCCCACAGACTACAACAGGAGTTAAGTAAGTGTTTATAAGTGCTGTGGTAAGGGATTAGATCTGCCTTGTTGGTTCAGGATGTTTCAAATGGGGACAGGTCCCTTCTTTGTGCTTTCTGTCTTGTACCATCAAGATTGTACTTAGCTGCCCAGGAGGAAGAGTTTGTCCTTTGATAGCTGTCACTGAAAATGTGCTGCTTGGATGTGCAAAGGTTTGATGTCTATTCATCCTTGACAGGCAAAATTGCGCTGGCCTGTCTAGTTAGTAGTGTCTTGACAGCAAGAATGTTTTGCCCTGTGGGATTCACAGGAGTTTTTGAGTAATTACAGAGTGGACAGACTTCATGAAAGCTTCTGGGTTGCCCAGTGCTGTGAACTAGATATATAGCACTTACTGGGAAAAAGTGAGTGATGACTTCTTAACTAATTGCATTATTGGTCACCTGTCCCTGCTCTACTTTACACCTGCCTTTACTGGGTCAAACTGATGTGAAAACGAGCCGTGGAGGTGTTTATTGTTTTAATCAAAAAGCCAGATGGTTTAGGCTAAGAACAGAAGGACTGCCATCTGGGATTAAACCAGATGGGCTGGGGGTCCATTCAACCCTGTATCCCTACTATAAAAGTCATGCAGAGTGATTCTTCTCTGAATACACACTCCCACCTTTCAGCACACAAAAGATTAGGGACTTCCTGCACAAACAGCTGCATCTGTATCGTCACATTTAACAATCCACAACAGAACTATCTGCCATGAATTTATAGGATCATGTTCAGAATTCCATAGCATCCTGTGACAGGACTTCCGTAGAGTAATCCACTTGTCTTCCTACTTTTTCTGTGATCACACTAGAAACACTCTGTAGGGCTGTTACTACGATACTCTTGAAGTCAATATTACAGGGTATACGCAGACACAAAAGTACAATTTTTTAGAGCAATTCATTAGCATGAATTAAAGATGATGCTCTGAGGGCTTCATAAGGAGAAGACAATTGTGTGGGATAAGCAGTAATCTTTGTGAGTTAAATTTCGTCAGTTGTGCCTGTCTTTCTTGGAAGTGTCTGAGTGGTATTCAGTTGCAGAGAGAGATAGTAACAATGTTTACATCAAAGCAGAAAACGGGTGCAAGTATTGCCTGTGCCTCTTCTACAGCGCCCTGAGTGCTCTGTGAGATTTGTCTGCCCTTAATTCCTGTTGCAGATGAAGGAAATGAGCTCCTTGTAGAAAGTGCATAGTCCTTTGGTGTTTAAAATAGAAGGCTATGTATACACTGAAGACACCTAACTGCAATCTTACAATTCTCTGTGGTTCCCTTTGTTTGCTTTTTATATAACATCTGGTCCACAGAATTTAGCTGCTGCAGAAAACTTTCCATGATCACTTAATTGTCTGGTATACTACAATTTCTTTTCACCTTCCACCAAAACAAACATCCTGCACATAACTCATTAAGGCGAAACCAAAAATCCCTCTTATTTTCTCAGTGCTATTAGCTTTCCAAATGTCATACCACCTTTTATTGAAATTCTGCCAATTCCTTCAAGCTAAGCAGAGTGAACATATATCAGTAGGGACCTCCAAGAAACACAAGCTATTTAAATATTTGGCATACATTTCTCTGAATCAACTCTGAACAAAGCAGGGTGGTAGCAGAATAATACCGGGGTGTTAGAGGATTTGCATTTGGCAGAGGTACATCATTTTTCTTCCCATTTGTGGTGATTAAAAATTGCAAGTCACTTTCTATGAGAGAAATACCATGTTTTGACCTAATTGTAGTGCTGAGCAAAGGTATTTTGGATGTACTGTATAGTGAGTTTAGTTTTTCCATGTCATGCTGCCTTTGTTCTGTTTCTGCCCTCTGTTTTTGACTCTTACACTTGACTCTTCACTGACAAAAGGACACTTCACTGTAAACTGAAGCTATGACTACAGTAGTTATATGACCATCTCTCCATCTCTTCCTTTGCACCCTCACTTACTGACTCTTGATCTGTATTTATTCAAGGTGATACCAAAGTTATGTGATCCCCATTTTCATAGATAGATGAGGAATGTGTAATTAAGAGACTTGCCCATTAAAAGAATTTTATGGTGAAGAGAGTCATAGACACACACCGCCTTGCTGCCAGGATATAACTGATAAACGCCCTGGTGTGTGGGCTGAAATTTGTTTAACTGTCTCATCGCATTTCCTATTTTCATTTTCTCTTTCAGACTAACAGCTAAAGCCGTTGCTGTTCTCTTACCAATCTTGGGAAGCTCATGGATCTTTGGGATTTTGGCTGTCAATGCCCACGCATTAGTATTTCAGTATATATTTGCTGTTTTCAATTCACTACAAGTAAGTACCTGGTGGGACAATTTATGGCTACCAAACCGCTGCTGAGATCCAATAAATGGATCATTACTAATGTTTTCACATGCTTGCGTTTACTGGAGTTTTCCTATGTTTCTTCCTCTGTTTTTTAAGTCAGTGCTGACCATACAGTGCCGGCAATTGTTTAGTCTCTATGAACAGACCTTTTGTCCCACTCCTTAGTGTTTCCAGTAGCAATAATTAAATAAATGAGACAGTGAGCTTGAGAAATGAAATTCATTCTTCCAGCACCATGTACCACAGGCAAGATTCTTTGGTAGAGATACTAGAACAGTTTTTCAGTGTCAATTTGAGGCTTCGTTACTGAGACTAGATGAAAGCAAACAGAAGTTTGTGAGAAAGGTGCAGCATGAGGAGAAAAGTGGAGCTATACTGCATGCTGCAAGTGACTCTTGCATGCAGGCAACTAGACCCTCATCTTAATACACCAATCCAGAAAAACAGCTCTGTCCAAGGAGGAATGTAAGCATCTGCTTAGCTTTAAGCAGTCATTTCTGTAGAGGCATAAATCTATAGATGTGTTATAGTTCTTTCCCAAATAATGGTTACAAAGGGGAAGAAAAAATGAACTCCTGTAAATCCTTTGTTGTCTCAGGAACAAATAGCACTATGGTCACAAAAAGATTGCAACAGAGTTCTCCCCATAAGCCGATAAGAAAAGTTGCAGTTTTCATCCAAAATAAAAATCAAAAGTTTGGCTGAATACTCCCCAAAAGAAAATAAAATTATTTTGGGAGGGAAAGAGGATAGGCCTTTTTTACTTTCTATTGGTCAGAAAGTCCAAAGATAGCAAAATTCTGCTGTGAAAATTTTCCTAATGCTAATATCTTGCTTTTCTAATGTGAAAAATCGTGATCTGGTGTTTCCCAAAGAGCATTTTTCTCTGCCTTTATCTTTGCAAGCACAGACAGAAAGTTCTCTTGTTGTCATGAAAACAGAATTCCTGATTCTTTTCAGCCAGATTTCTCCTTTAGCACCACAAAGTTTAGGAGGTGCTGTTTTACAGGAAAAAGTCGAGACAAGCCTCTTACTAACTTAATGCTGCAAGTTTCTCCAGTTTAACATGAGTCACAGTTTGGCCTACTCTTTGATATTTATAGATCTCCAACTATTCAATACCTGCTTTACACAATAGTGCAAGAAATACATTATTGTATTTAACTCTTCACAGTCTTCACCCTTCTCCCTTTTATCTGTTTTCAGGGATTTTTCATGTTCCTGTTTCACTGTCTTCTGAATTCAGAGGTATGTAGCCAAATGGTGTTAACAAATTTGGTGTTGCTAAATTAAATAACATGAGTGTAAAACAAGAAAAGACTTTCTCCATTATCACTGCCTGCTATGCCACTGATTTTTTTCTTTCAATTAATACATGACTGTTAGTGACTTTGTGACTTGCAGCATTTTGACCCATGCTTGACATTTATTTTGTTTAATGTAAGAAAGGTTTAAAAAAAACCCCCAAAGATAAGAGAAGGTAGCTCAGGACTAGGGAAGGAAGCAATCCTGAGGGCTGGAAAGGCTGGGCAGGGCATGGGCTGTGCTGCTAAGGGAGCATGCTTAAATAGTGGGAGCAGGGAATCTGGCAGTTCCTGTTGAGGGGGCTCTGGCTTTGCTACATAATGCAGTTCCAGAGAGGAAAATAAATATTCTCAGTAAAACATACTTTTGGACATTGCTCATGCAATCCTTAATGGGAAACCAAACAGAGTAGAACATATTCCAGGTATTTTTCTTGGCAGGAAGTTCAGAGACCAAGAGGCATCTTTTTGCATTAAGGTCTCTCAGAGCAACTGGAGTAAAGCCTAGACAAGACTGATGTAACCGGGGCTTGTGGGGACCACCTCTGCTGGGCCTGGAGCTTGCAGCATCCTCTCCTCCCATGGCAGATAGCAGGAAATGCTCAGCAACACGTATTACTGATAATGAAAGTTTCTTATGAAAACCATTTCCAGCACGCTGACAGGGAGGTACTGCTCAGTGAATACCCACACAGCTTTGATTCTCCCCCAGCTCGCTCTTCTGGATGCTGCTAAGTAGCTCTGTCCCAATAGCCTGCTGCTTCTTCCTATGCAACAATAGCACTCCAGCTCTTTTGTGGAGACGTTATGATTTATTAATATTTGCCAACCTATTCAGTCTTAGAGCATTGATATGATCTTTGCTACAATCACTTTGGAGAGTCAGGACTGACTATCAAATTCTTAATCTTTATTGAAATCAACTAAAGTTAAGCAGGCAGGTTAAAGGTAAGGAGGAAAAATATTTCTTTATGCTATTCTCCCCTGGGCTCAGAAAACTTTCTTCCTGCTGTCAAGCTTCAAAAGTCTTACATCAAATACAAATATTTGAATTGCTGCCATTTTTTCAGGAACCTCATGAGAAATTAAATTCAGAAACTTTTCAGAATTTGTATCCTCAAAAACCAGTTCATATATAGCTAACGTGAACTGTCATTTTGGGAGAGCCGGTCTTATTGTCTCCACTGGCTATGCGTGTCTAAAACACTTCTTCAGCTAAATTGTGAGAATTCCTGAGAATTTCAATCTTACCATAGAAGTAAAACTCAGATACTGTAGAGCGAAATCTGCAGATATTTCCAAGTGGTTGTGTTGTATTCCCAGTGCACCTGGACAAGAAATGCACATGCACGATAAAGAAGCACAGAAGAATGGGTCTGACGGGGGCCTGAGCACCCTCTCCTGCAGCACGTGTCCAATGTGCCAGTGTCACCCCTGACAGCTCAGTCACCAAAGCCCCTTGTCCTCCCTCACCAATTTGGCTCTGTGTCTCACTACTGCCACTCCTAAATTGTAGTTTTCATCTTTCTTACTGCAGTCTGAGCTTCTTTCCTGTCTTAGCTACTATACATATAAAGAGCAGATAATTCCCTTCCTCTCCACAGGAAAGGAAAGACTGTAAGACTTACCCAGTCTTCCCCCAGTCTGCTCTTTTGATTAAACAACCTGAGCTCCTCATAACATGTGATTGCTTGACCTGTGATCATCCTCACTGCTCTCTTCAGGGCTGTCTCCACCTGGTCCCTGTTTTTCCTGGGATGCTGAACACAATACAGTAGCTGAGGCCATGCCAGTGTAGAATAGAGGGGAAAGATTACTTTGTGTGTTTTACAGACTATGCTCCTCCTGACAAGATGCTCTTTATCACAGCATCGTAACACTGCTCAATTACTTCCAGCCAGTAATCCTTGATAAATCTTGCCTGCTTGCCTAAAGAATGACTGTCTCACCATCTTTATGCAGCGGATTATTTTCACCTTGGTGCAGAATCTGCCTACATCTATAGGGAATTTCATCCAGCATCTTTAAATAATTTCAGTTTTCAAAAGGCTGGCAGCTGGCTTATGTCCTCATGGCATCTGGGTACCATCAGGGCTGCGTGAGCTCCAGGGAGAGCCTGCCCGAATAGGGGAGCTTGTGGACCAGCCTGGGGCTGTATATTTAGTTAGAAAATGTGGAAGCATCCTAGTGAGCTGCTGAAAATCAGTATAATGACTCCTCACAAACTCTTTCAAACCACGACTGCAATTACTGGGGATGTATGCTTACATTCCATGCAGTTTTGGTTTTTTGCTTTTATTCTTTTTTATTTTTAACAAGATGAATGGTAATACAGTCATACCTTGGACATCTAGGAGGACAGGATAACCCAGATAACATGAAAATGTTGTCAATGAACTGAGACATAAGTGAGGTTATACAATGCTTTGTATTTAAAGTATGGGTACTCAAAAAGTACCATGAATATAAAGAAAAATGTAGGGGCAGATCGTTATTTTTTAGTACAGTGATGTTAATGTGGAGGAAGGATAATGGGGAAATGATCGTACAATGCATCTGTGAAAATAAACACAACTTTTTCAAAAGAAATCTTCTACCTGGTTACATTATTTTTTTTTTCCCCAAAGGTTAGAGCTGCCTTTAAGCACAAAACCAAGGTCTGGTCCCTTACTAGTAGTTCGACTCGCAACATAAATGTGAAACCCTTCAATTCAGACATTGTGAGTATTCCTCCTTTCTTTTTTTTTTTTTTTTTTTTTTTCTATTGCACATGAAAGTGTTCCACATTAAATTCTGTTGGAAAGAACAGGACACAAGAAGGCACGTGGGTATTTTTAGTACCTAACCTAATGCATGGTGTAGACAGGTGGAATCAGCAAGCATTAAGTTGCAGCTACAATATCTGTTTTGAAAGTAAAGGACAAAATTCTGCTTTCTGGCAAACCATCACATAAAAGTAAACAAAGGTCTATGAACTCTGGAGTATGGTTCAATAAGACTGTTCCCACCAGCTGTAATGGACTTCATATTATGCATTCAAGCAGCATTTGGGCAATGTATTTGTCTGATGATGATGGCTTTTTGATAGGGCACTTTTACATTTAAGCCTGAGGAATAAACTCTTCAATAAGTCAACACGTGAATATGCTTTTCTAGCTCTCCTTAAATTGTCTTGAGGCAAAAGACATTTGTTTTTGTAAAGAACCAGACTTCTGAAGTGATAGGTATTATTAAGTGATCGCTGTCAATCACCTTAGATCTTGGCAGCAACTGTTTAAAAGTCCTTTATGGCATATGCTCTCAAGACTCTGTGACAACGCTGTAATGTAAATAGATGCTTTCAAGCTTTTTTTTTTCATCCAGACAAGAGTGGTTTAGCAAAATAAATAAATCTATTTTCAATATTATTTTGTTTTCCAGATGACTGGGAACAGACCAGGCACAACCCCCACAAAGCTGAACACCTGGGATAAAAGCACCAATTCAGGCAACCGCATTGATTTATCAGCAGTCTGACAGTAATACCAGCTTCTCAGTGAAAATCAAGCCATACATTCAGGACCTCTGACACAGTGTCCACCAGTTTTTTCTCACTGTTAATACCAGTAGAAAACTGCTTTTTTAAATCACTGCCTAAAAAATTGGAAATTGCCATGTTGTTTTGTAGAGTAAATAGCCCTCATCTGCTTGCCTTTGGAACTGTAACACATTCTACCACTTGGCTATTAGCAATATCTGTAAATATAACTAGCACAAATATACACTGGATGGTTTTGTCACCAATGATGAAAACACTAGGTACGCAAAAAGGGCTTATTGCTATCTGAATCATTCCGGCTCCCAGAACTGAGGAAAGGCAACATACCTCTGGCAAGATGGATTTTTATGCTCTAAAATGAAATGCTTCCCATTGTGATGTTGTAATGGGGCTATTCTGGTCTTGCTGTGCACTCTCTGTTTACATTTATTACCTTACAGAATCCAATTATCGAAGTGAAGCTTATTCAAAATACATAGTGGTGATTAATTTAAATGCTACAAGGAAGCCAGGACTTGAGGGAGAAGCAGGTTCCAGCTACTCAGTTCCCAGCATGGGCATGGAATTAGCAAAGCTAATAATATACACATATGTGTCCATGCACATAAAGAGCATATGTAACATGTAAATCTCCTAATCATGGCCTGTTAGTATTTTAGATATTCCTGTTTACATCGTGTCTATAAAAGGTAGGAATGGCTAAGGTTGTCCACAGCATTTCTAGCGCTGATTTGTGTCTGCTGACATATCGCAGTACAAAGCATTAGTATTGCTTTGCCCGAAGCTTTCGGATGCAATCAACAACTGTCCATCAAGTGCATTTCACAAATGTGCTGTAGCTTTTGGAAATCAAAACCTGGCACTGTGACTTATCTTTCTCCTTTTACTGGTCAGATCAAGACACTGAATTCCAACCACAAAAATGTAACACAATGATATACTGTGAAGACAGCCAGACTACAAATAAGTCTATGTATTGTTACCTACAGACATCTTTTAAATAGGTCTCTGCAGAGTCTTTTGTGGTTTTAAACTCTGCTCAGCACTTAATAGCTTCTGCTTTAGTACTGCTATGAAGTATCTTTAAGGAGAAAAAAAAACACTGTAATTTTTCTTTTGACCAGTGTTTTGTACGTTCTCAGAAGTGATGTTTGGAGCACAAGGGAGTGTGATCTCGACTGTGCCAACGATGCACCTTCCCAGCTGGGGGTAAAGCAGACTATAAGCTCTGGAGGTGGTCAGGGCCCCTAAATATGTGTCTTGCTGTAGGATTTACTCAGCAGCCAGGGTCTTCAGAGCAATTTCCAAAGATGAGGCCCCCTTCGCAGAGTGGCTTTGCAGTCATGTCTCCTTAACCCCGGGTATTCCTTATTTGCAGTAGCTGTATCCCTAACAGACTGGGTATACTGATTTGCAGGAACCACCAAGGTAATTAGCTTTCCTAATACACTGGGCTATCAAAATAGCACAAAAAGAGGGAAATATGAAAATCTTCAACCTCATTTTTTGCGTTGATTTTTTTTTCTTAATTAAAGGTTTGTATCTTCAGCAGCTCAGGCCATTTCTGGTCCCAGTGAATCTAGCAAGATACCTGTTATTGATTTCCAAGAGAAAAGGTATTTGCACCCTAATGTGCAGGGTGGAAATTGTTTATTGGATAGTAAATTTATAAAAAGGAAAATAAAAGTAAATTGATCTTTAGGGAACAGGAGACATTCATCAATTAGGACTGAATTTAGTGAAGTGTTTCATCCAAAAGACATGGCATGGAAAGTTTAGAAACTATCAATGTATTTCTTTTTTGATTGATCCAAAACAAGTTTTCTCCATGTTTCCTTCCTGCACTAAGAAAGAAACAATCTGTTTCAGTTTGGACCAATCTTTTCCACCTTCTCCCCTTCCTGGCCAAGACTTGTTGGTATGGTCACCAAACTGAAACACCACAGTCCACCCAAGTTTGTCTGTGGCTACAAATTAAAACATTCTACAGAAATTATCTTATTTTCACCAGATTTATGCTGGATTTATGCAGACGGAATGAAGTAGAATGTGACATACTGCATATCACATGTATACATATGCATGAAATATATAGGCTTCTAATCTTGTGTTTCCTTTTGCTAAACAACTCAAATTGTTGACAGCTAAATCTAAAGGCGGGTCAGTAAAAGCTAACTATCTAAATGGTTATATCATAATTTTGGCTTTTGTGTATGGCTTTTTCCTCACCTTTTCTACATTGGACTGTCTTACAGCTGTGCAAACATATGGACTTTTCTTGGCTTGAGAATGTTTCGGTTTTTTTCCCCAAAAAGATGCAGTAGAAGGAACCCTCAGAATGTATGGAGGAGACTGTAACAGAACAGTACTGTGATAACAGAGTTCAGTGTTTGTATTGTGTGCAGACAACATATTTAAGCATATTTTTTTATACTGGAGCATGTGTTCTTTTTGTTATGGTTTTGGTTTTTGTTTTTTGGTTTGGTTTTTTTTTTTTTTTTTTACACTGTGACCGTGGATATTGATTGAAACTCTCCTTGATAATTTCTCTTCTAATCATTGTATTATAGCACAAACAGTTCTATGAATGAACCAGAGGACATATAAAAGCTTTTTTTTTTTTTTTTGTCTTAATCTTTAAGAATATTCCCCTCTACACAATTTTCACTGCCTGCATTTCCTCCTGTGCTAATGTATATTGGTCACCTATGTCACTACCCAAGGTCCATTTGAAAAAAACATGCACCATACAAATGACAGTACAAAATGACAGTAATATAAAGGGCTAAATCTGTTTTTCATCCAGGTATACCCTATTTTAAAATTGTTCACTAAAAATAAGAGCATAAAAATGTTTTTGGTTTTATTCTCTAGAACGTGACATAGATGTATTATATATTGAAGGAGCATTTATTATCCTTTATCTACTGAGATCCACTGTGGATAACCTGCATCCCGTGCTTTAACTTTTGAACGTTACTTGTGATGAAGCAGTTTATCTTGTTGTTTATGTCACATGAGGTTAGGAGCCAGGTTGGGGATGGGGTTTCTTCTGGTTTTGATAAACTAGTAAAAAACCCACAAAGTACAAATGTGTTCCATTGCCATCTAAGTCCATTCTTTTTGTTTGATTCAATGTATTTTTGTTGTTACTGAATGCAGCAAATGTACTGAATAAGAAATGCTCAAATGAATCTTTAAACAATCTCTTCCTGTCCTCAGTCTTTTGAAGCCTGAAAATCTTGCAGTTTATTTATGGGCTTGTATATAGCAGCTATTGCAATATTTTTTTCAGGACAGCATCATTTTGTCAATAGTATGAAATCTTAATTGAATGAGATGTGAGTTTTAAAATAGGTAATGTAGCAAGAATTACTTTGCCAGTAAGTAGTAAAATAATTAAGTTTTGTTGTTTTTTTCCCCCAAATAAATAAGAAAACTTAATTTCCTAAAAGAACTTTGTATTTGTTCAAATTATTCTTTTGACATGGGTTATAAACAACAGCATAACAATTATGGCTCCCTATGACTACTATTGTGATTAAACAAGCAGAGATTTACTCATATGAGAAGTCCTACTATATGTGTCAGGTGTGCCTAGGTAATGTGCAGACAATATTTTTATATTAAAGTTTATACCCGCAGAATATAGTGAGGAAAGTCATTCCCTCCTCTTTAAGAAAGGAGTCTATTTTATAAAGTAGCTGCTGCAGATTATTTCTTCTAACACAACTATTCCAGCAACCTGGTCAAGGTCAGTTCCAAGGTGAAAAAATGACATTTTTGAATATGACAAATAGATTCCATCTCAGACTTAGAGAGGAAACTTCTCATTCTACCAGATCTCTGTATATAGCATTGTGTGTATGAATAGATACATATACACACATATATATTTTTTTATATATATCCACACAAGGTTAGATATATATACACACACACATTTTACATATATAAATATATATATTTTAAAAATATATATACATCTTTCGGAAGTCTCTTCCTATCATCACGCCAGCATGTTCTTCTCCTCTATTTTCTGTGGTTGGGGACAGATAATTTGCTGAATAGAAGAGGGGTGCACATGCAACAATTAACTTTCCATGGCAGTTTGCACTCTCCTGCAGCTAAATAACTGTAGCAACTATCAACTGCCATCAACTATCCGTGTTTTGGATGCCTGAGAGCACAGGCATGGTCAGAAAGGCTGGTGTTTCAAAAATGCCAGGGATTTTCTCATTGCTCTGCTTTTACCTTGCTGCGTGACCTTCACAAGTAACTTTTCCTGACTATGTGTTTATCCCATCAGTGAAATGAAGATAATGATACTGCCTTCTTTGTTAAGTGCTTTGAAACTCACAGCTGACAAACAGAGCATTTATTATTAAATACTAATGCTACACAGTAACTTTTGTTCTTTCACCTACTGCTGGCTCCAGTGCTGAGGACAAAAACATTGTATGGGGTGGGCCCTAACCTTCATCCTTTTCTCCCCAAACACCGTGTTACATATTCACACTCTGCTGTGTCCTGTTACAATGGAAAGCAACTGCTACAGCATTAGGACAGAGATTTCTCCACTTACTTTTTTCTAACAGCTGCAGAGATGTCTTTCTTATTGTGGCTGCAGAGTCTATATGTACACATGGGAGCATCCTTGCATGGGCGGTAGGGCTGGTGGGTCCACCTGCCACGTACCCTGCATCAGACCAAAAGCAGGGAATGACTTTGATGATGCCCCAGAGCTGCATCAAATAGGTGGGATTCCTCTTTACCTTCAGAACAATGAACTTGTAGCCTTACCAGCAGAAAGAGACTTTCTGGGATTTAGTACAGCCAGTGCAGAAAACCAGCACAAGGTTCAGGCCTCGCTTGAGTGGCTCAGGGACTGAAGCTTTGGCTCTAGGACTAATTTCACTCTATAGCAGGGCAATGGGTCATAATGAAGTGCATTACAAAAACAGTGATTTTTTTAAAACTAATGCATATTGTATTAAAACTTCATTACTATTACACTTTTATCTGAAAATGACGATGTAAATCAGAAATGTTATATCTCAAAGAACAAACGCTCCAAAAGCTTATCATCATAGGGGTGTGATCCTGTAGATTACATGTTTTCAAGGTTAAGGCTAGTTCTATTATGATTAATAGGCTGCCAGCTGCCTCCTCTATGTTGCATAGCTGTGTAGATATTGTGGGGTGATGATGGAAAGTTTAATACAAGGAGAATTACATGATGAAGAGTAACTAGGCCAATTATATCCTGAAAAATTAAAGATTGGAATTTAGATGAGAAAGGTGTTTCATCATCTTTCAATACCCATTACAAAGAAACCTTCCTCCCTTTGTATGTCTCCAAATCGTGTAGCAAGGCATACATAAAAGAATGCTTTCTTGCTATTCTGTGAAATATAGAGGGTATTTTTAACATTTATCATTCATGATAGAATAATATATTAGATAATTCTGGCACTGGTTTACATCATGTTTGCCTTTAAAAATATTTTCATTATATCTATGTTACGCTTGGATGACTAAGTGTAGTATGTCATAGATAGTTATTGCTATAATTGCCCTTGTTCACACAATTTTCTTTCTCAATAATCCCATATGTTCTTGGAATTCGGAGGCCATATTTCATCTTGTCAAGGGTGATTACAATGCTAAATGTATCGCTGACATCAGCATCTTCACCAGGTGCTGAAGCATGACAGAAATATTGAGTCGCAAGGCTGATTTTTAGGCATTGTTCAGTGCATCTTTACCAAAAAGCTTCCTTGACCAGTTGCTAACCTGCTAAGGGTAATTCCCAATAGAGCAGCTTTAGGCTGTCTATTTACCTATACCAAAGGCAACTGAAATTTTCCCTCCCCATGTTATTTTCTGTGGTTACTGTACAAAAGCAGCCTTGATTGGGCGTTGCATGTGTTCCTTTAAGCATGCTTCAAGCTAAGCATTTGCTTATCTCTACTTACGGACATGGAATAATGCATAAAACCATTCAAGCCAAAAAAAAAATAAATTGAAGCACACTGAACAACTCTGTCACTGCAGAAGCCTTAAGTTTTAGTTTGTGCTCATAATATTCTGGAGGAAAATGCACAACAAAACAAGACAAAATTTTCACCCTCACAAAGTGTCTCAAATTAAGCAGCAAAGATTGAATGCTCCTTGGAAAATCTGGGCCTTATATAGTAGGATTTTGACAACTTAAAATTCATATTATGTTGACTACAGCATGTTTCCTTCTGGCATTTTTTGTTTCAGATTCTGCACAGGTCAACTAAATGTGAGCACGTCTTCTCACTTAGCCAGTCATGTATCACTAATTTATCATATTTTACCATCTCCAAAAGAAAAAAAAAAAGGGGGGGGGGGGGGCATGTATGGGCATGTGTTCATAGAGGAAAATGGGCAAAGCTCAATCCTCATACTGACCCACAGGCCTTCTATATTCTCTGTTGATGACTGCGTGGGAGGCTTCAGGATCTGAGGCTTGCATCTGTGAATATTTGCACAGACAGCTTTCTTCAGCAACAGCAAAGGACATAATTATATAATAAAAAAAGTCTGTGGACTAGGTTTCATAACTGGTAAACTGAATATTGTGCATTTAGATTGTATATTATGAATTAAATTCTCAGATGTATCATCAATAGAATACACTGCAAGTTTATGTGTCATCAACCCCCTGACATAGGGATATTTTTCAGACTCATGTTTTTATATGCCTAAAAGACTGGTCAGTATTGCCTGCTACTAACAGCAAGTCAACATATAGCATGCAAAACTCTCACAGAACCCATTCTTAAAAGCCAGACTATCCATTATTTTGTGATGTTATAAATAATTTCGTATACCTTCAGACGAAGGGTATATCAAAACTAGGGGCTGTTTATCATCTGGCAAAAAATTAGTTTAATGTTGGGAACTCTCTAAGCAGCTTGCCTAAACCTTTACTGCTAATCAGCCATTAGGAACAGTGTTCAATCAGTCTGAAAAAGAAAAGTTAGTGAAAGATGTCAAAAATTCTGCATAGGGCAAACAGTACACAGAGAAGTATTACCATGCAGATGATGTACAGTGTGTGGAGAAGAAAACAGTTTGAGGAAAATGTTGATAACACCAACAACTAATAGACTAAATCATGCTGGTGTGAAAAAGCCATATCTGAAGATACTGCATTCAGAGTAGGTTGATCAGCGCTCTGGTAATACTGACAGCCACATCTCCTCAGATTATTCATCTTCTGAATATGGTGGTTATACACACACATGTACATCTACTGAACAGAATAAAGTTTTGAATAGATACACCCATTATCTTCAGTGGGTCTTTGCAGCAAAGGCTGCTGTAGAAAGTGTTTTGCTGCTTTAACTTGCCCTGACCAGCTGGGGAGACTCTGATGTTGGATGCAGCTCCCAGAACACCTTCCCATATCCACTTTCATCGACCTCCCCCTGACACGCTGACTGTCCACGCACTGGCAGCAGATCCCATATAAGTGCAGATGTTCCCACTGGCCTCCCATGTGCTCTGAGCCAGCAAGTGTGTGGCACAGCACAGGACTGGCCACACAGAGGTTCCCACCGAGAGTCCCTGAGCATTACAGCTGCTGTAAGGTCAGTACAAAACCCCATGAGACTTCCCTGCTGCCAGCCCTGGATGTGGCTCAGCAGCATGTGAAGCGGGTTTCTGCAGCATGCTGCTGTGCCAGGCATGCACACACAGAGACATGGGTCAAGCCAAGCGAGCTCAGGCAGTGACCCCCCACATTTGTATCAGTAAATGCTTCATCATTACCCCACTGAAGCTGCACTCCTCGTGTGCAGAGCTGTGGTTTCATTCACTGTGTGTACGGTATGTATTATATTTCCTGTATTGTCCTTTTTTCTTTCACTGCTTATATCATCTTCAGGAGCGACTCTACCCCAGTTAAAATCAGAGATTTCCCCACAGTAGATGCAATTTGCATCACTTAGATTTTGCAGGGGAAAGGACAGCATTTCATTCCGCAGCACAGCTGCAGAGCCAGGATATATTACATGCCTTATACCTCCCTTCCTGCCACTGTATAGTTGTTGCTTCTTTCCATAACACTGTCAAGGAACTTCCACTCACTCAGTCCCATTAAGGAAAATAAATAATTGCAGAAAAAGTCATGTCAATGCATTTGTCACAGACAAAAAGCCACACCAGTGAAGCAGTGCAGTCTTTTCTTTTTTTTTTTTTTTTTTTTCCAGTAGGGGAGCAGGAATCACCCAGAGTGTCACAAATCTGGATTTCTGCATCCTGTTCTACAATGTAGCTGGAAAAAATGTGTAAAAGCCACTCTCTGCTTGTCTGAAGAGTCTCCAGTGTAAAAGACATTTCTGTCAAGAATCAGTTATTATTTACACTTACTGGATTGCCTGCCTCAGACACTCAATACAGGATACATTTGTGCTGCAAAATAAAATAACTCATGCTGTGCTCTTCCATCTTAAGAGCAGAGCTTATTTGGATCAGAGTAGCCACTTAGGAGGCTTTCAGTGGATGGTAAAGGGTAATATTTGTGCCATGACTTCAAGAAAGTCACTTCTATGAGTAATTTCTCTTTGAATCCATGGCAGGTGAAATCAAAGGAACTTCTGAAATCAAACTTATTTTCTAGTCTATCAACAGACTAGACTCATGAAAGGAGCAGGCGCTACACACCCAGGCACTGAAGAGCCTGAAGTCCAGGACTTGCTGCCTTGTGCAATTACAGCTCTGCTCCGGGGCTCAGCCTTGGGTGACAGCAATGCACAGGTCTCTGAGACAAGTCCCTACAGAAGCTGGCACTCCAAGAGGGACCTGCCTAAGGCAGCTGGAAGAATGCAGGAGGTAAGGAAAACATCCTTAGGCCTGTCTCCTGCAAGCACAGCAGTCTGGCACTGGGGCTGCAGCAAGGATCCCTCCTGGAAGGGGCTCCCCAGCCCTGACACGGTGGCCAGTGCCTGCTTTGCTGCAGCGGTGCGAGTGCTGGTGCATCGCTTGCTCACCTGCCCCCTGCACCCCCACCTCCTGCTGTCCTCTTCCTTCAGCCATCTAAACCCTTCTGCAGAACTCATGTCTGTGTGCAGAGCAAACTTTGTGAAATAACAGTCTGTCTTTCCCCTGTGACTGTTATGTTAGCCATAACTTGTAACGACAAACAAAACATTTTGTAGAGCAACTTTTAATAACATCTTCCCATTAAGAAAATGTTTGGTCCTACGAACACCTAACTGTTCTTTCTGCCAGAAAAATACAGACCCTCCTGGATGTGCATCAGTACAATAATTTAACATGGAAAGAAATATCAGATAATTTTCTTCCTACATATCAAAGCTCTTCATTTAATAGAGCTATTTTTCAGATAACAGCCTCAGTAATGGCACTACAAGAAATGCTCACTGGGAAGCTCAAAAGAGCTAAACTCTAGTTTTCTTCTGTGTACTACAATTTGTGAATCATTGTACTTTCCAAAGTGAGCAAGAAAGAATTTAGAGATGCAGTCTAAGGAGAAACAACAAAAAACCCCAGAAAACTGCCATGCAAAATGAGTAATACAGAAGCAGGCTGCAGCCTTATTCTTTGTTTGGGCCAAGGGCCATAGACAGCAACTCACTTTGTTCCATGGAAGTGATGTACAAAGAACACACTGCATGTACACATCTGCAGACTCTCCCTGCTTGCCAGCACTGTAGGAGCCTGGCCAAAAATATCTGATTTCAGTCAAGAAGCACCCCTGCAGAAACAGCAGGACACACAGGATCTGCTCATGGATCAGAGTGCACATTAACCCCCATTTTCAAAGGAACAGAGCTACCTGCCTGGCAGGGGCAGGGGTGATGGGGAGTGCCAAAAGGAGCAATATTTACTCTGCTTATAAATAAGAAATTCCCATAAATCACAGTAGAGTTAGTCACCTGCTGTCATGGCCAAAACCACTGTTACTCCTTCAAATTATTCCTGCCATAAAACAATAAAATTCTCATACATGATAGCAGTGATACTAAAGCATAATAACACACCATCTGTATAACCTGGACCTCTCTGCTTCTGTCTGAATAAGATGCAAGCACTCTATCATCCATGCTACAACTGTTTCTAAAGCTATTCTATTTCTACTAGTGATACAATTTCAGTCAAATAGAGAGCTGTTGACTTTGAGGGAGCTGAAAAGTATAAAAAATCTGTAAACTGTGTCTCTCTATGCCAATGAAGTTGCAATCCATGTTAAACCACCCTTGTTCAAGCAGCTTTCAAGAGTGACTGCTGTTAAATACCTAGTAGCTCAAGATTTGTTTGAGAACTAGAAAACTTCGTAGAAAGAAAAGCTGAAAGGTTTGGTGTGTTTCATAGCTACATTAATTACTGTGCTTAGGTCTGTATGATTTCTCTGCAGAGCACAAGGGTGGGACCAGAGCTATGGCCCCTTGTTTTAATTGCACAGATGGACAGCATCCTGGGTTTAAGCAATCTGAAACCTGAATTTCTAAACTGACCATTAGTTGAAAACATTTTTTTAAGCCTTATTGCATTTTCAGTTTGACTGTATTTTTAGTTCATGACATTTTAAAATAAACATATTTAAAACTCAATTGCAGTTATCTCATCTATTTGGCAATTAACATTCTTTTTAAAGTGCATCACTACCACCAGGCACCTCCCACAATGCTTTAAGAACAATTTGGTTTTAGTCACTTGTGTAGTCACTCCCCAAACTCTTCTGTTTCACTTATCTGGCATTATCTATGCAAGTGAAGCCAGAGCAGATGTCATAAACTATAGGCATTTATCTCCTACATTGTCTACAGGCACTGCTGCTTTCGCAGTATTAATTTTGGGACTGGCAGGGGGAAGAGGTTATGCTACCTCCACTTCTACCTTCTGCTTTTTCTTCCTACAGATGGTGGCTTTTATATAATTAAATTAATTACAAGTCAAACTGCATTTGTCTAAGATGTATGAGGCAGCTAGTCTCTGTTTCTGGTAATCAAATACATTCACGGTCTTGTTCCCTTCTTCATTCTTCCCATAAATAACTCTTGAGTTTATTTAACTCCTCGGGCATTTCTTACTTGGTCTTGCCAGCACTTACGTCAGATACTGTAAATGTCCATTTCTGCAATGCCAACATTTTACATTTTCCCTTTAACATTTGCATCTAACATTGCTCTGCCTGGCTGGGGAGACTGACATTATGTGATAAAGAGAAATTTGTGGCTATCTGTAAAGCCCAGGTGGTAAGTGGCTTATTTGTAAACACTCATTTACAGAAATCCATACTTGGGCAAGAGCTTTCTGAAAACATCCTCTCCATGAGCCCAGACGCTCTGTGAAGTAGATCCTGAAGTGCTGTGAATTGATATCAATTAAGTTATGGCAACTCGTGCCACCTGAGGGCCTGTCCCCAGTCGACTTCCCTAGCAGCTAAGAGCTACTGCAGCCCTGCTGAGGGCTTTGAGCCAGGTGCTTACCTCCCCTCTCTGCTTTTTGGCTCAGGATGGTTCTGGCCTCCCCTGTTTCCTTCTGGGCTGGCTTGGTGTCTTGATAGGCAGCTGCTGGCTGAACATCACCTCTCGGTGCCTTATTTGCTTTTATCTTTTGAATTTGGCATGTGATGCATGTTGGGGCTCTTAAGATACCAGTTTCTATGCAAGGTATTTTCCCCACACAGATAGATCAAGGGCACAAACTTGTAAGTAGCTAGTTTGAATTTATTAAAACTGGTTCTCCAACAATAATTAAGACTGCAAAAATTATGCTTTGCCCCAGAAGCTTCTGAAGCCCTTTGTAAGCAGGAGCACAGAAAGCCCACTCACTGGCTCCAGTTCTCTGCTATCCTTAGCACCATGCAATGGACACAGTCAAGGGACCATGAATAGACTCCCATAATGAGGGTTATTTCCCCCTTTACCGTTCAAAAACCAGCAGAGTACTGTGTGAACATGGCCTCATCCAGGCCCTGTTTTACATCCTTGACCTGAGACAGGCTCTGCTTGGATGCTTCTTGCCACTGCTCTCCAACTTAATTTCTCTCGCTATCTCATAGTCTGCAAGGGTGCAGATAAAATTATTTCTCTGAAGAGAAAACCATTGATCCTAAGATTCATGACATTTGAATTTACCCTGCCTCAGATATGCACAGCTGTAAGTTGCTGCATTTTCATCCGAGTCACAGAACATGCCTGACACCAGCACGCAGGGGCTGCTCCCCAAGTCTACCTTGTTCTAATGGCAGGTCAGTGGTCTCCATGGCAACCCAAACTAGGAGTAGCACTTAAAATTGATCTTCTTATTAATAATTTCATTGGCATTCAAAAGAAATAAAGAGGCCCCTTACTGAAAGTTATGTCAGGGCTCCTCTGACATACGCTACTAGAAAAGACTCTTTTAATTAGCAACTTGCCCCAGGCCAGCAACACTCCACCTCCTACCACAGGTTGGACTCAAGTGCCTCCAACTTCTACCAGAGACCCTGATTTTCCTGGTGTCACATTAGTCCTCTGTGCCTCAGTGAATAAAGAATTAAGTTTCATTCTTCTAGCAGCTGAAGGTACCATTTTAATAAGCATGACAAAATGCCTTGAAGGATCTACTGGATGACGAATGCAGTAAAACCCACGGCATCTCAGTTAAAAATTAATTCACTTCTCTTTAGTAATTGAGGAGATACCAGGAGATTTCATGACAGAACAGTAAACTGAGCCCTAATCTGTGAGAAGTATTCTCTTGAGCAGTTTCATGTGCAGTATTTACAGTGTTTACTTGTTATTTATTATTATTATTATAAATACAAATAATACTGTTGATGACAGTAGTGTTTAGCAGCTAGCAAGAAACAACACTGCATAAACAGAAGGTAATAGCTGGTCTCCTCACTGGTAAGTAGGATGAATGTGGAAGGGCAGCACACAAACTAAGTGAACAATAAATGTAAAAGCTTTCTTTTGCAATACAGGTCCCTCTGAGTTTACTTGCTGGTCCTTGTGCTGGCACATCTGGAAGTGGCTCTATAACTTATTTTTATTAAGCACAGTTATTTATACAATGGAAGTGTCTAAAGGCCAGGATCAAAACCAGAAACCCATGGTATTGGTGGCTGTACGTACTTTTAAGTTTCTGGGGTCATTTTCCAGAAGAGTACATAGTCTAAAGGAATGTTCACACTGCCACAAGAGATAGAAAAGGTGACAGGAATCCAGAGCAACAGCAGAAAGACTTTTCTTCATCCAGCATGTTAATGATATTGTTTGAAAGAAAGAGACTGGCGGGGGAGGTGGGGCAGGAAGAAATAACCATTTACTAAAACATAGTGAAGGAATGAAATAAGCCTACTACCTAGTAACCCCTTTTCAAAACATGACTAAATAGACTGACTCCGTGTGATGTTCCAGCTTGTGTAATCATAAGGCAACTATGAAAACAATTAAAATATCCTAGTCTACTTCTCCCCTAACAGGACTGAAAATATGTTATCAAACTTTTAATTCAGGAATTACCAGGGAATTGACAACCTGTGAATGTCCATGACTGAAGTAAAATCACCTAGCCCTGGATTTAGTTCTATCCCAAAGTCTGGTTTCTTAACAGCTATTCCTGTAAACAGTTGTGGAAGAAAAAACAGGGAAAGTGGAAAGCAAAGAAGAAACTCTTGCTCTGGAGAACAAAGTGGGGGTTCAGTTCTCCAAAAAGTAGTGGACATATTTAACATACAGAGACCCATCTTGAAGTCTGGTTTTCCCGCTTGATATTTGGGGGTCTCTTTTTTTCTGCCGCTTTTCTCAGCACTCTTTGTGCAGAGCAGCTCTCTCTGTGGTCCATTTCAGGACCTGTTAATACAAGTCTTGAAGAAACAATAAAGCATCTTCTTTTGGAAGCTGTTCTTAAGAGGAGCTTTAAGCCAGGAATCCTATCCAAGGACCCAAATCCCCCACTGAACGGTAAGATTTCCAGCCATATTCAGCACCAGTGGAAGATGACAGAAATTTTTGGTACTAACAGCAGTAAGCTTTGGATGAGACCTTGACTCACACTAATATCACTGAAAAAAATAAAGCTCTTCCTAATTTTTGGTAAAGAAGGGAAAGACAACATGTTAAAACAACCAGACATAGCAGTCAGAAATGAAGAGGATAAAAGGCTTTTGTTTCTGCTTTTTCTATAGAGTATGAATAGTTCCCAAATCTATTTTGAAACATCAAAAAATTCAGAACAAAAGGAAAAAAAAGAATCTTCACAATTTACCAGCCATTATATTATTCAGTGTTCCTGGAAAAAGGCAGTCCTGGTTTATGATCCAAATTACAGATAAGAGCTGGCAACAAAGCAAATAGAATAAGAAATGTTATTTTATATAAGGAAAGTGTGAGAAAAAGCACGTGTTTGTTATCTTGCTCAGAGCAGCCTAGTTCTCTGTCAGAAAAGGCGACATTTACAATCAGACATATGAGGAAAAGTAAATAAAAAACAACAGACAAATGGTGTCTGAGAGGGAAAAAATATTTTTCCCTTCCCTTCTATCTGGAAGGCCAAACTGAGGGAAGCTGCTATTCTGCACCTAGCACGTGTTTAATTGTATGTAAGCACAGGTTTACTAATGGAGCTAAGGAGGCTGCAGCCCTTCTCTCTCTCCCAATTATTGTTGCCTGGCAAAGCATGCATCCTGGAATACTGTGATGCTGAAACAGATACATGCAACCCACTATCCAGGCTAGAGTAACATCCACCTCTATTTTCTAACACGTTTAAATCTAAATGAAGTTAAGATGCTAACACAATGCAAAACGAAGACCTGCCTATTCCAGAATAAGAAACGATTCTGGTTCCCAATGCAACAAGTTTCTCACACCCCTATCTGGTAGCACCTGAACATGTAAAGCTGAGCAAAGCGCATAATGTTAGGTACACACATGAACAATATGCCAATATTGAGGCTAGAACATAAGAATAGTATCCTTTGGATAAAATGAAAATTTACCTATATCTTTCACTGAAAGATTTGATTGCATCAAAAACTTGTGTAGCTATTGGTCTTGAATAGGGTACTCTTTCTACGTAAGTCACTCTACTCAGGCCAAAAGGTACCTATTACTCATTTTCAAGTGGTCCAGCTCACAGACCAAACTGTTTATAGACTCCAATTATAGAAATATAGAGGCAAAAGTTGCCTTTTTTTTCCCCAGATAAATAAATTCTATGAGATAAATGGACTGTAATAACTTAAATGCTTAGTATTATTACACTAGTTCCCTTTTTATCGTTGATAAATCATTTATTCCTGATAATCTTGCAACATTTTTTCCAATTTTCTGATTACTGCCAGCTACAACATGGTAGAAATTTCCCTTCTTAGAATTTACACCCTTAGGATATTTGTTGCTGATGATACCCTTTTCCTTACAGTTAAGAAGAAGAATTAAAGACTTACATCCAGCTGAACGTAAATGAGTCATATACATCGCTGTCAGAGTCTGTCTGTGGAGTGATTTGTGACTACCCTTTCTCCGCTTCTCATTCAGGCAGAAATCATTAGAAAAGATTTAATCAAGAAAGAGTAATGAACTTGATAGAAGCTGGCTAGACAAATGAGAAAATCACTTGACTTCTGTTAAAAGATCCTGGATTTTTTTAGTTAAACCCTATATTTTTTATTGACTTAATATAAACTCAGTTGTCTATTTCAGCTGAACTCCTGTTTCCCAACTATAAGTCAAATTGTAAGTCAGATGCAAGTCTGCTATTCTTTAGCGGTCTCTGTATGCATGTAGGCACATATCAATATGTATACATACCTTTAAACTTGTAGATTTGAAAATCTGAGCTGGTTTGGCCTTAATATCTGCAACCTTGTTGCAAACTGCAAATCCAGAAGATCAGTCCTGGCTTTGAAATGTCAGGATGCCTACAAAAGTTTCCAGTACTTAGACATTTGTGACTTTTTCAAAGGAATGTGTCTTAGGAGGATGAACAACCAAAGAGAAACAACATTAACCAGCACAACACAGAAGGGCAGCCTAGGCAGTATTTGTACCAGAATGAGCACCGATTCAGGCAATGCCAGAACTACACTTTTTTATGAATGAACTCAACACCTGAACAGGAAGGAATACCTCTTTCAAACAGATAATTCAGGTTGCTAGACCTGATTATATCCTTGCATGATAGCAGCAGTGCTGCTTTTTTGTCTCTGGAGATGCAAGGGCTGTCCTAGTGCACTGAGAATACGGACACTGCCCATGTAACATCTGCTTTGAAGTAGTGGAAGGAACCCAGCCTAGGAAATTTATGGATTGAGCATGCAATGTAGGCATCAAAGGCATCTGTTAAAGCGACTTAGATGGGGACACAAGCCAAAGCAGTCCTAGGAAGGTCCCTTCCTCTGTGAATAGTTGATACTACACCTTTCAGATAGGTCAGGCCTTGAGCAGAAAGGGCAGGTGGCCCAAACTGTGCTGAGAGACATCAGAGCTTCTGAGATGCCAAATATTATTCAGAAAAGCCTAGTAGATATATTATAAAGCTAATGTCACATTTAGTAGGAATACGGACAGAAACTGGTCCTAGAGGTGAAAAGCCAGTATGTCATCTGAAAACTTATTCTTTGTACTCCTACAGCACTAATGTATCTCAGTGCTATGTGGACCTAAGCCTATTCAGTACTCCTACAGAGGCCATCTCATCCTGCTTAGCCAGAAGCACTCTCTATTTAGCCTTTGTGTTCTAATTAGGAAGTTTACTGGTTAATTAAGTATTCAGGAAGGAGCATTTGATATGTGAGTGAGGAATAATTTGGCTGCTGAAATGCCATTTAACACACCCTCCCACTCCATTGTTTTCAGGAACTGGAATGTATACAGATGCAGGCCTTGTTTGCTTCCGCCTCATTTCCTCATTAGCAACATATGCCTGGTGTAATCATTTAAGATCACCACAGAGAGTGAACAGAATTTTTTGTGGGGGAAAAAAAAGAAAGAAAAACCAAGACAGGATTTTAGGGCTAATACCAAAATCAATTAGAAAACTACAATGGAATGACAGAAGCTGTTCCATCATAAATCAGTTTTAATAGTCAGAGAGGTGCAAGAAGGGTCCAATGCTACTCTTGTATAGCTGCACCGATTTAAAAATAATTAGTTTTGTATGAGCATTTATACAAAATTGGAATCAGATGTATGAGAGTGATATATAATGGCTACATCTGGGGTACCTGAAATCTACTGTGTTTCTACCTCTGAAGTATTTGTCTTTCTGGATGGTCTATAACATGGAAATTCTTATGATAATATTCTCATAAGCATGCTGAGGTTATTGTATCTTATTTGAGGAATACCCCAAATCTGAAAAAAAAAAAAAAATCTTCCTAAAACTAATGACTTAGAATTCTTATCTTGAGTTTGCATTATTTTTAATTTCCTTGTATGTCTTATCTTCCAGTGAAAGAGAGGAAGGTGAAGCAGAATAAAACAGGTTGCCATAAGACTGTCATAATTTGACTGGCAGTTTACAGAATGCGAAATTCTGGGATTGAAAGATTTTGCTCAGAGAAAGGCTACAGACATTTTGAATAAATAAAATCTATGATATTATTCAAAGATAAAAAAGTTATTAATATGCTACAAATAATACAAATAACTGAATACCATCCCATTTTAGTTGATAAGCCCTCCAATTTGAAGCTTAATGGAGTCAATTTGTTGAAAGACTTCCAACCACTTGTCGTGTCTTGTTCTGGAACTGGATGAGACATTGACATTTATTAACTACTTCACAGTAACGATCATTCTTCAAACTGTTTGCTAAAATCTTGTCACAAATTTTCACAGTTTTCCATTCACAGGCCATTTTTAGTTGTATGAGTCAGGTGGAAGTGACTAATTGCAAAAATACCGAATACTTACAAAAATAGGATATTACAATAGAATAGACATTGCGCCAGCTAGAAAACATAGTCACTTATTGGGTTGGTTTTCTCATTTGATAAAACATACAATGAACTAGAAAGATGTGTATCAAACTTTGCTTCTGGTAAAAATTCCAACATTGGAGTAAACCACTCCCACACTTTTATGACTACTCTTTGTGTTTAGGTCAGACACTCAAATATTCTTGGGAAACAAATATACAACCAGACCCCCTTCAATCCAAGTTTGCTGCTGAATTCAAGTAAATAATGTGATAATCTTTTGTTCCCATTGTCCACCTCAGTATATATTTGTGGTTCACTAGTCGCCAGCAAGGAGTCCAGAGCAAGTCATTATTGTTTAAGACATCAGTTTACAGTACATGCCATTTCACTTCAAAAAAGGAAAAAATACAAGGCCTTTATACAGAAATGTAATTTCAGAATGGAAATGTAAGAAGAGGAAGAAAAATATTTGCGGAAAGCAAGCACAGATACTATATCTTCACAGTATTTCTATTCCATACATGAAAATAATTCCTTTCCCTATCTCAATATTGTGTTTTCACATCTCCTAGTGCGAATCTTATTCTGGTTCTGTGCCACACTGATCCATCCGGTCTCTAATGAATACATTAGGGACATTACCAGGCAATCTGGAAATACTGAGGTGAAAAAACTAATGTTTTGCAGCAAGGTATATATTCTCTGAAGTGCAACCTCTTCCTCACACTGCATTTTATAGTGAAGAAAATTATGTTTCCGGAACAAGACCTTAACTTAAAAAAAAAAAACACAAAAAACCCCATGAGTTACACAGCAGCCCATCAGACTTAAATCATTTACTGATGAAGCTGTTCTGAGAACTATTTAAATGAAATGCTTGCAATAGAAATATGAAGGGTATGGCTTAAAGGCAGGACTGAAAGTAATATTAAGAAGGTCATTCCTGCCCCTCTGTTCTCATTAGACTCAAAGTGGAACAAAGTGAACTGACCAAGTAGCATCAGTCTGGCATAAAGATGATTTTCTGTCAATGAACTTTACCATTCCATATTTGCTTAAATTCAGATGTAAAATCCTTAATTTTGTCTGTTTTTTTCAAATTCAAAAGACATTTTCTATCAAAGTTAGAGTGCCTTGACTTATCTCAGACATGAATGGTCCAAGAAAATACACACAGACATCACAGTGACCAAACCCTCAGAGAGCAGAAGAGGAATTTGGGCTGGTTTCACCCTGAATGGATGAAGAGTTAAAAGGCTATTGAAGATGATGCTACTGATAGCATCTTCTATTTATCTAAAAAATGTTTTGTGGCAGGATTTGTCTATCCTTATGATTTTTTAAATGCATAATCTTTTCATTTTTCTCTACCTGAGCTGTCCTAGATTATGAATAAAGGGATCTTCCACAACAAGAACAATAATACTTTTCTGTCTCTCGCAAGATCATTTTAAAACATGATAAAACAATGACTTTATCACTGACCGCACTAAGAGCATCATTGACCCTGGATTATATCTCCACAAGATTATTCTCATAAGATCCTGTTCTCTGTCTTGTAAAACAGGGTAGTGAATTGTAAGTTCATGCCTCAATGTCTTTTGCTAATAGCATAGGAATATAGGCCTCCCTACCTCATACTGTCATAGTGCAAGAATTTCCTTCATATATCACTGTTTCTCTAATCAGAACTTGTGAAATAGTATAAGTCTTTTTTATTTCCAGGGCAAACTGGAAAAAAAAAAAAAATCCACCTTGGTCTCATTATCCAAGCATGATGTTATAAAACAAATACATTGAACACTTGCCCAGTCCAGGATATTTTGAATCAAAAAGCAAGGATGTTACAGCCAAGAGCTGTAAAAACTTTGGAAAAGTGGGTACCTAATGTTGTTAAAAAATCTAAACTAAAATGCCTCATGGAAAATAATTTCCCTTCTGCCCTCTCACAACTGGAAGTCTTGTGATCCCAGAGAGGGCAATTCATCCACAGATCGCATTTCATCTCTCACAAAATAAAAGCATGCAAAAATAATTTTTAAAAAAGTAGGAATTGAACCAAACTGCCACGTTTAATGATGTCTGCTACTTACTATTCTTCCATTACCACTGGTCTCCTTCTCTTACATGTATTCATTTTATCCCTCTCTAGCACCTAGTTTTAAAACGAAAGTGTGCATTTTTTGCTAGGGCATCAAATGTTTACTCTGTATATGTACTATGTGCACATCCTGATTTCTACTTAGTGCCTTGCAGTGCTATTGTAATACAATAGTAAAGACAAGTCTAATAATAATAATATCAGAATAATTATTACAAAAGGACATTAAGAATGTATCTCTAGAAATAATATTGTTATTGGTACTTCATCCACAGTTTAATAGATCCTTTAATTTCCCCTAAAATCACCACTGCAGGTCAGGTAGGAAACAGAAGAAAGAGCAAAAACTTCATACTACCTTACATATTTGAGTCAAATTTATGAGTTTCATCCTCATAACAGTCTCATAAAATGCAATCTTGTCTAACAGCTGAGGAACTTGGAGAACCCACCTTACTCAGGGTTGCACACTTAAAAAGAGTAGAGCTGAGATTTGAGCCCAGGTCTCAAAAAAGGCATCTTTTTGCTTTCCATGAAGAAGTCCTTAGCTCCACACTACCCTTGCTCTGTGTGACAAGTCCAGCTAAGCAAGTACTGGGCACCTGCTCATCCGCAGGGCCAACCTTGCCATGGCCAGGAACATCCTGCCAACACACGCACGCAGGCTTTGGCCATTGAGTGGATGTGAACTTTACCAAACACAGGGAATTTAGACACAGAAGAACCTTGAAAGGAGCAGATAGTGTTTGTTGTGGGTTTTTGGGGTTTTTTTTTAGGAGAAAACAAAGGTAATAGGTACTTGCAAAAGATTCCTCTATGGTCACAAATGACAGATAATTGTTTGCCTTTTCCTTCCTGACCTCTCTTAAGGATCTTCCTTCTGACAACATTGGGGTTTCTGAAGGTTATGGCACCCATGTGTGACAGTATCAAAATATCTAGAAAGGATAAAGCGGCTGCGTTAACACATTTGGATTAATTCAGTTCCTTAATCTCCTAATAGACTTCATGCAATGGATGGGTTTCAGTTAAGTTTTTTATAATGCCAGAGAAGCTAAATTTCAGATGTTTTATTAAAAGGAAACAGTTGTTGACGGCTCGCATTAGTTGATAGACACTGTAAAGGAAGGCATCTATTTACCCACTCAGGCTAGATTCCAATTTACATAAAACTTCAGGATTATTGTCAACATTTAAAAATCTAACTCAAGCAGAGAGAGATGTAACCCTTATCCAAACAATGTCAAACTTGGAGAAAGACTAGAATAAACTCAATGTAATCATTGAACAGTGATCACTGATCAATCCTTTAGCATTTAAAACTGTTCAAACTCTATTCAGCTTCAAATTAAGAGTGTGATTCTTAAATGTTAATAGGTAACTATGACCTACAGCTCCAACTAGCCAGGTGGCTCAGTCACAAACGGAATACATCATGGCATTCTCTTTCTTCCGAGTACCCACAAAAGGCCTGAGCAGTCCATGTGAAGCAGGGTATCAGAGTAGCAGTGGGATTTCTCCAACTCATTCAACAGGTCCCTGCTTTCATTTCTGTTCTAAACGAAGGGGAAAAAGAACTAAAGACTGTATGTTACACTCCAAAACACAAGTATACTGAGATGCAACCTAAAGTTAAAAAGTCAAGTGAAGGTCCCTCTCAGTCCTACAAAAACCTTTAGAATAAAAGCAGAACTCTGCAAACAGCCAAATGTTAACAGAACAATTTAAAATCTATTTATTACTGGGGGAAAGAGCAAGCAGCTCCCACCTTTCTGTCATTTTGGCTTGAGACCCTTCTTCCAGGCAGGCATGAGCAATCAAGACTATTAAGAACAACACGAATTGGAGTACTTGCTGGCTTTGACTCTTCTAACTGCTAAAAGCAGAGCAGTTAGGGTTGGAGCACAATGTGTAAGATGCAGTGTGATCTGCTCTCAAGCACTTCAAGCTGCTCAATGTTGTACTTAAAAAGGACATTAAGAGCTAGCCTCTGTATGCGTTTTACATGAGACATGGAAGCTTGGTGTTATCAGATGGTGACACTGGACACTCTCAGGACCACAGAAGTTGTCACATAGCAAAGGCAGAGCATTATCTTCTTGGGCTGATTATTTTTCCTGCAGGTACTTTCCTGCAATTATATACACATTTCAGCACAATATACAAGCAGAGAATAATTTCTCATTTACAGAAGGATAAAAGGCATTTTATCACTATCTCCATGTACTAATTAGCCCCTATTCAAAAAACAGCATGGGCACTTTTGTGATTTTTGATTAAACTGAATTCAAGCCTAACCTGTTGTGCTGGTTTGGGCTGGGATATAGTTAATTTTTTCCATAGTAGCCCATATGGGGCTATGTTTTGGACTTGTGCTGAAAACAGTGTTGATAACACAGGGATGGTTCCATTATCGCTGAGCAGTGCTCACACAGCATGAAGGCCTTTTCTGCTCCTCAACCCGCCAGCGAGGAGGCTGGGGGTGCACAAGGAGTTGGGAGGGGACACAGCCAGGACAGCTGACCCCAACTGACCCAAGGGATGTCCCAGACCAAATGGTGCCACGGTCACACATGCTGCTGGGGGAAGGAGGAGGAAGGGGGGGACGTTCAGAGTGATGGCGTTTGTTTTCTGAAGTCACCGTTATGTGTGATGGAGCCCGGCTGTCCTGGAGATGGCTGAGCACCTGCCTGCCCATGGGAAGTGGTGAATGAATTCCTTGTTTTGGTTTGCTTGTACATGTGGCTTTTGCTTTATCTATTAAACTGTCTTTAACTCAACCCAGGAGTTTTCTCACTTTTACCCTTCTGATTGCCTCCCCCATCCCACCAGGGGGGAGCGAGTGAGTTGCTGTGCCAGGCTTAGTTACTGACTGGGGTTAAACCATGACACCTGTGTAGGCATTTTATAATATGCCGCTGAGTACTTAGCTGTATCTTTAGGCAGCCAGGTTGAATTTTTTCATGCCATTGCACTAAGCATCACAAGATCTAAAGGATTTGAACAGCTAAATCCTGCTTTCGTAAGTGACGAGACAGCTGGAAGCCCAAGTAGTAAAAGACGTTGAACAGGCCTTAAAGTCTAAATCACAGACACAAACATTAAAATATACTGAAGTCCTCAAATACAAATGGGTACCTAGCAAAATGTTCCAAAAGCAACTAAAGTCCAACTTCTACTTTCAAAAGATGTTTTTGAAGGTACAGCTATGTGGTTTTGGCCCCATGTCACTTAATGATGTGACTTAGATTCCTAAATCAGATAGAAGCTTTCAAAAATGTTTCATTTTTCCTGCATGTAAAATGTAATTTATAATATATTGGGGGAGAGAGGGTGTGTTTCTAACATAACAGATGCTACTTATATAAACTTTTAATATATTATGTCTTTACACAGTTGCATACAGCTGAAGTTAGATAGCAACAAACTTCCCTTTATCAGACATTCCAGTGCAATACTTATTTTCTATTGAATTTTAGTCTCTAAAACAATAATAGTCAAATTGTTTTCAGCATTCTCTTTGCATCCTTAGTAAAGGAAAAGAAATCTCATTCAAGTCAAAATGGTTTTTATTGTCCATTAATCTGTATAACCAAAACCTACAGCAACTAATTTCCCAGATTATACTAATAAATTAAGATTGCCTCACTAGAACCCTGACTATTGCAAAAACAGGCACCAAGGGAAAGAGATTTACAGAGATGAAAGAAATCTCCATTTTAGCTACATTTTCATAGATCCTTTGGTCAGGATGAGCTGACAGTTATCAGAATCCAAGATAAAGATATATGATGTTTAGAAATGGCATCTAAGTTATTATTCCAGAGAATGAGCAGAGTAAGTGTGTTATTAATCTTGGGTTCTTAGGCCAACTTAATTGCTGTCAGTAAATCAGTAATTATTTATGTAGCTTCTTTACAGTGAGTAACTAAAGGATTGAAATTATTTATCACACAGTTGTACTGCAGAGTAAATTCAGTAATTATTTTTTGCTAAAATATTGTGTATGAGGGTACATTTACTTGGGGAACTTCTGTTGTCATATAGTGCACTATGGTGTATTGTATTCTATGTTCAGCAAAATATTTTGAGTGAAAATGTTAGTTACCAACCAGCCCCTGTTAATATGAATTCATCTCCTCTTTGCATGAACTAGGCAGAACAGATACTTATATAAAGCTGTTTTATAAGTAGGGATAGGTTTCACTTTAAATTAGAAAGAAGATTAAGCTTTAATTTGAGAGGTCAGAAAGGAACTTGAATTCAGTTGCCAGTCAGAAAATCTTGGCAAACTTCCCAAATTGATACTACCGTGCTGGCTCCAGCACCATTTGGGTAAAGTCTGTTGCAGCCAGCCCGAGCACTCCTGTTCACTTTGCATTTGCGGGAGGGCTGAGGTCTAGCACCATGCAGTGTCCCCCTAAGAAGTTTCGTATAAAACAAAAACGAGTTTCCAGCTTTCACTGTAACAGTCACCATCACCTACTTTTGTGGCTGCAACACCTTGTCCAAGGCTGGAGACAGTTCCTACTGAGATGGGTGGATTTTCTCTCTATTTACTTGTCAGCAGCAGCAGCCAGAACAAAATCAAAGAATATGTTAATCTGACAAATTTACCATATACAGGATTAAACTCATAGATCTCAGACAGTATAAAGAATGAACAAGTTCTCAGGCTAGGGATCTCCGTGCAAGTCAGAACATCAAAAATAATGTGAAATTCAGCAGGATTCAATATAGGTATTTTTAATGTTATGACACTAAAACCAATTTCTACACTTATTAATTTGAGCAGATATAAGAAATAGGGAAAACTCCAGACTGGCAAAGGCTGAAGGTGATAAAAAATGGAATGCTTTTTTCGAGCAGATGAATTAAACAAAGAGGCTGTAACAAGAACCTGTAACAAGAATCTGCAAGGATTCAGGCAGGCAAGATGACCATTTTTTTTTTGCAATTCCAATTTTGTAGCTATTTCATAGAAAAGAAAATAATATAAGAAACTTGAACATGTTGAAATCACTGTCATTGCTGAAGGAGGTCAAAATAGCTGTACTGTTATCATTTACCCACCTGGATGTCCTTAGGCCCAGGAGATACACCATGGAGAAGGGCATGGTTGTACTACGGATATGTGCAACAGAAGTATTGACCTGATCTTATCTTGCTCTTTTGTTTGAAAAATAACATTTTCTAATTACAAAAGAAAGTGTGGAGACTATATAGACATGAAGTACGTCAAAACCCATAATGACACTAAATGGAATGTCCAGAATAATATGTAAATCACCAGTAATAAAACCTTTACAAGTGTAGTGAACAATTATGAATAAATGGCTGTACAAAGTATAACATACTAGAGGCTTTGAAGATATGGACAAGCCTTCTTATTCTTAGCTCTGAGACTGTAGCAGTGATTTTTAAGAGCTAGGAACAGTGTCTAAAAGCTATGCAAGATTTAAGATGAAGAGACTCCCTATTGTCCTTCTTTTTGAACATGCAGTTTACTCCGGTAAAAAGAGGCCAAGAACTCCTGAGGAGAGCCTGCCAGAGTCCAGAACTGCTGCGGAAACTAAGGCCATTTGCTTTGGTTTTGTTACTCATTGCAAAGAAAGTATTAGAAGGCATTAGTTACGCTCTGCAATCATGGAAGCTATTTTCCAGCCACAATTTAGGAAACCAGCAGCATCTTGCAGAAGCCAAGCTGGCATAGCTCTTGGGAAGTCTTCCTGAAGGCCATCTACATGGAGAGGGGAGGGAGGGAATCTGCAGAATATCATCTGGATCTGATTAAGGAATTTAGATGTGGCAATAAATGAATAACCACTACAGAACATAGTAAGTGAATAATTTTGCTCTGTGCAAAATCCTCTGTGTGTCTGTTAAACATTTAAACATTATGTACTTTTCATTTACATTTAAATTAAACTGGAGTCATTCAGTTCTGAGGCAAACATCCATGAAAGTTGTTGAAAGAGTGCAGTACTTCCAAATGCAAGGTAATAATAGTATTGTCTTGCAGAAGTACTACATGTTCCTGGAAATGGCAACTGACTGTGATTTCTTTAGTGATCTAATTGGTATGTCATTGCTCTATTATTTCATTTTGCTCAGTATGAGCATAACCAGATGCTGGGTTTTCAGAACAGAAAAATGATGCTTTAGATGTGTGAAAGTGAAGGGTTGGAAACATGGTAAAGCCAGTTCTCTCAGGAATTGGTGAGAGCCCAGACCAGAGAAATTAAAGAAAAGTTAAATGATACATGTAAAAGTGTTGTCCTTGAGACAGCACGCAAGCCTTGGGAACTAGACTACAGCCCAATCAAAACTGACTTGAATTTAAGATTCATTACAAAGTTGAAATTCAAAAGAGGTTAAAAATGGGAAAAAAATAAACTTGGTTATATTCAAGGCAACAAACTAAATTTTCACATAAAATAAAGCTTCTGAATAGCTATACATTGAGAATAAAGTGAAAAATAGTATGGTGTGACACAGAAAGCATCGCAAACACAACTGAAGACTGAGCCTACTCACAGAAATACATTTGGTACTAACTGGGAGTAAAGAAGGAAGTGAACCCCTGGCTCTGTCATTGTCTGTGCCCTGCTATGAAGAGCAACACATCCACGCTTCCAAGATAGGTTATCTCAGTTAACTACTAGTGTGGATCCTGGATTCTTATGAGGTCACCCACAAATGCCATGGACTTCTGAAAATTTTCTACTTCAATTTTTATTTCGATGTTTACATGTGCATTTGCTTCATGGCTTCATTAGCTCAAAGAAACAAGGATCTTTCCAAAGTGAGTACATAACATCAACATCTATCTGCAGTTCTGAGTAGGAGCTATAATCTGAGGGCTGTATGGCCAGGAGGGACATATTGCTTCTCTGTCATTAGATGACCCTGAACAAAACTCTTGCCTTTCAGCTGCCAGGAAGCAAGAAAAATTACTTTGTGGACATGTATAGCACCCCGTCCATATTTCACGCATACTCACCGTCAGGACTATGGCTAAGTTCAGAGTCATAACTAAATTCAGGAACAGAGCAACAAGGGAGAGGAAAGTGAGTACAATTACATGATATTTTATTGAGCATCTCTGGCTGTAAATCTAATGAAAATAATTATAAATACTGGTGAATATGCATAGCAGAAAATGGAATGATCAAATGCAAAGAATGATGCCATATCCTGCCTGCTGCTGAGAGCAAAGAGCTGCAGACCAGCTGGCTGCTGTGATCACTGGGTCTGCATTTGCCTTATCAATCAGGGTCTTAAGCTGCACTGAAGCATCTCACATTGGCTCAGACTATGTAGTTAACTAATTTAACTGACATTTTATTTTAATTTCTTTGCTACGAGATCAGCCTCTATTGTTCCTCTGTGCCACCTGCAAGTACAAAATGTTATCTTGTCTTAATTTTAATTATTATAAAAGTCCATTTCTGGTATAAATTTTGGCAAAATTTCAGATCTTTGCAGAAGACCAGAACAACACTTATAGCCAAGTTAAATCCCACTTAAACTTAGTGAAGTTTTGAATTGGATGTAATTGTGGCACAGACAGTCTGCTACACCCACTGCTCAGAGTAGATATACACTGCATGGGATTCTGTGCTGATGCCCAAATATTTCCTATCTTATAGAATGGATCAATTTTCATATCTAAGGTATATGCTCTCACATCATAAGCTTTAAAAAGTCGATTCTGGAATAAGCATAACAATTCTGGCTGCTCAGTTACTCTGTAGTCACACACAACACAGGATAAATACATAATGAGGATATGGAGATCCAGGGAAACTGGCAGGGCACTGATCTGATTATTAGCTGGCTGCTTGCAATGTAAAAGTGAAAAATGCTGCAGATCAGCTGCTAAGGCATCCATTTTATGGAATGGTGTTAGTGGGATCCTATTGTGTTTTGTGTAGATTTTCTAATGGAAATTTTTAGTCATTCAAGGTGAGATCTGATTTGTTGACTTTTGTGATCCTTGAAGGTTGGAGCAGATCAGCATCTTCTTTCAAGCCCCATGTCCATCATATAGCATTGGTACTCCTCAGCTTGAATTATATCATATTCAGCTAGAAAAGATATCCTGTCCTTGCAAACCAATGTGTTTATTACAAGGTAATATATGTCATTATTTTATGCTTCTTCCCACCTCAGTGAGCCAGCAAACCAAACTTGCTCACAAAGAAAGCAGTGTTTCGTGGATTATTTGTAAAGTTTAAACCAAGGTATGTGGTGCCAAAAGCTGTATGGACAGGCTAGTATTGGTGTAACTGGATTATTTTGAATATTAAACTTGTTCCTATTTAGTGTAAGCAAACCCAGAGATTGACTCTTCACAGGGAACGAAGTGGCTAACAAGCCCTTTGATCTGTCTGAACTCTGCCCGTCTGAATGCACACCAAAGCTCCTTCAGTGCAACTTCCTCACCAGTTTTTAGGTAACAGTCATGAACATACAACAGAAGGTATAGCCACGTTAATTCTTCAATGAACTCGTCTTTCCTGCTTGTGGACTTAACTCACAGGTGAACATGCATTGCCTAAGAGGAATCTAGAGGTTTTATGAAAATTTTTATTCAAGTCACATAAGGCAGAACGATCTGAGCAAGAAATAAAATCTGATGGCAGATGAAGGCTTGCAATGTGCTAGATCACGTAAATTGCCTAAACTACTATGATTAACAAATAAATCTATACACAATTCAAAGTATACTTTCAGACAATTCACCAAGGGCTATAATCACATACCGAGTTATTCAGTAAGTTCCAGTCTGATCTGTTCAGAGCTTTCTACAAAGAACATTATCATGTTATCTAAGCCATACTCTTTTAGTTATCAGTCCTAAAGCTCTTTTTCTTTCAAATCTAATTCTCACAGTTATAAGAGTTCCCCTCTGTCTCTCCATCTGCAATTATAGTGTAATAAAATGTATTTTATTTGATCAATATCAAGAAACACACTTTTCTATGTACTGCAAAACAGGAAGGAATGTTTTTCCCAGCTGTATTATTCCCAAATGCAAGGCATCAAACCCATTCATTTTCTGTCTCTGATTTTATGATAAGTTAAATCTATGTATTTCTAGTTTAAAACATAACTTGCTTATTTCCATGTGTAGGTACCTATGCAACTAAATGCACATTTTAACCTAAATAATCAGGAAGTCATCACATTTACAGGTATGTCAGGGAAGATGGTGTGAACAGAGAAGGGCAGGACTTACAAGGGCTCTGAAAAAGTCAGTAGGATAAAAAGCTTGCATAATACATAACCATCACTGCACGTTACCTCTAAATTGTCTGAAAGTCTAGTGCGTAGTACTGTCACAATATAGAGAATTAAACTGATCTGAACCCCAGCCTGCATTCCTGATGGAGACAGTTGGCTATACCTGCTCAAGGAGAACACTTGGCATAGAGTATCATATTGACATGTACAAAGAAGACATTTAACCTTGGCTTATGACTTTCATATGTAAATCTAAAGAGCAGAATTGTTTCTGATCACGTTTCAGGCACTTGATGCAATCAACAGTATTTATTCCTTACAGATTCTCAAAAAAACCCCCAACCTCATGATACCACACAGGGCACCATCATTTTGTTCATACTCAGCTTCCTCATGAAGAACTGATAAAGGGTTCATCTAAATGGCATTTTCTGATCAGATGTTAGTGATTGCATTTTGATGGAGAAGAGGCAAAGGATATAGAGATATGCACAGGATGAAGAAGATGCATAGCTTGATGTTGCATCAAGGAAGGTGTTTACTAGAACCACAGACGTATATTCTCTGCAAGCTAATACAGTGACGAAAAGCATGATACTAAACACTCAGCATTGCATTATATTTTAAGAAGCAAAATTTTATTTCTACAAGTTGTCTGACAAAGAAAAAAGAAGTTTGTTACCTCTAAGATGTGAACTTTGTCCAAGAAAATCAGCTGGGGAAAAAACAGTAACCAAAACCAATTTTCTGATGGACAAAAAGACCACGTGTTTAGTTTTCAAATCTGGCAATTTTGTTCTCCCACCTTCAACTATCCATAATCCTTCCCCCACCCTTTGAGATAAAGGGAAGCCTTTGATTTTACAAAGATTTATTTTTATTCTCTGTCTCCAGTCGAGAAAGGCGCCTGGAGCCCTGACAAACATCTCCAGGCCTCACTAATCAGTGCTTTTGTTTTCTTTACAGCAAATTTAATACTAAGGTCGAAGGGAGAGTCACGGAGACTGATGACCTCCGTTTAATGACAAATAGGAACAACATCGGGAGTATCGGCAGAGGCTGCTCCTCACTGATTAAACAGCATGCTCTAAGCCCAGCTGAGATAGCTCATTTGTAAGGGTGAGAGGTGAATTCAGCTTTCATGTCCATTTAGTCTTTGATATGTCTACCTAGCCTAAAAGCACAGGCTCCAATTAGTGACATCAATCATCTATCCCACTACCATTATTTCACAACAACCCCCTCATTTTTGATAAACCACAGAACAGTCCTGACTGGTAGCAAATAGATTGTCCTTTTCACATTTAGAATATGACTTCAAAATAATATTTGTTGTAAGCAAGAAGTATTTTTGACAGATATATCTGATAAATGAGCTGCGGAAAGTAAAGAGGTTTAACTGTTGAGAATAAAGCGCTGAACCTATTAATTAAAATGGGCTTTGATGGATATAATCATTACATATAAAACAAAGGTGCATAATGAGAAATGATAAGAATAGAGTGAACACTAACTGATAAAGCTGAAAGACTGCTGTAATGGTGGGCTAAAACAACTACATATAGCTGATCCCAAAGGACTGGGTGGCTTTTCTTTATCAATATGGCTTTGAAAAGTTTTGTAGAGAACAGCACTGAATATTAAAAAAAAATCATGCATATTCCTCAGCTTTTTTTAAAACCTGTCCCTTAACTTGGATCACAGGCATTCGTGTTTATTAAGGCCACATCAAATCATACTTTTAAATAATATTTACAATTCAGTATCTTTTCCCTTTTCTTCCCTCTCCTTCACTCCAAAATACAATAAAAGACACCTGGAACACGTGTTATCCAATGCGAAACATAATTTATATTTACTGATAGATTCTATATAATAAATTTATCACACTCTTATTTACATTAAGTTAAAAATTTGCAAGACAAAGCCCTTAGTTCATACTCAATCTGATTTGCTCCAGAGGAAGCCCTGAATAACTTACATCACAACAAAACATACATCAATCTGAAAAATATGTTATTCAGTGAAAATGCAATTTTTTTTCACTTGGGAAATCAGTACACAATAAGCAAAGCAGATACTCCACAGTCCTTCCTGTATGAACACAAAACTATACAAAGTGCATGGTAAGAGAGCCCCTACTGGAAGCTAATGAGTTTACTTGTTATTGTAAAATCATGCCATCACGTTTTTTTGTAGACCAGCCAAGAGAAACACTTCATGATATGGGCTTATAATAAAATGCCCAAGTGTGTATTACTGAAAACCTACGAAACCTGAAATCACAACTGTGCAGATTATCTAAAGAATTGAGCACAATGTGGTTTTGAAAAGCAGTGGGATGTGTTTTCTCCAGATCTTCTAGTACATTCCAAAATGTTCCTCTGAACTCTTTAACTTTGAGACAAGTGGTTAGACAGGCTAAGAGACAACGTGCCTCCTCCCTCTTCCCCACTTTCACCTACATGCAGGGATGTGTCTGCCAGTATATTCCTCTCAGGGACAAAGCTCCTCTGCTCAATGAAGGGTTTAGCATCTCTTCTTCCTTTTTCCACTAAAACCAAAATGCCTTATCTCCTGGGGTTTTATTGATCTTATTTTTCAAATAATGCAGCCACACATTAAATATTTTGAAATAATCTAAATGCAGACCCCTTTGGCTTTCTTGTTCTACTTCTTTGATAACTACAAATATCAATACTGTGCACTTTACTCTCTCTCATAAGCTCCTAGAGTATAATACCAAACTCTAATGAAACTCTGAAAAACAGTTGTCAGGCCTTAAAAAGGGAAACCTTGCTGGACCTTGGCTGAAAGTCTGGCATTGGGCTGCTACAAGATACTATGGGGAATGCCAGATCACGTCCCTCCTGCCTACTCAGTCTTAACCTTCAGGTCTCCTGCACAGTGTTGAATCTGTACTTCTCCCTTAACGACAGAAGAGCTCATAATCATGTTAGAAAGTGAGGGCTGAGAAAGCCCATTATAAAGCACAAACCACCATTCACTGCTGCACATCATCTCTTGGTAACTAATGCAAATGAGTCCCCAAAGATGTATTTACTGAACCAGACAGCTGTACAGGAAAAGAAATGGCAGCTTCTAGCTTCTGCCCGTAGGTGATGGTAAAAATGAGTTGCTTTTCATAATTATAGTAGTGCAGATTTAAAAGAGAGGAGAAGAAAAATTGTTCTTTGTTAAGGTTTAAAACCAGATATTTTAAACTCTTTCCCATCATGATGCTTGGCAATAAGCCAGACTAACCAGAAGTGGTACCTAATTAATCTGTAGTGTCAGTCTGTATCAGTGGCATTTCTTTAAAACAGAGAGGGTCATCAAAATATAGTTCATCAAATCAATGTAATTAAAAAATGGCAAAATATTATAACCCATTAAGCACAAAGTGATTTAGGACTGTATGCCTGTAACACAGCTCTTTTGCAGTGTAAATGGCATGCAAACTTCATGGTGTCATGCAACCCTGTGCTACAAGACTTAGTGAACCTCAAAGCAAACTCTTTGCTTGAGCTGTTTTCCATCCCCAAAACAAAGTGTAAGGAGGTACACAGGGAGGAAAACCCTTTGTGCTTTGAGTAGCCCTCTCTACTTTGTGTCAGAGTACTTGAGCTTAGTGGGCTAAAACACTTTCAGTGTTGCAGCTTCACTGCCTGGTGCAGATAAGATGCAGCTGTTAGCCCTCGTGTACTAAGTTTCTAAGGGTGGAAAAATCATGTCTTGCTGGAAATAAACTTAGCAACATTAATCTTAGTGAAATATATAAGGACTGAAAACTGAAGAGTTGCATATGTCATTGCTTTAACACAAATATAATGATCATAAATTATTTTCATTTATCTTTCAAAAGTGCTTTTCATCTTCTTGGCCTCCAAAGTGTTTTATGATCACTGATTACGATCCTGATTTTATGAAGCATTTAAGCTAATGCTTAGCTTTCAGCACATTTCAGCCCACCTGAAATAGGCACAGACATTTAGGACATGGTTAATTTTCATTGAGGCTGATGCCTTGCTGGATTAGACTGAAAACCTTCAGTGCTTGAGATCATTTGACTGCTGCTAAGATGCTGAACATGATAAAGAGGATGTGGGAAAAGAATGGAGACTGGCTGATGCACAGAACTGGCCAATGCTCCGTAAGTATTTCTCAGCTGAGGTTCCACTAGACATTTTCGTTATGAATTTTCTACACAAATTCACACTTCTCTGAGCCTGTTCTTTGCAGGAACCTGACAAGATTAATAGTCTAATGCATGGCCTCTAACACATCTCTGTCAAAAAGTTTAGAAAGCTTCTAGACTTGTACAGTTTAGAGGAACAAATAAAACACATAACCAATGCACAGTGACTAAGCTAATTTGGAGAGAGAAATGCAAAAACTATTATTCAACATACATATTTAACGTCCTTAACACATCAGTGCCAGCATTCAACATTTACTTTTTTTTTCTCTTCAAGTCTTGGCTTCAGCAAATGCTAAAAACCAGCTGCAGATCATGATTACATCAAATTATTTTACTGAGTAAACAGTGGGTCAATCCATTTTCCAAACACGTCAACAGAAATTTTTCACATTTCTTTTAGAGAGTACCAGGCAAATTCTAAAGCAATTATAGTCATGACAATGACGCTCCAACTGTATCTCATATTTTTCTTTATATTTTTAGCAACAGTTTGACTGAAAAAGTATGAAAAATACCCAAGGCAACTTCAAATACTCCTCTTCTGACCTTATTTTGCCAAAATTAATTAAAAACAGAAAGCAAATTGTTACTTATTTCCATACTGGTTTTTGTTCTTGTCATGTACTAACTTAAAGACAAAAGGAAATTGATACTTTGGCAGTCATAAACCACGTCATCAACAAGTGCTTCAAAGTCTGGCAGCTGATTTGAGTGATCAGAATGAGTGATGAAGGCTCTGTGTCATTTGCATTTTAACAACAGCTACTGATTCTTAATGTATGTTGTGGAGATTCATTCTCTCAACTACCTCTGTAAACTAGTCTTCCTCTTCTTTTCCCCAGTTGTTTCCATTTGGATCTATTGCAATTCTCCTGACTTCACTAGCAGAAGAAACATGGACTTTTCAGCTATAGGATGGTAATTTTGGAAGTCCCAGTCTCTGAACATAGCAGGTGGTAAATAATATTTGAGTGAGTGGGTGAGAAGTATTGCTCATGAAAACTAAGGGGAAAACCCTGAGGAAACCTGAAGATGTTTTTGAAGAGGAGTTTTTGCTGATGAACGTCTCCAAGATAGATGTCCAAATTTGGCACACTGAGCTATACAGATGGCAAGCAGAGCCCTCAGGTGCAAGGAATTGTTTCTTTGCTAATGCACTGCTGGACACAGAATTGTGCCCTTATCTATAATGTAAGTAATGTCTTCTCAAAACAGGGAGAGGAAACCAGATCTACTTACTGTAGAAGTAATTGGTATGCATTATAAAGAAAAAAAAATAATTTCAGCTATACTTTAGCTGTTGCCTTGGGGGAAGAAAATTCTAAGACTTACATGCAATTTTCCCTTATTTTGAGGAATGTTGGTTTCAAAATAATTTAAAGTGCTGATGTCCAGTTTTATCCATTATGAGCCTGGCTACTTTGAAGCTTCAATCTCTTGTGGACACATCTTGCTACATTATCATAAAAATTTAGTATAGGGGAGACAGTTGAAATTTTGTTGTTACAGTTGCTGATGTGTGACTGGCACAATGCCATCATATGCAACATCTTCAGCATAGGAAAAAGGAGGGAAAAAGTCTAGGTAATTGTAAACACAAGTAAGATAAATTGATAAATGTATTCTGTCCTTGTAGATTCAAGACACCTTTCTTAATATAGCTCAGTATTTGGCAAGCAGAGTGTATACTTAGCTGAAAAAACAGAGTGTTTAGCCCCAAGGTATTGCATTTTCATATGTTTTTTTTCAATAATTTCTCTAATAATATATTTGAATTGTGGAGTAGGAATTTAAACTGCAAAATGGACCCCTGAACAAGCCCATGACAACACTCCTGTTTAGGATGATGACCACTTTATTCTGCTTGAGCTGAGTCCACTTCTGAAACTGGGCATGGAAGAACATACCTGAATTTAAATATGTGCCATGCAGAAATCAGAATCTCTGTCTGAGAGTCCCCTTATAATCAAGGGAAAGAAACCAGCGGTTGTTATCTCAGTCTCACAAGGACCTCTGAGGTGTGCCTGGGGAATCACACTGTAGGAATGCCTCTCTCTTCCATTGACTACTTAGATGACTAGTTCAGATGCAAACACCTACATTGTCACACATTTATAATTAGGTGACATGAAGCCTACCAGGGAGCCTGTAGACAAAATTATTCAGGAACAGTTGTCTCTTGATTAAAAATGCTAAAGGCAGACAAGCCCTGAGATCTGGGAATAATTAGAGAAGGGATTGCTCTCCTGCAAAATCTGTTCTGAGTTTTGTATTATTTATATTTATACTCTCACGACACTCTGGGAGTTTTAAGGTACATCCTTGCACCTGCAGTACCATAAAACCATCCTCTGATGAAAATACAGAAAATGTTAATATTTATTATGATTTACATAACTGCAAAACAGAGAAAAATGCCTGGGACAAGGATCATCTTTCTGTAATGGGTTGGAACTGACCTTTCCTAAGTTAATTTGGGGAGAATAGGAGAATTACTCAATTCTAAATGAGGTCTTCTAGCATAGAATATTTTATTTTAAAAAATACAGGCAAGTTCTCACCTTTATCCATTTGGGACTAAACTCTTTATTACTTCTTTAGACACATTTAGAATATAGCTGTCTTTTACACAAAATCCTTTTCTCATTATGTTGGCAGTTTAAGAGGATCAGAAAAAAGCAACAAATAATTTACTCCGAGTTTAATGCTCCTTTAAATGGCCAGAAAAGAGTTTCAATGCAAACTACAGTCAGATCTATTGCTAGTACCCAGCAGCACATCATGAAAGAAGACATAGCTAAGATTAAAAATAATAATCATAAAATTCGTCTATGGAAAAGAAACCATCTGAAGTTGTTATTCTGTGGCTGGCACAGAAAATGTATTCCCTACCTGAGACTAGTAATGACTCATCTAAGCAACTTGAAATGAAAAGCATATAGAAGGGATATTGAAAAAAAAATAGAATTTAGAATCCAAAAATCAATAAAGAAGATGATTCCAGGCAGGTAAATACTTCAGTAGATTACTGAAAAAGAAGGGATTAATATCAATCTTATCTCCAAAGCAGAGAAGTTAAAAGTACATCTGGCAATCTGCTGGTGTTATCAGTATAAAAATTCATGCTAAATGACAGACAGGGGATTCAAAACAGACCTTTTTTTTTTTTTTTTTTCAGATAAAGAGGGTCTGAAAATAAACAATATTAACTCAGTGTGTGAAAATATGGACTGGCAGAAAGGTGAAAATACAAAAAAGAGAATTCAGGTCTCCATGAAAAATATATCTACATGCAGGCTTCATTTCACAAGGTTTTAGAAATTAAGATTAAGGTGTGGGATGCAGGGTCATAGCATTCTGGGTGCTTTGAAGCAATATACTGAATTCCATTGAAAGTCAGATTCCTCCAGAGACAAGAGATAAAGTCATCTTCAAAAACTAGAAAGGACATATGAGAAATACAGGCTAAAGAAATCACATTAACTAGGCAAAAAAAATGTATAGGTAAAAAAAAGAGACTATTGGAGAATATTAATGCGTACATGCTACAGCCCATGTAAGAGTGCTGGGGGAGGAAAAGCAATGCTAATGGCAAATTGAAACTAGATGTAGATACAAGTATGACATATGTATTCTGCAAATTGCAGGAGGTGTAGCCAGAAGATTCTGACCCAAACCACCAGGGAATTGGGGCATGTCAGTAAATTCCAAAACCAAATCCAGGTCCAGACCTCCAATATCACAGACTTCCATCTCATGGCTCAGAGCCCAGGACACTTCTTATGTTGAAGAAAATAAGAAAAGATACCTGATCATAAGAAAATTAATCAAGATAATGAGAATAACCAAAAACTAAGAGAACAGAGCTGCCCTTCTGAAACTGCAGAACATTTAAATTCAGAGAAGAGAAGGATTCCCAGATGGTGAAATATCAAGGGAAATAGCTCCGTATGTAGAAAAAAGAGGAGGAACAATGTGTCAGACAATGGCTTTTCTAAAGGTACAATTATAATTAGATCAGAAAGCAGTATGGTACATGATATGACAGATTTGCTAGCATCTACCTACAACAGACCCATTTAAATATGCTAGCTGATGTGATGCTGCAACACGACTGCACCCACCCAGCGCAGGCTCATGCGATGAGTGGTCCTCTCTGACACTCTGGTGGGAAGTGGGATGACTGAAGCATTTGCTTAGTGTGGGCAAAAGCCTTTTTTTCAGAAGCCAAGGTGCTGCAGTGTAAACTATGGGACACTGCAAGAAGTCTTTGCAGGACGTCACAGGAAGGAATGGTGGCTTCATCCAGCCATCGTGTTAGGAGAAAGACAAGAGGAAATGAGGGATGAGTGACCAAGAAAGGCAATGGGCCTCCATGTGTTGAAGTCTTCTGGTTCAGAGTGATAACTTTAGGAAAGATCTGACAAACTAACTAAAGATACTGGGCTCAATAAAAGAGTAATAGAGTGAAATCTTATAGCCTGATTTAACAGTGGCTCAGGCCACATTTCAGGCTCCCTTCAGGCCTATGAGGGAGTAGTAAGTTCAGCACAAATGTGGTAATGGCAGATAAAGACTCATATGAAATGGTTTTAGCTGTGAGAACTGAAGCTGGGAACATATTTAATGATCTTGTGCAGGAAAGAAGTAAAATGGTAAGAGAGGTTGGAAATCATGAGAAGAGACAACAGAGAAAGATCAACCTGCCATGGACTTATATAATTATATTAGATGGGTCAGAACGGTCTCTAAAAGCCAGTTCATTTGTCTCAGGTAGAATCAAGAATGGCTGATTTACAAATGAGAAATAGTGAGACAGAAAGATTTCTAGTGTTTTGGGGTTTTTTTAATCAGTTTCCAATTTTGCAAGACAATTTTTGAATGAACACTTCCTGTGATCAAGTAGATCACTTCATGGGATTAGTGTCAAATTTGCAGAAGGTGAACATACACATCCAGCTGGGTTTGCAGAAGCGCCTAAGCAAGTCAGGCAGACAAAACGTCAGTGAGGAGTTAGACGTCTGCTAACACACTTTGCCACTTGGTAAATGTCAGTGAGTGCCTGTCTGAGCCTTCAGGTGCTTAATACTCTGCAAATCTGACTCCTGACAACTTCTGGCTACTAAAGCCAGTGATGAGCCAGCAGGAGAGAAAGGCCAAAAATACTATATCCTACAACCTTATATTACACTCTTTGAATTTCACCCACAGGTCTGGATGCTTTACGTTATTTAGAGCTATGCCAGATGTACAACTGCTTTGTGTTACAGTAGTAGTCTGAAATAGTCCAGCAATGCAGCAAAATCTGGTTCATTTTATAAAACTCACAGTGGTAAAGTGAGTAGTATGATGACCCTGAAAGGTTTTCAGTAATATAGACCAAAGTAATTCAACATTTAGAACAGCACATATGCTTTTTCAGACAAGTGGAGTCTTTGTGGAAAAAAAAGGTAACAGTGCCATCAGTGCAACAAGAAAGAGCATCTGTCCCTATATACATATACTGTTAATATTCCACATAAATCTGTCTAAATACAGGCATACTGTGACAGTTCCTGCCTAGACCTCCAGCCAAAATCATTAAAAACTGTGATTATTTATATTTTAAGTAATAAACTAGAATCTCAGAGGTAGCCTTATAAGCATTAAGATTCTATTATATCTGTACAGAATATATAAATCTATCTATGACATACAGTGGTAATTTATAGCAAATCAGGAGAAAGGGTAGCAAACATCCTAAAATAACAATTTCTGCAGAAGTACTTCTAATCAACTTCAAAATCCATGCACTTAAGATATCCTTGAGGAATTTAATGTGCTTCTTGTACTAATGATATTTTTTCTGTAAAGTTAATGTAGTAATTTTCACATCATTTTAATGTGTTGGTACTGTTCTTTAAGGCAAAGATTAAGATGCCAGATGATAGCATGCTATTAAGTCTAAAAAAAATGAAGAAAAAGAATTAACTATTTTGACACTAACTAGGCATAATTAATGACCATCTGAAGTGTGTTTCCAAATAATAGTACACAGATTGTTGACAGCAGGACGAGAAATTCCATGAGAACAAATGTGTCAAATTGCACTTGAAGATCTTTAGAGGTTTGTATAAAATATATGTAAAAAATGTGTGATGGAAATTTGAACTTCCAACCTTGTGATTGCACCATGATCTATGTGTATATATCAACTGATGTATCAACCAACCACTAAAGGCTGCTAAGCAACAGGAAGAAGGAGAAACAAATATTTATAGGTAAACCTTGACCATCAGAGAACAGAGTGGAACTTTCCAAAAGACTTTATGGTGTACTTGTAAAAAACAATGATGCCTACAGAAATGCCTAATAACCATTTTTCTCAGGTACTATATTTAGAGAAAAAAAATGTGATAGCATTGTTCTGCAGCCAGAAGTAAATGTCAAGAGAACTCATTGAGGGGTGGTTGGATGTGGCAGTACCAGTACTTACTGGAGAGAGAAAAGAAAGAAGTCCTTCTGGTTTTGTTTTAGGCCTGAAACATCTGATACTAAAGACTGATTGCTCCTTTGTTATTTTTAGTGCAGTAGACAAATGTAGATAGATAGATCATGTAAGCAGCTAGTCAGTGCTATGATTTACAGTGCAGTCAGGTGTTAATCACACATTTAAATACGAATATGAAACAAAACATACAAATGGCTATCAATTCCACTGCAGTTTTCCTGCATATATTGTATGAAGTGACAACAGTGAAGGTTTCTGTGACTAGCTGTCAGTAGCTAATAAGGAGAAGCCAGGACTCAGAACCTTTACTATCAAATGTATCAACAGTAAATTATTATATCTGTCAAGATGACAGATAATTACCAATGGTATTACGTGCATGGATGATTCTCTTGTAGAAATTCGTTTAAGTAGAGCATTTCTTTATTTCAAGTTTTGGTACTGCACATGTACACAAGGACAAGAGCCAATGAAAGAATGCAAATAATGATACTGTATTTTAGAGTGTGGTGCATTAATAGAGGAAATTGTGTAAGATACTTGAAGTCAATGGCCTTACACGTCTGCTTAAAAATAACTGTATGGGCCTTGGATCTGCATTTTATACCAGCTATTCAGTTTCAGCAAAAATCTTCTGCTCTTCAGTTGCCAAACTCTGTATCAGCTTGCATGGCTGGAGTAATGAACAGCACATATTATTAATGTATCTAGGCTTTTCAGCTCCACTTCTATGACATATGATTTTAATATGTCTTTGAAATACTATATTCTTCTTATACCTTTTTTTAAACAACAAAACAATCCATCTCAGACCTATTCATTCTTCTGATTACTCTCCTTGTCAGGTATTTGTACACCTTTACTTTTGTAAAGTGCCACATGAAAGAACAAACTTAGTAACAGAGAACATTAATAAACACCCTCACACGGTGCCCAACCTTTCAGCTTCTCTAACCCCCACCTTTTTCCCTCTTTTAAGCACCTCACGAGACTCACTCAGCAGAAACCATTCAATCTAGTATCATATAGGGTGTCTTTGGAGTCTAAGCTTTCCTCAGTTTCTGCTTCTCTTAACGGAAGCTGTTTTTCTCCTTGCAGGAATTCTCTGAAGAGCTCTATCAAAGCAAAGAGCCTCTGCAACACCTCCTGACCCTCTGCTCTCCCAGACCCCATTTCAGTGAGGTGCCTGGAGCACACAGGTGGCTTTAATCATGCACGGCTCCCCACAATAAGCAATGGAAAGCTCACATCTTAAATACTTCACTGGCCTCAGTGGCTTAAGAACATTTAGAGTTTAAAGAAAAATCTTAGAAACCATCTTTAAATTGCAAATGTTTTTAAAGGTTCCTGCACCCACCTAATGGCACTTTGATTTGAACGACTTTAAATGAAATGCCATGACTGCATGTTGTTGATTATCCAAGCATGCTGGTGGTGTTTAGTCTGGAAACCAATGTTTAGTCTGGAAACCAGAGCATTACCCTTGTCCCTCCTTGAAAGCAGCTATTTTCCACTCTCCCTGCCATAGCCCACAGCTGTCACTACTGCTCCCTGTAAGAAGAAGGAGAGAAGCTCTAACCTGAATTTAAAGCTGATCAGAGGATGAACTTAAAAGGAATCAAAGAATAAATCACATTAAACTAAGGAGCAGCCAACATCTCTTCCAAAATCCAAAGGTGAAATCTCAGCCCCACTGAAGTTCTGAGCAAAACTCTCCTTGATTTCAACAGGATTAAACTCATCATGACTGTAAATCCTTTGTGGCCTGTCACTTTTTTTGCCATATGGAATGAGACTTGAAGCCATATGAAAAGAGAAAGCTCCAGCACACACCTACAGAGACCTGTTTTCCCAGCATACAGTATTATGACCATTCCTCAAAGGATCCTTGGCTTTATTGGTGATTAGTTTTAAAATGTGCTTACAGAACTTGAAAATAGGCCTCCTGATCTCCTGATCTCCATTTCTCATTGAATTTAATTTCTCCACAAGGTGTTCTTAATGGTTTACTAAAGTGTTCCTCCCTAAAATGACACAGGAGAGGAAATAAATGCATTGCTTCCTGGATGGCAAGGGATCTTGGTGGGAGGGATGGGGGGCGAGGGGAAAAAAAAAAAAAAAAGAAAAAAGAAAAAAGAAAAAACAACACCCCCTCCTTCCATCAAAAAAAGAAATCAGTAAATGTTTCCATGTCTTCCAGTTATAAATTTGATTCAGTGGGTCACTAAATGAAAGCAATGATAACTAAAATCAACTTTTTGTGCAAAAAGATGAGATAAAAGAAAGCACAAAGCTCTCTGATACATCAGGTTTGTTAATCATCTAGAGAAAACAGATTTCCAAACCACCTATTGTACCTATTGTGAGTAGCAACTCGCTTTCTTTTATGTAATTGAGACATGGCTTCAGAGTTATAAAGACTATCTACTCTTCACCAGAGGGACTTGGCTAATTATTAGAAGTATTCAAGCTAGTAATACTAATGAATCCAAATCTGCCTGGCACTGTGATTGCCCCAGGCTATTTGACAACGTGCTACAGATGTTTTGTGAATTGGTGGAGGAAACCATTTCTTTGTATGCTCAATGTAAGGAAGAGATGAGGCTTTTCTTATTGTTCTTTGGAAAAAAAAAATAACGAAAACAAAATTCTTCTATCCTTTTGCAGCCTGAATATCCTTCCCTCTCTAGGAGAGAGAAAATGCTGAATTGATTCAGAAAGGAAGACATTTTTATAGGGAATGAGACAATTTACTTATCTTTTAGTACCAATTATTCATATCCAGCTGATTGTTATAGCTTTTTTTTCAAGAGGATGGATTATTAATAAATGATTTATACAGAAGCACAGTTAAAAATGAATACTTATTCTAAATTAAATTGAATAAGAAGGATAGGCCTATATCTTAGCACTACAGGGGACCTGAGATCACTTCCCCACTCTCCCACATACTGATCTGTGCAAGGTATTAAACTCTTCTGTATCTCGCTTCACTGCAGTACAGGAAGGGTATCAAGCCTTCTTTTTCCCAGCTATTTTTTGCTTCTAACGTAAGAACTGTAAATACTTTGGGATGGTGATACACATACAGAGTTCCTAGCACAGGTGGCCCCAGTCTTTGAAAACATCTTTGCCATTACAATATAGCAAGTAATAGCATCATGCAACAAACCTGAACATACTCGGAGAGGCCAAGAATACCTTACCAGAAATAAGTTTAGATACAGGTTCTGCAACAGTGAGATTCCCTTTGGAAACACTGAGGAGAAAATAGTATTACAGCTACTGTAGCTGATAAGCCTTTCTGCCATAAGACAAATGAAAACGTATATGAGCTTAGTCCCTAGAAATCTCTATTACATTCACTGAGCCATTAAGTCTAAACATTAAAAGCTGATCCCCAGAACATGGAAATGCTGTGCCTGTATTAACAGTGATTGTTAAAAACTGATATTTTAATCAGTGTGCATACAGTTGAATTCAGTAAAGTATCTGGGTTTTATCACTTTATTTGGATCAGATGAAAGCCTGAAGATCACTAATGGGGGATTCTTCCACAGACAAAATGCTTTCCTCTGCCATCAGAAGATGGGAATAAGCAGCTGTGGTAATACTGACTTACATGAATACTTGTTAATATTTTACCAGAAACACCACAAACTGAAGTTTTATTTGCATTAAAATTAAGTATAAAGTTTCATTAAAAAAAAAAATAAAATAGCAGTAGTAGCCTCCACTGAAAACAGCAAAGAAAACACCTCTCAAAGGTGAAGGCTGAAAGAATGACATGAGAGTCAAAGGAAAAAAAATATTGGTAATTTTGGAGAATGTAACTTCTAGAGTCAGTATTTAATGAATGCACATTACTTTCAATCCAGGGGAAAAAGTGGAATTTTGATCAGCTGGGCACATTGCTCAATATAATTATGTGTCAGAATCCATCTCCTCCTGTACAGAAAAATCGTATTATTGAAAATATCATCAAGTGCAAAGTGTGTTAGGGTCTCTTCCCAAGATGTAACTCACAGTCTCAAGTGAAATCTCCAAATGGTAGTATATACATAAATGCCATTACAATGTATAATACAAAAGTAGAAAAGAGCCAAAATTACATTAGCATTTCTCTGTAGCTTTATATGCAGTTTTAGCAGCTAACTGTGATTCTTTTTACATTTATAAAACTATAAAGTATGTGGTGTGCCTTCTTTCTATCTCCACATGAACATGTGGATGAGTTACAATTGGTTACTACCTTTAAAAGACATTTTTGATGTAGTATAATCTCAAGCCATACAATGTTTTGCTCTCCTTGAGAAGTCTGGGCCACACACAGGAGACAAGATACTCCCATCAGTATCAATTTTGCCAGCATATGCCTTTAAATGTTGAGGCCCCAGGTGCAATTGCCATGGCCAGTGACTTCTGCAGGGTATGGTGCTGTATATAGCTCAAGCTTAAAAACCTGAGTGAGTCTCAGGGTAAAGCAGTTGAGAAAAACCTCACCAAAACTGGCATGAGAGAAATTACAGTCACTATCTACAGTTGCCAGTCTGATGCTAGCTGGACTCTAGACAAGTTGGAGCTTGTCACTGAACAACTGACAATAGCAATAACTGTATTTTTCAGATGAATGGAATAAGACAAGATTAATGTTTATCTGAAAATTGGGAGGAAAATAGCATTATTTGTTTTGTTAGCTCAGTCTATCCTATTATAATAATTGCATTTTCTCATGTTTTCATGCATTTTGTTTTCTCCAAGAAAATATAAAGTCTGCTGCAGATGTTAAGGCAATGAGAGGCTGAGACAAGATAATACTGGAAAGACAAGTATCTTACCATCTGTCCATTGTGGGCTTTTTCCTACATATCCTGCAGAAGTAGGGGCCAGTTTTGGAATATGGATGCTTTGATCCTGAAAGGGCCAGAGTTCTAATTCAAAGTTAACTTTGTCTATGGAAAAAAATAGAAGATTCTCTGCTAAGTGATAGAAGGATCCTGGAGAACATATTCAGAGCAAGAGCCACAGAGATAGTTTAACTAGGATGTCATTCACTCTGTACTGAGATGGCAGCCAGACGAACCTTGTTTCAAACCACAATTTTCATGAAGACAAACCCAACCACTATGGGTTCTGTTGTCCAGGAAATATTGGATTAATTTTCTCCCTCTTGTAGCATATGCACAATTTTTTTGTCTATAAATGACATCTCCAGATTATGCTACTGCATATCTCTTCTTATGCTGCTGCATGGCACTACTATGGACAAGCCCATTCAGAGTAGGATTAATCTGGCTAATCAGTTACAAGCCATTTTTGTCATAAAACTTGCTCATCTTAAAAATTTGCCCTTCATTATCATCCAGTAAAGTCAATAGCTCTGATTTTCTAAAAGATGAACATGAAGTGTCCATTATACCTGAGAAATGAAGATGCTTCTACTTTGTGATGTTATGTTATGATAACTGTCTGCCCACTATTAGTGAACTCTTTCATTTGGGTTGTGAAACTCTAGAAACAGCCTTCCAAACTAAGAGAAATGCCTGTGTCCCAATCACATGCTATGTCCTGGTATGCACTATAAATGATGAGGAATGCTCAGCAGCCAGCCCTCACTCCATTCTCTTGAAGCCTTTCAAGTTCAGCCAAGCTCTAAATATAAGATCACACAAGATGAGGAAGGTTTATAGTTGCTAAAATAGTGTAGACTTAATTTCAGTCTTTCTCATGCCAGTTTTCTAAAGCAGTTCAAGAGACAATGTTGGCCTTAATTTAAGAGGTCTTTTAAATACTCTGGGATGAATGAGAGAGCTCCCATTGCTTTTGTAGCACCTTAATCACGTGAGATATACTGCACTGATGCCAGTCCAGCCAAGTCTTTAAGCATATATCTATTTTTAAGTTTTGTGCAGATTTAAAGTAAGTCTCTTGCATGAGGCTTGAAAGCAGGATGGAAAAAAAAAAAAAAAAAAGAAGAAAAAAAAGAGACCCTCTCCTCTAGATGGGCAATTCATCTGTTAGGTAGAAGCAGGTCCGTGTAGTACATAGATCTAAGTGACAGAAAAGAGGACAATATAGAGACAGAGAAATGCTGTCATTACCATAGCAACAGCAGAATACCAATTATGTGGAATACCATAGACAGGGGAAAAAAAAAAAAAAAGAATACTTATTTTCACCTGGATTCTCATGTCCTATGGCATATTTTCTCTAACTCTAGATATTACACATAGCATCTGAATCTTTCCCTTTCCCCTACCAATTCAATGAGACAATTCATCCTATGTTTGGTGTCTTGAGTCACACAGGGGAAGATGGAGAATAAAAAAGGGGAGGGGAAGAAAGGAAAACTTTGTATACAAATGGAAGGAAAGAATGAGAGACAAGTGAACAAAGATGGGAAACCTCCTGTACTATATGTGTGATGGACTTCTGGGGAGAGGACCTCTAAGTAGAGAACTTACTGGTCTTCCACCTGCAGCTTCTTGAGCACAGATGGTTATGGTATCCTTGCAGCGCTACATTTCTCACTGTTTGCCTCACAGATTGGCCTTGTTTTCAGAGTCTCTAGTCTAGTCTGAGGGGTTTCAAAATCCATTTTTGTCCACAAAGGCAATTCTCTGTGCAGTTCAGCTGCTGGACACTATATGCCCAGGCTGTCTGGCAGTCTGGCTAATCCAAACAACTATATACTTATCCAGTCCAAAGCTCATGATCATACCTACGTGGTATTTTATAAGCTGACTGATTGCCTAACTCTTCACTGGACATCATCTGCTTCAGCTTCCTGCAGCACCTTTACCTGCTCCTTTTCTGTTGCTTTTTCACAGCACTGGGATGAGGAAGGAGCTTCAAAAATCTCTACGTATTGTGAGATGACCTCTAGCTAAGTGGTGTTGGGGTCACTGAGTGTGAGGACAGCTATCTATAAAAATCAGATTTGTGAAAATCTCTTAGGTAGAGAAAGAGGCAGCAAAGCAGATTGGATAGACGGGATTTCAGTGGATGCAAAAAACAGATTTTGAGGACAGTCTTCAAGACAGATAATAGCACATCTAGCAGGATAAGAAAGATGACAATATAATGATGCTGGTTGCTGTGGGTAGTCCCAGATCAGAAGTACCTTTCTTTCAAACACTGGAGTAAGAATGAAAGGGAGCAAATTGTAGCAAGAAATGAGGTAGAAGGACAAGGAGGAGATCCTGGGCCTGATTTTCTTACAACACAATGACAGTATCTTGGAAAATGTCCTGAAATTAAGAGTAACCACTGGTTATTATGAACCAGTGTCAGGACTGCACTGTCTTCTTCAGGGATTAGTACCTAGAATGTTTTCTTAAATAAGGAATAATGCAGTGAAGGGTATTGTACCTATGAAGCAAGAGCTGTTGTCAAAAAAAAAAAAAAAAAAAAAAAGGAAGACAAAAAAGAGAGAAAAAGAAAAATAAAGAAAAAAGAAAACCAAGAAAAAAAGAAGAAAGAAAAACAGATAGTTGTCAAAAAAACATCAAGTAGGAGTCAAAAAAGCTACATTTTGCTTGAATACTTTGATTGATTACTTCTCCATCTCTTCCTTGCCTTGTGCCTCTAACTATGGATGACAAAAAAAAAAAAAGATTAATTTCTAGTAAAGAGTATTTGTGTGGGTAGTAAATGATAAATTGTGGTGGCACACGTTGCTGTAAGGATATAGAACAGAGCTTATGCTCATAAACATTACAGTGCAATGCCCAAATATGCAAGGACAGGAACGGCAGAAACATATATTCTGTTTTATCGTGTGCTTTTTCTCATGTTGACATTAGTATTAACATATTCTTGGAGGCAGCCCATATATTATTGATTACCAATCAAGAAAATTTTTTTGGGTGCATGTACAGACAAAAAAATAATGTGCTATTGCATGGCTTTTCAAAGCCCATTTGTGAATAGGGGCAGTGATACAGAGCTGGAGACTGTCAGCAAGAGATTCCTAGAGTCACCAGAAAAAGCAATATATTACTTGTCCCATGAAGAGCTCTTAGGTGGTACTACCTCCACAGGCTGACCTGCTCACTGCAAAGTATGCAGAGGTGTTTCATACTCTGCACAGTACATACTTTGACTCATGCCAAACCTAGGAGAAGGCCATTTCATTTTGACAACATGAATTAATTTCATGTAAATTATAAAACCTAGAATTGAGTTTGCTTCATTCTAGATGGATTCTTTATTTCCTTATTTTAGGCTTTTTATTATCTTTCCACTTTTCCCAGTGTTGCCAGATTGATTGTACTGCATCTGGCCTTTCACCAAGAGCAAGTCAGGTTAAAACTATGCTGAATAGTGGTAAAAACAATGCACTGTACTGAATCACACAGATAGTTGGACAGAGCACCTGGATGTCAAAATGTAATCACCCATTATAGCTCTCTTGGCCAACATTTTACATCATTATGATAGTTTTGACAGAACGAGGACATGGAGACATGCAATCCGCATTAGCAGGCTGCATTGTATACCCATCCTCATAAGCACCCCTCTAGAAAAAAAATTTAAGTGTGATGACTAAGCGTTATCCTTCTGGATAGACATTAGGGGGCAAGTTATGGCCACATATGCCATCAATGACTTAAAATTGTTGAGGATGACAATTTTCTCTAGTAAAGTCAAGTGGATTTATACTGGAATAAAAGAGCTATGAAACAATCTAATAAAGTGATTTTTTGAAATAACAAATGCCTCAACCTAGCTTCAGCACATATTTAACTAGAAAGAGCCTTTTATAGCTAGGTAGGTTCCAACGCATCATCAAAATTGCTGATAACTGCTAGTTTGAGCATGAAAAATGATCTCTGTTATAATTCCATAAATCAGTATATCTTGTTGTACTAGAACAGGGTTGTAATCACTGTTAATGGAACTAGAGGAAAGGCGCTTTCTGAATGGAAGTAAAATTGAGAGGGAAATACCCTAACCATCAACATCTCTAAACAGCAATGTACCGCTGCAGAGAGAAAAAAAAAAAAAAAAATTACTGTCCAGCTGGATTCATTTTTGTCATTCAACCAACTATCCAGCAGGTTGACTTACATCTATTACTGTCTTTCCTGGTTAAAGACTTCCAAGCCTTTGAATAACAACATCTGAAGTCTGCATTCACTTCAAGTGGAAAATATTGCAAACCCTAACCTGTTTAAAACATTCAAACCATTATTATCCACTTTCATCATTCTTTCCATATTCTGTTCTATTTTTCTTGCCAAAACAAAACCTGTTATATAAGTTTTTATGCCTCATTTTGTATGCTCCTTCAAATACGTTTCTATTAATTGGTTTCCCTCTGCCTTCCAAATTTAGCTGATGCCACTCTTTTTTTTTAGCCCAAAACTTTTTGCAGTCTGGTGGTTTTCTGTTTTTAAGTTAGTTCCTATTTGACATTTCCAGATTATCCATTTGTCTAGCAATAATATGGGTTTTTAAACAACAGCAAGGAAAATAACCTCTCCCCAGGGAGCAGTGAAGGAGAGACAAGGAAATGCTGCAGCATTTGCAATGCCCAAGGTTCTGTGTGGCTGCATTCAGGCTCTGTCTACTCAGACACCCTTTTGAGTCAGTACCGCTCACACAATATTACTAGGTCTTTCCAATTGCAATACTTGTTTTCAGCCCTTTGGGGTGAACACCAAATGTTCTAAAAAAAAAAAAAAAAAAAGAAGACATTAAATGACAAATAAGCCTGGGTGGACAGAGCTGAGGAGGAAGGAAAGAGTCACCGATATGCTTATAAATGTTTAGAGGTCAGTCTGGCTTATGTAATTCAGAAAATGAAAAACTTCATTCTGAAATGATATAAGCTTATAAAAAAGATATAGGTTGTGGTTCGGGATAGGACTGCTTCTGCCAGAAGTCAGGGGTCCTGAGAAATCTCTTAGAAGATTTATGCCTTGGGCTGACACTGTCAACATGTTCTTTCTCAAATACCCATCCCATTTCTGTGAGGCAGGAGGTCAGATAGGTGACTTCAGAGAACATAAAATATTTTGTGTCTACCTCTTTGCACAGGAATTTGAGACTGTACGACTAAGAGATAAATGACCTTATGACAAATCCTCCAACTTTGGAAGTAACCTGAGTAACTTTTTTCTCTATCACAAGAATGGGAAAAAAGACATGAAGTCTTTGAATGTTTTCACATCTTCATAGTGCAAAGTCTTACAATATATTGAGTTAGAGGGACAGAGGTATACATCACTGATATTTCTGCACAATTTGGGACTGGGACTAATGGAGGTCATCCATCCTGAGTCAACTTGAGTCCTGATTTGGATTTGAGAGCCTCATTTTGCTCAGAGTGCTTTTGCAAACAAAAGATTATATTCACTAAAGTGCTAACATGGTCAGCACGGAGGTCTTGCCCTGGTCAGTCACGCGTGGGTAAGCAGCTACATTGCAATGACACACAAGTCACCATTTTCTCTCTGCTTGCTTTGTACATTTTTATAGCATATTGCTATGCTTCATGGATAAGAGCAATGTGCCTCAGGCAATACTTGTTTCCCAGTCTGTTGTAGGAAAAGTAGTTACTTCCTCATAAGGGGGAAGACACAAATCACTGTCTGGACCTGAATGATTAATTTTGCTTCCTCGTGAGAGACTGGGCAGGCTGCTGTTCCCAGTGGAATTAAGACTTGTGGTAGCCTCTACTGTGTTAGTCCAGGTTTAAAGTACCATTCAAGACAGATGTGAGAATTTGTTTATAAATGGAAAAGATTTGGGCATTAAGATTTGAATACAAATGTACACTAACATTGCAGTTAAGATATCCTGTAATTGTTTTGTTGAACTGAGGTCTCAACAAAAGGTTGGCCTTTTTCTTTGCTGATTGTACTTAAATCTTCTCAAAAGGATTGGTGATCATTCCCATTGCATCATTAAAATGTACTGCCTTTGTTTACAAATATGTAAATGTTTCTACTGGGTTTCACCATCTGTCCACACATAATTATTCTAAATATTCATTGTCATTTTCGCTTGAACATTTTCTTTTTTACAGTGCCTACTGATTTCAGTACTTACCATATTCCCTGACCATATACCGGTGAGAACTGAGAAATAACAATATGGTAGACTGGGGAACACTTAAAGGCTTAATTTTTTATGCCATCAAATTTCTGCTAACTTCTGAAAAACAAATCATACCCCTTGGTAACACATCACCAACTCTCAGTGTTAGCTAACAAGTATAGAAGGAGGTTGTTAGATGATGGAAGGCTTAAACTGGGTTAAAGAAGATTGCTCTGTCATTAGGGATGATGCTATCTGTGACAATCAAACACTTTGCAGAGGCTTCATTCTGCAATCACAGCAAATTTTTCAGAACTTGCCAGCCCTCCTCAAAATGCATGAGATCAGCATCTTTCCCAGCGTGAAATCAGAGCTGATCCTGTTGTTTCTCTGCATCGGTTATCACTGCAGCACATCCTCTGCCTCTTTTTTTTTCAAGGACATATTTCCTGTTGCTGGGATTTCACATTAATGAACCCTTTGGTTTTGCTGAGTCCCTCCCTTTACATTTCCCCAGGGTTGCATATGAGGTTGAGCACCACAAGGAAAGGCCATCCAAGTGAGTTGTGTTCCCTCTTTGTGGGAAGCACACGCTCTGCTGTCAAGGTCTCTATGCTACTGAGAGAAAGACACAAAGTTTATTGCTATGACTCCTCTGCCTCTTCTAGCCTTTATTTTCTAAGATACTCCATACTTAGTGATTTGTCTCACATCTACATAACACAAGATCTAATAAAAGACTATCCAACCAAGAAGACAGGGCTTTTTAACTACTGTTTTGTAGAAAAACGCTCTGCAGAGGAGGTAGCAGTGCTCTCACTATGTAACCCTACTTCATCAAACTGGTATTAAATAAAGTCTTAGGTACTAAACTTACTGAGACCTTTAGCTATTGAATGCTGGGCAGGTTTTTTTAACATCTTTCATCATCTTCACTATTCTCAAGTACCTTTCTCCAGATGATCCTTTCCATCCCTCACTATTCTCCATTTGAGATCTTCTGTCACTTGTTTAACAGCAAAGCCACCAATATATAGAAGTTGTTGTTCTTTTAAGTGAAAGCATACTGAGAAATTTTAGTCCTTCATTATTTGAATATCTTAATTCACAAAACCCAGCCTAATTATTTTGAGATTCAAAATTCTTTGTAGCCCCCAAACCATCCAGTGGAACTGCTTATGTCTCCTTAGACAGCTGTAAAAAATGACCTGCAATTTCCATCTATTTCTCTTACAGTGCCATATTGAGAAAGAATATGTGATTAAACTTGATCAAGTTCTTTATCTCTGACAATATAACATAACAGTAAATAATATAAAACAACAACCAGTGAAAAATAAATAGCTGAAAATATGAGATATTTATCTGTAGAGTTTACGGAACAATTTATAATGGAGAAAAAAATCAGCAGAAAAAAAAAAATCAAGTGGTACATCAGAAAAAATTTCTTAAAATCAAGACCTCATACTGGAAGAAATCAGGACTCCAAGCTGTTGTATAATGTTTTTCAACCAGGGATCTCAAAACACTTACAAAGGATGTTATGTTAATAGTCTCTTCTCATAAAGGAGCACCTACGGTGCAGAGGAACAAAGTGACTTGCCATAAGATTGAGGCAAGATTGGCTTCTCATCTTAATATACCAAAATATACATATTTTAGTAATAAAATAAGACCATAAGTGAAGCCTGAGCTCCTTCAAGGCTACTTAAGGAGGCCACAACCCATGGATAAATGCCTCATTTTACTTTTAACTGTAAGACATGGAAACAGCATTAATTCACTTAAACCTGACCTGGACAAATAAATGACTAGCTGTCTAATAAAAACAGTCCTCCTGTATGTACAAAATGCAAAGAAATAAAGTGCAAAAATACTGAAAAAAACCCCATCCTTCAGCTTTTCTTTAATGCACGTTCAGCTATATATATCCATCCCATTGCACCTTCTGACACTTTGAGAAGAGCTGAAATGAGAGAATGGGTGGTTCTGACTGGCAAAGAGTGTTCAAAGCTGGAAGTGTCTGCCTCTCTACTGATATTGGCTAAAATGCTAACCTTGTCTAGGAAGAACCAGTGACTTTGCTAGCGTGGCACCTCATAGATCTAAGGTGTGCTGTTTCTCATCCCTTGGATGTGTGATGACATCAGAGATGTATGGATAAGGTTGGCTTAATAGCCCATTAATTACTGAACTGTACTCTTAAATGAATGAAAGTTAGACTAAATGCAACACAAAGAATATTCACGAGATTAAAAACAACCCAAACCAAACCAAAACACAAAAAACCCATTTCTTTAAACAAATGAGTACAGAAGAAGTGGTGCAGGCTTGGATGGCGATTTCGGTGATTATCAGAATGGGGAGTGAATGCCTTATTATGCCAGAAAAATATCATCACTACATAAATGATAGGAACTTTATTTTAACAGATGTATACTCATGTTTTATAGTCTCTTTATGCAGAAGAAATCTGTTATACTTGAGATCCCTAGCTGCCCAGCATTTGCAGCACTTCATGAGCTGAAATGTAACATCTACCTGGAGTTGTGAATACGAATGTTATACACAGTGGAAATTTAAGGATAGAAACTATTTATTCTGTTGAGGACAGCCAACAGGCTCCTTATGGCCACAAGGAAAACCAGATCATTGCCTACAGTATCAAAGCAACCTTGATCAGAACAGTAAGCCAGCTGAAATTTCAAACAACTGATTTCAGACCTGTTGGGTAGGTGGTCAGCAAGTGCTTCCACATCCGCATGCTGCGGGGAGAGAATGATAGTCCAAAAGAAAAAAAAAGCATAACCCACAAAGTTGTAATAGAAATACATTATTGTATAATTCATAACTATAATAAGATTGTAAGTTAAAATCTGATAAACATATGGACATTTTTCCAGAGTAAAGAACCAGCTTTCTATTTCATTAATGGGAAGGAACATATATTTGGGCACAAAATCATTAAGAATAATTAATTTCTATGAACATGCATTGCAATTTGTCTAATTTGGCTTTATAGTGTTAGCCACTGCAAAATAGCACTAAATGCAAATTAAAATATTCAATTGCAGCTGCAATAGTCATTTTTGGAAAGTACAACATTAACATGCTCACAAGGTCAAGGGAATCAGAGACACCTGAATGAGAAAGTGAAGCTTTAAAGTACTCAGGAGGTTGAGGAAATTACATACACATATACACACACACACACACGATTCTTAGGGACTTGATTTTTCTAAACAGCAAATTCAGCTGCCATTACAAGTAATACTGAAGTCACAGCAAATTCAAAAGCAATTTTGATTTTCTTTTCTCAAGTGACACTGTGTAGCTGTGGGATAAATTACTTTCAGATGCTTTGAACGTAATTTAAAACATACCGTTTACAATAAGGAAAACATTATTGTTTATGAATGTTTTATAATGATATTATGGAAAAATCCATCTTTGCTCAGATGATGGCAAAAAAAGAAAGATTGAAAAAAATCTCTGGAACGATAATACTTGCCAGGTTACTCCCATTAGGTCAGGAGATTGCAATAATAACTTTTATTTATAACCAGCAGTACAGTTAAGAAAATGACATGAACTTAAAATATCTTTAACAACTCCAAAAAAATTATTCCAATTGTTTTATTACAATATTAATAATTAAAACTTACTTCCCAAAATAGATCAAACACAATTTGCATATCTACTAAACCCTGCAGGAGCTGGAATATAGAAAGAACCAATATGCAAAGAAATTAGACTTAATAAATTTTGTAGCACTTTATTCACCTCAGTGGAGATACTAACAGCACAGGTTAGTAATTTATGATGATTTAAATACGGTGAAATGGCAGAGGAGGGCAGACATAGCACAAAGAAAAAGGTTGTGACCTGTGCTTCCAGCCTGGCTGGGCTTTGAGCAGACAAAGAAGGAGGTGGTTTATTTGTGGGTGTGTATGCTAAACAGGTGGCCCTGGTCTGGAGGAGTCCAGGGTCCATCCTGTCAGCATCCTGCTGGGTCCCCAGGACCTCTGTGCTGCAGTGGGCAGAAACCTCTGGAGGCTCAAGCAGGAGCCTGAGGGCTGTGGCTGAGTGAGGACTCTGCCTGAGATCCTCTTCATGGCAGGATTTGTACGGTTTAACCCCAGACATGTACACGCTGACCCAAGCTCAGCATGACCGTCGCTGGGGAGCCACATCCATCACTTGAGAGAAAAGGCCTGAAACAGGAGTGGAAGGGAAGGGGATGGAGCACCAGAGCTTGTCCATGCAGTTGATGCCACAGGTCTCACTGAGATATCTAGCCACCCTTTCCTCCCTGCTTGAACAGCTTTTTCTAAGAAATATTTTTATGAAAGAAGTAAAGAAAATTTTACTTTACTAGGTAAACACTAAGGGAGAATGATGCAAAGTCAGTTGCCTTAAATATCTGAGTTGTTACCTACTTTGTACAGTGGTACTCTGGCATCCCTGGATTCTGGTATCCACCAGTTCTTTGAGGCATGACATTTGTTTTAACTTGATTTTGTTAGTGTACACACCCAAATAACAATGTTGCAAGTTTTTTTGTTTTGGGTGGTTTTTTAAACCCAGAGAAAGATAATTCATTTTTATGTTCCCCAGAGCACAGCTTGGTAGTCTGCTTCATTCTGCAAACTCTAATAGCACAGAGGAATCCTGTAGTCTTTGTTTATAACCTGATTATGAAATTAATTTCCGTTTCTTGTACTCCTAAATTGTCATCTGACTGAAAAATCTCTCTCTCTAAAAGTAGTATTTCCCCTCTACTCAATATTAGAAAAGCACTGGATCTCAAAAGAAAAATCTCATTTTTGAAAGATTTACTAAAGTATAAAAGACCATCTACAGGTAAGATTAAGATTTTAAACGTTTTTCTGTGAAAGCAACTTCTCGCTTCATCAGGAGGGAAGCTGCAGGCAAACACAAGTTTGCACTAAGAAGCAGCACTGCCCCAGGGCAGCTCTGGTGATGATCTGAGGGAAAACCACAAAGTATTCGGTTCCTTTGTCTGAGGAAGAGGTGACCATGAGCCTTCTGCTCTGCTGTTGCCCCCTCTCCCTCCCCAGGCAGGCTACAACCAGACAGAGGAGTCAAGGAAACAGGGGGCAAGATAATAAAACATTGGGGCGTATGGCTTCCCAGAACAACAGCCTTGTGTATCCTCACAGAGAGCACTGGTAGCCGTGCCTCGGAGGATAACGGCATAATGCAGTGCAGTTTATCCTCAGCTCCTTACCGGACAATGCAGAAAACTCTTTTGATTAAAGAGACAGCTCTGTACTTTATTGCTCTTGATTTCTTTCTTATTCATGAATTTCTAGATAAATTCAACCTACTTTCTAATATCATCAGGACAACCCCAGGAACATTTGAGAGCTAAAGCAGTAGCGTGATGTAGCAGAGATACAGCTTTAGCGGCCACAGCATTGCGCTGATAGACAGCGAGTATAGACATGCCCTTTAAAGCCTGAAGGGAGGAGAAGCACTGGTGTTTCTGTTTATAAAATTAATAGGTCCAAAGAGCATAGCATGCTGCGACGTCAAGCTATTAGCAGGAGCCCTGCTGGTAGGCCACTTAAAAGAAAAAAAGACAAAGCTGTGACAGCAGATTAGGTTGAGGAGTTGGGTTTTTTTGCTTTGTCTTTTTTTGAAGAAGTCAGCAACCTATTTCAGTGATTGCTCCCTCCAAGTCTAAAAATAACATACAACCCTATACGTCTGTGCTCAGTCAACAGCTCAGGCCAAACACCCAGCAGATGTAAGTGACACACCTCCCTACCGATGGGGACAATGTAGGACCTGACCATAGACAGCTTGGTGGCAGTGGGCAGACAGATGGCTACATGGTTAAGTAATCACTTAATATTTAGTTCTACAGCAGCCCAGGCTAAAATTGGGACATTCATATTCAATTTATGGGACCTGCTGAGGTCTTTCTTCCTGAAAATAACTTATCTGTTTATTAATAGATTTTTCTGCAGTAATTACCAGAACTTGGGGTAACTGCTTTATGGCAAAATATCAAAAAATAAAATGAATACATATAACTGGTCACCAGATGTCACTGTCTTGTCATTCCAACATGGCCAGAAGACTATAAATCCATCAGCAGAAAACAAAAACAGACATACAAACAAGAGGTAGGAGAAAATCTGGAATATGAAGAGACGGCCTCCTTGTTAGTCAGCAGAACTGGAAGAACAAGATGTCATGATTTACTTTATAACAGGTTTATCAACTCTGTTATAATCACTGGTTTATTACATTAATTTCCTGGGTCCTCCCCCCACCATTGGAAGATTACCTTACAGTTGCAGAAATATAGGATGATCAGTGACTCTTGTGTGGGTATGCTTACAGTTCTTTATGGTCAAGATTACAGTAACCAGTTCAACTGGCTTTCTGAGTAGCTTCTTCCATTGCACATCTTTTAGGATAATTCCAGTTTTGCGAATATGTGTATCTATGGTTAGAGGTCTTCCCTAAGTGATGTTAATATTGAAGGAACTTCAGTAGCTCCTTGTTAAATAACACATCATCATTAAAAATACTTCACAATTTACACATTGCTTTACTCCCAGCCGCCTTAGGGAGGGAGAGCTCTACTGCCACCTTGTCCTGCAGAAAGCTGTGGTTCACACCACAGGTGGTTTTGGGCAAGGGCAGAGCTTTCTGCAGTTTTAAACGCTACTGGCCTCCATGAGGGAAATGTTTTAAGGGTAAAATGAAATCCCAAGAATGTGTCTTTGAGCTTTTACCCATTCTTTGCACCATTTTGGAAATTGTTAGATAAAGTTTTCAGAGACACAAGGCATAGTATAAGTGGGACTATTAGACTGAAATCAGTAGACTAGAAAGGTGAGTGGATATCTATCTGTAGTTGCTCTTATATTAGATAATGTGGTCAAATTCACACTAAGGATTTTTAAAGTATCTACTCAGGCAACAGGTTCTTTGGGGAAAATAAATGGTCCTTTGTTTTATTTAAGAGCAGCACTCACCTCAACCCTTTCCCAACTGCCCCACAAATTAAATGATTAATTTTATTTGAACTAAGAATATGACTTCTACAAAACTGTTCTTCCAGGTAAGGGATCTCCTTGTGCTTAAGTGCTTTAGCAACACAGGGTAAAGACAGTCACTCTGATGAATACCATGGAATCTGAACACAAAAGGCAGAAGGAAAGGAGTTCTAATCTTTTTAAAAGAATGAAAAAATACAGCATAGAAAAACTAGTGGTCATGTTTCCAAAAGCAGCCAGCAATTAACAAGTCTTTCCTGTTTCCAATTATTTTAAAGTGCCTGTCCTTTAGCAATTTCACTAAGATCATATTGCAACTCCTCGTTAAAACTGACACATTTTAACAGGAATTCCAAGTCCAATAATATGCCATCTACCTTTAATACAGTCATTTACATTTACAAATGTCAGAATGATTTAAAGCAAAGTTAAAGATTTATCATCCACTTGAAAATGGGGATTGAGACTTCTGACTGATTTGCCTACCATGACCTAGAAGACGAAGGGCAGGGCTGGGGATTGAATCCAGTTTTGATGACTCCCTGTCTAGTGTTCTGCTCAGGCCAGCCTTACTGACTAATAATAGCATTATCTTCCAGAATAAGGTTGAAATTTTATGGACTTGGAACGCTCTCATGCATAAAAGGAGTCTATTCCTCTATTCTTCCATAAAGATGGCGCATAGCTACAATACAAAAAACTACAGACAATCTCCATGCAAAAACTGCATCTTACAGCTTAGGATGCCTGCGAGTTATCCAATTACAAATATTTTTTACACTTAAAACCACAAGAGGTATCATACACAGGGAATGAATAATGTAATGTCTCTGTATATGAGCTGTCAAAAGGGCAAAATGAAGGTCTCTGAAACTCATCATGATGCACAACAGCATAACCAGCTCTATGAGAGAAACAGCATACTTCTAAATGTACTAACAAGTTGTGTGTATTTTTCCCAGTGTTACAAGGCATGTGGCAGCATTATCAGTCAATCTCTATGAACATCCTTCTCTCACTCCTTGCTTTGCTTTAGAGAAGTTGTTGCTCTAAAGGAAACTCCATACACCTGAAGTGAACGAGAGACTTGACACCTTGTGCTTGGGAACTCCCAACTTGGCTTGACATAAAGTCAAGTGTTCTTAAAGCTGCCATACGTACTACTAGGGACTGCTGCCTTTATCCATTTTGAGCTGTTGCTTGAAAAATTGCTTTAGTTGACTCCAGTTGACAGATACTTGTATACATGTCATTAACTTGGAGACAAGTAGATGGGGATATTGCTTAGCCACTCAGTATGAGCTTGACTACCTTGGGCTTGCTTTTTTTTTCTTCCCCTCCTTCCAGTTTACCTACACCTCCTCATTCCAAACTAAAAATTGGTGCTGTATCAAAATTAATGCGATACATTTTAAAATAGTGCTTATACTAGATTTGTATAATGTTACCATTAAAAATTTTGGACTTGATCATAGGTAAATCAGGACAAAAAAGAAAAAAATCTTCTGCTTATTATTTAAAGTTCTGCCTGAGTAACAGTTACAGCATCAAGGCTACTTTGGAGTTAGGTATTATAATTTTTAGCATAGCTAAAGACTGTTAACATTGGTGTTGTAATTTTCTTAGTGATACCCGTGTGAAATGTTTACTGACACTAATAAACAATTGCAAGTCTTCTAGCTTAGGACAGGCAATAGTCAAGTACTTTTATAAAGGTGCTGCATGTTACTATAGTTCAGAGAAGCTATGATTGACTCAGAGTAGAAGACTTTAAAAAGCTGAGAAGCAGCTTAGACTGTATATTAATTTGGGTCCTTGTTCTGGAACAAAGTAAAAGCTTTCTGGCTTGTAACTGTTACAGAAATGCATGCAATTATTATTTTTTTGTGACAGTTTTACCTCCATTAAAGCTCTGGAAAAACCATCAATATTTGCCAAATGGAAAAGGCTGAAATGTTAGAGAAAAATGTATTGAGCAATTTGATAAATTATGAGAGGAGAAAAGCCACCAAGATTTTCTGATTATAATTTTTACATTCAGATCTCATAGTAACACCTAGAAATTTCAAGTTACAACCCCAGCCTGATAGGCATTGTCCAGTAAATAGCAAGCAACAGCTCCTGTCCCAAAGAGCTCAGCATGTTAGTATCACCTGGTTTAGATGATGCAGTAATTACATTAAGCATGAAATTTGCCCTTAATGCAGCCAAGACCTATGCATTTGTCTCCAAGGAATGAAATTCTGTGCTAGGATTTAGTTACACATTCTCTATTAAATGCATTTGTGAACTATGGATATATCACTAAAAATAATTTCAGATTACTTATTTTCAGACAAAAAGCAAATGGAGTAAAATTTATTTGTTTAAACAAACTCATTGGAAAAAGCCATGGGGTCCTTAGAGTGGTCTTGCATAATCCAGTGTAAGTGTCATTGAAATCTAATTGAAAGCAATTGTACTGAATGAGATGACATAAAAATCTTAACAAAAAATTAAAATATCTAAATAAGGGAGTAGCTGAACAATGTGTGTGTGATAGAAATGCCCCATTACCCTCTCACGTGGAGTCACAAAGAGAACAATAAACAAATTAAGGGACAAATGCTTTAGAAAATGTTGAATCTTATCACCTGGGTTTTTAAAAGGGCTTATTATTTGTCTCGTGCACTGGGGCCAAAAGTCTCACCACAGCCAATGGGGATAGATGTGTCCATGCTGGGGGGCTAATGGGGACAGATTCATCATGTCTGCCCCTCTTCCTACCTCAAAAAAAACCCAAAACAAAACAAAAACCCAAGAAAACTACCAAAACCTGTAGAATCCCATGCAGAAAATGCATGTATTGTATCCTTTCCAAGTCTGTGGGTATGGGGAAAGTACTTCATCCCTTTGTAGGATGAGCGGTGATGCCAGACTCAGGTCTCAGGCTTTTCAGGGACCTGCACAAAGACTCTTCAACCTTCTTTGAAAGTTCAGGGAACCACTGGCTCCTGAATTTGTTATGAGATTGTGGGGATTAAATGGATTGGAGTAGACAGGAAATCATGGCAGCAACCTCAGTTCAGCACAGGATAGTCCCTACTTCAGCAGGACTTTAGAATTTGCTTAAATGCTTTGCTATCCTGGGGAAGAAGTAAAGCACAAGGCAGGAGGGGTAATTCTGCATCAAAAGGTCAAATTCTCTTCTGTCACAAGCTCCATGGCCATGAGTCCTCTCCATCAGTATACTGAGGACAATCTTAAGAAAAATTGGGCTCTTCTCCCTTATCCTGCTGGACTGGCTGCTGCTGCACCTCAGTGCTCTGGTGGATGGGAACCTGCTTCTAAACTGTCAGTCTGGAAGTATTAATGTCTTGTCTATATCCACTTATTCTTGTATCACTACTACCCTTCTCTCTCCTTCCATTTTTATTTATATATAGCAATGATGTACCTATTCAGACTTTGCTCTGTGAGAATGAATGAGAGAGCCCCCAGTTTCCTTCTGTATGATCAAATTTCCATTATCCTAATTATATTAGTAATATTTTGCTCCTTTTCTGTTTAGCTTATATTTCTTGAGCATAAATGAGTAGAATTGCAAAGATATGCCAAAGGAGGCCATATCAACACTTTGTTCAGTGCCTTAAAACTTCCCATCTTTATCAGGAAGCTGTCTCTGTTACATATTAAGTTTTACTGTACTTATTCTGCATAATCTGCATGATGCTGCAAAGTACCAAGTTCCTTTTAAAACAAAAAGGTAGAAATTAGAACTTGCAGGAGGATCCAGATGTAGAAATTGGATCCAATGTGCTCTATGCTTTCACTTTAACTCTGTTTCTCTCAAAAGAAACTTCCCCATTAATGAAAAATAAAACATACAAGGAAGGGGAGGGGAAGAATGTGAATTCTGGTGTCATTTAAAAGTATTTCTGAAGAACATGGGCTAAAATGTCATAATATTTTCTTTAACACCATTAAATATTCTAAGAATTCAATCAACATAGTCATTGCAATTACATAATTAAAACTCAGAACTAAATAGTATAATTGCTGTTTTATGGCCATCATTACATAATGAGTGGTTTTATAGCAATCTCAGCAAACTCTGTATTTGGGTAATTTTAAAAAGTTGTTGATCTCCACAGCACCACTCATTATTTGATCCAGAATACTTCAAAAAAGAGGAACTCTGTTAAAAATGTTGTTTGTGGTTTCTTCTTTTAAAAGATTTGAAAGGAGGTTCCTTTTAAGAGGGTTCGATAAAAGCTTAAAAACTCAGAAAGCGTAAAGTGGATTTTTTTTTAGAGGCATAAACAGCCAGCTTTGAGCTGATAAAATAATAGAAATGTTCAGCTCAAAGTGATTTTTAATGAAGACAATAAGCCCCAGAAAATAATAATTTATGGGCAATATATAACTTAAATTGGCAGCTCAATCATGGAGTGTCTGCCTCCCACACACCAGATTATGTGCTGTGCATCTCAAGATCTGAAGCATAAAAGACAGCCTAAGGAGGAGAAGGGAAAAAAAAATAAAAATCTTTGTGTGTTTATTGTGCCTTTCAAATATTGGTTCAGCTTGAGAGGCTTTCTGTCCTACAGTTGCCTCTTCCAACTACCTAGAAGGTGCTCTGCAACTCAGAGTCTTTCCTCCTCTTAGTTTCCTCCTGTCCCCATGCTACGCCCACCAAGCACTGTGAAGGTGATGCAGCACTGAATAGCATATGCCAGGTCTACCTCATTCGTGTTTTATGGCAGTTGCTATAGGGCCTGTTAATCCCTGCAGTCGTAGGTCTATTTTCTTAAGAATAGTATAAAGAGCTCTGAGATGAATGGTAGCAAACAAGCAATGCACATAAGTCCTTATGAAAGCATTTCTGGGCATCACAACAGAAAACAAAACAGGCAAAAAACTACCACTTTTTATTAGACCCCATACAATCACAATTGCATAAACATCCCCATGTTATACAGCAATCAGTCTGCAATTGTTGCTTGCATAGATGAACTAGAGCTAACAAAACAAAGTATTGTAAGCACATGCAACACCAAGCACAAGATCTCATTGCAGGCTACAAGTCTGAGAAAGTGGGTAGCTTGCACAGTTTTTATCAGTCCCCAGCCTAGGTGGGGTAAAGTTGGCCAAGATATGTCTACATAAGCTTAAGTCAGACCTTTAACTGGTGAGCAAACGCATTTTTGGATCATCTCTTTCACTATCACTTACCAAAAAAACAAGTTAAGGTTGCATGGAAATTTCATTAATTCTAGTTTCATGTACTACAGAATATTCTAATGTCAGTGTTTGGTTTTCCCTTGCCAAGGAGAACAAAATTACAGACATCTCAAAAAAAAAAAAAAAAAAGCATGCATTACAGAACATGCAGAACATGTTAGTAATGGAATCATAGAATGGTTTAGGTTGGAAGGGACCTTAAAGATAATCTAGTTCCAACCCCCTGCCATGGGCAGGAACACGTTCCAGGAGACCAGGTTGCTCAAAGCCCCGTCCAACCTGGCCTTGAACACTGCCAGGGAGGGGGCAGCCACAGCTTCTCTGGGCAACCTGTGCCAGTGCCTCACCACCCTCACAGGGAAGAATTTATTCCTTATATCTAATCTAAATCTGCCCTCTTTGTTTAAAACCATTACACCTCATCCAGGAAGCTTAAAACTGATCTTTTAAAGAATATTTATAATGTAAGAATACTCAATATTGCAGTACTGAGATTGGCATGAACGATTCAAAAGTATTCCTCAAATTTATTGATAACATAATAATAATTAGAAAAGATAGTTCCCTAGATATACTCTAGTGAGATAATACTAATAAATCGTGTCATACTTGGGCAATAATGGCAAACCAATATTCTCTGTGTTAGCCAAACCAAATTCCAGTTTACAGTGCAGATATTGGGGTACAGTGGAGTTACCTCTTTAACACCACTTGTGTGTCTAGAAGGTTACATATATTCTGTTCTTCAAATAAACCACAAAAGCTTCCTCTAAATACCTTTTCAGTGTTACTAAAGGAAAGTTTGCCCTGCAGCAGTGGATGGTAAATGCTTATTTATGACTGTAAGACAAAGGGACTATCATCTTCAGAGCATGAGACCTTCACAGTTAAAACAAGCTGATTAAGGTTAATGAGTCAATTAATTTTGCACCTGGTATCATAACTAGTGGGTAACATTCTGCACTTTTTGTCCTAGAGAAATATATTATAGCCCAAGAACAAGAGTTATAACAGAGTTATTTGCGTTACTAAAAGATACTGTCATCCTTGCATCTCTCAAGCCTTGGATGAAATCAAAGACAATGAAATACTTAGACAGTTGTTTTCTCACCAGTGTTAAAACACAGAATTATTTTTTTTCCTAAAGTATCATCAAGATTTAGGTCATAGGTGTTAGATCTGAAGTACTTACTGAATTGATAAAGTCATGTTCATGAATTGTTCATGGTTGGCATCACAGGTGTGCAGTGAACATTTTTGTTGTATTGGCACCCATGAAATTCATCCAGTCCTCAGCCTGCATTGCTAATATAACTAATAACTAATATAACAGTTTAAAAATATCAATATCAAAAGATTACATTCTTCAGGAGTAATTGAATCAATACAACAGTTTTAATTGGATTCTTATTGAATAAACATTTAATTTCATGGATAGGGGAAGCTTTCAGTTCTTGCCTGATTCACTCTCTTATTTCCTAAATTCACCATATTTGATGGATATACATTCATTAATGAACTTTTGGCCCTTTGGCAAAGAATAAGATTCATTTGTACATGTCTCTTATATTCAAAAGCATCATTTATTTGCAACTCTGATTTCAAAACACACCCAGAAAAGAGGTCTTAGCAGTTCTTTTATCTAAAGTGTGATTCCAACCTGTTGAATGACATCATGCAAATGACATCAGGATGTTACATGTTCAGCCCTAAATAGAATTCTAGTCAAATTTGCCTAGTGTCATTGCCAGTAATATACATTAAATCTGGGCTCTCACATTTAAGCTTGGATTTCACTATCTCATCCATTGTAGGCAGTTGCCTCTTGTCTGCAGGTTATTTTAAAAGGGCGTTAAAAGAGTAAGACTTTAGATTCATACCTAAGAGACAGCTCTGCTGATGTAAAGAAGTAACCTTTATATTTCATCCTGTTTGATCAAACTGCATTAGCCTTCAAAACAGGTTAGTTCTCCCCATGCTAATGCTGCTTACCTACCAAGAGATTTGACAAACAGAAATATCCATCAATCAACAAAAAATTGTTTCGTTAAGAAGTTTGTCTTGTTCTTACCCCATAAGTCTGATATGGAGGCTCTCTGATTTCTTTGCCTTGAACTCTCCTTCTACATTTATAGTGCATTTCCCCCTTCTTACAGTTAGATTTACATCACACATTATACAATATAGGAGTTCTTTTTTCCTTTTCAAAAAAACGTTGGAGATGGTGAAGAAACTCAAAGCCAATATATTTCTTCAAAAGCCCCCAAATTCTTCAGTTATCTGATTGATTACATGTGTCAGTTTTCCTATTCTAGTTGCATTATAAGTTATTTGTAACAGCAAGTTCATAGCAAGATGGAGCTCAGATGTTCCTAGATAAGGCCAGATAAGGTAAAAAAACTGAAGTATCATATTCCATATTTGAACTCCCGACCAAGAGGCTTTTCTCAACTCTGATGGTTATGAAAACAGATTTAAAATAAAAACCCCACAGGTACTGCATTTTAATCAAAACAAGAGGTAGTTCAAGTTCAATGACTAAGTTTGGCTGTGAAGCGATGCAGCAGAAGAAAGTAATGAAGACTGACTGTTGTTCATAACCTGAGTGCTTAGTACATACGGAGCAGCTGTAAGGCTCTCTACTCAGCATATTTTCCTGTTCCTTTTCTGGACTGTGAACAGTGTTTTAATTTATGCTAAAACAATCTGGCTGAAACCATTCATTCATCTCACTTCTCAGGACCATAAACACCCACTCCTCCTCTGGATCTGATATTCTGCTTTTTGTTTTCTTTCCTGCCTGCACATGAGGTAGAAACAAAGACTTTTGCATAGTAGGCAGCAAGAGATTTCTGCAGGAAAGTTATCATTCAATGTCTTTATGTGCTCCTATTCAAATATGAACACATTAGTGTGTCTTTACACAAGTCTTCCTACCTTTTCTAGCATTTAATAGCTTACTTTTGAAGCAGAGGTAATCCACATAGTGGGAGCCAAAAAGTACATTAGTGAATTCATCTAAGAAAAGTGTGCTGTTAAATAATAATATGTAGACTAATTAATGTAAATGCAATGGTGAGAACATGCTGACATTGTTGAAGTTAATGATCCAGCTGCATTATTATTTCCACCACCATAATATCGAGAAAACCAAAGAACTTGGCTTTCTGCATCCTGGAACAACATTTTCACTAGGCATCTTGCAGAGACAGTTAAACGGTCTTTCTATACTTTACTAAAGTCCACTGTGTGATTTTAGCATGGAATTTGGGACAACAGTTTAGTTTTACCTGCAGCCTTGAGCAAAATGTGACGCAAAGGTTGTATTATGCCAGAAATAGTTTCCAAAGCCCCGTGATTCAATGACACAGCTCCCAGAGTCCCAGTTCTCAGTCCCAGCTTTCCTATTGCTCACTTCTTTCTTTCTTGGCATGGCTGACCTGCACTGCTTGTTCTAGCAAATTTTAATGTCCTATCTGATGAGTCAGGTGTAGTAGCTATCTCACTGAGATGGTGAAGCCTGCACCTGACCCATTTCCATGCCTCATCTCCTCTCATGTATGCAATATCTATTTGTTAGAAAAGAGATTTTAAGAAATGCAGAGTTTGACCAAAGGTCGGTGGGGTCTAGATGGAACTTATACTGTCGTACAATACAAAACTAACTTCTCTTATTATTTCATTCTACTGTGGCAAATAATCCTTGTGTGACTGTTCAAATGTTTTAAATACGAGTATATGACAAAAATGACCTACTTTATCACGGGGCTAAATTCAGACTGCATTTTAACTACGTACAAGTCTGGTAATGTCAATGGAGTGTTGTTGGTTTACGGGGTGAAGATGGCAGTGTATGTCAGATATTCCTTGATATAAACATTTAACTTTCAAAAACATCTAGGTAACTTCACTTTCAACTAAAAGATGCTGAGGGCATCTGATGGGACTCTCAAATGTAAGCATTGAACTCAGTAGGAAATCAACACATAACAAATTTTAAAACCTAAAAGAAACTTGACATTTGGAGTTTAAACTCCTAAAGATCTTTGATAACTATTCTATAACAACCTATGTCCACTTGACTCTCAATTAAATTTGGTCAGAATTCAAAAAAGGACCCTGACACTCAAAAAGCCTTTGGAGCAATGAAGTGCAGCAAAGAGACACCAAGTCACTAGACAAGCTACCAGCTCTGGTAGTGACACAGAAAATTAGCTGCCTTTGCTCAGCACTGTGCCTAAAATAGTAAATGGAGAAGAAACAATTATTAGTTTACACCCAGCACCATGCTGACTTTCAGTCATTACTTGGGACAGCCGGTATCTCAAACAGGCAGTGTAGGTACCATGAGCACACAGCAGACTGAGATGGTGCTACCTTTAGCATATCTGCCCTGTCTTCTGCTACTACACAACACAAACTGCCCACAGATCCTTTTGAAAGATTTGTCCTAGTTCTCTTTAGGTTATGCCACAATTCCCTCACTAATCCACTCTTGGTCTGTGGATAGAGGGCAAAAATCTTTACCAAAAGACTTCTTACAAGAAAAATAAATGTTGCTACTTTAACATTAGCACCTGTAGCCTTTTTTAATAATTATGCTTTAAGATAAAGAAAACTGAAAAAAGATTAGCAGTCCTAGAAATGTGGACAAATCAAGCATAAAATCTGGTATATTTTGGAGGTTGGAAGAGATACTGAGTGAAACAAGTATTCAATGCACAACATTATGAAGACAGGCCTTGTTCAAGAGTGACCTGGACCATGCAAAAGCAAGCTGTCTACTTTTTGACTAAGAATATTCTATAGTCAAAACATCACTGATAGTTCTGAAGATGATGGACAGGGTAGAGGGGAATAAACACACCATATATTGTTTCTTTTTCGATAACAGCACAGAAAAACAAGCACACATTTTGCCTGTTAGGCAAAATAAGCAGATGCGCTTCAAAGTTTACCAAGGAGCTGTCCTGTTGAATAAATGTTTGTCATTTATGTATAATTACTTTTTGATTGAAACTGCTCTTCAGACAAGGCATAAGATCTGAAACATGGGCACTTCTAGACCTTTTGTGTGTATGTGTGGCAATGAAGGAGGCTTTTGAAAAATCCCAAATTTACATCAGCAACACACAATGCTCTCAAAGAAAAGGAATAAAAGAATATGGTGTCTAAACAGCCTAAAGAGCAGAAAAGTGGCAATAAGCCTTTGGTTCATTTGAGGAGGAGTATTTTTGCCACTAATTTTCATGGTTCAGAATGAGGGGCAGTACTTTACAAGCAGTATAAAACTGCAATGAAAACAGTACAACATCACGCTGTCAATTCATATTTCACATGTCAGAAGTCTCTACCATCTTATTTAAGGAGGGCTAGGATTTGTCTACAACGCTGAGTCACAAATTAATTTAGCCACCAAAGGACTTTTTTCACTGTGAAAATGAAGCTCCTATGTTCCAGCCTCTGTCTTGAGCAGTGCTGGCATATATTCCTTTTCTACTCAAGTATGATTCATTTTACAATTTTAAAATTTCCTTCCAGCTACAAGTGCTGCAAAGGGACTGCTACTTAGAAAGAATAAAAAATGGCAAGCACAGCTGGCCATCTTGCCTAAAGCCACTCAGTCACAACATTTCTTTGAAATTACAACAACACAGATTGCATTGGCTAAGTGAGAGATGTGGCAAGGCCCCAGGCAGACAGACAGACCTTTTTCTCTCCATGGCTTTTTCTATGACCACACAATTACTGTGAAGATTATACTCTAGAGAGAGATTTTCTACAGATCTCAGCTTCCCTCTAAATTCCAGAATAAATGTCCAGATTCTAAAAAAGTGCCCAGTGATGAAAAAATACCAGATACAAGATAAAGTACTACAATAAAAACACATTTTAGGAGAAAATGGAATAGTCAAACTATTCTTATTTTTCTCTTTTCCCCTTCCTGTTACTTGTGTTTTCATTGACGAAGCGTGGCAGTCAAACAGACACAGGTTTATTTGTGAGTGACCATCATGGACAGCCCTTCTTTTGTTGTTGAAAAGCACTGTCAGAAATGGAGGGATCAAGAGTACACCTTATACTATGCAATCTAGCCTTTCAACAGAGTGTATTTTCAAAAAAATAACTTCAAAATTTCTGATTTAAAAACCCCACCAATATTTGGAAATGATGTTGTGTCATGTCCACTTCTCATGAGCTGGCTGGAATTTCCAACCATGCCTATTTCACATGGGGCAACACACCCAGGAACTCTTGTGATACGTCACAGCAATTCAGTAAAAGAAAATAATTTCAGGTGACCTGGAATATAAAACCCAGCTGCTGGAGGCATTTGGATATATGTAGCACTCAGAATGTTATATCTGCAGACAGGATTTATATTTATGCATCTTTTCAGCTAAAAGGTTAAAAAGAAAAAACTTGTTATCTGCTAGCCAACTCAGCTACACATATGCATTATGTATATGAACAGATGATAAATTGTAAATATATTTACCCTAGGGAATTACTCTACATAACAAAGTAAACACAGCCCCTAGTCTTCATTTCATGTAACTCTCACAAAGATGAGAAAAATCCACTGAATTTTGTAGACATAAATAAAGGGGGGGGGGGGGGGGGGGGGGCGGGAAGGGAGGAGAGAATTCAGTGTATGTGCAAACACTTTTACAGATATAGGTAATTTTCTACACAGTGCTCAGTTACCATGGTGATGGGCATGAATCAGATTAGATAATTTCTCTACTCAAGAAAACCTTCTACTGAAGCCATTGCCAGGTTTTCCAGTTGATATGCAGTGTTAGGTCCATGTTTATTATTTTTCCCTCTGCAGAACAGATCATATGAAAGATTAAATGGCAACGTGTGCACATGATAACATTATCTAAGGGAAAGACAAGGAGGCGGTTTAGACACTAGTTACAGACTGGCTGAAAAACTCACTGTAACCGAAAGAAAAACACCTATTAATCTTGTATAACTTTCAACAGAGCCCCATGAAAACACAGAAAACCTACATGGGGAAAAAAACCCCAACAGAGACAGAGAATTAAGAGAGTGGATGAAACTCCTTTGATATATCAATATGACTAGGTAACTGCAGATCTTGATAAGGAACATCCTTAGTGCCTTGAAGTGCCTTTCCTAAAGTAGTAGCTACCACCTTCACTATGACTCTACAGCATGGGATTAAGAGGGACTCAGCTCAGCGTATCCTAACCAGAAACTGTCTTTCAAGGGAAAAGCAGAAGAAAAAGGCTGGCAGAGTATGCAGGGAACAAACTTCAGTGATTTTCTCTTCTGAAACGTGCCACCCAACAGTATGCATAAAGCCTTTGTTTTCCCTGTGAAAGATGCAATGGCAGCGCAGTATAACAGGGCAGGGCTACATGAGTTACGGGGATGGAAAGAGGTCAGGCCCTGCATTTATTCTCTTCTCCCTTGTCTGGATATGCTGTTGAATGAAACCATGTAAGGAATTCCTTCTGTCAGCATGGTAGCTAGCATGTCTTCAGCCTACTCAAACCATAAGGTAAAATATATTGGCTTAAATTTCAGTTATTCTGCTATGAAGAAGTAAAAGAACTTGCCCAAAATCATGCAAGTAGGAGGAGCTGTGTGCTGCTCTGAGGCCAATGTCTACACCATTTCAACACTGTAAGCTTCATATAAGATGCTTGAGCCATCTGTCCAACTTCACAGTTCAGTTACCTGCAGAAACCTGAAAAACTGTGGATCTTACTAAAATGACATCTCAATTCTTAGCTACCAAACCATCCTTCTTTTCTGAGAGCCACTGAAAAGTCTTTCCAGAGAGATGAACAGAGGATTCAGAAGACCAGAAAGATTTTATTTCAATTTGAATTCTACAATGAAAGCTATAAAATGATAGTTCTACTTTATGCCAGAAACAAAGGCTCATCATAGCTTTGATGCTCTTAGTGGAGCGCATGTACAAAGAACCTTTGGTTGACTATACAGCAAGTAATTGGAAGATACTAACATATCACAGTATTTCTCCAGGGATTTTTTAAGCTGACCCTTTCTTGCCTCTTTTGATCTCTTAAAAGCTAGTGTCACTACAGCCCTGGCAGGAGTGTCACTGTGTAATGCTTCTAGCACTCAATAGCCTTTGGAACTGCATTCCCATCGTAACACTTCAAACCCTGATGGCTATATCATTTCAGCACAGTAAGCTTAATATCAGATGCTTGAGCCATCTGTCCAGCTTCTCAATTAACATAGTTAGCTACTGAAACTTGAGCAATTATGGATATTATTGAAATCACATTGCAATCAAGGAACAAATCCACAACACAAAAGCAGGACAGAGGAAACCCTAAAGCAACACTGAAACAGAGATAGTATGAGTGAAAAGAGAAGGAGGGGCACTTCATCTAGAATTAAATGCAAATTAGAACTTAATCTGGCCAATAATTTCTGTCTTGAGTCCTCATTTTGACTGTGGAACAGTTGGAATCCTGTTCTCATTAGTGTAAATGACTGTGTGGTGCAAGGAAACAGAAAACCAAGCTCAGCACTAGTCTCCTCTATAAATAAACTTAAGAGAAACACCTTGGGACTGAGATGGAAACAGAGTAGCCTAAGGCTAGGCCATGAGAAGGGAGATGTCCTTTTCTGCTAGATTTGAATTTGAGCTAAATACTGTGCAGGCATCTGAATTTATTAAAAATCTGGTAGACAAAAGTATACTGAGCACAATCAAATCCTGAAAATTGGATCATATCCTATGTATGCTCACTTATGCATGGTCTGTAGGTATGGCGTACAAATCATTGGGTTAAAGCAGGTAAAAAGGGGCCGTGAAGGGATAGCAAGTGATTTCCCTACATACCGGCTCTCTCAGGGAGAAGAAAGCTGCACCACATGTTATGTGAGGGGCAGCAGGCCCAGGGATAGCAACCTTCAGGGAAGCTGAAAGAGAAAATGTGGGAAAGGACCTTGTGGGAAGGGTCAGTGTTGAGATGGCAGCAGCCAGGCACACGTGGTTAGATGCCGTCTGCAGTGCCAGCCCCTGTCAGCAGTTGTCTCGCTGTGGCGCTTGAGGGCCAGGGAAAGGGTCTTATCTCACCTGCCTGTAGATGGGTAAATTCAGAAGTCTTCAACTAGTTATCTACAACATCTTAATAGTCCTTGGAGAGACATAGGCATTTCTAAAGCATGACTTATATGGCACTTCAGACATTTACTGTAGAATAAGACAAATCATTCCCTATTTCTCTCCATGGACTATAAAAGTACTCCTTATGCCCAGCTCAGCTAGAGATGTCTGTACTGCGGATGTCTAAATTAAGGCAGCAGAGTCTTACCTTGGAGTGCTCTGATGATTGCAGTACGTGAAAGAGCTGTTTTCTTAGTTTACAGAGGTCCACTGTTGAGAGCCATCCATCACAGTATTGAGGAAACAAATGATGTTTCCTACTACAGCTGCAAGGTCTGCCCTATCAAGTCCTCACTAAAGCAGTTACAAAAAGATGCTCAAGATTTTGCTCTGTCAGAAACAGCAGCCTGTTATCACACCTGAGTTCAACACAGCCTTCTTTCTGTTTGCAGTGAGAGAAATTCTGTTCCCAGTGATAAAAAAACTGCATGAAACTTAAAATGCAGAAACTTAAAAGATATCAAACAAAAAAGTCTATGTCAAAAGACATTATGGTCACACATGTCAGCAAAAGAAAGGCAAGGCACAAATGAAGGTACTTGTAGCAGTCTCTTCCCTCACAGCAAGCACTGCTGCACAGCATTTCATCTTTCAGTTCATGCTAGTGTTAAGTGTTACTGTTAGCCCCGAGTATTTCAGTAGCATTTCTATTTCATGGATTGAATCTGTTAAGGGAAGCAGTGATGCCCAGTCAATCTTCCCATACGGCTTCTTGTTTTGCAGTCGCACATTCCCAGAGCCTCCACCTGCACGTGAAGAAGGGTTCTCTTCGCACGAGAGCTGAAAGGTCTCCCCTCTGTCAGCAGCCACTTCCCAGGCTTTTCACCCAGGTCACCTCTCAGTCAGCTGCTCCTGTCCTCAACAGTCCCTCTGTCTGTCTTGTAGCTTGCTACATCCCCTCCACCTGGAGAAACAAGCCCAACTATCACTTGTGCTTAAAGAAATTGGTTATGAGTAGTCCTTTCCACAGAAACTCAGAGCTTTGCCAGGCTTTGGCAAGCTCCCTGCAGTCAGACGTCAGTGCCTTTGACTGTGGGCAGCTTGCCTCTCTGCTTGCTTTTCCCCGTCAGGCTTAGTTCCTATCCAGGACGCAGAGAGATGATAACAAAAAGGCTGACCCCGACCCAGTTTTTGTTGCTTGGCTGGTTCTCCCCTAGATGTTTATCTGTTTATAGGTGTTATTCTATTTCCTTCAGAAGAGCATATGATGGAGTAAATCCTGTTTCTCATTAGAGGGGTACAGGGGATTTTCATAACATAGCAAAACTTCCTTATGTTCCTTACAGTGTCACAATGCTCTTTACTTCTGCGGTTTTGCTGCCAACTCTTAAGTCCACTCCTTACAAGAGATTTTTCTAACTAGAGCTATTCACAGCACAACATTAATGTTCTCCTCATTTTGTAAGAATGTATTGATTTGACCACAGCTACAACCCATGATGTGTTTTGCTGATGCTACATTCAGATACTCAAAATAATATTGCCATGTAATGCAAAGCTATTAACTGCAGCCTAATATCTACTACTCAGTGATGTGTGATAGAAAACCAGGAACTATCCCAAAGGAAAAACTCAAAACATGTAAATATAGTTTAGTGACTCAAATAATTATAATTGTTTTCAATAACATTCAAATGCAACATTCAGATTATGAAGTTAATTCTCTGTATCCACTCATCCATTGGTTTTTCAGTTATTATAAAACCCAGCTATTACAAGGTTCTTTGTATGGCTTAATGGTAAATGAACCATATGTGCCAGACTGACCTTTTGCCCATTCTATTTATGAACTCAAGCCTAAAAATAGTACTCATTGCCTCTAAAAATCCATTTAATGCTGATGCAAGACTGTCCCCCTTCTTGTAATCAGAAAGAGTTCCCATATTTTAATCCCATGCATCATCAATATTTGGGACTGCTATTAAAAAGTAAAAACTAGCTATTGCACATTTTTGCAGATCTTGTGGAAGTGACTTGGCTGGAGTCACTTTTCATTTTTGCTGGTTGAAATTGCAATATTGTAGTACCTTTAACTCCTGCCAGCAACAGCAGCCACATATGTTTCTAACTGGGAAAAACCATTTATAACGAAAACCTGAATATGGTATGGGTTCACTCGCCTGCTCACAGGATTAACTTCACCTCTGAGTGCTTTCTGTGATTGCATCTTTCCCAGGGAGAAACCTGTGGTTCTCCCCAAGGAGGCAAAAGGCCTGAGTTGCTGCATCCTGCAAATCAATTATGATTCTCTTGGGTCTGGTGAGGCATAGATGGATGAATAATTAATGCACTGTCTTTTCAATCCAAATATATTTACCAGGGAGTGGGGTGTTCTGTTGGTGCTGTTGTTTTGGTTTGTTTTTTTTTTAATAATCAATACATGATTTAAATGATATTTTCTCTTGCATTTTCACTGAAGGACAATCACACGATCAGCAACTGTGACTAAACTAAGAACAGTAAATTGTTAATCCAATAATACTTCCCTGTGAAGGTCTATAACCATCCAGGGTCTCACCTTCATATTTATTTCTCAGCAGATTGTTATTAAATCAGACAAACATATGCATACATTAAACACTTCAGTGACCCAGTATAGCCTTAGGAACTGTATCATAAACCAGCACATGCATAAGCTTTATAACTATTTATGAATCCACAGGTTTTCAGCAGTAGCACAATACCAGAGGGCACAGTTCTCTTTGACTCCTCCATTGTCACACAGCACAAAAGCAAGAGTATAGTTAGACCAATAATTTCAGGTTTCAAACTAGCTCATTTTGTGCCATTAAATTGTAGAAATACTTATTTTGATTGGTATTACTTCATAGTAGAAGTTTTACTGTTAAAATTTTTTAAGACTGTTTTAATGCTTCAATATTTTTGCACAGTTTTGTGACTTAAAAGGAAGCCTGTTGTAATTTTTTAAGTCTCCAAACAGAGTATTTTGTGAAATTATGAACTTTAATTTTTAAAAATTTTAAGCCTTTTTAGAGAGGCACAGAGACCACTTCAGTACCAAGCCATGACCTGAAAAATTGTTTTATGCTACTCAACTGATACAACAGGGTACAGCGAAAATGTTATTTTACATGCTCCTAACAGGACAGGTCCTTTATGATGGCAAGCGTGGAAAACAGCAGCCCACTGAAGATGAGCAAATACATGATATATTACCACTTCATATACCTCTTTAGTACCTCCTTATAGGTACAGCATGCATTACTGTCCTTTTCTATCTTGCTCTCTCATGTTTTACCTACCCATCTGATCCTTATCCTTTTCAAAGCCTTCATATTTGGGCCAAAAGAGGGAAAAAAGAAGACTGAAAAAGAGAAGCCATTATAAATATGCTGACACCACTGGCCCTACAAGTCAGTACCATCTGTCATATTCATTGCCTCAGTAAAATTGCTGGTGTGGACAGAATGCAAATTCTGTTACAGTAGAAGAGATACTCGAGCACCTCTTTGCATACCAGACATCTAGGGGTCATAATCAGAAGATAAATAAAACCATTCCAAGTGTAATGCTGATTGTACTGTACCAAATTTGCTCATAAAACCCTTCCATGCCTGAAAGCCACAGAGCCTAAGAAAATGTGCTTCCAAGAAGAGCTGTAGTGTGAGCTGATTTATAATGAGTGTGCAGTCATGAAATGAAAATGGCATGGCAAAAGTTAACACAAGACTGGGTGAAGTTGTTAGGAGCCCTACTAAGCTGTATGCAAAATGACAAAATAAGGGAGTCCAAATTCCACTGTAAATCTGATAGACTGCATGCTGGAAGCAAAGAAATGAGATGAACAAGGGCTCATCTACATTAGAAAGTTTTACTGCTTTAATTAATCCAAAAACATAATTAAAGCTGTGAAATCTTTCTAGTGTGGATGCAATTTTACTGGTTAAATGAACAAGCACTTGGAGCTTACTATGGTTCAGATATATCATTTACCCATCTGACTGTACCATATTCTGGAATATTTTAATAGACCCAGTTTCATTCCACAGATGGTTCTGGCTACCAATCTAAACTTCATATAGAATTATTTATCTTCTAGACATCCATGGAGGCAGGGCTATACCAAGGAGGTGTTCTGGAGATAACTAGATTAGATCAGACTGGTCTAGACTGCACTAGCAATTGTCCTACGGTTCAAGCATTAAATTGTAGCTAAACACTTTCCCCAGGTCTACTACAGACTTCTTGGGAGTCTAAGAACAGCAATCTATACTGGCGGTTCTTTGACTATAAGGAGGAAAGAAATTTCTTTCTTCTCTTAGTTTGAGAACAGGGATTCTCCCTTACTGAAAGGGTTGCTAGTACTTTCTCTATTACAGTTAAATAGCTAAATATATCTGGCAAGTCATAAATAAACATACACAAAAGTGTGTGCTTTTTATGACACAGTATAAATTCAATTATTCTGATTGCATGTTTGTTGGTTTACCTAAACAACTAGCCCAGTGTGTTGTTCTGACATTAGAGATCTCATATCTTCACATCCCAGACAAAAGCAACAACATTAGGAAATATAGCTTAAATTTTACTGCTATATGTAATAACAAAAAGACCAGTAAAAATAAAATCACAGAATATAAAAATCACAGCAACAATGATACACTTTTGATTCAATGTGAAATATCTTTTTCTAGTAGAACATCTTACATTAAACAGGTTAAGAATTTTAAGTGGAAGTGTCCAGAATATTTTTCAGAAGTTGTTTTCACGGTATCTTTTCAAAAGTTGTCATACTCTAATGTATAACACACAGCTCAAGCTTGCATATCAGGTATCATCTCAGACAATAAAGACACTGAAAAATTTTTCACTTAAGCATGCTCCTTTGATGTATGTATCATCCTTTTCTACAGCACAGAAATTTCTCTCTCTCCAGTTTGTATATAAAAAAAGGAAAGGTTAAAATGTTGGACATGTTGCATTATTATCTAATGCACAGATAACTCTCACAGGGAGTATACAAAAAGTAGTCATGTTATTGTCACAGAACCTTTGAAAATAAGTTTTGAAGCAGTAAGACTTAAATGAATTAAATGAAATATTACTTTTCTACTAAATTTTATTTAGACTGCCAAAAGCAAATGTACAAGTCAAAACTGAAATATATGCAATATGTAATATATGTAATATTCTATTCTGTGACACTTTTTTAAAATGGAAAATGGTTTTTACCTTCAATGGTTTTTATCTTCATGTTGTTATGCTCTCACTTATATTTTCTCATGAATAACCTTTCACATAATTTGACAGCTCTTTCTGCAGACAGGAAAACTACTGTGACTGCAAAGCTTGGATCTGCTTTCTGGGCACTGAGCATCATGACACCAAGGTGCTTCATGTTTTTCTGCCTGCCTCCTGTCTTTCTCCTAGGTTTTATCTCCATAGATAATAAGCTCTTAATGACAGGGCTACTCTCACCCTCTCTGTGCTTAAGGATTCAAACTAGTTGTTATCAAAATATAATTCTTACTCCTATTGCAATCACAGTTTGTTCATCTCTTTTCCTAACCATCATATCAGCATTCTGCTGAGAGCACAGGAGAAATTCGACATAGGAAGTGAGTCTACACTATTTGGCATTTTTTCCACCTACAGATTAAGAACAATTTATCAATTAATAATTGATTGATTGAAAACTACTGTGTTAATCACCATACATTTTGCACTCTGAAATCAATGCAAGAGTTACCAAGAAGTGGCCACTATGGCTTGCTATGATAGAAGTATGAATCTGGCATACCTCCTGTACATTTTAATCCACTGTGGGCATCAAAACTACTGCAAAACTGAGAAGTCCAAGATGAAAGAAAATGCAGAATATTGCTAAATACTGTTGAAAACGTAAAGTCCTTTAGACGATCAAGAAGGAAAACACTTCACATCATTATTTACAATCTTCACAGTTGTGCTGAAGTTATGGTTATAGTAACTTCTAAGGGTCATTTCCTCTCAACATATTCTGATTTTTTCTTCCTGTGAAGTGCTGAGGTACTAAGCAAAGCAGTGAATGTAATTTTGAGACTAAAAAGATGACTGGCATACACACAAAAAGTCACAGAGCATTTTACATTGCTGGTAAATTTAGCGGGGATTCTTTTTGTTGCTATTTTGGGGAGAATAGGGTATAACAAATGGAAGAGTTAATATTTTAAAAGCCAAAGAAAAATAATAGTTTAGCACATGACATCAGAGCTGAGAACAGGAAGTGTAGAAGAAATCCCAACAAAACGACACCTCAAAAACCCCAAATCATCAAAACCCCACAAATCAGTTTCACATTACTGTGTGTGCTTTTTTTAAACCCAGGTAACAACTGTACATAAAAGTACATAGCATTTATTCAGAACCTTTTATTCCTAGAGTAAGGAAGGAAAGGAATGATTTGTATCTCAGTTTCATTCAGATTAAATAATTATAGCTATGCATAACAGATTAAGCACTATGAAAAGCCGCGTCCATTTTACAGAAAAGCAGAACAAGGAGGTACAGTTGTTTGCCCAAGGCCTCACAGCAAGTTAGCAGACAGAGTTCAGGCTCCAACTGAGCACAGCTCTCAAGCAGGTACTCAAGAATCACAGGACTGTTTCCTCCTCAATCCTGAGCTTAATCCTAAGGGTAGCCCTGTCTCCTTTTCTTCTCCTTAAGAAACTACAGATATTGCTATTAGTCTTATTTCTGTTTCCTGCTAAGAAACCTGAAATAGAGAGCTAGATGTATCCTTGCTGTAGTTTACCTTCTCCATTTAGTGCTCCCATTTCAGGCAATTCTGAGAAAACTCACCTCGCTTATGAGGCAGTGGGAGTCAGAAAGCTCAGTGCCTCAAAGGTAGGGACAGAGTGCTTGGCAAATAGCTTGCCTGCTCCTGAGAGATGTCATCTGTAGACAGATTCTCTCCTATTGAATTTCAGTGCTGAAACTCAAAGAAAAGCATATCTTAGCACATTTTAGGTTAAATTTGACTGCATTGGAACTGTCCTAATGTTCAAGTCATTCACTTACACTTCTGTTATTCTCTTTTAGCTCTTCCAGCTTTAACTGAAGTGGACATTGAAATCAAGAGTTTACTCTAAGCATCAAAAATAACTCCACAATTTCTCCTATTTCTTTGATATTTTACTGAATACTTGGTTTTGGGCAAGAGAAAAGATTATTTGTACACTCTGAAGAAAACAGAGATGGTATTTTTTTTTCCCCTCTTACAATCTTCCCCCTCCAACATTTAAATTAGTCAGAGAAAGTAATTTGACTTTTAATTAAATGACGTTTCCTTTGAGTAACGGAAAAAAATCTCTCCTATTCAAACTCTCCTTTCCTAGTTTCAAAAGAGACAGAAGTTTTGATAAAATATGGACTTTTGATATGCAAGATAATCATAACCTTTAAAGTCCTTCTTGTTTTAGAAGCAGCAGCTCTTTTTTCATTCCTGTTTTCAGGTCCTATTTTATCCAAATCTTTATACAAAAGTGATATAGTACATAAAGGTTGCTTCTTTATCAAGTTGTTTTAAATCTGGTGCAACATGCTGAGCACATGATTTCTAACACCGATATAATCAACTACAATTAAACACAGGTTCTGCTTTACTCAAAAAAACCATGCAAACTTGACAAAACATCAGGACCATTTCATGTTTGCAATGAAGCCAGAAAAATCTTTGCAAATATACATGCTCTTCTCCAAAGACTTTACATAATCTGAGTTTCACACATTATGCTTGGTAGCACATCAAAATTCAGTTCTAAGTGATTTGCTTTTTACTGTTGTTAAATTAAGTACCTTTTAAAGAAGGAGTGTCTCTCTCTATATATCAATATATGGACAAATAGATGAACACACACTCCTGCTGATATGCTCTTGAAAATGGAAGCACAAAGCAATTCCTTTGTAAAGTGTCACCCACTATTTATAATCAATGACACTAAGTCGCTAAGTGGACAGCATTAGCTGCTTCATTCCAAATGTCCCTAAGGAAATACAAAGATTTTTCATCTAAGAAAACTTTATCAAGGCAAAGGACATTCAGTATCCAAAGTAGGCTAATTTAAAGAATGAAGGACAAATAATTTCTCACTTCTAGTATAATTTTGAAGACTGTATATGCTGACCTAATATATATTGAGCTGTAACAAGAAGCTTTGTTTGAGCTTTTAGCTACAGCAGAATATATTTAGAAATTGGAATTTCAGAATCAATGCATACATGGTCACCAACCATCACATAGAGAGAGCAATACACTAAGGACTTGAGTAGCATCCCATCAGGATTTGTATGTACATATTGCCTGAGCCCAAAATATAATTATGAGTCACTTACTTAGATTTATATAGATCTGTTGGCAGTCCAAATACAGCCTCCACCAAACAGATGAAAATGAAACAGAACTTTGTATACATGAACTTTTGTTCAGAATTGGTTTTGATTTCACCTAATGCAATGACAGAGTCCTGGAATAACTTCACTATTGTAAGCAATATTCCTAAAAAATGTGGTCATTCCACTTTTTTTTGAAAATAACATGAACTTGGAGAGCTATGCTAGAGTTGCCACTACTGTGTTCAGTCACACCACTAAATTACATATGTTATGATGTTATGCTGACCTTCTTTTAATTTTACATAAACCTGATTGAAAAACATTACTGAAGATTGACGATTCATACTGAGATCAGAAACTGTTCTCCCCTCAAAAAAAAAAAAAAAGGGAGAGCTATGGTAAAGCTTTTTTTGTGGAGAACATGGACATTACTCAAAACCAATAAAATTCCTCTGAATACTTGTTATCGAGTTACTGGAATTTCCTCTTGAAAATTCAAATGTATGTTCAATTTGAAATACACTTTATTTTGCAACAATCTAAATATTTAGTTCTGAACTAAGAAAATAAGATATTGTTGAAACTTGGTTTTGAAAAAAATATGTCTCTGCTATTTTACTACTCATTTCAACTCGATAGATGAGTTTCCTCACCAGAAACATCTCTATCAGGATTTAGTTGTTTAGCCTAACTTTAATAAACTCAGAATGGTGACTAAAAATGAAACATATGCCACTTTGTGGCAGTTGCAACTCATACAAAACTACTTGAGAGTGTAAATAGATGCTTTCCATGGTTACAGGTGGATGAGTCAAAATGGACAAAAAACTTTCTCAAAATTCATTCCCCCCCACACACTTCATTTTTCAATGTAATTTTTGGAACCAGACCAGAAAACTTCTCCCAAGGTTGGAACAGGTCAAAGTGATTATCTACAATTATTCTATGTGCCTAAAAAATATGATTTAGCAAAGCAATTAAGTGTGATTAGAGAGAGCGATATTAGTAGTACTACTAGCTTCAGTGAGGACGCAAGCAAATGCTTGAAGCTGAGCATCACGTACGTGCTCCATTTCTTATGATGGGCCCAATTATAATGCCTTCCCATCACTGAGCAGGACCTTACCTCAGCCTTTAGTAAGATTGTCATTATTTAGCATGAGCAAAGCTAATTGATAAATGGTTCCATTCTCACAAAATGAAGCTTTTAAAAAGCTTTTTTTTGCACATTACAGCAAAACCAAGGTCTTTCAAAGTTTTTTGTGAGTGTGTAGGTGAAAAGATAGACAGAAAGAAAAGCCAGTCTGAGAAATAAGGGATCAATACTTAAGGTTATACTGTGTGTGATTCAGACTGGTTTCCTCAAATAGAGGCTTTCCACATCAGCCTCTAGTTTTCTATCAACGTGGTACAGATCTCTCTGGTTTTCACCAAAAATCCCATCTTTGAAAAGAGATGCCTTTTTGAATGTAAACTTTAAGAATATATGTGTTTCCACAGCTGAGAAACTAAAAACCTCCCAATCAGCCTTTCAGAGTGAAGGCTTCAAGAAACACTGGGGAATTGGACAGCTAAGCTGTAAATTAATACAGGATGGCAAATAAGTATGGTATGAACTCACTCAAATGATATGTGGCACTGTCATAAATCAGCACATGCTGATTTAAGGAACCTAATCATTAGGGTGAATCCTGGAATAATTCTGAAGTAGAGCATCTCTGCTTTATGCACTGCTGGTGAAAGCTGGTGCACCAAATGACAGAATACCAAACATTAACATCTCTATCTCCTATGCAGATTTTTTGTTATGTAACTGAATAACACAAGTTTCATAAACTCAGAGACTTTGTCCAAAAACCACTGAGGGTGTTTAATTAAATATAACAATGAAGTGCTTCTTAAAAAAAATTTTAAAAAAATCCTTATATTAGTACACTAATATTGTCAAGCCTAGAAAAAAATTTGTGAAGAAAAGTGTCATTTTTTAAAAATGACATTTTTTCTCCTTGGCTTCCCTGTCGATCACAATTAAAAAACTTGCTAGGCTATATTGTTTAGTTTCTCTCTGTGTGTTGAGTCAAATCATAACTCATTCTATAAAAATTGCAATAAATAAATTACATACCAGAATTTCTTCCATAAGCCCCATGATTGTGCACATTTCCAGTATAAGTATTACTGTCAAAACTGAGAAATGTTATTGGTGTACTTGGAGGATGCAGGGCTGTTAAGAGTGGATTTTTCTCATCTGAGTAATCCCCCTCTGTAGTCAAAGAGCAGAGATGGAGATTGCCATCCCACAGCATTAGACAGCTATCTCAGATATCAGTTCACCCTCCACTGTCAGCTTTCTCCCCAGATTTTGACTGGAGAAATTAATACATTTACATTAACGCATTATATTTAGAAATTGAAATATAATAAAGTATTATAAAGTATAACAATAAATTATGATAGAATATAAGTCTGGAAATGCTGTCAAGACACACAATCTATCCCTTTTCCCAAACAAGTGTGAACTTGGGACAGGTTTGAGACAGGTTTCCTTGACACAGATTTTCCAAAGAATTATTTTGGAAGATGCTATGATTGAAACTACTTTCTTCCTAAACCACGTGGTCTCACACTTCACTTTGACAAGCCAAGAGAGACAGCTAAAGCAGTTAATATCATTTAATTGACTTAGGGTTGGCAATTCTCCAAAACAATGAAAAAAAGCTTGGAAAAACCTAACCCTCTTACTCTCTTCTCTCTTCTTTGTACAAAAATCTAAGAGATAAAACTTAGTGAGGATTTGTTCTGTGTACATAAGAAAGTTAGGTGCTCCATTATCTTAAAAGCACTGTTGAAATTTAATATGTTAATCCCTCAGAACTACTTTGAAAATCCTAATCTAGAAGAATGAGAGTTGCCTGTTCATTAAAGGAACCATTCATTATAACAATATTGACTGTGTATTAATTTAATCCATACACTTATATTCAGTTGGAATTTGCTAAATACCTAGCTACCTGCTAAGTATGAATGACTCCATAAGCATCAATGAGATTTTCAAGCGAGTGTCACAGGCAAAGCTGCTTGGGTAGAACAACTATACTTTGCCACAGAGAGCGTTCCAAACAAAAGACTGAGCACATAAAATTCTTTATCACAGAAGTTCAATAAAGCAATGAGTTCTAATGAGCTTAAGAAGTGGCTCAAGGAGAGTTTAAACAGGAAAGCAAGGTGGAATTGCGCAGTTAAGGATTAATCACTTTGCAATGTATTATAAAAATCTCTATGTAATATTAAACTTGCTCCATTCTTTAAGCATTCCTTGTACAACATATTCTAATATAAGGGTGAGTTTAAACTGCCTCTGTAGCCCTGGTCCTGCAGGGTTTGTCTGGATTTAGTTTTATATGTTGACTTACTGAGATCAGGGCATTATGTTTTTCAAGCTCTTCCTTTTCTTTAGCACATCTTTGTAGATATGGTCCTTTCTGCAACATTTTTCTATACTGTCATGAACTTGTGCATTGAATTGTTTTTAGGAGCAATATGAATTAAGCATAAAGCTGATATAATTGGAATTTCAATCATTATTTAGCTGCTTTTCCCCTCTGTCCCAGAGTCTGAAACCCAATGCACAAATTTGCATTGGCAACGCAATAGTGGAAGAAGTGAAATAGTTTTAATAAATTATTCTGAAAGATATTAGATAGAGGTCAATTCCCAATTTTTTTGAACTCCATCACAGACCTCTCATTTAATTTTCTGGGAATAGAATATGGCCCCAATCACTTACAAAATGGGATTAAACTTCTGGCTTTCTTCCCAGAGCCTGGAATGAAAGTACACCTATGAAAATCTGCAGAATCATGTAACATAGCTTCCCAAAGAAAGGAAAGCCTTCTATGTAGCTTTATGAAACAAATTTTTGGCTCCTTAGATTGCCACCTTCAACATGAGCCAGCTTATTCTGTCATTCATAAATTAATTAAAAAGCCTGAAGTCAGAAGCAATTTCTTGAACTTGCTTGAATCTATGGGCTTTCCACATTTAAACATTTTTCAGCATGCATTTAAAATTGAAGAGTGAGTATGAGCAGCTATCATTTCTGTAAAACCATAATAAAGGTCAAACATTTGTTAGATTGAAAGTGACATTAATACTTTCTGAATTCTTATTAGAGAAGGTCCATCATGGTATCATTTTCTTGGAGAGTAATAGGTCACATGTCAAATATATCACGATGTCTGTCTCTATTTTCCTACTTTTAAGCTAGGACCAAAGAGAATAGAAGGAAATCAAAGAAATACACTTCTGAAAAGTACCAATTTGACAGCTTTAATTAAAGTCACAAGTTCAAGCATACGTCAATCCATTACCCGGAAATCCTAGAGTTGATTCTTCATGGTACACTGACCTAAAGAAATTGAATTTGAGTATAGGACTGCACAAAGCATTTGTATTCTTACGTAACTACCAACTCAAGAAATCTGAATGATTTAACCCAAAAGATATGAAAGAGAAGATTTCAGCTAGGGCTGACTTCTTACTCAAGAGAATTAAAGAATCACCCTCAAGCTAGGCATGACATCCTGCCTTAGATTCAAACAGGTTACAGAGAGGAGTTACACTTTCAACTTCTGGTCTGAAACAGCTGAGCATGAAAATATGAGTAATAGAGAGAAATCTGGCTCCATTTCACCTTCACATTTAGTAATTACAGAGAGGGAGTTGGATGAGAGGCCAGGTACCTTGCCCCCATGTCCTGTGCACAGTGGAATACTTTGATAGACCTGACATTTACCATTTGCATGATAAATACTCAGTAAATACTGAGGCAAGCATCAGGTGGCACTAAAATCACCATATACCATACAAAGGCACAATCTATTGTCCCCAAATTAGACCTGTAGCTCACAAATTTGTATAACTCCTTATAAGACACATGGATGTGCTATATCTACTATGATGGTTGGGCATCTCAAAGCATCACAGTATTTGGTTAATAGATTAGTATATACTTTTAAAAAAGTATTTACAATATGAGAAAAACAATAAAATGAAAATGGAGTGAAAAGAAGGACATTTTACCTAATGCAATTATGCTTCTGATTTTAAATGTCAATGAGAACTAGTCAAGTTACTCATGTTTTATATATTTTTGCATGTTGGTTTAAGAAGAACATAAAATTATATATGTGGAAAATATATTATTTTAACTGCAGAAGGCAAGTCAAGTGAGGAAAAAAGAAAATGGAGGAAACTACTCCTGTGTTGCTTGTCATTCAGAAGTGCACCTTTTTTTAAACCAGGACAAGATGCAGAAAAGCTTACAATAAGAAAATCCATTATTAAAAGAGAAAGAGGAAGGGAGGGGGTGAGGGAGAAAGAGGGGAGGCACCAAAATTTATAAGAATCAAAAAAGAATGAAAATCTGATGTCAGTGTAGCCAGGGTAAATCAGCAATAATTTCCATTTACATGAAAAGAAAACTTCTGTAGTTCTGCACCCATGCTAATTCAGTGAAAGTCTGAGCCACAGACATGGAAGTTAAAGATATGAAAGCAATGAAAACAGTCAGGATTCACAGAAAAAAAACCCATGTTGTTTAAACAAGGCTCTCTTCTATTAAACTATTTGATAAACAAAAGTATACTGCCCCCAAATCACTATTGTTCTAATGGCTCCAGTGGAACAACACTGATTTTTACCAAGAGAGACAGAGAGAGCCTTCCTGTCTGTAACACAAGTGAACAAAGCTCCTTCCTCTGAATTCCCACATCCAAATCCAAATATAGGTATACCAATTTTTGCAGCTCAGATTCCACCAGGAATACAGATATTTTTAGTAGCGACCCTTCCAAATTCCTTTATATAAAGTTATTTGACAAAATATGAGATTATGATTTACTGTGAATATACAGTATACCACACCTCTTAGCAGCACCCAGACTCCAAAGTGTTGATAGCAATAAATCTTATAAAGACCTTTCTAAAGCTGGGGTAAAAAGGAAGGTTCTTAACAAGTGAATTTTGTTTGAGAAGGGAGGAAGAAATAAAATTTCTCTATATTTTAGCTACTTGATAAAAAAGATTCTCCTCAAAATAGAACAATGCTGAATTGAGATCAGATAAGCCATTTCAAGTGATTTATAGTCATGATTCACAGAATGTACAACTGAATATGTGATGACAAATTGTAGGAATGAAGGAAACCTTTAAGAAAATGAATGAAAATTCTGAAGACTCAGAGAAAAATATTTTCTGTATTATTTAATTATGAATTTTGTAGGAAATTTCTTGACCTGAATAATTTCTTTTACTGGTCTAAAACACATTTGTCATGGGTTCAGCTTCCACAGGTCTTTCACATCAGTTTCACATCAGATATAAAAAGCAAAATGGACATAATGGAAGTAGAGTAAAACTGATACAAGACTAAAAATATGGCACAAATAAAAAGGGAGAATAGGCAATCCTAGCAGTGTGCATGTAATTGAAGAAGTATTTCCTTCTCTGAAGCACTGTTTTTGATAATATCCACATATAACCCAAGAACAGAAGTAATTATTTTTTTAGCTGTTAGATGTAGTAGGTTTGGCATCCTCCAGGTTTTATCTAATGCTGTAAGGACAATACAAAACTTCTGTATCTGGTACATATTAGTATTATGGGTTTAGGAAGAGTTTTTCCTGGTTTTCACTGCCTACTAAAAGATAGTAGAAGACTGTATCATGTATTATAGTTAATTGTATCCATTATTAATACCATGTTAGCGTTTTGAGTCTCTAAGGAGGTAGATGTTGTTGCAGGTTACCCACAAAGAATCTACTCTCATTAATGAGGAGAGGAACTCTGACATCTGTCAACTGAGTAAATTCTACTGTTTTGTAAATATTGATCAAACAATCATGGTTAATGATACAACTCTGTAAGTGAATTAGACAAATGTTCCCACATGGCTATCAATTTAATTTCCCAGACTAAATTAGCTTCTTTTGTAAAGCAAAACCCTTTTAAGGAAGATAAATTGTTCAGTGACATCAATGTCCATTTCAATTATGGCTTTATTCTGGTAGAGGCTGTTCTGCATAATACACCTGCTGTTCGCCTGGTTGTGTTATAAGAATATACAGTGGGAACCACATGACACTAACCTTGAACATTTATATCCCATTTCTCTAAAATATGGGAGAGCTGATGTAAATAATACCCAAGCAAGTAATTACCTTTTGTACCACCCTATACAGTCAGCTGAGCTGAAATCACCATTGTTAGAAACTATTAAGGTGATTTAATTCACCTTAGCACAACCGTGTTTCAGAACAGTGCTGGAGATAACAGCTGTCAGCTGAGCATGAGCTAGGTGCGAGAATGGGGAGCCAGAATACACCAAAAGGATACCTGCAAATGAGGAGCAAGCATATCCTAAAACCAGACTGATTACCTCTCAGAAGTAATTCATGCATCACTCTGCAGCCTGCTTCAGTGGAGACAAAACTGCTTGGGGCTTAGCCCAACTGGCCTCTCTAAAGCAAGAAGGGAGGGGCAGGGAAGGGTTTAAATTGGTCCCATTTAAAGAAGTAGGTAACCCTTTTTCTCAAATCTGCTCTCCCTTCTGATCTGAAATATGGCTTACTGATGTAGGGTAGCAGCTCCCCACTGACTTCGGTGGACTTTAGAAAGTCTGATATGGAGTATGTAATGCCTTTTTATTTCTGCATGTTAGCCTTTATTGGCAGCAATTCATTAGTTTTGAAAGACTAGAAAGGCTCCTTAAAATGAATCCCAACCAAAGGATCATTTATTTGTATAAAGCTTATTTCAAAATGTTTATATTAAACTTTCTTGTAAGCATCATTAATTTTTAATCTTGATTTTGTGACAAAATGGCTATTAACTCTTTCTCCCAATAGAATCTTTTACTTGATATATTCTATTTGCATATGGTGGATGGAATGAAAAAATCTGAGTAGGTTTTTATTAAAAATTATAACCACTCTGCCTTTTCCCCTCAAAAGAAAGACAGCTGCTGTTTAAATGATCTGGTTTTACTTGAGGAAAGAAAAAGCTTTATCACTGTCCTGCAATATGAGTACATATATGAATTGCCCAACAGAAACAGAGCACAGCATGAATCTCCAAGCCCTGTTGTTATATTATGCAAAAGCAGACAGTAAAAAGGAAGAGGTTATAGAGTCTATTTGCATATTGCATTTAGAGCTTAATGAAGCTCTTTTTTGAAGAGAGGGTCAGCTTTTTTAGGATATTCAGGTGGCTAACTCAATAGGAGTAAAGTGCCTAAATGCCTTTAAATCTCCCTTATGGTCCTCAGTCTGACAAGTTCATTTCAAGAACTGTGACGTTATCAGAACAATAAAATAAGTCATATTTAGACTACAAGAAAACTTTAATGTTTATTTTTCTCTAATTGCTATATGTCTTTCTGTATATTTGACCCCATTTTGAAAAGGCACAGACCAAGTAACCATGTAAATAAGGGAGAAGAGAGTTTCCTGTATAAGCACAGGAAACTCTGCTGAATAAAATATTTGAGAAATTCAGTTGGGGGCTGCAACTACATCATAGATAAGAGCTGCTCGAAACATATTTCATACCTTAAAATACTACAGCAGTGTCCAAGCTAAGAAAATGCTCATCCCTTACAAATGTCATCCCTATCACACAATTTTGCATAAGGAAACGCACCTCTTCCTTAAAAAGTCCGTGATATCTAACCTGATGAGCCTGCCTGCTCCATGAATACTTGGCAACAGACCAGATAAAGACCTTGGACTACAATTTTGTGCTGGTCCAGTGTTACATGCTCTAGGAAACTATTCCCGACTGTCCTGTCCTATAGGCACTTGGTTCTAATCTATGTGTGTTATGTATATGCCAGCACATATTACATCCCTTCCCCTCCCGACCTACTGATGACTGTAAATCCATTACAATTTTAAGCAGAACAACCCAGCTACCCATTTGGAGTGATCAAGGCTTACTCTTTTAATAAGAAATCTCTTGTCAACTGTCATCTCTCAGCTGAGGTCATGTCATGTGTCAACTGAGTCCATGGCTGCTCTGTTCGCAGCTCGTTCTTGTGTCATTCCTGAGCAAATCACATAGCATGTCTGCTTTCCCCTTCTGTTTGCTACAGATACCTCCATCACATTCTCAGTGTTGTTGTAAGAAAAATTTACCAGAAGTTATAAAGTGTTATTGTGAATAATTAATGGCAACTCTAGAGCTGGCCAGAAAATGGAACATCTCTTCCACAACTCATTCCAAAATTTATTTTCATTCTTAATCCAAATGAAAGTCAATGAATCAAAATGAATTGTACAAATTCATGTAAACTTTTCCTCATAATAAACATGATCCTATGAATCATTTAAATGAAAGTATTTCCAGCAAAAGATTGATCTTTTTGTAAACAGCTGTTATCTGGGAAAAAAGGCTGATTTATGATCACGCACAATCAGATCATGGACAGTTGGATGAAACAGTTGCTTCTCCAGAGTGCCAGTCTCAGAACTAACTATTTAAATGTAAAATTATGCAGTGTGAGACTTTTACAAGGTTTATTTTTCATTTCTGCCAGCCATTACTGCAGAAACCCCTCTTCTGCATGCCTACATACATCACTCCACAAACAGACCCTCACACCCCAATTGACCAATTAAAGATTTGAGACATACAATACCGATGAAGTTTTTCTTTAATATAATGTAGAAATTAGTTTTTAGGTAATAATTTGTTTTCTTCTCAATTTTTTAAACCTCCAATCTACCAAAATACTTTGGATGTATGGACTTATTTATATCTCTATAATAGAGTAATAGAGATACTGCTGTACTTCACTGATGGCATTGCTGGAAGCCAATTTAATATTTAACCTGGGTGAAAGATTATTTAATAGTTGGTATAAGGATAAGAAAGTTTTGCTTTTAATACTGACTTGGATAACATACTGCAGAATGTTCTCTTTTGGATGGTTTCTTTGTGTCCCATTATTTTTTTGTTGTTTCTTTCCCACTGAACTGGGTCAATATCTGCCTCATTAAGTGTATTCTCAGATTTGACCCATTTTTTCTCTGAGTACTCCTCGAAGACCTCTCAAAAAAATGGATGAAAGCAGTCCAAATTGCTTTTTTTTTTTTCTGAAAAATCTGAACAATTATCTGAACAGTTATCTGAATAATCAGAACAATTGAATCAAGTCTCACAGTATGAAAGCTCACAGAAAAAGACAGGCAAAGCTTAGTTTTCAGGGGAAGATGCATAGCTGGGACAAGGACAGTCAGCTAGCTACAGTTCTGTCCAGGCTCAACACGGAAAATGTGGCATAAAAGAACACCTCAATGCATTTTCCTATCTGTAGATATAGGCAACAACTCTAAAGTCTTTTTTGATATAAAGTTGCCAGAGCACTTTCCTTCATCAGAGTATAAGGAATATATGTGAAATAGTAACCTGGCATTCACTATGCCACAACTTTCATCAAAACCAAAGAAACTCACTAATATTTTCAATGCTGAAAATTGAATGCTGCAGTTAATATACCTGGTTTCTTTTTAATATCATCAGTGAATAGCAGGCTAAACAGCAGATTTAAAAAGGGGTAATTTTCCTTGATTAATTGAATTGTCAAAACTAAATCAGGATAATTGAAGAAATTGAAAAGGCAAGATAACATCACTAATTTGTTAACATGGGCAACACTTCGCAGTTTCCTTTCCTAGGGCCTGTTGCGCTTATTATGGATTGGCTGCTCATTGGATAAATTATATGTCTGATTTTATCCAAATTTTCTGACACCCATAAATTCATCACTAAATTTCAACAATTTCCGTTTACAGCTATTTGTCTCATTGTCATAAAATAAAATTTTCCACATACTCTTCCTTCTTTTTGTTGAACAAACATTTTATCGTTTCAGTACCAGGTTCAGTTCTAGTCTAAATTTAAATAGCATCAGCTGGATGAGTCAACAGCAGACAAATGAAGTAAGAATCTTCTACCAGACGTTCCTTTCCCCAGAGACAATGTAATAAGCAATGGTCTTTTCTGACTCCAGACATTTTATTATCTGATTGAATTTGGAAAAATATAGATGATTGTACAGATTGAATGCTTCGCAAGCATGCTAAAACAAAACTGGTAATCATTGCTTATTGTAATTATTTTTTCTCAAATATATCAAAGTCATATCTCTAAGTCTTCAAAGTCCAATTCTAAAAATTGAAACAATTTTAGTTACAGCTGCTGCATTTCCCACAGGCTACTGCTAAGCTTACTGGAATCAGAGTTTAAACTGCACAACTGCGGTTTGGCTTAGCAACAGACATTCATTTCAGCAATGCTTTTGTTTTAATTAGTATTTAGAATTAAACACATTGCTATTAAATACTCCACTATGATTGGTTTTCTGGTTGCCCCTGAGAATGATGTTTACGGCTGTGGGCATTTTATAAACAGCTAACAGAAAAGACATCATGACACTAATGCTTTGTAGTGGTAGCTCCAACCGACAGTGTAGAAGACAGCAATCCCAAATATCCAAAATATGTATTATTTCATAATTTTAGCACTGATGGGACTGTAACATTTTCAGAATTTAGATATGGATACAGATTATAGTTTCTCAGCCGGCCTAAATTACTGTAATGGATCAAATTAAAACTCCATGTCCAAACATCTGCAGCTCCTCAAAACATGACCTGATGAACCATGACCAATTCAGCAGGTCAGGGCAGAATCACAAGCTTTAAATATCTATGAGTGCTCTACAGAGATAGAGTGATAATTTTGTTCTTTAAAATAGATGACTAGAAATATTTTCACAGCAGCTAATTGTGTAAAAGCAAAGTGATTGATATGAACAACTTCAATTTTTCAAAAACATAAGGAAAATTACTGAGAAGCTATCCTGTGATACTAAAAATAAATTTTATATAATTTAGTGTTGTGATAAATGAAAGAAATTAAGTATTGGCTTGGAGTACAGCATTTGCATAAGATGTGAAGGGTGAAGAAAGGGTGGGACCAAGGTCAGAGAAAGTATGGACTGTCTTACATCTTACTTGATCTTTGTCTATAGTAGAAAACATGTATAAAATATTTTAGGTTTTTTTCCAATTCTTCAGTAGAAAACAAAAGAAAATTAAAACCAAAGACACTACAGAGTAGCTGGGAAATTCATCTGAATCCTTTTCTTTGAATCTATTCAAGAAGAATTGGAAAAAAAGAAAAAACACAACAGATAAAACAGAATGACAGATCTCACCTTAAGTAAACTATACCAGAAAGGAAGCACAAATACACCTCATCAAAAATCCATCTGAATTAAGTATGATGGGTCTGCACAAGGGCTACTCAAAGAGGACAATTTAAAACAAGACAAAGAAATAGTCAAAATGTCTCCTGACAAGTTTGTCTAGAAAAATTGTTCAAGTCTGTGAGATATTTGTTCAACATGCATGACAAAAGGCACACAAGCACTCAGTTTTGTAAAATCCTGGGATTTAGGAATAGGAAATACCCAGACTGACCAGAATGACTGTCCAGCTCTGGAGCTGAACAAAAGAAGCAATAATTATGAAATCATAGATGGATTTTTTTTTGGTAAAATGTATTTCATTGACTTTGTGAAACTATTACAGTGACAGCTGCTGTACTTGCCTCTAAGAAATATTAGAAATGCCACCACAATCATTAAGAAAAGTTCAGGAACAAATGACAAATCATTTAATAGCAACATCTGTTTTGGGGCGGAGTTGGGGGACTGATGGAGGGGCAAAATCAAGAGAGCTACATTGTGTATATGCAATAAATCTCTGCTTGCAAAAGCAATTTATACAGTCACTGGGAAAGCTGGAGTTGCAATGAATGTCACAGTATAAAATATCACTCCAAGGTGACACTACATGATTTGCAAGTTCAGTCTTCAGAAGAACTCTGTGTTCTACAGCCTAATTCTTTTAAAACAAACTCCTGAAAATGTAACTTTTCAGGGCATGTCTGCTCCAGGTCAGTCCCATTTGGTAGGTGTTTGGAAAAACCCATCCCTTTCCTTCTCTCTTCAAACAAAACCAATGACAGCAATTACAGTGCAAGCAACTGGCCATACTTTTTGTCAGATTTTCCAAATGAACAAGGATGAGATCATCAGAGACATCTACAAACTCACAGATTTACATCCCATTAAAAATAAATGAGCATTGGGTGTCCACATTCCTTTCTAAAGATGTTTGTATCTTTAGAGGTGTTTCCTGCTTTAGTCATGACTGTTCCCAGCCATTCCCATGCTTGTCCATTGGCAAAACAGTGCAGCACCGACAGTGCGTTAGGGTAGGCAGCTCCCATGGGACTGAACATCATGAATTCAAACTCTCAATAAAATGGCCACTTGAGCCTGAATTTCATTATTTTCTTGTGCCACAAAATACTGTAAAAATCAACATCAAGGAAAGAAAGCATAATGTTTAATTAAGAAAGGATCTTGATTTGGACTGGATTGCCCAGGGAGGTGGTAGAGTCCCCATCCCTGGAGGTGTTTAAGAGTAGGGTCGACATAGCACTGAGGGATATGGTGTAGTTGGGAACTGTCAATGTGAGGTTAATGGTTGGACTAGATGATCTTCAAGGTCCTTTCCAACCTAGTTGATTCTGTGATTCTGTGATTTTAGTGTTATGATGCTTACAATTCTCTACCTGTGCAGCACTGCACACAGAGCTCTGGTAGTATTCTCTGAATTCTTCATATATACCATCAGCTGAGTAAAACTTTCCGTTATCTGTTTATTGATTAAACAGAAGCACATCTCTTTAGATACTCCTACTATACTGTTATATTCTAAAACCCCACAGACAAGTCCCTGAACATTTTCCCATTGCTTTGCTAGGTGTCTCATACCAATTCGGGGAATAAATGAAATGGCAGCAGAACACTGGTCCTGCTCTCTCAGCCACAGCATCTCAGCACCTGGAAAATGTGTTTGATGTAAGCTGAAGTGCAGAACAAGCATGCAAACTAATATGCCTGCATATTGCTTGTTAATATTCTTAATAAATGAAACAAAACAGTGCATGCTGCCTATCCACTGACTTTAATCAGGAGTGATTTTATATACTTTAAGATACTGAATAAGGCAAGCTTGTACTGCACAATTTCTTAGTTTCGCAAATTTAGTAAGACAGAAATGAGTTAGTTCACAAGACCACAAACTCTCCAGTGCAAGATTATAACTTATTCTCTAATGCTCAAAATTACACAAACATCAGGATTTCTTGACTGTGCTTGGAAAATATGGATTTGATGTTTTCCCTGCTAACATCATGGCCAAGTTTTCCCAACTTTAGTGCAAATTCACTCTTCCACTTTCCAGAGATTTTCTAAATGGAATAAGTTCTAATATCCAGAAAAATAAAAAAAATACTGATTTTAATATTTTTAAACAATTTATCTCACTAGCCATACTTTCTGTGCTATGGTGCACTGCCCATTCTTCAGGCCTACTTATACAGTAGAGAGCTCAAGTGCTTGAGAAAGGGCTCAGGAGCCCAGATGTCTCAAGAACTCATATCCACAAAAGGGAGGCTTTCTGCTTCATTTCAAAAAGAAATAAAATGCAAACTCATTGCCGCAAGCTTCTTTATCTCACCAGTGCAGGCTGCAGAGTGAGGTCAGAGTGACTCCTCACCAGAGGCAGAATTTGGATGTCTGTGTTTAAGGGAACATGAACATTTTGTTCACGTTTTGCTAGATTGATCCCAGCTAAAAAACTGAACTCTGTTTCATTAATTTTGATCTGCTTTTTGTAAACTGAAATATCTTCAGAGAACAGGAAAAACACACGTAAATTCAGCTTAGTTGAGGCAGCACTTTTCATTCTCCACCTCCTCTCTTCGGGCATGTCTGGGCTTTTCTTTTCTTATTCACTGAGTGATGGGACTGAGGAGCTCCCCACACTTTCCAGGCTTCCCCCCACCCAAGACAGCGGTGACCAGTGATCCCCCTGCAGCTGACTACTTTGCCTCAGGTGAGGGGTTCAGAGACTGTATGCCAGGACGCTGGGAAAGACAGTGGTCAGGATGAGCCTGTACTGCATTTGGAACAAATGAGCTGGTCTCTACTGTACAGAATCTAGCAGACAATAAATTCATTTTAATTTTAAGAAGATAGTTCTGGTTTTCCTTTGAAAGTTTCTAGTACAAAAATAATGTTCTGCATCCCCCTCTGAAAACAATGACAGATTCATTATCTCAGGAGAATCTTTAATGTGTGAGCCTAAAATAGTATCTAAACTATCTAGTCTCCTTTTCATCTAGTTTTGAAATGCTGAAATGAGCTGGCCTATTTCTCTTGGGGTTGAAATAATGTGTGCATCTAACCTCACATAAATAAGATAAGGAGAGAAGCAAGTGTAAGGAAGAGCATAGCTCCTAAAAATCCTGAGCACATCGTTCACAGCAATTCTCCTGAGCTTTTGAGAGCTGAAAACATGGAGCTGACAAAGAACATTGAACTTACAAAACAAGAGCATTTATCAGCAGCTGTATTCTTTTTCTACAGCTGTTATGAGAAAATTCATTTTGCATTCCAAGTTTCTTCCATTTGTTTTGCACCTGGGTAGTAAATTTCAAAGGTATATTCTCTTCTCTCTCGCCCGTCCCCCCAGATGCTGGTGTACCCGTTTCTGGGTACAAACAGGAGAGGAGACCTCCCACCTCCTCTCGGATATGCATGAGAGACTTTCTCCAGCAGTGCTGGAAGCTTGTTCCACCTAGGAAGAGAGTGATTGGGCCATCAGTCTCTCAGCTGCCAGATAATCCTCACAGCAGCATTAGTTGCAACGTCACCTCTCTGCCTTCAGTGAGATGTCACAGTAATGAAAAGTGGAAAAACCGGTATTCTGCACCTGCAGAGGGAAGCGTAAGGAAGCAGATCTCAAAACGAGACTCAGTTCTGGAAGCTCCTGCAATTACTGTCAGCTCACCTGCTAGGGCAATTAAGAGTCTGCAGTGCTGTCTACTGTTTAATGCCACAACATGTGCCCAAAAGTAAATAAATACATGAAAGATAAATTTAGTGCATGATTTATTCATAACATTTTATGAATGAAAAATAAGAAAATTCTTAGGAATTAAATTAATCATAGAAACTGAGTAAATCTGGACAAAACTCCTAGTGTTGCTAGTTTTGCAACTGACTTTGGCCTTGAACAAGGCACATAAGCTCTCTGTGCCTCAGTTTCTCATCTGGTAAATAAGAATGACACACCAGTATGTGTGCTCTTTGCACATCTGGCCAGTGTGGGACCTAAACTGTTCAGACTGTGAGCTATTTCTTATTTGGGGTCACCTCTGGAGAACCCTTTGGCAAGTAGAAGTGCTTGCATTACATCTGAAATAGGGTCTGTATGTCTTTCCAGCTCCTTGGTGTGGGTGCATGTCCCTACTGCTTTCCAGTTGCACAGGAGGGAGGAGGCATGGCCCAGCATTCTTTGCTGGGGATAACCCCCAGAGAGCAGCTCTGGGAGGAAATGTCAGTGCCTTGAACACAGAGACACAAATTAGATGGGCTCAGGACTGAGTAACCAGGGTATGTGCTGTGCTCATCTGCTATTGTGTTTTGGAAAGTAGCCAGAGAAAAACAACTTTCTGGGATCCAAACTCTAGGCACAACTGATCGCTAATCTCTGAAAATCTGGGGACTCTCCAATCCAACTGTACATACCAAAGCCAGTCCTGAGCAATTTCAAAATTTGCATCTGTGTAACGCGTAGCACAATGGGGCATGGATACCTAATAAAAGTATCAGTAATAAAAAGGATTTGTAGGACTGTATCTCACTGGTTCAGAAAGTACATTAATCACCACTGTGGTAAAGTGAGAGAAAGCAGACATTCATGGGAGATTGCAAAGGGATGGCAGACAAAGCATTTTCCACCTGAGAGAAAGTGAAGTGCATATGTTGGAGCACTCTCAGAGCATACAACAAAAGTACATCTTGGGCTCTCATTTAGGTACCTTAAGTAGTGTCATGGTGGAAAAAAAAAAAAATCGATGTTAATTGCATATGTTTTCAAAAGTACTCCAAATTACTCTATTAAAATAAAGACATGCCTCAGGAAATAGCTCCTGTTATGCATATTAATAGAGTAAGAGAACTCCTTTGTGTTTATTATCTCTTTTTTCTCTGTGTGTTTCCTAGTGAAATTTCTGCAATGGCTGTTTGTACAAATTAACCATATACACTTGTCCTGTCAGACTCTCTCTATGGTCCAGAGTGACCACATAACTGGCACTACTGCAGTAACATATTCACAATCACTATAGCCCCTACTGTCCCCTGTACAATCATAAAAAAAAAAAAAAAAAAAAAAGAAAAGGAAGAGGGCAAAAATACACATTAAGATGAACTAATAATGAAAGTCAGACCTGACAGGTGACAACCACCCTTGCCAGCATTCCTGAAGGCAAAAAGGATCTTTTAATGCATGGTCTGGTGATAGAATAATGAAAAACCAGATGAGAAGAGGTGCTAGCCAAGAGCTCCAGTCTAAAACTTTACAGGAGAGGTTGCTGGACAGCTGCATCCGGGACAGCACCACCAGCACTGCTGAGCAGCCCCTCTGAGGAAGGATAACATCAGCAGTATTAATAATATTATCAGGTTCTGGGTCTTTAATAGAGGAAATAATTCTTCAACATCATCTGGGATTCTAGTTAGAAGCTCAAATTAGGAAGGCAGCAACCTCATAAATGAAACAAAACTAACTTTAGAATTCCTGTCTGTCCTAGACAACTATAGGCATATATATACACACATATATATATATGAGATATAAGATATTATAACCTGCATTACATACTTGATGCTCATGAGAAGCATGAAATGGTCTCTCTCTCTCTTTTTGAAATGAATGAAAATTCATGAAGTCATTGTTCCTGGGAAAGAAATATCAGGTGCTTTGTTACCAGCATGTTGCTGCACTGCCATCTACTATTTGCCAGCTCAGGTGAGCTGTGTGTCTGCCCCTGCTCTCTGTCCTGGCAGGCAGCCTGAAGGTAGTTTGCAGTGCTGCCAATTCAGCTCTGCTGAATGGACCTAGGTCCCATTGTGTGTGCTCTGCTTTTCTTATTTGGCAGTGAGTGGTGATAATAGGTATAACACTGGTATCCCCAAAGGTAGTGAAAAATCAAGTAGGAACTGTTAATCAAACACAGTTGCAATGTCTACTAATACATTGTACAATTGTACATTGTGTAAACAACCAGTACTCCTTAACCTAATTTTTTTAACAAGAGTTCACAACTTTCTTCTTCCTTATCCACATAACTAAAGTGAATTTCTTTCAACTTCAATAGCCAGACTCTGAAACTCACTCTCCCACTGAACACCGCCTTACTTGAGAAGACACAATGAAACTCAATAGCTGTGTACAAGAGTCAAAAGCTAAATATAGAGACATAACTCTAAATTGTTTATCTAAATATCTTTACAGCTCTAGGACTCATGCAAAATGAAATCTAGGACAAGAGAACCCTTATATAAACCACTTCTCTCTCCCTTATTTATAATGGAAACAAGTATTGTGTTCAATTGAATAAGCACATAAGCAAATGTTATGGAGCTGTAAACTGATAAGAATAATAAAAGCCATTCCTGTGAACTGATTTTTGCTGAAATCCAACAAAGAAACAGCAAATAAATACTAAGGGTGGTCCAGCCACTAGTGCAAGCCTGTACATAGAATCAGCTGCTGCTGCAGGGGCTCTTCTAACTACACTGGAGAGAATAATTAAATCCAGTAGAAGAGAAATAGTTACTGTAACAGTTATGTTCATAAATGGCATAACTCTGAATTTTTCAGGATAAAGACTTCACGTGTCTTTATGTATTCCTTGTCTCTGTTTCTCCAACAGAAAGCATTTTCTTCTGTAAATATTTGTAATCCACTGTGTGTAAAAAAAAAAGTCTCCATAACAACACTAAACAAAAATTCCATTTGATTCAATTATACTTTAAAGTTCCCAAAACAGGAATCATTCCCAAAGGTGCAATCACAAGTATTTCATCAGGACACAATTAGCTATCACAAAGACTCACACCCAACAGAGAAGATACCAACCTCAGTAATGCCTTCACCTGTGAATTTGTATTAGTGCTTACTTGGGTAAAGGGAGGAAACACTCAAAATCCTCCAAGAACCATTTGTCATAAAATTCTGTGTCATCATGTATGTTTCATGTAAATTAAATTCTAAGCAGGCAGATGAAGAATGGCAAGAAGGCAAGATCAACAAGGTAGGCAGCTACAAGCCAACAGTATCTGACATGAACTCTCTTTTGAAGTCTTGCCTAGAACTAAATTGTGCAAGACACTTGTTTAATTTTAGAAAAGCTGTTCAATGTCATTAAGAAACAGAGATAGTGCTTGTGATGGTGTTCTATGTATTGTTTTTTCTCAAGAGGTTTTGCAAGGATCAAAGTGCCTGTGAGCAATGTTGGCCAGGAATAAACATTACACAGAAACTCAAATTAGAGAAGCCAAAGAAGATGAAAGAGTTGGGCTGGAGGCTGGTGCTGTGTAGGGCTCCCCGTAGGAGGGCCAGGCTGCAACAGCCCTGAGCTTCCACTGGTGACAGGGGATGGTCTCCATCCCCTCCAGCTCACCTTGGAGAAGGGCAAAAGCTGGAAAGGAATTGGCTGTTTTTCAGTGAAGAGCTGTCAATTAAAATAACTTCAGAATGTGAAAAATTCAGATAGCATGTGTCTTCTTATTTCCCTTGAAGTATAAAGATTAAAAAGGAGAAATAATTAGACAAAACATGCTAATCTGCAAGTGAACAACTGAAAATTAAATATCTGTCTATAGAAAGGGATACTAAAGCATATTGGAAAGTAAATAGATGTGGGGGGCAAAAGGAAGCTTTGTGGCTAGAAAGGAGCAAAGTACCTTTACTTGTGTCAAAAAAATGTTAATAATCAAAATGGCATTTAAGAATTAGAGTAGTGGAAAGAGAGCACATCACATGCAATTTAAAATGTAAATTCCCTGCAAATGCAAGAAAACCCTGCAGATACTCCAGAGGCAATCAGAGAGCAAATCAAAATTAAAAAAGCCAAAGAGAAGAGAACCTCATATGTTCAGAATATCTTTATATTCATATTTTTATATATATATATAAAAATACTGTTGTGTGTCATTTTAATATTTTTTATTTTTGATCTGAAAATAGAAATGCAGTCTGTGGCAAAACAGATCCAACTTTTATGTCCTATAGCCAACAGGTCTGGAGTGCAGCTGTACAGACCATTTGTTCCACTGTCTCCCACTTACCTACATATGACCTGACCTTGGGATAGACTTTGGTGTCAGAGTTTGGAGCAAGGTAAGATTACTAGGAATTGAGATTTCTAGATATTATACAGTATTATGCTAGCATCCATCCAACTACTCTATGCTGGTGTACAATGCACCTAACAATGTTCCTTACCTCATTGCAACCCTGCTTAGGAGGGAAGCACTATTCTTTCCTGTTGGAAAGTGCAGTATATCTATGCTGCAGTCACAGCAGAGACTTTTGAACATACATCTGAGCTGATCTGGGAACTGGTGGCAGTTAATCTGCAGTGGGATGTGAGTTGCACACATTAAATGTCCAAGTATTTACCAGATAAATCTGGTCCCTCCAAACCAATTCAGTTCCAATATGTTGCACTGAAAAGTTCTGTAAATGTTAAACTAATGTTTGCACAGAAGCACCAAAGATTACAAACATGGTTCCTACCCCCGTCCCAGACCTGGGATCCAGAGACAAGGCAGGAAACATCTAAAAAAATCCCACGGGAGTGTTCAAACAAGACCCAAGATACATGCCAGCATTCCACATTTCAAAACAAGTATAACCACTGCAACACTACTCAGAGGTGACAGCTGAGATTGGTGCTGATGCCCAGACTGCATAGTAGCTTAGTAGGAAAGGCACTTCCTCTGCAAGAGCAAGGTTGGAGATTCATTGCCCTCATCAGTAGAAGGGGATGCATCCAGCTTCACTGGACTTATTCAGACACCTGGGGCTACAAAAGCCCCAGGATGTCCTCCAGACCTGCCATGGCTACCTCACTCTGCAGCCAAGGGCACAAGGATTAGGAGGACAAGGGAGAGCAAGCAAGCCAACAAGAATGTGGCCCTACAGCTGAGACACAAAGGGAGACTAGGAAGACTGTCTTGTATGACTAGTTCTGGTTTTTGGTCCACTTCTGTATAGTGAACAAAGGAGCAGGAGTTGGCATCCTGCCGTCCCACATACAGAGTGGGGGGTTTAAGTATTTCACAAAAGGTGGTCAGTTATTTGCAGGAAACGTGTCCAGACTGTGAATTTGTAGAAGAGAGAAGCACTCAGCATGCAGCCCTGTGGGACTGAGATTGAGACAAACCCCACAGCTGGTGGTTCCCACTATTTAGCAAACTCTAGTCAGAGCCTGCATAACATGCAGGATTCAGGTATGTTATTCTACCATATTGGAAAATTTCCTGACCTTCAACCACCCCATTTGAGTCAAAGCCTCATTTCTTTAAGTATTGCAACTCCCAAATTGCAGAAGCCTATGCAGGCTTTCTGGACATTACTGCACTCTTCCTATATTCATCATTTAAATGTCATTGAGAACTCCGAGCCCTTGATCATCTATCTTTTAAAGGACATAAGAAGCAGAAGCAAATTTCTTAGCACAGTTCTTCCATGCACTGAGGAGGCCACTGAACCTTTGTATTTTCAGTTGTGAACCAATTACAGTTTATAATTCTCTGTTGAAGTACAAAATTACACACACAAAAGCAAGCACAAGGAATGTTAATTTGTGGGTGTGCATCAGAAATGAATCATTCCACAGTCATCGCCCCCTCTTTATTTTATATTAAATTACTAAAACAACAGTGACACTATTAATTAATTTAATTGCTCAACTAACATGTTTTACTGTATTCAACCCTGGGAATTATGTAAAAGGACTGAATAAATACCATGCCTGCAAAGTTTCAGTTTTCCTGATATAAGCTACCACAGCATGAAACGGATATAAAACTACAGGCAGGCAAATGACTATTCCTGCAAAAAAAAAGAAAGGGAGAAGAGGGTTTCTTGCTTTGGTTACCTGGTCCCTGATCTGCTCCAACAGATATAAAGAGTTTCAAATTTAGAATATCATGTTTAACTTCTTAAACACAGTGTGTTCTATACAGCTGTCTTCAGCTAAACGGCTAGCTGACCGGTAGACACCTTATTATCCAGAATTGGGTAACAGTTTACAGATGCATATCTGTCTGCATCTATATGTTATTCATTTTCTCTTTGTGTCATTTTAAACTCTTTGTGGAAGCAAATATCCTTCTGCTTTGAGTTGGTATGTTGCCAGGTAAAAAAGGTCTTAGCCTATAGCTGCAATTCCCAAGCTGCATGACAAATAATAAATAGCAGTTGCACAAGCCAATGGCACATTTGTCAGCCAATATTCAGCAGGAATTCTACTATGGAAAAACAAAACAAGCACATTTTAAGCACCAGGAACACTGACAGATCTCTCTGATGGGTTTGTTTTGGACACTGCTATCAGTTTTCAGCTTTTATGAACACTTCTTTCTCCTTTCTTTTCTGGCTGCCTTCTTTGCTATGTCTGCTGCTTTAATTCTGAATAATGGTAAGGGAAATTACTTTTTTAATTATTTATGTTTTTGTAGTTGGATGAGCAAAATTCAGTACTGCTGGGAATAAAATGTTGATTTTGATCTTCTGGGCAGTTCTTCATGTGTTTATTATAGATATTATTACTTATGAACAGCAAGACCAGCCAAGTCACTACAGGGACCAATTTCATGGGATTTAGAAAATGGGTTCAATAGTTTTATCACATTGGCTAACATTCAAAAGTATATCAGGCTCCCCTCTACACAAGGTACTTGGAGCATGGGAGTCAGCAAGGCTCCTTTTGCTGTATGGTATCTCTGGGTGTAAGAAGCTTGGGAGGGGAACCAGAGGCTTTGCATTTGAAAGAGACAGGGTAGGATTATTTTTAAAAGAAATAAAATGTAAAAAAAAAAAAAAAAAGCAAGTTGATTGGGTATGAATGAAAGGTAGCTCATTCTAGTGGTAAGTGTAGGAGCAAAGTATTCAGCCAACCAAGAGCTCTGTAGGATTTAGCAGCGTGAGTAGCAGAGATCTGTGTATATTTCTTTCCTTCCATCCTTCCTACAGGGATGAAACCCTGGCCCTGAGAGCTGTGGCCCCGCAGTCTGTTCTCTCTCTTTCCACTTGGTAACTGAGAAGCAAGGCTTAGAATACATTATTCACATCTAAGACTACTCAGTAACTGTATAAACAACATATATCACTATTATCTAAACTGATGGATAGAAAACCAATAGTCAATTATATAAAATTAAATATATACCTTCATAGATACATGCACACACATATATATAAAATATTTGTGGACAGGAAAATTGGCTATATATACATTTGAAGCAGAAATACCCTTTCTGATTCACTTAAACCTCACCCCCAATTTTTGCCTTTCTATCCATAATCTGTCTTTCCAAAGAAACCCTAAAGAAGGCAATTTATTCCTCAGCAAGGACTAAAAAACCCAAAAAGTGCAGCAGTTAATTAAATGATATCAAAATCAGATGACAAAGAACCTGAGTAACTGTTAAAAAATGAACTAGAGCTAGATGAATACAAGAAAAAACTACCTGTCACATAGATACTGAACTGGAATTAAGGAGATTTAAAGCAATTCTCAAACCCTTCACGGACATCAAGAATGATCTTTGGACAAACAGTGTGTTTCAATTCCCCTTTATGAAACAGGAGTGCAATAATATTGACTCTCTTTTGCTTCAAGGCTGTCTTGTCTGCTTAATTGTAAGAACACCGAGTGAAGGATGTCTTATCATTTGTAAATCCAGCTCCTAGCATTTTCCTCTTTCTCTAAAAAGTTAAAAACCAGTATCACTGAAAGAGTCTTATATAGAGCAAGTTACCAGTAAGTAGAAAAAGGGGAAAATCAAGCTCTATTATAGCTAATAAATGAATCCAAAGGACAAAATTGTAAAGCCAGATTTTATTACCAAACTGTATCTTGAAAAAAATCTGGAAAATGCAGGCTGCCCAAAAGGCATTTGCTGTGTTTCAGGGACAGTTTCATTTGTCCAAATGGCAGAGGAAGTTAGTCAGGGAACTGGTGTCATGAATTTGAATCTAACTCTTAAGGAGAAGGTAAGAAAGAATTTGAAAGTACAAAGAAATCTGAGTGGAAAAAATCAAGAAATTGTCTGAGTTCTCTACTGCAAAGAGCAGTGCAATAAGAACAGTGAAACTCAACAGATTCAGGGAACTGGATCGTTTAGGAAGAAATTCTAAGGGAAAAAGAAGTGCAGGAGAATTGGCAGTTATTAAAATGAACTATCTTAAAAACACAAAGGCAAAAGAGTCTACCTTAGAGGAAAAAGACTTATCATGACTCTTTAAAGAACTTAAAAATCTAAAAAAACCACATCATAGCGGAGGAATGGAAGGGTACTATACAACTAGACAGGTATACAATCAGAAAAATGAAGGTTAAAGGAAGTTATTACTAGCAAGGAATATCAGCGATAACAGGAAAAAAGGTTCTTTCACTACCATGAGAAGGTGGCAAATGTAGAGACTATTTAATAGGAAAAGAGAGCTGAAGGATTCAAGGTATTTACTATCTCAATCTTCCCCCAAAGACCCAGATATTTTAAGTGCTGGCTTCAACAAAAAGACAGGCTTGCAGACCAGAATAAGGAACAGTATGCATGTTCAGATACACTGAGAATCTGAAGCAATACATTCTAGAGTAGTTAAGAAAGTAGTCAAAGCGATATTAGGACCAGTAGTAATTATATGTGAGGACTTGTGAAGGGCAAATAAGATCCTAACAAACTGATGAAACATAAATACAAAATCTATTTGCTGACAATGAAAGTCCGGTTAGATATTACTCATTTCATTGTGACAAGTGTGAATATCTTTGATATGAAGTGATATTTAGTGTTTAATTAAGAGCATCAAAACCTGACTCACAAAAAACATAGCACCAGGAGACAAAAAGCTCAGCTTTCTCTGCACCTCAAAACAAACATCCCATTTGATAATACTTATGAAAGAAGACAGGGGGATATCAATAACAAAACAGGCAATATATGTCTTCACATTTTCATATAAGAAAAAACCCTTCAAAATCAATTCATACCACTTGGGGACTAGCACACCAACCTAACACTTGGTCATAATCTGAAGTTAAACAAAGCAATCGGTATTCTACAATTAGATTAAAATTTGCCTTCAGGAGTCCAACCACATCTGATCTTCTACCTGAAAGAAGTTGGCACTAAGCCTTTTGCATGGATCCAAGCATAAAGTTAGTGTATTGGAACATAAAGAACATTTCTTCTCCCCATTATGATCCTGTAATGTATACAGTTCATTGAAGAATTAAGTTTTGAAAAATAAGTTAAGTTTTGAGTCACCTCAGTGAATTATTATTTAGTAAGCCTGGCCTGCTTGTTGTTATCTAAAACACAGAAATGTTTCTACCATCTATTTTTAAGCACAAATTGAATTTTGGAAAGCTTAACTCCCTAGACTCCTGATTTTGTCTACAGACAATGAGTCAGAGCAGGAGCTTAACTCAGCAGGAGCCTGTCTCTGTATAAGTAACGTATGTAAACTAGTCTTTGAAGTCTGACTGCCCAAAATTAGATTTTCTTCAATACCTCACACAACCTTGATTGTGTGCAACTGCTTGCAGATGGAAACTACAATCTCTCTTCAAACATCCCTGAATATCAGGTACTCTCTGATCATTCTGATGTGGTTGAGTTGCTTTAAATCCATCCTGACAAATGAAACATGTTTTTCAAAATGTCCTGATTTTTTATCAAGCAGCAGAAATAACTGACCATCAAAGCAGGTACACAAGAAGTCATAACTGAATGAGACGATTAACAACAGTCTTAGGTTTGGGCTATTTATTACTTCTTTTTATATTCATTGCTTTACATAAATTTTAATCTTGGAGTCTTGGTGGGTTGGTTTTGACCAGAGATATTAGGGGTTTTTTTCTTTTTTTAGGATTCTGGTTCTTGAAAAGTTAGACTTTTTCAAATTTTTACTTGGCTGTAGCATCAAAGGATAAGAGCTTTTATCCATTTTTCCTTAAGGCCATAATGGAACAAGAGAGATGTATACAGCTTTAACTTCAGAGTATTCCTCTTACGACAAAAGGACTACATACATGCTTAAAAGTGCTGAGTGCTCGTTAAATTAAACTGTTCATATTTACTGCAATTAGATTGTTCTCTTTGTAGTTTATCCTTTGGAACCACTTGGGAGAGTGCCTGGCAATGGCCACAGTCCAATCTGAATATGCTGAAAATTCAGTAATTCTGTGGCATATTGGTTCCTTCAAAATATTATTCAGGGGAATAATTCCTGCTACAAGACAGTAAGAAAGCATGTCTTCATCAGCTTTACAGCCATTCAGGGAAAGAAACATGCACCAGGAAATTGTGTCATTACATGAAGTGATAAAAACATAGAGCCATTTCTTTCCTTCATTATCTATGTTCTAATAATTGGGCAGTTATCAGTTAATAAACTACAGACCAATTTCTGTCTTCAAAACACACCTTTCCCATTGACTTCTAATTCTTCCATCAGAGAAGACTGTCATTGTAATCAATAAGATGTTTGCACTCATAACTGCAGATAGAATCTTGCAATACTGCAGTCTACTGAAACAGACCCATAAGCACTTTATAAACAATTAAAAAAACCTATCACTACAGAAAGGTAGCATCACACCTTGCATTTTAAATGCATATAGACTTGTGCACTAGCTATCAAAATCTTTCTCTTAATTCTGACTTAGATTGTACGGACATCTCTGAGGGCATAACCTCTTGGCCCTGAAAGAACTGACCCTCTAGATTATTATGATTTACCAGTTACAGAAATAATAGTAGTCTGGACAGTTTCTGTGTCTTAATTCCTCAGCCATGGACACAACAGCTTAACTCATCACAGATGAAGCAGCACAGGGACTACTGAATAGATCTTTGGAGCTGAAAACTGTAAGAAAGTAAATTTCACCAAGAATATTTTATTCTTTTCTTTCCCCTGCTTGTGTGCCGTATTTTTACTTCTGTCTGTAAACCTCCAGGCACAGCACCTTGATACAGTTTCTAAATATTAGTGCAATATAAGTCAAATGTATACTCAGTGTTTATTATTGTAAATGTAATATCAATTAGATGTATCACAAGGAGAATAATTATCTAGATTTAACAGAAAAAAATCTGATCTGTATATGAACATATTCATGGACCCATGGTTTTCCTCCAAACCCTTAGAACAGATTTTATTTTTTATTAAAGAAATAATTTGTCTATTAAAAGGTGTTCCTTTTTTATAATTAGTGTTCATTTTGCAGAAAGAGATGGGGGCTTGCTCTTTTTTTTTTAAAGAAACTTAGTGTTTTATTACAACTCAGCACTCTTCCACTGGGAAAAAAAAAATGGTTTAACAACATAGTTCCAATTGCCAGTTGACATCCAGATACCCTCACTAAAAAAGATAGTAGTTTACTCCCTTAACTTCCCGTTGCGGCATTTACTCGATAAGACAGTATATAACTAAGTCAAAAGATCAATATGTGACCCTATGATTTATAGCCACCAAGACTTCCCCAATATTTGTATATATGGTCCTAGATATAGTTTAATCTATATGCTTGTACTGCAGCTTGGAAGAGAATATGAACATAATTTAGAAGTCTATGCAAATCACATTACAGATATACACCAAACCGCAAGTGCTGTGCGCCTGTCACCACCCATTGGTTCTGATTCACATGGGTGGCGTATGGGAGACGCATGTGTCCTGTTTTAACTCTAACATGGCACCTGCAGCCAACAGTTGCTCTTAGACTATGAGATCTACTATACTGTTTTCCTCGATGATCCCATTCCTGCAAATGAATTTTAGAGAACTTTCATTTTCAATACATTTCTAAGTATTGAAAATCTGATTTGAATATACATTAAGTACTCAGAAATTAAATAGCCATCAGAACGAACTCAAAATTTATTTGTAAAATTCCTTGTGACTTCTAAGAGAATCACATGCTGGTTTGAGTCTTGAGGCCCACGCTGCACAAACCAGTAACTTTCTGCTCATCTTCCATATTTGCACACTAGAGCTAGAGGAAATATGGAGGAAATTGTATCTAGAAGTGTATATGATTTATAGTGCCTTGGGCCAAGAGGTACAATTTATGCACTACGTCCTACATAGCCTAGCCCAGAGGCTCTGCGTAACACTTTGATGAAGATTTAATTTACCTCCTGTAGTGATAGTATAGTCTGTCATAACAGAATTTAAGTACATTAAACAGCAACACCATAAAACTTCTCATTTTCATTTATAAGTTAGAAGTAATTCCAGCAAGAGAGAAAAAGATATTTCACCCCAGAAATGGGTTCTCATCCTCTGAGACAATTCTCTTTTGTTTGGAAGCTGTAACTGGGACAGCCCAAATACCCTTCTGATCCTTTGTTTTAGAGATACTGATAGGCAGCAAGGCACCAATATATGGACATTATATGTGGGTCTCCTGTCCTAACTCCCTGGGTAGTACCTGATGTGCAATGAGATGCCAACACATCTGAAACAATCATCAAACATGTTCTCATATGAGACCTCGTAATTGACTGTCTGGGCACTCCTAGTCCCTCAGCCAAACAGATAAATTTAAATTATCAGAGAACAAGCCCTACACACTTTGCCTTTGAAAGTGCTGGGGTCACCCAGGCAGCTCCTAACTGTGAGTGACTGGGGGCTGCTTTCTAAGCAGCTTCTTAATGATAGCGTTCCAGACTACAGCTTTTCTCTACCATCTTCCCATCCATATGGGGAGGTAAGAATTAGACTCTCAAATCTGAGTCCTGGTGTCCTTCCTTTGCCAAATGATTTTATTTGCAGTGAGGTTCTCAGATATCTGTCAGCAGACTACTTGGTCAAGGTGTAAAGTCCTAATGCAGGCCAAGTGCCACACTGGTGTTATTATGTAGACTCAATCAAATACGACATTATGAATTCTGGTCCAGCATAAGACACTCTTAAAAATCTAGTCATAATTTCCCTGGATTGAAATGCTAATGGGTTCTCATTTTCTATGGACACTTTGAGAGGAATATGCAAAATATCTTAAATAAGGGATGACACATGCACATAGGTTAAATGGAATTACTCTATGTAAACTCATTCCCTTCTGTCCAAAGTAACTGAGACTGATACATATATATCAGACTTACAGGCTCACGCAGTCGAGTTTAGACATGGACTTCCCAACAGGATGAATTTTTGCTCATTTGCATGTGCAAATTGGGTTCACTTACAATTAATTTTGCATACACTCTGTTTTTATTATTAATGACAAAGAGAAAATACTTGGCTAGACTTGGCCTGCAAACTGGATAGATTGCTTTTCCTCTCTTATTTTTCTGGGAAAACTATCTTGTTTAATAAGAGTTAAGCATTCTTAATACCGATGTTCATATGGGCTGAAAAATCTCGCAGTTCAAGAGCTTCCTAAAGTACCTAAAGCACCATTTGAAGAAGTAAGAATAAATAGGATAAATCTGACTTCTCCTATTTCTCTGAAGCTTTTTTGCATACATTTGTCTTTTCCTTATTCTCAGATAATCACCAACTAAAATAGTTCACTTTTGTCAAGCATTCTCTTCTCCAGTTTCTGTAAAGTTAGGAATCGAGTGTGAAGTTTAAACACTAAATCACTAAAGTCAGCAGAGCGTAAAAGTCCAGTTATCAAGTTCCATTAATACAAAAGTTTTTGAAATGCAGCTGCTAATAAAATACCAGCAAATTTGTTGTAAAATGACTTGTAGGTCATTTGTGACTGAGGCAATTTAAATAGCACTCAAAATTTTTTTGTTATACAAAAAAAAGTATCTTTGTTTTAGACTAATTGCTATTAGCAGGAAATATTTTATTAAAAGAAATAAACAAACAACACTCTTAGAGACAAGACCTAAAAAGATTATTTCAAACATTAGCCACATGTAGTTGACATTCAAACTAAATGACAGATCTTACAAAGAGGAAAGCTGAAAATATCAAACTACCACTTGGGAATTTATTTAACTCAGACAACAATTGTAGTGATTCCAGACCCATTCTAATTCCATTGAATTGTCCTTGAAACAATGCTAAAGGCTGTGGCATGTAATAACCATGAGGGAAATCCTATTCTTAATGGTGCAGATCCAAAAAAAGATTTAAGTATCACAGCAGCAGTGTACTTTCTGAACTTACATGGGAGAAACAGCTTAAGAGATGGATATTCTACAGGTATTTTATCTTTTTCTGGAGTTACAGTTACATTAATTTTAACATTTTGCAATTTATGTTTCTGTTCTTAATGTAAGTGATTGGTGTCTCCTTTCCTGAATGAAGCATTTCTCTCTAATCATAATGCAGTTCCTAAAACCCATTAAAATCAGAGACACAGTGTTAAAATGTCAAGTGTGTAATTGATGTGTGAAATAAATGGACTCTCAGGGCTATGCGAAGGGTGAACAGGCACTCTGAAAGATACTTCAAATGAATGCAGTAGTATTGTCTGTTCAAACACAATAGACAGGAACATTTTAAGCCAGCTTTTACCACTGCCCTTCTTTTCTCTTTCCTGACAATGGCTGTAAAACACAAACAAAAATTCAACGAATGCAGTATTTCATTTGGGCAGTTCTACTGCAAATCTGGCATTTCTCTGAAGTAGATGCAAAGTGAGAAAGTTTCAGAAGCAGAGCAAGCAGCCTGATTTTTTTTTTTTCATGATAACAGCAGACAATCATGAAACAGAAGTTAGTTTCTGATTACGTTTTCATGGTGTAGTAAAAGACCAGGAACAACCAGCGTTCACTGAAGACCTGAGCAAAGGTTGAAAAGGAGGAATGCTCCAATTAGCTAGAAGGTAACTCTAGAGAAATCTAACTTTTGCCACGTTCAGAAACTGAGGAATAGTTATTATCTTATTAAAATGAAATTTCTATCCATCAAACAAGCATAGGACTAATCTCTCCTTACTCTTTTCAGCTTGTTCAAACGGGATACTTTTCTTCACACTGAAAAACTATTAAATTTTGTGATTGCACGAAAAATGGCACTTCTACATTTGAGAGATTAAGGCATCAATGTGGATATTTATGTAAATAAGATTTATTAATACATATTCATGTTTAAAGAAGTTGTGCCATTTTACAGTATGATAAAAGAGTTTAAATTATTCTGTAATTCAAGGGCACAGATGAACACCTTTGAAACATCTAAAGAGGACAGATAGCTACAGGAATAGATGGATAGATGGTAGAGATTAATAGAGCCTAACCTTCTTCTAATCAGTCTGAAGATTTTAATTTCAACTACTACCAACAGAATTTAAATGTGTATTTAATTGCATAAATGTTGCCAAGTATCGTACTTTATATCTCTACATCTTTATGAATATTCATATTAAAATAATGATTGCAAATAGGTTGTCAATAGAGCAGATAGACAGTCTGAAATGCTTAATAATCATCATCATTATAATAATTGACCCTTGTATAGCATTTCCCATCCAAGGTATATAATGGCCCTTTCTCTTCAAATTAACAAAATTTAATTAGGATACTTCCTAATTACCTTGGAAGACTGCATTGTGAGAAAGTAAAATCAAATTGGTTTACAAGAAAGAGGTTTGGCCTTGTGGACAAGCAATGAACTACGATAAAGGAAACCTGGAATGAAAGAGGACACTGGCATAGGTGACAAGAACTGTTCCTGGGCAGGTCTATGCACAACTGTAAATCCTGAATAATTTGGCTTCCTTTCCCCTTCATGAAAGTCTTCAAGTAGTGTGGTGTTAAAATGAATTCAGTATTTTGGTGATTTGATTGACCGAAATTGTCATCTGTCACGCTGTCATTCAATATTTCATATTGTTTCACTAAGAAGAAGCTACCATTACAGTTATATTTAATTCCTTCTAATAATTCATGAGAAACAATAGAAGGATTTTTTTTTTCTACTGTTGTATTTTTGCTCAACAGTGACAATAAATGAAAGATCAAAGCCTAATGAAGGTCTGGGATCTATTAAGGATGCTTGAGGACCCAGATATCATACATACAGATGTTCAAACTACACTGAGACCACAGCAGTCTTGCATGTCCACATCTTTCAAACCTGATATCCACATCCTTGGTTTAGTAATTATGTCTGTTCTGCTAATGATTTACTCTTAAAAATCATGTTAAAGGTTCTAGGCCTAGAGGGCCAAGTGACAGACTACAAACAATTTAAGTTATGATTCCTCAAATGAAATAAAGAGATTGACCTTGTCCACCTTTGCTCTTAAATGCAAAGCAGAGTATAATGTGTTAGCTTAAGCCTTAGGAGGACAGCTGCAATCATATGATCATTGCTTCTGTCTTCCTAGATACAATCTGCCACTCTGCTCCAAATCTGATAGGCAAGCTTGAATTATCAAGGGAAATTCAATTCCCTGTTTAGAGTGCCTCAAGGTTTGTACACTCCACTAGAACTGTATCTTACATCAGGTCAGTCCATGCAAAACAGCATTCAAACAGTAACCATCATTTCCAGACGATTACCTTTGATCACATTACTTAAATCTGCCGACCAGTCAATGAGAGCACACTTTCAAGCATGTAAATTCACTTTCTCCATTGAAAGAGTCTTCAGCCTCTGGTAGAACTGTGTTAGAAAAGTAACCTTTCACTGATCTCAGACAGTCTTTTTTCCATTAGATAGCCATTGATTTTTGTTGTCAGATTCTAATGAAACTTGAAATTAACATGTTTTTTCTTCAACAAATGAAAAAAGTTTTCTAATTAACCTAGGTTCCCCCTGCAACAGCTGAATAGAAAGCATTGTAGGTACAATCTAACCAACAGAGCCTATGTGCACAGTATTATCTTTCTCCCTTTAATGGCTACCCATGTACACATACATTTTCATTTTTTTTTAATTTCTGGGTTTGTTTCAAAAGACTGATTTTTGGTTAAAATTATCTCTACCTTTTTAGAAATTGAACACATATAAAGCACTCCTTCCGTGGGTGGACTAAAGTTAAAATGTAAAGATCGTTTCTGGTATAAATTACCAGAAGTCTGCTGACTTGAACAGAGCAGAGCTGATTTACACCAGCTCAGGACCTGCCAGCAAACATTTCAAATACAAAACACATCCGTATTCTTTTCCTTTTTTCTTTAAGCCACTCTATTTTTATTACCCTTTGAAAGGAACTCTAAAGTGTTTACTTCTCAAGAAGATAAAATATTTGCTGTTAAAGTTCATTCCCTTACGTTTTAAAGTGAACGTCAGCATTGCAGGGGTCGTTCTTCACCCCATACCAAACCCCAGTTTCAGTACAGAGACATCAGTTAATGTTTGGAGGAAAAGTGAGCCCCCAAGCACAGCAAAGGAGGTGTGAGTGCCTGGGAACAATCGTGGGAGCTGCTGAGACATGGAGGCACTGCCCGAATATGCAATGTCTCTCCGCCTCTCTCCTCTCTGGGCAGAGGTGATATTTTTCCCAAGTTATCCATGCAGCAATCAGATAACAACAGGTGTGTGTCAAAATGTCCGCTAGCCAGCTAGGCTGCCAAATCCTCGCTATTCCTGAGCGCCTTCTGTGTGTGTTGTTTTTTAAAGGCAGAGCTGGCACAGTTAGCACAAATGAGTAAATGGCGAATGGTGAGAAGATGGCAGAAATTGCTACCAGCATCAGATTCTCAAGGACAACATTTTTGTAGTGATTCATCAGAACTTGTTTCTATCAGTGTTTTAAGGACTAAGACTTTATGGCTATTTTAAGAGATTTAGGGAATGAATGGAATTTAAAAAATGCCAATCTCCTTATGAAACAGAAAAATGGAAACAACCTAAAATATTTCTATTTGGGGTCAAATTACTTTGATGACTCTCTGCAAAGACATGTTCTTCACATTTTACTTTTAGATAAAATTATCCATAGCATCCGTTAAAAAGAGGTGAAACACAGTATTTTTAAAGTAAATGCAACTTTCATTAAACATTGATTAAGTCAATAATTAAAGGACATAATTAAATAAACCTCTGTTACATTACCTGAAATCTATTACATCAGCCCCAAGCCTTCAGCTGGGCTAAATAAGTGTAGCTCCAGAAATGTCAATGAGGCTATGACAGATAAAACTCTGATGTCCTGTGTTCATATGAATATACAGCACCCCTTAAGGAAATGTAAAATACTTCCAAATTTTTACCTTGTGGTTATAGTTTATAAAATTAATAATTAAATACAATATTAATTTAAAATCATTTTCAAGGTGGATTTACTCAAAATTTCAACTTTCTATCAATATTTTCAATGTTACTATTATCTTTTATAGAAAAATACAAAAATACCCCTATGGACTGAAGCTACCTGTAGCTCCTACCCAAGACAGCTCATGCACAAGTAACTGTAGAAGTGTGAGGGCTGAGAAGCAAGAGCATATACGATGTTAGACCCTCCCAGCTCTCCACGCTAGATCCTTTGTTTTCAATAAGCAAGGGACTGGCTCCACTCTTTCCTTGCAGAACAGCAGGTATGTCTATCTCAGTCCCTCGCTGCATCAATAATACAGTAGGCAATGAACGCAAGACCTCTTCGATACAAACCATTTCAGACTTCTCAGCATTATCAGAATTTAACAATGTGTCTGGAGGCTAACAGTAATGAATGATATCCACATACATACATGCATACATGCATACAGATGTGCACATATTAACAGCAGATATTTCAGATCAGAGTGTTGTATGGCGGGAAATCAAATTTTATGGTCTGTCAACTTGGGCATTTGCCTCTTGAATGTCAATGCAGCAGAGTAATGACAAATAGTAACATTTGTAAATATGCAGGAGTTGATACCATTAAAAATTTCAGCAAAACCTATATCTAATTTGTTCATTATCTTTTATCCCATTACCATGAGCACTCCGGCTCTTTAGCACATGCTTTGAAATATGGTGATACTGCTGCCCCTGTTTTGCAGAGGGGGAGCAAAGGTTCAGCAGAATCTATTGCCATATGGAAAGTCAAGGAGGAAGAGAATGGCAGAGCAGAAAGATGAACCCAGACTTTCCAACTCCCGTAGTCATACCAGTGGACCATGTTTCTCCTTTCTGCACTTTAGAAGCTAGCAAATCCTTTTTGAACAAATCATGACAGGGTGTTCTTTAACACAGTGTTGTCTGGTCCTCTGGATTTCTAGATATACCGCAAGCATGTTCTGTCCCAGACAGCTATAGCAAAAATATCTTTTAACATCCTTTGCTTTGTGTGACTTGTGGGAGGGATAAGGATTGGAATGGTAATGTTCCATCTGAGAAACAGTGCCATTTTAGGAAGGAAAATTAATCAGCTAGCGGTTCATTAGAAACAAGATCACAGAAACCACTGATGTAAAAATAATTCAATTTCCTCTTTTGGTGAGATGCAATTGTCCAGCACAGAACACAAATATAGAACACGGAATTTCTGTTGTTAAGTGGTTTTGTTGACCAGAAAAACATAATTTTGCTACATTTAACAATATTGTTCCTGTGTGGTTCACAGCAGTGACTAAGATGATGTGTCTGCAACTTCCACCTGATTCCTAAAAACAACTGAGCTACAGTCTGAAGTATGATCTCCTAGATCTGCCATTCCATCCTTCCTACTGCAGTACACAGTGGCACATGCAGCAAGAATAGCCATGTTGGCAAACAGAGGGCAAGTCCATCTCCCTGCAACAAGGTTTGCTATCAGATGAGAATTTTCAAAATATCCCTCTCCCTTCCCACTATCATCCATGAAGTTAAGCAGATCATCAGCCCAGAAGATCAATAAAAACATTTATTGGATAGGAACATTCAACTTAGGGCTCCATAATTAAACACAAGAGTCCACTTCTGAAGTCATGGAACTGTTAAAAGAGTTACTATATCCTAAATCACCTGCAGAATTACAAGCAAATACTTGAATGATTACTACTCACCTTCTCTGAATTACCAGTGCCTGTTATCTAGTTTAAGCACACATTTATGCATTCTACCCTTAGGTTTTGAAGCTTCTCTAAACCCAAAACTTCTAAAAAGTGTTTGACTTCATTTTCCAAACCTATATAAATATAGAGTTTTATATACAACACAGCTTTCTTTCAACTGAGCTTTTAACATGTCAAGGACATGTCCATATTTGATAACACAAGCTCAACAAACTCCAAGTGTTTGTAAAATGTTTCCATTTTTGCCTCTTTCTTTCTTTCTTTTACTCTCTCTTTTGCTCTTTCTCTTGCTCTCTCTCTCGCTTTCTTTAAAACTTTTTCAAATTCTGGACAATTCCTTTAACCTGTCTTTGAAAGGTTTTCACTGAACGTCCGTACTCTGATTTGGCTTAATGTATTTTTTTGGGTCAAGGAAAAATCAGGTCAAGAGTAATGTATTTACACAGAATACGTTAACCTCAGAAGGAGCAAATGAAAAGAGACTGTCCAAATCTGTCAGCACTGGGTTTTGAGGGATCTCATCCCTCATGCTTTCACCATTTGGCATGTAATTAAGATAAATGCTTCAATTTTATCAAGAAATGCAATCCTAGATCCTAGAAGTCTCCCAAAAAATATTTTATTCAACCTAGCACATAGAATTTTTATTGCAGCAAATTTTTTATGTGGTAATGGCAAATGTGCCAGAAAACATCTGATAAACTAGAAGTATCCTAAGTGTGTTGAGATTATTGTAGTCCGATGCAGCCCAGGTGCCCACTATTCACTGAGCCTCCAAAACTCCAGAAATCCCTAAAAAATTGTTTTGCTTTTTTATGCAGATAAAATTTCATAAAAGAAAAAATATATAATTGGAAAGTATCAGTACAATCCCCCTTCCACACAGGAAGGCAGGTAAGCAGGATTTACCAGAATCTGAACTAAAGCACACACTATGTTAGCATTTGTGCTGCTTCCCCAGAGGGGCAGTTTCATTTATCATTAACTTCCTGGATGCTGAGTTGACTTGTTTGATAGCCTGAAAAGAAAAGGTTGAGAGTCTGCAAAGCTGCATTCTAGCATGCTGCTTACTTGATATTTTTAGAGATCATCTCAACACTTCACAGTTGTCAAGCTTCTTGATCTTTTTATAGATTGATTTACATAAATGCAAGTGTGTCTTTCCTCCAAGTAAACATCCAAACCATTCAAGGCTTAATTGATTCCCAGCCTGTTGCAAATGTAGCAAGAAAAGGCTAAAGATGAGAAATTTTACCAATAAGTGAATGACAGAAAGAAAGTCTGTGTTTATCTGAGAAAACATTTTTGGCAAGTTCTGTAGTAGCTCAGTCGGGAATCTATTATCATAATGCTTAGAGACTACTAAACAAGTTTAAAGTCCAAAAATTGCATTACATCTAAAAACACAAAAAGAATAAATAGTCCAGTGATGGCGATTTAAAGCAAACTGCTAATAGATTAAATCATCTGATCAAAAACTAATGTATGCTGTATAACTCCATATTGTAGTCTCTGTTTCCTATTGCAATCCATAAGGATTGCAATGTAAGATAAATATCACCATCAAGCTTTACAAATTAGACAGAAAATACAGTCAATACTTTCTATCTTAGGCTCTGTGTACAGCATATCTACTAGATAGAATCACTCGGGGAAAGCTTACTGAGGTTTTACTTGTTTAGAAGGATAAGCAGCCAGATCATGCTCCCAGTACACCGCTCTGCCAATGTTCGATCACTCTGATTTGTAATGCCAATTCCCAGCTTCAGCTAGACCTCAATGCACTTCTCCCCCTTAGAATTACTCTGCCAATTTAATGTTCAATCTTCAGTTCCAGCGGTAGCCTGCTGGTTACTCTGCTCTGTCAAAATTCATGGTAATTTTGTGAAAAGACAGATACTCAGCCAAAATTTCTATCCTGCAGATATGTCTCATTTTCAAAACTATAGTGAGAAGAGGAGGGGGAGAGGGCAAAGCTGCTTTTTGTTCAGTATCAGAACCAAATTTCAGCAGCAAGACATTTTCTAGAGACAGGAATTAAAAAAAGAATGTTGGAATAATGTAAACAGAGAGTTGTTAATATTTCTGCACGGCAAGGAGAGTCCATAGTCAACCTGAAGGTGCTGGCTGTGATGCTTGACAGCCAACCAGTTCAGAGCAACAATCACGCGTGTGGTCCAAGGGAAAAAGTGGCCCAAAAATGGCTGTCTGGAAGGATTTCTTCCAGCAGACTTGACCTGTTAGAGCTAACAGAATGCTTAAATTGCTCTGAATAAGCATCTTCCAATGAAGAACTGACCTCTTTAAAAAACTTCAACAGGCTCTAAACACTTAAGCATCACATATCTCCATTGCTGTTATGACATTCATGCAACAGCATTTGCATCAAGTCCTATTCTGTTTATATTGTACATTCCACTATAATGCTGTCTGAAACTATATTTCAGTTGGATTTTCTTCTCCCCTAGATTGGTAAGAATTACAGAATTGCTCCCTAGAAGCCAGTGAATATAGAGTAAGTGTGAAGACAGCTAAAACTCTGCCTCCTGTCTAATTCCAAGTGTGGCTTGTTTACTCTTAGGCTGTTCTTGCTGTTTGCTTTCAGCTATTTGGCATACTAAGACAGCTCACTAATGGGCCGTTATGAGATGAAAAAAGTATTTAGTGATGGATTGTATTTATTTTGGGCGCACATTCAGAGCTCAGAATGGCTATTTTCCATGCATCTTAATGCAACGGAGGCAGGTTGCTTATATTGTATTTGCATTTCAATATCAATTATTTTTTGGCTTTGTTTGTAAACAAGCATTCAGAAGAATTGAATAGTGAAGTATCACATATAAACAGAAGGGGAAAACAGATTTCATACAAATATTCTGAGGAACAAAGGCCACATGAAGAAAAAAGATAAAGCTAAATATATTATGCTCCGTGGATATTATTTTGAATGTAATGACAGATGAGCTTCACAGAATGCTACATGTGACTAAATCTTTTACCTGAAGAAATTGTAATGCTTTATGTGCTGAAAATCAGACAGCACATATGTTATACCCACACTGAGAGCTTTTTGCCATGGTTACAGTGCTAACTGTACTTCTGTTTATTGTCAGGTAGAACTGTGTTGAGTGTTTTTTGTCTGAAGTATTCTGTGAGCATGAAGAAATGCTCTACCAAAAAATGTTGCTCTGAATATACAGGTGAAGCATGTGTACAATGGCTTATTTCCACTGATTATCTAAGAAGTGTTCTTAGATTTTTCTTCTGGTCGGTCTTTTTTCAAAAATAGTGATGATCAGCAGCACCAAATTAGGTATTACATTTACAGATACTGCATCAAAACATTATTGAATCTGCCTTCTGTCCTCTAAAACTGACTTTTTATTTTCAGACTTCCTTACATCACTAGAGATTTAATTGTTGCAGAGGCTGTTGATGATTCCTGGTGTTTCAAACTGCTTGACAGCTGAGTATTTTAAATATTTTTTTAAACTTTAAGTTAATATTGTTTGCTAATAGAAAGGGTAGAAAATTACAAAAGTACTAAGAAGAAGCAGTACAAGACAAATCTCTTGCCTAGAAGAACAGTCTAATCAATATAACTATTAAACAGATGTATCAAGTGTATTTTTCTTGAGACATGTAATTTTAATGTTAACTTAAATAAGAAAGAAAATATATTAGTTTTAAGGACATTGAATTTTCTTTGTCATAGTAAAAGTAGCAGTAGCAAAGATATTTATTACATCTTGCTCTTCCTTCTGTACTGAGATCAGACATTTCTATTTAAAAATGTTTTGCTGAACAGCAATAAAATCAATCACATTCTGTTATAATTTGACAATTAATTTATATTTTTGTGAAGAAATATATTTATGAAAGAAAATAACCCCAACTCTATTAATTTTTGCATCTTAAAATGTCAGAATTAATTGTGGAAATTACTTCCTTTTATATATATGATTTCTGTATTTATATATTAATATTTTATTCTGTGTATATATATATAATTTAATAAATTCAGAAACTGGGAAAGTAATTGCTCCCTGAGAAAAAAATAAGCTATAAGAAACAGAAGACACGTGTCTGCACTGGAAAGGAAATATATAGATTACCAAACAGGCCTCTTGCAAAGAATACAGAAAAGAAAGAACAAAGTTATATAAATTTTGTTCAGTTAGAATTATCAGGATTTTGAGGGTACAGCATCATTGAAACATGACCTGAAAGGAGGTTCAAAAGTGTCATGCAGTCTGTCTATTTTCCTCCTGCCCAGCACTTCATCTGGTCATCTCTAGCACCCCTGGCAAACATTCAGCAATGGCATTGGCTACCATTGGGTGTTCCACAAACTGACTAGGCATCTTCTCTCAATAAATCTTATATTTTGGAAGGCTTTTCAAAATCACATCCCCCTCAGTGTAAATTAGACTGATTTCATCTTCTTCTATGTTTAGAAAACACGAAGGAAGAATTGTCATTCCTTTTCACAGTGTTCTAATCTGCAAAGGCTGTTATCAGATCTGCTGTCAGCCTTCTTTTTATTTAACTGTTCTAGTCCTCATAATTAATGAATTTGTTGTTTTCTTTAAAACTGTCTATTTCTCATTTTCCTCCATTCTTTATTAAAAACATGTATTCAAAAAGAACAACCAAGATAATGTAAATTAAATTCAACCAATAAGAGTCTAGTGAAACAAAGGAAAAACTGTTATAGACCTTTTTTCTGTAAATTATTTTTATTTTGGATTACTGCCAGTTATGTACCACAGTTTAGAATGATTATTCTGTGAGAACATTCTAACTCACTTGAAGATAGCTTTTTATGATATGCACTTTTTAACCTTTATTCAATAATTTATATCTGAATGTTAATTATTCAGTGGGTTATTTTACTCACATAGTTTTCAAGAAAGCTATTAATTGGATAAATTATGCCTTAAAAGTGTCAGAGAAGTGACACCTAGTACTAGCCACTTTCTATCAGATGCATTGTTCTACAAGCAGATAAATACCTGTTTGACAAATGCATGTTAAGAAGCAGCTTAGAAGGAATTGCATTGTCTAAAGTTTAATGAAATCTTTAAAATTGAGGTCTAGAGATCATCACAATTATTTCCCATCATCTATTTTTACAAGACCTGCAAAGTCAAAACAGGAAGATAGGAGCTTATCTCACAATTAACCTTTTGTACTAAACAGTGTTAAAAGTCTGCAGAAAGAAGAAAATTCCTTCATAAGCATTCTGAGAACATTTAGATCACCTTCAGTGTCTAATAGGGTTGTTCTGTTGTCACTCTGAAGGACACAATACCTCAGTGAGATATTTGGCAAGCAGTGGAAATGAGCAAAGGCTGCTCTGATAGTGCCACCTGCAACAAAAATATCCCAGTGAAAATCAATATCCTGGTGAAAAATAATGCACTGTTTTTGTCAGTTACACATAAAACGGTCTTTCTTGATTCAGAGGCAGCTTTTGGTTGTTTAGTTTCTCATGACCCATGGAAGAAGTTGTAATTTTTTTCTCTCTAGCTTCACCAGACCCCTTTGATCCTTGCTGAAGAGAAAACAGCTTTTACCCAATCTGTGTTGACAAAATTAATTAAATGATTAAACACCTTGCTGGAGTTGAGCCACTTTGTTTCCTACATTTCACTTTATCATTACAATTTTTTAATAGAATTGATCATTTTCAGAATTAAAAAAAAAATTACTTGCTGGAAATGCAAAATGGATAGAGGAAAAATCATGCAATTAATTACTACATAAGATCTAAGCAATCCTGTCTCCTCTAGATCATATACAACAAGATTCTTATTAATATGAAAACTGCAAAGTAAAGAAATTTAATCTGTCTTCTAATTCAGAAATGTTCTGGAGTTTTTTTTCCTCTACATTTCTGCTAATTCTTGACTCTATTTAGGACTGGATCTCACAGCACAGCAGCTCCTGTGACTACTTAATTGACCACTAAAAAGTTCTCAGAGAACTATTCATGTAGATGGAGTATATGCAATTCAGCATGTAAGTTTTGGAGAACCCTACCACAATTTGAGTCAGTTTCACTCAGATCTTTGGAACAAATCAGTTACGGAAAAATTATCACTTCAGGACAAATAGAAACAGCTTTTGCTTTCAAGATTAATGATAACATCACTAGCTTTTAGATAGGAGACATATGAAAATTTTTCTCTTCAAGCATCTTAAAAGTACTAACAGAGAATTGTACATTTTTTCTGAAAATCTGGTTTTAGACTACAGGGTTTTTTGGATTTATCATCCTCCGAAGGAAACTAGAAAGCACAGTGATTTCCTTTCTGGATATTCAAAACAAATAGATAATATGAACACATCCAGTGGGAGCAGTAAATATGATAATAAGGTCCAGTTTTATTTTAAGTTGAACTTTCATGTCCACAAAATCCTTGTCCAAGGCAGGATGAAATTAAAGCCCTACCATGCTGCCTAAGGTGAGAGTAAACCATGGCAACACCACTGAACACCACTGCTCTTTCTTAATACACATAAGACGAGCAGTAAAAAAGGAGAATAACGTCTTTTGATGTCAAGCAGTACCGATGAAAGGAACAGCGGATAGATTGTTATTGGTAGTACTTCAGGTAAAAGCATAGAAAGAGACAGTTGCAAAGAAGTGATACTAGTGAGAAAGAAGAAGGATAGAGAGACCAAAGTAGCCTATAGATGAGTTTTTTCATACACCTTATCTTCAAGACCAGTTCATGTTGTTATCTTTGATAGCCTTACAAATCAAACAGGGTTAGTAGAAACTGGTGCAAAAATACATTTCAGAAGTGCAAAGTGTTTTTTTCACACAGAAATGATACAAGAACTAAATGTTCATTAAAACAGGAATTCTATTTTATGCTTTTTTTACAACTCTTGCAGCCCGTTGAGTATAAACTCTAACAAAACATACTGGTAGTTCAGATAGATAATAGGTTAAACAAAGCCCAGCAATGTCTCGATACCTAAAGGAAAAGGTAGCATTTACTCTTAGATGGAAGTTGTAAACAAAAGCAGATACTGGGGGCCTAACGCTTCTCTTCCTCTGACCAGAGTAGTACAGGAGTGTTTCAAATATGCTTCAGCATTCTCATAATTCAAGCTCATACATAAAAAAAGATGTTTCTTTAGAAAACAGAAAGGGTCAAAACATGGGCTATAATCAAATATGCCTTAATTTTTCTGCAAAAAGAAACCCAGTCTGTCTTGGACATTGCCTCTTCCCACTTCCAACAGGAACATCTGAATTGGATTGCCTTAGTGCTATCCCTAAACTTTGGAGACCTTTCCTCCTTCTGAACAGTGTGCAGCCATTCCTCCAGAAGATTGCAAGGTTACACAGAAGTCCTTAATATTAGGTCTGCCTTACACTTGGCCAAAGAAAAGGAAATGTTTGGTTAAAAAACATGTAACAAAGCTGGAAGTGGAGCCTTCTCTGCCACAGTAAGTTTCAGAATGGAAGCAAATCCACTCACTCAGAATTTTCCTGTGTCCAGAAACAAAAAGACTCCTCCATCAACAAGCAATTATCAATTCAAGAGTAACAGTTAGTGAAATGATACATGTGCCAGGCTCTGCTGAGGTCTCTATGGAGCCAGGACATTTTGTTCTCTTCTTGTCAGGAGTTGTAATACAGATGTTAGACACTTGAATCGCATTTTCAGTCTCATCTACTTCCTGATTATGCTCCATGGAGCAATCTTCCTTTCTGCTTTGTCAACAGTTTCATTAATCAACAGTTCAACCAAATATAATAATAGATGGATTACAGCTCTTTGGTCACCTTGTAGCATCAATAAGCCTTCACTGAACATCATGATTTTAAATTTAACCCTGGTTCCTTCTTGCACTTAGTGAGTGTTTAATTAATATATGGCTTCCAAAGGATGCCATCTAATTAACTTCAACAACCTAATATGTTACTAATCTAAATAAACAAAATGCATTAAATTATTCCACTGGTTCAATTTAATTTTCCAAACCAAGGAAATATATATGTGTATTTTGACATCTTTACATAGTAATTTGGTTACTTTCAGTCTACCTTTAAAGGCAAAGAATCCTCCACTATTAAGGTAGCTTCACTGGTATCTCTGCAGAGACTAGAGATGGTTTTTATCTGAGTTTTTCCTCACTGTTACACAGAGTTTCTATCCGCCAGTTTTGTATCCCAGAGCAGAGACACTAGGTGAGAAGATTGCACTTGGACCTGACAGGTTACTCCACTGCTGTGGCTATTGTTAGCGTATTCACTGTTTTCTTAAGGCTGCAGCCACTCTTTTACAGCAATGATTGGAGGGGGCCAGTATAACCTACAGTCACAGTTTGAGACAGACTAGCTCTTCCTCTACAGTTCAAGACATAACCCAACGTATTTTTCCATGGCAATCTATAACAATCAAGCTTTAAACAAGACTTAAGGCCAATCCACAGAAGCATTTGGGCACCAAATCCCCAGTGAGATAAATAATAGCTAAGTGCCAATGTGTCTCTACTGCCTAGGTGTTTGTATGGACATGTTTGAAATAAAACATGATTCAGACACAACCCTTTAAAATATAAAGGATGGAATCACCTTTAAACTCGACATGAGGACAACAGCATGTTTTCTAGAAGATGCACAGAAGGACAGGAATGCTCTTATGAAAAAAGTCTCTCCTAGTATATCCAATAAACAAAGATATAAAAAGAGACAGAGCATTTTGGTACTTCACATTATATTATTTTATGCAGAGAAGTACAAATGTGTTCATCTGCAGTAAAATTAAAGCAGTAAGAAACATGTTCCAAAATTATAGTCCTCTTTATGATGTCATATTAATGCAGTAAGATAAAGAATACAAGCATACAATCATTAATACATTCTGCTTTGGGGCCCCCAGCATAAGAAAGACATGGACTTGCTCGAGTGGGTCCAGAGGAGGCCATGAAGATGTTCGGGACGCTGGAGCACCTCCCCTGTGAGGACAGGCTGAGAGAGTTGGGGGTGTTCAGCTGGAGAAGAGAAGGCTCCAGGGAGACCTTAGAGCGGCCTTCCAGGACTTAAAGGGGCTACAGGAAAGGGGGGAGGGACTCTTGATCAGGGGGTGTAGGGATAGGATGAGGGGTAATGGTTTTAAACTGAAAGAGGGTAGATTTAGATTAGATATAAGGAAGAAATTCTTTCCTGCGAGGGTGGTGAGACACTGGAACAGGTTGCCCAGAGAAGCTGTGGCTGCCCCCTCCCTGGCAGTGTTCAAGGCCAGGTTGGATGGGGCTTTGAGCAACCTGGTCTAGTGGAAGGTGTCCCTGCCCATGGCAGGGGGTTGGAACTAGATGATCTTTAAGGTCTCTTCCAACCCAAACCATTCTATGATTCTATGATTACACTAGTCACCTCACAAAATCCTTACCTTATTTGATTGCATTTTCATATTTCTATAGACGAAATAATCTGCTTTTTATAGCAATTAACAGAATTTTAATTTTATAGATATCTATTTACACAACTTCAATTTTTATACATATCCATTTTAGCTCTATGTAACAATTTAGAAAGCTGTCCATTCTACTGTTCTCAGGCATGTGGAATTGAAAAGAAAGGACACATAACAAAGGATACAGAGAAAGTATCCGAAAAAGAGGAAACAATGAGAAACCCTTGAGTCCTTTGTCTCAGCACCCCATGTGCCATTAAATACTCCATATTTAGTCCCTGCCATATCACCGATGCTATGATGAGGCCTGTACCATTTTTTTCTATATTGGTTCTATTCTGGTATATCATTTGGTGCAGTATAAGAAAGATCTTAACATGCCAATACTTCTGACAGATCGATTTAACTTTTTTCAGGGTTGTCATCTCATGTATACAGCCTTATTGCAATACCTGACCAACTCCTGGAAACTGTTCTTGGCATTTAAATCAGATTTAAGATGTTCCCTTACACTTATTTGCATCCTAATCAATAAGTCCTTTACTTCCCTGCGGGAATTTATTGCCATCCTTTACCCCTACCACGTCTTATCACTTTCCATATAACAAGAACATCCTTTCTCCTTCAAATCCCTATTTACCTATCTTGCTTGGACTAATTTCCTCACAAATCGTCACTGCTTACCTGAGAGGTAGCTCAGGTAATGGCTCTCTTGTATTTAACTTCAGTAAAAGTCACTGAAGGAAAAAGAAGGACATGGTTTAAAAAGCTTCAAATGATCTTAACATTCAATTTTAAAAGGCCTGATATTCACAAAGCTCCTAGCAATTACTCTCTGACAGCTCACTTTGATTAGGTATTAAGCTGATTGTCTGGCACGTGAATCTTTCAAAAGCATTAGTTTGGAAAAAAAAATTAAATTCATAATTACTTGTGATACTGATAAATACCTCTAAAATGACTCTGTGATGGACTGTGAGCATTTGTTTGAATTCTCAATTCTGCATTAAATAATTGCATAAATAACCAGATGTAAATAAATCCCAGCAATAAACAAATTCTCTTTCATCAAACTTTAAAACCATATTGGTTTTGAAAATGAACTGAAGAGATTATTGTTGTTATAGAAGCTTGCTTTTCGGGTAATGTGTACCTCCTCTGCCAAATGCTTGCAAAGTCCAAATTGCATCTATTAGGTGTGATTCTTAATTTCTCTGTGAAAAATTATGTGATCTCTCCTTTCCTAAACGTATAGGTGAGTTAATTAATGCCTAACAGTCTGAAAATGTTTTGTTCATTGTTTTTCTGAACATACTCTTATCAGTATGAGCTATAAACATATTGGTAATTCATGTAAAGAAATAATTCCTGCAGGTCTTAGACAAAGTCTAAGATAGAATATCATTAGACAAAAAAATAAAGTAATTTTTTTTTAAGTTTTGCCATATCAAAATAGAACTTTATTAATTTTACACTACCTTGTGGTTTGGGGTTTTTTCTTCCTAAATATTAATACTGAGCTAAATAAAATATGATATGCAATGCCTTGTCTATGAAAACTTGTACTCAACACCTACTCTCTTAAATTGACTATGGATTGTAAATCAGAGTTCAGTTGGAAAGAAAAACTATTCCAATGTACATCAGGAAAAAAAAGGCATAGCAAGTTACTTCCCCATAGCTTAACAAAATAAATTTTAAAAAATTTTAAAAGGAAGAAAAACAGAGAGAGACACTTCTTTACAGTCATATAGGGAAAATATTCTCCACTCTTACACCAATGATAGACACAGAACAAACTCCTAGGTGCATGCCTGATGTTACTATGCCAAGCTCTAGCACATAGTAACTAGCAATGAATCACTTCGATTTTGCAAGAGCAATTTTCAGAGAGTCAGCAGTATTGACCTTATATCCATTGTTTAAAAAAATGTCTTCTGCTCTTTAATGTTTCATCAGTCAAGGCATTAACTTTGTAGCCATAAACTCCACTACCCCTCTAATAGCATCCACATACCCACTACACTAATTACCAAAAGAGTAATCAATCCAAACAGCAAAACAATCTTTTGTATTTCTATTAGAAAATCAGTTCCATAAACTAAAGTTTCAGAAATGACCGGCTATCTTAGTCTGAATCAAGTTCTGATTAGTATTTAAATGGAAAATGTTGTCAAGTCAGAATGGTGAAAACTCAATGAAAATTTCATTCAAGTTATAACAGAATTTTTCCTTTATCTAACTACAAAATCAGAAAATCACTGTAGTAAGCCTCTGACTGAAAGAAATTAAACTCAAAATCAGGCTCTGGGTAAGAATGGTTATACTGGTTTTGGCTGGGACAGAGTTAATTTTTCTTCTTAGTAGCTAGAATGATGCTGTTTTGGCTTCAGTATGGGATTTGGTATGAGAAGAATGTTGATAATACACTGATGTTTTCAGCTGTTGCCAGAAGATCAAGGACTTTCCAACTTCCCATGTCCTGCCAGTGTGCAGGTGCACAAGAGGCTGGGAGGGAGCACGGCCAGAGCAATGGTCCCAAAGTGGCCAATGAAATATTCCGTATTGTATAACGTCATGCTCGGTATATAGAGGAGGGTCGGCCAAGAAGGAGTGGGTTTTCTCTCGCTTCCAGGATTGTAGTTTCAGGATCTTGGCTTTTCTAGGATTGGGCTGGTTATCAGTCAGCAGGTTGAAAGCAATGGCATTGTGCATTACCTATTTGTATTTTCTATTATTGTTATTATTTTTTATTTTATTTCAATTATTAAACTGGTTTTATCTCAACCTACAAGTATCCTTACCTTTACACCTCCAATTCTCTCTCCCATTCCCTGGGTGGGGAAGGGTGAGTGAGCAGCTGTGTGGTGCTTGGCACAATAGTGTAGAGTGGAAAAGCCTCTTTCAGAGGACAGAGAGGAATCAACTCTAAGATTACTTTCAAAATCTCACTCGGTGGAAAAGAGGTAACCATGTTCCTGGAATTAACCAGCTTCAGGGATTCCCAAACCTTTTACCTTAGTGTTCAGCAATGTACTGTAGTTTTGGTTGGGAAGAGGTGAAGTTCAACAATGAAAACTGAAGACTTGCAGGACAATTTACATGGTAAGTCTCAATATATACTGTGCATATTAATCCCCTTGTCAGAAAGAGAACATTAGTTTAGGTATTTGCAGCCCATCAGGGAGTGCCAAGTGCCCAATTACACAGCAACTGCTAGGCAATACTGATGTCCCACTGACAAAACACCATTCAGAATTTCTCTGAGTGGTGCTAGGAAGCATTCAAAAAACTGTCTTGTGCTTTGCTTCTCCACATATTAGTACAAATAACAGGTTTCTTTTACAGCATGAGAATGATATTTTACTCGTGATCTTCAGAAAAAAATAGAGTGACTGCTATCAACAGAAACTGCAATCACAAGGTCACAACGATTTAGAAATTATTTCAATTATATTTCCTAGGGTTATACTGTTTCTTTTGTAATGTTGTCCTACTAACCTTTAAAGAAATCATACATTTGCGAAAAATAAGAAGTGGCTCGAGGAGAGGAACAGTAGCCACAGATTTATGTATTATTTATGGATCTACTTCTCAAACTAAAGGAACTGGAAAAATTAATACATTCTCTGCCTGCGGTTTTTCATTGGTAATAATACATCAGGTTTAATAATAGTAACCCAACACTACCATAAAAGTTCAATCCATTCCTGTTTGCAACAGGTTTTTTGGCAGCTTTGGATGAATACCTCCATGTTGTGGATGAGTGTTTTATGATCCTGCCAATTTGTCGTGGATTCTGATTTACGATCACTCAAAGTGACTTAACAGAGTTCGATGGCAAGGTTCATTCTATTACTTACTGCATGAAGGAAACGTACAAAGGAAAATCGAGACAAAATTGGTTTTGAATGATATACACAGAGATTTGAGGTGCAAAAAGGTAAGGGAGAACCTCTCGTTGAGTCACAAGGTTCAGAACGGACCCCTATAAACTCCTGATGGAGTTCCAGACTTGGTCAATGGCTTATATCTAAAGGATTATATGTGTTTATGGCTAAAGGATTATATGTGCACACTCAGTTCTTTATATCACTTCACTAAGATTTCAAACTTTCATCATGCTTATTCCCAATTCATTTACCTTCTGTTGGGTGCCCAGTTTTACTTTGCTCTGAAGTTCAAACCCTTCAGTCTGGGCGTCTGGTGTTAGTTTGCTCTGAAGTTCAAGGTTTCCCAAAACAGACTCTCAGGCATGAGATTTTATAAGAATAAATAATGTAATAGAGTGGTACAGCAGCAGGGTCAGCTTGAGCTGGTGTCTCTGCAGAGGGGCCAACCCAAACAAAGAAATCCCCAGGCAATTGTACTCTTACAGACTCTTCACTCATGTACTGTCTTCATGTGCCTTCCATCCGCCCTTTAGTCCAATGGTAACACTGATCTGAGCTTCTGACACCTGACACCTTATTAGATTCCTTCACTGTCTCTTCAGCCAGGTCGTTCGTTACCTTGTCGAGCTGCAGGTGCTGTTGACAGTTGTAGCCTTGAAGCCTCCTTAGCTTCTGATTTACGCTGGCTCTGGAGGCCCCTGTTTTGACTAAGTAGGTATATGTTCAGCAAATCTAAGTGGAAATTTACAGTTTGCAGCCAAGGTTTCAGCAAATCTAACTACTCATGCTAAGTAAGGTAAAGCTAAGCATACTAAATCACACAATATTATAACTCTAAGTGATTTATTCTATTTAAAACTTACTTATTTAGGCTAAATGACTAATATCTCTTAACATTGAGGCATTCCTGCTGAAGGAGAGAGTTGCTGGGCATGCAGTCCAGTTGCCATCCAGAGAGAACTCAAATTGGGCTCATCCGCTGATCTGTCATTGGTAAAAGATCATGTTGCCTCAAGGAGCAATCTTGAGAGACATCCCAGGTCAAGGGGAGATCACTGCCATGCAGCCACACTGCCTAGCACCGAGAGCTCAAAGAAGGCTCACTTAGGGTATCATATTTATGGGATAAAGTGGTTGACTCGTAGTCAGATTCCATACAATGAGAGAGGTATGCATGAGACTCCTTGTCGCTCTGCTCCTTTGTGGTTTTCCTAGAGGAGTTCTTGGCCTGGCTACAGCTCAGGCCTTTACTTCCTCTAGAGCCTGTATCAAACTGCTGCTAGTTTCGTTAAGAGGAGCATGTCGAATTCATCTGTCACACTCCATTAAAGGCAAAAGTAGAGTGTTCTACAACATTTTACTCCTAGCAAAACTTGGCAGAGGGTGGAGCAATACCTTGGAAAACATTTCATGTGTCCCTTAGTTTAGGCAGAGGTAGGTCTGCATCCCAACTGTCTGTTCTGTACACAGACACAAAACAAATAGGGTAAAGCCTTGTGCTACAATACCATTTTGGTATCAAATTCTCATTGAATTTTTAACTGCAATCAGTCACCCAAGTACATTTGTGGTCTAGGTCTAAGTGTTCGTATTTATTCCACCAAGATGGCCCGTAACTATCATTCAAAAAAGCAGAACGCTGTTTACAAATATAACCTATATATGCTGCCATTACATTTATCTCAAAAAGGTCTGAGAAAGGGAAAAATCACTGACCAAGGAAATAGACATCAGCAATGAGGAAAGCTGACAATATTGATGATATGCCTTTGGGCAAGAAAAAGAGGTTCTTCATCATCTTTCAGTGTGCCTTAGGCTTCTAGCATGAAGCACAGGAAAAAAAGGCTAGAAAACTTTCATTACTGTTTTACACAATGCATTTCCTTTCAGCTGAAAATGGTGAGAGGGACTGAAACAGCTACCCCTTCCAGTAATAGATATTTTTGCTATCTAATATACATCAATATAAATGATAGCTATAGTCAAATAAACTGCTGAAGCATAAAAGAATTCAGGCTTGGGAAAGGATATTTTTGCCTGTATGAAACACATTTGTGAGTCTCACCTGAAAAGAAATGTGTATCTATATACAGGGGGAAATCACACCAAGATATGGTGTTATATTTCTTGAGGGTTTTTTCCAGTCAAACATTAAGCAATATGACAAACTCAGAAGTCTTCAGTTCCAGGGTCTTCTCACTCCCACCTTTATACTGTGACCATTAGACCACATTCTTACATTCATTTATTTTAGACAAAAATGCATCTTTTGTTTCAATACTGTCAATATGGTGCTTTAACTGTTTGGACATATGTCTTTCCTGGGTATACTATTGCATTTTATGATTTTTAAAAAAGTTGGATTATTTCACTATGCTTAATGGGCCTCTAAAGGAGTTACGGTGTAGTATTATTATTGCTTTTGTATCCCTTAAAGCCATGAATCTGTAGCATTGTTTTTTTGAAAGTATTGTTTTTGCTACATAATGGCAAAAAATAACTATGTGCTTCCTTCTCCTTGGAGGGAAAAGAGTTATGTTGCTTTTGTAATTCAGGAAATGAAATGGATTCTTCTTTCCTCACTGTATGTAGAGTCTACAGAAGTGTCAAAAATGAGGTTCAAAGTCAAAGTCTGTAGTGTCACTGCTAGCTCAATTGAAATCAGGAGATGTTCCCATTCAGAGGAACAGTGATTTCATCTCCGGATTCTCTCAGCACATCAGCATCAGATGTCTTAACCTCTCTGTGCCTCAATTTTCCCACCTACAAAATGGTGGCAAATGACTGATGACTGCCAATTGACAATCTGGCTATCCTTAATCTTTCAGAACATCTTGTAAATTGTGCAGAGGAAAAGTATATTTTTAGATCACAGACATCATAAAACTCCCAGAATATCTAAAGACACCACAGGTAAAATCCCTTTGACTTCAGTGGGAATTGTTCACGCTTGATGAAATATGGATGATGCACAGAAGCCTCTTTGGCTGTTAGAACTGGCAGTGACTCATCTGCATCTGCTCAGATTTCACCTAGAGCAAATAACTTTTTTTTTGTGAAGTATTTTAACCTGGATATGAATGTTCTGAATCTAGTATTAACTGGAAACTATTTCTGAATTAACAAATTTCACATTTAAAGACATTCTCCAATGTTGAAATTCACTTAAATTACAGGAGGAAAACAAGAATATTCTGTGTTAACGCTAAATTAATTTAGAGTATTGAGTGGTGTGTGAAAATTATACTACATGCTTGATTTTCTTGTCCTCTTCCCTAAGCATCTGCTGTTGGCCTCAGTTGTGAGGTTAACCTTTGTCTGATCCAGTACCACCATTTATGTGTGCAAGTCATGTGACATAAATGACAGCGGCATTACCACTTGGGTTTCCAAGTGCACTTGACTTCAACTTTGTTTTGCATGGGACTGCCAAATTCTCATTTGGTCATGACTTATAGTGGTTTCCACAGTAATGTCTATGTGCTAGATCATTCAGAAAGCACATATGCCACAATTCACTAGATATCAATGAAATGGAAACTGCTTTCATAAAGACTTTAAAATCTTGTGGATTCTAAAAAGTGTTTGAACCTTTGTAACCGTGGAGAAAATGCTTGTGATGCTCAATATTGGTCTCCTAAGATCTCAGAAGAAAGCAGAATGAATGAATCATTAACTCTGATTTGTTCTGACTTTTGACAGTCCAAATCCAAGGACTTTACATGGCTATTGTTAATTTTGGCATGTAATTTACTATATATGTATTATATTTCAGCATATTAAGTAGTTTTTTTGAATGCAAATCTTTTGACCTCAAGATTTTACAGGTAAAATCCAAGAAAATATGACCTTTAAGAAAAACAAAAGAAACTAAGTTATTCATTAGCTAAATCAAACTCTTAAACAAAAAGCTTCATGGAAGCTTAAAGTGAATACAAAGCTATTTTTAAATTAAAGGTCAACACCAAGAACTCTCTGAGAAGTAAAATTAAAATTCAGCAAGAGCAATAATAAGTTTCTAAAGGTTCCTTACTTGGCAAGTATTTTAACGTTAAAAAGGAAAATGGAATCAAGGGAACATCTTTGTGCCTGAATTTCCACTGAGTAAACAAGCAAATGATTTATTGAGCTTTACCTCCTTAGATCCTGGAATATCTGTGAGCAATGTTTGATCTCTGTGAAGGAATCCACTTGAACTAGATAAAAGTATTCTTACTGTGTAGATTGGTTACAAAGATCTGTCAGTGAGGTTTGCCTTCTCTATGTCCCTCAAGCCATTAGTCAACTGGACCATCTAACATTTGTCAGCCTCAGCTGGACTTCATTTACAATCAGTAGAAATTGTTCCAGTGCTCTCTGTAGCTAAGAAAAGCCCATTTTGCAGATAAACTTTTCTGGTGTTAAATCACTATTTAACAATACCTAAACATGCATTCTAGTTTACATTCTGAAAGATCCCTTTATTTGGTAAGGGTACTTACATGAATAAATGTGAACATGTAAATTCTGTGTGGAAATTGAGACACAGAATTCTATCTTTTTATTACTTGCATATGGAAATACAAAACTTAAACACCATAATAATGTGTGACAGTGGTTCAAAAGCATGTAAAAAGTGAAACAAAAGAATATCAAGCAATGGATTCAGTTTCTTAGATTCACTTACTTTCTAAAATATTTAAATATAGTAATTTACTCTAGATACTTGATGAAAAATAAATCAATTTTTCATATTGTTGTACATCATTTCAGAACAGCAGAGGTATTTAAAGCCACATCCTTATAGGGCAGATTGTCTTTCAGACTATTGAATAAAAAATGTAAGAGGAAGGTATAGAAAAACCAAGGAGAAACAAAAAAATAGAAAATTTGGATCAATTTCTCTATGTTGTTTTAAGTATATAATATTTCACAAAGAATTCTAATCAAATAATTACTTATTGGTAATGCATAATTTCCTTTCAGATTTTCAGATCGAAACCACTTTGCATACCCATCTACAAAATATATTCTGTATCCAACTGCATTACCATGTATTGCTGTCTATCAAAGAGATCTGTCTTTCTGAGAAGCACATTTTCAGTGGCAGGCAGCATCTGCTGTTTTGAAAAAGCAAGGTATGTTCTTTCTTCTGTGTGCATTAGCAGGTATAAAGGCTTTGAAAGCAACAGTCAGTCCTGAAGGAGAAAGGAACACAGCCTACTCTGCCATCATTATAATAGCTCTGGAACAGAGACAAGTGTCTGTGTACTGACCACTCAAGAAAACAAGAAAACAAGGAAACCTGTGTAAAATTTGTCACTATTTTGGTCGTGCTTGATTTTACAAAGCAACTCTCCCAGTTGCATTGATTCCTGCTTTATTTTGAGACTACTTGGGAGCTGAGAGGGGAGAGAAAAAACAAAAAAGCCATTGCAGAATTTCGTAACGGATACATACATTCTTATTCTATCTCAATCGAATCCCTGCCAGGACTCAAGATGAGCCTGGAATTGCTGTGTGACAGAAGTCACAAGCAGTTAGTGGGCAGGGTGTGAGGTCAAAGATCTAGTCAGGCTTTTTTTCCCCTTGGCCTTCCTTTAGTACCCGTGTTCATGTGGCAAATGCCACTTCTCTCCAGTTACCACCACTAATTTTTTGAATTGCTGCTCAAAAAAGCCTTCTATCAGAGTAGCCGAAATTCATATCCATGAAGAAATGCAAGATTTGCTAGCCAAAAGGGAGAAATAATGATTGTAAGACAACCAGAATGCTGGAAGAATCATGGTCATACTGTTAGCACTGTGTGTGTTATTCATGTGACACGTACAAGGAAGTATGAAAGAGATTTTGAAAGTTAAGAGTTAGGTAAGCAGGAATAAGGCTTAAAACACAGTCCTTTCCAACTCCTCAGATTCCCTGTAGAGAACATGGCATGATATTTTTCTAAGCCTCTCACAAAATGCATTAATACAAACGTGAAATAAGCTTGTGGTTTAGTGAGATTTAAGTGCAGCATTGCAAGCCAGTAAAGAATGACAACTTGATTTATAGTAGTCAACTTAAGAAATATTATTGTTCATATTGGGGATACATATAAAACCTTATGCACTCCATTTTTCATGATTCACATGTACCACAAAATGCCAGAATTAATCTTAGACATTTTTATTTCAACATCCTGTAAACAGAATGCATACTGCATCAAATTGGTTTAATGCATAAGAAGTATGCAGAAGAAGTTGGTGTATCTCCCTGAAACAAGGGGGAAAACAAGAAATGGCTTTTATTAACACAGACTAAAACAAATTAAACATATTTAAGAAAATATTAAGAAAACTATCATGATTGTTCCAATTGCACTCAAATAGGTGCAGGTGAAGCTAGATACATTTTGGTTTATGAAAAAAAGTCAAGCATTACGTGTTTGTGATGTTTACTGATATGAAAATGTCCTCTTCCATACCTACACATTCTTCCTGTTCCCACCTGTGAACTCGAACCAGCGTCAGTCAGACCTGGTTTGAATATGGTAAGCCAGTGGAAAACTAATCTCATAAAGAGTGAACAATTTGCATAAGACTTTTTCTTGCTCAGTCTAATTTTATGCTGACTTGGCACAGAAGTGACTCAAGCAGCAGTGAGCTCAGCCTAGCATCCCTGGGACCACATCCTTAACCTCCCTGTTTGGAAATCAGTCCATCTCTGCCCTGCTAATATGCACAGAAAAGACAAGAGTTCCTGCAAAAGGACTGAGAGATGAACCAAATGAAGCAGAACAGGAACCTGACCGTATTTCCCCAGTTCCAGTTGAGTGCACTAGAGCATTATTAGCTACTGTAAGAATGCATTTTTTTCTTCTCAACATTTTATCCTGGACCTCAGACACTCCACCTATTAAAATTTTTATTCAGCTCATATTTCTGTGAAACTTTTTCACTTTCAGCAAAACAGCACATCCATCATAAAAAACCCTATATTTTGTTATTTTAATTAGCTCTACTCTTGAGAGTACAATTTCACCAAACACATACATTTCTACCAATCCTCAAGAATTTCAGTGAACTTGAAGGGCTTAAGAGTGCAAGACCCCCTTCCCATTTAATCCAAAATGGTTTCAATTTATATGCCTCCAGCAATTACAACTCCTTAAGAGGCTGCTATATTTACAATGTTGAAATAAAGTGAATGACATTTAAAATTTTAATAATCATAGTTCAGGTTAATTCTGTAAATATTATTTATCAACATTTAAAGGTCTGGGTCATGTTTGTTTCCTTTTTGAGTAAGTGGACAAGGTTGCTTAACTATTGTCTTATTTGCAAAATTGAAATATGAAGGAATTTAGTATTGCGTATACCCCAAAATTTTCAGAAATCAGCTGCTTAATGTGAAACAGAAAATTCAAAATTATCTTTACATCAAAATAATACAGGTCTTATTCAACAAAATTCTGACTTATGTAGAGAAATATCTACATGGCAATATGATGCCACTATTTGATCTTATCCTTCCAATTATTACGTTCACATTATGGGAACAAATCAATATTTTCACTAGAGAAAGTGACCATGTTTTTTATCTGGCCATCTCAGGTAAAACAGTTTCATTGTTCTTGGAAACATTTATTAAGAAATAAAGAAGTGACAAGAATAAAACAATATCTAAAACAATTTTCCAGAGCCTATACATTAGCCTCACATATCCCTGATTAAAGCAATTTGTAACCTATGCATAAATTTGAGTATAATTGAAATGTATGACCTTCAAAATATTATTACATATTGATTCTGCCAATTTATATCATAAGATGAACAAGAATTTTGCAGTAAATTGCACTATTATTGCAATCAAAGATTTTAGTTTCAGAAGAAACAAAGGTTTAGAGAAACAGCTAGAATAATTGAGCTTATTCAGATAGGAGATTCTGGATGTGTTATGAATGCAAAGCAGCTTCTGATTGCATAACGCTTAACACAACAATCATAGAAGTAATTGATTTCACACTTCTTCTAGGTTTTGTTTCTCATTACCAGGCAAAGGCAGTGATCATCTCATTTCACTTCAATGCAAGAAATGACAATTGTTGCTAATTAATACAGAATATCTTTAATAGTTTCTTAGATTTTTAATTTTCTGGATCTCGTAAATTTTAGAAGTCCTCAAGTTGCAAACCAACTTCTCTCATAACTGTATAAATTTTATTTTCTTTATATTATCTACTGAAAAGATGATAAGAATCTGAGAATAAAACCTGAGTTTGCCATGACAACTGCTGTGATAAGATATCCACATATCTGGGAAAATTATCCTTTCTTGTAGTTATAAGTTGAATTGCTATTAAAGTGGAGTTAGCCTGGATAGAGAAAGGGGTAAAGGAGTGGGGAATAAAGAGGGAAGGGACAAGTACTACTGGTAATAATGCTATTTCAGTAACAGAAGAAATTAAAGGGTAAAATGTGTTTGAATTTTTTAACCAGTTCTACTGCCAATGAAACTAGCACACATTCTTCCTTAAAAGATATCATATAAAACTGATTTAACAGCTTCATATCAATAAAAATATTTTCCTTGACCCTGGTGGGCCCTGGAATGGCATTACAAGAGCAGATTTGAGTTTACACAAGTCTGGGTGGTTTAATGGCACAGTATGTCGCAGTGCCTATGGTTAAACAGTTGTCTTCTCCATATCCTTCATACTGCATCTGCATTCACTCCTAACCTACTATTACTTCATTTTCTTAATCTATGTCTTGCCAGGTACACCTGCCAACATCTGATTAAGCTGAAATATGAAGCATTTGTCGTAAATGGTGTATGACCAGGATAATAAATCTTGTGTCAATATTCTAGGTTTTCCTTGGCAGATCAGATTCAGTCAAACACTGACACACAGCTTCAATTCCAGATATGCTTCAATTCAATAGTATGTGCATGTGCCTGAATCTGGGCGTGCTGTTGGGATTTTTAGGAGCAGCAATGCAGGGCACGCAGCTGTGTGCCTCTCCATCGCCCCAGAACATTCCAAGGCTTTGGAAAGCTCTACTGTTCATCTACAATACAACTGAACCACTTCCTTCGCATTTTTAGAGACATAACATTAATTCTGTTTAATGCAAGAAGATCACATTTTTAAAATAAACTTACTTGGTAATACTTAGTGACCTGAATGGAGAAGGAGACTGCACTTAAGTTTCACCTTAAAATATAAAAAGAACATGGTAATATTTAGCAACTCTGTTTTTAAATCAATTGCTTTAAAAAGTGAAAAATAAATTTTTGAACTGATTTTTTTTTTTTTTAAAGATCCTTCTAGAAAAGTTAAATAAGGAAATCCTCTCCTATACTCGTTTATATTCAGGGAGTCACTGCAGATACATGACCAGATCATCATGCATCTGCTTTAAGAGAGAGCTATTATCTTCTGTTCAATGCCAAATGTTTTCTATCCTACACAAGAATTCTTATCAAGAATACATGTCATACAGCCATAAACCTACACAATGCAATAGCAGTCATTTGAATAACTATGCACAAATATTTTGCCAAAATACAACCCACTGTGTCACAATCTTTCAGGGAATGGCACATTTTTCCACTGAATATAGAATGTGATTGATAGTGGGTTTCCTCAGAGCATTATCTAGTCTTTTCTTCCTGTCACCCCAATCCTACAGGGGCTGGGCATATATTACCGAACCTATTTTGTGTGCAGACTTTAAAATCCATCATAAGCCTGTCTGTTGATGAGTTGTTTCGTCTGTTGTAAGATACAGAAACAGGAATGACAAAACGGATATCTTTTTATGCTGAAAACAGGGGAAAGAATCGGTACAATATATCTCAACTCACCTTACATAAGCCATCATAGCATTTTTTAACCTGCTTTTTTCTCCTAATGATTATGTGAACGGCCCTGCAGTATCAGTATTTTCACTTTTCTTTAATAAGACATTGTTTGTAAAGAGTTTTTTCCACTCTAGACGACCTGAACTATTTTTTTGAATCAGAGCTAAGTATTTTCTGCATACCCTATCTAGAAAAAAGCCATAGTGAGTCATTAATATTTCTCAGGACTGTCACAGGTTTGTTTTAGTTGAGAAAATAACTGAGGACAACTTTTGATGGTGTTTTCTACCCTGTTGCAATAAATAGCTACCATTTTGGTTTTTGAGGGCTATATTAAAAAACAAAACAAAACAGATTTGGTCTTCTTTTATACCAGAATAATCTTCATGTTATGTGAAACACTTTTTTTGGTTACTGAATGGGCCTTTAAGCAGTTCTGATCTGGTCCTCACATCCATTTGTTATGCATGTGTTCTCAAAATATGATTTTTGCCCCATGCGAAGGTCCAAAACACTCTCTGTAAACCACGTACTTTCTAGAAAAATAATTTTAGGAGATGTAGCTTTAGTACAATGAGCACATTAAGACTTGTGCTGATTCTTAGGGTGAATTTCAAGCCTAAAACTGACCAGAAAAAAGTTCAAACAGTTGTGTACATGAATAGTTAGTATGTGTTATTCATGCAGTCTAACATATTTGCTAAGTTGCATAGTTTTTACCTCTTTATAGCACTGCAGACTTTTACGGAAGTCAGTTTAGACACTACCAAAACTGTACTACATCTCTGGCTGAATCAGGAGATCAGGAAAATACTAACACTCTACTAAGCTGCCTTCCACCTCTTAAAAGGTCAAGATTAATAGTGATTCCCACAGCTGTTTATGCAGTGCCGCCTCTCACTTCATCTCTTCTGCAAGACTGAAGTCACTGTCTGTCAGCAGTTTGGTTCAAATTTGAAATCATCTTCTTCAGATGATACCTCAGTTTGCACATTCAGCTGAGTAACATAGTATTGTGTTGGTGATGAAAATACATTTTAAACATAATTTTAATTCTGTATTTTTTTTTTCCAAAAGATGCTGTGGAGATACTACTGGCCGACATGACTAGTTATGACTTCATTTAGTAGAACAGAAGCTGAGAGCACAATTCCTTGTGGCATGATCAGCCTTTGGATAATGCTGTAATTATCATGAGATACATTTTCCCTTTTCACTGCAATGGTAAAACATGTACTCTTGCATTCTAATATGCAGCTCCAAGACAAAGGGAAGATGAAGCAGAACTTTTAAATTGTAGAGGACAGTTCTGGAAGTACACGGTATACTGTCTTTATATTATTTTTACAAGATAAAGTAAAAGAATCAAAAAAACAAAGCAAAAAGAGGAACAAGAAATGAGCAGCACGAACAAGAATAAAAACAGGCTTTCAGTACTGTATTTACAGTTTTGAACTGATTTCAGTAACACAGAAAAATTGTGTTGTTTTATGACCAAGTTTTCTCGGATATACGGTAATGGGAAAGTAGATAGTTCCCTTCTAAAGAAAGAGTTATCTTCTAACATCCTTAAATAAAGTTTGCTTTCTAAACTTTTCTTCTACAATAGCTGATATTAACCTCTGTCAGTGTCAAGATAAATAGGCCTAATCTTATCCAATATACTAATTCTTTGGTTCCTATTCATTTCAACCTAGCCAATCTACAAGGTTATGGGAAATCTATTTTCTGTTGCTTTTCAATATTGATTAGTAATTATTTTTCAGGTGTATAACGGAATGGGAAATCAGTAACTAAATCTTAATCTTATCCTTTAACCTTGGGGCACCAGTGTCAAGGCAGTTAGGTGATTTTCAAGTTCTTGTCTGCTGTAATTTTTGAGCTCATGCATATGGTGATTCAATTAATACCTGGCGATACTTGCTCAGTCAGTGGATTAAATTATAAATACAGAATTGTCATTACATTTATACAACAAATATCCAAGTTTTCCTGGCTGTATCACATCAGCTTCTGATATCAAATATAGAAGAATAACTTGAGTCAGGGATACTCAAGGCATCAAGAAGTACTGATCCTAAAAGCATATGACTGTGCCTTTATGGATTTCTGCAAACCCAGTAAATGAGTATAGTCAGCAGGGAATTAATTCTATTAAGTTAAAAGTTATGAGACTCAGTCAATATGCAGAAGGTATATTCAGTAGTTAGAGAAATTGCAACAAAAGATCCCTGAAGTTTTTCTTCTTTTGACTGATAGCATGATTTACAACCTGATATTCACTTATTTATCATACTAGTTATTAATCTGACCTCATAAATACCGAAGAATGAATTATGAGGACTCAGAGTAGGCTAGAAATATAGTACAGATGGAAGACAGAGTAAAATGCACCCTAACACCCATTCTAGGAGGAACTAGAGTTTAGCAAGAGACAAAAAAAATCTTTCTTAAATAAAAAAACCTTTAAAGAAAAATGTTATTCAGAAGCCATTAGAAAGCAGTTGAACACTGACACACAGGATGAGGGTAGAGATCTGCACTTCAAACAACAGTGTGCTAACAAGACTGAAGGGTATGTAATGCAAAAAGACTGATGACAGTACCAGGCACTTCCTATATAGGAGGATTATTTTGGTGTTTTCCGAGTCATTTATGCACATCTGAGGTTTTTTTTTTCTACTATTTAACTGGCAAAATCCTCGACTATAGGAGAAGAACATTTTGGTAGTTTGCAGAGACCAGTCAAAACCTGGAAGCCCACTATGTGAGGTTCTGCAGGCAGCTAAACATGTACAAGCAACAGAAACTGGAGGCAGACAACTGTCCGAATAACTGAAAGTAATTTTGCTTGTTTGTTGTTTACCTGTATTTACTTCAGCAGTGACTTTTGTGATATCGATACTTGCAAAAACTGCCTTGCAGTCACAAATGTCATTTTAGAGTGTTTACATAAGAGTCAGCACTGGAAGACCATCTTGGCACTTGGGTGTTTTGGCTGAAATAATCAGTAGCAACTTGTTTTGACCTGTAGATGAAAGACGTGTCTGAGCTTCTGGACATTATATTACGTTATAAACCACAGTGGTGGTTCTATCAGAAGTTATACTTTGCTTTAAAAATAAAAGCCTTATGGGGCATTGTAAAAGGAAAATGTGGAAGATTCAGATTAAATTAAGAGAGGCAAATGAAACATCTGCCAAGTTTATTAGTGATATGGGGTGCAGGGCTGAAGAGATAGTAGACTTCAATAATATAATTTCAAGAGAACACATTTAAGAAGTGACTGCACAGCCTAAATGGGGCAAACATGGTAAAATAAACTACCTAAATGATCACTGTACTACACATATTAAGCATAAATGATGTCCTGTAATATGACATGTATTTTTAATGACTGTCCTCTGGTCAGCCATAACAGTTTCATAACAGATGTAGCTTATTTGAAGAACTTATTATGGAAGAGAGGAAAGATCTGACCTTCATTTAGCTAATATGAAGGTAACATTTCATATGGAAAGTACAACCAAAGTTGCTTTACTTATTTCAGACTACAAAGAGAAATTATTAAGAGATGTAGCAATTCAAGGGAGGCAAAGCTATTCCACTGCGGTAGGGACAAAGATGCCTATGCCCGGGCTCGGTGGAGCAGCACCTTGTGGAGCCACCTGAGCAGGCTGTGGTGAGTTATCTCTGGAGCCAGAAGAACCAGGGCTGCCTCAGTGTGGTGTTTTGACTAATTATCCTTTCAGGGAGGCAGAACTAATTACCTTGGCTTGAGCCCAGATGGATATTGTTTTCAGGGCTCAAGCTAGTAGCTCTGCATGGTGCTGCAGTGCGCTGGATACTTTTGTATTCACTTGATTATCTATACCATGGCATTTCTTGAGCTAGATAAGCATATCCTACTTGATAACTGGTGGAAATGCCACAGAACTAAGGGTGCTGAGAATACCAAGATATTATTTGTGGAATAGAAAAATATGTATTTACTGTAGCTATAAGATTAAGTCAGTCAACAGGTATAGCCATCAGCACATCTTCTCTAGGATTGATTATAAATCAGATTCAGTATCAACTATAGTTTTTGTTATAGAACCTTATTAACATTAAAGCAAATCACTTTAAAATATTTTTGCCTTCCAGCACCATATTTGGTAAATACACTTCCTCCAGGAAAACAAATGAAAGTACATAAAGATCTGTACACTAGAGAATTTCTATTTAAAGATAAATTTCTTCTTTCACATTGAGACATTCAGTCTGGGTTTTAAATTGATTTCATCTTGTTGTTAAACGCAAAAAATATTTCAGCCTTGAGGAGTATTCAAAGAGTGAAAAGTATTTAGAGCCATGCTCTACAACACCGTTGCTGAAACACCCTACAGTTAGCAAATATTGACAAGGAGTACTTCTGTTCAGGAAGCCCCAGAAGTCAAATTGTAACAACTTTGTTTTAGAGAACAACTTATCAAACACATTTATCCCAGGTCTGTAACATGACTGGAGTAATCTCTGAAATTTTAGTGTGGTCAGAAAACCTGAGTTACGCATGCATAAATGGGAAGCCTACGTCCTCTGACACAGTTGTGCTGATCTTTGGGTGGAAACTGCAGTTATTGACCTGAACATACAGTGTTTTTAAGAACCAGAGGAATGAAGCAGAAGACTTTCTGAATTTTATAGAGGCTGAAGAGGTTAAAGCCATTCAGCAAGTTCACTGATAGTTTTGCTTCTGACAGGAAAACAGGATCAGATTGAAAATGCAATAACATAAAACTAACAATGGCAAATCTATCCGTAACAGAGAAAAAATAAAGTTCTCACAGGAAAGCAGGCTATCTATTCACAAAATTTTAGATTTTCAGGGAATGAAAACAAATCAATCTGATATAAGAAGAAAACCTATTTAAAGGAGAACTGCATTTGTTTCCCCTCCTCTTCTGTTTGAACCTATTATACTTCTCTGCCCTTCTCATCCTCTATTTTTGCAGACTTAACTTTTGCTAAGTATCATATTTACAGCGTGTTATAAAATAGCTAATATCATCATAGCTTCAATTAAATAAATTTGAAACTCCACACTTCTGCCCAATTCCAAGTGCAAGCTCAGTTTGTATTAAGTATTATAATTCTATCAGCTTTCTGAACAGTGTTTCTGAGTATCTGCCTTGAAGTCTAGCTTTGGTGGCCATAAGACACTTGCTTAGAGCACCCCAGTAAGGGCTTTCCTGAAGTAGCTCATGGCCATGGGACATCACTGGGTGCCTGTGCTGCCAGAGGAGAGGGGCACAATGTATCCTGTGCAGGTCTCTGGGCTTTTCAGTGTCCTCTGCCTGGCAACAACTCCATCTCCTCATTCTCTGCCTAGATCCCCTGTCTGACCCAGGGTGTGTACAAGCTTCCCTCAGAAAGGGAACCCTTCCAACACACCTATACCATCTCCTTTCTGTCTTCTCTTCTCTCCAGCTGACAAGTTACTGAACACCCCAAAGGTGGACAGTGCTTAAAACTTTCCTTCCAGTGCTGGTGAGGAACAGGTTCTTGTGCACAGACCTAGCATAATTATTTATACTTCAGCATCTCTACCTGAAACTATTAATATTGTCACCTGCAGTAAATAGTTCCTGACATGATTTAATGAAGTATAACAATCAGGAACTAGAATTTTAAATATTAAGCATTTACTTTAAACATTAAACAATGAAGTTCTCTGAATTTTAAAATCTTATCCAGATTTTATAAAAACTGAAAATGAACCAGGAAACTTTTAGCATGAAAAATTTACATCCCTTACGCAGGAGAAAGAAACTGGGAGCAGGACATCAGGGACATCTCCACATTATAAATATTTCAGATCACATCTATAAAAGAAAAAATATTGTGCTATCTCATATCAGGTAAGTATAATCTCTGATACCAATCTTGGTAAAGAACCAGAAGTTTCAGTTAGTTTGACAGAAATACCGAAGTGACACTGAAACGTATAATGCTAAAAATGTTTCAGCTGTGTCCGTACTGTGAGCCCATCTCTGTTTCCATTTGTGGGATGAGGCCAGCAGTAATACAAACTGGGAGATTTCTGTGATAATTTAGAGCCCATCAGCTACAGAAGTGACAGTGACCATTACTTACAGTTATATGGGAGTGGCAGACTTTTTTATTGCTAGTTTCACTTGTCTGAACCATAAAAAGCTCATTATCCTGAAAGCTGCATTCTTAAGTTATCCTGTAGACAAAGTCATTACCAGAAGAACTCTCTCACACACACTATACTGGGTAATATTTGACCTATCATATTTGTAATCAGCAAAAAATCTCTTCTTTTAATCTTGACTCTTTCTTTTCATTGCTTTTTCACCACCTTCTCAGTAAGAGATAAATGACATTTTAATAGAATTCTGTGCTGACTAAATTGAAATGTTCAAGGTAATATTTAATGAGGCATAGTGCTGCTGGCCACACTGCCTTTATTTTAATTATAATCTCAGATTTTTTAAAAAAATACTGTCACTGGATTACAAACTTTCCTGAAGGTTGGGGTCTACACAGAAAGTAAACAAGCAATAAAGAAACAATATATGCCCCACTCTAGGGTTGGGGAGTTTAAGTCTAAAAATCAATAAGTAGCTTGGACATGTTTGAATGAGGTGAGAGATGTAACTGTCATTATTCTCTCTGGGAATAAATCAAAAGTTTTGACACCAGCAGCCATGTCACCAATCCTTCTTTGTGCCTTTATATTTATTTACTCTTTTGGTTACTGGGATAGTCTTCAGAGACAGATATCTCATTTTTATGAAAGTAGCTCTATTCACAGTTGGAAACAGAAAAATCTGGGATTTATTTTTCAGTTCACTTCTCTCCAGCTGCTGAATTTTTCATTTGAAGCAATTAAGAAAAAACATATTGATAAGAAGAATGCTGTTTAAGCTAAAAAAGATCAGAAAACATTCTATAGTCTTCTTTATGTGTGTCTAGACAGCAATGCTATGCATTAATTCAAGTGTTTTCTACTCTGTATACATTTTTTACCTTATTTGTTATTTATTAATCAACTCTGTAATGCACTCCTGAAGGTGAAGGATTAGAGAGCGAGCTGAAGAAAATAAAGTCCAAGGGAGTGCAGCCTTCATATAGTTTTGCTCTGGCAAGTGCATAAATGTATTCACTGAAAGCAGTCATGACCGAGCCAGGTTTCATACAGTATTTTGTTTTCCTTACATTTCACTCAGAATAACAAGCGACCCTCAGCCTTGTCAGGGGCTGAATATCTAAGCAAAATGCCAAACCTTGATCTCTCTGAACATGTGAGTAACCCATGGAATCTTCTTCTATAAAAATGGAAAAAGCTATCTGAAAGAAAATTCATAATGCTTTGTAATATACACCCTTTTTTGTCTTTTACAATTCTTAATTTGTTGGGTATTTTTAAAATGTCTGTCCACTTTACAGACTCCAGTGTCTTTAATTAAACTCACTAGATTCTACCCTCATACCTGGCAGATAGCATTAATTAAATGCCTGTTTGCCAGACACCATGTAAGGGGTGAGTGAATGAAAAGCATGGTTCTGACCCTAGGAACAGCTAGCGTGGAGATATTTTCAACTCTCTCTTAGAAACCTAATGTGCTACATGTTGGGAAAAAATACATACATTGTCTTTTAGATGCCTGCATTCACTCTATGTACACAGTCAGAAAGACTGGAAAGAATTGATTGTGGTGGCTTTATTCTTTTTTAATCTGTGCATATGGTTCCTTCTGAACTGTCAGGATACCTGACTGTAGTAACACATTCGATCTCTTCAGTCAAATGTGAACGTATTTCTTTATCTCTGCTTTTACCTTTTCATTGAATAAATAGAAACAAGCTGCAAAACCTTTCCAATAGTGTGGCTGTATTTTCTAGCTATTGACGTTGTTGCAAAATGCATTTATTTTAAATTTTAGAATGGCCTTGCCTATTCATATAGAAGAGTTTTATAAACTCTTGTCTGGAAACTTACAGACGTGAGGAATATTTTTACAGTTCTATTGCTACTTGCTTAATATTATTTTTACCATTTGTTATTGGGACTGCAAAACCCAAACAAACTGTTTTACACATAAAACACCTAAAAGTCTTAGAATTATAAGTGAAGTATAATGTCCAAATAATCTTCTCAAACATCTGGATTTTATATCAGCAGGTCTTAATTTACATTTACCATTAAACACCACACCCAGAAAGTATTCTTTCCTATACTGATTAGATGACCTAAACTTCAGATATATGCAAAAACTATTCTTTTGGGGCTGAGTGTTTTGCTGCTGAATACAAAGCTGAACATTTAAGAATATAGAGACACTGGAACCAAAAAGTATTCACTGTGCTGTCTGCCAGATTTCTGTCATCTCAATACAAATCCAGAGAGTAGTCAGCTGAGGCTGAAAATCAAATAAATATATGATATAATCCAAAAGATTACATTTGTGGCTATTATGCAATAGTTCCCATTTACATATCTGCCAATGCTTTAAAAAGGCATGTGTGATTTGATACATTTTCTAGAAAGGGAAAACCCAGAAATCAAGCCACATTTTCAAGGAGCATTCAGGCCAGTCAGAAGGAAATGTGTAGCTCTAGCAAATTGTAATTTTTTATTACATATGCTGTTTTTCTAGTACGTAGACACATTCTAAAAGTTTTTCAAAGCCATGTATGCAATACTGAAATGGTTTAAAATTAGGTGTCACTTCTATTTAAAAGGATATAAATTTATTTCCTTAATTTCCTTCTTAATGCAGATATGTATTTAATTTTTTTACCTATATTAATTTCAGCAAATTATGTGATCATTATAATTATTTCTAATTTTTTTCTGAACCAACAGTTGTTCTTAAAACATGGAAAACAATGAGAGACAGCAAATGAAATATAAAGAATGTTATTCTAAAGAAGGTAGGGATTCTGAAAGACCACAGGACTGTCAGAAGACAAAACCTGCAAACTAGACAAGAGACAATTCAGAGCATCTGTTAAATGACAAACTCAAATGAGATAGCCAACAGTAACATAAAAAAAAAGGCAGACAGAAACTGAAAAGTCACCAGTCTCTTAAATTTACAAATAGCTAAGGAAGACTGTTTAAAAAAAAAAAAAATAAAATCTTACTTTCAATATTATTTTAAGAAGGCAATAGCTCTGTAAACAAACCACAGAAAAAAACCAAAGATAATTTCAGTCTGACAAGCAGTTGAAAAATTCTAGATGTTAAACTTACCTGATTACTAAGGTACTCATTATCAAAGCAGTCTATAAATGTGCCCACATTTACTTACATTGGTTCAGATGGAGAACTATAATTTGTTCTGTTGCAACTCAGACCTATTTGGTTATATTCCTATGTCCATTTTCTGCAGCTAGAATGTGATTAACATTTTTCCATTTTCAACACACCACCAACTAACTAGTGTAATTATTTTTGCATGCTTATTAATCATATATCATAATGAAATAATTTATTCCCAAGCAGATCATAACAAATTAATATATAATGTTGATGTTCTCTGTTAAAGAGGAACAGCTGTTAGACTATTTGAAGTTCTTATTACTGTTGACCTCTATGCAATACATACGTACGCTCTATCACAGGCTTCATTATGGTGTTTTGTGTATGTATCTGTTTAGAGTAGATAGGACAGTAAATAACATTTTATTTTCCAGGACTATATATTCAGCTGCTAGAGCATGACTGTACCAATGATTGTTACCTCATGAGGATGCACTATGGAATATCTAGATTTTCACCTATTTAAAAGGAGAGAGGAAAAAAGCATTGAATATCCTTATGTAATGGAGAATCAATTGAAGTAGTTAAGAACAAAAAGATGACTTCCTAAACAGTAGTCATGTCTATTATCTGCACTGGAGTAGTGTCACTGCCTATGCTTTTTAATGCACTTGTCATCCATGATAAATGAAGATTGATAGCAACTATTAGTCTATTTTTTCACACTTTCTGTGGTTCAGTGCCTTTCTGCTTGAAAATCTTGTTGTGTAAAAAGTTGACATGTATCAGCTATATTGTTCATTGGTTCAAATCATATGTTGATGAATATCAGTGTAGTGCTACTGACTTAAACCATAAGAGGTCTCTGGGTCACTATGTCAAACCTCTGTAATCACAGTCATTAATGTAAATGGCATTAAATCCAGAAAGTTCTTGACCATATATCACAAGCCACAGAAAAACTCATTATACTACAACACATATATAAAAGACCAAAAGCCTCAAAATACATAATATGCTTCCAAAAAAGGGAAAACAAGAGGTATTACCAGCATCCCGGAATCCTTCACTATCAGAAAATCTGTTACGTACTAAAAATTGTTAGCATTAGCCCAAATTCTCTGGACTTTTCCAGGAAGCTAAGTGCACCCTGCGCTTCAGAGCAAGGAGTCGTGTCCCTGGGGCTACTACTTCACTCAACATGTATAAAAGTCCCCTTTTCATGCTCCAGTCTCAATGACAGTTATCCTATCATCCATCAATGCAATTCAGGACTTTCTCCTCTTCTCTTGTAGCCAGACATCCCCATTTTCAGTCCCTAAGGAATGACTTTGGACTTTGTATTATTAAATTTAAACCCAGTTCTATTACTATAAGCAACAAGGACATCTATTCTTACCATACTCTATCTGTCTACATGACTGGCAAACACCCTTAACTTTGTGTCAGCCAAAAATTGCATTTATCTCTTGATTATTCTCTTTTCTTCAAAATTCATTCTAATGCTGTGCATGGTATTAAGGTCAAACTGAGAGGTTTGTATTTCTTATGGCTGAATATCTGATAAGACATTTGTACTTTCACATTGTAATCTTCTATCCATCACCTCTAACCAGAAAGCAAAATTAGTTCCAAATTGTGAACTACCTAAATAGAAAAGACAATTATTGAGTGAATTATTTTGCCTCTCCGATAGAGGATTACAAACATTATGGCATTCCTATCCCATGGTGGTGATCCAAGGGATGAGGAAGTTCCCCGGATGGCACTGCCAATATATCTCCTGTCCTGTTCCTGGGTGGTCCCTTCAGCCCAGCCCTCGCAACAATGCGCTCCCTGCCTCCATGCTCTGCATCCACCAGTTTGATACCTGCTGACTGCAGCAGAGACAGCATTTCCTGGGGCTAGGGTTATGTGTGTGCTGACCAGTTAACATCTACATTGTTGTCCAGGGCCCTCCTGTGTCTCTGGGTTAAGCCTCATGGTTACTGCAGGGGTAAAACCAGCATTGAAGACTGCATGAATCTCTTGGGTCATATCTTGTCAAACCTGTTCTAAGTACCTTAAGTCTTTGAACCCTCTCCTTCTCTGATCTATACTGCTCCAAACATTCAAAATGTTTTGTGGGAGGAAAAAAGAGAAGGTGGGAGTGACAGATAGTCCAGCAGACAAAATGCAACTGTACAAACCTTGCTTCATTGGAAAATCATGCTGAAAGCAATGTAAAATATGCTTTAATTGCAACTGCTTAATATTAGCTGTGCAATTTTGCTAAGGACACAGCCCCTTTGTCAATTTTCCCTTTGCTAAAAACACAGGTGGTTCAGCTGTGCATCTCCTCTGTGGAACTCCCTGTTAATTACTTTATTATTTATTTACTGCTACATTTATTGTAAATATACCTATTTAAATAATATTTAATGATAAGCATACTTATTTTGACTGTGGTTATTTATACATAAATATCAGAAATCACAATTACAATTTATTAATATAATCATTCTGTAATATTTTATCTGGAACAGGTTGTATGGAGAAGTGGTGGCTGCTCCCTCCCTGGCAGTGTTCAAGGCCAGGTTGGACGGAGCTTTGAGCAACCTGGTCTAGTGCAAGGTGTCCCTGCCCATGGCAGGGGTGTTGGAACTAGGTGATCTTTAAAGGTCCCTTCCAACCCAAACCATGTTATGATCTTTAGGACGGCAATGCATACTCTTCACCTAGGAAGAACGTTTAGTTTATTTGTTGCAGTTTTGCCAAGCTTCTTGGCTTTGTTTTTTGTCTGGCAACCCACAGCAACTATATGGCTAAAAAAAGTTTATAGTTGCCCAGATGGTAGCAGTCATCAGATGAGAATGATGGCAGAAGCAATATTATGGACACATCAATTTAAAAATTCTGGTATTTCCACCAGAGCTATCTTTGAGGAACTAAGGACCCTTTGGATCTTTTATCTGTTTTCAGGCAAGCAGACAGCAGAAAAATACATACTAGAAAAGAAGTAGGCAAGACAAGACACTGACTTGCTTACTAAGGTAAAGCAGTTTGGTTTTGGATTCTCTAAATTTATTATTTGTTAAATGCCCTGCTGAGATTGAGCTGACGAGTAGAAAGAATAGGACTGTCATCCTAGTTTGTAATCTAAACCAACAGAGTAACATACAGAAGGTTGAAAGGACAGTATTAAAGTGGACCTTTATTGCTGAAAATGCAGTTTGTCTCTGTGAGTTTTATGTAGCTTTGACTCTTACTGAATTTGATGGAAGTTTGGGTTAGTCAGAATATTAATACTAGAATTTTTACCTGAAATATACAGTCTTACCTAAACACTACAGTCACCCAATTACCGTAAACATTTATTGACAGATGATGCCAAAATGCTGAGAAGGCAATGATATCATTTAGTGGAGTATATACAATTTAAGCGTTTAAGCGTCACAGGGAAGAATTAAGAGTCAGAAGAGTTTTACATGAAATGACTGTACACAGATCATTATAAATAGTGAAATTCCTGTAGAAGTCAGCAATGAGATGGCAGTAGTCAAAGGAAAATTGTCAAGAGTCTTTCTATCAGAAGTGAAGTACCATTACCCATGTGCTCTATTTTTAATTGGTTAAAAATGCTTACATGCGGACTTGCATACATGCATGCCAGGACCTTCACAATACTGTTAGCAGAAATTTACTACTGTGAGTGTTTGATATGTTCCCAAATAATTCAATCTAATTTATTTCATAAGGTGAATTCTTTAAGAAGCTCTGCTTACTGAGGTGTAAAACAATCATAGCATTTCATGTGTTTGTGATGGGTTTGAGATATTGCTCTTCTCTTCCCACACAGTTTTTAATAAAACTGCTGCCACTTTGCTGACCTTCCCCTCTTCAAGGTTAATGGTTTGTTATCTATAAATTACTTTTCATGATACAGCTTGGGTTATGAACTCCAGAATTGTCTTCTGTGGGTTCTCTCTTCAATTTGTTGGCTCAGAGAAAAGCACATTTCCTAGTAACTGAGGCAGATTTCACAATACAAAAAAACTACTACAGAAATGAAAAGAGATAATGTCAGCTTTAGAAACTTGCCATTTTGTTCTATAAGAAGACATACAATTATTTCAATTGGTCGATGTTGTGGAACAACTGCTGTCATGTTCTCTAGTAAAGCTGGATGCCTACATGACTGCAATTTACCAAACACTGCCCTGACTCCTTTTTTCTTGCCTATAGAGCCTCTAGGCTAAAGATGTTGCAGAGAGACAACAATTAGCAACATTGTATTATTGTAAAGGTTTAGAAATATGTTAATAGTCAGACAATTTATAATACGCAGTCTTTGTTATCATTATGGAACATCTGTTACTTAAGAACCAACTCCATAATAAACCATGCCCTAGTATTTTATAATCCTGTCACAGTGTAAGACGGAAAAGTAGAGATGATATTAAATTTGATCTTGAGAGGTAGCAGACACGTTTGCATCCCACTGAGGACAGCACAAGCAGAAGATGTTCAGAAACACCTTGCAGTTTTGATACACTTTAATGATATATTACACAACTCTTTACCAGCTGATCCTTTCCATCCTTTAAGCTTTGAGAGTGAATTTTATAAGAAACCAATGACAAGACTCCAGTGGCACATTATAAATCTGTACCCAGGAAATACACATTTGCTTTCAAGCTCTAGGAAAGATTAGAGTATCTACACTGTCAAAAAATATAACTTCACCACTTCAGCTGTAATTTCAGTCATAAAAATAGCTGTAAGAGTCTCTCATCCAGTCTGACTGTTGTTTGCTAGAGATAATTTATATTCATGGTGCCACTTTCAAAAGGAATGTAAAATCAGGCAAGAATCACAGAATCACAGAATGGTTTGGGTTGGAAGGGACCTTAAAGATCATCTAGTTCCAACACCCTGCCACAGGCAGGGACACCTTCCACTAGACCAGGTTGCTCAAAGCCCCGTCCAACCTGGCCTTGAACACTGCCAGGGAGGGGGCAGCCACAGCTTCTCTGGGCAACCTGTGCCAGGGCCTCACCACCCTCACAAGAAAGAATTTCTTCCTTATATCTAATCTAAATCTACCCTCTTTCAGTTTAAAACTGTTACCTATCCCTACACCCCTGATCAAGAGTCCCTCCCCCCTTTCCTGTAGCCCCTTTAAGTCCTGGAAGGCCGCTCTAAGGTCTCCCAGGAGCCTTCTCTTCTCCAGCTGAACACCCCCAACTCTCTCAGCCTCTCCTCACAGGGGAGGTGCTCCAGCCCCCCAGGCATCTTCATGGCCTCCTCTGGACCCACTCGAGCAGGTCCGTGTCCTTCTGATTTTCGGGACCCCAGAGCCGAACACAGGGGTCTCACGAGAGCGGAGTAGAGGGGGAGAATCTCCTCCCTCGACCTGCTGGCCACACTTCTCTTGATGCAGCCCAGGACACGGTTGTCTTCCTGGGCTGTGAGCGCACATTGCTGGCTCATAGTCAGTTTTCCACCCACCAACACCCTCAGGTCCTTCTCCTCAGGGCTGCTCTCCATCCACTCCTTGCCCAGCCTGTGTTGGTGCTTGGGATTGCCCTGACCTGTGTGCAGGACCTTGCACTTGGCCTTGCTGAACTTCATGAGGTTCACATGGGCCCACTTCTCAAGCCTGTCTAGGTCCCTCTGCATGGCAAATGCAAGCAAAGCTTTCTCAACATATTTGGGGTACCTTTTCACATACAGTATTGTAAACTGCTTAATTTGTTTAATTTTGTATAAAGCCTCTATAACACTTTTATTTTTAAGGCTTTTGAGTGATACATGGCAGTATACTTCAGAATTACAAGCTGTAATTACTCTTCCCACTTTACCAACAGAGATAGCAAAGGCCAGATTTTCGCTTACAGTTAACTAATAACAGTTCTATAATTGCCATTCAGAAACTGATGAAACTATGTTCTTATTCCAACAGGCAATAAGCCCAACTTCTTTTCATCCAAGTTGTTGGAAAAGGATAGATAATTTTTCATCTACTTCACAAATACACCCTCCATGCATCCTTCTCTCATTTAATTACTTCACCAGTCCATTCTATTGTGCATGAGAGCACTGACCATGGGGAACTCAATTTTATTTTCCATTCTCTAAGACTGAGGTATTCAATGGTTGTGATGTACTACTACTTTTTTTTGCCTACAGAGATCATTATTAAAATCTTTAGTTACAGCCATGTGTGCAATGTCTTCAAGCTATCTCAGTCCAATTTTATCCAACATCTTAAAAATGTTTTTAAAAAGTATGCTCTTTTAAAGAAAAATACTTTCTTCTTATTTACATTTAATTTCCACCCTTTTACATGGTGCACTGTAATTGCACATTTAAACCAACAAAATCACACACATACTGTATGTTATTTGTGAGAAAGAAAAAACCTAATTGTAGCATTTTCCATATTTTGTTGATTTGTAGGTTATGGAAACACACAGCCCGCTTTGAAAATACATTTCTGTTAACACCTGAACTGTCAAAAGTATCTAGAAATTGTGTTTCAAAATACAATTTGATCATCACAAAACTTTATAGTTGTGTTATTGCTTCTTATTTATTTTTTCCTGTTAAATTACCAGATACCTGTGGTCAGAAAAGAATCATTTTGCTATCAAATATAAATTCAAGTCCTGTAATGTTTTTCTGAAATATTTGTTTGACTTTGTGTAAGTCTTGTTTTCTCAATTATTTAAGTTACTCACAGTAAGCAAAGCCAGGGTTCCTATACCCCTAGCAAGGGATATAGATCTGGTTTTCATCTACTGGAAGAAGCAAAGATGACTGGGAGCATTCCAAGATTAGAGTGACAGCACTATCAAAATCAGCACAGGTCTGAATAAAGGCTGTAAACAAACTTCCTAAAAGTGGCAATCAGCTTCCATTTGTCTTCAGTGACAGGACTTTCAAAAAAGTGAAGTTAGAAACACCTTTAAATGGCTCTACTTCTTGAAAAACAGGCCTTGTAAAGAGGTCTCAGACCGGAGACTCAGTTCCTAACACAAAGCTTTAAAACATCCAAGCCCTGTTTTCTAACATGGTTTAGAACATGACAGTTTCAAGCTAGTCTCCTTAAGTAAAATATGTACTGAATTAAGCAAAACTTCCAGGAGTGATGAATCTGATAGTGGTACCCTAAAACATCAGCTTAAAAGCATCAGTGATCCATTATGAAATAGACGTTATAAAAAGATTAAAAGCTTTAGGGTTAAAGAAAAAGAACAGGGTGCTGCAACATTTCCATCAGAGTAAATCAGGATAGTAAAACTATCAATTGTTTTACCACTATGCAAAATTTATATTGGTTAAAAAGCTAAGCCTTTCATTATCTAAATTAAAAGTATACTGTGTTTATTGAATTCAGAGATTAGCTTGCTGTTATACACAGTAGTCTTATTTTGATGTCTCAGGATTAATATTCATGAACTTTCAGACTATTAACTACACGTATAACATCTGACAAGAAATATATCTTACAGACAACAATTATTGTAGGATGCTTTTAGTTCTGATTTTATCTTTGATTTTGCTGTGGATTCCCACAGACTTTTCATACTGTCAAACAATGTTTTAAGGTTTGTTCTGAAAGGTTTATCATATTGATAGATCTAACTAAAACTTAGACATTCAAATCCAAAGGACATTTTTCAATTTCTTTCTCGTTTTAAATAGTTTCACATAAGTGATAACTTTCAAATTCAGTTGCCTGAAATGTTGTCTGAACTATCAGCAGAACTGGAAATCACTTCTCAACCAGTTCAGCCCAGAATACTGCAGGACACTATATGCATTATTGGCCAATATTGACACCTGTCACTTTTCAGAGTCTGAAAGACATGAAATCTTTGTAAACTGTGATAAAAATCACAATTCACAAAAAAAATTTGCCTTTTCTTTGCTTCTTCATGTGGCACCAGTGCTTTTAAAATAATATCAATCACTTAAACAGAAAAATAGCAGCAGAAAAATCAAGCACTGCATGAAGAAAAGTCTAGCACCATCAGATAACATCAGTTACACTGCTAGCTCATGCTTAGTTCTAGCTGGCACAGTGACTATATGAACACTATAGTAACTATAACTCAGGGAGTCATGCACAAGAGGCACACAGTTAAATACACTGCTTTCTCTGATTAGCTGCTTGTAGTAGAGAACAGTTCTTGATGGCAGGTGAAGGCTGCTGGGGAATACCAGCTCTTGGCTGCAGGCTTTCTTGGCCTGTTTTGTGAACTTCTTATCATCATATTCCAACCACAGAGCTCTGTAAGATCTCAGTGGAATAGTTGAGATCATAAATCGAGAATGTGAGAAATTTAAATAAGATATGAAGGTAAAGACAATATAAACAATGACTTCCAAGTACATCAATGGAAGGCCATCAACTATAAGAGTTCTGAGGCCAAAATGCATGGTGACAATTTGTGGGATAAGTTAGAGGAAAATAAAATATCACTAATGTGGAGAGAATCTCATGATTAAGAGAGATGGGCCCCACAAGTAGCCATAAACACAAGAAATTGTAAGTCGCTACTTTTTTGAGAATTCAGGTTAAATCTCAAAACCAAAAATCATGCATCACTTGTATAGCAATTACCATACAAGAGAGCACTACCCACCTATGCCTCTGTGATGCCGCTTAAAAGCTTCTACCTATTTTCCATAGTGCAGGAGAGAAAGTCATAAACTGCACAGCAATAGCAGCAAAAAGCAATAACAAAAGCAAATGTCAGAATTTAAATTGCAAACAACATATGAGCCTTGACTGCTAAAACTAAATCCAGAGTTGAACATTAAAGGTTTGAAGTTGCTCTGCTGGGGCTAGATGTTGCTTCCGCTCATCCCTTTAATAAACTGTGAGGCGTTACAGGTAGACTAGAGTTGGTAGGGACGGAGAATCACCACATAGCAACCCTCAAAGATAAGTTCACAGGATTCATGGGAAATATTTACTATTTTAATAGAGAATATATATCAAATTACTCCTTATATAATACAGAATGATTTTTCTAATAGAGTTGTGGGGCAGGAATATAACTTTCTAAAACACAGTCTAATTTCTCCTGAAAACAAAATATTTTTTGTACCCCACTGTGTGAGCCCTAATTCCCACTCAAATCTCTGGATTTAGAAACATACAGAACTAATCTTTTGAAAGGCACTGGATTTCCAATCAATTTGAAATTCTTGCTGTCTTTCAAATTACACTTTCATTAGTACATTCAGTGCAAATGCACATTATTCCTTACATCAGTAAATCTATTAAATTATGTGTTTTGTTCCAACACAGCAATGTCATCATGTAAAACCGGTTTCAGTTTAGCTCTCAGTGTAAAAGATTAAATGAAATGAATGCCATTTTTCATTCCTGCAATTATTCCCTGAAAGCTTGATGGGGAAAAAGACGGGAAATGCCCCAACACAAAACAGTGAAATATTAACTGCTAAGAGCAGATATTTCCCTCTAAAGATCTTGATACTAAATTATTTCATTACATGCGTAGTCACACCTGAAAGAATTGAAAAGCCACAGACTATGAACCCAGAAAAGATAATGGACAAAGCAGCTCTCTATTATTAACTACTGCTGTACTTTTAGGCTGTTTTATACTAATAAACTTTATAAGAATCTATTTACAGGCATATAGTAACATGTAACATTTTTTAGCTCATGCTAATTTGTAAAACAAATGTCAGGATCCTACATTAAGGAGCTAAGCTAAACTGATGTTTTATGTGACTGATTTTTGCAAAATACATTACAAACTCTCTTAATCAGAGTTGAAGGTGAGGGCTGTAGAAACCACAGAACGCCACAGGGTGTTTTGCACTTTTATAGTTCAGCTTTTAGCATTATCAGAACAATATTGTATAAGATAATTTGTATATCTGGCACTTTGGGTTCTAGGTACTTCTGCTTTTAAGATAAGATGGCTGTGAAAAGTTGAATTCTACTGAGTATTGTAAATCAATAATGTAAAAATATGCAGGGAGGTTAAATCAGTAGAAAACTTTAATGGAGAATAACTAATTTAATGGGTGCATGCTAACACCAGCCATTTTTCTGGGAAGGCTGAAACTCAAAGCACCCCATATGATCTGTATGATGAGCTCAGTGAACTCCAATTACTGCAGTGCCATACCTGATCAAGAGCTATTTACATGCATTTTGTAATGCTGATCCTTTTACTAATAAGTTCTGTAAAAATCTATAAAAAATTCAAGATTCTTACTTCGATAATTTGTCCCTTTCTTCTCATCAGAAATGCAAGAGGTAACCCTATATGACACAGTCTCATGCTGTGCATAAAAACTTAATGCTAACTCTGCAAGATCTACTGTAGGCCCAGGATCAGAACCATAACACTTGGCATGGGCCTGAAAATAACCTGACCTATTGAGAAATCTGGTCTGTGCTCAGGAAAACTAGTTTTCTGATCAAGGTTACCATTTCAGTGTACAGGAGCAAGGGATCAGAATGTACTGGTGCTTAGACTTTTAAGGGAAGATTACAAACTATTTTACCAGGGCATTCTGTTCTCAAGGAATAATGCATGAGAGACTAAGAAGCATCTCTTAAGAATACTTAAGAATGTCCAAGTGGAGAGCAGTGACAAGTGGTGTTCCTCAGGGGTGGGTGTTGGGACTGGTGCTGTTTAACATCTTTGTTGGTGACATGGACAGTGGGATCGAGTGCAACCTCAGCAAGTTCCCCGATGACACGGAGATGTGTGGTGCGGTCAACACACTGGAGGGAAGGGATGTGCCATCCAGAGGGACCTGGACAGGCTGGAGAGGTGGGCCCATGCCAACCTCATAAAGTTCAATAAGGCCAAGTGCAAGGTCCTGCCCATGGACACAGGCTGGGCGAGGAGCAGATGGAGAGCAGCCCTGCAGAGAAGGACTTGGGGGTAGTAGTGGATGGAAAACTGACTATGAGCCAGCAATGTGCGCTCGCAGCCCAGGAAGACAACCGTGTCCTGGGCTGCATCAAGAGAAGTGTGGCCAGCAGGTTGAGGGAGGAGATTCTCCCCCTCTACTCCACTCTTGTGAGACCCCACCTGGAGTCCTGTGTCCAGCTGTGGGGCCCCCAACATCAGAAGGACACAGACCTGCTCGAGCAGGTCCAGAGGAGGCCACAAAGATGATCAGGGGGCTGGAGCACCTCCCCTGTGAGGACAGGCTGAGAGAGTTGGGGGTGTTCCTCCCAGAGAAGAGAAGGCTCCTGGGAGACCTTAGAGTGGCCTTTCAGTACTTAAAGGGGGCTACAGGAAAGATGGGTAGTGATAGAACAGGGGGTAACAGTTTTAAACTGAAACATGGCAGATTTAGATTAGATATAAGGAAGAAATTCTTTCTTGTGAGGGTGGTGAGGCACTGGAACAGGCTGCCCAGAGAAGCTGTGGCTGTCCCCTCCCTGGAAGGGTTCAAGGCCAGGTTGGACGGGGCTTTGAGCAACCTGGTCTAGTGGAAGGTGTCCCTGCCCATGGCAGGGGGTTGGAACTAGATGATCTTTAAGGTCCCTTCCAACCCAAACCATTCTGTGAATCTATGATTCTAATTAGTGTAGATATCTCACCCTGGTCTCCTAAAACTCTGCAGGATTTGCAATAGCTTTCTGAGCTTTCTGTTTTATTATTGAAACTTAGGAGAACTTATATAAAGCCATGGTCCAAAAGTGAACTCCTATTTTCAACATTAATATACTGAATTAATGTTCTGTATCAATTCTCCTCTAAACTGTTAGAGACATACAGTAAATTTATTTTTGAAGAAAAACTAGTAACGCTGTCAAGTTTTTCATGCTGAGTTTCAACTTTCTAGTAACATTGATAGGGAAGCCCTTGTAATTGTTTACAATTGTCTTTTTTATACATTTTTCTGTGCCACAAGTACAGTACAACAGTGTCATTGATCTGCCATTCAAATCGATTACTGTTTTGTTCTGCTTTGTTTGCCCATGGGCTACCATGTAGTTTACTCCCTGGCAGTTAAACGAATTCTCAGCATTGCATTAGGAGGTTTCAGGCACTTCAGTGAAAAACCAAAGTGTGGGAACCACTATCTAAAAGCTGCAAAACTCTTGGAGCTCTTCCCCAGAGTTTGAGATGCTACTAAGAGCATTATAATCAGCCTTCGTATTCCTGAACAAATTCCTTTAAAGGGCTTGTTTTGGTGCAACAAGCTCCTTCGGCAGCTACAAAATCCCAGGATCAGATTTAAGATAGTCACATTTTCTTAATCAACAAATTCTGGACAATTGGTATTAGAATGTCAGACGCAAAGCAGTACACATATGGATTTATCACTCCTCTTTCATTATTAGTAGGAGGAAAGAAAAAAATACCAAAATGATCTTTTGCCAGGCTTCTGCCATCTTCAAGATCTTCTGTCAGCCCTATTTCAGCATTCCCTGTTTGGGAGACTAACAGAAGCAAAACGTTTGGGCCATGCAACTAAATCATCTTATGGGATGCAGAAAATTTCTTCATCCTATAAAATGGTAAAGGGAACAGTACAAGTCTAAAACATTCCCCATCAACATAAAATCAAATTGTGACCAACTGGCACAGTTGTCTCACACATCAATCAAAATAGATATTTATTCTCTCAGAAGGAAGGGAGATGGAAAACCAGGAAGCATTACATCATAGGGAAACGTATCTCAACTCAGTAACTGGAGAATACTTGCAAGCTTCAGAATCAAGCTTCAGAAGCTTGTAAGCTTCTGAGCCATTGGAGAAATTTGTATGATTAGAAGCATTTAGAGGACAAATAGTATCTTGTTACTTTCTAAACGTCTTCATCACCGATTTGTATCCAGTTGTTCTTGTGCCAACGCTGTCTTTCAAATTCAGTAGTCTTTTTCCCCTTTAGTGTTCATGCCTCTGATGTGCTTATGGGTAGCAAGCATACCCTCTTAGTTTGATTTTGTCATGGTAAAAAAGCTACGCTCTTCTAGTTGTTCCTTGTAAGACCAAATTTTATTCCTCTGACCATCCAACTGCTCCACATCCATACTGGTTTCAGTTAATCTAGTTTGGAAATGAGTGGCTATAACTACCAGATGAGGATGCAGTTATGTCTTATAGGAAGTATGCAACATTTCTCAACTAACGCTAGAAATCTGCTGTGAGACATGGCCTGGCATTTGCCTTTAAATTAATTGTATCACACTGGTGGATCACAATGATTCTGAGATCTAGTGCCACACACAGATTTTTTTCTCACCTCATTGTCACAGAGAAAATCCTCCCTTTGAGCTGGCTTGCATGATCAGAAAAGTCAATCCGAAGTACAAAGATTAAATATCAATTTGCTAATGCGCATTCAACTACGTTAATAAAGCTAACTCATGCCGGTAGCCTGTTTTTAGTGAGCTATGTGCTTCATTTGGTTAAATTACCTAATCCAAGTAAATTACCATGCTTGTTAGAACTTGATAACAACTAGTTGCAACACACCATCTCACTCAGTAAATTACACCAGAGGGAAAACAACTCGCTGTTGCAATATGATCGGGACCAAAAATTTTTTCATATAAATAGTTCTGAAAGCTCATCTGAAGACAATATTGTTAGGAGAAAATCTGCCCACTATAAATCATTCTCACATTGAAACAGCTACTGAAAACAATAATCCATGTAACAACTGCCTGAAAAGAAGGGAAGACAAAAAGGAACTCCCATTATAAGCAAATAAAAGCTGAAATTGTCTAGGAGTTAAAAATTACTCACAAAAGAAAATATGACTCTCAAGACAGAGACTGGTCATTAAAAAGACAAATTTTAAAACTGTCTTATGCAAAGACAATTTTAACTTAACATGCATACAACTTATAAATATTTTGCTTTTATTGTTACATGTTGCTCATCACCAGGCATCAAAGGCATCTAGTTCTGACAGAGAAAAATCAATACAATTTTGCCAATGGTTCACCTTTATCAGTCCATCTTTTTACCGTAATCTCTTTTTTTATTTGTTTGTTTGCTGTCCTTTTCTTTGTCCTTGCAATTTAAAAGGAAATTGCCTTTTGAACTTTCATATTTGTTTCTAGATAGAAAAAATGTATGCTTTAAATCTGGTACACTTCTCATTTGGACAAGGGTGTGTGTGTGTGTGACTGGTCAGTCCAATTACCTCCACACTGTCCAAACATAAAAAGGAGGAAAACTATAAGGCTGCATTTTCCTACAATTTAAATTGAGGTTTGTAAATATAAAACTATTTCAAACTGTGATATATGTATTTAGAACAACACAGTCTAATTTAGCTACATATCTAAACGCATAATTTACCTTCACTATTATGCATAGATTTTTTTTTTGTTATCTATTCCAGAATCTAGGAAAAGCTCACTATGCAGGAACAGTCAGTTATTTATAAAATTTTAAAAAATGAGACCTTCAGCCACCAGAAATATAGCAGCCACCAGAAGTCAAATGTATGCTAGTGAAATATGATTTAAAAAATTAAGAAAATATTTTCCAGTTACATTTGCTTATCATTTTTACCTGTACCTTGTTAGAAGTGTATATATAAAATCTCCACATTATTACTGCATCACAAAGCACTATCCATGCCCATCAAATTTAGCAAACATTAAAATCTAAAACAAAATGATAATTTGATGTGACACTGAAGTAGCTGGTGATCTTGATTACATTTAAATCACAGTCAGTACCATTATACTGCACATTGCACCCTTTTATCTATGTTGCATATCGTTTTATTAACATGGTCTTCAGCTACTGGATAAAAAATTTCTATAGACATAATAACCAACAAAAGTTTACATTTAATTTACTAGCCTTTCATCACTTTAGTCATCACTTTACTGTATGATAAAATCAGAACATAATAAGCTGGTAGTACAATACAGCTTTCATTAAATATGAACTCACACAACTGGAAGAAATATACATACTAAAAGTTTAAAAATAGATGTGCTTTGTCTGCACAGAAGAAAGGTTAGTTCCTCTTTCAAGACGTACAGTCATTCTCACCCTTGCTTACATAGTGTACAATCTGACTGTTTAAAGAAGATAGTCAAACCCCGAAACAGATAGATTTTCAGGAGTGCTTATATGCTCCTAAACTGTATGGACGGAAGCCTCATCCCCTCCTGCACAATGAGGACAAAAGTCAAATCAATAACTCAGTATCTCCATCCATTCAGGCCAGGAGAAGAAACTTTGGCTGCATTAAGAGCCTGAGTGAAAATGCAACTGAACTAAGGGGCAGGGAACTGGTGTATGGGTGCTCCCGTTACCATAATATGAGCGATACCTAAGGAATTTTGTAGTTTAGAGATTCAAAGGTTTCAGAAATTATTTGGGAGGTGTAGGGAGGGAAAAATAGAGTCAAAGACCTTTAAGCTTGCTTCACAGAAGTTCATCTTAAAATTTGTCAGAAAAAATGACTAGCCATTTTTGCATGGAGTTATTACAGAAGAATAACTGTGATGCACAGAAATAATTTTTAAAATGATTGGCCAAATTAGCGCAAATAGAAAGAGAAAAAAAAATGGCTGGGATATTTTCTACCTCAAAACATTTGTTAAACTGAGGTGTTGTTTTTTTTTTTTTTTTACTTTTTGCATCTGTAGGACTCTACAATTAAAATAGTTTCTTTGGTATTTATGTAGAGGAACATACTTTTCAAGGGAAAAATTAAAATTCAAAAAGGAAAAAACCGCGAATCTACCAAGGACTTTCAAGGATGCATGGCTTAGTATTTTTCAGCATATTTCAAGCTCTGCAGTATGGACAGTTCATCTCTTTTCCTCTGCACAGCCAAAATGAAATGAAGTATGGATTATTATTTAAAGCAAGCAAACCTGCAACATTACAGAAAAGTTGAAATAAGGATTGAGAAAACTGAAGCCCAGGAGTATCATCTTCAATTTAATGTAATTTATGTGATCTGGAATCATTAACTTCTTAATTTGCAGCTTGCCCCATTAAACGTGGGGGTTCTTGTAAGTTTTTTCTTATCAGCTGACTCATACAAAGCAGATTCACTGATGTAGTAGATCTATTTGCATTATAAAGAATTGAAGCTTAAATTCTTGGTTTTCACTTGGCAACACAGACTTTATAATTTGGTGCTTAGATTAATGTGCATACTATTTTTAAAGTGAGTTTTTACCTTAATGATGATTAATGGCTAATTTTTCTGTCTGGCAATAAAAAGAGTAGCTGGCATGGCATTTTGGACTTTTATGCTTGTAATACTAAAAACTACTTCAGTTCTTTCTTTCAGTAAATTTCAGGGTATACAAGAGCATTTGAAATGAACATTGAGAAGTGAATGATGACTGCCATCAGGTAATGAATGGTGTTAAAAGGACCAAGTATTTTTTCACACATTATGTTAGTTGTCTGGTCTGGAAACTGCAGCTTGATTTTCAGTTAATTGTATTTATATGATCAACAGTTAGGTATCTGTTAGGTGTGAGATGATAAACAGGCTTGTGGTTAGGACAGGCTTCTCACTCCCTTTGACATATGAAAACTAGTAGGTCTTATCTCAAAAGTTCTCTGTCTTTTTCTGTTTGGCAAGGAAATAACAGTTTTACATTTCACTCTCTATTCTTCAATAAATTTCTTTGTATCCTACAGTAATTCAAAAGAAATCCAATGTGGATATTAACAGAGACAAAGCAAGAAACAAAGATAAAATTTTAGTTCCATAGAGTGAAAAGTAAGGAAAAATTCTAAAATCTGATGAGGGTGAATTAGTTTATGCAAAGTCCTTTCCTGCATCTTCCCACATTTGCATTTTGGATAAAATATATTTTCATTGCTTCTATAAGGACTAAAAAAAAATATCTTAATCTCCTATCCATATTTACAGACTTTGAACAGCATGTTGTAAGAGGCTTAGCAGTATGGACTTAATAACGGTTCTTTCAAAAACCTAGAGGCAACACACTTTGAACAGAAGTTTCTACCTGAACCAAAAATTGATCTGTGTGGGTAATTTAACCATCCTTTGTTATAATGCTAACTATTTCTCATATTCCTCTCTCATCTGTGTACATTTGTAAGAATCACTCAAAACCTAGTGAACTAGAAGTACCTAAGCACACCTTTGTACTTCCACCCTACTGCTAACTTATCACCTTCCATCTTATGAAGCATATACATGTTAGAAAAGCAGGTTCCTAAATTTCAGGAATTAATAGATTGTTAGATCTAGAAATAGCATGACTTTGAGCACATAGTCATGAGATCTAGTAAAAAAGAAGGCAATGTAGGAGAAAAAAATCTGCACTAGATATCAAAGATCAAAGCTTCTGAAATTAGATACTGTGGAATCACGCAGATGAGCTGTAAAAAGGTGGCAGAACATGTTACAATTCTCTATCCACATTCTTCCCCATTCTTAAGTAGCATTAGAAGTAATATTTTAAAAATACACTGAATATTTTTAATTTATTGAATTTTCTGAATCAGTAATGTCTGTGAAAAAGATATGAAACCATTAGGTTGAAAGTAAGTGGTATGTTCAATTATCATCTGATAAAAATAAAATATGCAGAAGACAATCCATCTTTAAAAGCAGTCTATAGCCAAAAAAGAGCACAGGTCACTCTGCCTTTGGCTCAGTGCTAATATCTTACCATTATTAGCCTATTGTGACAGTGTTCATACACTTGTCAGATATATCACCCATGGATAATTTAATTTGTCAGACTGACAGCTATTCTTTCTTTAGATTAATTAGCTAGGGAGAATTACCAAAAAAAATAATTTAACAAACCCTCCTTATCTTATTTTGCAACTCTTCACGGGAAAAGATGAATTCTTCAATCTGAAAAAAAAATTAAATAAAACTCCAGCCCAGGTTTTATGTTTGAATTTCACTGGATTCTGAATATACTACTCAATGGGGGTAAAAGACTTCAAGCTTTCCATTGTGATAATAGATTCTTTAACTAAAAGAACATTCTACTAATACACGGAAGTTAACTGAGAATTCTCTTTCAGTAGATTTGCATCAATGCAAGGAAATGTTTCATTTAAGGAAAAAGTTCTGAAAAGCATCACTCCTACAGAGGGAATAATCATAGAATCATAGAAACATTAGCATTGCAAAGGACCTCTGGAGATCTCTAGTCCAGCCTCCCACTTGATGAAGGTCTATTGCCAACACCAGATATAGGGAGCATGGGCCTAATTTGCCTGTTTTACCTAATTTGCAGTATTCTCAATCATTAATAAGCAATCAGATTAAATTACAAAGGCAGTTATCATGGTCCATAGATACCTAACATTAGGAAGAACTTGAGATTTGAAAGGTACAGTTAAGATTATCTTCTAATCTTTTTCCTTATTAACACACAAATTTATATCAAAATACAACACAGCCTTAAACTGATCCTCCTGTGCAAATGTAGGAACTCAGCAAGGAAGCAAATTACATTTATTCTATATCATAGGCATAAAGCAGGTTGTTTTGTGGTCAACCTGACATTTAAATAAAGCAATTCAGAATGGTTCAATTTTCTGCTCTACAGCAATAGAATAAAATCTGTATTGGTCCCAATCGCCGTCTACATTAAAAGACATGCTACAATCAAGTCTGGATTTCAGAAAGATGTTATAATTAATGGCTTTCTGCTGGGTGCATTTTTAGTCACTGTGATTTGCGCAGAGTTGGATCTCTTTCCAGACTTGGGTAGATGACAAATTTTCCCACATTTCTCTCATAGTGATACTATTTCTACATGATTTTGCTGAGCATTTTTAACATAAATACACATTTCTTTCATGTGTATGACAAATAAGCATAATGAAATTGGTTTTAAGCAGCCACAGAGGACTACAACAAAAGCCCTCTAGTTAATAGTGTTACATTCACTTCAAACAAAGGTGGAAGAAAACTGAAGCCAGACTGGGCTAGATTTTCCAGCCTGTGTCAACTGTTATATAGTTACGCTAACAGCAGTGGAACTGCATTGGCTTAAGAGAAGCTGATTCATTTAGAAAATTTCTGGGGCAGTCTTCAGTAGCCTAAAAAACAGTTATGCAGGCTGCCAGGTGATTCAGCAAGTGCTACAAGAGTTTACTTTCAGAATTCCAAAGCATCTTTTCTTTTCCATCAAAATCAAATGGAGAAACTTAGGAAACACTATGTACACATACACAAAAAGAAAATAAAAAAAGAAAAAAGACAGTGGAAATCACCTTACCCTCCTTTAAACTAAAGAACAGTTTATTTTAACAAAATACTTTTTTTTCCTACAGAGATACTCCCTGTTTGACCCTACTCCTTCCATGTTAAATGAGATGCTTTAAATCTGTGGGGTAAGGAATAGGTACCTTTTTACTGATTATGTCTTGTATAAGTTACTTGTTCTTTTTTTTTTTTTTTTTTCATTTTTGTCTTTATGCAGTCAAAGATCATGAGACCTATATGTAGCACAGAGACGTGCATGGATTAACTGCTTGACTGCACTAAGGACTTTCGAGCATTCAGCCCTCCTTTCTATAGCTTTAACTGGTCATCAGTCCAGCTGCTTAGATTCACGAAAGCTTTGTGCAAAATTTTTACTTAAATTTGAACTAAAAGGGCCTGATTACAGAAATACATTTCCAGGCTTGATTTAAAACCATTCTCCGTCTTCTACCACAGCCATGGAATTCAAGCTGCTGAGTTTTGATGTCTAATGATAAATATAAAAGAACATGCATTGTACTTAGCCTGACTGGAGAACTCAATGAATGAAAATTAAAAAAAAATAGATTAAGTTCAGTTTTATGTTTTGTTGGAAACATTTAGTGCAACTAATATTCATGACTATTCTGACAGCAGGGATCCGATGATTCAGAGATGCTGCTACAGAAGCTGCTGTAGAAGATGCTACAGAAAAAAAGGAAAGGACCCCACAGGCCTAAGACTGGGAAAAATTGGCATTTATTTCTTGCCAACTTTTATACCTGATATTTGTCACTGTTTTCAAATTGACTATTTGTACTAGACCAAGACTACAAGAGCTATTTTAAAAGGAACCCCACAAGACCATAACTTTGGCTACCATGTGCAACTGACCTGCACTGGATTTATGAAAGCCAGCAGTAGAAGATTAATTGCCAGTATGGGGGAAACCTACTACCTAAAACAAAATTTACACACGGAAAATCTATTTGTTCAAGAACAAAGGCCATATATCTACCATGGATGTCCCAGAGTGGGGTATATGTTACATGCTGATCAGCTACAAATTAGTTTGTGTGCATAATATTGTATATTTATCCCATTAATTGCATAGCTGGAGAGAAGATTTGTTTCAAACCACATTTTGAAGGGTACGATATGTGCAGAAAGGATACCCTACCTGACTGTTCTGAGTCAAGTGTTTAGTATTTGCAGTACTTTATTTTGTTCTTCCTAGCATTTCAGCTTGCATGTCTCTAATACATTTTAAAATACTCATAAGTAATTCATACTGTGTAGTAAACAGGAGAAAAGTAGCTCAAATGGAGAAATTTGTAAAAAAAAAAATCAAATTTTTAGATAAAAATATACATCCCCATAAAAAAGAACTTTGTAATGCTTATTGCTATCCATCACAGAGTGCATGCAGGGAAAGAAAAGTCTTATTTGCATCTTGCCTCTTTGTACTATGTTCCGTGGTAGTTTATCTGAATAATTAAAGTAACAAAAGATTAAGCGATTATTGAGCCACTTTTCTGAAGGAAACGAGGCTTAGATTACAGTGTTCTCTCTGTTACACATTAACATTTTTATTAATTATTGGTTGAATTCAACTGAATCTGACAGAGAAGCAGACATCTCAAACGTAGGATGCTTCCTAGATGTGAAAATCAATGGCTGGATAGGGGAATATGACTCAGATTAGTGGTCCCAGCCTGCACAAAACCTCCAGGGATGGAAAGTCTCCACCATAAAGATTTTGTATTAGGAAAGCATGCAGTACATGTGTAACAGCATCAATAAATTGGCAAGAAGGTTAGTTGAGACTTTTTCCTCAGAAAAAGTCAGAATTTTTTCCTCTCTCATTTAAAATGAGAGTATACTATTGCAATGACGTCGAAAGCGTGTTAATTTGTACTTTCATTCTTTTGCAGACTGGCTAGAAGAAATAAACACAAAGCCATCAGCAAACCTGTTAATTTTGTCACTGAGATACTAAAGAAAAATAGAAAAATCTCCCTGCAAATTTGTATTGTGGAAAGGAAACATTATTTCCAGTGCCTATCTAACCATCATCCTTGCAGATATAGCAGAAGAAACTTCTGCAAGCAAGGAAATCCGTTATTGATATGAGGGAGCCTGTTCCTGATTGAAACCTGACTATGCTGCCAATCAAATCCTTGTCTCTAGGAAGGGTTCACTCTACTCATCTCTGTCCTCATTAGTAATTGAAGCATCTTGACAAATTCTCATCATAGAGAGGGCTTCTCTTTTATATTGCAAAATTACCAGTGTTCTTCGGCTGTATACCATCCTGAAAAAAGAAATATATGCACATAATAGTCACTGAGCAGCAGTGACACTACCTTGGATAAACGACACCTCAATTACACTAACAAACATCTCCACTGAGAGAAAGATTTTATATAAAGGAATATGTAAATTACTTTTTATCCATTAGGAGACAAAGGAAGAAAAATGCATGTAATTAACAGAAAGCACAGCAGTAACTAGCTCTTGCCTATAGCTATCTGTTAAGAACAGCAGGGGAAATGTGGCTGTGAAGTCTTCATGTCGGTGTACATGTTCCTCTGTTTAATGAGCACCCCCCATTGCACATCTGGTTCTCAGTATCTTTAAAATAAGCTTATATCTGTAATGTTCAGTATATGTTCTGAAAAAAATTACAAAAATAATAATGGTGGTGGTAGCTATTGTCAAGGTAAAGAAGCTGAAGCTTGTTAATTACGAACAGACACCCTCCGTTGCAGATGAACAGAAGGAAACCATTTTGCTACTGCAGGGGAGCAGTAACCTTCTTACTGTGCATGAGAACTCTTTGTCTTTAAGGGATTTGCAAGGTCATGCATGGCTCTGTTTCACTCAAGGGTATGTAACAGGACAAGGCGCTGTACTAATAAAGACATTCAGACATTGCAGGTTTTCAGGGATTGATGTTGCAATGGTCATATGACTATACAGTTGTATATGTACATTAAGGCAACTGAATTGCTAAAAAGTGTTCATACAGGACTTTGGAGATGTTAAAAACCATACAGAAATAGCACATACCGTAAGAACTTAGTTCACAGCTAAAACAGCAAAATGATTCAAGTCAGAATACACCTGATCTTCTAATCAAACCATTTAACAAAACTCGATCCAAAACTAGAAGTACTGACTTCTTATGTGAGCACAAGCAATGTAGATTTGATCCAAATATATTCCTTCATGTGTTACTTCTGACTGCAAACTGAATTTGACTTTTTATTGACCTGAATACTCAGTTTTCACCCTCATCTGACCTCTCTTAAATTCACTTTTTAAAACTGAATTTGAAATTACAGAATCTACCTAACTTAGTGTCCAAGCAAACAAAAAAGTCACTTTATATCTTTAGAAGGAATTCTTTCATTGCAGTAGTAAAACTAAACAAACTAAACAGTAGGATTCCTCTGAGTAATTATATTCCATACATTTCTCAGTTTGCCAGGTCTCTGGCAGTCTCACACTTGTTGTGTCTATTTATAGGCATGTTTAGGTTAAATAATCTCAAAACTCTGACTGTGATTTCTTAAAGGTAATTCAGGGCATGTGAAGTGACTTGGGCATTTAATCTATGCCTCTCAGTTGCTAAGCCATCTTTGTATTTCAGGTCTGGCTTTTATTTTTAGCCAATAAACCTGGCACGATTCAGCTGAAATGTGTGAAGCAAAACCACTTTATACTCCTGGACAGCACAGGCCTTTACGCCTACATTTCCTTGATGCTTCAAAACATAAGGCTGTATTTTTGAAGTGCATAGGAACTGCAGAAGCTCAAGTGAATAAACAATAATTCGTTATTCACTTTCAAAAAATATAAAGTACAGCTCTTTTATGCACACTACCAGCATAATTTTTAACGACATCAAATACTAAAAATATTTTAAAGAATGCTTGCTGCTGCTGCAGCTACTCCTGTTACTCCCCACTGCTATATAATTTTGCAGTAATATACTAGAGAAATCACCTTTTGTGCAGGTAGTGAGCTATTACTGAAACACCGACAGTATATGAACAGAAAATAACGTACATTACATTGAAGGCATAAACTAACTACGAAGTTCCCCTAGCTTCCATAGACTAGACTTGACAGTAAGAGACACAAAGACAAAAGAGACATAAAGATAAACAGTGTTTTCCCAAAGTAACTCTTCTACAGGTACTGACAGTTTTTGATGTTTCTTCCAAGAACTAGCGTTCTTTATTTACTGTTGCATTTCATTTTATGGATTTTTTTTTCCACGTTGAGTTCAAACAGAATAAACAGAAGTTTGAGTTATAGTGTGTAACAAGGTCAGAAAGGGACTTCATAGAATTAGATTCAATTCTTGTTTCTTATCCACCTGGATTCATAAAACACTAACCTTGACTCTCAGGTACTATAATCTTTGTGTTTGGTTGCTCATGCTTCACAATCCATTACAAGCTAAAGGAAGAGCTTTTTATGAGAAAACTAAAAGTCATGGGACTTTGATAATGCTACTCTCGCTTCTGCATGATCTTTTTCTGAAACATTTTAAGGAAGTTCTCAATCTCTTATTTCTGCTGTGTATACGTGTATTAAATAAAACCCTTCAATGAAATCCAATGAATTATCCAATAAATCTATCATTTCACAGTCAGGAAAACCAATGGAAATACCTTTCTCCAGTTAGCTCAATAACAAAAGACACATATTTCCAAAGAAAGCATGAAAAAATTGGACATATTGTAGATATGCGGTAGGTGAAATGGAAAGGAATTAAATGAGTGCAAGGAATCCTACTCTACTCACTTCTAGACAGCTCCAAAGGGTTTCTTGTAAGAGTTCAATGTACTTGCTTTCCCCTGAGTGATATAACAAAGGAACAGTTGGTAGAACTGATGCAATATTGTCTTGTAGAGGGAACTGAGACACACCAACTGACTATTCTAGTGCAGGAGAAGATAATATATCCAGGATGCTTCTTAACAGCTAATTATTTCTTAAATAGTTTTACGATGTTGAAATATGGTGCTAGGAAATGTCCTTAAAGATCTCTTCACAGCAGTATCTCTTAGATTCTTAGAATAATTTACTATCTTAAAATAATTTACTAACTGTCTTTACCCTCCTTTACTTTCTTAGGAACTTTAAACAATAGTGATTTGAAATACAGTTCAAAAGATGCTCACTTCTTTTGCTACTCACTTCTTTTGCTACTTCAGGCAAAAATGAAGCTGCTTGGATTACATCCAGTCTGGCTCTCTGAAGGAAGAAACAATGGTGCCTGTGATTTAATAAAAGTGATTATCTGTAATGAAAAGCTATGACCCCTCTGTAATTAATCTAAATGAGATCTGCACAATAAAAAAGAAAATTTGTTCCTTCTTAGTTTTGACATCCTGGCTGAGAGCAGCATTGTTCCAAGTGAGATACTGAGATAAGCCCAAAAGCTATAGACTGAGCATTACTGAGCACAAAGGTATAATGTGAATTCTGACTTCATTCTCCATATAAAACTCAATATACATTCTAGTGGGAGTGGGATTAGCTCCTAACTATGAAGTTCGATATAATGTGTCTACCAGCAAAATAAATAAACCAATCAATAAAGTCATGGAAGCTGGGCACGTAAATCACATGAGCATTTAAGATGCTGGAAACGTTGGGTTTTTTCATTCCCACGAAAATATTTAGGATTACAATAGTAACCACAATGCAGATTGGATCAAAGAATTAAAATTCCAGCTTCTGGAACAAAAAAAAAAAAAGGAAATTTCAATTATGGGTCAAAAGAAGTGCATCTTTCAATCATTTTGAAACTACTACACGACTCTTCTATGTATCCAGTAAATTAACATTTATATGACCCTACTACTACATTTTGCAATAAAGGGATTCTTGATCCAAATGTATTTAGTTAAGGAAATCTAAGCTATATAAAGAAAAACAGCTGAAGACAACTTCATACATTTCAGAACCAGAAAATAAAGTTAAGAACATCTTCTGTGTAGGAAATTTTAAATGGTATTGATACTAAAAAAAGGACTGTCTTCCACGAACAGCATGCATCAGAAGGATGGTATGCATTTACCTGAATAATGTTACTAACAATTTAATTATTAACCTATGCCTTCCTTGGCAGCCAGGGAATTGTACTGCCTTTGAATTTCCTGCTATACCTCAATTTCTTGTCTCTTAAAATAGCTGGACTTGAAATGGGAAAGAACTCTATGGGAATATGTGCCCTTACTTGCTCAAGTTACTGGCATTTCATAGAAAAGTCCTGTTGCAAATTATGGTCTGGGACTAGTTCTTGTTTAAAACATGCAAATAACCTTGACTGAAGAATAGGCCAACGAACCCATCTTCATGCAAATTATTCTAGTTTACTCCTCATGTTATGAGTCAAAATGATTTTTTCACAAGATGCCTGAGGCAATCCAATGATTTGTTTAATTCAGTTCATGTGTTATGGCTCTGAAAATGTGACTTCCTTAGTCATTTTAAAATTACTACCTTTATATAAAAGTACTAAAGTGACTAGAAAACATCACACTATGATATTTGGGTTAAAACCATCTTACTGAAATTATTAGAGAATTTTTCCCAGAATATTGAATGCTATAAAAAGTGTAAATAAATATTTTTAAATTTTTGGAGCAATTTCTGTAGAAATATACTATACCTTCTTAAAGCAGTATTATATCTCTCAAATTATCAGAGATTTAAACACCCTAACCTTTAACACAGTTAGAGAGCTCATTAACTATTGGTGAACAAGTGTCTTTTCCATCTTGATTCATCAGCTCCTGAGGTCTTTCTAGACAAGCAGAATCCCACAGTTTTCTAGCAGAGTTAAGATCCCTGTTATTCCTTTATCATCATTTTGTGTTTTGCTCAATGTCTTACTAGAGCAGTATCACATACTACATTTTCTGTTTAGACCAATATTAAGATTCATAGCTTTTTAAATCTAACACTGACTGCCTTCACCTCCAACAAATTTATAATTTTATATTAAACTCACATAACCATAGCAATGAAAATTAAAGGAAGATTGTAATCTGTGCTGGTACAGCTACTTAGGCTGTCACTAAGTTACATGAAGGGAACTTTTAGCAGTTGACTCAAGAAATGTTGCATGTGTCAATATTTAAAATGAAGAAAAACATGAAAAGAAAAGTTATGAGTTCTTGCTGAACACGGGAGCCAGAAGATTTTGATTTATAACCTATTTCCTTTGGTAGACAATATATACTTGTGTGCTTAAGAACCAAGGTATCTAAAAAACAGAAATAAACTTCATCCACATCTCAAGCCTAGAGCTGTTATCTATTATTTTCACAGCTAGTTTCAATAAGTGGCAATCCTCATCTCTTAGGCACTGATTCACACATTGTAACAGAAAGCACTAGGCTACAGTATTATAAAAATGTGGCTGTTACCCAAGAATCAGTGCATTGCTAGATACATGAATGACATAAATGTACTTAATAAAACATGGCCTACAAGCCAATTAACTTCTTCAATATTTGTATATTAATGAAACTACAAAAAGTTAAAAGAAAATTATACTTGCCATAAAACCAAGTAACAAATTTAACACCGAGGAATTAAGGGCAAAGAGTGGGCAAAGCTGTAGTCATGCAATCCTGTTAACAGAAAACAAATTCTGTCCAAACTGAGTCTTAGCCTTTCAGTGGAGAAAATCTTTCTCTCACAAACCCTGGGGATCCCTAATCACCGACACTGGGACCAGCCCAAGTTAACTACAGTTGGCCAGGTTCTTCTATGCTAGTGCTGGATGTCTTTGAGAAAGGTGGGAAGAGAAGGAAGAAATTCCTTCAGTAGGAGAACGTCAGAAACAACCAGTGCTAAACCTCTTCATTATCATCCTTCTTATCAACCTGTTCACTTGGCAGCAAACCTGTGACCTTCAACCACAGCTAGCCCCCAAGATTGCCAGCAATACGCAGAGTGCAAATCCAGATCAATTTTTCCCCACAAAATCTCCACAATTATTTGAAAGCGCTATAGGATATCGTGGGTCATAGTAAGAAACTAGAGTAATTTCTTGAAATTTGGTAGGGAAAAGACTTAGGCTACATATTTTAAAAATTAATACAATTTGAAGCACTGGCAATACCCGCTATGCCGTAATATGTGAAGTCCTCACATTCTATTGCACTTGATTCAAAGTGTGGCTTCTATTGCAATTGATTCAAAATGTGGATTTTCCTTGTGTACACACAGTTGTATTATCAAACCAAGCATTCAGACAGTTCTGGATTTGGGGGGTTTGTTGACATTTTCGGTTTTGGTTTTTGCGGCAGTGTTTCTCCCTGCCCTGATATGAATCCTGAAAAGAATATCAAGCACAAAATGCAGTTTGGTCTACTGAGTCATGACAAAGCAAATTTGCTAAATAGGTAAAAACATCATCCACACAATAATATTACGTATAATGATGAAGGTGGTAAATAAATAAGCAGTGCAATTTGCTGGTTTCCTCTGTGTGTAATATATGAAGCCATAACTGTTTTGCTAAACTAACTGTGTCCTCCTAGAAAGAATTCCAATATCAATTACAGCGCTGATTGCATTGCTACTAAATAGATTTCCCTGTCATGTTTCCTTGATTATATGTAAATATTTCCTAAATTAGACATGTTTCAAGCTCCATTTAAAAATGTAGTACAATTGGATACTGTGTGAAAATTATGCGAGGGTAGAACACGACTACAAGGACTATCAGACTAAGATTTATACCTTTTAGTTCGAAATGAAAGGAAAAGAATTCATTGTAGGTAATATTTAACAATACGCTATTAAGACACTTTGGTTTTATGCTATGGAAACTATGTCAGCTTTTCCAGGTTATAAAAAACCCATAATTTTAAATTCTGAAGTTTAGCTCATGTAAGTCCCTAAAGCCTCGGACATTGTTCCAATAAGAAATTCAGAATTTAGAAGTGTGATGTAGAACAAGATCTCTTTCCATTAGTATGATAAATTAAGCCATTCAGGTGATGAGAATTTCATATGTAAAATAATGACACGTGGAGGAATGTATTAATAACACCCAAGGTTTTTCATTGCTCATTTCAAAATTCCTGGATTTTTTTAAAGACGCAAAGCTCTTACCTTCTGATCTTGATATATTTCATTGCGTTAGAGTTCTGCCATACTCATCTTTTCTCTGAGTACTGAAAGTCTCGAGAAAAATGCTAGGAGAGTATTAGAGAATACTGGATCAACTGTTAGCAGCTCAAAACCGAGATGTTTTTACTTTAAGCATACAGAAGAAACTAAGGAGCCTTTAGTTAATGTAAGATTTCTTTCTTATTTCTGTGAAGTTATGCTTTATATCTATATGTATGTATTTCCTCAGAACATATTGGTAAGTCACATATTTTCTGTTGACTCTATTCAGGTTTGTCTGCTATTATGAAAACTTCTCGAATGTTACTACTTCCTCAAAATAAGAAAGTTAGGGAAACTTAAATTCATTGGTTTTCCCCACACCATTTTTACCTCAAGGATTTGCAAGATAAGGATGTACTAAGAAGTTCATTTAAAGTTTAATACTTTCTTTAAATTAATACTTTCTTCAAAAATTTAAACCTTATCCAATAGAAAAATCAGAGTTTTAACACAGCATAGTCTCAAAGTTAGCCATTTAAATATGCTGAGCAAGAAGAAAACATATCAGGTTTGGGGGAAATTCTTGATCTTAATGAGTGAAAATCCAAAATTAAATTCAACTTTAGAGGAATACCACAGAAATGCTAAAAATAATTTATGAATACTGATAGTTTTCTCATTGAAGACTGACAGTTTTAGAAACCCTTCTCAGATATGGTAAGATCACAGTCAAACAAAGGAAATAATCTCCACTGCATTTGCCAGTCACCTGACCCATGTTTTTCAGTTTAACATCTACATTGCATTCTGTAAAACTAGCCAAGTTTTTTCTAAACAAATGGGAGACATTTTATAAATAAATTTTGAATGGGACTAACTACACTGAATTAAATTCCATCCTCTTGAAATGCTCAAATTTTATTGAGATAATCTGAAGTATGCTGGACAACAGATTTACAGTTTGTTTCTTTAAGATATACTTTTTTTTATTCTTCAGTGGGCCAGGAAATAAACTATGAATACATACAGGTGTCTGTGCACATGCACTTCAAAAAAGTTGCTGGATCTTTCTTGTTTAATCCAAAACTGAAAGACTGAAAACCACCCCATAACACCCATTCCTCAACTGTTCAGCTTCCTGACAGAATTGCTAAAAGCCAATGAATTCAGTCCTTCCATTGACTCAGAGGTTTTGGATTAGGAAATGACAGCACCAGCAGTAGGACAAAAGATCTGCTTAGTCGGAACACTGAGACTGTTGAGGGCACAAAAGGCAAACAAGGACATGGCTGCTTCCAGTAAGAGGGAACAGAAGTCACTGAGCAAAAAAACCCACTTCGGTCCTGTAACCCCTTAAAGAGAACACTCATGTCAGATGTCAGAGAAAAGTGCTCCAGTAGCAGACACACTGCTCCAAACCAGTCAGAAGAGGGGGGAGGTCACCCTGACCCTCTGGGAATGCTGAATGCACCAAACTGATGATTTTTCTCTCCTACTTTCAATGTCTTGTGTTGTTTATTCAACCTCACATGTTCTGCCTCAGACAGGTTGCACGTGAGCAATGCACCATGCCTCATAGCTGCATATAACTCCTGCAGGTAATTAGGCTTCTCCGTAATATGCCTTACTTTTTACTTAACAGACCTGACACACTGAAACTTTATTTCTAGAAGTGTCACCTGACACCTAGAGGGTACACTTCAAAAATCAGATCTCATCAGACTCAGTGAATTAGCATTTATAGTTATAAAATGCCTTTTCAGAGTGTTTGCTAAAGCCTAAATAGCTCTTTTTACAGACATCTTTGTAATAAAAACTTATGTAACCTACCTAAGGGTGCCAGGTGCACCTAAATATTGTGCAGTTTGGATGTAATTAAGCCCCCTGTTGCTACCCTACTGCTCCTTGCCATCAGCAGCTGCTTGTTTTCTTTCTGTAAGAGAACCACACATGCTGATGGCTCCAGGAGCAGAGAGCTCTTTGACAGAACAACATCTTATGACTGTAGACCTCATCACCGAATTTCTATCTGAAAATGCAAAGATGTTAAATCCCCCTTCTGAGAGAAAGCTCAAGCAGAACAGCACTTCATGAAAATGAGGATGATCAGAAAACACTGGCACAGACTGACAATCCAAGACATCAACCAATACTCAACCACTGGCGTTATTGAAAATTTTGAGTTCTACAAAAAACATAGGAAACAACAAAAATGTTCTAATCCAGACCAAGATTTGAAACTGTTTCAGCTATCCCTCTGGTAAAAAGACATCTCTTTTCTACTTAAAGATCAATATGGAAACCTTTATTGAATGTCAAAATACTATAAAGCTGTATGAAAATCAATCTCACACTCCTCATTTGAAGTTTCAGTTTCATCATTCTGTTTATTAATAATAGTTCACATTTTTAGAAATTTCCCATTCACACTTTTTAAAATAATTAGCTTGAGAACATCTTTGTTTCTCCAAAGAAACAGTCTAAGATCACATGGACCAGGAATTTCACAAAAGATGAAACCATGTTTTCTCCTTTCTACAGCCTCTTTTAGACTTCCCAACATGCTCCCTGCTCATGATCAGGAACTGAAGGATTAGTAAATTGTTCACTGCTGGATTGCAAAGTTTTGTGTTAAGGACACAGCATCACTTAAATTTGTAATAAAATGTGTTTCAAAGCAGGAATTCATTTTATGCTTTAGAAGAGAATACAAAAACACAACCCTTCACACTGTAGAAACCTACCAGAGCTATTGATTTTTTTCTGTCAGACTTCAGGATTTTACCAGATAACTGTTCCTTAAATTCAAAATATAAACAAGTGCATAATTCCTCAAAACCTGCTTGTCCAGTCTAGCTGAACTTGCATCTTTGCCTCTCATTCTCAGTAAACCACATCTAATTTGTACTTGCAGGGGAAGATCCACTACTATCACTTCACCCTAATTTGGCTCTTCCACTTCCCCTCAACAGAATTTTTTTAACTCCACTTCCCATATACCCCTTACAGCCATCTTGGTTAATAAACTATGAGATGTTATTGTCAAATCACAAATAAATGAACATTCCCCCATTAAATATTCCCTGTAGTCTTTAGATGTTTAAAATTAGTTTAAAAGAATGCCAGAGTCTTACTGTGCCTCAATTGCTCATTACTTAAACCAGAACAATTTCTGCTTTCTATCTCATTCTCAGATCTCATGAAATTTCTAAAAGGATAATTCACTGAAAATTTTTAAACATTTGGAAAAACTAGCAATAGGCCATATAACATAGCCATAAGTGATCTAGCAAAGTATCTTAGAAAGATAAGCTTTTCTTCCTGGTGGAATTTTCAAAGAAGCTTTATATTTTAAATATGCACCTAACCATCTACTGGCATATACAGGACTTTAAGCCTCAGAGTCAGGGTGTGCTAATAGTAACAACAACCAAAAAAAAACCCTGAAAGAGCATGACACAGCTACAATGCCATCAGGCGGTGACAGAGGATATGAAATTTTGACCATGCCAGTGACTATATCTGCATAAACTAATAATATACTAGGGACAGGTAACTGGATCTTTGTCATACACCATTTTGGAAAATTACATTCTCTTTTGGATGCAAGGGGAGAGGGGGAGAGGGAGAGAGGGAAGGGGCAGAAAATACTTTTTCTGCTTTCACTACCTGACAGTTTCATACAAAATTTTCATGAGTTACTTCTTTATTAGAAACAGAAGAAGTTAATACTAATAGTCAAAGGCAGGAAATACACTTTTCCTAAATTCATCAGTCAGGAGTATGAAAGGAAGCCCTGACACACCAGAAGTGAATGAATAAGAGCTTAATTATTTTAATCACAGAAAGACGAGGTCTCATTACCAGTCTAAAAGGTACTTTTACATTCTGCACTCGTGCTCCTGAACGGATCTATTGCTAATTGACCAAGTACTGGCACAGAGGGTAAAGGACTGTAAAATAAGGGCATGTAAATTTCTGATCATGCACTGTGATCAAGTTACTAGTCTTATTTACTGAGAAGATAAGAAGGGAGTTGAGGAACTTAGATGCAGAAATAATTTTACTACAGAATTCTGGTAACATTAACAACCTAAAAGCTACACAGTCAGGCAGCAGGGCCATTTAGATAACAATGATATTGGTACAGCAACAGATAAATACTGTGGGACAGCCAAAATATTAAGAAACAAGATAATAAACATATGTCACATCTAAGGCAGCAAGCAGCGTCTTTCTCAGACCCATGCACGCAAGACCCTGCATTGTCTAACCATAACTTGACCACTAGCTCCAACTCTAATCTTGTTATAAAGAGAAGACCCGTCCTCAAAAACAAAACCCAAACCCAAAAACCCACAACCAAAACAAAATAAACAACAGCAACCACGAAACAAACAAAAATCTACTTGACATCAGCTCTTGTTAATACTAGACCTTTTCATAAATCACAGCTTTTTTGGAAAACTGGATCTTCCAGTTTTCACCTGAAAACTTGATGCTTTGGTTCCTAACAGTTAAGCCTAACTGCAATCCTCACCTAGTCTCAACACAAAAGAGGGGACCTGTCTGTACAAGAAAAGTCAATAAATGTCACTGGCCCCAGTAACTCCAGTCTTCTCTTATCACCCAGTGCTCTGTAACTTCTTACTACAGGTCCCAGGTTTTAGCCTATTTGAAATGCTAACTCTTAGCATAACCTTAACCTTGGCTTTAGCTTGAAGGAGTAAACCTATACATATGTGAAAGTAAACCACATGAGATAGGCCTCTTAATACTAGTTTTCCTCTTCCCTCAGTTGGATCTGTAGCTTCCAGACATCCAGGGGACCCAAAGTTGGGTATTTTTGTGAAAGACAGATAGCATGATATTCTTATTTATACCAGTTTCTCTATTCCCATCATATAGATAGGCGGTGGAGATGCAGAGGTCTCTTGGCCATCCAAGGATCACTAGGATGAAGTTGAGGGCTACACCATTAGCTTTATGTCCCTCTTGGCCCTTTGCTGTCTGTGAGATTTCTGTTGCTGCTTTTCTACTCATCTATAATATCTACTCATTTGGTGTTCTGATTCGATTTCCATTAGTCTTGACAACAAGATTCCTTCTTGTTGGCACCTCTGAGAGACGTAATGTTTGTCACTCCCTTTATGTCACTTTCTGGAATTCTGGAATTTCTTTGGACTTTTAAACTACATGGTGCCTCATGTCTCTCACACTTAAAAGTTGAAAATCTTCCTGTAGTATTAACATTAGGTCAGCAAGACAAGAATTACTTATGTTAAAAGTAATATGCATCTCACTGCTGTAAATAGAAGAAATTAAAATAACAAATAAAGCTAACAAGGAGTGACAGTGTAGAATATTTCTGTGCATAAACAAACAGATGGCTTCTGAACAGGAGTACACTATTGACTCTCCGTAAACAAGTATTGGAAAAATTATTAGGCAAGAAAATTAGGGAGATTTCAAAACCAACATAAAATGGCATGTCATTGTTCTGAACAGAAGAGTTTTCTTGAGTGAAACAGAGAAGCAATTTTTTTTTTACGTACGAAGGATGTGGGATGTAGTAGGATTTACTTATACATTGAATAATGTAGATGTCTTATCTATTTTTATGTAGTTTGTACATCTGTTTTCTCATAGAACCTGGACCCACATCTTGAAGCAGGCAGATAACTGACAAAAGAGATGTGTTATTATTTCTTGATTGTAGATATTCTCACAAAAATGACACTGAGTTGGAAGAAGTACATGTTTTTACAGACTAAAAATGTTACCTAGGACCACTTTCTTCCACAGATACAGTTTATCATTGCTTCCTTACAGCACTCTCATAAGAAGGATGCCAATAAACGAACGCAAAGAAGTCTAACAGACCAGGGAAACTTTCCTTGGTTGTTCCCTTCAGTCTTTTACATCCAGAAGTTCCTCTATCTTCTGAACTATACAACAGAGTAAAGAAGCAGGAGAAATGAACTTACCAGAAATACCTCCTAGAAAATAAACATAAGCCTGAAGCCCCAAAAGAAGACCCTATGTATATTAACATCTTGCAAGTATCAGTCTTTACCACATCACCTAGACAGCAACTGCTGCCCAAGTATTGAGCTCTGCCTTCCCTCCAAACGTGCAGCTGGAACCACAGTGCTAACTCTCGCCAAGCAACACAAAGAGTATGGCATTATTAAGGTGAAAAAGAGCACACTTTCTCTTAGGAATGCAGCTGCTGCTTCTGATGCTGCAGCGTAGATGCTGATAGAGTTTGACAGAAGTGGTAAGTAGCAGCCAAAGTAAGTTCAGAGCAGGGAACTCCAGCACAGGGGGGTCCTCTCCAAAGCAGTTATCTCACAACCCCCCATCAGGCAACAATTAACAAGCCAAAATGACTGAAAAGACAACTCAAAAACCAGGTATGGCTGTTAAATTATTCAAAGAAACCCACACATATACAAGCACACAAAAAAAGGATTTTCAATTTTTGTCTTAGTAGGGTGTATGTAAATAGGTAGACTTGCAAGAGAAGCCAAATGCCCTTATAACATCAGAACAGAGGCACTGGACCGTCTGTCTGGCCTATTCCAATCCTTGCTGTAAACTCTGCTGTACACCTACAGCAGAACAGGTCCCTATTATGTTCTTTTCCCCCATTTCTACTGGCCTTTCTAGATAAATGATGAAATGCAAAGGTTTGATTTAACAAAATATTATTTATTTTTCTTTTTTTGCTTGAAAGTTTTTTTTAAAAAATAAGGTTTCATCTGGACAAGCAATCCCCAGAACCCAACAACAAAAATGCGATATTGGCCAAACCACTGATCTAGACATACAAATTCAGAAGTCTTCACCCAGCCCTGAGCAGTTCTTTGGATCAATGGCTTCTTAAGCAGGTCTCTGGACAGATAACAAAATCTAGAGCCAAATACTTTGCCACTAAGGAAACTAGCATAGCTTAATTGAAGTCACTGACATACATTAGTTCAGGCCACCTAAGAATCCAGCCTCTAACATTATTGTTTTGCATCACCTTCATGTTTTAAACTCTCCACCAATTTTAATTAATTTTCTCCTCTAGGCTCACTGGCTCAAAGCTCTTTATTTAAAGAGCAGGAGTAGGTACTCAAAGAGGAGGCAGATTTTTTACTCCAACCTCAGCCAGCTTTAACAATTCTAGCTAAAGGGGAGTTCCAGGGCACTGAGTATTCTCAATATTGTTATGTGTTTGGTTTTACTATCAGGATTCTGTAGTGAATTATGTTTCATATGGGTATTCTGATGCCTTATCTCAAGCCTTGTATTCACTGAATTTCCAGTCTCTTCTCGGCAAACATGGCAGGGAAAAAAAAAGCTCAAAGCATTAAGTGCCAATCTGATAGAAACTCTGTGCAGAACTCTGTCTGAAATCACATAAAGAAAGAAAGGACTGTACAACTGTCCTCTGTAGAATAGCAGTACTCATTCTTTATGGCATATTATACAATCCATATTGCATCAATAGCCTTCACGTTGGTGCTGATCTAGGCTCTCGCTCAGGTAACCTCTAACTCCTCTCCCATCTGGGCACAAAAACCTCTTAACTGAACACAGAGGGCATTTTCTGTCAGGTTAATCTGAGTGGTCTGGGGATATAAATGAAAACCAGAGTACTGCTTTCATTTCAGGGAATAGCTTAGAGAGGTTTTCTCAGTGCAAGTACTTATCATGTGCCTTCCCTATAATTCGTCACATGTTCAGAGGCCAAACACATTATCCTGTAATCCAGTGGGAAAGGATCAAAGCGGATTCTTTCTGCCTTATTGCCTTTGCTTCCAGAAGTCAGAGAGGATATATCTATGCTAAGAGTACAGAGCAAATGATCACACAATAACTCCAATACAGCTTTGAAGCAGGGATAATTACAGCACAGCTAAATTAACCTGGATGCTGATTTCTTTTTCAAGAAAGATCATTTTGAGCAGTGAGTAGTAGGGAGCCCTGCTTCCCACATGGATTGCCAGAGCAGCAGCAGTGCTCTAGGGCAGTGCTGAAAACTCTCTGTGTTCATAGTTCTGCTGTTCAAGGTTTAAACTGGGCAGACTGCATAAGAAAAGCTCCCTAACCCATATGGGGTGCAAAACCTTCTCTGTTGTGTGAAAATTTGAGGGTGCTTTGATGAAATTAACTTCTGAGGTATCATTAATTAATGGAGCAAGAGTTGTGCAAGATCTGCCCATACATGTTTTTGTTACCAAGATGACTACAGAACAGTTGCTGACACTCAGATTCTGTGATGTGGCTCAAATAAATTGTTAAAATATAAGCATATTGAACTATATTTTATAAAATTTTTAACACTACTTGCATATTTTATCGTTTCATAGGTGGAAAGTAGAGTCACATTTTTAGATTCATGTCATTTTCTAACTCCTTTGTTATCTGTCTAGTTTAGTCAGAGAAATGGAAAACAACAGTGGAAGTACTGTAATGGTCCTGCCTCACAGCTGGGATGCTGTTATGATAAATCTTAACCAAACAAGAAGAACTAACTCTAAGCTGCTTAGGTCTTTATCTGTCTAGATGTTAAATTTCTCCCTATTCATAGATATATGTGCAAATTCTGGAGCATAAAAGATTTAACATTTAAGGCAGGAAAACCAAATTAATTCTACAGCCATTCTCATATTTTTCACTTAGTGATAAAACAAGCTTTCTCTATGCTTCTTTCCAGTTCCATAATATACATTTTCTTTTCAATCCAAGCAGTTTTCAGCTGTGGTACAAAACAAGAAAACAAGCCCTCAGGACACTGCAACATTGTAAAGGTGTGATATGATTTTTAATTGAAGGCACCTTTTACTTGAAACATTTTCTCCCATTTGGAAAAAGTACTGCAGAAAGAGACAGGCCTGTGGATCTCATCAATTATAAGCACTCTTATTTACAGGTAGCACAGATTGCACAGTCAGACTTTGCTTGAGGTACTAGGGAAAAGTGGAAATCTAACATTTTTAAACTGGAGATTCATATCAATGCGAACAAAGACAATATAAGCATGCACTACTGAAAAACGTAGACGTAAGCATTCAGCCCTTTCACCTTTTAATTTGCTAAAAAGGTAATTAGCAAAGACAATTATGAGACAAAGGCAATTTATTTTATGGATAATTGCGTGCATTTCTAGTATGAATAGATTTAGAATGGTTCACAAAACTATTAAAGCCATTCAATTTATAAGCTTATTTCCTGACTATTCAAGGTTTCTTTTCTCACTCAGTAGTCTCAGCTTTGCCAAATTATATCCAGTGGAAATCTGTACCCATACTTTGGGCACCATGGCATAGCAGTTACAAAAGCCAGAGAAAATTATCTAAAACTACACATCACATTATACTGCACAAGATGTTTTCATAAGCAGTAACACAGTCCAGCCCATAGTGCATGGGAAAAAGCAAACGGCAGCTTTCACTGTCACTTAAAAGGAAAATGTAACATAAGACAAGATACCTCCTTCAGAGTTTTTACCATTCAGAAAAATTTTCAACTCACCGCATGACCAAAACAGTACTAATAACACACTAATGTTCTAGCTTTTGCTGACCAGTGTTCGTACAGCATGAAGGCCTTCTTGGTTTCTCACTCTGACCCCCAGTGAATAGACTGGGAGGCGCAGAATAAACTGGGAGGGACACAACCAGGCAGATAACCCAAACTAACTAAAGAGATATTCCATTCCATATAATGTCATGCTCAGTAATAGAATGGAAAAGAAAGGATTTTAGAGGGGTTAGTCATCTCTTCCTCAGGAACTGGCTGGACATTGGTCTACCCATGGGAAGTGGTGAACGATAACCTTTTCATCACTTATTTTGTTTTTTTCTTCTCTCTTCTTCCATTTCCCTTTCACTTATTAAACACATTTTTTTTTTGTTTGTTTTTATGTTGACCCTCAAGTTTTCTTGCTTTTATTTTTCCTTTCCTCTTCTCCTGTCCCACTGGGTGGGGTGTGGGGGGAAGTGAGCAAGCAGCTGTGTGGTGCTTAGCTGCCCACCAGGGTTAACCCACAACACTAAGCATTGAAAAAAAAAAAAAATTAGATGAATGTCCCAAAGGGTTGAAATAGGTAGATTTGATACAAACTGCTAGTGTCTAATTATATAGGAAGACCATAGCAGTGTTCCAAGGAGCCATAACTAAAGAAAATGCACAGGGAGGGAATGCAAAGAAAATTGGGATGACGAATGTGCCAAGGTAGATTGGTTACTGATGTATTTGGGAGGTAGTTTGTCAGTGTGATGCTATGATAATAAATAAATAATACTAGATTACATTTGTGCAGTGCCCTTCAGTGACAGACCAAGGTGCTTTTCCAGGTGAAACACAGATAGCAGCAGCAAAACATTGCTGGCACATCAATGTTTTTTCAACGCTGATGTAAAAATACTCCAATGGAACTGATTTAAGTTCAAAACTATTAAAAAAAATAGGCAAGCCATTATCATGGGAAATAAACAGAACCTGCTCTTGACAACCTCAAATTAGAATTAAAAAACATACAAGGGAAAAAAGGCTTGTAGAAGTCAGTAGCAGTAACAACCAAGATCAGAGGTGATCAAAGCAAGGACCAAATAGATGTTTATGCAGTTATGCATGTAATACTGTAATGAACTAATTTAGTATAACAGCTTTCATGCTCCAGGTATTTCCTAAGGAATAGATGCAATAGCTCTAATCCATATTAAATACAAACACAAGGGCTCAGAGTCAGGCAGCAGTGTACAGAGAGTACAAAAGAAGTTGAAACCATACAACTTAACAAGTCCACTCTCATTAGCATTTATCTGTTACAAAACATGCCTTGGAGTAGGAGTTCAGAGTCCAGGTTCAACTCAAGTGGTTTACTGACAGTATCCACAGTTTTAGACTCTAGATTTCTTGATTCCACTTGAAAAAGGTTTTATTATAAAAGAATCCACAATAATTGACTTAAGCCGCATACTTGTAATTATTTCTTTGAAAAGGCTGGAGGCCCAAATAATACCAGCAACGCCCTTCATTTGCCAAACTACCTCCAATGACACACAACACGCTTGTACAACTTTCAGCTACATAAAGTTGAGATGCCTTCATCAGTGCTTTCCATCTATGAATATAGTTATTCCAGTAGAGTTTTGTAATGTAAGGTAGTTACAATTTGAAACATAAAACAACTAATAGATGAAATCAAGTTGATTTTTTGAAGAGATAACTACCTACAATTTGTGATTTACTTAAGACCATGAGCTCTGTGCCATGAGCGAGGCCTGTCAGCACGCAATGGGCTGAGTGTGTAGGAAAGGAAGAAGAGTCTTGGAATGCGTCAGGGCTCTGGCACTCAAGGCAGGATGGATGAGTCTTTCATTTGGTCTATTTAATACACATCTATTTTATCTGATCACTTTTGATTAGTGCTGCAGTTTTCACTTTGTACTTTGACTAGAGAACTCTGATAAATGCCAATGGGGTGAAAAAGTGAAAGATAAAGGTCACAAGAACAAAAAATGAATTTCAATAAATCAAGCAATATGAAAAAAGATATTAATTAACATCTCTTAAGTGCTTCTGATCCCACTACTTTTCCAGTCAGTCAAGGCAGGAATGGAAACAGGGAAACTGAAATCTCTTAAAACAGTTTTCCTCTTTTCCTTTTAGTTTATAAAACTGCTGATTTTAAACAAACTAGCTAAGGAGACTAATACTAAGGGTACACAGAACCTTATTTTATTATGCTACCTTATTGTTCTTTTTCCCCTAGATTTGTTGATTAAGTATCTACCAAAGAATTGGAACAAACAATTTCCACATCGTCCATTACTTATGAACTGTTCCCTTAGACTAGCTGGTAAACATCAGTCATGTTGTCTGATCAATGACCCAGTATCATCCAACATTGGTTTTGCCCTTGTACAGGATAACAGATGTTTAAAGTGGGAGGATAGCAAACGGCTAGGAGTCTTTTTGTAGAAATACCATTTACTGCTAAGATTAAGAAGTTTTGGGATTTACAAAATTGATGAATAATGCCGATCACAGATATCCAATAGCGGGACTGTACGGATCACAGCAGACCAAACCTAGCAGTTTACTTTGCACAAGTTACCCATTATTCCTTCTCCACCCCGCCCTGTTGTTCTGACAAGCAGTAAAGATAAAATTAAACCCTTGGCAGAGCAGTTTACACAAACCCACTCTAGAATCCTCAGAAAGATGAATTTCACTTAGTTTAACACAGCTCACACTCACACACAGCTTAGAATTTTACAGCTTTACAATAAAGAATACTCTCTCTTAGTTGAGCCAGACTTAACCCCAAAAAGTTATAAATTTTTATTTTCTCTCAAGTTTCAAAGCACTGAAATGCAGACAGTCCAAGGGCAGTAGACTACATAGATTCTAATACTAATCGTCCAAACTAAGATGTCTTTGTTCAGATTTCTTTTTATACTCATCTCTAAGCATATCCACTCCACTGCACTACATTCAGAGATTCTTCACTATTTTGACCAGACCATTTCTGGAGAGCTGAAACCCATTAATATAAGAGTGGTAGTTGCTAATCCTTAACCATTGCCAAGTCGACAGAGATACTCCTGTGTTGTTAGTGAACCAGAATCACTTTGGCAGTCTTTTATCAGATGCTTTAAGTTTGCCTTATTTGCTTTGAATTTGAAAAGCATAGAAGTTGTCATTCTGCCAGTCCTATTACATTATCAAATGAATATTATCATCCAACAATTACACACAGGGCTAAGTTATTTTGTTTCCTCTATATCTGATTTGTGAGCTACTGCTTCCTCTCTATTGGACATATGAAAATTCATGTGATATTGGAAAATTCAAAGCAACCTAATATAATAGAAGTATAAGTACACAAATCCAAATATGCCACACTCTAGTTTGGATTCATTCCACCCATCTGAGAAATTAAAGCAGACAGTCACTTCCACCTCCTTCCACAGTCGATGGAGGAAGTCCAGAGGGCAACTCAATCCATCAAAGAGCAGATTTGGTCTCTGTTTCCAAGTACAAATGTCACACTACTAACAATACTGCAATGTATTTTTAAATAACAATTACGGTCTCTTCACATCAAAATTTCATTGAAAAAAAACCACATGCTCCATCAATTTAATGAAAGAAGACTGAAAAAACATTGCTTAAATTCTCAACTTTGCAATTTGGATTTCAGGAAAATTTGCAGACCTGACCTTCCAGCAGGAGGTCAACCCTGTGTAGGGGTTTGCCTTCATCTATACATGGTGTCTAACATCCTTTTGGAAACGAACTGTTTGCTGAGGTTTGACACATAATCATGCCACACACACTTTGCCCAGGTGACACCCCATATTTCAACAGTAAAAAGGGTTTTGGGAGGGATCCACTCAAGCTGAGAACGTTTATTACACCCTAAGGGTTCTCCTGGGAAGTCAGAACAGACCTGCCTCCTAACAGAAGATACAGCCCACTGATTTCTACATTAACACATTAATACTACTTTCATGCATTTTATTTTAGGAATCCTACCCACCTGAAAGTCGATTGAGGATATCCAGTTTGCTTTTGCCGAAGGCACTAGGTGGCACTGTGTTCTGTCTTTTGTGGCACCGCTCACCCTCAATTTGCTAAAATCTGCCCAGGTTTCACCAATTTATACTCTCTTGCCAATCACTGCTAGCATGTTAGCAAAAAAGACTCACCAGTACTCATCATTATGCTTAGTCATCCATCTCTAAGCTTTTTTCTATCCATCAAAATGGCCAGTGCTATTGAACTCAACATCATACTTATTTTTAAAATTATCTTTGCCTGCCTAAAAACATGGCTTTCCTTTAGTTCCATTTAGAATGGAAAAGAAAAAAATCTCAGTGCTGATTGCTCAACACCACAACAAAGAAAGCACAAATACCCCAGCCCTATATAAAGACTCATTGGCAGTCTTTTCTTCTAAGGCTGCACCAGGAATGTTATTAGAACACAGGACAGTGTTAGAACTATAAATCTACACTTTTAGTTACTTGCTTTCACCCTTACCATGCAGTTTCTGCCTAAAAGCTTACACAATCTTTCCTGTCTTTTTTTGTTATTGTAATGGTTGGATCAACGGGCCATAAGCAAAAAGGTGATGAACACATAATGTGTATTTACACACACAAATACAGAGAATGAAGGAGGTTTTGCTCAGAAGAGCTTTTAATCCATTAAACTGTCTGCTCAACAATGAAGCAATCAGATTAGAAGGAAAAGCAAGTCTCCTGATTTCCAGGCTATTACCCTATCTTGTTGACCACATACAAATTTAGGATTAAAGAACCCCTTTTGTAACTGTATTCTATTACTCTTTTTTGAGGTGTGTCTCCATTGAAATTTTCTTTGCTTGCATACTTGTATATTATCTTAGCATGAGCCTTTAGAAGCTATACTGATCTGTAAATATTTAATCAAGGAAAGCTTTAGTCTCTGAAAATAAAAGCATATAGATATATATATAGCATGCATGCTTTAGAGATAGTAAAAATAATTACAAATGGAGTTTCACTCTAACATATAATTTATGTTCAACTTGTGGGCATTTATCACTAAGTTTTCCTTTTGATTTCTTCCCATGTGTGTTGACAAAGAACAATTTTCAGTCAAATTAGCTTTCAGTCCTGGTGTACAAAGGCAACACATTCTCACCAAACACACAGACACACAAACACACTTTCAATCCGAGTTGCACATACAGCAAACCCAGCCCAGGTTACCACATAATATTGGTTACCACATAATTTTCAGGTCCAGAAACTCTGAAACATCTGCTGCTCAAAATACAACACCATCTGAAAGTTGTGTAGTGTACCATCAGAGTACAGGAGCGCAAAACAAATGGTCTAAATGCTGTTCCTACCTGTGTTGTCAAGCTGCTGGTTGATCTTAGGAATGTCCTTCCTCTCTGGTTAGTCCCTTACTCTTCGGTCCATTCAAATTACAGCTGGAATTATATTTCCTGAAGTGTACCTACAGCATGTAATATAAAAAATTTTGTCAGAACAGTAAAGACTCCTTAGGTACTATCCTAACTATGCTAATATGCCTAAAATAACTTTGCATACTGATTCCAACTCTAGAAAACATCTGCTTGCTTACCACTCACTCCTAACTTACCCCTTTCAGCCTTTCCTGCAGGTTTAAGGCTTATCTTTTTACATATCAATCATGGTTTCAGCAGTTTCAAGTTAGTTATTTTTAACATTAACGAGCTTCTGAAGCCAATATACACTGAAATGTGGGCATGTCAGCCAAAGGAAATTAACCCAATGAAGCATAAAACAAAATGATAGCGTTTACTCATTTTAAGTCAGTCATGAAAGTTCATTCTGGGTGTAAAATATCAGGAAACTTTCAGAACTGAAATTACTTCCTTAGAGCAATGTGCTTACTGCTTCCATTGCACTGTTTGTTAAGTCCTGATAGACAAAAACCCCACCCTAACATAGTGTAATGGCCAAAAGCATCTTTGTTTTACCAAAACAGAGAGCATGACTAGGTATAAAATGAATGCTTCTGAGGTGCAACTTTTGAAATGTAATTTTTGAAGGAGCTAGAGTTCAAAAGAGGAACCACACTTCACAATTCAAGGAAAATATTAGCATTCAATTTTTCTACTTTTTCAAATTCTGGAGAGATTATAAATTATATTACTAATAAGTCCTTACCATATTTTAATACTCTACCTATATGTAGGGACAGATTTTTTGTCTTGAAGCAAATGTTTGTTGTGCCTGCTATAGGGATTACATACTATTTAGCACATACAGTAGCAATGAGTGGGAATGCCTACAGTGCTGGAAGTTTGAAAATATCCAGCCACCCAGTGACCTTCTACACATGAATCAGAGAACTGTAGGAATCTTTTCATGAAAGCCGTGGCACCCAGCATCCTTCATTAACAGATTTACCAGTTTTCCACTCCTCAACGGGAATATTTTTTTGGCACTTCTCTCTCTCGTATAAATTATTCCTAATTAATTAAAATGAAATTCTTAAGATGTGTGAGTTCATTAACTCCTTTAATGAGAAAGAACATTTTGGACCTTATTATTAGACTGTCATCAGTATCTGTTAGACAGTTAAATTAATAAAGTGATTATATTCAAATAACTCAGGCATTTGCATTTTATTTTTAACATTACATGTCTCTCTTACTTGCTCTGAGACTGGGGAAATTTTGCTGGTCATGCAAAAGTACAGTCTGGATGGATTTCAGTGTATTGCATGCCTGGACCTTTAAATATATTTAGGGGTCAGAATAGCTGTGGTCTAGGAGAGGTCTACTTCAGGTCTACTGGAGCCTCAAGGAATGATTGAAGCAAGCAACTACAGTAAAGACATCCCTTAAAAATAAAGATATTGTGGCCCCTTTATTGTTAGAAAGCAAAAAGCTTGCAAGAAAAGTAGAGAGAATGGACATTTTGTATCCTTGAAAGCATCAAGATAAAGCAAGACACAGCAATAATTTGCGCTCGTACTGCACTCTCTGTATACTACTGACAGGCTGTGAAAAATCTCCATTGGCTAAAAGCAATATACAAGGTGGAACTAGAGCTCCAGATGTCTCCTATTCTTGTGAAAAGCCATGGGTGTTTTGTAATGATCTCGTCATGCATCTTTCTCAAAAGTGATCCTCCAGCTATGCAGTAGCCCTTTAATGCTTTTCTGGGACACTGATTCAGTCAAGGCATAGAGAAGAGACACACAGCCTGAGTTCAAATAGAGAAATGTCACTACTCTGAAAATCATGTCAGTCAGGTGGAAAAAAATAACTGGTACCAGTTAAAACATTAATTTATAGATCATCTTAACCCACAAAATCTAGATCTTATTTTTAATAACAGGTGTCTGCTTTATACATATCTCTGCAAATTGAAATGTCAGAACTGAAAGTTTTGCTCCCAAACATTATTCAATAGACTATGCAAGCATCTTTTATCCCCTGACTCCTCAGCACTGAAGGAAAAACATCATGAGTTTTCTTCTTCTTTCTCATTCTTCCCAAGTCATAAACTTTACAACAATCAATAATAACGAAAAATGAAAAACACATATCCAGTCTGGCTCCTGCATGAACTGAATTATATTTTAAATTTTGTAATCTTTAAAGCCAAACAAGATAAACCGCTGCTTCTTAAGAGGCTGTTAGATTTACCATAGCCACATGGAAAGAAAATACATGAGTGAGATTTGTTGCTCAACAGACAAGTACAAAGGAGGAAAGTGGAAGATTTTTTTCAATTTAATTAAGAAATGTTTGTGTGTCTCAGGCACTGGTGCCTTCTAGACAAGTGCAGCTGATGAGGAATTTAAAGCACTGCTTCTTCAACTAAGCCTGCGTCAATTATAGAACTCACACATTTACAAAGAGAAATTTAGCTGAAAAAAGTGTAACACCTGTACAACTGTTTAAATATTTATGGACAGCTTATTTCTTTCTTTGAGGCTTCAGATAGCTGCGCAATTGAATACCACAGCAATTACATTAAGATTCATCCCAGAGATAACGATTGAAATTAAGTTATGCACGTCAGAGCTGTCATCATTTGGAAGTAGTATTGGATACTTTGGCTTGAAACGATGCTCTTGATCACTATGAGGATACACACATTTCGTAAGAGCTCTCTTTGGGTGAAGTGGGGGAGGAATGTCCACGGAGAACAACCCCACCAGTACCTCTGCCCTATACTTATCTCTCACATGAGCATGCTTCTTACTTTCCATTCCACTGTTGATTTAATCATAGCAAAAAAATCACAACTCATGTGTGTGGCAGGTTCACACTGCCACACAGAATTGCCTGTTTCAGTGGAGCTGTGAGAGAGGAGGGACCACACAAGCATTGTGTTAGGCAATTCATCCATAACACTGGCTATAAATCTAAAAAAAAAAAATCAGTGTGCATACACTTCTCAAAACACTTTTAAATCCAGCTAGACGGTAGCTACACAAAGATGAAGTCTAAACAAAACTGCAGCTCCTCAGGTATTCCAAAAGTGGTACAGATGCAGAGTGTGCCTCCAGAGCTGGGAATCAATACTGACAGGTAGGCAGGAAGGTTCTTCAGCAAAACATGTAAATTAAGAACAAGAAATGCCAGTTTGCCATTCTGGAAGACTCTGACTAATGCAGCATTAACCCCAAGATAAGTGCACTTTAAACATTGTCTTGTTCTTCACAGTATAGTCATACAGTGGACCAGTAATCCAATTCAAGCATTTACCAAAAATCCATACAACCACTATCTAAAATGCAATATATTCTTCTCTTTACACTAAAACAAACCTCAGTGGTTCAATGACAGATGCACTTATACACAGTAAAAAAAGAAAATTGTGTGTGTTGGCTTATTTATTTCTCCTCTCACTGGGAGATTATTTAAGTCATTCATCCAATTACATGTTGGAAACAGAACTAACATAACATTGTATATAGGACATTACATCTTTTTCTGTGGGAAAAACACCAATAGTACATAGACTCGGAATTCCAAGTACAGAAATGAAATATTGTGACTGATAAAATTAAGTGAAACAAAATGTTTTTTTTTTCCATAAAAGTGTTGCAGAGATACCTGGAGAGAGAGCTGGTATCTGCCATACTAGCCTTTTATGAAGTAGGAAGTCTATTTGCATTTAACAGCAAATCAGGGTTTTACCAATGACCTTAATTCAAAGTGAGAAGACATTCAGTTTCTGTACACTGAAATAACTACCTTTTTATTGAAAAACTGTTAAGTCTAATGATATATCCATCTTTAATTACTCAATGATGAATATTAAGGATAGGCTGAAATTCTCTAACCTAACTAAAATTATGGCATGAGAAACCTGTTCTGATTTAAAATAACATTATATTTCACAAGGCTTTTAATAGGCAGCTTTAATTTATTGCTTAAAATAACTACAGTTCTTCAATTTATAATGCTATTTCTTGTTTCACCTGTGATAAACTACATGTTCTTATCTTCCTATGTGCATCAGCTGGCTTTATATTAGAGTTCTAATAAGTCTTACATAGTGTTAGTTACTGAGTTACATGCCTGCATCCAAACTGGATGCTATCATTCCTCTTCAGCAGGTGAGAATGATCTAAATTTTAACTCTAGCTTTTAAAGCACCAGAGACAGTAATTTCAAATCCACTTTACAAAAAGAAGACTGTATGGAAAAGCTGAAATACTTCAACCTTTAGTAAAAATTTGTGTTCTGTAAATGCTGAAGTCAGGGGAATATCGGGATTATCAAACCATTTGTGCCAGAATATTTTATGAACCCATCAGTGGAGAGCTACTGGTTCAAGTTTAATTATAAAAATAATGAATGCAACTCCCTTTGGAAATACAAGGCATCTCCAGAAATCTTATTTCCAAAAGGTAACTTTGTGGTTTTTTTGAAACGAAATATGAACAAAATATCAAAATGAAGTGCTGTCAGATTTTCACATTATCATCCCATTTTTTCTAGCACAATATACAGAATTTAGCCCAAATTCTCAGTAATTTTTAGTTTGCCCTGAATTTCTATTTATCATATTTAGTATTTCTCATTTTTTCCACAAATCCCAATCTGAAGTTCTCCTGAAAAACATATCTTTACACACAGAGTGACAAAAATAAGCCAGTAATAATACATTTAAACCCATTAATTACAGTAAGAAAAAGTATAACATAAAAGGCTTCTCTTCTCATTTTTCACCAACAGACCAGTTTAAATACTGCACATGAAATATTATTATTGGGCTTGTTCAGCAAAATTGAGTTAAGTGACTGGTATTGTTTCCCCAAAACATATCCCATGGCATAAGTAATTGAGCTCTAGACATCCACAGAAGCTTTAATTCAGAAGATAGAAGACTGAAACTTTTAATGCAAGTGGCTTCTAAGGAGTGCACGTTTTATTCTAATGAAGTTATCCTGAAAATCAGGAGGATTTGTTTTACAAGTTTTCCAGCTTCGGGTTCCCTTTCAGTAGCATGCTTTAAAATGTATTTAAGTCCAAGATACCGAGAAAGAAATCTCTCAAGCACTCATTGCCCTACTATTTGAGTAACTCAGTTACTACTGCATCTGTGACAGAAGAGTGATAAGACAGTGCTACTATTTTTCCTTCACAAACTGCTGGAGTACAGAAATACTGACCACAACATTTTTAAAAAGCTCTTCAGAGCACACATGTCAGTAAATGGAGATGGGATACTAAATTATTCTTCAAAACTGTCTGATTTGTTCAAGGTCATATACAAATGTTATGACAGAACCAACAGAATAAGGAAACGTGTCTTCACAAGCCGCAAGCTAGTGCCTTTATTTCTGGGCCAAGCTTTTTTCCATAATAAATGTCAAAAGGATGTAAGCACATGCTCTACTGAATAGGGAATCAACTTACTGAATCAAAATCTAAATCCAGAATCCTGGAAAACAGGGCCAACTATTTAATTTTTACTATTTTGTAGCACAAAGCAGCAAGAATGTTGATATATTGAATTCTGAGGAAAACAGAAAGTTGACACTTCACAAATGAGTAGTCAATTTTCTTTCCTCATTGCCATCCCCTAATGCTACAGTATTCACACTGCATCACATCATGTCTTATTATAAAGCGCCTAAAGATGAAGTCATGAGGTCAATGCAAAGAAAATAAATCATGACATGATTAAGCAGGATGTTAGGGAGACACTTAAAAGCATGTGCTATACAAGAGTTTCTATGAGAGATGGAGCTTTCAGAAGCAAAACTTGGACATTCACTTTAGCAAATCTGGCATTGCCCTGAGGTAACTAATTGAAATTCATTTAATTTCTGTATACTGGACTTTCACCACTATGGAAACATACCTACTGAAATAAGCTTCTTTCAGTCATTTCAATGAGCATTTACTTTCTGAGTCCTGAACTCATCTCTGAAGTTTATAGAAACCTTCAGGGATTTCTGAACATGTTTTGTGCGGGAAATTATTCAAAAAAGTTACATGAATTGCAGAGACAGCAGCCACTTTGGTTTTGAATCCAACAGTGTGCAAATATTACCATAATGCACACTCTGTCAGCATACAAGGCTGATACAGCAGTGAAAAATTAACCACTTATCAAACAACGACTGGTCCATACAGAGGAGATTTAAGCAGGTGCATCAGCTGTATGTCACCCCTAATTCCAGTAACTCTTGTCAGTTTTTGACAGAAAATTTAAAACACAGGCTTTCTGCTGTGCTATGTTAGAAAGAAAGAACACTGCATAAAATCCAGTCAGAAATGTCAGGTTTTGAACTTGTTCAATAGCTTTCTTCCTGAGAAGGGAATGTACACGCACACTCCTCTTCTGCAGGGTCTGCAGAACAGTATATTTCCAATCATATCCAAATACAAGACACAAACAAAGGAAAAAGCCCTCAGTGAGAAAAACTAGGACAGTCATTGTATCTTTTACATTCAAACCACAGACTTCCATTCATTAATGATTAAATTCCAGTTCATATAAACGGCAAGTTGCAATAAAGAATAAAGTTATGTGTTTCTAATCATTATGCTCTGTACTAGTGTATCAGTGGACTACACTGCTTTGTATGGAGTTATCTCTCTAGGAATGTGATTTTAATTTCTGCAGTTCTTCCTGACAGAGGGAAGTTCAAGGTACAGAGCTACAAACTGCAGACACAAAGGAGAGCAAGGGAAGGTGGTAGTGAACTGAACAGTATCTGCACTCATCTGTACTCCAGCTTCTTTAGGGACTGCTATATTTTCTTTTCCAAAGTGGCTGAGATGATTCAGTTTAGAAAGCATCATTACAATTTTTTTAAACACAACTTTTCTTGGCAAAAAATGATAGCTCTGGCCTACACTCTAACAGGAAACTACAGCTTAACTTGCACTGGAAATCTCAGAGCTAATGAAAACATCAGGCCACACGGTGTGTTTTGCTTTTCTTTCTCTTGTGAAGCCCTTTGACAAAACAGGTCTTCTGGATTTTTCCGTCTCTAGTCTTATACTTTCCTTCAGAGTTTTTGCTTATGCTAGACATCTTCTCTTCTGTAGCAGTTATCAGTATAGGAGAAAACTAGTATATCCTAGTTTTTACACTGATTTAAAGTAAAAGGAAAATTTGATCAACAGAACATCAGCACAAATTAAGGCGCAGTAAAAACCATCCCTAACGTTTAGGACATCCAAAACAATTATCTCTAAAATAGCTCTGAGGGATTATAAATATGCATTTCAGCAGGCAGGAGATTTAACACTGAATAAAAGGAAGATTCTGAACCCTCCTATTTGGGCTCTGAACTGTATTCCAGAAATGCAAAGTGAAGAGTTAAATAACTGTGAATAGAGCATAGAGATTACTTTGCTTAGCAGGAAACAGTCAACGATTATATATCTGCATTATGAGCCATTAACTGGGTAGCAGTCTTGTAGGTTCGGAAATATGTTAATGGAACAGCTGCCAGATAATAGAATGGCTGCAGAAATATGTATTTTGCCATTTGTTATGTTGAGATCGCAGTGTGCATCTCTGCAGATCAGCCTGATCCAAAGACCACCAATACACACAGTAATCTCAGTGACTTATGTAGCATTGGTGCAGGCTCTAGACAAATGCAAATCAAGACTGGTAACCTCTAGATAGATGCTGCTAAATCCTGTTAAAATAGATTTAATTAGGCTTAATAACCTGAATTTTTTCCTTAATGTGTTAGATAAGTTGTGCTATTCCAGAGTTCACTGTGGTGTCTTAATACTGTGGTATTAAAGTAGCTTTCTCTGCTTAATGCAATGCCATAATCCTTTACTAAAATCATTGTCATGGCTGTACATCAAAGACATAATGGTTATATATTATTAGACAAAGTCTGCTTTAATGTCAGATTTGGCAAAAGTAGTTTTGAGTGCTTAAGTAAAGAGGTTCAGCTATATACTTCATCAATGAATTCTTGGCATCAAGCTCTGGGTAAAAATGTTTTTCTTTTATCTGCAGTTTCTTTAAATTCATTTGATTAAATGTTTATTATTCAGTGTGCAAAGGACAATTAAAAGAGCACTTTATCTGTCTTGTGGGCTATCAAATATCAAGAAACAATGGTATACAGACACCTCCACCCAAATTCTCACCATCTTTATACTACAATGTTTTAACCTAACAACATATTCTCTCCAATTGCATTATTTTAACTCCATATTTTGTTAACATCTCTTCTCCTCTCAGTGCTGCATTAGCTACCACTGAAGTACAACTGCTGCATCATCTTTGTTGTTATAATCTCTGATAGAACAGGTGATGTCATAATCCAACAATGGGCAATGTAACATGAATTACAGGTAACAATACTGCCTTCTGGATGTGATATGCATCAACTATTAATGCTACGCGTACCTTTTTTCTAAACAGACAAGTAATCTGACAACCATGAGCGGTGTACAAAGAAAGATCCTATTTTCTTGCTTCCAGAAGTCATCTACAGGGAATGATAATATGGGGGTATCAGCTGTATGAGGAAATGTAAGACAAGGCAAGTGAGAATACCCAGCTGATTGCCTTCTGTGCATGAGCAAATGGATGAAGCATGCAGTAGCATAGAAAAAAGCCACTGTAAGAATGAAAATGAGGACAGCACTGAGAACATCGTTAGTATCCACACACTATTCTTTCAGAGTGACAAATAAAATCCTGTTAAATCTTCTTATGCAAGCCATCTTATAAATATTGCTGTGAGTGCCTTAGTTTGCAGTCGGAGTCTCCCCAGCCCTCAGTAAGCCTTGTAACTCTCACAGCTTGCTCTGCGTGAAGTCCATCCCTACTCCGTCCCTTTCTTCTCCCCCACTTTCCCCAGTTCTTCAACTATGAACACCTGTAGTTTTCTGGAGTTATGTGCAGCACTTCCACCAACACTTAGTTTTCTCTCACTAGCAATACTCTACATAATACTTAGAGATATCATCTACTCTGTTTTCATTTTTCTCAGTGGGCTAATACCAGAAATGCCAGAAATCATGGTCAGTACCACTGACATTTTACTTGTATAAGTCTAAATTCCTGCAGTGTTTACTGAATGGAGCAGCAGAGAATTTCATGGTTTCCTACTTCTAAGCAGACTGCCCTGACAGTATTTTGTAAATATGCCATCTTTCCTTTGTTTCTAAAACAGAGCCTTTCAGCACATACTTAAGTCTCTGTTTATGCAGATTTTTAAAAACTTTTTTTTTTTAATTTTTTGTTTATCATCTCCAGCAATCTCCCAAGATCACATAAGTTTTGGCTAAAATAAAGTACTTTTTTCAAAGTAATCATACATAATCATGCCTATCAAAGCTTTTGTGGAGATGCTATTCATACACTTGATAGCAAATGTTCAGGTTAGTGGAGTTCTCTTTAGATTGTATTACATCCTGCCTTTTGCATGTAGTACACAAAGATGCGTATGTGAAGACCTCTACAAACACATTCCCTATGCACACAAAAAACAGTGGCATTCTACAGACATTATTCAAATTAAAGCAACTTCTATTTTAATTAATAGAGCTTTATCAACAAAGAGACATTACTTTATTAAAACTGCTTGTTAGTAACATAATGTTTAACTTCATAAAAGCTTTAAAATCTGTTCAGTTCTACCAGATATCCCTGTAGAAGGGAACATACCGAAATAAACACACCAATTCTTTAAGAAGTTTTTTGGTGCTTTAGGAATTTAGAAGGAACAAAGAGTCAGCTCCCAAATCAGTGCCTATCATAATCTTTCAAAAGATCTTTATACCAAAATTTTGAACTCTGAAACTCATTCTGTGTACTCAACAGTTGTGTTCAAAGCAGGTGGAAACAAGTAACGTAAACCACATTTTGTATGCATTCAACAAATGACTAAACTAGAGACCAGAAAATTTTATTTCTACACTGTGCTGGTCTTGGCTGGGATAATTTTTTTCATGGTAGCTAGTAAGTTTTGGATTTTGTGCCAAGAGTGTTGATAACACAGGGATGTTTCCATTATCGCTGAGCAGTGCTCACACAGGGTCAAGGCCTCTTCTGCTCCTCACCCCACCAGCGAGGAGGCTGGAGGTGCACAACGAGCTGAGAGGGAACACAGCCGGGACAGCTGACCCCAACTGCCCTAATGGTGTCAGGCTCAGCATATACAGCTGGGGGAAGAAGAAAGAGGAAGGGGGGGACGTTCAGAGTGATGGCGTTTGTCTTCTCAAGTCACCGTTACGCGTGATGGAACCCTGCTTTCCTGGAGATGGCTGAGCACCTGCCTGCCCATGCAAGTGGTGACTGAATTCCTTGTTTTGCTTTGCTGGTGTGCGCAGCTTTTGCTTTACCTAGCAAATTGTCTTTATCTCAACACAGGAGTTTTCTCACTTTTATCCTTCTGATTCTCTCCCCCATCTCACCAGAGAGGAGTGAGAGAGTGGCTGTGTGGGTCTTATTTGCCAGCTGGAGTTAAACCACAACATTATTAGAAATGATCTTGTTGAAAATAAACAGAAAATGAAATCTCATATGGAATTCTAAACTGCAATGAAACCGAATGAAAGCTATTTTATACAAAGTGCATTCTACAGAACACTAAAATTGGCTAGCCATGTTGGCTTTTATCTCTATTTTATAATATTTTATAATTTATTTTTTTACATATAATATTATAATATATATAAAATGTGTAATGAATATATATCTACAGTTATATAGTTTATATAAAATATATAATAATGCAATGTTATAAAGAATTAAATTATAAAGAATCATATTATCATTCTTCTAAAGGCATGCAGAATGATTGTATCTAAATGTGGAAAGTATCTGACACAAGATTTCTTTTTTACAAAATTCACTGTCCTACCTATGGAACTCCACTAGTAGTGAGACTCAGTCAGTCCATCACCAGGGAAAATAAACTAGGTCCCACTAGACATATTATCAGCACTCTGTTCAGACACACACAGAGTCCTATTATTCCATTCCTTGTTGTTTATTCAATATTGTATCTATTCCGGCAGTAATAATAATGGTTATTATGATGCATCATTCTTATTACATAGAGAGTCCAAAGATCATGATTGAGAGAAAAGCAACAGAAAGGACGGGGGAACTGCATGAGTGAAAATTTCTGTTTTAAAGTCACTAAAAAATAACTAAAAAATAAGCAAGTTCAAATTATGCTGCTAAAGTCGAGACTCACACTGAAGTTGACTTTGGTCTTTTATTTGGTCACTTTCCTTCCACTAATACTAAAAGAAATACTCCTAGCAATAATTCTCAGGTCTTAAGAGGTGGCCATGCTACCATATGCTCAGTATACTAAATTTCACAGCTGGTAAAACCTCTAGTCAACTTCATACTTCCAGATTTTACAGACTGCAACAATCTTCTCTTCCAGACTAAAAGGCTGCTTATGCTAATAAGCATGCACTTAAATGGTATATTGTGACAGATGCAAACATCTACATGTTTAGACACCAAATGCAAATCAAGACTCCTGTGAAAGTCACAAAAAAGTTGATGTTTTAAAAATAGATATCAACATTAGGAAATGCTTAGATAATAAGAGAGATTTACACAGCTAGATTAGGACTTTAGAAATTCCAAAGAGATTATTTCCTTTCTGTGTATTAAAATCCTATTATAAAGGAAATTAACAGAGAAGTACTAAGAATGCTAAATCTCAAAAGCAGAGCATTGCAAAGCATACGAATCAGCAGGAAGTTAAGAGGAACTGCTGCGTAATCTGACAAAAGGACATGGTTATTTTTCTTCTGACACAGCAAGCTGAAATAGCCCAGTGAAAGGCTGGCCCAGAGTTAGGGCATGGAAAGAAGAGAAGTACTCTCCCTGGAGAGAGAGAAAACAAGCCACCACTTTTCAACAACACTCAGTAGTGTGAAGTTGCACTTACTGGCTGAGCTAGAATAAGTAAAATTTATAGATCTAGTCTTCCTTACTGGAGCAAATACCTTGTAGCCATTTCACAACCACAGATAAAGCAATATTTATTATCCCTTTATATTCTCAGTGGTTCTCAGAGTAGGACCTCCTGAATTCAAAGATCCCAGAACAGCCTTAGAATCAGCCTATCCCTGGGGGAATTAATGAGAAGTATATGGGGAATGGAATTTAACAACAGATGACAGTGTGAAAGCAAATGCTTTAATTCCTTTTTTGATCTGATACAATGACTAAAGCAAGCAGCGTCAACCACAAAAGAACAAAAACCAGACTGCAGCAGGCAAGCCATGGGAAAGAGAAGACTTAAAGAAGGTGCAGGTGCAGCGGTGTTTTCAGATTTTAAACAGTAAAAGCCAAAAGGAGCTAAATACCTGGCTCTTTAAAAATCTAGACAAAGAGCTAAATATTATATTTATAATAATACTACCAAGCAACCAAAACCTGTCTTCCTTATGACCACTGAACTTGGAAAATAGACCCCAAAACCCCAAAGAAAGCATCATTATAAATCTATTAATCCCTCAATATAAGATGAAGAAAAGAGAGAATAGGGTGTGCTGTTTCATTAAGAAACATCTCTTTGAAACTTGTGCTTTAAAGACATGGGACAAGAAGCAAAAGAAGAAAAATCAGTACTCTAAGAAATATATTTCCATTAGAGACATGACTCTTCCAAGGTATGCAGATCCAGGTTCAATCTCAGGGACAAGTATTTTGGTATAGGTCATTCCCACACCTGGTGAGACCAGGGCTACTGTGAGAGGAACAAAGAGATAAGACTGGGCAAATTGTTTGGGAAGTTTTCCTATGGGTCTCAGGTAGTGTAGGAAAAAAACCAAGAACAAAAACACCCCAAACTTTCAGGATAACAAAAGTAAAATAAAAAACTATAGTCTGACAAGTATTCTGGGACCTTGGCAGCATCAATAATGCTAGATGAAAAGAACTCAAGGCTCTGTTTCCTTATGGTAGTGCTGGAATATGGTCCTTCACCCAATCTCTCACCCAATAACAGGCTTCTGAAGATGCCATGGAAAACCTACGGATTCTGTCAAGGTTAGAACCTCATCTGACTCAGTCTCTGCTTACTAAGGTTCTTGATTACCTCTTCTATCATTTTTCTTTCTGTAAGATCAAATGACGGAAAATCTGCTGCATAAGATCTCTTCTGAAAAATTTGATAACATAGGAAGGGTTGTTCCATGTAGGGTCTCAGCTTCTGCAGTTCACCGGTTTCAGTTGTTCAGAGACACTAATAGTTTCAGAGTTTTTTTAGAATACAACACAACAGTTTTCTATCAGCGTGTGTGACGTACTGAACTTGGACTATATTGTGGTTTTATAATAGTTTTAACAGTTTAGAACAATGTTTGGCAAAGGCACTAATTATAATTAGATGGGGTTTTTTTCAGGCAATCATTTCATATATCTGTGTGCACGTAATGTTTAGCCTGAGTCCTCACTTCAGACAGGACTACTTCTGTAAGAACAACATGAAAATTTTCTGGTTTACAACCATAGTAACATGGAGTAAGCAATTACCTAGACCGTGTATAGCAGAAAAACAACTAGCATAAAGTCACATAAAACCAAGTTGAGAAAATACAGATTTAATTTTAACAAGATATGGAAGCCTTGTATGGAGTCATGGCTTTTTAAACATCAACCAATGATTAAGTTGAAATGCTTGTCCTACATGTTTTTGGGTGAAAGGAAGAAGACAAAAATTTTAGAGCAGTAAAGCTCAAGTAGGTTCAAAGTTCTTAGATATTCCCTACATCAGACTTTGTATATTAAACTATGAACACAGCATTTCTTGCTTTGATTGTCTTATATATAATAAAAAGAATAATTAACCACTTGAAGATTTTCAGTAATTCTCATTTCAGTGTAATTAGATGTAGTGATTAGAATATCTTTCCTATTGCATTGCCGTTCTTCCTTAGCACCAAAGAACAGTGATACAAGTTATTTACATAATTATCTTTAGTTAAAGGAGGAGCACAGCTTAACACAAGAGTTGCCACTGCTTCCACTGGAGCTTCTACAACCTCCCGCATCATACCCTGTAGTGTTGTGCAATGACTTTGTAAACAGTTTATGTCACTTCAATATCTGTAGAATTTCTTCCATTAAATACAATATTTTCAAACAACTTATCCATAGGACTTTTGACTGATCACAGGTTCCCTCAGGGAAAGATCTCCTTTACACCCCAAAGAACAAGAGTCATGCTGCAGATATTAACTACTTCTAGACTCCCTGCTTCACCCATCAAGTTTCAAGCAGTCAGGACAGCCTCGGCTTCTGATCATTTCCTGAGCTGAGAAATGGATCTCTGCATCTTAATATATCATAAATGCGTGATGTATCATTAGCATTGTGAGTTAATAAGAATACTCCTAGGAACCCCACTAAAAATTTTGTTATAAAGTTCTCATTTATCAACATTTATGAACATTTAACTTCCAATTTTTTGGACCATTAATCCAAGTTTTCTTAATAAGCTATGCCAAAAAAGTTACCAGGAAAAAGTAATTTATAGAATGATTTTTGCTTACTAACTTTTTTAGAGAAGAAACAATGTCAGCACATGAATTATATGCCAATAAAGCAATATACTTGAATAACTTTCCAGTCACATATTGGAAGAAAACAATTTCAGCTTAAAGAAATATGGATGAGTTCTTTACTCTTTGACTCTCACTGAATGTAGCTAAATGACAATGATGCTCTTGATCAAGGTCTAAATTATATTTTGATCTACATGTTCTGTATCTTCCATCCTAGGACTGCATGATAACAAAGCATACGCTGTTTCTCACAGACCTTTCTTTCTTTCCTCTTGATAATACTGTTGCTAATTTGTTCAGCAATTGATCTCCATCTCCATCTGACTCATTTAGCATTGTGATAGCAATAACCGTTTCACCCTGACAGCTCATACTAAGGAATAAAATCCCTAACCTAGTTATAGTTGAGGTTTTTCTATCAGGGGAGCTAGGTGCAAAAACTGTATTCAGAAGCTTGGAGCATTTTACGTGTGTGCCGAGACCTACAATGGGACCTAAGTGCCCTTTTAGTCTGTAGCCACAGAGCAAATGCAGCAAGAGAAGTTTGCCTGGAACCTCTGCTTCAGGCTCTTTCAGTGATCTTCAGCAAGTAGTCCAATTTCTGTGCATCTATTGTTCTTCTCTAAAACAGGGATAACAAGTATTTCTTCTTTCTCCCTGGTGCTACGTGGCATGAACTTTCATACCTTTATCATTTCTCAATACTTGTACTTACTGAATGCCCAGTTCCTGGTACCGTGAAAGTCAGCTGTCATGGGGAGAGACAGGGGAGAGAAGAGTTTGATGCTTCACATTATGGTCAGATGTTTAAAAAACAGAAAGTGCATCAAGAATTGGTCTGGGAGGTGAGGTAAGAAGATGGAAGTTTCTTATATTGAGCCAGTCATATGGTTAGAGGTTGGCACATTTCTGTCCCATGGCGACTACAGTTTTTTCAGATATACATGAGACAGCAGTAAGTCTATACCAGAATCTGTACTACCATTGCAATAATGCTAGTAATATCCAAGACAAGTAATTTAAAGCTAAATATTTACTAAAAATCCTGGATATGCTCTGTAACATATACTATTGCATTCTTGGCAGTTATAAGTCAGCTGGTCTAAAAATAGCTGAGTTTGCTCACATGAGCTTCCAAGTTGTTTTAACCTTTACTAATTAAAGAAGTTGATGATTCCAATAATTTTTCCACTACTTTCTGCATTTTTTTCTTACATTGTGTATAAGTAACTGATGAAAAATAATAGGTTAGATAACAAGTGAAATGCTCTATCTAGCAAACTGTCACAAGACATTTATGGTTCAGGAAGGTCAGGATGAATATATCCTGTTAAACCCATCCAAAATAAGTCTCTTCTCTCTTACATCACTCACTCAGCTCATGACTCATGATGTAACTCTATTCCAGCTTGCTTTGCTTTTAAGAAATGTTTCTTTGTAGTTTGCATTAGTCAGGAATTTCATAAATGCTGACTGATCTTCCTCCTTAGACATTATATGCGCTCTTATTAATAATAATAAGTTATTCACTGAGTTCACTGAGTTTCTGTACTTTTTAAAGATCTGCTATTTATTTCCAATTTCTCAGATATTGGAAAGTATTCAGCAATTTTTGTGCAAGGCTCTTTTCATTGTACATGAGATTCAAAGCAGCTGGCTACTGATATTCACTCAGTAAATCATAAAACAGATTTATTTTCAGACAGATAACATAAATGAGCCAATCAGCATGATGCTAAGTTTTAATATAATAGTTTTAAAGATTTAACAGATATTTAATTAGAAGCATTGCTCAAGCCCAGTGTGCTTTTGGCAAATGTGTATACCAGCTTGGAAAATTCAAGCCTGGACCTTCATGCAGCTACATCTGTATACTTAGCTCAGAGCATGAGGGAGACTAGAAAACGTTTATGGATACATGAGCCTGTGCCACACACATCCTTTTGCTAGCAGCAATGAGCCGGCTCTGCCGTAGGCCTGAGCTGGCTGGAAGCCATACGAATGTACTGGAGAAGGACAGCATGCAGCCTAGCAGCCTGCTGCTCTTCTACAGGCTCTATTTGTTCAGAGTCAGCTCAGCACTAACTGTGGCCCCACAGTGTGTTGGGGGGGGGGGGGGGGGGAGAAAAAAAAAAAATGAGCTTGCATCTGCTGCGAAGGATTGCACACAGATCTAATGTACAAAGGACAAGGATCAGACTTCAGCTCACGCTTCCTCATAGCCATTCACTTGCTCCTGATTGTACCCTGCAGATTTGTAAAGGCTGAAAGTGGACAAAGGAAGAGAAATGCTTAATGCTAAGGAGAAAGCCCAGAACAACGACCCTGCCATTCCTTCAAAGTTTACACGACGTATGCTTTGGTCAAACATGAGATACGGGACTCAACACAACAACTACTGTATGAAGTGCAATAGGCTGAGCTCTCTAGATTAGACAGATGATCTAATTGCTGCTAGAAGGAGGTGCAGCAAAACTGGCAGAGACTGTGACATAGCTTGTTTCAGAAGAATAGATTGGATTTTCTCACCAGACTTACAAAGGATCAAACTGTTTCCTGAGAACATTATGTACCAGCATTCCCAGGCTGTAAGTATCACATATAAGCACTCCCAACACTCATCTGTAGGAACACCTTTTATTGCCAGTTAAACAAAACAAAACCCCACAAATTCCATTTCCCTATTACTAAGTTACTAGTTTTAACAGGAAATAAAGATACTCTTCCTAGTCATCACTGGGAACTCTGGTCACGTCAGAACTACCTACTGATAGATTGCTAGCATGAGTGTGACCTGAACAAAATACTTCAGTAGATTAAGCTACATCAGGAAGTGGCTGTTTTAATTTAAGATTCTGAACTTACATGGAAAAAAAGAAAGTCAGTGTGAGCTGAAGCACCTTTTTCATAAATCTTTAAACCCTTCCTCAGAAGAACTTGGTTTCCTTTATGTGAATCTTGTATCACTTGAAAAAATGGCTTTTTGAGCATTTACACGTCACAATCAAACCCATTTTCACAATTTGAGGAGAATGGAAAAAGTGAAAGAAATAGCATAGTGTCTCACTTGTCATAGTGAAAAAATAAGCTTAACTATTTAGTTTCCCATTCTGAAAAGGGCTACAGCGATTCAGCGATGAGTATCTTTACGAGTAGTCTGTGCACTTGAAATTGTTTCGCTTCTGAGTGTGTAGGTGAATGAAACAAAAACCTCAACAGTAAGAAAGGAATATTTAATATCTGTACAGTGCTTTTTCCTGTGCCTTTCTGAGAAGGTTCACCCAAGGTAGTATCACTCTATCTAAAACTTATCTTTATGTATACTGTTGGTCACTGCTGGAGAAAGGACATTAGACTAGACAAACATACAGACTAGTTCACATTCATAAAACCTGAAGTAAAGTGGAAGTGATGCCTCCTTTTCTTCCTTCCCCTACACAAAGCAGTAATGAAAACTAAATCCTCCAGGCTTTGCTTATATTTACACATGCAAAGAGTGAAAGAAATTTAATTAAGTCAGCTGAAGTATAAAAACCAAGAAAGACTGTGTTGTCTTTCTTGTTACTAAAGGTTTTTTCAGCAAGAGATTAAAATACCTCCTAACAAGGGAAACACTTCACATAAGTACTGCATCTGTTTTGTTGTCTAAACCAGGGCTTTTTGTTGTGCATCTCTCTAATTTTTACTGTATTAAAAAACACATTTTAATGCCCTAACTAGTGCTAACACCATTCTGAGAGAAGTTTCTAATGTAGCTCCCACCTAGGGTCTGCAACCGAATCTCATGTCTACGCCAATCAACAATTCTTTTTATGAGATTCCTTCCCATTGTCTCAAAGAAGCTTTCTTAGAACTGCTTCAGATATGTTCCTATATCAGCTGCTTCACATGTGATGAGATAATCAACTCTTCTGTGAGATTTCCTTTATTTGCATTTTAATATGCTCATCAACCTGATTAGGGAATGGGGATCCAAATTCTCTAGAGGACAGTATGCTCACTGCAAAGTACTGTATTTGACTGCTATAACCCAAGAAGGTTTAAATACTATATTCTGGATCAGCCAATGAGTAAATCTTTTTTTCCACAGGCTCCTTACATCCACATTCTATGTCAATCAAACATTTATATTCTTCAGACATTGTCACTAAACCAGCCAGCCTTGTATTTTATAGTTCACACTTAATAGTTTAAACATGACACTTAAGAGACCTTTGTGTTTCCAAATACCTAGACTCTCAGGAAAAACAGGCTAAAGGTCTGGCAAGGTCTTCTCAGACATTTATTGCTCCTAAGCTTGCTGCATTTAGGAAATCAGCAGTGAACTGACAGAGCAATTATCCACTCCTTGCATAGTAAATTTAGTTGCCAAACTAATTCCACAAAGTATCTGTACTTGTATCTGTTGGATTTAGGAGTTGATATACAGTTTATGTGTAAAAATCACCTACTTTTGAAAAATGTTTTTCCAAGTTGTCTAAATAGATCTTTGCGAATGCCAAGATGACAAAAGGCAAGAGCAAACAAATTGAAAAGTCTGCTCTGTTTTAGATGTCTGGAGTCTCCACTCATCTACCAGAAGAGTTTCCAAAGTAGAAAAAAAAATGTGGCTGTAATGGCACTACAAAGCTTCAAGAACACTTGGTTTTGTTTTTCTGAAAGTGCCAGTGTAACTAAGCTCCATGGTCTCCACATCACGTTGTCTGCTATTTCAGGAGTCTCAGAAAACTACTCAGTATAAAAGTAGCTTCAGGGTACGTAGTGTATGTCTTAAAAATTGTTGGTTGTGCTATGGTTGCAATACAGCAATATTTATCCCTCCCATAATATTCTACTGATTAACATATCTCAAAAGGATAACACAATAAATCTCTAGAAAATAACACACTTCAATTGAAAAGTCGCTTTTGGAGTGCTTTGACCTCTGTAAAGGCATGAATGATAATCTTCTGTGCTCTGTACAAGTGCAGAAACTCTATTGTCGTTTTCTGAAAAAAAATTCCAACTCCAATTTAGGATCTAATTTATCAGAGGAGTTGATGAGCTGGAGAGTGGAAAAGGGAGAGGCCACACAATTTAAAACCAGAGCAAACATTTTCACTCCTCCTGTCACCTTTTGTTCCTTACATTCCTGCCTTTAAGAACATTTAATTAATATTATTTTTCAAAAAATTGTTGCAACTTCAGAGTAACCAGTCAAATATGTCAAGCGAAAGCCAGACAGACCATTGTATTCCTCTCTAATGTTACACTCTTGAACAGTTTGCTTCATAAATTAATGAGCTTGTCAATTGAGTTTAGAGCTTCAGTAAACCATCTATATTAAATATGACTTGGATATGAGGGAAGACTGTCAGATCAAATGAAGATGATTAATGTGGGATTCTCAGAGGACCTATCTGATGACTTTCGGGTGGAAAAATACAACAGGCTGTTCATTACCCTTTGTTTAGAGTTCCACCCAGTGTTCTAGATTTGCAAGCATCCTCAGAGCTTGCAATCTATTTATTTAAAGAAAAGAAACATCCTTTTCTGATAATTTATGAGACTAAACATCACATTAATTTTCATGTCACAATCTAACAATTCAAATTGCTAAAACTTTTTTATTTATGTTTTGTATTCCATTGCAACTTAGCATATTAAAATTCATGGTTGTTGGTTTGTGTTTGGGTTTTTTTTCAAAAACATGCACTACTTCTGCTTGAGCACCTATTTACACATTGAGTACTATAGCTTGTCTCATTATCTGTCAGGCTGCACTGAAAATAGACACTTGGCATTTTCCTTCCCTATCTATGCATCTCAAGTCCTGATTCTTCACCTGGTCCTATATATGTTTAAGCCCATACATGTAAAAAGATTCACCAAAGTTAACCAGATAATGTGTGTATTTGATCTAACCTTATGGATATGATAAGTGCTTAACAAAGGAAGGAAACTAATGCCCAGTATTTAAAGCTGTTTAGCTGTTTTCAGCTAAATCCAAAGGACTTGGTATGTCAAAATCCTGGTTGTAGTCTGTATATTCCAGTGTAATACCTTTCTGATTTGACTATATTTCCATGTGTAAATTAATTCTCAACAGAAATGTATGTTAGGCTTTAAATAAGCAAGGACAGATTTGCAAAACTAATCTGATTTACATCACTCAAGACTTACTTGTGGCAAAGCAAATTAGCCTGTTCCTCAGCAGGAGCTTCCTCAATGAGAAACAACAAATTCCTCACTGATGGAAGGCTTTAATGTGCCTCTTAAGAGCTTAGATTTAGCTGCCTGACTTTATTTTAGTTTACACAGCATTTCAGCTACTTTCCACTAAGGATTTTGTTGTGTGCTTGCTTATTTTAAAACCTTTTGCAAAACAGACCTGAGGTAGGGCCTGCCATATAAGTACAAGGAAGATCACCAAGTGAATGAGACCTAAAGGTAATTTTCTAGGTAAGTTTGCAGCCCACTTAATAACCAGTCTTGGGGAAAAGAATCCTGATTTTTAACATAGTGTACAACAACCCTAATTTCTTATACCTGAAATTCACCTTCCTTTTTCTGTTTTACTTAATTACTTACACATGACACATGGGCAGTGTTAAAAAAGGACAATAGACTCTAAATATACATAATCAGGGGGATTGTTTTTGACAAAAGTTTTGGACAATTTCTACCATAACCATGTGAATTCCAATAGATGTCTGCCTGTTTTACAGGCAAAGGAGGAATTTTGAATAAAGTTTCAGACTACAAGCTCAAGACATTTTCTAAGCAGATCACTACTTGTTTTCCTGATGAACCAATAAGATCTGTTGTCTCTCCTGGAGTTTAGTCATCATGCCAGCTCACTCACAGATGCTCTGAAATAAGCCAGCAAAAACTACTCCAACCTGCCACACAACTAGTTCTGTACTACATTGTGCTTTCTACGTAGTTCCTTTAAAAGCTGAAGATGATGCCCGTTACCTGTGTTGCTCACTGCGCACAGTCCTTCAGCCACTTCTACCAAAGTGTTTCCTGTTCAATACTTTATAAAATGCTATAAATCTCTCCCATTTACCCTGATCATAACAGATCTCTAGGGAAACATTCTACTATTTATTTAAAGCATTGATTGAAGCTTCTAAATTATTTATGATTCTTACAAATAGTTAACCTCATAAATACAATAACTCATTGAAATAGTTTCTTTATTTCCATATGTAGGTCTATGGCTTTATTGATAACTTAAGAGAACCATTAATTTTTTCCACCTCAAGAAAAGCAATGGAATCTGCAGGGACAAGGTGCCCTTTAACTCCGTGCTGCACATTCACAGCTAGATGAACTGGATTTTTGTTGACTGTGAGCATTAATTGTGTAGTGATTTAATTTACTGGAAGACCACAAGGCACTTTCCTGCACACAATGCAGCAGCAATTTTGCTTGGTTGCCCCTTGCCAAAGAAACATATGGAAAACTGATTAAAAAAATGTTAAAAAGATAATGTTTTCTGTCTGATACAAAATGTTAATTACAAATGCAAATTAATGCATAATTATTTTGCTAAAAGTACACAGTAAAAAAAAAAAAGACTGAGAAGGAAGAGTTAGGCACTGAGGTGGCAATCTGCTGAAGTTGGAATCTAGTCAGAACGTCAGGGATCAAGTGATGCTTGGAATAAGAAAAGTTATGTGGGCCTTTGAATTCACACACTGAAGTGTTCAGGATTCATCATAAGATTTCATCTCAACAGCAGTATTTCCAGAAAAGTACTATAGATGTTATTGGCCAATGTGGGATGGTACTACTGGATCACTACCATATTTTTTTCTTAAAATTTTTCTCATTATCCTTCTAGTTTTTTTGGTGGTGTTTCTCAGAATCGCACTACCAGCTGTTACTGCTTCAGGCTATGCAGAGGATTTGCACGTATCTGCTGCCAAATAGCTGGGAAGCTACTGTAGAAATACTATTCTATAATTAATTTGTAGGTAAGTCATTCTTAGAAAAGATACCCTCAGTTATGACTTTCATTCTTTCCTTAATAGATACACTCTTATTACAAATGATAGCTCTCACAATATGTAAGACCTAGCTAGTGCACTGTAATTACAAATTAAGGCTAATGATTCTTCTAATCTTTAACTTTTTTAATGTTATCATCCTATTTAAGATCATAAGAATGGTAATAATAGAGCATGAATAAGAGGCACAGGTACATTCACCATTTTAAGAGAGATCTCTTTCCCCCCGGTCTACTGCCTCACTAGCAGAAAGACAGACAGACAAAATGAAAGAAAAAACTAAATCTCATGTCAAGCCTTAAGACAGCCCAGAATTGCTAAGCCTGTTCCCTGCCAGAATGGAAGAAGCAATGTCAGGTAACAAAACCTTAAGGATGACCAATTTTTCTTATATCCTCACTGTAGTAAACACCAGAGCTGAAAACAGCTGTAAATCATGGCAGTATGTCAGGTCAAAGGCTGAAGTCCCAAGATGCCACAGATGCAAGACAAGTGAGGAATGTCACTGCCCAACCAAGAGGGACTCACCCTCAGCACTTTAATTTGGTCACTGCTTATGATTTTTAAAACTTCTAAGCCACTGATAAAGCTAACCCTAAATAACAGTCCCCAGAACTCAATCAAAATAACAAACAATAAGGGAAAGATTAAAATCCAAGCCTACCTTATAGGGAAAGGCCCTTTTAAATGCCTCTTTCCCTTCCAATCCTGCCCCATATCATCCCTTGTGCCTCTCCCGGGATGAGATGACTCTCGCATTCAGGCCCAGCATTGACACCTCAACAGGAACAAGTGACAATGAGAGAAACAAGGTCCTGCAGCCCCCCTCACACAGACTAACATCCTTTGAGGGTGTTTCTCCTTTGAGATGGTCACCAGCAGTCTGAGCCTCCTTTCTCAAGAAGGGGCTCGAACATAGCAATTTCTGTGAGGCAGGTAGTCTCCAGTCAGCCCTCCTGGGACAGGGTCCTATCCTCCTGGCACACCCAGGTTGACAGCCCTGTCCTTCTGCCCCACACAACCCTCTCAGCTTCTCTTTAGTGGCCTCTGAATACAAGCTTTCTGACAGAGAAAAATCAGAGAAAACAGGGTTTGTCCACAAATTGCCACTATGGCCTCTTTATTTAACTGCCTGGAGATCATACAAAACTGCTTAAAAATACCTACTGTCTACAAGAAATCACATAACTAAAGCTGGAACATGTTCCTGCAACATGTAAGGAACTTGTATTGTTCCCTACAAAAAAGGAACACAATAAAAGCAGGTTTCTAGCTTTTCTATTTTTTTCATTATTTTATAAGAGGTGACAGACAGGGCAACCTTCACTCTTCATATCATTGTATCAAAGTACCCTACTAAATTAATTTTCAAGGAAACTTCACTGCTAGAAGAAATTTTATTGTCTTTGCAATATGAATATGCACCTCTCAAATTAGCTTGAGACTCATGTTTTGTAAGCCAAGATAAGGAAGGAATCTGAGAATTTTAGCTGAGTCTTCAAACACAAGCCTGGCAATACTTCCACCATGAATAGACTAGACTAGAATTTCAGTTGGAAGGGACCTACAATCATCTTGTCCAACTGCCTGACCAAAAGTTGAAGCATATTTTTAAGGACATTGCCCAAATGCCTCTTAAACAAACACTGACAGGCATGGGGCATTGGCCACCTCTCTAGGAAGCTTGTTCCAGTGTTTGACCACCCTCTCTGCAAAGAAATGCTTCCTAATGTCAAGTCTAAACCTCTCCTGACACAGCTCTGAACCATTCCCACCATTCCTATCACTGGATACCAGGGTGAAGAGATCAGCACCTCCTTCTCCACTTCCCCTCCTCAGGAAGCTGTAGAGAGCAATGAGGTTGCCCTTCAACCTCCTTTTCTCCAAACTAGACAAACCCAAAGACCTTAGCCACTCCTCATAGGACATTCCTTCCAGCCCTTTCACCAACTTTGTTGCCCTCCTCTGGATGCATTAAAGCACCTTGACATCCTTCTTCCATTGTGGGGCCCAGAACTGCATACAGCACTCAAGGTGAGGCCATACCAATGTTAAATATACCAGGATGATCACCTCTTTTGACCAGCTGGTTATACCATGTTTGATGCACTGCAGGATGTGGTTCGCCCTCTTGGCTGCCAGGGCCCACTGCTGCCTCATATTGAGCCTCTGTTAGACAGCACCCCAAATCCCTTTCTGCAGGCTGCTCTCCAGCCACTCCTCTACCAATACTTGTGCCCAGTGTTGCTCTGACCCAGGTGCAGAATCCAGCATTTTGACTTGTTAAATTTCATCCCATTAATCATCACCCAATGCTCTATTCTATCTAGATCCCTTTGCAAGGCCTCACATCTCTCAAGAGAGTCAACAGCACCTCCTGGTTTGGTATCGCCAGCAAACTTGCTAATAGTGCATTCAACTCCTGCATCCAGATCATTGATAAGTATATTGAACAGAACTGGCCCTGGAATTGAACCCTGGGGGACACCACTGGTGACTCATTGCCAACCAGATGTAGTCCATTCACTACAACTCTTGAAGTTCTGCCCTTCAGCCAGTTCTTCACCCAGTGCGTCATGAATGTGCTCATCCCACAGTTGGACAACTTGTACAGAAGGATGCTGTGAGGGACAATATTAAAAGCTTTACTAAAATCCAGAAAAACTACATTCACCACCTTCCCTTCACCCACTAGGTGGGTGACCTTACCATAGAAGGGTATTAAATTAGTTAAACAGGACTTTCCCTTTGTGAACCCATGTTGACTGTGCCTGATGATTGCATCATTCTTTAAATGCCTTTCAGTAGTACCCAGTGGAATCTTCTCCATAATTTTTCCAGGAACTGAGGTTAGACTGACAGGTCTGTAGTTTCCTGGGTCTTCCCTCATGCCCTTCTTGTAAATTGGAATAACACTGGCTAGCTTCCAGTCAGCAGGGACCTCCAAACTCCCAAGACCTTTGGTAGATGATTGAGAGAGGTCCTGCCATAATATCCACTAGTTCCTTCAGTATACCCTGGGATGAATCCCATCAGTCCCCATGGACTTGGGAACATTCAGCTGCTACAGCTGGTCCCTTACAATTTCAGTGTCCACAAATGGAAAGTCACTGTTCCAGCACTCCAGGTCCTGCAATTCAGGGGACTGGGCAACCCATGGTCTATTAGCATTACTAAAGACTGAGGCAAAAAAGCGTTGAATGCCTCCACTATTGCTTCATCCCTAGGTGTGTGGGCGTTCTAGGGGTGGGGGGGGTTCTAGGTGTCAGGGTTCTGGGTGGGAGGGGGGGGTTCTAAGTATTTTGTTAGTTTTAGGTGTCTATGGGGTCTAGGTGGGGGACCTAGGTGTGTGGGACTATGCTGGTGTGATCCTTGACCATATGTGACTATAGACCTTTGACCTAGTTTTTCAATCTGCCATCAAGGAATGGCTACATCTGTCTGCCTGTACCGGTGACGCGATCCTTTATTCCAGACTCTCGGGAATTATGTCAAATGTGGAGGCCTGTCAGCTACACTGAATTGTCCACTCCTTGGGCATCTTTGTTACATGAATATATTGGAAGTATTATGCAGTACAGTGCTGTGAAAAGAAAATATGACAGATGTTACCTTCAGTCATGCCATAACCATTAACTGTCACAATGCAGGAAATTACAGTCATGTAAAATAGCATCACTAGGGATAGATGAAACAGTAATTTAATTTAATCAGCTTTTACATCCTTTGTAAGCATTACGATTTCAGAATCAGTCAAGACTAGATACATCCATCAGGATATTTTCAATACATTTTTGATCCATGCTTTTAAAGTTTCCTGTTACTTTCACATTCAAGAGGGACCACGACAGTTTTGCAGACAATGTGATAGATCTTAAAATACTTAAGCTTCATATCTCTTTATGCTCACAGTCTGTAACTCTATTAATTCAAAATTCTTTATTCAGTCTGTGTAACACATTAGATACCCCAAACCTCATAATATTTAGCTTTAGTTTGGGATCAGCAAACATTTTCCAGCACTGACTACCTCCCAAAACCACAAGTCCTTCTCCCTTCTTCCCATTGCCCAGACACAGATACACCCCCTCATTTCCATGACAGGGAAATGTGGCGATACAGACCAAAACACACTTGGGATACACTCCACTACTCAACCCCGACCTGAATGACTACCCTACTAGCTGAAGATACTGCATAAAATACAATTATGAGCTCAGCATAGACATAAAGAAAATGAAAGTCATGTTCCTTGATTAGCCCATGACAATCCATTTTACTTATTGGGTTGAATCTCACCTCACAGCAAAATTGAGAGTCACATAGATAATACTTGAAATCATACTATTAAAATTATTAAAATAACGGCAGAAGATAATGTGCTCTGGCCTTGATCCTTCCAACCATTTAAATACTCACTTAATTGAGGTTTTTGGGACCAAGGAATTAAAAAGAATGTTTAAAAAATGGTTGGAGAAACCTATACAAGATTTCAGACAATAAAATATCATCATGAATAATGTATGAGAATATTTGCTGATTTAATGCTTATTTAGTATAACAGTAGATCTGAGTTTACAATCTTACTTCTCTGACTAATTTAACTCCTGAAGTCTGACTGATCACCACTAAACCTCTTGGCACTAGTTAAGGATATCTCTACTAAGTAGAACATTTGCTAACATTGTCCCCAGTAAGCAACAGCCATTACTGTTCACTCACATTAAGCTAGAGCCACTCCCTGGCAGATGTCCTAGTAAAGTAGCCATCCCAATTCATTACATTTCCCATTAAAGGAATAAATAATATATTCGCTATTGAAATTAGATCAAAATATTGAAAGAGTCATAAAAGTCCTCCCACCTCATTTGGGGAAGAGGAGATAGACATTATCATAAGCACTTTACAATATATTGCAAGACTTTTGCTAGCAGCACATCAGTGTCACAGCTGAATTATGATATTCCAGAAATGCCAGCCTTCATAACTGCAAAAGTAACCACAATTTCAATAAACTGGAAGGACACATCAAGGTCTATAAAACAACAGGATGAAAGGAATATGGTATTAGCCTTTCATTTCTTCCCCGCCCCTTCTCTGCCATTAGCTGTCTGTTTGCATTTTAAGATCAGTTAAAGTGATGGTGAGCAACTTGTCTTTAACAGGATTTCAGTGGTCTCGAATCCAACTTTAAAGACAGATCTCTAATACATTAGATGTCTATATAAATCAAATAACCGGATGGCAATAGTCATGGTGGTTTAAGCAGCAACCACATTAGTAGACACCTAACACAAATTCATCAGATATAACCCTGCAGCTGAAACTGCAGTGGTTTAATCTTACAAGGTGCAATTGTTCCCAGTTCACTTGGGAGAGAAGGGGAACAAGCACCTGCAAGCAGGAAGCCTGGAACACCTTGGTAGGGCAGGTCCGTCGGTCAATGCCACAGGAAAACCACAGGTTTGGTCTGTGCTTCACTGAATGAAATTTAGAAAGCTTGTTTTCTAAAACAAGTGTCATTGTATTGGGCACTTGGAAGCAATAATCAGGTTATAAAAATTTACAATACACCATGAATTTTTAGTCTGATCTTTCCATTAGGATTAATTGTAAGCAGGGTAACAGAGTCATAAAGGAGCCCCAGAGAGAAAATAGTCTATATAATTGTGCCATTTGACTAATAAAATAATGTATATTTCCATTAACAAAGCTGAACACAAACAGAATTGATTTTCAGCTTTATTTGATGTAAACACAGCTTATTATCTTAATTAATCCTTCTTCGAGCTTTGTTTTCTGGAACACATTTATCTCAAATAAAACAGCACATAAGCAGTATTATCTTTATAGCCTCAGATATGATGTAGGAGGTATGACCCAATCCAAGAACGTATTCCTGTTACTAATGCTAAAACCACCTTGTAGGTAGGTCCCTGATAGTTGTTGTATCAGCCCTGGGACTTGCTACCAAACAGCATCAATTTGTGGCAAAAGGTCTTAATGCTCTGATCCATAACTAACATGAGGTAAGTGCTTACTACCAGCAGGGCAGCCCCAGGCAAACTGCACCTCAGGTGGATATGGAATTTATCATTCCCTTCTTATCATGAAAAGACCCACACAATTACTTGTAACAGTCTTTTCAGAATTTGCTACAGTACCTGCTAAAAAGGTTTCCACAGTGACATCTTAGTTCTTCACTTTGTATTGGGTGCCCGTGCGCAGGCGGCGGCAGCTGAGGGGGCTGCAGGCGCCTCTGTGAGGAGAGGCCGGGGCTGCCCCACGCCGGTTCCAGCGGCCCCACCGCAGGGCACAGCTGAGCCCCTCAGTGAGGGGAAACGCATCTAAGAAAGGGCAAAATGGTGCATGGAGTGAGGGGAAAAAAGTGTGAGAAACAGCCCTGCGAGCACCCAGGTCGGAGCAGGAGGAGGAGGAGGTGCTGCAGGCCTGGGGCAGAGAGTCCCCTGCAGCCATGAGGGAGAGACCGGGGGAGCGGATATCCAGGCTGCGGCATGCGGAGGACCTCAGGCCAGAGCGGGTGGATGTTTCCAGAAGAAACCGCTGCACATGGAGAGCCCACACCGGAGCAGGTTTACCCACCACAAACTCCCACACTCTTTTGCCATCTGGTCTCTCCTTCCTTCCATTTTCTTTCCCTCCCCTCCAACTACCAGCACAGAAAGGACCATGCAGAATATGGTCAATGGGCCACTTAACATCCTCTTTCAAATCATAGCTTTTCAATCCCCTCAGAAGAGCATGACCATCCCAAAATAGATAATTAGGCTGAAATGTGTCCCTTTGGTGGTAGAATCAGTTTCAGCCTAAAGAAACAAGTGTTTCTCTTATTCTTCTATTTGATGATTCAAAACAGTTTTTTTAAATTATCTATGTAAATGGGCAATACCATCAAAATCCAACCTGATCATTGTCTCAGTCCTTTGCCCCCAATTTAGTAAAGCACATATGAGCAGAAAAATACTTAAATGTATATTTAGGTGCAGAAGATAACATTCAAGATCAGCAGGACTGAAGCCTACACTTAGGTGCTTTCCCAAATCAAGTTTGAATCAAATACTACACTGTTTAATTAAAGAACTTCAGTTGCATTCCCACCTTTCACTGAATTTACAGCACATTGTTTAATTATATTTTCTAACCATGACAGGAGATGCAAAATCTCACTTACTACTTCTATTCCTTTATAACACCTTCATTTGTACAACTCTCTATCTCTGAGAAATTTCCAAGAGAAATATTTCATGTCTTTCACAACTGCTGCTTCCGCCTGGCTTTTCCTCTTTTTTGACCAGTCCTGATCAGGGTAACAGAATTCAAGGGGAAAACATGCTGTTTTCATCATCATTCTCATTTCCTTTCCTAATCTCAGAGAGCCAACGAAAAACCTTCAGAAAAAGAAAAACCCAAACCACCCCTGTGTTTTAATGATAACAAAATTACTCTTCTCTAAAAACTGCACTCTCTGTAGAGATTTAATGTTACAAAACCCAAAAAGAAAAGACAAATCTATGCCTTCAAACAACAACCAGTTTTTATTTTCTTTGACTGACAGCCTTAAGGCACTGGTGCTAGCAGGAGACATCCTTAGATGAGCACTTCTTACTTTCCCAGAACTTTCAGAACTGGACATAAAAGCAGAACTTTATACACTATCTCTTTTTTGATATTTGAACCTAACTGCAAAGCTTACTTCAGTCCTGTTGTTCTGAGGGCTTCTACTCTGCTATGACCTAACCAGTACAAATTTCTCCCACTAATCTGACCAGGATTTATTCAGAGAAAATTCAGTACAATAGGAACCAGCAGGGAGAAAAATCAAAAGTGCTGCTGGGATTATAGGCTGGGGAGAGCTCAGCAGCAGCAGAAAATATTAAAAGTAAAGAAGATAAAAAAAAAAAAAGCTAATGCTATCTGAAAATTATAACTAATTTTAATAAATCCTAGTTAATTGTAATTAGTAGATGATATATATAATTGATAGAAATTATACAAGTAATTAAACATTGGTATTTTTGCAACAAACCTTATGTAGTACAGAAAGATAAGTTACAAGATAGCCACACTGAGTTATTGAATCAAATATGAGACTTAAGGATTTGTTCACTCATTAGAAGTGGTTTGTGGCAACAGAGGCACAAACTCTCCATTGGTACATACTTATGCTCCCACTACCTTAGCTCTTACTTCATGATAAGCAAATCAACAGCTAGACGGTCATCAACGCTCTTACCCCACAAACAGTTCCATACCACGCAGGCAGTCTTGGTGCTGCCCTTTTCTTCACCACACTAGCACAGCCTGGTATCTCTCTTCGAAGGCCCATTTCTCCTCCTAACCTTGCTGCTTCTCCAAGCCAGTGCAGGACAGACCTCCTGCCTGGCTCACCAAGCAGAGAGCTCTCGAGCAGAGCTCTCCACCTTCACTGAGCTCCCCAAACTGAGTTCTCTGGCTGAGCTGCCCAGCTGATGTCGATTTGGCTCTTAAGTATTGAATCTCCCCCAGCTGTGCAGGGCTGACAGGCCAATGCCGACTTGCCTCTTAATCATTTACCAGTAACACATGATTTGACTCTTAACACATTGAATCTCCCACAGCTGTGCAGAGCTGACACTCCCACAGTGGTTTATTCTACAAATACTTTTTTAGGTGTAAAAATCTTTACAGTTTTCATAAATCTTCATTGAAAAATAATTGAAATGCTTCAGATGAAGGAATAACCTTTGTGTTTTCTGAATATACATTTTTCAAATTAGAATTTTTCCAAATTCCTTTCAGATCCATCATGAAAGCAGAACAGTGTACTGGAAAGTACAGTAACAGTTTGGATGAGGAACATATTACCCATACTAGAAAAGGTAAGTTTGGGACTACTAAAGTAAACTCAACAACTCTGCGTATGAAGCACCACAGTGCTTCAGTAATAAACAGGCTCAGTGTATTCTTTATCTTAAACAGTACTTAAAGATATTTCTAACTACTCCCTAAGTTAGAACAAATTTTGTTTCCAGTAACGTGCCTTAAAATCAGCCAGTGCTTGCTCAGCAGTGTAAAGATGTTCTCCTTTTAGAAACTGCACAGAGCAGCAATTTCATCATTAAAGTGAATCATAAATAAATTGCCTCAATTTTCTCTGCACAACCTTTCTTTGATTGTTATTGTATAGGTTCTATCATAATTTAAAGATGTAGTTTTAACAAATAAGTTTTCTTGTGTTCAGTTAATCATGTTGCTCTTTGACAGTTTTGAAGCTACTCTGAAAAAGCTGCATACAATCTGCTGAACACTAGAGAATCCTTTTGCAGGGAGTTTTCTCCACCAAGGATGACTTCATACTGCTTAAGGCCAGAAGGGCCTTTACATTACTCACTTTTATTTTGTGTATATTCCACCTGGTTATCCCTAGAGGTGACACTAAGGACTTCACACAATCAAATGTATGGAAATTACTATCCATTTCACCCCTTCTCGACATTTTTTTGACTGATGCAGAAAAAACCAAGGACACAAATACACAAGGGTTTGAACTTCTAGTAAAGCATTTCTAAAATGTTGCCTGCTCTTATCTGAGAAGCCATAGCTGGGTGTGTTCATTTCTCATTCACTGTAATACAAAACATGTTTACTTGCATAAAACTATTACGGAGCCTATCTGCTCTCCATTGTGTTGTCTCTGGAGGACCACCTTTTATTCTCATTACTGAAGGAATGCCATTAGGAATTATTTAATCTCAGAGATTAATCTTGAAATCTTTGTTTTGAGGGCATTTGTCTTGATATACATTTAAAAAAGCAGTGGGCTGTCTTGGAAGGAAAAACAAATTCTCGTGTAGTTTTATCAAACATGAAAGTAAGCATCTCTGAATCCTTTACTTCATTACTATTTCAGATGCGAATAAAGATAGAAATCTAAAATGTATAATCCTTAGGCTTTTGCTCCCTCTCATAACCAGGGGAAAGAATTAATTTAATACCAATTAGGATTGTTGTATAATAAAAAGATTTAAACCAATAATAAAAGGAAATTCGTTGTGAAAGGGTTGAATGAGAGCATAATTTCTGAGACACTACTAGCAATTAGAATTTGGATACCTTTTCACCCAAAATTCTCAAAGCATCTCACCAAACATTATTTTGACCTTTATGTTACAGATGAGGCAATTAAGGTACAGAGTAAAAACCTCAGAAGCTTCTTAAAAGTTCTGCATTGATGTTTTTCTCAGAAAAAAAAAAAAAAAAAAATCACAATTTTTTCCAGTGTTTTCAATGAAAAGCTGAAATCAAACCCCTTTGCATTAGAGGAGTGCAGACAAAATGGCCCAAAAAGTAGAATGTAACAGAATGAAAATGGAAATTACAAAATACTGTAAATATCTTAAGACTTACACTAAAGGTCTACCTCCAGCTCAGCCTTGTACTAGAAACCTTGGTATATACGTAGACCTAAACTGACTCACTGCTACTTCCTCACTGACTTTACTTCCATTTACTTAGGTGTCTCTGGATATAGTTACCAGAACATCTTATGGCTAAATGATAACTGATTTTGAAGCGAGTCTTTACAAGGTTATTCAACAGCTATAAAGTCACAGACACACAGTGACAGGGTATCTACAAAAGCAATTCAACACTATCCATGCATTAGAGAGTTGAGCCAGGGAGCCCTGAGCTTTCATGGCATTTAAGGAATTTTGTAACCTTTAACATAACAACTCCTTTTTTTTTTTTTTTTTTTTTTTACCTGGCAGGGAAGGTTTGCTTCTCTGGAATTTAGACCTGTAATACTTCCAGGTTTTTCTTTCCTAGATAGATTCCTCTGCAGAATTCTTAAGGTATACTTATCTGAGCTCACACAATCTTTTTAACTCTACAGTACAATGTTGTCAAGGAACATTGCTTTTCCTCAACAGCTTCACAACCAGCAGTGACAGCAAAGATGTCACATATGCTTTGCATAACATGAAATAGTTTTTTTCCTCTTCATTTAAGAATTTAGTACAGGCCCAAGACATCAACTTTATTTCATTTCACTTACTCTCTCAAACAGAATTGATAACAAAGCTGTTTCTCCATGACAAAAAAGCAAGAGCTTTATACTTCAGCAGGACATTTTTCTAGCCCCTCTATTGCAACTATGAACGTTAACTATTTCAAGTCACTATTTTGACTTCATACCCACCTTTGTGAGCATGCTTTTAAAAGGCTATGGCTTGATTGTAACCACATCTGTAACAAGCCCTGGTAAAGAGAGGGAAAGGGGGAAAAGGTTGGCATAAAAATGACACCTGCTAAAAACTTCTGCACCTATACCCACCTCTGACTCCCTCCCTAATCCTTTCTGACTTGCACTAAGTGCCATCTGCTAACCCTTCAAATAATTTTAAATGAAACAGGCACTAGAAAGCAAGGTTCATCACTTGCATTGGAGTGGTGCTTGGAAACCTCCTCAGGAATCAAAGACTGTAAAATTGATGCTGTATATATTAAAGAAGTATAACTTATACATTACCAGATAGAAGGTAGAGGATGGAAAGCAGATGCTCATTTTACAGCTGGCAAACAATCACTACAAGATTAAATTACTTGCCCAAGATCAGTGCTTGAGACTGGTAAAACTTAAAACTGAACTATTTGGATTCCTAGGCTAGCAATTAAGCACCTAAAACAGCTGTTCTTTCACTATTTTTTGGAGAAATCTTCTTAATATATATTTTATTTAGCACATGTAAAGTAGAGTAATAACATGGTACATAGGTGGAGTGAATAAATACAGCTCCATTCCAAGGTGCCAGAGATGATGGCTTAGAACTTCTGTAAATTTAATAATGAAGTGTCAGAATCAGAGTCAGTTAGAAAATAACTCTTTGAAGTTTAATGTAATAACAACAGGCAAGCTCTGCTCTTCTCCCCAAGCAATTATCCAGGCATCTTGGGATATCAGGGACCACTTAGTAGGAAGACAGCTATTGAAATTATAACAGAGCTGTATTTATATGATCAAAGATGTTTCACTGGCAATAGCTTTAGTGGTAAATATATGGAAGGGTCCACATTTTCTTGTAGGAAGATGGATGTTATAGCATCTCGCAACAACTCTTCAGCTCAAAGTGATTTGGATAAAACTGAAGTTGCATCCTTTTAAATGTAGAGCTAAAGTGGAAATTCATTTTATCACCTTATTTAAATGTGTCTCAGGGTAATCATTATCATTGCATCTGAGCATCTTATACATACTAACAGATATATCTGGGACATCTAAAAGGACAAAATACAGACCACACACCTCATATTGTGGAAGGGATAAAAGACAACCCAAATATTCTCTCACTGTGAGATTGAGCTAGATTTCATTTATTTAATCCCCATACTCCCCCTAATCCAGTTACCTATGAGGCAATTAGTATTTCATAAGAGCCAACCATTCAGTCCCCTTCCCACCACCAGGATTTTTCCATGGGGTAGGTCACACTATCACAAGATGTCGAATACTAAATAGTTATCAGTTATAGGAGTACAGATCCAACTCCAGTTCATGAACTTCATCTTATTGTCAGTAAACTGAGCTATCTCATTTAACAAAGTCTTTAGCTCATGCATTTCTACAGGATTTGGGGATGACAGAGTATTGCTTGAATTGAATTGACAATTGAACCAACATCTAATTACAAAGCACTATATCAAAACTGTCAAGTAAATTGTTCTTACAAATCACCGAGTTACTTATGGTCTTCTAAAGAGCAAACTCTACTGCCAAACCACATTCCTTGCAGCAAACCAACAGTGGCTGTGACAGATTAAATCACAGGGAACAGAAGACATAATCCTGAGAACAGACAAGGGGGCCAGAGGCAACCACAGACCAACTGCTAGCACTGGCTAGGTTAGTGTGAACTGCAGATCATGTGACAAGGAGAAGCTGTGTAACCAACCCTCCTTTTACCCCACTCTGCTTTCCCCTGCTCTGTCTCTGGAGTACAAAGACTGAGATTAGTCTTTGTTAACCTAAACACTTGAAAAGAGAAATACCATACCATTACTCATCTGAAATTTGCTATATAACTCATTCAAACAATCAAGAAAATGCAGGTGGTGTGCTGCATTTGTAGAATTATTGGCTTTCACAAGGCTACATTGCTGAAGTCATACTTCCCACCAGTTTTTCTTTCTTAACCAGTACACATTGTTCAACAGCTTATTATTACTATTATTATAATGGAGGTAATGTCACTGTGACCTTACTATTAAATTAAAAGGATGTTCTAGTTATAATTGAATTAAATTAACAAATAATAGAAATAACTTTGTTTGCTATAACAAATTTCAATCATATAAACTAGTTTAGAGTTAATGGATAATTTTAAAAAGAGTTTATTGCAACATGTTACAAGGAAATGATTGAAAAAGGCACTGATGTGGTTCAGTCTCCCTTCTTCCAGGAATAAGACATGTGGTGTTCTAAAGTCATTCCCTGCAAATCTTTGTTTCCAAGACAGCCTGAAGCCTAGAAGCTCTTCTGAAGAGCTCACAATCAACTGTTTACATTCATGCCTCTGAAGAATTCTTTATGGTATGAAGTCAAATTAAATACTTCAGTTCAGACCTGAAATAGCTTGAGACTTCAGGTCTGTCTTCAGAAAGAAGGATCTGGAGATCGTCCGAAAATGTGAATGTTATGCTGGCCACAATTCAACTGTTTTCAAACTGTATATCAACAATGATTTTTTGGGTCAAGCATTTACATCAGAACACACAACTACTCAAGAAATGTTTGTTTCAGCTTTGCAGTTACGATTCCCACTGTGTCTTTAAGTTAGGGATCCAGGGATCTAGTATTTACACTGGTTTCAGCAGTCAAGTACAAGAGCCAGGGTTAACAATGAGTTTTCGAACGTGCATCTTACTTATAGTTGTAGAAGGAAGTTCTAGGGCATTGCTACTTGTCTTCAGAAATCTCACAAACTCACTTAGCACTGAACGTGTTGCAATTTCCCTCAATAAAGCAGAACAGTTGATGTGTTACAGACAAGTGCTAGACACAGGCTCTTAATAACCATTGTGATCCTAGGCTCACTAAGAGATGAACAAGTAATTTCTGCTCAGCTCACTGTGCAGTTTTAGAGATTCTAGGTTCCCAGATTATCAGAGAAAATATAAATTGAGAATGTAAAAACAAAGCTTTTTGGAGCAGTTATGAAAAGCATGCTTTGGTTTTCATTGAAGATCTAAGAATGATTCCCTCTCACTAGTTTATTGCAACACCAATCAAAATTTTCTATTAATACACATCTTAAAACTCCCTATCTAGTACATCAGTCATTCAGGAAATCATTTATTCCAGAACATAACTAAAAATGTAAACAATTTATACAAAATGCCTTTTTGCTTGCAAACAATTCATGAGAACATTAAGGTTCATCTATCAATTAAAAACTTGACTCTAAGATAACTTCTATGTCAAAATAAACATAAAAGCTACTACAAAATAATTCAAAATGCGAAATTCAGAGTTTTATCATCTGTGTGCTGATAGACACTTCATTTCCCTGAATATACATCACTGACTGGTGATATATAACCAGATAAGCCCTTGTTATTTAAGTCAGTTATCTCTTACATTCAATACCAAATACATAATACATAATTAATATTTTTAATCATAGTTAACTATAATCAGTGTCTTTTCTTTATACCTCTGAGATTAACTATTAACCATCTTTTTCCTTGTGCCTGCTAAAGTCAACAGAAACTTGGTTTGAGTAAGAACAGAGAAGCATTAAACAAACATTGCATTACTGAAAGAGAAACAACAATAATAATGAACACAGGCTATCTTATTAATAGATAACTACACTAGATAGAACATGAGATAGAACTTACACACAGAGACTATAATTACAGAAATACTGCTGGCACATTCAAATTCTATAAACTGCCGGAAAGGTTACTAACCAAAGATTCAATATATAGAAGAAAATCCATTCCAGAACACTGTATCTCTCTCCTATCATATTACTGTATCTAATCTGGGATTCTGGAGGAGATTAGAGTTTTCAGAGCTGTCTTCTGGGGTGGCTAAATGCAATAAATATCCTTCAGAGTACAACTTGGTATTTCAGTCACAGGATTTACTGTAGTTGGCTTTGCTGCCAAGGTATATTTGTCAGGCATTTATTTTTTCTCTGCCCATCACCATTAAAGATTGTGAGTGGTTAAATAGAACAAAGGAAAAACAGCCAGAAAATTTGTATGATTTAATTAAAGAAAGAAATCAAAGGGATTATAGCCAACAAAGGAAGCTTAAATGAAAAATTTACTACCTCTGGAAGTAACTCCCTGTGTAAGGTAATAAAATACCTGGCACTTGGGGTTCATTGTGAAATGAATCATACATCTCCTGCTGCATGCTGTTCACTACACAACTCTTCCCCAAGCCTCTGAATAAAATCACCACTTCCAACAGCTGCAGTTGGATCTTGTTCTAGACTGAATAATATTGCTTTAATATTTGTCTCATCTTTCTACTGATACATGAGACCTGTCTAGACTCTGTCTGCCAGACCAAAATTCTGGCTTCAGTTTCCTCTTGTTTTCCTAAGTCACTGATGACAAAAAAACCCCTGAATTTCCATGCTCTCTGAGATGGAGGCAGGCTGGGCTACGCTTGCTAATCCTCACCCAGGAAACATTCATCATTTCATGATACTCAATCATAGTTCTTAATTGGCTCTGATGAAAGAAAAAAGTAAGTATTAATGTCATTTTACTCAAATTGGGCTGCAGAAGCAAAATTAAAAGTTTTTAAAAGAATTATGTTATACACATTGAGAAATTGCATTTTTTAAATTTATTTTGGTTGGGATGAGCCCAAGCTTTGGGCAGACAGACATTTAGAGCCTTGTTACAACTGACATAGTAAAAGGCAATATCAGAGTAAAAGGCAACCCTCGTTCAAGAGCACGGGTAATTCAGACTTTAAAAAACACTCTACACAGATCTGATAACAGCAAGCTGCAGTTTTCACACTGATTTATGTAGGAGACAGAACAGGACCCAGGAAAGAAAAAGGATGGTCTAGAGACTAGTGTGCTAGTCTGGGATATATAAGCACCTGATTCATTTTCTCTGTACACTACAAGTTTAAGTGAGCATGGGCCAGTCTTCTTGGCTTTCTGTGATCTCTCTGTAATGGGTCACACTGTCTATCTTTCAGTGATTTTCTAAGGAAAGATATTAGAAAGATTCTGGGGTGCTCTTGCTTTTTTATGGGAATGTATATAGATCGAGAGACATGGTCATAGTCATATTTCAATGTATTAGACATCTAGTTTCATTGCTAGCTCACTCTACAACTTCAATCAGTTAACCTATGAATGCCTGATCTTATTCATGTATAAAACAGAGAAGCCGCTTATCTTCTCAAGTTTCATCCAATCTGAAAAATTTCTGAAAGTTTCTACTATGCCTCCTTCAGAATTAGCATTGTTTTTTTCTCTGCAATGTCAACCAACAACCACCACCCCCACCACACACAGAAACAACACTTTTTTAAAATCAGGCAGTGCACTGTGTACTAATTCAAGTTTTGTATGATTTAACTTCATTGTCTGTGCCCAGACTTTGCATCTTTAAGCACTCATCTTTCTGAACAAGCTAAACCAGGAAAAAGGGAAAACAGAACAAATCAATCACTTTTCTCTACATATTTGTTCGGAAAGGAATTTTAGTTATTTTAACCAGTTTAGAGAATGGATGAAATCCTGAGCTCATCATTAACAGCAAGAACTTCACTGCACTTAAGAATACTGTGATTTCAGTTGCCACACTCCTGGCAATCCTGTGTCATGGTGTGAACATAATGAGAGTCTAAGAGGGTCACAGCTCTTTCCTCTGCCATTAACACTGCCTGTATCTCACTTCCAAAAATATTCCTCCGCGGCTCTATTACGCCTCTCTCTGTATGTAAATCACATCTAAATTTATCTAATCTATATTGTATATTACTTTAGACATCATTCCTGGGAAAAAAAAAATCCCCCGAGGCCAATAGAAGTGCTTAGCATGGGCTTCCTATGGGTTGGTTTTATGTGGAATCAACATGATTTTTTTCATTGACATCAAATGGGAATCTGATCAAAACCACTCATGTTTTTTTCTTAAAGTTTCACATTTTATTAATAAATGCATGTCCAATGAGTTCTACGTTCTTGTAAGTCAAAAAATGAGAGAAGCAATTGGTGACAACTGAAGAGTTAAAATGCCTATAAGAAAGTTCACAAACAAAGCCAAAGAGAGAACCAAAAGCTGGTGACAAGCAACCAAAATATCGAATAGAAATAACTGAGAAAATCATGCTGTATTTCAGTTACTGCTGCCAAATGTCATTTGCACATAAAATTGAAACAGAATGCCTGTAAAAATCCATATTTGCTTGCCAAGTGCTTAACAAATCTTTGATGAAAATTAAGCTTAGATTGCATTTCTTATATTAGAGAAAGTGATTTTTAACCTAGTTAACCTTGCTTCTTCTAAAAGTTCTTTCTACATTATGAAAGGATCCTTGTATGTCCTTGTTTCCCACTGAGCTCTATTGCATTTGTTTCTTAATTCTGTTATTCCATTTAAAAAGATTTTTTTTCCCTCATTATTCCTCTGCAGGAGTATACAATGGACATATATGACATCTGCTTTAGGCAAGCAAAGCTCCTAGTAAGTGTTAATAAGAAAAACAGTAGGAACAATTGGCTAAGTGTGCAGATGGAAGGCCCCAAAATCACCTGAACAGAACTTTCTCTATTAATTAAAAGTTCATTTAGAGGTGGGAAAGCCATTTCCAGCATTCCCAGTGCTGGTGCATTGGCTTTCAAAGGTACCATGCTTCCAAACTAAATGGATGCTTCAGAAAATTTGAGTCTTTACACGGGCAGAATGGTTCACACCACTCTCCTTAGACAAAGACAGAACTGATCACAGTGAAAGTACGCAGCCTTTTCCAAAATGCACTGATTCAAATCAAATAATGAAAAAAAGTTCATATTTACTCTAGTGAAAACCAAGTTAGTAATAAACACCAGAAAATGGATTTCATTCTGCACAGAAAAGTTATCCTTATATCCTCCTCCATGCCCGTTAAGTTTTGTTTAGGGTCTTACTTGGTTTCCAAAATATATATGCACTGTGGTTTCTGATCTCAAATATCTTTTTATGACTTCTGTTACCAAAAACCATACAAGTAGCAAAGCTTCCCAGGAGCAAGGGTTACCTGATAACCAACCTTACAGCCTACCTTTTTACACCAGCAACACATGGGTTTCTGGCCACAGCTGGTGACGTTGACTCATCATAGTGCCTTCTGCTGTTTGAAAGTACAGATATTTTAACACATAAATTAAGTGAAAACAAACAGAGAAGAAATCTAATTGGATTAGACATATCATATTGCATTCGTTATACACTCTTTATCCAACGGGCTGAAAAGGGGCTAGGGCTACAAATCCTAATAGATCCATATGGATCATTTTATTCCTAATGACTGCTTTTCTCTTCTTGTTAATGCAGAAACCAGTGGTTACCACTGGAGCTAACCGCAATTAGCTGTGGATGAAATGCAATGTAAATCTCAAAATCAAATGGTTGTTGCTGAAGAACAGTTTCTTTCCTTCGATTCTTGCCATGTTTTCCAATGGTGTCCATCCTCTCACTCTCAGATTTACCCAGCGAAGCAACCTACTGCTGTTGTTTTACACAGCACTGGTTCCTCTAGTTCTATGATGGGATGCTAATGTGCTGGGTCATTCAGGGCTGTTATCTGTACTAGTTCAAACTGTATCATTCCTGCTGGCATAAAAGTCAGGTCTTTCTTATCCAACAATCTGAACAAAGTGTCTCTGGAGGAGGGAACAGCATCCCTGCCAGTAGGAAGACAATCAAGAGAAGGGGTTATGTTCATCATTCCTTGCACATCTTCTCTTTCCACTTTCCCATTGCTGGCAGGGATTTGGAATTTCAAATCTGGAAGGAAAATAGAAAAGTAATTTCCTCCTACTCCATCCTGTAAAGGTGTGTAGAACAATTGATCTCAAAACTTCTTGGGCTACATGGTACACACAGATACTTTGAATTACTGACATTATAAAGGAATACCACAAAGGCTGCTTTGTTTCCTCCTTTCCAACTGCCTCTCTGCCTCCCTTTGAAAATGTTAACTTTAATCTTCAGAAAGAAATCCTTCATTTCTAACTAATATGCACTGAAGACATCTTAAGCTGAATTTGAGTGATGTCAGGTCACTTATTTTGTAGACATCCATGAATCAATGAGTTATGAGAGAAAAAAAATCTATAGCTTACATTGCAATAGGTCAGACTAGATAGTTGTAAATGTTCTTTCTGGCTTGTTACACCATTTCTGTAAGACATTACTTTCTGGAAAAAAAAAATACAAGCAGGAATATTTTAAATGGGCATCTGAAGTAAGGCTTCAATACACATATGAAGATCTTTAAACAACAGCTTTGTTTTCTGAAGTGCAGCAAAACTAACAGCTGCAAATAACCTATTAAAACACTCCATTTCAATATACACTTCAGTAAAAAATTGGAGAAGTAATTTCTACAGCGTCTTACAGATATTATAAATTTGAAGCCTAAAAATTTCCTGGTTGGCTAATGAAGACTGCTGTACAGATACAAACACAAAAGCAGAACTAGCATGCCAATCTGCAATGCACAGCTCATTTAATTTTCATTTCAGTAAATTGTGTGCCAGCCCTAGGACATGACAACCCATGATGTCTGTGGTGTGTATGTGAACATCCAGTCTGTGACCAGAGGAATATAGGTGATCCAAAGAAGAGTTTATTCCCCATTGTCAATCTCTGATGAACATAAAAATGAGGAAGGAGGTAAATTAGCTGCCTGGCTATTTCTAATTTAAAATTAGATACTGCCTAAGGGTGTAAAAAGGTTTGATTACTGCGTTTGATTCATTTACAGCAACATGGTTCCAGACGTTGATGTGCATTTTATAGTTGTTTTGGAATCCTGGTACTTTACAACTTTCTGCTACAAAAGTTTCCCAATTAAAATAGAAAAAATATAGTTCACTATGTAACACTTCTTAAATGAATGTACAATTTAAATGTTATTGTTTCTTCCAAAATGGGTCTCTTTGGAATATACAACAGTAGTGATTTTTCAGGGGAGTGAGAAGAATATACATAATACGGCAGTTGTAGCTAACAAACGGTACGATTCTGTCAGTTTTACATATACAAACCAAGAAGGTTGCAGCAGAATTATGGGCAGTATTTTTAAAAGAATACTCACAGTTAGAAACCTCATCTGACGTTACATATTCCTGCTAGTAAATAGCTCTGGAACTACTTATCACAACTTGCATGGTTTGCATGTTAATGTTGTAATCACCAGAAATGCAAAGTCTATTTCAACAAACAGAGAATGTGGGACTCAGGCACAGAACTTTAATGCCAGAGGAAAACACTTTTTTACATGGGGAGTGGTGCTGTCTCCCAACAGTGCCAAAACAACAGCTCCCATTGAAATCAGTAAGGGCTGACAGCAGTCAGCTTGTGGACCATGTCCAGGAAGAAGTGTTGTTCCCGGTGAGCAAGGAGATTTTGTCAGTACAGCACCTGGTAGTTCAGAGTATTTTTCTGTTCAGTAAGAATTTCAGCAGCCTGTGTGTATGTGTGAATGCACATGCACCCACGCACAGCCTCTTGTGAAGGAAGGACGTCACATAAATCATAGATCCAGCCCTGGCTGTAATTGAACTGGCATAACTGCACCAACCTCTCTGACTAATATCATTGATGCTTATAAAAGTCAAGCCAATAAGGCACAGTTACTACCCTATCCTTCGTTTAAATTCTTTGTAAAGGCACTTCCCTGTGACACTGTGCAGCAAACAGATCAACGGTGTTCATATTCTTAATGGGGCCATTAGGAATTCCAAATGCCTCAAATAAATAACTAATTGCCAAAGCCCTCATCTTCTTCCTGCAGTTTTTACAGCCTTGCCAGCTGATTTACCTACGCTCAGTGGGTTTCATTTTGTGAATCAATCAGACTCTGGGTATTGTACAGACAAAAATACAAATTCAGGTCTCAAGAATTAGAAATGAATGGACAAGAGATGTTACAAATTTCTTTATAGAAGGAAACCAAGGAAGGAAGAGTGAGGCAGAGGCAGCAATAACATTGTGAACCCTTCTCTAGAGATAAGCTACAAAATTACAAAAACTTTTTGGTTTGTTTAGGATTTTTCCACATACAAAAAAATCTTTCCTTCCCATGGTTCTCCCATTTCACGTTGTTCCCAACGCCATCTGAACTGCTATGGAGAGAGAATTGATTGTGGAATTGTGATCTGCTTTTCAAAGTATAACACAAGCTTGGATACCCAGCAAAAGCACCAGGTGCATGTGAAAACAGAACTCAAGAGAGAAATAAAGACAAATAAGAGGCTTTTGCATTACAAACATTGGAACAGGGGTATCCTTGTAATAATTTCAGATGTTGAAAATTACAGCAGAGGTGCTATGTTAACTGTACCTTATATTTGCCCAGCTCATTATTATAACTCTATCCAAAAAACCTCAGAACTTCCTTGCAAGATTTTGTTGAAAGTTAATACAGAAATAAAGTAACCCCAGCCAATGCAACACTATAGCATACAGAAAGAACTAAGTATAAAGATTTATCTTTTTAATAGCCAAAGCCATCAAGAATGGACTATAAACATCTCAGTATAATTTTTGTATTTTATGACTGGAGTTCCACGGATGTTCTTGTTGTGCTTTGTGTTATGCTCACATCTTACCCAATGCTTCCCAGAAGACAGGCTCAGTTCAGGTGTAACATTGCCACATAAAGTTAATGCAGTGAGGACTCTTTTTAAAGCCTCCGCAGCTGCTATCATTTAAATCGTCATGGGCAGAGTCCTACTGCAGAATAATCACAAATGAAATGATTGATATAGAACAAAGACATCTGTTGTTTTGTAGCTTATAAGAACCTCCCACTTCTTCTCCTAGGGAACATTTATCTAACTCTTCTCTTCTATATGCATGAACTATGGGAATCAGTAGGAATCTTTTCAATGACACCATTGGGGTTTGAATTAGTCCTCCTTATTTACAATGAAATTTAGCCTGTCAAATCCCTGCAGTAGTATTTCATATAATATGCAAACTCAGTGTGTTATGTGGTTAGAAGATTAAGTTCCTATTAGGCTATGGAAACGCTGACGATGTAAATACTGGGCCTAATTTAACAAAGCACTTAAGTGCATGCTTAATGTTAAGCATACGAGTAACCCCATTACAGCTGGATTTCAAATTAAGCATGTTTTTAAATATTTTGCTGGAAGCACTACTCCAATCAGTGTCCTGGAACCAGCTAAGACAGATGAACTATTTCTTTATCATAAAAAGATCGGTAAAACAAAGGAAAAAAATGTTATAATTGGCTTTAGAGTAGAAGAGAGATATGCTGTCAGGGTAGAAAGCATTATTTGCTTTCACTGTTACATTTCCTTTGAGATACAGCTGTCATCCCAAGTATTTTTATATCTTGCAGCCTTTATTCCTGCTTTTATTTTATTCTCTTTTTTGGAATAATCACATCCCCTGGCTTCTTATCTGTTCTCCTTTTTATATTCCCCCCACATTCTTTGCCTATTATTCTACCCAGCTCTTCCAGAGAACAAGGTGAAAAAAAGGCAGTGTAAAATTTGCACTGTGCCAAGCCCTGAGCTCCTAAGCTTTGTGATATAAATTTTGTTTGTTGAATGCCTCAGGTTCATTATATTTGCCTTCCTTTATTGATTCCGGATGTCTGACAGTTACAGATTGTAGAAGATGGCCCATGTAGTAGCCTCTTGAGCATACATCCCTACTCTGTCATGCGGATTGCTGTGGCTGCTATGATTTTTCTCTCATTTGCACTTTCTGCATGTTCTGTGGATGTTTCTTAAACACAGGCTTCACCCTAGGATTAAAGCCTAATATTCTTTTCTAATAGGTCCCATTTCCCTAAAATCTGAACATTTCTTCTAGGATCTAAACAATAACCTTCACTGAGAAAACATCAACTGCCTCCTGAGTTTGGGGAACTGAAGATGCGTATCAGTGACCTATTCCTGTTAGTAGCAGGAACTGTGAGGCAAAGCAAACATCCTACACTCTGCAGCCCAAGGGTAATGCCAGGGTACAAGACTGTCTTCTTCACAGGATGTTTTATGAGGATACTGGAAGAGAATGGGTATCTCTGCTGAGGCATACAGCATTCAGCTCAACTTTTAGTTTCCCACCAGCAAGCAAAAGCAGAGATGTTCAACACAGGGACTGCAAATCATGATGTATGCAGGTTGGAATTTCTCACTGGGGAAGAATGGAGTGTTCACACCAACCACTTGCAGCTGTCTCACTTGGGCACCTACAACATATTCCCCAGACGGTTAACGGACAGAAATGGTGGCTCTTGCTTGTGCAATGGCCTTCAAATGACAACATCAAATTCCCTGCACCCTTCAGTGCTCCATTAATTAAATGCTAAATGGAAAAAGGAAAGCTGCATGGGAAAGGGATTTTATGTGGCAGTTCTTAAGCTATTTGTCAGGGACTGCATAAGAGGGATGAAAACCAAGAAAATAGGCACGTACTGTATATTTGTAGTAAGTAGAGAGTTGAAATGCCATTGTGCCGACAGTCACGGTGAGTAAATTTAACTGGGAGCCTCTCTTAACAAAAGCGGAATCTTTCAACAAGCTGGAATGCAGCCTGCACCAAGACTCTGACTGTTTAAGTTCTCACAAGGAGTGAACACTACATCAGTATCTCAGCCATAATGTGATCTCCTGTGCACCTGCAATCCCCTTATCAGACTGTATATTTGCATTTTGTTTAAACATTTAGAACTCAAGGTAGAAGACAAAGCTTTTAAAACTCTCAACAGCTTGAAAGGTCAATGAAATGAAGCACTGAAAGTTACATCCCTACTTCTTGCAGAAACAGCTTTTCAAGATTCATTTCCAAGACTGTCTGAATACATCGTACCCAGGAAAGTCCTGACACCTCCTTTACTTCTAAGTTTTCATTTTACTGGAAAAAGTAAGTTGAAAATGATGGAGCTGAGTTCAGATAAAGAACTTGACTTAGAAGCATGGAGGCTTCTGTCTTCTTCATGAACAGTATAATGCAGATGATACACAAAAGGAATATAAGGATTCTCACATAACTGAATTACTTCAGCCTGTAAACAAGGAAAGCTTATCAAAGTTAGTATGGCAGAGATGCTCAATTCATAAATACTAAATATTAATCAATGAAAATCTTGTTTTCTGTTTTAGAATAATGTGGGCTTTTTAGATCCAGAAATTTCACTCAAAACCCATCTTTGATCAAGCTCACCCTGGCTCTAATGCATATTGGTTCAAAGACAAAGCTCCTTATACGGCCTGTGTGTTTTCTACATTTATCATAATTGCATGCTAACACTCAAAAACTATCTTAGGGCAGGTTAAATTAAGAGAAGATGTATTAACCTCAAACTTTCATTTTATAGGAATCAGACATGTTTACTTAAAATCATCTATGTTTATGAGGTGAGTCTTACATACATTAATTTTCATTCATTCTTAGTACTCAGGTAATATAAGAGAAATTGCTTGAAAGCAAGTAGCAGGATCCATGATGTATTACATAAAATCTAACATAACAGTAAACTACTGGAGTGGAACTACAAAGGAATCTGGAAATTATTAGTAAGTATGTTGCAATTAAAAGAATCTTTTACTTCATTATGGACTGTAAGAAAAAGTGTTCAGAATTATGAGAGAACATTCATTTACAGGTCAAACAAGGGTTGCACATTTTTCCCCACAGCCAATAGCAGTCTATTTTCCCTGCAGTATTTATTTATTACTGTGACAAAAATACTATTTAAAGCAGGGTGTAGCTGTTAATATCCACTTATTCTAGAACAGTCTGTATAGTATATTATTGTTGTCCACGCAAAAAGCTTAATAAACAAGTTTTTATCAGACTATGTAGAGTGGTGCATCTTCCTTTTTAGATGTTCAAGTTCCACATGGGACATTATTGCATTTTTATTATTTTCAGGATTTGATCACATATGCAGTTTAACAAATGAATGTTCTGTCCAAAGACCTCGGCATATTAAGAGAAAGCTCAGGCCAGATTCAGTCATGATACCAGTTCAAGAAATTTTTAGTCAAGTAAGAAGCACACATGTAAAAACCATGCTTTTATTTTCTCAAAATGCCTTTTACACCAGCACGCTGAAATCACATCATATACAAGTGCCAAATATATAAGTAGAACCAAAACCTGCGTGGCTTTTGTCCTGGCTCTGAAAAAAAAAGGAATAAAATCCTCTGTAGAGATGAATCTCATAAGTAGGAGAAAATTCGCTCTTCCTCCACTCTTTAACAGTGATTTAATTTGTTTTAGTCCTGTAGATTTTGTCACAGCAACTTTATTAAATCTTTCTGAAATAGACAGGAAATAATCTCATGATAATACAACTTCAAAATAAATTATATCATTTAATTAATTAAAGGGTATTCAATAAGGATCTCAAAGATAAGCCAAAATCATATTAGTAGCAACAACTAAATTAGACATGTCTTCATTTTTTGTTTACTTTTAAGCTTGGTGACCTGTCTTGGTGGCTAACTTGTAAGATCTGGGATTCAGTTGGCCGAACTTTGAAAGGTTTAATGATCTTTTCTTGTCATCCAGAGACTTATCTGCATGGATTGCTTTCTTCATATTTTTCTGCCCTTCCAAATATTACTTGGAAATGATAAACACAGGCTGACTCTATAAAGCAGGTGTCAAAAGTCAGAGATTTCATATTCTATCAGAAAGACCCAGATGTGGTGTCAAATGAAAAACTCCACCAAGAGATAGTATTTTTACTGAAAGTATTCATAAATACCTTATTAAAAAGACCAAGACATCATTGGCATAGCAACTCTGCAGGTCATATACAGGTCTTTTCTTTTAAAAAATTGGTACACATACAAGGCAGATAACCCACATTCAATTTCAAATTGGTGTGGTAGAAAATTCGTGCTCTACATTTCTAGGGGAAATCAGACTTGCATTAAGCAGCCTAGCCTATGTGCAAGTACTGTGTGGCAATGCATTAAAATGTACTTAAAGTGAAGTGTTATTCAACGTTTCAAAATTTATGAAGTAACACTTGATTTTTCTTTTTTTTCCTTCCTTCTTCTCTTCATTTCTTCCTATGCAGAGTAAGGAGGCAAATAAGCCTGCTATGGGGTATCGATATATTACTTGCTGAATACCACACATTAGGCCAGTGATCGAAGTAGGGGGCACATTGTAGTTGTGCTGAATTTTAGCTATTACAAGTAGTTTTCTCTCAGTTTTAACGGACAGCTTCCTCTCTTCATATCATTATAGTGGTATAAAGGCCTAAACAAAAGCAAACAAAGATAAAGACACAAAGTGCAATCAAAACTCAGCAGTTTAAAGCCAGCCGCCTGCCTTGTTTTTCAATGTAATTTATTTTATTGCTTTGCATACTAACACTAAACCACTGCAACATTCAGCTGAAAGGGTAAATTTGTGATCTGTTCAGCTCTCAGCATTGTCCCTAGTGCACTGCAATTACAGAAACACCTGGTTTGAATAATTTCTCTGCACTCTACTGTAAAAATTCAGCGCTCAACAGACCAAAATTTCACCTCAGTCTGTAATATAAATAATGTATGTATAATGGACTCAGATTTGTAAAGGACTATGGACTTCTCCCCTGTGTCTTCAGTTACCATACTCATCATAGACCAACTTAAAAGGGGAAATGAGATTTGTTAAACTTTTTTCTGACATTATATGCAATAAGCAGTTTTTAAAAAGAGATTAATTTGGAGCTGGGCCAAACCCTATGTGTTCTGGAGATCAGCCTGCAATGGTATTCTGAGGACATGGTAGCTCTCATTCCTGACATAAAGCAAGTGAGATGCATCTCGGCCTATGACCTACCATCACTTGATGGGACTAACAATGGTTTTGCAGGTATATCTGAAAACAAAATGTTTTTTTATACTTCTGCACTATCCTCTGATTTGTTTGGAATTCATTTTTCTGATCTCTTTTCTCTGATGCTCATTTTGTGTCTCTCCTATATGTGATTTTTATTTGCAAAACATTGTCATCAAACTATATTTATACGTTAATGTGGGAACACTCACACAGATGCATAGTAAAACAAAGATTTTTCAATGTACCTACAGTAAACCCAACACTAAGAGTTTACCAAATGCAGATCTGATATTCGGAAAGTAAGCCTGCACACTTACCAGTTTTGAAAACTTGCATGATGCTTAGAGCAACACAGAAGGTGAGCCTTGTCATGTCACCTAACACTGATTTGAACAGAAGGTTATTTCTTTCTGTGCAGGATGGGCTAGTTGTCTGGCACTGTCAGCATGTTATATAAATGTGCTAATCTGCATATGCAACTATTTCATCTGTAGCTTTTACTGTGCTTAGGCCTATAAACTTCAGGGTGCTCATAGCTACAAAAAATTACTTTCCAGTCACCATGAAGTTCTTCAGCCAGTTAGTAAGTATTTTCACGTTTCTAAGGTGACAAAAATATATATCATACACACACCATAACCTAGAAATTGGATCACAGGGTACTGGACCAAGACCAGAAGCTATTAACAGCAGAAATGGAAAAGTTTAGTCATGCTACTTTACCTTCCCTCTCACCTTACCTGTAAGAATCTGCTCCATGGTCAAGAAAGCTTCCTCTTAGTTCTTGGCATGTGTACAAAGATTATATGAGGTAGTACCCAAAAATGGCAGCGCTGCAAATATTACTTGGCTGAGTTTACTAATTTACTTCCTTGTGAGCACCCGCTAATCTGCAAATACTAGCAGCTCTTGGGTCCTATTGAAGGAGAGCAATAACAAGAACAAATCCCACCTTGTATATTTGAGAGGAAGGTTTCAAAGACCAAAAATTTCATAATCATGGTAAATCCCTTGTGATTTACATGGGAGCAGAAATATACCCATCCATAGTGATTCTAGTGTTATACTTACACAAATATTTTCCTTTTTTGAAATTTTCATTAAAAAGATAAATTGCCACCTCCTGATGCAGACTTGGTCAAAACAGGGCTTATTGCTGCACTGTGTAAACTAAAAATCAATTGCTAGTATTTTTATGAATATAAAACATTCGCTTTACAAGCCTTATTGGGTTGCTGCTAGAGGCCAAAGAATCGGTACATTTTTTGTTTCCTGTTTGGATGAGTGCTAAATCTCCTCTGGCTCAGATGCTCTGCATACATATTTTTCCTGGCAACATGTTGCTTTGACTTTTCCAAGAACCAGTGAAATACAGAAAAATTATTATTTTCAAAAGGAATACAAACCACAAATATGGCTTGAGGAAATTTATTTCTAAAATGCAGCATAAAAATAACAAAGTCTTCCTAGAATAAAATCCTACCTTAAAAACAAGCATCACAAATTGCTTCAAAGAAAGGTGTAAGAAACACAAAAAACAGAGTTATGGAAAATGGTTTTAAAATCCTTTCTTATACTTCACTTTTGGTTGTTAATTAGTTCATAGCATGAGTCTTTGACCACTAAATTTCCTTTTAAAACAAAAAAATCTCTGCCCAAAGGAGTGAGACATTTAAATTAATGTGAACCAACTTCTGTTAACTGTATCTCTTGGGAGCAAGTTTGGCATGTTTATTATATGGATGCAAAAAGATTTCCTATTTTTCGTCCTATGGATTTACCTCCTATGTGCATGTACTGCAAAAGGAGAAATAAGGTCTCTTCTCTTTCATTGTTATTCATTGCCTCCTACACCATTGCTTTAATCTTTTTAATTACCAATTACAGATGGATTTGTTCTGATGATCTAAAGTTGAAAAAAAGAAAATTCAGTGTTCTCCAGAATTTTCACATATTTAATTTTTTTTTTACTATATTTAAAATTTTTTACTTTTACTAGTACTCCTTAAAGAGCCCCTTTCTCCTCTGAGGCAGAGAATAAGCCCACAGTTTGCAGGGCCTTATGTAATAGCTCCTATTGGAGAAATACATCTGGGGTGGATTTCTTAACTTGTGATTTCACGGATTAAAAATTACTTTAAGCATTTGGTTTTCTAAAAAATGGGACTGGGGACACAGAGGTAAAAGAAAATTGACATTAGTATGTAAATTGACATTTAGCTTGGGTGGAAGTTAATGAGCTTCATCCTGTCAAAGCCTGAAATTGCCTGTGAGCTTTCCTAGAAGATGCTTCAACAAATGAATATGAACAATTTTCTGACAAAAGAGAAGCTTCTGCAAGCTCAATTAAAACTTATCTTCAGGCTCTGAGCATTGCTAAACACGAGATTGAAATTTACTCCAACTGCTGCTGTGATCAGTGGTATGGAGGATACAAATACATCAACCCTTGTATCTGTAAGCAAACAAGAAGTGTGCTATTATAGATCTTGCAGGAGCCAAGCAAATGAAAGGCCTGACCATCTCTTTGATGTGTGTTCATTGAGAGAGTAAAACACATCTTTTTCCAGTCTAGAAAATGAGCCACAGCATCAACAGACAAAAATGTCACAGACCAGAGTCTCTGCTTGAACACGCATGTCCCATTCAGAGGAAGAGAGAGAACTGTGTGTTGCATGTCAAGTATCGGGTTTTCTATTATATTTAGTCTTGGATGACAAATGTTCTATAGCTATATCTGCTATAAAAATGCTTTCTCATAAATGAATGGACAAGAGATACAATCTTTGTAGTAATATCATTAAAGAGACTGATTGCAGCCCAAGTCCTTCTCAATCTCTTTAGCAACACTTTGAAAGAAAGAACTATGCAATTCTGAAAGTCCCATTATTCAGCATCGCAGTGTGGTAGAAAAGGTCTTGAATGCCCTAGAGAACTCAGTGGTCTTGAATGTCCCAGAGGGAAGGCTGTTGATGCTTGAACTTTTGCACCCAAGGTTTCTTCACTCACTATTATTTGAACTCTTCCAAAAGACTGATCTCATAAATATTGGATTCTCTGCAATATTAATAAGAGATGTTATGATCTGACAGGGCTGTCAGTAGGGGATTGCTAACTGTGCCTTTGCAATAGGTCCCTGAAAATGAAATGGGAACACTTCGGCTTCTTATATACATTTAATGTGACATGTAGCCACCTTAGCGTGTCTACAAAATACACGTACTTTAACCCCATGAAAGGACAACCAGGAGCAGAGTCATACCTCAGAGACATTCCAAAAACGTTCATGGATTTCTACCGCAGACAGTCAGAGAGTTGTTATCAGCCTAGTCATTAGCAGAGAGAAGTACCCCAGATACAATGCATAAATATATTTTTAGGAATGGAGTTTCTAAAGCCCAGCTCCTCACTAAGCAGAATCCTTCTAGTAGAAAAAGAATGGGAAAGATTCCTTTAAGAGAGGAGCAACAGTTTGTGACAACCTTCTCAACCTCAAGAACACACAGGCTGGAAACTCCCCTTCTTTTTCCTTTGATGGGGAACAAACATGTCTCATTCTATTCTTTTCTTGGTATTGTTCCTTTTAAAGTGAAAAATGAATAAATAAACAACATCTGGGTTGCAGAGTAGCCATCTGGGAAAGTCTTGGAAGTGAAGTGTAGAAGTGCCCCCAGAGAATGTTCAAGAGACAGCGTAGAGAAATTTGAATTGAAAGAAACTGCGGGTGCACTCACTGAATAAAGGGGCAACTGCTTATCCACATGTACGTAGCGAGGAGCCCGTCATTCACAGCATCCCAGAGCCATGCTGGACTGGCAGCCGTCCTTCCCCGGTGCTGACAGAGAAAGGCAGGTACAGGATGGATGTGTCTCCAGTAGTCTGACTGGTAAAACATACAACTTAACACAGGCACACCATCCCCCTGCTAGGGACTCTCTGCCAATTACTTTTGAATACAGCTGAGCTTTAGACACACATTAAAGGTTTTTATACCAGAGCTTTGAACAGCAATTCATCATGTGGTTTATTAGACCTGAAGTGCAGTTTCATGGTCAAATTGATTTAATGCTGATCTTGCCTTTTTCTTCCCCATCTGCAAGCTTGCATGCTCTCCCTCTTGTGCTGGCACCAGCATGGCATATTGGGCCCTGCAGCCAGCTTAATCAGGAAGTTGATTAAGCTGAATATTAATAATTTTTTGTTTTGGGGCCAGATCAGTTTCCTGAACTAGCTGATTGCTTGGCTGCACAAAAACTAGTTTTGGGAGAAGGAGAGGATTAGGTTGTGGTGCAGGCTCACTCCGCCCTTAGCTGCACTGCAGCTCTGGATTATCCAGACTTCTTGGAAATCACATGTGTAAGTGTAATGTTCAAAATGAAAGCCTCTTGCATCTCCCTCCCTCTCTGACTCTTTGTTTAAGGCCCAGGCAATGCTGCCTTTACTTTAGATCTCTATTTTGCAAGTTTTACTGCTGAATTAAACTGTGAATTAATATGGGGAAGGAGAGGAGAATGAACCTTAGCAAGCAAGTGATTAGAACAACTACTTAAATCCATTTTAAAAAAAATCATGGTTTATCTGCTTATTTTGTTAGATCATCAATTCACAAATACTTTTAACAAAAATTGAGATGGGTTCTGAATCACGATTCATTATAAAACCTACAGGAATCTCTCAGCCATAACTAGAAATCGAATTGACATGTAGGCAGGAAAATAATATTTAGAAGTTAAACTCTTTGACAGGAATTTCATTTGGATGATTTGGTGTAAATATTAATTTCAGGCATCAGAACCATAATATTATTTCTTCTATTACTTGTTTTCAGCTACTATGAGGAGGTAACAGGCTAAATTCTTCCCCAACTGCTATCTGCTTCTCTGTTCCAGATATCTGAATTACAGGATCTGTTCCCCTCCCAGCTGCACCATAATAATGATTGTGATGGTAATAGGATTATCTAGTGTTAAATTCATTCAAGTTGTTTAATGACTTAAGAACTTCCTCGAGGCTTTTACTTTTCCAGCCAAGGAAGTGGTTTTCTTAAAACAAATTATGCTAAAATAATAAAAAAACCCCCTCTCACCAAATGTTCATGGTTTTAAGATATAAAGAAGATTTTCCTTTTTGATGCAAACATATCCTTTCAATACTGTGAAAAAGACCTTCAGTATGTGTGCATAAGAATTATATTAACTGGCAGGAGTGGATAGTAAAACAACGCATCATTCATTGTCCCAGTTGAATGGTGGATTCAGGAAAGGAAAGATCATTTGAGTGTAAAATACAAAAAAAGGCTGATTCTACAAGCACATGCCTAGATCTGAGTTCCTCACGACAAGGCCCACATCTGCCCTCCGTACTGCAACAAGGATGACATTGCCCCAAGCCCATGACCAGGTCTCCCGGCTGCCACCGTACCACACAAACAGTGAGAAGGGAAGGAAGTCCCCGCTGCTCTGCCCTTGCACGTTCACCCACATCAACACAGAGTCAACAAAAAGGTCAGCCTGGAACATTTCTCTTGGCAACAGCCACCCTTTTGATTATGGTGCTTCAGTGTTTTGAGGCTCATTTAAATTTTAACTGGCATCATCCCTTGACCTGTGTTGTCAAGCAGTCCCACAAGCAATGTTCCCGTGTAACTCAGGGTGACAGAGAGCAACAGGCAGCCGGAGCTGCTCCATATGAGCTCAGTTCAAACCCAGCTGCAGTGTGAAACTCTGTGTCACTACCAAAGTGCTTCATACCCACTTTGCTTTGACATAGGCAGTTAGGGGATTAAAAATTCCTCCAGTCTTAACAACAAAAAAAAAGCTGTTATTAGCAAATTAGGAGGCTTTTCTCCTATACTATCCTGCACTTGATGTACAGAATTTTGCAGAGCAGACATAAAGCTCACATAGAATTAGTACTTAGTTACATATTGGAAGTTATTAGAATAAAAAATATAACCTATCAATAGAAGTTTTATTGATCACATTTCATTCTCATGAGTAAATGCTCATGAAGATGGTCAATCAAACCACAACTGCAGCTTTTCCTTCTTGAAAATATCTTTAGAAAGCTCTAAAAATCTTCAATTAAAGGAAATTGCCTAAAAAGCCCCAAATAATGAAACAAACTACAAAGTCTCCACTGGGTTTAGATGGAAGGACTGCATAACATCTAGTGTCCTGGAAAGAGGTGTGTTGCAACTATGATTTTTATGAGCATTTAAATGACCTACAACAGGTATCTGGCCTTATATCAGCTGCTATAATGAATATTTTAAAGTTAATGTTGGTCTGGGCACCTTTCTGGCAGCCTTTCCTATTGTCCACTGAAGGAAGTAAATACATTAGAGACAACCACAATATTTTTACAACTTTGCTATATTTGTACCACATCCCCACCCCCTCTTCTAATATCTTAACAGGTGTAATTCTACTTCTACTGAACTGAGTGATATAAATTTCTACTGACTGATCTTTAATGATCATAAAAACATGCAATGTAACATTTTCCACTGTTGTTTCTTCTAAGTCAAACCATGACATGTCACAGATTTTGTTAAACTTAAGCTTATTGTTTAAAAACCACTCAATTGTATATACTTGGGAAAGTAATAAGGTAAGTCCTGTGCAGTCAATATCTCTCTGAAGGGTAAGACCAAATTTCAAGAAAGGCAACATTTCAGTTTTACAGTGGGATATACACTATTTGTCTGAGTAGGTATGTAATATTTTACAGCTTAGGCAGGAATAAAAAAAAAAAAATACAATACAGCTACTCTTACCTGGAGATGATGACATTTTTCCACAAAGCTGATAGCAATAAACAAGCTTCCATGGCTTATTGTTCACGTAGCAAAGTTTCAGCATTATAGCCTGATGAAAAACCAGAACAAGGCTGTCCTGAGTCCATATGAAAAGCAACATATTGATGCCAGTTTTGTTTCACTTTTTTCCCTTGCTTACTGAGTTGTGCACTCTGATTTCATAGCTCATTATAGATATATATTATAGATATATATGTACATGCACCAGATAGATAGAATACAGATTTCACTTCCTTGCCCACGTGACTGCATTGTAGCACCTAGCTACTTAATCAAAATGCTGCCAAACTCTTCACAGGTCTCCGTCATAAAAGATGAAAATTAAAGGAGTGACATTTATACATTCAAAAATTGGATACTAAGGTAATAACACCCTGTTACTATGAAGAGTTGGAAAAGGCATAATTTACAGAATTTTTTGCTCATGGGCATAGAGAGTATGCCATTGCACCTTTGTCATTGCTATTAAGTATAACCTTGACTAATCCAGCATAGCACAACCTCTTCCTTCATCCCCTCCTTGCCAGCCCATGGCCAAATAATTCACTGAGCTTTTATGTGGCTCCTTCACAGAAAGATCAGTTGTTTCTCTTCATTTAAATTGTAAGCTCAATTCTTGCTGTTCAAAAATCAGGTTACACTGTTACATGCAGCTGCACCATGTTAGTAGACAAAAGTGCCCTGCTAGTCCAGGAAAGAAACTCCTATTCTTATGCCTCTTGCATCTCCTAGGTGAAAAGATGGTTTAATAATCAGGAACCCAGCCAGCAAGTCACATTCAACGAGAACCTGTGCTCAGCTGGAACTGGTGCACCAGCTCAGTCCTGGGCTACCTGTTAATTTATATTCACAAACTTAAAAGCTGGGCCAGAATCCAATCCCTTACAAGCACATGTGCAGTTAGTTACAGTCTTCCTGCGCTGTTATCCATGCAGAACACAGCCTGAAATACTCTCATTATAACTTAATCTAAACCAACTGGGTTTATAATTTATTGTTATTTCTGGTTTGCAGAAAAAAAAATAACTCACAGAGTAAAATGAAACTACTACAAGCAAGTATCTATTCCAACATCACTTCATGGACTCTTAAACACTTCAACTTCAGTTTCATATTTGGAGAATGCCTGCTTACATTTCAGCAAACCTATCCATTATTAAGTCTAACTATCAACTATGAATTCATTTACGTCAATCAGATTTTGTATGATATGCAGACTGGCATTAAAAGACAGCAAATGCATTTTTTGGAATTTCAGTTACAGGTTGATTGGAACAAAGACCATGAAAGAGAATGAGATTTTTGGCGTGTTATTTTTACTGCTCCTGAGAAAGTAGAACTTTGTAATTCATTAGAAACTGAAAAGCTAGTTTTGCTTAGATTAGCTGTGCCTCAGAGTTTCCTGATCGCTGTCAGCAAGTGCTAAAAAGTTGAAAGGGAGGAAATATTGTAAAATGCCACTAGAAGGTAGTGCAGTCTAAGATTGAATACAAGGACTCTTGGGCTCAATTCCAGCCTCTAGAAATTTGCTGGGGATGAAATTCATTTATGTGCAGACAGCTGTCACGAAGCATACACACCTTTTAGACTCCCACATAAACGAAAAAAAAAAAAAAATGTTAAATGATGCATTGGCAAACTGCACTGTATATAGAGGGCAAAACTTAGCCTGGGGTATTGATTGCCTGTGTTTCTGCTCCCCTTGCCCTAGCGTAAACATCACATCAGGATAACCCAACACTTCTGTGAGATACATTAGCATGGATTTGGAGATCATTGAAGGGGATCAGTGAGCATGCAACCAAGAGTAATGTAATGACACTATGAAAAAGACAGAAATCTTTAGGCTGAATTCCAGGAAAAATTATCTAAGGTCCATACAACTGTGAAATAACTCCAGGAGAAACCAGTGGGAAGTCTCCATCAACACTTAATTAATAGGACAAAGCAACAGGAAAAAAAAAAAATGCTAAGAATAATGCTTTGTGCAGAAGGGAATAAATAATTTGATTCAATTCACTCATCTCTATCTGCTCTGCTATGTTTGACAGCGCTGGTAGGCCGGGCTTTGAGGTATTTGTCCCTATGCCTGTTAGGTAGCTACCTGGAAGGAGGGACACATCTGGAAAACTCTGCCCAATTAACCTTAAATTTCCGGCAGCAATCAAGGGAGTAGTGGGCAAAGCCTGAGAGGGAAAAACGGCCCATTGCCAGGCAGGCACCCGTGCAGAGCAGGTGGCTGTGGGCACTCCAGCACGGCACTGCCTTCCCGGGGCAGCGAACAGCAGCAGAGAGCAAGCTCTGGTGAGCAAGAGGTTGCCTGGAAATCCCAGGCTGGGGAATGAAGAAAGGAAGGAAGGAAGAAGCACTTCTTTAATTTATTTAATTTCTAAAGTCCAATTGTAAGTTTCCAGGCATACATGCATAGTCATAGCAACTCTTTAAAGACAACGTGATAATGCAAATAGTTTTAAATATTACTAATCCATGACATGCATGCACCCAGTAACATCAGCTAGGCAGAGAAAACCAAGTCTCTTCCTCCCTAGCAGATGTCCTTGAAATTTCCTCAAATGCTTAAACTCCGTTCTAATGGTTTACCTTATCAACCCTGTCTCACAGAGCAAAGAAATGCATTTTTCAAAGATTATTGACGTGCTGTAGAATAGAAATCTAAAGGGGATACTGTCAAATTCATATGGTTAGAAATAAATAGGGTAATCTTCATAGTGCTGAAGTCACTAAAACAGATGTGATACTTTTATCTGTGGCCACATATATATACAGTTTATCAGTGCAATTACAGGTAGGGAAGATTATATTTATCTTTGCTTTCCTGTGAAATAGAAAAGAAGGAAATTATTTGTCTTCTAAAAGACTTGAATTGAGTGGAAATTGAAGACCTACCTGTTGTGATAAATAAACTATTTTTTTTCACTGAACTATCAAGAGAGGAATGGTAAACAAACAACTACAAATTATACCATTAAACTATGCAAATTAAATGCATTTAAAAACAAATAAACCCAAACATATTTAGGTATTAATATTTTTTTAATGCAGATGATACAAATGAACATATTTCTAGTGCTTAGTAAAGTATACAGCCATTGCCTTCTCCAATATTGTGCTAACATAAATGGCTTACAACTGTGCCAAGGCAAGAAAGGAAACTTGTCCCTTACCAACCAGCCAGCAACTGCAGTTGGCCAGTAGCAGCTTTGATACTGCAAGCTTGTTTTAGCCACTATCTAGAGAGCACTTCTCATTCCAGAAGAGCCATCTGTCAGTGTAACCTGCCCACCTCTATAACCAGACAAGCTACATAATCTTCTCTTCTTTTAGAGGTCAACATAAAACTTGCTGATAGCTGTTAGGGAAAATGTTGCATTCCCAGTTGACTGCACATCAAAATATTTGATGCTAAGGTCTACTCCTTCGAGCAGGTTCCTCTTCTTCCATCAGAAGAGCCTGCAGACGCTGCTTTCTACTGACCAGTGTCTCCTTTGCCATAATGTGTCTATGCTCCTCATTATGATCATTCTTCTCTGTGTTATTTTCAAAGATTACATTATCTGCATTTCTTCCCCTCTTCCAAGTGGATATATGTGGGTAAAACTTACATAGGAGAAACTATACCACCAAGGCACTGTGAGATTCTTCTTTCTGATCATGATAGCATAATCAAAGAACAGAAAGCTCAGAGGAAGATAAGAAAGAAAAATTATTCTTTGTAAGCGATCAATGGACTAGTAATCTTGCTGTGTCTATATGTAGTGGCAGCTAATAGGATCAAATAGATCTAGGGGGCTCTTTGGTTTATTCCATGAAGCATTAATGGCAATTTTCAGATGAAGGTTGCTCACCAGCTCTTGCAAATATGCATTTAGTCATGCAACTTAATGCCAAAACAAATACCATTACTGCTTGCTTAAACCGAGCAAAACCAACACTGAGCTTTTACAGCTGACTTCACCAGATAACAAAAGCTCACAAACCTGTTAAGAAAACCATGCGAAAGAGAAATTCTTTCAAGGATCTATGGGAAAAATAGTGACAAATACTAGATGTCTACATCGGAAATATTTCAGCAGGGATGCTGATGTCAGAAATCTTGGTAGCTGCGTGGCATCCACTTTCCCATCATTCAAAGGTAAACAGAGCAGGCGGTCAGACTGATCAGCCACTTCCTTAAACTTTCAAGTATCTGCTCATATGAATTACACAAGCACTGCCCATATGTTTTCAGATATCTTTTCAACTCCTTTAATAATGGAAGTGACATTTTTAATTTATGGCATGATTTTATAAAGCATGTTATTCAAAAAGGTTTTAGAAATGCTTTAAATAGCTTTTATCAAAGAATTTCTAGCCTAATAAAAAGACCTAAGAGCCACAAGTATCTTGGTGTAAATACTTTTCACCTTCCCCTGCTATCATTACGAGAGTCATGTAAGGCTCCATGAGTTTGTTCGGTGTGCCACGCTGCAAAACCTCAGCACACAAGTAATGCATTTGTTTACCATTCTTGCTTCTTTCAAAGTCAGCCATTCCAATGGTTTCTGTGCTATTATGTATATTGTAGTTTTTGTCCATATGCATTTAGGAGTCAGCTTGCAAAGATAAATGCTTTATGTGGGAAACTTGCTATATTGAGGAGATACGTATTCCTTTATAAACTGTTGATTTAATTAGTGCTTGAAGCTGGCATCGCCCAGAGATTCTGAACTCAGTCCCAGAGACTCCCTTGAGGATTTCCTGTCAATGACCTTCTTCAATATACCTGAAATTCATGTCTATGTACACAGGGTTGTCTGAGATTCAGACTTAAAAGGTGACTCTTTCTTTGATGCCTGAGATCAGACAGCTTGGGACAAAACTTCAAAAGACCTCCAGATTTCAAGGCATTCTGGGATCTACCTGTTTATAACAGTTGTGACCAGATTTTCCAATAAGCTTACAAGGTCAAATGGTCACAAGGAGATAATGGAATTTGGATCAAAGCTTATGAGTATAACTGTGTGGGGTTTTAGGACAGGCCTATGCAGAGGAAGCAGTGTTCATACCCCTGAGAATTTGTAAAATGGTACGTTGGGCCCTTTTGTGAAAGGTACATGCTGGAAAGAATTTGGGGCTTTCACCTGTTATACATAAGAATGGTCACGCGTCAGACATTATAAAGAGGCTTTTGAGCTAGGCGATGGGAAACTTGCATAAAAACATGTCAGGAAATTCCTGTGGTATATAAATTTCCCCTATATTTCAGATAATTACAACTCAGGACTCCTGCAAAACTCAAAATCTAGTTAATGGGAAAGAAGGATTTATGCAGAAAGGGATTGTTCCACTTCCCTGGAATGCTTTTTGTGAGGGTGGCAGCACAGTTCATGGCATCACTTTTAAGTGTCAGAAGTTGACACTATTGAAGTTTGCTTCTACACCAGTACATTAGTCATGTCCTGGATATTCAAGACTTGTTTGCCCCTTGAGCACACTTGAGGGAAATATGACTGATGGCAATAAAACTACTTGCAGAAATGTGTTATTGCCAGCAGACAATAATAGAGTTGCCTACCTCCCCACAGGCCTTTGCCATATATATCAAGATGTTTGTTATGAGCAACTGACTTCTCTAGAGGAGCCTAAATTCTTTCTGTACTCCTGTTGGGAGATGTTCTGCCATACCAAGAAAACTCACTTTGACACACACACTAATAGACCTCATTTTAGAGAATCACAGAACAGCAGAGATCATCCATTGCAAAGCCCCTGCTCAAAGTAGGGTTGAACAGAGTGGCTTGCTTGGGACATTGTCCAGCCTCTGGCAGGGATCATTGCTCTTTGATCTTAGGTTTAGCTCATTGTTCTGCTTCTCCATACAAAATCTCTGCCTGGAAATCTTTGTGGTGAGATGACTTCGCAGTTTCCCAGTGCTGGGCCAGCATCAGGTTATGCACCTGCTGCAGTCCCCTATAGGGGATAAGTGGGAAGAAAGCCCTGACTATGCATGGAGGTGGAGAATGAGAGGGACTAATAAAGCATTCACAAGTGAGCCATTTCAGTGGCCTGTCCTGACAATATGCACTAGAAGATGTCCAGTGGGATCACCTTAGAAGAGCTGATTTTATTGCTCTGATCATCGGAGGGCTAACCATGTCTCCATAAAACCTTTTCCCCTTCTACAGGAATTATGTGCTGTTCAGGCAGGGGTGTCCACACATCACTGCTTTTATATTCCTCACTCAAACTGACTACATCAATTCCTGCTGAACAAATTTCTAGCATGTCTCTCACTATCCCTCTGTCCTGATATGTAAAGATTTTATTTGGTTTCTTACTGTCATGCTTAATTCCATGCTGTCAAGTTTGTTTTGTCTTAATTGCCAGGGATTTCTATGTAAAGAGCTTCATTGCACCCTTCAGTTTGGGATGTGCAGTTTTAAAAGTGATTTTTGTCTGTGTAGAAGTTAAACTTTACATCAAGCCTGCTACGGGATATATCTTTTAAAGGGGTAGAAGACTTCACACTGAAAATTAGTTGCTACACAGACACACAAGACAAAACTCTAAAATTATAATCAAAATATTTAAAATTAAAATAGATGACGCACAGGAATACTTAAAATGTTCATTTCAGTAAAGAAAATGTATTCAAAGTAGGTTTCTATCTATATTATCCACTCTAATTTTATAGCTTCATACACGCATACAAAAATCTTCTATGAAAAAAGTGTCATTCTGGTACACTCTCATATTTCTGGGCCAAATTATCAGCTGGTGTTGGCAAAGAAAGCTCCTTTAACTTCAGTGCTTAAAGCATTATTTCAGTGGAGACACTAATTTAGGGATTTGAGACTAGAGCAAGAGACCACTCATTAGCCCACATCCAGCAACTGAACTTCACTAGATTACAGATTGCTGCAGGCTCTGACAAGCATTAATTACACTGTGATGTCTGAACCAGGTCAGATCAAAGGCCCACTTAGCCTAGGATTTTGTCTCCAGCAGCGAATGCCTAAGGAAGCTTATGAAAACAAGGCACACACCTTGTGATACTTATCTCAGCCTTCAGTGATTTGCAGCTCAGGCAGTTCTGAGGTCAGAGGTGGAATCTTTGGTTTTAAGAGTCTCAGATGAATGCTTTTTTCCATATTTTTTTCTCATTCATTGATTACACTTTACATTTCCTAGATAACTTCTATCCAGTAGCCAGGTATGAACGTCCTAAGCGTCCTCTGGGATGGATACTCTTATTACACAGATTAGGAAATGGAGGTACAACCAGGAAGAGAGCTTGAATTTCAGAACTATGATCACCTCGAAATGCTACTGTTTGCAAACAGATGTAAAACAAAATAAACAAAACAACAACAAAAACCAAACCATAGTTAACACAAGCAAGGTGGGCAGAATTCAGATTTCAGCCTCCTTCACACCGAGCATGTGCTGAGGCTGTCAGAGTTAGATACTGCTTATAGTTACCAGCTAATCACAACCAAACCTGTTAATAAAAATGAATTTATTCAACAGATTTTTCAGCTCACAGGTGTCATTTAAAATCAGACTCAATCCTTGCTAGAGGGAGGCTTTTGGATCCTCAGTGGATGTTGCCTACCATAGGAAGACTTGAAGAATCATACTAAAATGGGGTGCTGCGATGTACCTCCAGTCTTGTTGAAAATGTTTCACACTGGCATTTAATTGTATTTGAGCACAGACACGTGAAATTAATATGCTTTATTTATGGTTGAAGTACTTTTTCAACTGGCAGTCTTCATAAACAATATATTAATATTAATTTCTAAACTTACTTCTAGATCAGTTAAGCTGCATCAACAAATTTGACACTAATGGTAGCAGATCTATGAAATACATGTGTTGAATATTTTATAAGGTTGATATAATATCTGGAAATTAAAGAAAATGAGTTAAGCTGTGACTGGGTACAGAAGTAGGCCATATCCTGTATATTTTTAACTCATTTTCCACTAATTAGAGCAGAGGGTATGCTTAGTTAGGCATATAATTAAGCAATAATACCCTAGTGATTCAGTAAGCACTACTGGTAGTTTGCTAATTAACAACTTCATGAAATCTAATAGTAGCTCTCTTATCACTTTGATCAATGAGTTATTGATCTTATAACAATATAGACATATCTGAAGAAGTAACTGTCACCAACTGCATTCATATAATCTCATTTAAACCAGAACCTAATCGTTGTTTTTCTGTAAGAGAAAATTAGCGGATTTTTATATAACATTTTCAACTATATACAGCAGTGTATAATTCTGTCACATTATAGTTAAGTCACTGAAAAGTGGCATAAAGACAGACAATCTGCAAAAGCAAAAAGAAAGAATACTTGACTAAATTTATTCTTGTTGGAAACCTTACTTTCAAAGAGTGTATAGATTTAAAAGGCCTGTTATATCAACCAGATTCTCACCTTATCAATAAAAATGATTACACACTATGCAGGATTGAGTGAACATTGATACTTACTCCTGTTTCTGGATCTGGACTATTTTTTAGGTACTGTGCAGAACTGAGTTTCTTGGAGTTTGTTGTATATTTATAAAAGCTGTCTGAGAAAATACACATAAAATGGGAATACTCAGTGAATCTCTTCCTCAGTGCTAACACTGCTCCTAATGCCTCCTATACCTCAAGAGATTGAACAGTGAGCATTACAAGTTTTCCTGATAACAAGACCAAAATTAACAATGACAATACAATTTCCTTTATAATTATTCCAGTAGCAGAAATAAATACAGGTCAGACATCTCTCAGGATGAGATTGATGCACTTGATTTTGAGCAATAATTTAGTTTCAGTTAATGAAGCCTGTAATATAGTACCCTTCTTTTCTATATTAAGTGGTGCAAAAAGTGATTAATTTTTTAAAATTATAATGGTTCCAGAATATTTCATCACTGAATGATTTATTGGACAACGCCAGATTTAAATATCTGGCAAAGATTTCTTCTTATAAAGAATTACACTCTACTAAACCCTGAACATAGCAGGCCAAAGTTGACCATTAATTTTTTTCTTCAGTTTCAGAGTGATTTGTCATTAAATATTAATCTCCACCCCAGAGGAACCAGAGCGCATGGCCTTGGGCATTGAAGCAAAAGAAGTGATCCTTGTGATTTTTTTCAAGACCCGAGCAGTCTCCAAGAGTTAATAGGAAAGTAAGGAGAGTCTCTATTAGCCTTTCTTGCCAGCCTTGGTAATGATGAACACAAGATCATCTCCCCAGTGTCTTCGTGACAATACACAGCTGTGGAGTTTTCAGAGGAGTGCAAGTGCAGCCCATCAACACTGGACTGCAAAACCTATAAACCCTTTGTTCCCAGGGAACCCCTCCACACTTCTGTAAGAGCAATTGCTTCCTCCTGCCTCAGTTTAATTTTAAATCTTTGCTTTTGCATTCTGCCTAGGTAGCTCAGATCAACCCTTCATCTTCCCATCCACACAGCCTCAATCCACCTCATATATTTCTACCTAGGGAATTCTAATAACTCTCTAATTACTCTTTTCAACCAAAGGAATCCCTTCAGACCCCAAACAGATTATCTGGATAAGTCATTTATTCCGCCAAGACAAGCCAAATATTTATTTTTTATTATTTTAGGATTTTTATTTTTTCCAGGGCACAACCTCTAGTTTCCTATCAAGACTTTCCTACCACACATTGCTCCATATTTGACCAAATTACCTCTATCCTATCCCTGGGCTGCACAACTTGGTTTTACCAATCACTGTGTGGAAGTTTAGCAGAATAGAAACAGCTTTAAAATATTCCTCCTGAGGAAGCAAATACCCTGAATTTTTCCAGGAGTGCTGAAGGAATTATTTTCACATCTTTATGAAAAAGAGTAGTAGGCCTCATTTCCAGCAGGATGCTTCTGTCTCTAACCGGTCATCTTCCTTGAGCCAAATCTCAGAATGCCTGCTGCTGGAAGAGCCACGTTCAGGGGTGTAAAAGCCGAATTGCTCATTAGAGAGAAGGCAGCAGAGAACAAATGTCCTGTCCTGCAACACATTCTCACTGTTTCTTCTCATATACGTTAAGGTAAACAGAGGAAACAGAGCTGGGTTTTGGGTTTGTGTTTGCAATATAAAACAAAAACAGTACAATTGCTCTTGCATGCTTAATAGAGAGATCAACCACCCATACAGAGTATCTGAAACTGCTGGGGCTGTAAGTGCAGTGATGATGCCCAGTTCATAAGTGAACTGGACCGTGAAGAGGAATTTCCTCATTTACATTTGAAAGATCACCTTACGTCTGAAACAAAAGACTAGTTTTCTCTTAATATCTGTAAGGGGATAATGATATAAGTTTCATACCTCCAGAGAGAGATGTAATTCATACTGCCATTTCATAACCATATCAAAGACCAGCTACAGCTAGCAACATACATAAAGATGAAGAAAATACCACAGTAAAGGTGGTGAGCTGAATTACAAAGCACTGCATTCCCTACAGTGAGTTGAAGGTGGCATGCTAAAAATTAAAAGGGAATTCAGCTGCTAGGGTCCATTTATTTCTCCATCTTCTGAGACTGCATCCTAGCTGGCTAAGTGCAGCACCAACCCACTTACTCATAGGACACAAGCAAATAAGAGTCAGCACAACCCTAACTGAGGAGTGGACCAGCAACTAAAAGATTAAATGCTCCACAGCTTGTTACCGGCTGTGTAAATAACCCACTCCTTCAAATAATTGTTTAAGAGGCAGTTTAAAGACCTTTTGGGTAATTGCTATATTTGGTTCCAGGATCAACATAGCCTGTTGCTAATGAATTACTTGTATTAGGACTTATATCCTGCATTCTTCATCCTGCTGTAAAAGAAAATAAATTACATTTCATCTAAAGATTGCAAAGAAAAACAGTTAGGTGGCCATATGTTGAGCTTTAGACTGTGCAAATCCCAGCAATGATGTTACAAATTTTAGGTTGGTTAAATTATCCGAAGAGAGGAGCATCATGAAATGATGTTTTCTCTTTCTTCTCCCTAAATCCAAATGGTAAATATAGCTAAAGATATTGCAGAAAATTGTAAAAAGCTTGCAGTTTCAGCCCAATTAAGGGGAACATTTAACTCTGGCCAAGGACAGTTAATTCTAAGGCCACATCTAAAAATCAGGAAGAGTTGGAACAAAGCAACCATAATTATATTAAAAGTGCCTCATTAATGTAGTGTTAAGCATCAGAATATTGTAAGGAGGGGAGGGTGCAAGAATTAATAGTTTTATTGTAAAAATAAATTGCTCTGTCGTCCTTCTTTTTGTATTTCTATCTAAAGCTTCCACTAGTAATTGAGCTAGCTAAATGTGTCCTTTGTTAGATGAAAATGTGGCCAGGCCGTTAGCTTCCTTTTTATCTGACAGCTTAATAGAGTAAAGCTTGTGTTATAAAAATGAACACTGCAAAGGGAAATTAAGTTGGAAGAATTTACTAGGGATCACACCATGTTACTTTTTAAGGTAAGTCCTTTTTAAAGGAGTTCAATCCGTGCTACTGTTTCTTTTGGTTTTAATAGACACCATATATTTATATATTACATATAAAATCACAATAATGGGATTTCTTGAACAGAGTACATTAAATTTATCACTGATACACAATGAAATTGATAAATCATGCTGTGCCTCTGTTGTAACATGTGACTGATTTTGTAACGACTGGCATAAGAGAAAGGTAATAGGATACTATATTCTTCCTCAGTGATCTTTTTTATGTGTTGTAGACACTGGCCATTTACAATACTTTACTGTACACCCTTGTAAAGGTGAAAAAATATATGTACTATAGATACTAAGGGTCAGTTATTTTTCTACACCGATGCTGACCGGTACCCTACTTTCATGGTGTTGTAGGGAGAATGAAGATGGTGTTGGTCCCAAGCACACAGGAGACTACACAAGTCTCAAGAAATTCATCCACAGAAGTTACCAATAGAAACCCCGTTCTGCAAAGCAGATGCTGGCTGAGAATATTCAGTTCTGAGTCCTTCTCTGTGGTGCCTGTTGTGTCATTATGCATATTGGTTCAAAAGAAGCCCCACTGAGATATCAGTATCTTGGGTTGCAATGGAATTTTGCTTTAGAAGACCTAGGATAGGGACAAGGGGCTATAGAGAAGAGGAATTCCCCCCAGCACAAACTTATGTTGCTGACCACTGGTTTCTTTCTGAAATTCAGCAAAGCAAGCAAGCTTAGCAGCAATATACAGAGATTTAAAGACAAATGAACATGCACTTTGGTACTGACATAATTTGCATTTTAATTAAAGTGCATCCTCCCTGCAAAGGTACCAAAGCCCCATTCTCACTTCTAAACCTGGATGTGATGCTAAATATTTTTAGCCTAATGCTAAATAATTGGATTTAAGTCGTTTTTACTTGAACTATGATTACCTGCACCAGGACTAATAATAAGTCTTTGTTTGTCAGGCAGAGCCTGTCATGAATCCGGTGAAAGGCATTGACTGTACTTTCAGTTGTTTGACATTTATGTTAGATGTAGTCTAATAAGGCTTACGAGCTCCACAAAAGCATTCATGTCTCCCTTCATCCCTAATGTGTGCAACAAGAGAAAACAATGCACTGGAACAAATTCCAAGAGACTCCTCATGGAAGAAGTCTTCCTTATGCCATATAATTAACAGTTTTCTTAGGCTAACATCTAATAAACCCCTTCACATGTACTTTACTTCAAGTGAGCATGGAATCTTAATGGAGTCAATGGAATTACTTAGAGCCTAAAATACTGGTGCATGCTCAAGCAGTCTACTAAATCAAGGCTTTCATGAGTTAGAAGTCTGTGCTTTACTACTTCTCTGAGTCAAACTGAAGAGGGAGCTTTTACAGAGGTATATTTTTGCTTCCTCTTTTATGTAATGGCAAGTCCTTATGTCACCTAATTCAGCACTTCTTCCAAGAAGCAGGAGTTATTTATATGCTGTGTATTAAGAGCATTTGCTTCATTGGCTTTTGAATTTGTCGTCTTCATTTGGCCCAAAGTCTCCTGACTCTGCACTTGAACAAAGGTGTATCCTTTAGTAAATATGGTGTCTACCAATGTCCCTGAATATTTCTCTACTTTCTAGAATGCTTGCAGTCTTTTCAATCATTCCTCAATTTATGTCACCATATGCCTGCAAGCATTAATTGAAATTACATGACGTGAAATAACTGTGTGAAATGGAATTGAGCCAGAACACAGGAATCAGCACCCTTTCTGTATAAAGTGCATGAGATTTCAGTCTAAATGCTGACATAAACCAAGATTCTGTCTACCATCAGTCCCAGAAGCAAATCTTCAGGAACATATTATTGAGGCACTGGCAGAGCTCTGACCCTGAGAAGGAAATATTTGCAAAATGACTTGGAGGAGTGGAGAAGGAATTAGTCCTGCCCAACATACAGAATCTGCCTCTTCTCCCACATGGAGACCAAGAAACATCCACAGTTACCTTGCTATGCTACAAGGTTTCTAAGCAGAGCAGGTGTAACAAGGCTCCTCTTTAAGACAGCCCACTTAATGACTGATGTGAGCTATATTCTGCACATTCAGTGTCATGTTACTTGTAAATGTGCATTTCTAACAGACTCCTTTCCTATCCTGCCACAAGAAAAGTCACTGGCCATGTCCTCCATCAGAAAAGGAGCTGCCACAGTGGAAATAACCTGGTGCCTTTTCACACACACAATGGCTGGTCCTGCACCCAAACAGCACCAGCTGTTCTCGACAAACAAAAGGCACTTCGATTATTGTCGATACAAATGAATGTCATTGAAAAATTATCCATCACAGTCATGCACAACAGAAACTGAAAGACATGGCTGTGTTTTAAACATCAAATCTGACAAACTTCCAAAAATGCTTAGACTGAATTACACCGTGCAACTCGCCACACCATAGTCTCTGCACATCTTACAAGTTTGGAAAGTGTTTATTCTTCCACAGAAGAACATGAAAAGAGTTTATTTCCATGTCAGTGTTAGAAATATGGGACTGATCCTAGTGGAATCCAGTTGCTATTCTAAAGTTATAAGAAATCTGTTGGAGACTTGAGACTCTTTCTCCCAAGTTGTATTCTTGTGCTCTAAGCTTTGGGCTATTCTGTCTATGCCTCACGTTTGCAGGTAAATCCTTTCAGCAATTCAAGACCGCAATGACCCCTTCACTTTCAATTTGCTACATAACTTTACACATTTCTAACTTTCTTGTTCATCTCAGCTTGTTTCCCTGTTTCATCTTTAACGCTTGTGAAAGATGAAGATAAAATCAAAGTGAGGTGGAGGAACAGAAACTTGGTGTCAGTGTTCAGGAGTTCAGCCCTGCCAGGTACCAAACACTCGGGAGCTGCTCAACGTCTTACAGAGACAGAGCTTCACATTCTTTGACTTCGCCCATACGTTGTTATTTTTAGACTTGTTACTGCCTGTCTGCTGCAGTGTCATGACGATGCAGTCTCTGAAGGCTCGCTCTCTTCAATTCCTACCCTAACACAATGGCACTATCAAGAAAAGAAGCATTTTTAATCATCTTTTGATTCTGAGCTGTCTTTTCCATTGCTAATAATGTTTCCTATTTCTCTGTGACTAGAGTAACAAAAAATTATATATATACACATATATATATATCAACAATCATGCAGAAAACTGCACATACAATCGCTCACATCTCTTATTCATTACGGACAAGAATTTTAACTGGCTAATTTTCACTTTTATCAAAACACTAAATTACAACTGCGTTGACTTCATTGATTTTCAAGGCAATTTTTTTCCCCCAGAGAGGGTTTGCTTTCAATAAATCATGAAAATTCATGTATTTCAGAACCAAATCTAACGATTGATATCTTCCTATTGTTACCTTGCAACCGGAGCTCTGTAGTTTACTCCTTGCTATTCGAATAGTGATTAACATAATAATTAGATTTTTACATAAAGCCTTGATCATCCCAAAGGAACTGGGGATGATCAGATATTCAGCTGAATGTAAGCTATTCAATTCTCCTTTAAACAAAGGGCAGAGTTTGCAAGTAGCTATATTAGACTAGCTGATTTGGCTGGAAAAATTAGAAAAGCATCTAGTTATACAAGTTCTTCTTAACACCCCTTCTCCAGACAAGTCTCTTGGGTACATAAGACTAATTTTTCCCACTTCATCATCTGATCTATTAAAAGATTTTACTTTTGCCTACAACCTGTTTTCTTCCTGTATTCTTAAACAAACAAAATGTCTAGTGCCATTTCTAAATAAAATCATAACCTGAAAACTAGACTCCAGACTCTTCAAAGTAGACTTTCTACGTATTAGCTTCATGTCATCACTCTGTCTTTAAAAAGACTTCTAAAAAATGCGTGATGATGCAAGGAATTGTAGAGAAACTATTAACAGAATCAAGCCAGATTGCAGTGGAGCAACGTGACTGCCTCCCTGCACAGCTCTTGACAAGGAGAGGTTTTACAGAGCTCTATGAAGAGTTCTGGAAATCCAGGATTTCAGAGAGATTATGAAAATCCTCCCAAGATAGATTTTAGGGGATAAGAGCAGACACAGTCTCCCCAGAGCCTCATCATTTGCAGTGATGTAATCCTCACAGAGGATTTGGAATTGTACTCATCTATTTTGTTTGATAGACAGGGTGAATGTTGAACACCTAAAACAGAAACATTGGGGGAAAAAGTTTTTAAGCATTTATCACCAGTGCATCTTTAAAGACATGGTAAATTCAAAGACTGCCATGTTGATCTAGCTATTCCTAAGCAAATATTCAATAGTTAGTACCATTATGCAGGCCTCTTGTTTAAGATTATCCACAACTAATTAATGCTTCAAGACTCAGAGAAGAAAAACTGGTATCTTTGAAATAAAAGATACAGAAAATCCTTCTACTGCAAAGTAGGAAAAGAACCTGGGCTCACGTTCTGGGCAGAGAGTGAATTGGAAGAACAGCTCTTTTTGGGAATAGTAAATTTAGTGCTTTATCACTAAATTTCTTCAATGCCTTAAGCAGCAAATATTAGCAAGCACTGTCAATGAAGCAGATCAGTAGTCTACATGACATAGTATGGACTGCAGAATAAATCACACACTTCTGATAAAATCAGTGGCGTTCCAACGAGGTCAATGGCAAAGACCTCTTAGGTCTACTTTCATTTCTTCACTGTCCACATTTGTGCAAATAATTTAATAGATGGCTAATAACCTAGGGTTTGTTCATTTGAATGACCAAAGTAAGGGAACAAAAGGAAGTTATTTTTCCTTCCTATATTGAGATTTTAATGAAGACGTGACTATACCATTTTGAATTATTCAGTGGGGTAATACAGGAAATAGAAACCAACACAGCCTTACTCATTGTGAAAGTTTTAATTTTTCTCCTTTCCCTGGACAATATCAAAATGCACATTCAGTTTAGCAAAGCTTCTAACCCTATTGCTATTTGTACTGTAGCTAATAACACTTCCTTAGCTTACTTTCAAGTTATAATGAGTTACCTTGAGCATTTGGTCAAAGGAGTACTTTGGATGACAATTTTGGTGGGAATTAATTAATCTGAAACTTGCTCCTGGGTAGCTATTAATTACTTATGGTAATTAGAAAGAAAAGCTTAAATGACTGTTGCAGTTACAGTGTGATGTAGTTAACATGGTTAACTACATCATTCCAGGTTTAATAACTGTTTCTCTCTTTCCCAACCTGATGGAATGACAGCGAAAGAAGCTAAGGCTGAAGGAAAAGGTAGCATAGAGGCAAGGAGACAAAAATTGGAAAACCTGGCAGATGAAGGAGGTATTAAAGTTTTGCAGAGACTCTCATTTAGTCTGTTGGCATTGCTGTTGATCTTACTATGAGAAAATTGTAGACATAGATAGTTTGAGCAACCTATAAGGAGAAGGACGACTTCTTCCCAGGCTCACTTGGGATAGGATGGACTCGGTGGGGAACCTTGGCAAGGTTGGTGGCAGCACCATGCCTAGGGAACAAAATGCCTCACCATGGTGCGTGAAAGGTGTTATTGCAGTAGAAAAAAGTACCATCTATAAATTGGTTTACTAGTTGGCAGATTATCCTAACATGGAAGCTGAAATAAAAGCCAGTGACAAGAGTACACTAAAGAAACATGGTTGATATGGTTGGAAACACAGGAAGGAGGGTAAGTAAAGTTGAAAAAAACACAGTTCATCATCGGGAAACCACAGACGTAAAAATCAATGGAAAAGATGCAGGAAAAACTGTACCAGTGAAAGAAATGCAAGAGCATAAAAAGACAGTAAATTAGGTACAATATTCAGTTACACAACAACAGAAAATATTGAAAGAATTTAGGGCTACAAAGTGGGGTTTCAGTCAAATCACTTCGCTCTCTCTCCAGCCTGCTGTAAGCACTGTTTCATTATCATCATTATGATTATTATTATTCATTACCACAGAGGTGCTGAAAGACTGTAAGCAGTTCAGGAAACAAACAAAAAGAAAAATTACCAGGGACTTAAGGAAATTTATTTTTGAGCAATAAAGTAGTGTTGATGGGGATAAAAGGCTTTATCTAATTGAAAGTAAACATCTAAGAGAACAAGTAATTATTTACTATGAAACACAAAGCAATATGGAAAGTCTAGGGCGAATAAAATGGAACACTTCTACCACCTTCACTGTGTCTATTCCCCTCAAGAATTTGTAGAAACTCTATTATTTGGGATACCTGAAAAGCAAGTATTGGGCTTGCCCACAGGTGCATCACTGCTTATTAACCAGCTGCTGCTCTCCCCCACTCAGCAGAGATGGGGAAAGGAGGGATTCATTCTGCTAGTGAAACCAGCCAGGGGAGCATTAAGGGAGATCACAAAATAGCTGAAGAGGAGAACATGAGATACTTGCCTTCCCCAACCACTCCCGCTGTCAACAAATAACTCCTGCAGGGAGCAAGAACTCATGATGAATTCACCCATTGATATGGCTGCAGCCTGCAGCCCTGGGCTAAATGTGTGACCAGAGGCTCCCTCGTGTCCCCTGTAAGCCCAGTGGCACTTGGCATTCCCAACAGGGAGGGCCAACCACAGATCTTCACTGTTCCCTTGGCACTACAGGAGGAGGACTGCAGCCCTGTCCCATTCAGCAGGCTGTGTCAGGTTGCATGACAATGTGATCCTGGACAGAGGGCAAAATTGGTGTTGGGCAGCTCTTCTGGAAAAATATACCACCCTATATGGCACTATATATTATCTGGGGCTATAGGCTATTTGGAAGATATACAAAGCACTAACTGGTGTTTTTGTAACAGTTCCTCTTCACTGCTCCACAAAATCAGACAGATGGTATTTAAATTGATTTTTTTAAAAACATAAATAGAAGAGACTCAGTCATTTTCTGGTTAATGTTCAGTGTTTATGCTTTAAAGAGATTATGAGTTTAGGTTCGATGTAGCTTCCATTTGAAACTAAATCCCATCCCTATGTATGATTAAGTTATTTAATAACTTTTGCACAGGACCCAGATATCTTTGCTTTGTTCTAAAATACTCCCAACTCTATGCTTTTTCACAAAAATTGGCTCAACTTGTCCTCACATTTTCATTAAAAATTGAATTTAGTCTAATGCCAAAAAACATTTGTGTTGCATGTCATCTCTTTAATCTTCAAAAGCCTGTGTCCCTCTGTGATATCTTTGGAATCCCTGTCCAAAAACCTAGCTTCAATGAGCTGGTGAATCTGATGCTGTAGGAATTTCCTAGCAGCCAAGTCTTGTCAGGTCCCACTTAAGAGTCATCAACTGGGATGAAACACGTGATTTCAGTTAATTCTCTTTTACGCCAGAGACTTCTGACTAGCAAAAGCTGTCATTCAAATACTCCAGATAAGGAGCAGGGATTCTCTTGAAGAAGTTTCATGACAAATTTGTCTCTCCTGCCTTTTGCTAGCTGTTTTGTGGTATATCTCTCCATCCATGAATCCTCGAGGAAGAATTAGCAGAGAAAAAGGAGACCCACAAAGACAGAACAGCTGTTGTTTTCAGAGCACAGAGGATAAGAAAGAGAGATACCTCCTTCCTTATGGGCTCCAGGAAAAAACAGCACACATTAATGGAGCCTGAAGTAGCTGGATTACAGGTGAGACTTTGCAGGCTAATCAATACCTGTAACAAGTACATATCTTTAATGTGGGACAAAAACAAGCCACCCTTTTATTCTTTCTTCTGGGACTAGACTACTGAGAGCCACAAGAGAGCTTTCTTCACTGTGAAACTAAATGGGATGCTATGTAGAATAAATCACTGATATAATAGAAAGAAGAAAAGTTATTCCCCAATTAACCCAAATTAAAAGCCAGTGGTATTTTCTGGAAGGGGAAAAAAAAAAAAAAAAACCAAACCAAAAAAACCCCACCCAAACAACAAAACCTCTCAACCTTCTACAACAAATCCAGCTGACCCTAATCTTCAAAACACATCCTTGATTTTGGTGATTGATTTTAAATAGACTCACAATATCCTCCTACTTCGTGTTGAAGTAATTAGCATTTGTTTGCATGATGAGATTAGAGCAGTGCAACATCCCTTCTATCACTCTACTATTGACACAGTTTTTTTGAAAGATCAGAAGCAACTGAATGCAGAAAAAACCTCCAGAGAAATTAAAGCGGCTACAGTGAGTTTCATTTCAGGGTCCACAGTCAAAGTGAATCGAATGTCTGAAGCATGCACAGTTGCCTGTGTCAGGCTGAGGATGGATGTGACAAGTTCTCATGCCTATGCAGCTGTACAAAATCTCTTTCTCTCTCAATGGGGTGCTTTACGTTATTTTGACATAACATTCACAGTAAAAACAGAACAAGGCTGGTGATTCATATTGCAATGTGTGATAATAACCTGTCTGATAAACTGACATCTGCCTTATACGCCCCAGCTAGCTGTGTTCCCACTTGCACTCCCACAATGAAGTCCTCAAAACTGACCAGGAGCTCAGTGGAAGGTGGACAACTTGCTACACAGAAGTCCTGCTGTACTCCATTTAGACCATGATAGTTTGGATCATTTGTGCACACTTGGTGCCCAGAGGATACATGGACTTGGCCCTCCCATCCAGTCTCCTACTTTTTATCCAATGTTGTGGTCAGCAGAGATTCCTCCATCCACAGCAGACACTAAAAGGAGAGACAGAGAGATGTGCCAGTCAAATAAAAACACAACCTTCCCAACACAGAATTGCACAGACATATTCCTTCAGTTTTGGCTGAAGGAAGTTTCTTTTTTCTTATCCTTTGCCTGCATCCCTATATTTAAGAAGCTGGATGGTGCAGGTCTTAATGAGGCCTGCAACTGGATCTTGCAAACTGTATTTGAAAGAACTTGAGAAGAGTAACGGAAGAGATTGCATGTCAAAAAACCAAAAAACATGTCAGTGAAGATTCGTAGCTTGAACTGATCGTTGCTTTATTTTCAGGGAGTTAGTCACACTGTCCTTGTCAAACTCACAGTAGAATTTACTTTAAGAAGTAATGATTTTACTAATACTATAATTTGTATCACAGTAGTTCAAGCTCTCACTGCCATTAAACCAATAAAATATGGTCCCAGCCCCTAAGATCCTACAGTTGAATCATTTGTTTCTATCACCAAGTCCTTAGGAAGCTTGTTAGCTCTTTATCACAGGAAACACTCTCACAGAAAATTGATCTTTCCAAACTTGCTACCAGCATTTTCCTTTCCTCCAGTGCTGCTATTTTTAGGCTATTATTCTGCACAAAACTTAAAGAGTTTGATAAATATTTGGATGCTATTCAAGAGCATGTGTGGGCACATTTCTCTCTTAACCTTCTCTTAAGAAAGGTCTTCCTTTCTTTTTTATTTTTTTTTTTTAAATCTTTCTCTTGTTTGGAGGAGCCAGCATGAGTAGTAATCACAGTCCTGGTCACTAGCATCTTGTGATTAAAAAGACCCAATACCAACCACCCAATAACTACAAGGACGTCATGAAGAAGACAGAGCCAGGCTCTTCACAGTACTGTATGGTAGGAAGACAAGAAATAATGGACATAAATTGAAACAAGACAGGTTTTTCATGACCAGGGCATTCAAACAATAGAACAAGTTGCTCAGAGAGGAGGGGTGGTCTCCATCCTTGGAGGTTTTTAAGATCAGACTACATAAAACCCTGAGTAACCTGGTCTGACCTCACAGCTGACAAAGCTTGGAGCAGGAGGTTGGACTAGAGACCTCCCGAGGTCCCTCCTAAACTGAATTATCCTATGATTCTATACCTCAGTCTCCACACCCCTTTTTAACTGAAGCTTTTGTCTAACCTTCTCACCTCCACATATATCAGATCCTAAACACATCTTCAGCATTTTGAATAAAAGGTTCCAAGACCTTTTCAAATAGTTACTCAAAGCACTTCAAAACAAACTGAAATAACTTCTTTTATAATGATTTGGAAGGCAGGGTTTTTTATTTTTTGTTAACATTCATACATGGGAAAAGTGACCCTCTTTCTAAGGCTAATCTTTCCCTGAATTAAATTATCTCATTTTGGGAGTTAAATATATCTACTCATAGCCATTTGATATATAAATGGACTAAACTATAGACAGAATTTTTAAAGTAGGGAGTATCACTTACTGCCAAATGAAATTTAGGAGCATAGTGGGAAGCAAAACAGAAAATGAAAAACCAGTAATAGTCCAGGCTTTTTCAGGTATAGCTTAGAAGAAGCAGTACCCATCACTAGGCAACACTTTAAATTAATTTTCTTCAAGGAGAGTGAGGGAGACAGCCAGGGAGAGTCATATTATGCAAAATGTTTTTTCAGCTAAGTTGGTTGCCCTCTGTTTGTTCGGTATGTTCCAGGCTGGCTCAAGATACATGATGTAAAAACATTCTCTAAGGCAGGTTTCATATATAATATACAAATGCCTCCTCCCATGGGACGCAGGCTACATAATCAGACATTTTCCTAATCAACATAAAATGATCAGTCAAAAAAATTCACTCTAGAAGCAAGCAGTAGTCGCAGTGTGAGCAGCATAGCTCAGAAAAAGCATTTTATCATTAACTTAACAAGAAACTGTTTCCCATAAAGTTAGAGCTAATATCTCAGTAAAATTGAGCATCTTTTATCTGAAAAATTATAGAAAAAAACAATCAGTGGAATGTTAATTCTATGAATTAACTGGAGTTTCTTATAGATGTATTTTAACACTATCCCTCTTCCCTCCCCAAAATGAGAAATTCCATTAACAGCATTATTAGCTCTCCTTTAAATAGCTAATTACACCTAACTCCAGTCATAATGTCTAATTACTAGTTTATTCACTCTGAGTGGTTTATAACATGATGAGAAATTACTGAGATGAAATTAGATCAAAGGGTAACATAAATGTATTTGCATTTCAAACTGCCTTGAAAGGCAGAGGTGGAGATGAAGGTGGTTGGGGTGGTTGAAGAGAAAGAGTAGCATGAAGGTGCAGCTACACTTCCACGAGCAGTCAGCATCTGCTCCCTTCAGAGCCCTTCTTCATCCATGTCCACATACGCATGTGTGCTGTATACCTGGGAGAAACGTGCCAGACCAAAGCAGTGAGAGCATTTACTAGAGCTGCATAATGTGACAGGAGATGGATGCAATCTCGCTGCCTTTGGAACATCACAATAGGAAACCTGAAGCAAAAGGCTGCAGAAGAATCATAGGGAGCTACATTAAACCAAGCCAATCCTGCAGTTTTCAAGGGCCTCTGTAGTGTTACCATAATAAAAATCTGCTACATAAATGTATGTACAACAGATGCATAATAAGTTTTACCTCATTATCTCACAGCAAAATGATGTGGCTTTTTTATTTAAAATTTTCACTATAAAAATAAAAATAGAACAATTAACACTCCTAGAAACTTAAATTGTTTCTCAGTCTATACAGGAGCTGATGGGATAAGGGTGAAAATGGTGTTATGTCAGGAGACAGGCAGGCTGGAGGGATTTCACAAGGCGCTAATCTAAAAGTCTGAGGAGCCTTGAAATAAAATAGGGAAAAAGCATTCCTCAGAAAGCCCTCTCCCATCAATGCTTTCTCATTCATCTCATTTGCAGTCATAAGCACTGTCAAGTTTTCCTTTTTACACTTACCAAAGTTGTATAAAAGACATTTCAGCAGCAATGAATTAACTTCAACCCAAAATTACTACTTTTCTATCTTAGCTGAAAGGATAACATGAACATAGCTAGACTGTTTGTTATTTCAGAGTGGGATGCAATGTTTGTTCATGTCACTGAGAAGATTCCAGCAAAATCTTTTGGTCTTTTTAAAGCCAGGTAGGTTAAACAGTGACTTACCTTAGTTCAGAATGACAATGCTCTTAGTTTTCTGCAAAGACATCTGTCTCCTTCAGCAGCAAGGGATGTTTAATATGAATACTTGTTACACCAGATTGCACTTCTATAGGAAATGGACTTCAGGACCAACTTCATTCTAATCAAGATTCTGATAACATCTTGAGGGCAATAGCTTATGCAAGCAGTATCTCTTTCGCTCATGATTTAAAACAGGGGAGACATAGCACAATAGTTTAAGAACATTCTGCTCATCTCATTCTTTGTCACAGTGTACAACATCCTCATCCTTTGTATCTCTGTCCTTTCAGACATGCATCAGTATAAACACTTTTTCACTGAGTGGTAGGAAACAGGGGAGTTGCACTTCATGCATGACAGCATCAAATTAACAGAGACAGGTCATGAATTATACAGATAGTTTGTTGTTCATTTCCTTTAGACTGTACAGCTAATTAAGAGCTGTACTTTTCATATGAATTCTGTAATTACTCTGACATATGCTAAGCATCCCTGGCTAGTATTCTGCTCCATTACAGAGTGAAAGTTAATGGTGGTCTGTGGTTCTGACATTAGTCTGAACCATAAAACCTAATAGCTGAAACTCTGTGTTATTGATGATCCTCTTCTGTGACCTCTTGCTTACATTTGTTAAAAACAGACATATTCCTTCATGAGAAAGAATGAGTCCATCTGAAAGACAGTCCCATCTTATGGCTAGTAGGGAAGGCCATTTCAGGAAAAAAAAAAATCCTTTTGCCCATTAAAAAAATTATGCAGAGAAACTGCAGAAACAAACCTACAGATCTGAAACCTTAGAGTGTTCACCTCCCCTCACATCTGAGCATCTCACAGTATCATAGGTATGTTTACTACATTGTAGACATGAGGTACAGAGTAGTTATAAACACACATAAACTGAAATCGTTATATGGTGGCCCATTGCACTCCACAGTCATCAACTATACCAATGATTATTAATTAACCCTCTATTGCACAAACAACCCCATGCCCTTAAGACAAAAGACTGAAGGGTTGAGGTACAGATGCAGTGTAGGAGAAGCAGAGTTTAGGTGGGAAAGCAGAAAGCTTTATTCTAAACATGTGCCTCACAAGTAACATGTGTATCAGCATCACTTTTTCTTTAATTTTTCCAAACTTATTAGATGAATTACTGAGGAATGAAAAGCTTACTTCCCCTCTTCTATTATCATTACCTCTCTGTTAAAAAGATTGTTATCCCTATGTCAAAACCAAATCTAACTTTGTTTTATGCACAAATGAGGCACTCCAGGATCCAAGCTGCAAGAAGTCACATGGGGCTAGACCTCATCTTAATTCATGAGTTGTAAGCACAAATATCTAGTTGATAACATTACCAATATGATTTAAATACAATAAATTAAGAAAAATAGTTCTCTCGTGTGTGTTCATGGTTTCTGGGACCTCTACACATTACTAGGATACAAGCGTTGAGAAAACACAAAACCCAGGAAGTTGCCCAACAAGATTTTACTGGGAAGCTGCTGAATGCAGGACTGAAAGAGGCAGAGACAACATCAAAAACTTGAGATTTTTTGCTCATTTGTCTTCAGCATAAAATCATTGAACTGATCCTCTGCAATTGTACCTGTTCCTCTTACCAAGCTGTGATCACTCACAGAGAAGATAAGTAGACACAGAGAGAAAAAAATTACACTCTTATGACCTCTACTTATCCAAATAAATGAGCCCACCTGAAAGGATTACAGACAAATTAAGCATGGAACTGGTTTTCGCTAACACATATTATACACTTTTCATATCTACAACCGAGAAAAAGAAACCAAGGAATCTAAGTGCATAAATTACACTGTTTATTTCTTAATTTGCCTTTAAAAAACTTATTTCCAATTCAGTTATATCTCAGCATCTTTTTTTTTTTTTCCCTCTAACATGGATCCGTCACTTTAAAAGAGCACACAAGAAGAAAAGGAGAAAATGGTAAAGTGGGGAGATGGAGATGTATGTTTCTCATTTGACCTTCTTGACAAAGATAAGGCAAAGTCTATTAAGCACCTGTACAAAACATTCCTTATTCTTTTTACAGTTCCTTCCCACCTCTTATTTTTGTGTGAAAGAAGATTTTCTGCTCTCCCACAAATCATTATCTTTCCTTGACATGCTCTGACCTATACTCTACTGTGACTTTCGATAACCATCTGCATTCTACTGGAGCATAGACTTTTGGGGACAGAGGGAAAGAACCATACATCGTTGCCACCTGATGTCCAAAGTAATGTCAAATCATTCAAGGCTTTTCATATTTTCATGATTCTTCCCTATTTTCTCTCTTTTCCTAGTTGTGGTCACCAAAACCTTCTTCTCTTTGACAAATTATGGCTATGACCTTAATTTTTTACACCTAGGTGTAAAGCCAGATCCACAAGTATTTTGCCAAGCACTGTACACACCTCTATATTAGAGACATTAACACCTCAGCACACTGTTACTATTAAATTTACATGGAAACACTGCATTGCATATGCAAACATCTCTTGTGTATTTATGAGAGGTGGGACATGGAATATCAAAAGATATCCATATTTTCACCTTTCTAATTGCTTACTATCAGTTCCACCTGCACAATTTTCCCACAGTGAATGGAAAGATGCTGTTTCGTTCATGTCGAAGAACAAACAGGGTGTCGTTGCCTAGCTTTATTTATTAGCTGAAAGACAGACATTTGATAATTGTCACTAGACAGAGCAAATGGGATTTTCAAAGAAGCCTAAGGGAATTGATGTCCCTTAGGCTGATGAATTCCGAAGGGAACTGGACATCTAATTGTTTAGTGTTTTAAGGAAAAAAAAAGGTGAAAATTTCAATAAATGGCTTAAACACATAAAGAAACACTTACCATCACTTACACTTATGCAGTCAATGGCTAGCACTGAGTGCTACAGCTGAGCAAACAAATGCAACCAAGAGGAACTGATCCAAACAGAACAGTCACAAGATTCTGCATTATTTAGGTTCTACTAGTTTTTAATAAGGGAATCACTTAAACACAAAATAGTTTTCAAACTTTGGGAGTTGACTGGAGTCTTTTTTCCTACTTCATATATCATGAGGGACACTAACAGTCTGTTCTCTTTATGCATAATTTATCACAAACAGACGAGTCCTTAGACAGAATAGAAGCAGCAACAACTCTGATTAATGCCTCTGTCACACCATGCATTGATTGGTATTCCTCTAGTTGTTGATATCCTTAGGAAAACTCTTCAGAAGATGCAGTTAGTTCCAGGTGCTATGTCCCATGTAGCAATTATGCCAACAGGGCATACAGACCTCGCTTTACTGTATTTGAAGAGAGCTCTGTCTATCACATATAGCTACACTACTAATTGAATAGGTGAATCTGCAGTCAGTGTGAAAATCCACATCCTAGCAAAGATGCTGGTTAACGGTACTATACGGTACACCCTCTTCGTGGGATGAAGACATTGCTTCTCCTTTCAGATCATATGTGTGAGACCTTTAGGACAAGCAGCCAGCTTTTACTGTGTTGATACAAAATTTTTCACAGTGTAATTTAAACTGATATTTAAATCCCTAGTCTTTGCTATAATGCAAGCAAACACCCATGATGATGACTACTAGTGAAAGAAAGCACCTTGGGCATGTATTTCTGACACCTGACGATCATCTCTGCTTGCTGCGGTGTCATACAGTCAGAGCTAGCTCTCCTGCCTGGAAGGTGGGAGAGCAGAAATCAGCACTAACAAGTCATTTAGACACATTAACTAAGGACCATGCCCAAGCAAAGGAGAGTCATACTCTGTGTGACCTTAAACAAATCACCTCATGCTCTCACCCCTTTGTGCCTTAGTTCCCAATTATAACATGGAGATGAAAGTTATTCCAGTTCACAGGAACACTGTGCAAATTAGCCTTTGTAAAATATAGCAAAAGCTTCTAATATGCTGCTAGGTTTCTTGAGAAATACAGCCTCATAACTACTGCTGTTTAGGAATAGGTGGGCTTTTTTTGGCTGTTTGCTTGTTAATAAGGAAAAAAGCCGAGGTGAATTAGAAACACTTTGCTATTCACCTCAGTTATTGCTTATATCACTTCCTCTGTTGACTGCTTCTCATTACTCAACTTCCATCAGCGAACATGATCGCCTATCATTGCTCCTTGGCACGGTGACAAGTCACCTACCCCCTTAATCCATTTTTGGAGGCTGTCAGTTTTGATTTCTTGCCTCAAAATGTCATCTTCGTCTTTGGTGTTCTGTCATTCTTAGTTCACGGTGAACATAAACACACCATTCTGGAAAGCATCCTTCAATTTTAAAATAAGCAACCATTATTTTATGTTACAGTCTCACTCCCACAGGACAACTGATTAATCCAGACTCCCAGAAAAGAAGTCTCCATGGTGAGCATCTAGCAGTTCATCACAATGACCAGAACCCCCAAGGCAGGTAGTAGGATGCACGTAGGGCTGGAAACAAAACTGGCATAACATGCATATTTGCCTGAGAGCCCACAGGCTTCACAGCTTCATACGACTGTGCAAACTGCTGTCTTAGTTGATTTGACATACATCTAGTAGCCTGACCACCAAGGAAGTAGAAAGACAGTTTAATCAAAACACTGGTCATGAGCACATCCCAGGATTCTGCAGGATAATTTCATTCTCTAAAGTATTTCTTCTGTGCATGTAAGAAGGAAGCACATTAGACATATGGACAGAGAATCACCGGAGAGGAAAAAATAGCTATTGTAACATACAGCCCAATGATAAGAGGAATCAGCAGTTTGGGGAACATATATTAGGGAGGCTCCTAATTGGCAACAGAAGCTGCAAAATCTTTGAGGAACTTGTGAGGCAGCAGCAATCTGTTCATGATTCATTTGGCTGGCATAAGGCAAGCAAGGTGGCCGATGGCCTGACCTTTCTTCACGGAAAGCTGATAGACACTGTCTCTTCATTTGAAATAATTCCCTGGAAAGGCAGAAGTGATGGTGCATCTTTAACTAGATATTGCTTCTTATCAAGGAGCTGCACCTTTTACTCTAATAAAGATTACAAAAACAAAGGACATACTACTTCAGTAATGAGAAGAGAAGACTCTTAAGGTGTCTACATTCCCTCTTTCCCCCATTAATAAAAGCTTTAGTTAATAACAGCCTATCTGTTGTTTCAAGGGCAAAACAGCAGTCATATTTTCAGCTGTGTAGACAGTGATGAATTTTGGAAAGTTCCTATGAATAAACTTTTTCAGCCTTTGCCATATTCTACTTTCTTAGATTTTCCTTGTATCCTTTCTAGTCTCCTTTTCAGATAAAAGCCTTTGCTAGAAAACAGGAGAGCACACTGACTTTCAGAGTGTCTGTCCAAATCTACGTAACAACTTAGAGACAGCACAGAAAGACAGGTTTTGGAGATTAGATGGTCTATGCTTTCAAAGTACACGAACTGGAGTACCACAGAGTCAGCAGTCACACTTGAAAGTCTTGTCTGAAGTACCTCATTTCCTACTGTTTTGTCTCTTTAGGTCATCATTTACTTCTCTATGAATGGCACTGTGCATGACATGATGTTGAAATATCCACAGCTTGGAATACTCCAGCATCTCAGGGCACATAATCGCTCAAAGTGGAATAAATTTGTGCATGAAATTAAGCAAAGGAGAAAGCAAAGCAGCAGAAGAGGTTTCAGCACAGCCCTAACAAACAACAGTCCCCATGAGACAGATGCGTTCCTTGGAATGAAAGGGAACAGCTGTACTAAATCTTTACTTGGAATAATTTTTTTCACATTAGATTCCTACCACCTATTCCTCTTACTTGCCACATATAACTGACATCACAGCTCAGAGATTAGCCTTCTTGCTCAGTCAAAGAAATGAACACAGAAAACCATTGCAGCCTTTAACCTTTTTCTTCCTCCTTGTGCCCTTCAGAAGATGAAGCCAAATAAGAGACACCAGTGATCACTAAAAGGATAAAATCTCAAAGTCTGTGTCTTTGTTCTACTATAACTCAGCAGTGTAGAGTGACGATTGCAAGGTTATTTTCTGAGCAAATGGTTAAGAAATAAGAAGTCCTTAATAAAAGAGTTGTGTCCTTTTGACAGGTAACAAGGTATTCTCCAACGTTCCAGAAGTGACTACTGACATGAAAGGCACATACTGCAAAACTACTGACAAACCAAAATAGTTTCCAAGACAGCCTAGAAGTCATTAAGTGTTCTTGTTTTCAGAAGGTGTCAGCGATTCAGCATCAGGTTTTGTACCATAGGATACAAAGTATGAAGATTGTAAACAAAGAACACTTCTACGCTGGCAGTTAACACTGCAGAAGAGGTGACTATTGCATCAATAAGAAAGGTTTTACCTGGTCTGTTCTAGCTAATCTCTGTAGAAAACTTTCTTACAGGTTTTCACAGACTTAACATTGACACAAATTTTCTCCATAATCCATCCAGGCCTCAGCCACAGGTGAGTGATTTGCAAGAAATCCTGTGTTCTCAACATATCCTCATCACATGTCAACAGCCAAATGAGAACAAGAACGCAAGAACTCCTACCTATGTCAGACCTGTACATTATTTATCGTCCTCTCATGGCAAGCTGATCTCCAAAACCCAGGTTTAAAGAGTTGATGAGGCTTGCTAGCCCCAGGGAGATCTAAGATCTTATGGAAGAGCAGACAGATTTGGTGGCAATCCAGATACACCGAGGAATTGTCAAGTACATGTTTTCAGGATGACACACCATTTGTCAAAGTCAGTTAGGAGAATGTTACCACAGACTGATTCTTTCACTGCGTTTTGGAAATGTCTTGTGATTTGAGCAAACTGTTGACATAAAGAAGCCAGGTGGGACACAGTTATTTATTCCTGAAATCTATGATCTGTGTAGTTAAAAAAAAAAATTATACAGAGCAGCTGTATATCTGTGGCATGCAGCTTCTCAGATATTTTTATCATATCAATGCAGTGTCAAACCATTTCCAACTATGAAATGCAAAAGAAGTGCTCACAGCTTCTGCTTCCAGGGTGTTGGGTATAAGGAACTAGAAGACAGGTGATGGTCCTGGTACTTTTGCAGAGATTTCTGCAAGACTGTTCTAGTGAAACTTTGTTTTGGAACTGTTTTATGGTCAGGTGGATATTTCACAGATGCGTTAAATGAATTCCATTTTTTTTTCCTATTGATCACCTGGATTTAAAAGGTTTTGCCTCATTAGATCATGTGATGGACTGTATTTAAAGCTAGAGCTCTCAGTGTGATGCTGACACAGGATAAATATATCTTTTTAAATTGACAGTGGAAAGGGCCACTTCCTGGAAGAGAGAAAAAAATTCTATCACAGAGCATATGTTAACTTCAAGCACAAGGGAAAATCATACAGGGGAAATGAAAAAGAGAGATGGAAATGCTAACCAAAATCAGATCGTTTCTGCTGACCTGCATTACCCAGGGCATATTGCTGTATTTCTTGTGCAGAGAGGCACTTGAGTAGGAGAGGAAGAAGTTAGCTGTTATACAGACATACATGAAAAGGAGCTTGCAAGAGTGTTATTAAAGTAAAAAAGCCAAGCATTCAGACATTGGGAAATGCCAGAAACAATGTTATTTATGCAAACTTAGTTAAACCATCTTGTACAAATGCATTATGTCACTGCCTTTAGTTATGTGACCACATACTAGTTTTCCACAGGACTGAAGCCTCATTCAGGGCACAGAATGGGCGGCAGCATTCAGTTTGAATGACATGCAATCTTTGTTTTATTGCCTAGCATTTGACCCTTCTTCCTGCATCATAGGTAAATACTAGTCTGAAAGCAAAATTATGTTTCCCTGTCAGCTTTTCAGTAACACTCCTTACAGGATTTTTGTGAAGTTAAACCCACAGTGCTGACAGGAGGTGAGACAGAGCTATTCCCATTTCACAGACAGGGAATGCCAGTACAGAGGCAATGCTAAATTTAGTAAAATGTGAGTCACTTAAGATGCAGGGTTTTTCCAGTATATGCATTACACACCACTTAACTATACACAAAGACTAAGGCATTACATTGAAGCTTCTGCAATTTACAGAAGTTTGCTTTGAATGACTTCCCATTAAATGTTTCAAAACTGCAAGTTTCTGATGGAAAACTGTGTCTGGTTTCCCACAGGAAATGAAACATTTACAGTTGTGCCATCTGCCTGTTCATGTGCTGTTAATACTCCTTCCACCTCATTTCTGAACCCGCTGGCTGGTTTAAAACAAAACTGGCTGAGGAAAAGGTCTCCAAGTGAATGCCTCTAGGCCTAACAAAAATACTGGCAGCTAACAGGGAGTAAGACCCAAATTACAGCCTCCGTTGAGAGAAAGGAGGCAACACCTCCCCCCCATCCGTGTCCTGCCAAGCAGTGACAGACCCCCTGCTCAGCACACACAGCTTTCAACTAGCTGCTTGCTAGGGGACTCGGGGCACAAATGCGTGGAGCTAATATCCATGTTCCCCTTTGAGAAGCTGTAGTCTCGTCTGATGATATAAACCAGAGAAGCAAAAGAGAGTAAAATCACCTCCAGGATGCGCAGTAATGAGCACATCTCTGTAATAATCACTCACCGCAGGGCTGTGCTGTACTGCCAGCCAAATGTCACCCTCTTCTATCACTGCCAGAAGAGGCACTTGGATCCAGCACAGTTTTCACTTCCAGAAATGCCAGCACACTTTCCGAAGGGTGATCCGGTGCTCATCTGACAGGATACTAGCATAAAGATTTGGCATCACTTAGCCAAGAATAAAATAGACCTGTCTCAAAAGAGAAACCATGTCCCAGTCCTTTCCAAAAGCCAACCAAACACACTGCAGCTCAGCAGAGGTGAAAAACTAGTTTTGGGAAAGCAGCTGTTGAGCACAGCACAGCTTTCACATAAACAGGAGGCTATGCCATCTCTATTAGAACTGCTATTCCGAGATTTCCTGCAGCCAACTCTCACTTGAAAAACTGGCACTCAGCACAATCTCCTTCCCTTCGGTCTGCCTTGGTCTCAAGACAGTCATCACTCCTGCCCTCTTTATGACAGTCAGCAATTCCCACCATGCTTTCCATTCCTTTCTTTGAGACCCTGCCTGTAGTGACCTACAGTTGTAGACTCTGTCCTACTCATCTCATCAGCAAGTAGTGAGATTGTAGGGGAATAACAGGGTGACATTGACCTTGCGATGCAAATTGTGCTGAGTTTTTTCCGTGCAGTCTGCTCAGGGAATGTGTATCAGACCTGCTGTGGCATTTACAAACCAGGCTATGAAAAAGATACCATTTTCATCAGCTTAGAGGCATTTATGGCATATTAAATGCACTTTTATAGAAAATATAACTGTAAACAGAGGGAGAACTGGCTGCTTTTACCATAAAGCACTCTTAGATAGCGTGATGCAAGTGTTTGTGGCATAGAAAATTAAAGAATGACACATCCAAAAAATAAATGGTAGTGGTGCAGCAGTAAATTCACACTCTCTCACCTATAGATAGCTTCACAGCTCTCTAGCAACAGGAAGTGGAACCTACAGAGCAGCCAAGAAGATTACTACTGCTAGAAACAGATTACTGCTGCTAGAAACCTGCCCTCATTGCAACCCATTTGGTATTCCCCAACCTGGAGTTGCAAATGAAATGAGATCCCAGGCTGATGTGCCTTATGCTTCTGTCTCTTTCTCTACCAACACCGTACGAGTGGGATTAAAAGGACTGAGCCCATTGCTTGGTTCAACAGTTCTTCCACACAGACCAATTACTGTGTGCAAGCACACTGCACCCCATAACAACAGGAGTTTCATGGGCCTGGTCTTCCCATCTGGTGAAGTTGATGAAAGTTATGCTCTTGATTAGAGTAGTGCAAGATTGAGAACAAAGAAGGAAAACTCAGGTGAGTGAAGCCATAAGAAAGCAGTCAGAAAAATCTTGGTTTACCAAAACTAAAGACACTTCAGAAGGATGGGTTTTGTTTTCCAACAGTTTCCTCAGGTGACAGCTGCTTTCTGCTATGCTGCTCTGCAAAATGCCACTATGTCTGTGAATTCATCTGTGTGATCTAAATCAAGAGAGGGCTCTCTGTCAGATAAATCTAGTGGAAAAAAATCTTGGTCCTTTCCTTCCCCAAATAAATAGCATTCAGAGCAGGAACTGAAACCTGCTTTGAACAGGACAGTGGAGACTCCAGCTGGGCAGTTCATCTCTCAGGACAGGTCTCCAAAGAGAGAAATACTAGCAGTACCAGAAGGTTATAACTGCAAGTATTAGCATAATCTTCTCTATTCTGTACCTACTTGTGATACCATTTAGAAAAGAAACAAAACAAAATACTTAAAATGGGGTCCACAGAAACCTGCTATAACTGCTTGTTCTAGCTGGGCTTTCTAACTGCCAAGTTGTTCACGGTGGATGCCGCAGCAGCTGGCTTTATTTCCAAAGCAATATGAAAAAATTAACCAGGATTCAGTTCTACATGGCAGTCAAGTGGAAAGAACAACATGAGGTATTATATGATAAGTACAATTGGAAAGGGAGGGGGAGACAATACAAACTGAAGAAGTCAAATGCAGATGTGAATCTGACTTCTCTAAACTCAGAATTCCAGTTTAGTTCATAAAAAATACTGGCATAAACCCCAGAACATAGATCATTTGGTTCATCAGGAAAAGGTCCAGCAATAAGCAACTTCATCCCATCTTATAATGGCAGTCTAGGCTAGAAAGTTGCACTGAAAAAATATATGCTCCTAGGTTTCCATTTGATTTTCTTCCACAAATTCAGTTCAAATTTGGCAAAGTGTCTTCTGACCTATAAGCTAAGTGACAGTCATACAAAGTCAGATGAGAACTTGACTTGAACAGCAGTTTTGTTTCCCAGTGTTAATGGAGTTCTTGAAATAAAAACATAAAAGTCATGCTAAATTTACACCATCAGCTGTTAGTGAGAAATTCAAGATTACAGAGCAGAATTTGGCCAGTGATCTGTCTGTCCCTGTTAGGCACCTGAAACAGGTAACTCACAGTGCCTGTCTAGTCCTAAGGTCAATGTTGGAAGACAGGCAATTGGAAAAAGAAATTGTTGTTATAAATGGTTCATCTACAAGCTGATCTTTGAGGTGAAGCAGTATTTTATATCTATCTCCGTGCTTCCTTTTGTCTGTTGAAGAGATGAGAGGAATCTCATTTTATTTGGTGCTGGAGGCACATATTTTGATGGTCAACTTCTGAAACAACCAAGAGGGGGACACCAAGATCTGCTTGAATACTCTGTTCTGCAGTGAGCACATGCACAGACTTCAGTTTTGCCAGTTAAAATATGTTTCAACAGTGGGTACCCATCTGGATTTTAATCTGAAATAACATAAAAATTACTACAACACTTCTAAATACACTCATAGACACATTATATAATGTTCTGCTGTTTTATACCTCACCATAATAATTGAGAAATAATAGAGAAAGACTTTGGCTATTTTACGAATAATAAAGTACCAAGATCAAGAAAAATGTTCTATATATCCTTGACTCATAGATCAAATGGGCCTTAATAAAACTGAAATTAGCTGATTATCCAATAATCTGAGGATGTGATCTTCTCAGTTTTATTTTCCCAATTGCTCAGCTTGCTGACTATTTTCACTTTCCTTCCCTCCTCCCCTTCTGCTACTACCTATCTCACTAGGAGGCCGAGGTTCTGGTCAGCTCTTGAAGAATTCAGTGCTCTGAAACAAAGGAAATCATGTCATAATCATCTTAGAAAAATATATACACTCGAGAAAGTATCCCCTGCAGAAACAGCCATTATTGAATATTATGCAAAGCTGGGCATTTAAGGCATTGTTTAATTCACTTGCTAGTACTCATTTTAATTAGCAAGAGTTATATTTCTACCATAAAGAGCAATAGCATAGAATAACAATGTGGGAAATTTGAAGATTTTTTCCACTCTGTTGAAATCACTGAAAGTATCTGGCTTCTTTAAGAATGGCACACTTAGCCAGGGAATGTGACGATAGGTTACAGCATGGTATCAAACCAAATGTCCCATCATAATCCCCCTGCTTATAGCCTCTACAGTAACACTAAGTCCTCCAGGACCTGAATTGCATCTGCAATGCCTTTTGTGACATAGCTTTGATCTGAAGTGAAAAGTATAGGACTAAATTCATAATAATGTATCTGACTTCTCTAAAGTTTTCCCATGTTAACATTAGGCTTAGCACAATGGTAAAGGATAAAAAATAATAAAAGAGAAAGGCATAAGAAATTGTGGAGAGAATGAAAGCAATCTAGTCAGTGGTTATGAAACATTGCTTTAGTGGGTATGCACAGTATGAAAGCAGCAGTGGCAGGTACTTCAAACTGAACAACAGCAGAGAGAAGCTGATTTTCATGTAAGGGTGCTCCTACTGTTTCATACATCAACGTCCATTAATGTTATATTTTAGGTCTCATGCATGCATGCAACAGACTGATCTTCATCGATTTCTAGCCCCCTTCCGAAATCCTAAATGTGGATTTGGATAGCCTGCATAGCCACTGGGGATATCCAATCCCGGAGTCTAGCCAGTCCCTCAGAGCTGTAAAGTACAAGTACCTGCTTGTATGGGACCCAAACCTGGCTCCTGAAGTGGGTATTATTACAGGAGTCATTCCTCAGGGTTCTGGCAACTGTTAAGTCCCTGGAGGGCTTCCTCTGCCTGCCTGCTCCTTTTCTAGTCTCTCTATCCTCACGCTTTTAGCCTGTTCTTTAGGGTTGCTACTAGTTCATATCTGCTCAATAGTTCATTATGGTAAGTAGGAGGAGGGGTGAGTAAAGGGAAGCAGGAGTGGTTGCATTAGGATGGGCAGACTGTGAAAGCTCCAAGGAGAAGCTACGGCAGACCCAGGAGGCCCTGTATACAGCAGCATTTGGTACACCTGCTAGAAATAGCCAGCAAACTACTCTCCAGACTCATGTCCAGACCTGCAAAAATATTCAGTGACAGAAATGGTCTGTCCATGTAAGCAAACCTGTACATGCAAATGATAAAGGCTGGACACACTGGGTTTTTCTCTCCAGAACAAGGCCTCTGCTGATTAAAGCACCTTGCACCTGTGACATAAATGTATTTTCTCCTACCCAGAGTAATTAAAAATTATTTTCTACTACTTCAAACATACAAAATAGATCAAGATAAGCAGCGTGGACCAGTAAATGTAATTCTTCCTGCCCTCGTGACAAGTGGCTCTCCTTAGAAACATTTCTATTTCTCTATAGGAAAGTCCCTCCATTATGCACAAGGAGAAACATCTGCTCCTGACAGTGCATAAACAGCGACGTTTGTATCTCTGATGGCTGAAGGCTAACAAGAGCAAACCAGATTCAACTCAGAACATTAACAGTGCCAAGAAAAATGATGTCTGTGCAAGCTGTTTTGGCTTGCGTGTCCAGACCCAGCAGGACTGTGAGCAGGCAGACAATAGTTCACACTGGTTTTGCATTGGAGTGCTGGTGGGTTTTTGTTTTGCAGCATATCCTGCATACAAAGCTTTCCACACAAAATCAAAGAAAACAAAATCTCAGTGAATACTACAAAAAGCAGAATTTTGCTTTGAACACAGGGGAAAAGTATAATGAATAGCTGCGATAGTCTCCCTCACCGTCATTATTCACCAACACAACAAAATGGAGACCTTGGTCAACCATATTTGCCAATCATTTTCTTTTTTAAGTCGTACCACATGTGTCTAGGGATCTTGGATAAACTCCAGCTGGCTTTAAAATTAAATATATTGCCTCTTAAGGTAAACATTACACTTTTCCTCACCTCCACCTGGGTCTAGTGAGTGCTTGCTCTTTTGCTCTATTTCAGACCTTTGTTTCAAGGACTTTGACAAGTTTTCTGGAGGTGCTGAGGAAGATGATGTAGGCTGCGCAGGCCAGATGGGCAAACTGCAGAGAGTAATTTCATTGCTCGTTGGTCCCACAAGGTAATGAAACAGGCCAAAACTGGAAAAGCTCCATTCAAGTCAGTGGACCAACATTTAGAGAGCTGCAGTGTAACTGAAATGCCTTTTTTGCCTTCTGTAGTCAGCCTAATGGGCCTGGGGATGAGGATCTGACCCTTTACACTGTAGGAAGAAGGTGCTAATTACTTTGAAAGTCAAAAGAACTTGTGCTTTAGGTTACATAACCTCTGTTGCTGCTGTCCTACATAACTACGGGGGACTAAATAATATGTAATTGAATGAAAGCTGCAACACTGGGCTGGGAAAATTTGCTGAAATAATTAATATCACCAGTCAATTATATTGATTTATACATTCAGTATTCTAGGCAGAGCTGGCCACTGTAGGTTGTTATCCTTGAGAGTCAATGTATTCAACTGCTATGCAAAACCAAAGGGAAAAAGTCAAAGAATATAATTTGTAACATTTGCAGCTGAAAAAAAAAAGGAGATACTGAATGCACAGTGTGTACTGCATAAGGAAAAGCCATGGAGAAAGAAAGAGAAGCAGACATGAAGGATTGCTTAGCATACAGCCAAAAGTATAATGCAATACTAACTCCTTGAATATATTGTTATTTGCACAGTCTTTTCATTTTGCCTCTCTGGTATTATTCAAAATCCAAAGGTAGAGTTTCAGCTGCCTATGACTGTGTAGATACGTATAAAAACACACACGCACGTACATATATACATATATAAAACAACTTTACAAGAATGACTATTGGGTCTCAGAGGACTTCAAAGTATGAAGTGATACAATTTCTATCTGTACATAAAGTTTTCGTGGTAACTATATTGTCATTTAAGAATAAAATAACAATTTGCGTTATTATCCACTGTAATGCAAATTGTTATTTTTACCGGCAAATATATGGCTGGCTTTAGCCTCAGTGGCAGGATGAATGTTAAATCAGAGCTGATGAATAATTCATAGATCTTATATAATGCAATGGCTCATTCTGGGATCCGTGTTTGAAGAATGACTTCTCCTAGTTAGACGCCGTTTAGATTCTGGGCCAGTGACACCCTGGCATGACCTGCCTGCAATGAGATAATGATCTGCTGATAAAAGGGTTGGTTTGTTGTCTGTTTGGGTTTTTTTAAACCATTAAAATTTTATTGAGTTTTCATTACATGGACATATATGCAGAAGAGTGAGATAAGCAAATACACAAGTTCAGCAAGCACGTTCCACTCACTAAGTTGACTGCAGACTTAACTGTGTGAAGTAAACTAAAGGCCCGCTCACATCCCATACTATGCAAAATGTAGATCAGTGGGGGGAACAGTACACTTGGCATTTGGAAACCCAGGTCCATTCCCAGCTTTGCCAACTGCCTTGGACATGACAGAAACACAGGGAAGTGATTTCCCTCCATGCCCTTGCGTGGGAAAGAGGAAAGGAGAGAAGGCTATAGCCTTGGGAGGACAGGGACTGAGCCTTGATGGTGTTACAACTAGACCATATGCTTGACTGAGATGTCCTCTGCAAGGTAGCTGAAACAAAGATACCTGACTTATACCAAAGGTGGAGAGGGAGCAGTGAGGATAAAGGCTCTGTGGCTCTTCGCCTGTGTTGTTCCAGCATGATGGGAGAGTGTTATTCACAAATATAAAAGGAGCAGGAATCCCAAAGCTTTGGGAAATTTAGCATAACTGATTATACATTTTTCCAAATGTCATGGGAGCTTGTTTGAACATTTCATTTAAAAAACAAAACTTGCAAGAACATATTTTTTTCTAGTACACAATGGCTTTTTGTTGTTTTGAGTCTTTTTGGGGGTGGGGTTGTGGTTTGTTTTGGTTTTTTACACTCCTCTCCCACATGTTAAAAATAACTCTACTAATTAGAAAGGTCAGAGAAAAAAAAAAGGAATGGAGGAAGATCTTAACAGGATTGTAAAAGGCTGTTCTGGATGTTCTTGTAACTAAATATATGCTCAGACAACATTACGCATTACAAAACAGATAACCAAATTAAACCCATCTCCTCCTCAAAGGAGTTTTGGAGGGAGATTTAGTTCATATGTTTCAGAATAAAAAAAGATAAATCATAACTGATATGGGCTGATAGGTTGTATACTTCCTGATCCAGGTTATTCCATGCTGAGCTGTTGTACTCAGTTTCTTGTACCTTTCTTCCATAACATCTGATATTGAACATAATATTGATCTAGAGGGCTAAATAATACAACAGTTCCAATATCCTTATTTCTTTATGGACTGTATCTATCAATGGGATGTATGGATAGAAAGAATACAACATGGCAATCTGCATGCTCTCCACGCATGTGAAGGTGCAGCTCAGAGTCCTGGCTCTAATTTAATGCAGGCTCTGTCAGGAAACCCCACCCCCATTTTCTCATGCCCACAAAACAGTGTATTTCCAATCTCTATTCCACACTGCATGGTTTAAGGGGCCAGTGTTGAAATGACAGGGTTTCTCATTTGAAGTTATTACTCATAATAGGAGGAAAAGTAATTTCTCTCTAGCCTTCTTGATGACCATAAAAACCTATATAATTCCTTATTATACATAAGGAATATATACTGTATTCCTTATATATATTATATATACAGGGAACTAATTTACGCATACCTCACACCTTTGGGAGCTGATTTATAACTGTTATTGGCTTTAATAAATTCTGCCTCTCTGTAGTTGTTAGTTCTGAAGAGAGGAAGGCTGACACCTCGCTACCTGTGTCACTTCAACTGCTCCTAAAAATGAGGATAAGTGAGAATCGTTCTGCTAAATTTAAAATTCATTTATGACTCAGAGATTTAGTAAAAAGCTCTGTTCCTCTGCGGCCCACACCAGTCTGGTTCTGTAATGACCACTGAGGTGGCTCTCAGAAACCAGCCTGCGCAGCCCAGAACATGCAGAAATACCAGCCTGGCACCCAGAAGCATCACAGTGGTGTTAGTAGGTGCAAACAGGGGGCCTGCAGCAGGAGAAATATGCCCAGAAGCAGCAGCTGTTGTGCTACTGCTCTGAGATAGGTCCGTCAGCATCGCTATACCAGACCATGCATCCTTCAGACATGCAAGGACTAGTCTGGGAGGTAAGACTGAGTAAGGAATGTTATGGGGTGGAAGCATCCCTGGACCTTCCCAGGGAAGAACAGTCATCTACCTGCTCAAACACCATCATGGAGGGTATGACTGCTGTCCAGATATTCCAGGTCAACATCACAGCAGATGCAGACAGCACACACACTAGTGCAAGCTAGTGCCTGGAGTTATTCCTACAATAGCTTCACTTTATATTGCCCAAACTAGCTAAATTATATTTGGACCAGATATGTTACGTGTCTTGCTGCAGTTTGATCAGTGCTATGTAAGGTCACAGCTGTGACAATTCAGATCAAAATAGGGACTAAGCATTTGGTTCTTAACTTATTCCATTTTATGAAAGTCCTTTAGCTATTAAGTGCGTGATTGCAAGCCTCCTAGTTTTGTAAGGGATTATGATTAGCTGATGGCATGGTTTTGTTCACATATGCTGCCATCTAAGAAAAAATAGGACACGAATGTAAAATAACTACTCATAAAAAAGAAGAAAAATCCAATCTAAACTTTCTGTTGATGCTGCGCTGTCTCCAGTTACACAAGAGACTGCAGCATACCTTCAGCCCAAGGAGTCCTTTGCTTTGTAAGTAGCACATCATCTCATGGTTCGAATACAAGTGAAATGACTTACAATATGCTCTCCACATGTGAGCAAGCAGCTGTTCTGCTGCTGTTGCTCTAGAGACAGGGGAGGGAAGGGAAGATTACAGATGGATATGGTTATGAGATGAAAAGCCTATTGTTTAGGTTCAGCAACACTGAAACATACATAGTGCAGTCATTGGTATACAATGCTCTTTTCCATTTAACCACAGTGACAAAATGACAATTGCCTGGCTACAAATGTATCCATTTAAGAAGGTATATAAATTGACAACCAGGGAGAAAAAAAAAAAAATCCTCTCTAAAAATCAGAGACCAATTTTTCTAAACCATGCAGTTTACTACCAAGGGTAACAAACCACTCAGACAATAGCACTGTATAGGTAGGAGACTCCTACAATACACCTATTACACTTTCTGGAGCCGATAACTCATGATAGCTGGTAAAATTACCTGCCATCCAAGTCTGGTTATTCTGTATGTTGTGCTAATGACGCTGTTTCCCATTGAAGGGGGTACTTGTGATGCCCATTAAGGATCTCAAATTACTTTTACCAATAGTAGATCCATCGAGCCAAGCACTCCATGAAGAGATTTATATAGATGTATGCAACAGCTCATAGAGTGACATTTCAGTTCATCATAATGTACAACTTCCTTTTAGTACAATCATAAATTTCTAATTAAGAAATTTACCTGCTACCTATCTGTCCCCTTTACTTTTGTATATAAGCAGATGTGCTAGCTGCTGTATGTCACTTTTACAGAACTGCTAATAGCAGCTAAGTAGCTGTCAAGCTTTGTTTGACAAGTGGCAGCAGTTTGATAGCAAAGTCATCACCTCTATATTCTTAAAGTGCAGACAGTGTTTTGAGAATCCTTAAGAAGAAAGCAGGCTTGTATAGACCACAAAATCTGTGATTAACTCACTCAATTAGTGACAAGGGAGCTGGTTTTACCCATTTGTGAGTTTGTGTAGGTGTCAGTGTACAGAGTCCCAAAGCAATGCAATCTCTCCTCTTGGACATTAATACTGTAACAACTGGAATTTGTCTATATATTGTGTTCACATGAATTCAGTTACAGCCACTGCAGCAAAGAAGTGGTTAAACCAGCATGAACTGTGTGTAGATCAAATTCGAGGTCTTACTGAGGCAGAGAAGTGCTGTGGCCCTCGCAGCACACCTGCATCTTGGTTTCCACATGGGCAGTTTGTCCTGCTGTGCATAATGCAGCGTGGTGCCGAGATCCTTCAGCCTTGTGGATAAACCAGCTGCTTCTAAACTAACTGGAGCAGGGCTGCTTGTCTTCTGCCACAGCACTACATTTGCTTCTGCTATTTTGGGGCCTGTGCTATACAGCATTGCACCACCCCAGCCTGACCGGCGTTAGTTCAGTGATCTCTATCAATGATGCACTGCAACATGCAACTTTGGCCTTGGCTGTGCTTATACCAACTAGTCAGGGTGGCCTTCAAGCCCAGACCTATCTACCAGCTACATCCTGAAAGCCTCAGACTTCATTCACTAGTTGTACACTGGCCCATCTCTTCAGAAGCATTAGTGAATATCAGAATTTGAAGCCAAGCCTGCCCCTGCTGATTTTCAAGTCTTGTCCCTCTGGAACAGCAGTGCAAAAATGAGCCAAGGGAGCCTTTCAGTTATCTCCCTGCCCTTGGCTTTCTGCTTTCTTGCCTTTTTTTTTTTTTTTTTTAAACTTGAAGAAGTGGCCTTATTTCTGTAGTATCTCTACAGAGAAAACCCACACAGCTGTGTGAATTTAACACAGGTCTCAACATAAGATATGGATAAGGAAAGGACTATTCAGATGGCTGAGGTGATCCTACACACTTTGTGCAGACCAGCTGTAGAAGCAGGCTATGCTGGTAGATGCCATCCACTGGAAAAGCAGTCCAGTGCAGCAGGTCAGGACAGTGTTTATACTCCAGTACATCTCTTAGCCTACTGCACAATAGCTTCTCCCCTGTGAACAGGCTCAGGTAAAGCTTATACAGTCCTTTGAATATATAACATCACAGCACTAAGTATCACAATTACATTTTTAGTGGACCTGATCTATTTTCCCCGCCATGGCAAAGAAATAATGGAGTGGTCTCAGCTGCTATATTTTCCCTTCCATGTTTTCACATGCCTTTTTTTTTTATTATTATTTTTTAGAAACATCACCCTGGCATAGGGCACAAAGACTTAGCCATCAAAACCAAGCCATAGTGATTATAACATAAATGCTGCTCTGAAGCTGAAAGCATTAATCACTCCTGCAAATAAAGGACTGTTTACTAACACTTTTATCTGAGCTCAGACAAAACATTTGTAAAAGAGCCCTTTGCACTTCAAACTAAAGGACAAAATGTTACTGTGGGTCTGAAATTTGTCATCTAGAAACATGTAATGAGCATCTGAGGGGACAGGCACGGTCCTGATTCTGCTGCTTTTATTACAAGGCACTCTGCAATATCAAACAGCTCTCCCATTCTCAAATGCTCTTACTTTTTAAGCTGTGGCTTTTAAAGTTATAGTCCTGGGAGGATACAGAAGGTAAATCAACACTGCTGAGCTACAGCATAGCAATATGAACAGTTTATTATAATACAAAACCAGCAAGTGAGAAGGAGAGAAGAGATATCACCTAATTAACACAAGGTGAAGGTATAAATCCAACTGACTTCTTTCATATGTACAAGATGCAAGAAACAAACATTTTTTGGGGGGAAAAAGGGCTCCAGCTATAAGGATCATAATATTTATTTGTTGATCTCATCTTGCTATTTCTGTTCAGTTATTCCAAGAACAGTTATTCCAAGTCATTCAAGTGGGTTTGGGATTTTTTTGACTCAGAGAAATTTATTCATGCTGCACTCAAAGATGATGTCCTCCCTTTTGCTGTTGAAAATCACTCCATACTCTGCCCAAGAACAAGCTATGAAGCCAAAATGTAGCAAGAGAGGAAATTCACTTTACAGAAAGAAAGCTACAAAACTTACATGATTTTTTTTGATGCCACCTTTCTGGGTCTTTTTCATTTGAGTACTATATACAGATGTGAACAGCTCAGCTGATAATTACTCTGTACATAATACAGGCACCTAAAAGTAGGGCAGATCTACCACTGAGCCTGGGGAAGCTGTGAAGTTTAAGTGCCTTAATGAAATTTCAGTTTTCTTGATATTTGTGTTAGTCTGTGACACTCTGTGTGCCTGTTCAATAGCTCTCTCCTCTGCAGCTGGTAATAGCCTTGGTACAAATCTAGCTAAACCGAGTTACTATAAGACAGGGAAATTAATAGTTTTAAAATTCAATTAATTTCTGTCTATATTGTAAGATTTCACTGCCAGGTTTTAACATACTTGTTTCCTGAATGCTGACAAGCAAAACAACTTGTATTGATTTGCAGTATTCACCCTCCATATGACATCACTGACAGCTTCATTATATGGGATACTATTTTTTTTTCCATGTGGTCACCCTTAATGAGATTAAATATACTTTGTATTTTCAAGCCATTTATTTAGAAGGACTTGTGATTGGATTGTCATTGCACCAAGGTTATTTAACCTAATATACTGTAGAAAGAAAAAAACCAACAAGCACTTCTCTCAGAGGTCATCAACTGATGTTATTTAGGAAGTATATTACTCAAGTAATTTTTGTGAGATATTAAAGAGGTATTTTATTTGCAATCCTATGCCATTTGAGTTATCCAGAGGTGCTTTGCATATTTATAGTACACACACTTAGGACAACTTATTTCCTGCTTGGAATCAGAATTCAGGTCCCACTTAAGTCAATGGGAATTTTGCCATCAACTTTAATGAAATCAGGATTAGATTCTTACTATATATAACTCAGATAGCTTCAAACTACCCCAAACTACTGGCATGAATTATCACCAACTTCTGCCCCTGTTATAGAATTGCTAACACAATAATCAGGCTGGGGGTGTAAAAGCAGCAACAGAGAGAAAGACTACAATTGTGAAAGAGGGTCTCAGTAGCATCGCTCCATATAAATATTGTGTCATCCATGTTATGGTGTTAACCTGCATGAGTTTCCAGATTCATCCATCTTCTCTAATTTAAGTAATTTAATATGTAACCCACAGGCATAGAATAATATTTTGTTGCAGATAAACATGCTGCTATAATCAGCATATTTTCAAGCAATTCATACATATGAAATGTCACTTATATGAATGCATAACACATACAAAGAAACAGATCACACCTATTACAAAGGCTTTTCTTTAAGATAACATAAAATTCTGAGTCTCAACTGGTACTTCAAATAATGAAATCTTTTCCTGATCCGCTGCATAAAACAATTATTCAAATTTCTACTAGTCCTCTGTTTCTGTAATGCTTATGATTGAGAGTTAGACATGATCATAATTTGACTGACTGGGAGACTCTAAAAGAGGCACAAAGAAAACATGGTGCCAAATAAAAAAATCTATAGCTAGTAAGCAATATAATGGTCATTAGTAGCTGCTTCCTCCCAAAGGACTCCCACCAGCCAGCGGAGAATCTCACACTCTCATTTCCAAGGAGTTGTGTGTGGTTGATGCAGACTCAGACTAACTTTCTCACTTAATTCTGTTTCTCATAACTCGAGCATTTCAATGGTGATTATTTGCTAGCTAATCTCCTTCAGCTCATCCTCTTACAGGCATGGAATATTGACCAAACAAGCATTTATCATGTGTGTCTAACAAATATTATGCAAGCAAACCTAATAGATGTTGTTGGCTTAAGCAGGAAAGCACACTGCAGTCCACGTGCAGTAATTTCCACCGACATACCCCACATCTGTAAATCTGACTGGGCTCAGTCCTCTGAAAATTCAATACTGTCATTGTGAAAATTTCTTTATATAATTGTCCAGTGAAAATAGGACTTTGCATTTTTAAGGAGAGTCTATCCTAACTTTAATGTGTTTTTTACTGTCCAGCTGCTGATCATTCTAAATAAGAATCTGCTTCCAGTCTCTTCCAGTACTGTTGGCTTGAAGGTTTGAGTTTTGTTTTCCATCCAACATTTACTGGGGAGAAGAGGTGATGATGCAAAACTCAGGCTTCAAAGTGCTTTATTTTTAGGGATCCAAACCCAGAAAGATACTGGTTTCTACAATGACCCTTTCTAAACTTCTGTTCATGCTGTTTGCATCTCTCTCCACTTCCTAGAAAAGGGCTGCTGTTACATGGCAGAGGGACACCAAAGTTGTCTCCAACACCAGCCAATTCTGTCACACAAGAAAAGTAGGAGAGGGGAAGATCGCATCACTAATAAAGCAAGCCATAGCAATGGTGGGAAGGAGTTATAATCTGAGTACACTTGACTATCAAAGAACAACAAGCACTTTCAGGGAACTAAGTCCCCTCCTCTACCTTGCACAGACCAGGCCAGTGCAGATATGAATTTGACCAAAGAGCTTTACATGCTACAAGCAGTGCTCAATAACTTCCAATATTTTACTTACCTCATAGTCTGCACAATCCACAATCTCCAGTTATCATAGATGCTTTCTTCAAAAAAACTGCACAGTTCAGAAGTCAGTTACATATGCCATAGAGTCATCAGGATATCAATAATGACATCAGTAACTGGTTCCGTTCAAGCCTTTAGTTCATCTAAAGGCAAAACTTCTGAATCAACCATAAAGATCAGCCTTCCTACACCACAAACAGAAGACCAATGCAGTCTTTGACAGCCAGCAGTCCTCACTTTGATGTGAATGGGTGCAACTGGTTCTCTCTTTTAATGTTCATTAACATTCACAGAAAACCTGCTAATGATTTTTCACCTTGTCTACAAAAAATAACCATCGCTCCTAGTCCCCTTCTCAGTTATCCAAGCAATTAAAACCTGTCTCTGCCAAAACCAGACAAATGGCACATCCTGCAGCCTCCTCTCTAGTTACAAAGCCTAGTTAGTGATTACACCCACAGCGGTTGGGGAACGGGAGAGAGGGAAGCAACACACATCAGCGACAATGAAAAAAATTATTCTGTCAGATGCCCACTGTTTTTGTGCACTTGCACCTTATAACAATAGCTGTATAATGAGGACACTAGAGGTCCTAGTGTGCTGTTACTGAAACAAAACCAACTGTACTGTGAGTTCTCTAAGTAGTTTGCACAGATGATCAATGTCAAAATAATCAGCAGTCCCTCCTTTTTTCCCCTGTGTTTCCTAGCTTCCCCTGACAGGCCTCTTCTTGGCGTATAAGGTCTCTGGGCCAGTTTTCTTTCTTTGTTCTTTGCCCCTTTACACACTTACCGGCAATTAAAGCAGTACAATTACAGAAAATCAATGGTGTATTTTCCACCCTATTCTGCTTAGTAGACTAGAACACAATTCCAAACTATTACTGGGGAAAGTCTCATGAAGCACATATGAACTCAGGGTTGCTTAAATGTTAGAACTGAACTGAAAGAAGAAGGGGAGGGGAAAAAAAGGACATTGCTAGTGATGTGCTGAAACTCCCAAACTGTTTGAAAAATATTTCAGATAGATAAATAAAAATACAGATGCAAGTGCACTTCAAAAAAGCTTCTGCTGAAACCCTACAAAGCCAGAGAGGTATTCCTCAAGAGAGCCTATAAAGCCAGTCTCAGTCAGCTTCCAGAAGCCACCATGTTGTACTGAGTGGTTGATGTAAAGCAAGACATGGTTACAAACAGCAGTGACGGCACAAGTAGGTGAAGTCATCAGACTTTTGACCTCCAGTCCTGTGATTTAGTCACAGATTATGCTATCCTTTTAGTTGCAACATGCAAGCATCTATACAGTTGCCTAGCAGTACAGACTGAGAGAAGTGGGTATGTGTGCCTGTGTTCAATGGCTAGAGAGATTATGTATTATTCTGTCCCTCAGAAGAGCCTTGTAATCTCAGTTCTACAAATCACTGAGTTCAATGAGTGCCTCATTTTGAGTAAACTCACAATAATGTCAAGCATGCCTGATGCTCACATGTGTATGTTGCAGGATGAAGGAGAGTGAGGTGAGTAGACTAGCTTTTAAATTTACTTGTTTTGGGGGAACCCCAAAACTAGATAACTTAAAGAGAAAATAAGTAAGTTCTCAATAGATTTTCAAGATTCACACCTGTTATTAGAAGCAGCATTACCTTGCTCAGCAGAGAACTCCCCTGCCCTTTGAAGATCAAGCAAAAAAGTCTCTCACAGGCTCTGGAGTGTCTGCTCCTCCACTGGTGCATTAACAACAAAGTGCAGAAACGAACTGACGGCTTTTCATTTCTTTCCCTAATTACCAATCACAGCAGCTGCTTGGTGGAAGAATAACAAGCTTCCTTCTTTTTTTTTCCTCATTTGAGCAAAATCCTATGCTTGTTTGTGGCATATATTTATGCTTTTTTTCCCACAACACTACTACTTGCTGCTGTCAAGAGTTGGTTTTGTTTTATTGCTTTAGCTAAGGACACTAAGGCAATACAATAAATAGGAGATAATTGGATACCTCTGTCCTGCATTTATTAGTTACTGCTGACATACCTAAGAACAGGCCTGGACCTCAGTGCCATTAGGCTGGAAATCATACAGCACCTGCTTCTTTTGCCCTGAAGACCTGCAGAGATGCTGTTCCTCAGTACTGCAGCATATACTGTCCGAGGAACAGGAAGCCTCTAAGGCAGAACACTATCCCGTAAGACCTATCCCTGATTTACTGTCTAAGCTAAATAATGACCAGAATCATTAATGATTACTGGAGTAAGACTCAAGTGAATACAGCAATCTGTTCTTCACAACTAACCATTGTTTACTTGGTAAAGCAGTTATGACTGATCTGCCTCCCAGCAGATGAGCTGGAGAGCTCTTGACTCGTGGGTGTTCTCAGTAGGGAATTCAACTGTCACACAGAAAGTCCAAGACACCACTATGGTTTGAAATAGGAATGATAACTAGGCTCAAGATTTATGTGAGAGAGGACATCCAGGTCCAGCTTTGTGGTCAAGCTTGTGACTAGCCTTTCACTTCACTAAAGGATCAGGCCAAAATAATCGTAAAACACTTTTGCGTATAATTTAGCTTTGACCAGGATGCAAATTTTATCACTCAGCTTCAGCTCACAGTTACATTAATACTTTCTGTGGACCTTCTTCAGGAAATTAGGTATTTGACATATTCTTAAATTTGGTAGTAACCGATGTAGCTCAGTTTCAAAAACTTCCTAGGGCAAAACATGTATGTGGACTCCACTGAGGGACAGCTAGCTTTGAATAGTTTAAAAACTTGGGCCTAGGCTACAATCACTGGTCTAGGACTGAAAATCTGTAGCTGGTCCTCAGTTTTGCTGTACTCTTCATGCATTGCCAAACACCATCTTCTGACCAAGGAAGACACCAAAAGTCTCCTTTCACCTAGTTAGACCCTGCCCTGTTTCTGCAGAACAAGAACTCTCTTCACTTGGTCCAAACTAATAGTAAGTAGGTGGGAGTTATCCAAGATAATATATTTGCCTTTTTGTATTTTCACGGTACAATCAGATTTCTCTGTACAAAGCATCAGTACATTTTTTTACAAGGTCTTAATCCCCACAAGCTGAGTGGTATCAATGAAACAAACCTTAAAAGAAATTATATGCTTAAACTGTTGGAAAATTTGATTTTTACAGAAGACTACAACACATTCATAAGTGGCTCAAACCATACATTATTCCTATATGAAGAACAAAACAGCCCACGACCAAAGATGCATCTGGCCATGCAGTAAGGCTGCTGCTATCTATCACTTAAATAGATGAGGAAAGTTCCCACTAAGTGCTGCCAACTGCTGCTCTAATAAACAATATTTCTCTCAACAGAAAGCCAGCACCATGTGCTGATTTATAGTAAATGTGCCATTCTTTCCCTGTGCTATCAGCACTGAAGACAATAACAAGTAGCTCAGAGCACAAGAATACATTTTTATAAAAACAAAACAATGGGTGTTGGCACAGCTCCTTATCTGCTATATGTGAGCATAGAAGCATTTGAATTGCCCCAGTGGACACCCTAAGATCCTTTATTACATTTATGCTGTTGGTTTCTTGAGCACAGCTTTGAGAACGAAGACCAATAAATTGTCAGTGAATAGTGTTCAGCAATATATTTGACACATTTGGATCTATGGACACGTAAGACAAATCAAAGTCTGTGAAGAGGTAGCAGAGGTTACGCCCTATTACTGAGGTGAATCATAAGTATACTCTGAATCAGCCTGAACACATAACCAGCGGAAGCTAAGAGTTGAGCAAAGGCTCTGGTTCACAGATAAATCTGTAAAAATTCCTTATGCATCTTCCGAATGCCTGCCGTTCAATTACCACCACTCGTAAAGGGAAAAGGAGTCCCTAGAACAGTACGATCCCTCTTCATCATTAACGGCTGATGGGGAAACATCCTGTTCTGGAGACTGCATTAGCTTACACAAGTGTGAAGCTGCAATGTTCCCATCTCCCATCATGTTCAAGATGTTTTCACAGTAGGTTATTAGCCTGGTAGCTGTACTAACACTATTTCTGCATGGTGTGCAATATGTATGTTGCTCAGCCTCCCCAAAATGTTCCTCGATTAGCTGTTTCCACAGGCACTATAGTGTCCTGGGGCCCATCACAATTTTCCATTCACATTTTACTCAAATCTAATACAAAACTTGCTCTTTGTTCCACATCGTGCGTATGCCTAACACCACAACCCCTCACTTCCACTCGCAGCCCCCTTGGAGGCAGTCGCACTCCACCCTGAGCCAGCTACCCAGAAGGTCTAATCAAATGGCTTTATGGAAAAGTATTGCTCTCAGACCTAGTGCAATTATTTACATTTGACTAAAGCTTAATGCATATTTTGCTAAAGTTAATCTTCCAAAAAGATACTTAAACTTAGCTCAAAGACATTTCAGGGCAGAGGACTATGGATTTATTGCAGCAGTGGTGATGTATGTCTAATCTTTTTTAATTGGCATATGTCTGGCTTCAGTTTCCATCTGTTGATTCTTACAAAAACACTATTTAGGAACCAATATGTCTTTTCCCATGGAAATACTACTTCATTGTAATTGAAATCTCTCTCAATCTCTATAATAACTACATACACTAAAAATTGAAAAGCTCAGCCCATTTTCAGTTACACTTGCAATCTTGGCTATGCACATTTCCAAACCATCCACCTGCCCCAAATTGGGATTATACAAATACGTGGGTTTTTGCTTTAATTTCCCCAAACAATAAGGTTTCAACTGATGCTCAGAAGTATTCTCTGCAACTTTCCAACAGTTACTCTTGTGATTGGAGATAAAAGGGCACTAACTGGGGAGTGTCTGATTGACCAGATCCTGCCTAGAGCTGATAGTTATCTTTACAGATCATGACAGGGATGGTGCTGATCGGCAGCATTTACCGGTCTGGCAGACACTGGTGGAAATTTCAGAATAACCAATTCTTTTGGTATGTTTAAAGCAGAGACAAAGACAGAGTGGTTTCAAAATAACTCCTGATGAGTCCACTCTTTTTCATTGACAGGGGCAGTAAGAGCACATTAGATGTATTTTGAAGGGAGATCTTTTGTCCCATGGAGAGAGGGGGGCAGAACACTACAGACCACCCACCAGAGAGGGCCACTTTCAGCAATCTGGTAGGTGCTGAACACAAGCGCGTGTGAGGTCAGGTCTCAAGTCATAAGCAACAGCTCCCAGCGATGGGGCATGTAAACCCTCTCGTGTCTCGAAGCTCTGTATTGAATCTCTGCGTAATGGTCAGTGCTTCCATAGCTAGCTGACAGTAAAAAGGTGGCTTTTGGAAAGACAAGGAAGAGTAATTTTCACATATTGCATTTAAAAGGGAGTATTCCTCAATAATAGAAGCTTTTTACATCACACTGTCAAGAGAGAGGTTCTGCCTTTTTAGTTAAGGCTTTTCTATTGCTCAAACAGGAACAAGAATTTAATTACAGGACAGTTCTGTAATTAAACTTAGATGAAATTCAGTTCTATTCATCCAAAATCAGACTGGCTAATGAACTACTTCTTCCTAGTTGGGAACTTTTACCTGGTGTTTTAAGATTTTTTTAAGCAGAAAATTGACTCTACAATATGCATACATTAAAGTACAATCGTGAAAATATTTGCTATACAAACGTTAATTTGTTTAAAAACACAGCTGGCTATGTCCTTAAATTTACATTTAATGGAAAACACATCAAAGAATGAAGTAACTAATTACAGGGACACATGTTGTTTGGGACCTACCCAAATAGCTAACAGAACTGGGCAGAGAAACACAGGATCCTTTAAGTGAGCAGTAAAATGCTGTAAATTAAGTTACTTTCCTGGCATTTTCTGTGCATTTCTTGGGTTAGTTTTGGGGTTTTGTTTGTTTGTTTGGGGGTTTCTGCCTGGTTTGAGGTTTTTGTGTTTGGAGGTTTTTTTAAACTTTTGGTGCAGTCCTGACCAATGCTGTCCATTATCTTACAGAGTTGATTGCACAAAAGGTGTTTAAAACAGCTGCATGCTCCGGGAACAGGGAATTTGGATCAAACTGTTACTTTTTCTTCCCTCAAGCATCAGTTATCAGCCAGCAGTCAATGCAGACTATTTTAACCCTCTGAGTTAGCAGCTTTCTCCACATCCAAAAAAAGCTGATGATTTCAGAAGAAAAAGGTTTTGGACATTTCTGGATATCGAAGGGCTGGAGAAGAGGATATAAAGAGCCTACATAGCCCAGAAATCAAGCAGGCTGTTCAAAACTCCACCAAACCAGAAAAACAATGGCAAGCTCTTATATACTTAACCTTGTGACACAGAGAAAACGTTTCTTTAATAGCTTTCCTCCTTCTGCAGTGAGAGTTACTGTCACATTCTAGAGAGGTGAATGGGTGCTACTCAACAGCTTTATTCTTTTAACAGTTAAAAAGAAATCTAAGTAGCAACTGATTCCTTGATACAGAGAAAACACTCTGCTAGCAATATTTTCTTTATACTGAAGACGACAATATTACTCTTTGTTACACAGAAACTGCCACTCTTTTAAAAGTTGAATACCTTTCACCTGGGAAACAAAGAAAGAAAGAGAAGGGGAAAAAATTCTAATCTTTAATTTTTTCTAGGGCTTTTGCCTTTCTTCTGAGATAATATGAGAAAAAGATACATCTGGAGTCTTCTCTTATTGAAGCTGACAAAATACTTTTCAGACCTAGGCTTTTGGCAAAGGCAGCTGAGGAGAAGGACTTAAGCAATCAGATGTAACATGGAAAGTTATCTAAAAAGGACAATAGGTTGAATATTCTTTTTAAATGGCAGAGTTTAGTAAACAAATTTGGCTGTTTTGTTTTGTTTTGTTTTCTGCTGTTAAGCATAACTTTTCAATGGCCTTTTAAACCAAGGCTAAAATGAAGAAATACTGACTTCTTCTGTAAATAACCCCACATAAGGTACTACTAAATTACAGCAGCATTTCTCTAACATAATGATTTGAGGGAAAAAAATCTGTTAACAGTTGGCAGCTACTGTACACAGCTTCCCTTTTTTCTGGAAATCCAGCCAAGTTTTCCTCCTCTCCATGCAGGGGATTAAAGCTATCATGCTACAAAGCTGTATTACCAAACACTTAGGAAGAAACAAACATTCTTAGGATTTCTATGCTAAACACAGAGAATAACTGAGTATTTGTTTCACATGAGAAATGTAGATAATCAATTTGAAAGTTTAAACTTCTTTTTGTTTAACTAATTACTGAGCAGTTTCCCAGAGAACTTTGAAAGAACGAGGCACTGCTAAATACAGTGAAATTTTGAGAAACATCTTAAAGATTCAAACTCACAGGTTAGCTTTCAAATTCCATATGTTTTTTCGTCTTCCCAAATGTCTAACTTCTGCCCTTGACTCAGGAAAGAGGAGTGAAAATCCCACAGGCAATGTGCAATGTATACATGAATTCAGTTTGACTGCTAAGAGGCCATTTGCCAAGGAGGCATAAACAAAGTCTCAGGAATATTGCAGCCTGCTGTCCTGACCGGCAGAACTTTCTGGACACATAGCATGTGAAAAATAGCTTAGAACTAAATTATGCTTTTGAACACATAGGAAACTATGATGGAGGATAATCCCTTTTCCATAGTCTTAGAAGACAGATTTTTTCCTTCTACCATCACTGCACTGAACATGAAAGCATCAGTGCCATTGATCTTCTCATTAGCTTGTGCTGTTAGCCCTGACTATTGTCCAGCATCAAATTACTCTGTAACAGATTTAAATGAGCAATATATTCCAATTACAGGATTTCACTGAGCTGTTCAGTCCTTCTGACATCACTGAGCTCCGCTGCCCTTTTCTTAAAGTCAGCCAAATGAAGTATCAGGGAGTTTATTTTCCCTTTAGCCTGGAGTGAGGCATCGGCACATGGTAGAGACTCACAGGATATTCAGGCAATTTTGCCAAGAGGTGCTTTTGCCAACAGGTGCTTTTGCCAACAGGTGCTTTTCAAAGGCTTCTAGCAGCAAGAACAGATGACTCTCACAGCAAAACATTCTCCCATTTTCAAACACCCCTGCCAATCTCTAAATTGTGCTTCTTCCAAAACCTAGGGGTATTACAACCCAAGAAAAAATTTTAATTTTAAAAAACCCCAACTTTCCAAAACATGACCCATGCCCTTATCTAAACAACTTTTCTGGTAACAAAGATTCAGGCTGAACATTTATGCAGGACAGGAAAATTTCATGTCCAACACGTAAAGTTTGATAATGTTACAGTTTTCGAAGCCAAAAATTATTTTTCAGGAGAGATTTTTAGACATCCTTAAAACAAAAGCTACAAGGCCAGTTTAACACTTTTTTAAATTGTTTTGCAATTTTGGCCAGATCTGAAGTTATTTATACTCATATTATACTCAGGCTTCTCTCAGCAATACCTCAATAACATCAGAGATTTTTGCCTAATGAAGAGCCAGGTAAAAATGCCAGAATATTTGCATAGAAAATAATTAAGCCCTATACTACAATCTCACACTAGGTAGTCACACTTTACTTGCTCAATACAAGAATCATTTGGAAATTTTATTTTTATTTATTGTGAGTGGGCAGCATTACATCTGAGCAACATATATTCTTATGGGAGTAAGTGGGTTGTACTGGATTTATAGTAGAACAACACAAAGACCAGCAAAGGAAAGACATATTTTAAGATGTTTATATTTTTTTGCTTATAAAGAAAGACTAAGATCAGCTGCAATGTGGAACTGATGTTGAAGGGGGGATGAAAAGATTATAATTTTCTGTGTCTTGTGAGATGATCAGGTCTCAAAGAAAGAATAAACTTACCAGACTTCAAAAAAGTGGTTAGAGCAGATTATCACACAAGAGGAAGGACTCAGAGCAGAGTCATTTCTGGCATTACATTTCTGGCAGACTGAATTTTAAGACTCATAACAGAAAAAAGTCTTCCTTTGGGATAACAAAACCTACTTTTTTTCTGAGCATAAACCTTCAAAAAAAACTAATAAAATTATCAATAAAAACAACGAAGTGAACTTTGGGGAAGTTACATCAAGAACAGGTTGTTGTGGGAGAAAGGAGAGTGCTTCTTCACTAGCCTGCCATGACAGAAGCATCCCAGGAGAAAGTCAGCCTTAAATAACCCTGCTCAGAGTATGCATTTGGGAAAGGCTTGTGTGGTCAGATCCTGCCTAATGGCAAAACTCTGTGCAGTGGTTTCTTAGATAAAGTGTTTCTGCAGACAACTATCCATCTGAGAACACAATGGTAATTTCTTCTTGCTTTTCTGAAACACTGTGCTAGACCTTCTCAAGTTTCTTACTGCAGTAACAGTGCCCATGGTAAACAACAAGAAAAACAACACCAAAGTGCTCCAAGTGAGTATTTCTGACATGGTTGAAAGTCTGATTTTCTTTTACCAAGCACTGTTTCTTTTTCCAAACAAACCAGCAGTAACAAGGTAGGAACAAGAGAGTCACCTATAGATTTTTTGTAGCTGTGAGGACTAACACTGCAAACAAAGCACTCCATTCCTAGAACACATTCCAAAAGAACAATGACATTTTGCAGATACAATCAGGCCAATAATTAATTAATGTAGCATGATCCAGAAACAAATCTTGTAAAGACAGCAGGTTGTCAGGAGTCACCCAGATAACAACCAAAAAAGTAAGAAATGTCTGTGCCCTGCTGCAGTACAAAGATGATCCCACTCCATCTCTGTTAAATCGTGTAGCTTTTTCGAGCACAGTAAATTTGGTTCCTCCAGGTTTGCTAAGAAGACGCTAGCTCTGACAGCATTAAGGTCTTTTTCTGGTGTGAGTTCGCTGGTGTCTGAGCTCAAAATGCAATTACCTTTGGGTGAGTTCTAGGATTTCTCTAATTCTGATGTTCTGTTTACAAAAATTGATATAAACTTATGTTTGAGACACCTACTCTGCTGTCAAAGTTCTCCCACAAAGGCTTTCAAAGCTTCTTAGCCAGCCTCTGTGTTTAAAAAAAAAAAAAAAAAAAATAAATCTGTCTTCAGCTTAATGTTTGCATCTTACTTAAAGTTTACATCTAGTAGTTCTGTGCTGCACCTGCTTTGTGCCTCTAACCCTCGGTTCAATGATCAAGACCATCTGATGTTCATTCAGCTCAAACTTGCTCTGTTCTCTAGTCTCCACACTCAAACAGAAGTGCAGTAATCAATTTTCACAAGTCAAACACAGGTGATTATCAATACAGGGTAATCCCTGACAGCCTTCCTCTAGCACATCTTGTCAAGACCCTTTAAATCTGCTCTTAGATTATGACACAGGACCAGAAATTCAAGGAAGTAAGTGCTCTTTATTCTCCTGTTGCTAGCAAGGCAGTCACACCCTCATGTACACACAGGTACACACCCATACATGCTATTTAAAATTATAAGCTTTTTATTGATCCACTTCTTGGCAGAAGAGTACAAATGTGATTCACACAGCTGCATTACTGTCTGTCTTGCTCAATGAAATACCAAGAGTCTTTTGAAGATTGTCATCTTGTCTGCTGGTAAGCGTGAGTTCTCAGGAAACGCAACAGGGAAAGAGTAACAAACTACACTGAAAAGATGGAAAGAAATGAAGACCCTTCAGCAGTGGCAGCTTCCTGCACAACATGTAATTTAAGAAGCCTTGGTAATAAAGAGCAACACAACCCAAGCCAAAATGCTGGAGAACAAGTGGAAAGGTGGCTACAGAGGAAAACTTAAAAATTAACAAAATCTACATTTTGGTTTTACAGCAGCATAGTCCCCACCACCTATCCAACAGTGCCTGCATCCCTAAAGGAGAGACCGTTCCTCCTGAAATTATTGAGATCATGTATTCCTCACACTGAGTACATGTCAGTGGAAGAGATGTAGGATTCACAGGATCATTCAGATTAGAACAGACCTCGGGAGGGGTCATCAGTCCAACCTCCTGTTTGAATCAGGGTTGCTATGAAGTCAGACCAGGTTACTCGAGGCTTAAGTCAAACTCTTGAGCTGAGTATCATACATCTTTCAGATTTTTTTATCTGAAGATATCTCCCCTTCCAGAAACTGAATTTGTGGAAACTGCATGAAGTGAAGCTTGGAAAAAAATCAACTTGACTGTAAATGCCCTGGAAAACAAGAAGTTTGCTATGAAATACCAACCCTGAGCCTCAGGGGGGAGTTCATTACTCCAGATTTTAGGGATCATTGTGTGTAGCTGATTCTATTTTTCCTTGCTTTTATCATTAGGACAAAGGTATAAAGTAGTTTCACAATATAGTGTGTTATGTGCATAATTAACATTCTCATTTCAGTTTGCATGTTATTGTTGTCCATCCTAACTTGAGTTCCTGTCACCACTATATTGCTGCTTATGCCATAAATTAGATCTCTAAGACATTAATTGTATTTCCTAAGACATATCAAACACCTATATGATGTTATTGCTTTATTTTCCTTTGAAACATGAACCAGCTGTCTGATTCAATATTTCAAACCCTTAAGCTCTTAAACAGAAGCCACCAAGGTATTGAACATAAATTGCTTCTGCTGGAAGAAACTTCAGGAACGACTGACTGCTGAGCAGCATTTATTTCCTTTCCATGTTAACACATTTAGGTGTGCTCTCCTTTAATCTGACACCTATTTAACACAACAAGATATGACCAAGATTGTGCAGATCAGAACAGAAGCCATACAATGATAATTATTGAGTCTTTCTGCCTCAGGTCCATAGCAGTAGAAACCCTTGAGCTTCCTGAAGAAGTTGACACAAAGTGATCTTTAACACACATATTGCTTGTAAGATTTTTCTTTGACTCATCAGATTATTCAAGAACCACAATGCCAGTGTAATCGAGTTATTCTGAGGTATGATTTAATGTCTTCAACACAAGTGTGCTCCCATACAAAATGTGAATGCATAAAGATTTAGGATTGCAAACAGTAGCAAGTCAACATTATTAAAAGTCAAACCTACCACTGGATCAGCACAGGCACGCAGACATCCCTGAGAAACTGTACTGGTAGACAGATTATTTTGGCTCCATAGAGGCAGATACTAGGCTGAGATCTTTGTCTTTGAAGTTTTTCTATATTATAAAGCCTACAAAAATAGGAAAAACATCACAAGGTTTGGATTGCTGTGTGCTGAGACTTCAGCTTGCCATGCTGATCAATACTGTCTCCTTACTGTGTGTACTTTCCTTTTATGTCAAAACTGCACACAGTACGGAGATGGCAAATACGCCTTGTCTGTGCGTCTTTACTAATCAAAACAGATTTTATTAACTTACACAGCGCTATGAAGCATTTGCTTTGGCTTCTCCTGTACAGGCAAGTCATGTCAACTGAAATGTCTTATGGAGTTCAGGCTTTCAAGCTAAGAAAACCATAACCATTGCACTAGGCAGAGAGGCATCTTTATGAAGCATCAAGACATCTTGGAGCAGTTTTCTTTCAGATTTGGTAGCTCAGGTTTTTCCCCTCAGAGCAATGATGTTCTGAGCCTTGCATATAGAATTATGTATTATGAAAAGCAGCATCAAAAAAGGAAGAAGCTGTGGGAATTGACACCAATAGAGGAGGACTGCATGACAGGCACAACTTTGGAAAAAAGTCAATGAAGTTTAGAATAACAAATTCTGATATAGGATGTCTCTTCCATCACTTAATTAACATTTTCTACTCAGATGTGTGTCAGATTGAAGTATTTGAAATAAAACACTGGATCCAAGCACACGCCTTTAAGTACAGGTATCTTTTCCAGCTTCATCCACCTTCAGAAATGGATGTTATCTCAATCCTATATAGCAGAGGCTAAGGTATTTAAGCACACTTCAATCAACAGTGGCAGTGAGCTTTTTTAAATTTTGGATTCAAGTCTTAGATATTGCCATTATGGAAACACTACTAATTTATACCCAGCAGATCCACCATGAAGGGACAACAGCTCCACTGGCTTCCCATGTTCCTCACTTGATCCCAGTCAATGTGAATGGGAAAGACAAGGGTTTTGCAAGGGATGGTGGCAAGTTGCGCTAGAGAAAAAACACGTGGCAAAATTACATATGGCTTTACACTGACTGATTTGAAGGCGCAGTGTGTAGCACACTCTGAAAGCACCAGCTGTTGAGTATAAAACACTTGACACTGCGAGACATTTGGAAGTCAAACACAGAACACTGAAAGAGAAACTTTAAGGATTTTTCATCCAAGAAAATTTGAAGCCTTAGAGGGAAGAATTAACTGGATTTGATTACTCAAACTGGCAATGTCAATATGGAGGCACTTCAGCCTTCTTATTTGGCATCTCTGTGAATCATGTAGCCTTACAAAAGACAGTGTTGATAGTCAACTTCAAGTTGCAGAGAGCCATAAGCAACAGCATGCAGTCTATTGTCCCACTGTGCCATCTGGCACTGGGTTAATGTGTCTATCAGTGACTGCTTTCACACTCCTGACAAGCTATTACTCAGCTATATAACAGATAGGTCAATTGTAGTCTGCTTTGATTTGTAAGCTGTCTACCCAAAAGTTACCATTTTTTAAAGTTACATTCTGACTCAAAGAAATGTTTATTTCAAGAAGCATTTTTCAAATGCTTTAGACTTACAAATTTTGCCGCAGGAAGATCTAATAGAAAAGCGTGTATGAAATACCACAGTTACAGCAGTCGCTTATTAAGAACCTCACACAAACGAATTTTTACTCCTAAATCCATATGATTACATCATTTCATGCACGCTATCAATGGCTTGATAGCAACATTTCTTCCTACAGGTGAAACAAAGAAATTCACTCAACAGTCAGAATCCAATCTAACTGTTAAGCAAGTTCTCTTTATTAGCAGCGCTGGGGTTGCCCTGGGGATTCTCCACCGTAAGGGCTCCCACGAACTAGCAAGGGACATCAGTTTACATACACACAAATCATACATATTTATTAGATTTCCTGGAAAGGGGTGTCTTATGATAATGAGTTCCCAGAATTCATTTATATAATCCAAGCATGCATAGTAAAAATAGAGTGAGGGTCTTCAGTGGTCGAGGGAAGAAGTACGTGGTCTTCTTCATGGTGTCTGCCCTTTCCAGAGCACGCGCTGTGAGGTAAAGTCCAGGTGTCTTCTTCCTAAATCAGCGAGATCATCCTCCCTGGATTGTATCTCTGTGTCCTTTTGTTCAAGTTCTCCCTTATCTTAGTTTGCCCAAGTGCCCATTGAAGGCTTTGAGGCTGCTATCAGTGAGTTATATAAGAAGCATTTTACTTTTGTCTAGACAGACAAAGAGGTCTGGGGAAAACAGTTGAGGAGTCCTTGGGAAACAAACACAAGCAAAACTTACATGCATCACAGTTTAGTCTTAATCAGAAATTCATTGGTTTAGCCCTTTCACAGGCTTGTTAAGCAAACTGTCCATGTACTTGTTGTTCTTGCAATCCAGACGGACTCCATCAGCAACTCTGAACGTGAACCTTTCAGAAGACAACTTCTCTCCTCTTCACCCGCACACAAAGGTGCTGTAATGTTGATTTCTATTTGATAACAATCAACATTACAGTTCAACCTAGTCAAACTTTAAGTTAGTTTTCCATCAAACCTAAGCAAATCATAACTGTATTCAAGGCTCACACCCTACAGTATGGAATGAATGTTCTAATTATGGATCAACAAAACCCCCAGTGATGTGAATGGCAGTCTAGCAAGCAGATGACTCGCTGCACAGATGGATTAATAGACTTAAGAAGTTGCTATTTGTGAACATTCACAGGAATTAGAAAGTAATTGTGAGGCAAAAAAATAGAAAATCAAAACGGAAAGATAGTAAAATGTACTTCAATCTGTTCACAAATAGTATGACAAAGGAGGGATAAATAATTTTTGGTAGTTTATTTTATCTTTTTACATAATCCCATGTTTTATCTAATCTTATGGATTAAAGGCACCAATGAACTAAATTTATTGACAGTTCTACCAGCATTAAACAAAACAAGATCACCACCCAGTATAACCCCCACCATGAGAGGCTTAAGAGCTCCTCTCACGCCTCCTTTGTGAACTTTTCAACATGTTATATTGAATGTGAAACTTTTCAACATATTATCTTGAATGACTAATCTTTGGTAAAGCATTTAAAAATTAAGTGCAAATAAAATTAAAATCTTCAAAAAATACTCTGTAGAACAGAAGATCACAGAACATTAAAGAAGCTAATAAACAATACAAACTGCTGCTGCTGCTCCACCTTTTTCCTCTAGGAAGGATTAGTAGTCTACCCAGCCCAAATCTTTAGTAATTATTTCCACACAGGAGTGCAGTATTGATTTCTCTAAAGCACACAGAGGACCAGGAGTGCTTTAGCATCATTTGAAAGAGAAGCCTCAAAAAAAGCAGTGGCTGTTGAAGAACAACATTTACTTCATTTATATTTAAAAACAAGAAACAAACAAACAAAAAAAAAAAACCCCAAACCACAAAAAAACCAAAACCAAAACACACCAACAAAAACCCCCAAATTGCCAGATCCATGAAGTTTGCAAGTAAGCTTTTCCCTAGCTGCTACATTCATTTTATCATATAAAATGACAGTCATTAATAACCCATATTTCCTTGTTGTTATTAGTAATAAATATGGCCTTACAATCCATTAAAGCTAATGACTCTGTCTTGGGTTCTTTAAGCATGCAACTGTTATAACTAAATAACAGCGGATTTAATACAGGGTTACACAAGGGCAGACTTTGACCTTTTGATATCTGTATATTCCCAATGATGTACAAAAAAAGAAGACAGCATTTATTTATTTTTGTATCAAGTGGGATTCTCTTCAAGCAGCAGATCAATGATTGTCAAGGTTTAGTTAGGAATGCTATCACACCGTTAGACAAATGGTATCACTCATAGGAAAAATAATTTTTTTTCCTGTATGCAGTAAACTTGCTCAGCTATGACCTCTTTGGCAGAGAGGATTCCTCTTACGGGCTAAGAGACGATTAAATACAATCGGCCAGACTGTAACACAAGGTTAGCTACATTGTGCCACTAAGAATTTAGTCTGAAACCTTCCTACCATAAGACAGATACATTATCAACTTTGAAGGTTGTTCTTAAACACATCAGTGCTGTGTACAAAACAGCAGGTCATTTTGTTTACTTTGTCTATCTGCAATATAGAACATTACTTAAAAATTACTTAAAAAACAAAACCAAAACAATGTAAGTTACTATCCAGTGATAGTATGCTTTGCAAACAATACCACAACACATTCCTTACGGAAGTTGTGTCATGGGTTTCCACAGTAACAACAAAAGCAAATCTATGATGAAAGCTGAATGTAAAGAATTTGGTTAATTATAAACTTATTATATTTTAAAACTATTTCATTTTCTCTACGAATCTTTTGTACAGTAACATAAATTGCTTGTTGCACACTTTAACTGGAAATGTCTCATACACAAGCACTTTTTTTTGAAAAAATGGTAAGAAGACAAAGGTACTGCTATAAGAGAATTCAAGAGCAAATCCAACATTGATTGTTAGTGCTACACAACAAGCTTTTTAATTTACCCTTTTCAAGCACACAGTAATAAAACACCTTATAAAATACAACAGTGAAGATCGTTTTAAGAAAAAAGAAAGCAAAGGGAAGGGAAAAGGGACAAGCGTTGTGTATTGGTTTCTGTTTATATTTAAGTGCATCTTTGCTTCTTACAACCACCCTCAAGAAAGGAGTCCTCTGGTCTAAAGACAGTAACCAAATAAATTAGTCATAGAAATTGGCAGGCTGTGAAATACACACACAAACCCAAAACAAAACAAAAGAAAAAAAACCTTCCAAAGGATACATGGCCTGTCTGTGTAATTTGACAGAATAAGAAAGGTGGTCAATAGATAAACACTGTGCTAAAAAGAAGAGAGGGGGATTTACTTCATTTTTTTAAGAGAAAGAAGTAAACAGAATCAGAATCACAGAATCACAGAATCGTCTAAGTCAGAAAAGACCTTGAAGATCATCCAGTCCAACCATTAACCTCACACTGACCGTTCTCAACTCCACCGTATCCCTAAGCACGATGTCAACGCAACTCTTAAACCCCTCCAGGGATGGGGACTCCACCACTGCCTGGGCAGCCCATTCCAACGCCCAACAACCCCTTCTGGAAAGAAATACTTCCTAATATCCAGTCTAACCCTTCCCTGGCACAACTTGAGGCCATTCCCTCTTGTCCTATCACTTATTACTTGGTTAAAGAGACTCATCCCCAGCTCTCTGCAGCCTCCTTTCAGGTAGTTGTAGAGGGCGATGAGGTCTCCCCTCAGCCTCCTCTTCTCCAGACTAAACGCCCCCAGTTCCCTCAGCCGCTCCTCGTAAGACATGTCCTCCAGACCCTTCACCAACTTTGTTGCCCTTCTTTGGACACACTTGAGTAATTCAATGTCCTTTTTGTAGTAAGGGGCCCAAAACTGAACACAGTAATTGAGGTGCAACCTCACTAGTGCCAAGTACAGGGGTAAGATCACTTCCCTATCCCTGCCGGCCACACTACTGCTGATACAAGCCAGGATGCCACTGGCCTTCTTGGCCACCTGGGCACACTGCTGGCTCATGTTCAGCCGGCTGTCAATCAACACCCCTGGGTCCCTCTCTGACTGGCAGCTCTCCAGCCACTGCTCCCCAAGCCTGTAGCGCTGCTGGGGGTTGTTGTGGCCAAAGTGCAGCACCCGGCATTTGGCCTTATTGAAGGTCATACAGTTGGCCTTAGCCCATCGCTCCAGCCTGTCCAGGTCTCTCTGCAGAGCCTCCCTACCCTCGAGCAGATCAACACTCCCACCCAACTTGGTGTCGTCTGCAAACTTACTGAGGGTGCACTCGATCCCTTCATCTAGATCATCAATAAAGATGTTAAACAGGAGTGGCCCCAAAACCGAGCCCTGGGGGACACCACTCGTGACCGGCCTCCAACTGGATTTAACTCCGTTCACCACCACTCTTCGGGCCCGGCCATCCAGCCAGTTTTTTACCCATCAAAGCGTGTGCCCATCCAAGCTGCGAGCAGCCAGTTTTGCCAGGAGAAAGCTGTGGGAAATGGTGTCAAAGGCCTTACTGAAGTCAAGGTAAACAACATCCACAGCCTTTCCCTCATCCAATAAGCAGGTCGCCCTGTTGTAGAAGGAGATCAGGTTTGTCAAGCAGGACCTGCCTTTCATAAACCCATGCTGACTGGGCCTGATCATCTGGTTGTCCCGCATGTGTTGTATGATGGTACTCAGGATGAGCTGCTCCATCAGCTTCCCGGGCACCAAAGTCAAGCTGACAGGCCTGTAATTTCCTGGATCATCCTTCTGACCCTTCTTATAGATGGGCGTCAAATTGGCCAATTTCCAATCTGCTGGGACCTCCCCGGTCAGCCAGGACTGCTGGTAAATGCTGGAAAGCAGCTTGGTGAGCACCCCAGCCAGTTCCTTCAGCACCCTTGGGTGTATCCCATCCAGTCTCACAGACTTGTGTATGTCTATGTGATGCAGTAGGTCACTGACTAAATTCTGGATTGCGGGGGTTTGTTCTCCCAGTCTCTGTCTTCTGGCTGAGGAGGCTGGATTCCCTCAGTACAACTAGTCTTGCTATTAAAGATTGAGGCAAAGAAGGCATTAAGCACCTCAGCCTTTTCCTCATCACTCATTGCCATGTTTCCTCCTGTGTCTAGCAGGGGATGGAGGCTCTCCCTGGTCTTTCTTTTGCTGTTGACGTACTTAGAGAAACATTTCTTGTTATCCTTGATTGCCGAAGCCAGATTAATTTCTAGCTGGGCTTTAGACGTCCTAATTTCCACCCTGAATAGCCTCACAGCATCTTTGTAATCTTTGTGAGTGGCTAGCCCCTTCTTCCGAAGGCCATAAACTCTCCTTTTCTCCCTGAGTTGCAGCCAAAGCTCCCTGTTCAGCCAGGGGATCTTTATACAATTCATACAAGAGGTAAGTAACTCGCTGGATATAAAGTGAGCAACTAAGCTATGAATTACAGCAAGCTTATAATTAAGAAGAGCTGGAAATCCTTAACCACTACTCTGCATCTAGTCATTAATGCAGCCAGTTACATACTGCAGTCATTAACATACCCATAAATTGTTTACCTAGCTACTGTTATACAGCAATTCTGTATTTAAAATGTGATTCCAATTCAATTGGATTGGAATTACCATATGTTTTATATGTGGATGCTACAGTAATGGCAGAAGTAACAATAAAATCTGCTCAAAAAGTCATGATAATTTAGAGAATATCTTATTTAAGAGAATAATTACGTACAATTTCAGTGTTCAAGGAAACCTCGCAGGTTCTGTGCATCCTTCCCTACAGAACACAGCAGCTCTTCTGTTACAACACACCACTGAGACAGAATAAAGAAGTCTGACAGCAGGGCGGGTTCATGCCAAGTTCCATAATGAACGAATGATGACCAAGGAAAAAAAAACTTAGATCTTGGCTCCAGCCTGACTAAACAGAGCATTTTCTACAAAAATAACAAAACTACTTCAATATTTTGAGAGTGCCAATGTCAACTGATATAGTGATCCACAAGCTTTCTATTTTTACTATAAAAAATTGTGCTTGTGTTGATCAACAAAATCCTTTATGGTAGCCCTCTCATATACAGTTTTGTCCCCTTATAACCAATATAGAAGACTACAAGCCTGTTCTTTGAATTTATATCAAATCCCTCTCAAATTATAGCTTCTCAATGACTGCAAAATTGCATGTGTTTCTGTACTGAACTGCTTACCCACCCTGTGCTTTTGTTTTCTGCAAGGTATCTAACTCCAGAGCTTCAGATTTCATATCTCCCATGTGCTTGGAATAACATTTGATGCATTCTTTTGGTATGCTGAAAATTCCTTTATATTGCTGAAATGTGATCTAAATGATATTTTTCTTTAGAATCAGCACAACACACTTTTCTTTTAAACCTACTTCAGAACTAAAGAATAATGTGTTATTATACACCTTTAGCTAAAGATAAACTGCAAAACAATACTAGATGACTACACTTCCCTAAGACAGAGGCAAAAAACAACTGCTACCAGCCTAGGAAAGAAAGGCTTGTTTTCACTTGTTTTATTCTTGCTTTCCTACCTAAAGCAAAATGAAAATAGAAAGAGGGATAGGAAGAGAGATTAATTTTGTAAATTTTTCCTGTTACAGCTAGCCTTTCTTCATCACAGCCAGGACAGCTGGGACTAATCAAGGGTCTGAATGAAGTAACATGGGCATCCTACCACATTAAGACTTTAAAACAGAAGTCTACAGTAATTTCAGAGTATTTTTTCTTACTAGTAGATATTGAAGTTGGATGTGTCCTTAAATGTGGTGAAAAAGCATATTCTATATGATTATCATAGTTTCCTTCCCAATGATGATGTACAGTAAAAAACACCAAAAAATGGAAAAAAGTTTCTTTTTTACACATACTGGGAAAAAAAGAAGGGATGGATGCTTTTTTATTACAATGCAAATTCATAATGCAGTATGGTGTGCTTTCTTAAATACATTAAAAATCCCTTTATGTAGTCTGCTCACATTCCTACTTCTTTTCCTCAGGTACTCAATAATCTGAAAATACCTGTTGTGCTCTAGTCCTGTTCTTCCAGAAACCTCTCCTAATCTCTCTTCTGTTTACAGGCTAATTACATGTGAACAAATAGCCTAGAACACCACATGCTGTAATAAACAGCAAGATGCTGCCCCAGGCCTCGGGTTTCATTTTGTTCCTTCTCAAAAATAGACATGTGGTTCCTCTTTTTCATTTCTTTACATTATTTTCAAACCACCAAACTAACACAAATTAGTTTTTAAAGTGTTATCCCCTCCTGTTCTTAATAATTCAGTGGGAACACTATCAACACCTGGTGCTTTATTGTTCCTGGGTGTTCTGGTCACCTCTTGGTTCTACAAATAGCTCAGCTGGCTGGAAAATTGCTGTTTGTTTGCCTTTATCCATTTCACCATTAAAGAGATCATTAAAATACTCCCTCCATCTTTCTGTAATTGCATTCTTTGTAACTAAGATTTCCATCTTTGTCCTTTATCTGACTCATGCACAGTTCACGTCCTTGTCTCAGATGCTGATATCCCAGTGAAACAGTCTGAAGTTATCTTTGCACACCGCCACTTCAAGCACACAGAGCCATTTTTGTGCCATACTATCTTTTTGCTGAATCATTTGCATTACCAGAAGACTTATGGAAGTCACAAAATCCTCACCACATACTGCTTTCCTACAGTCCCCATCAAAAACTGTTTATTTTTTTCCTTGGAGTTCTACTGTTTTCTCCTGCTCTTTCCTTTACTCCAAATGTTTCCCAGCTGGTATAAAATTGTTGCACAATGTTCAAGCATGTTCCCACCTGCCTCCTTGGTGTTCAGGTCTGTCAGAGGGAAGTGTTACACTTAGAACTTCTCTCTTCATTAAAACAACCCAGTCATTACTTTTATAAAACAGTAAGATATGTCTGAAGCATCTACCTTTAGCAGATTTTTTCACTGATAGCTTTGAAGTATCATATAATTTCTGGTAATTTCCACGTACTCATTGCAAAGGATACAGATGTTAACATTAGTAGATTTTTAACCATCTTTTCTAGGACGTGGACTGGCAGTAGAACTGTATATGCATCACAATTACCTAAAAGAACGTTGTAAAGTTTACTCAGATTTTGTAGTTCACTTTGAAAGATACTGTAGAAACTCCATGTATTAATGTTTTCAATCTCCTGACTCCAGATGAATAAAGAAGTGTCCAAGGAAGTTTCTAGATTCCTCCTTCAGTAAGTTTACATGGTAGCAGGTATTTCTAAATGCTGACACAAGCTACCCATCTCTTTTCCAGTGCTCATGCATGGCTTTTCTCGCACGATTTTACATATTCCATTCCTTTGTCTACAATAATGTCAGTAATTGCTCACCCAGGAAAGCCCCAGCAGCTCTGCCTGTATTTATGGGCATCCAGAATCTCTGGTAACAAAGGCTATGGATTAACTCCCATTGTGAATTGCAAAACACACTGTGCTTCCTTACAAAATTTTATTCTAAAATATTTAAAACAGTGTCTTCATACTTCTTGAAGCACGATGAAAATAATAATCCTGAGGTAAACAATATTGAAAATTTCAGCCCGAATTACACAACTCTAGCAAAAATAGTCTAATTTATCGGGTTTTTTGAAAAACCTTCCTCAGCGCCACAGCCTCTCCGCTTCCCGCCTTGGCTCCCAGGCCCACTCTCCCCCGGGCCTTCCCACAGCGGCCTGAGGAGACTCCCCGCTTTGTGCTTCGCCTTCCCACCGCTCCCCCTGCCAGAGCCACCCTCCCTGGCACACATTTCTGCCCAGCCCCGTAACCCTCAGCCTCTCCATTTCCTTGGGCTCTGCCGCTGCCCATCTCGCCGGTGACTCCTCAGTCCTCCGTGGGGCTCCTCCGCGGGGCGACAGGAGACACGGCCTCCCTCCCTGCGCAGAGCCTCCCCGACCTCCCTCCTTCTCTTGTTAAGCTCTGTGGACACGTTTCAGCTGAGATGCGCCACGAACGAGCCCAGCCCTCGGCACTAGCGGCCGGGCCGCGGCAGGACCCGAGCAGCCCCCTCAAGCGCGCCGAGCGCCGCAGAGGGGCCGCCTGGCCCCGCCCTCCCCTTCCCTTGGATCCGCACTTTCGCCGCGCTTGTTCCGCCGCAGTCCCCGCCTGGCAACCGGGTGCGGGCGCCAGGCGCGGCCCCGCCCCACGGGTAGCGCGGAGCTTCGCCCCGCCGCACCGCGTTTTTCTTCGATTTCGCCGTCGGGCCGCTAAAATCGATGGCGAATCTGCGGGCCGCCGGAAGCCAGCGCAGCCTCCGCTCTGCCAGCGGAAGCGGAAGGGTCGCCATTTTGTTTCGGGTGATGGCGACTGTAGTGCTCAGGAGCTGGGGAGTTTAGTGCGGGCCCGGCCTTCTGGGGGACTCGCTTCTCGGACAGTCGTTGTTACTGCGAGTTTCCTCCTCCTCGCTGCATCCCCTGGTGATGTACGGAGGGGTCGGAGGTTCTCGACGGACTGCAGAAGAAGCAGGCCCGCCGCCCCTAATGTTGTTGTCAGGCGGGGGAGCGGTCCCCGGGCCCCCCGGAGGAGGTGGAGGAGGAGGTGGAGGTGGGAATAGCCGTGTGGAGCTGCTGGTGTTCGGCTATGCCTGCAAGCTGTTTCGAGATGATGAGAAGGCTCAGTACCAGGAGCAGGGGCGACACCTTATTCCTTGGATGGGAGACCCCAAGATCATGATCGATAGGTCGGTGTAACACAACCCCCAGACTCTGCTGCGAGATCTCCTGTTATAGCCTCTTTCTGTTCCTCCCCTTATGCTGTGGGCAAGTGAGGGCGGGGGATGAACAAAGGGCTCACTGGCAGACGTGTGGGGATCTTCTTCACTGGCAGAGTCGGAGGGCAGCTCCTCCTGGTAGAGTGCTTCGAGTGCTGCTGTTGTAACGCTGCAGGGCCGTCCCCCCGGCAGCGGGAACGTGGGGTTCCCCGCTCTGGCAGTGCTGGGACGTTCCCCTCCTTCTGACACTCAGTGTGCCTCGGGTCTGTCTGCTCCACTTGTTAGGGTAGGGTTTACAGGGTGGAGTGGAGAGTGGGAATGATCTGTTCCTTTTCAATGCAAACCACAAACATCATCTTTTCTCACTTGGAAACCAAGGGAGCCTTATTGCATGGGAATGCTTATTAGGCACTTTATATAGTCTCTAAGCGAGAAGGCTGCAGTGTGGGGAGTGGAAAGGTATTTATCCACCTATGGGGAAATAGGGTTTTCTTATTTCTCCTACATAATCTGGCTGCAGGCTGTTGGTGGGATAACCCCAAAAGCAGTTGTTGGCCTAATTACTTTTTCCTTGTGCTATGATTCACTGTGTTAGGCAGAATGGCTTTGATTTTGGATGCTTGCTTTTCAAATTCTATGTCAGGGGTGGCTTTTTTTGGTTGTTTTGCAGTAGGTACAGGTTCATGGCCAGAGAGAGTAATAGAATCTACTTTGATGTTTCTTCTGGTCTCATAAGTTGTTTCAGCAGTGCAGGGTGGGATTTAGAAATAAATTCATTCAGAATGAATTTTCTGAATATTTTCCTGGAGAGAGGAAAAATGGGAGGTCAGGTTGGATATATTTGAGTGGAGCACTGAAAGTACATTTTAAGAGTTGTGGCTGACCCTGAAAACCTCAGTGGGAAAGATGGAAGGATTTTGGTTTGAAAAGGATCACATGGCATACTATAGATATTTGTTCCCTCAATTTCATCATTGCTTTGGTGCTATACATGATTTTTCTTGGTTTGATTTAACAACCATATTTGGCTTGGAAAAATATCAGTAAGGGAAGATCTTTTAATTTCCTTCCATAAGACTGGATAAATTAATTTGTTAAATTGGAATAAACACGAAGATATGAAAAATCAGCCATAAATGTAGCTATGTTTAATTCTTACTTACATAGGAATAGAAGTGTTATGATGCACACTTCTAGTCCAGATCACTTTTGTGACAGATTTCATTAGTAGGTAGAGGCCATTTTTGTGGTCTTGTGCAACAGTAACCCTATTTACAGGCGTTACAGAAATTGTTGGGAGCAAAAACTAAGTATGTGCATGTATGTACATATAATACTGAAAAAATCTAAATAACATACATTTGTAAGTTAAGGTAGCTTGCAATTACTAATCTTATAAACTCCTTTGGAAGCTTAGATTCTTTTTATCTCCAGCAGCAGGAAGTCTTCATTTTCACCATTTTAAGAAAAGCACATTGCTATGAGAAGACAAGGGTTGAAGTTTGCCTGTGGACAGAGCTTGATTAACCAGACCTACGTGTTTCATTAACTTTCTGCTATAAGAATATTTACTTTCCTTGTTTTTGGTCTAGCAAGTTGGCACAAGTCAAGAGTTGTGTGTGGGAAGACACCTCAGCGGAGTCGAGTTTACTGTCACTTTACTTTTCAATCAGTTTCTCTTACTGATGCATAAACATTATCCCAATGCAGTGCTTTTCCTGCAAATAAAATTATTTTTGCTTAGTAGAAAGGAACTGTACGTCATTGATCTTTGCCGTTTTTACGGTGAACCTCCTTAAATTGCATGTATATGTTACTGTTCCTATGTATGTGTGTCTCTCTATCACATAACCCAGAACTTATTTCCTCAGCCAAATGGCTAGGGGCCGAGCCTAGCCATGATTTTACCTCCAATGGACGCAAGTTTCTATGGTGAAGATATCTCCTGAGAGTTCGGGACTAGCAGAAAGAAGCGAGGAAATTTCGACCGTTTGGTTCTTACGGATAGGTATTTATGTATTCGGGTTTGTGTGAATGTAAGCTATTTGACTTTCCAGAAAAACGTATTTTGCAAGTGACATTGATTGGTTGGTTGAAGCACGTACGGTAAGAGCTGTTAAGGAAATGGATCCCACTTAAACTATTAAAGGATACCTTTGCCTTTAATTGTAATAATTTATTAGTTTCTTTGAGAGGAATTTAGACTATTAAACAAATTTTCGATAGTTGGTGACAAATGATTAGCAAAATTAAACGTAACTTCTAAAAGGAAATATGCTTTAACGTATAAGTATTTTTTTTTTCATTTTTAATGGGTAAGTATTTAAGTAGTCGCATAAACCCAAGCCCTAAGTTTTTTGCATTGACCAGCTGTTTCATCTTGCAGGTATGATGGGCGTGGTCACCTACATGACCTTTCTGAATATGATGCTGAATATTCCACGTGGAACAGAGATTATCAATTGTCTGAAGAGGAAGCTAGAATAGAAGCCCTCTGTGATGAAGAGAGGTATTTAGCCTTGCATACGGACTTGCTTGAGGAGGAGGCGAGGCAAGGTATTGCTCAAGGAAACTTCCTGAGTTTAGCACATGTTTAAATAAATAATTATGAAATTAAATTTACTCCTAATTTTATACTCTCTTTTTCTGATGTTATCTTGACAGTACCCAGTGGATTCGAAAAACGGGAGTCTTTGCGTATGTGAGAGGACCTCAGGATAGTTTAAATATAGATCCACACAGAAATTGCCCAGATTCTGAGGGCAGACTGGGATTTCAGACCCAAAAAAACCCAAATAAACACATTCTGCTACATTTTCAGTGTTGTATAAATGCAATTCTGTGCTTTTGTATACGTAATTACATTACAGTGTTTTAACCCGCAGCCTTTATCTCTTCAGGAAGAAATAAACAGTCAGCATATGTACATGCTGTGTTTTTCTATTCAGTTTTTAATGAAAGCTAAAATGATTATGTGAAACCTTCTCATTTAAAAACTGAAGTAAGAAATATTACTTTTTTTTTTACTAAAGTAAGAAATATTACCTTTTTTTTTTTAAGAAATAAGCTTTTAAATATATTCTAATGATTGGTAATTGCATTTTTGTTCAAGAGGAGGAATATAAAAGACTGAGTGAAGCTTTGGCAGAGGATGGTACCTATAATGCAGTGGGATTCCGTTATGGCAGTGATTATTATGACCCTTCAGAACCCACTGAGGAAGAGGAGCATCAGCCTGCAAAACAAAGAGGTAAGGGGTAAAAATAGCAAGGGTTAATTGAGATGAAGAACATGGCACCTCTATGTCTCTCACTTAGAGTTGAAGGTTGAAAATGTGTGCTTCATTAAAATGCAAGTAAAAAATCTGCTCAAAGCATTTCAAAAAAGTTTTTATGGAACTGTGTTACTGATGTGCTTAATGTTTTCCTTCTGTGGCACAGTCAATACTACAGTCAGGATAGGAAGTTTAATTCTGCCGTCTTGCAGATTCTTATTCAGAAAAAAATAGTAATTCATCACATGGCAGTCTGTTAACACCATGTTTCTTGGTCAAGAAGGAAAAAATCATTATGAACATAGAATAGTAACTAACGAGAATATGTATTTTTTTAAGTTTAGATTTTGTCATCTTAATTATTATAAACGAGTCTGTCTTCAACATAGTGTGCCCCTCTCTGTGATCTTAAAAAATGCAGAATTCAGGTTCTCATGTTCCTGTCTTTAATTACGATAACTTTGCATTGTTAACATGAAGTCTTAAGGAAACTTTCAAGTGTTATTGAACTCTGTCTCGGTAAATTTGGGATTGCTTAATTAACAGTTGGGTTGTCTAACTGCATATTGATGGGTTACTGTTGTATGACGTGCTTTTTTTTACCAAGGTGTGTCTAGAATGCAGGATCATTCTAGGTGCTAAAGCTTTTTTAGTGTTCTTTGCTGCTGCGTGTGAGAGGTTGTGTCAGGGCAGTGTCCATGCTGCTTGCATTCTACCAAGGGTTTTGCCTGTACTCTTCAGTCTTGATGCTGAACTGCATTATCTTTTCTGGGGTTTGTTTCATTTGTTTTCTTCCCATTTGTCTGGTAGATTCTGTAACCAAATAGTTTCTAAGTTCTCTTTACATACAGTTTTTAAGTGCTTCTTGTCATAGGGGTGTTTTTCATATGGTGTGGGTCTGGGATAGGGATAAGCCTACTGAAAAATTAGAGGTGATAGGGAAGAGCATGTTTGTAGTTTGGCTCCCCCATCTTTCTCTACTGCATAGAGATTAAAAAGGTGAATGCCCTCTGTGTATTAGTCTAAATAAAAAGGCAATCTGCTGAACGTTATAGGGTGTCTGTATTGGAGGAGGCCTTAGCAAAACTGCATGAAAATGTGCCATAATGTTACACAATCTACCTTTGATCAAGTATGTAAGGAATAAATAAAAATTCCAATTTCATTTGATAAGAGAGCTGTTGTGAGTTCAAGTTGTGTCTGGGTTTCTTTCCTAGCATGATATCTAGAATAATGTATTTCAGCCTTAATGAAGTAATTTTGTTAGGAATAATGCTAAAATGTGACTACTTAGTCATTGGCAAAGAGAGATATAACTACTCAGTCTTTAAAAAAGTTAATATTTAGTTAATTAACATTTGATACATCATTGAAGTGTCATGCTAAGCTATTACAAAATCTTGTGGTGCAATGTGAGAATTCTCAGTGCTGCTGCTGAGAAGTAGAGATCCTCATAGCAGGTCATTGGAACATTGTCTCAGTTGTGAGCTTTCTTACCAAACTCTTTATCTTCTAGAAAATTTTTAGTAATGATAGATAACAAAGGGACATTTTATGGTAACACTTGGGGAAAAAGTACTTGGGGCAAAAGTGAGACAGAAACATTGGTATTATGTTTTGCTGTAGTTGAACTGTACAGACTTTTAATAGATGGTAAAATGGTAATATGGTAACAATTTCCAATAATACCATACTATAAATTCTTAACGTTCATTTATTATAAGTCAGAGTAAAATCCAGTATTGGAAGATGAAGATAACAGTAATGTGAATTACAGGCTGTAGTTCTGTGAACACTTCAAGTGTTAGCTGGAGCTGCTGCCAAAAGAAGCAGTCCTATTCTGCTTCTTCCTTCTTTCCTTGATGCTAAAATTTCTGTGTGCCTTTGTGGAGTTAAACTATTTGAGTTCATTTAAAAAAACTTAACCCACCAGACAGCAACAAAAAAGTTAACTCTCTTGCATGGGTAAGAGCTTGTATGCAGTAATTGCTCTGACATCTCATGCATGATTAGGCTGTTCTCCTGTCTGTGGCCATAGTTCCCATAGTCAGGTTTTCATGCAATTTGTGCTGTCTCATTCATTAGGATAAAACTGGAATACATTTTCTCTTAAAGCTAGTAGAATAGATAATAATAAAACAGATAATACTTTTAAAAGTAAGCTTTCCACTTCAATTATTATAAATATTTGTAAAGGAAAATATTTTCAGAAGATTCTGGTATACCAAATAACAGAATGTAATACAAATTGGCCTTTATAAAAGAAAGATTTTAAATGAGTAGTTCATGTGATAAATCTGTTAAATATTTCGATATGTTAAACTTGATTTAAAGGAACCATACCAACTTCAGACTGAACTCACAGATGAATGGCAACATTTATTTTAATCAATTATTAAGGCAGCTACTGGTTTATCTTTGTACATGATGGAAGTGGATTTTAGCCTCCCTATTGCATTCCCGTACAACTTTCCTTAGGGTTAGGAAGCTGATGAAAGTACTTAGGTTTGTTTGCATAGGCTGAAATGGTCAATTAACAGAGAACAGAATACAGGTAGACCAGATGTATGCATCTTAACAGCTTTAGAGATATTGGATAGCTGTAATATTTTAATCCTTGTTAGGAAAGGATTCACCCAGTGCATTGGAAATGGTTCCCCTTAATTTTGCATGGGGTTTCTTGTTAAAACAAGGAGTAATATTCATGAAAATATGTGTGTTCTATTTGATTTGACACTTGTTTGTCTTCAGCACTGTAGCCAGGGCTAAGGTTTATAGAGTTTTATTCTTCTTAATACCTCTGTTAAGACATCATTTATGCAATCTTAGCTAAACTACATGTAACACCAGGGAGAGGAACTGTCTTTAAATCTTTTCAGTGCAAATGCTGGTTATGGTTTCATTTGGTAAATTCCTTGATTGCACATTGTGTAAGATATACTTTATTTTAATAACTTTTTGTTAACATTTGGGTACTTTGACATGTTTTGTCCTATAGTATTTTATTCTGTCCTTTCTTGTAGAAACAGCTCAGACAGAAAATGTAGAAGAAAATGAAGAACCTTTTGTTGCCCCTCCAGGACTGAACGTACCTTCTGATGTGGAACTGGTATGTGTATACATTTAATGCATCCTACATTTCTGTCAGTTTTCAAGGAGTTTATGGTGCTTTACTGTTTTGGTTTTTTCCCCCATTAACTTTAGTGTGGTACCTTTTTAAATTATTCTGGAGTGGTAGCTTAATTCTTTCTTGAGTTTTTGAATTCTGTCAACTCTCTTGAATCTTCTTTTTCATACTGAAATTATTGCAGTGCTTATGGTAAGTGCATTTTGTGTCACTAAAGGGCAGTTGTTCTTCGAATGGATACTTACTGAGATGTCAGGGCTGACATTCCAAATATCAAGGACCATTAAACCAAAAGATTGCTTCTGTTCAAAATATTTTTTTCTGGATTCTTTTTAATTGAGTCACAATCTGAAGAGCGTAGGAAGAGATCAAATACAAAGGCTGTGTTTAAGACTAGCCTATTCAAGGAGAAAAGCCATAGATTATTTGTAGCAAATTCTGAAATAACTTGGAAGTGATATAGAAGCTCATGTGATGTTACCAGAATTTGCTACATAGTAAACTGTTAACTTAATTGCAACTTGTGTATTTTTCCCGGGAAGGGAGCTGAATAGTTGCCAGCTTGAGTAGAGTTGCAACCATGAGGATTTTCAATTTATTTCAAGTTTCATAAAAGATCTGGGAAGTCAAATAATATTCTTTCTCCTATATCATAGAATCACAGAATGGTTTGGGTTGGAAGGGACCTTAAAGGTCGTATAGTTCCAACCCCCTGCCATGGGCAGGGACACCTTCCACTAGACCAGGTTGTTCAAAGCCCTGTCCAACCTGCCCTTGAACACTGCCAGGGAGGGGGCAGCCACAGCTTCTCTGGGCATCCTGTTCCAGTGCCTCACCACCCTCACAGGAAAGAATTTCTTCCTTACATCTAATCTAAATCCACTCTCTTTCAGTTCAAAACCATTACCCCTCATCCTATCCCTACACCCACTGATAAAGAGTCCCTCCCCACCTTTCCTGTAGCCCCCTTTAAGTACCGAAAGGCTGCTCTAAGGTCTCCTCAGAGCCTTCGTCACCCAGCCTGTGTTTGTGCTTGGGATTGCCCCAACCCATGTGCAGGACCTTGCCCTTGGCCTTGTTGAACTCCATGAGGTTTGCACGTTCCCACCTCTCCAGCCTGTCCAGGTCCCTCTGGATGGCCCATCCCTTCCCTCCAGCGTGTCGACTGCACCACACAGCTTGGTGTCGTTGGCAAACTGGCTGAGGGTGCACTCAGTCCCACTGTCCGTGTCGCCCACAAAGATGTTAAACAGCACCAGTCCCAACACCCACCCGTGAGGATGCCACTCGTCACTGCTCTCCACCTGTACATCGAGCCGTTGGCCGCTACTCTTTGAGTGTGACCATCCAGCCAGTTCCTCATCCACTGAGTGGTCCATCTGTCACATCCATGTCTCTGCAATTTAAAGACAAGTGTGTCATGTGGGACAGTGTCATGAAAGTGTTAATTTATATTTGGGCTGCCTTCTCAACTTGATAACTTTGGCCAGTAAAGATTCAAAGCACTCTGAGAATAACTAATGGTGAACACAGGGTATTTATGTAAGAGTGTGTTTCTACTTCATTACCTTTTAATTGAAAATTTTTATCCTGCTCTGTTTTTTATATGAAATAAGAGCTATTTAACAAATCTAATGTGCAACTTCACTTGTTCTAATTTTACTTTCTCTACTTTTCTTTACAATCTTATAATACATTTCATTAGTGAAGTGCTTATAAACCTACTTCTGACTTCAGGGAAGATTTTTATACGTTATTGCCTTTAAATTATGAGTTATACTTTAATCTGAGAATAAGAATATTGAGTTCTCAGTGAGAAGCTGCTTATTTAGCGTTTGGATGCTGTTTCCAAAAAGTAACTGCTGGTGAAAGAGTGCTTGCTGGTTTAGATCACTGCTTTGCTTAAGTTCTGAAACTTAAGATACATTTTACATGTAAGTTGCAGATTGCAGTATGGGGCTTACGGAAGTAATTTGTCAGTCATCTGTAGAACTCTAGTATATTCAAATTAACAGAAGGCAAATGTTGGCATATTTACTTTTGAATTTTAAAAAAAATGCAAAATGTCTAGACAGCAGCTCTGAAAACAACGTATATTTGACCTTGGATCGGGAATTGTGAGAACTTTTTTTTGTAAGCCTTGATAATTTGTTATTGTTGTTCTAATCAAGTCACTCACTTTTACCACTGAATGTTTTTATTCCATATTTTTTAATTTAATTGCTGTGAAGGTTAGAAGACTGGTAAATTATTGATGGGGTTTTACAGGCATCTTTAAAAAATACTTCTTACTCTACCTTGTTCCTATTTTTAAAGAGACAGAGATAAATACTTGATAAATTCTATTGCCATTATGTCGATCCACAAGTGATTGGAAAAGGTGTACAGCTATATTGCTGATTTGTAGAAATGTTCTAGGTCATTCCTGAGTTTACTGCTAATTAACATTCAAGTTAAAAGACATGGCACTTGTAGATGGTTATGGCAGGGGGAGGACACTTGTAAACTTTGAATCATTTTGGGGAGGAAACTGTAGTGCTTGGAAATAAGATAAAATTCGAGAATCAGCTTGCTAACTTGGAGACTTTGTTCACAATCTGCAAGGTGCAGTTCAATAAAGACAAATGTAAAATAGTTCTTGTAATACAGAGCAGTCCAAAGTGCAGATGTTAAATGCAGACTAAATAGTTAGGCAGCATTACTGCAAAAAAGATCCAGAGGCTGTAGTGGGCTGTTGAATGTTCAGTGTATGGCAGCTCCAACTGCAGCAGCAATGTCATTCTGGAACTTCAAATAGGAGAGTTGGGTTGAGGATGCAGGAGGTCTTGCACTGGTTAAAACTGTTGATGTCAGAGTTATGGGCAAAGGTGACTGTTCTTGTCTGTTGCATTTTAAGAAGTGCATGGTTGCTCTGGAAGTGGGCTGCAAGAGGAAATTATCAGTTAAACTTACGAGGAGAGATTGCAAATTGCTTTGTTTTCTCCGGATGAGAGTACTGAGAGGCAACATAAGACTTAAAATTATTTTGCAGGCTTACTGAAAATTGGAGGATAGTTGCTTAACTAGCAGTAAGGGAGACTCATTCATGAAAAGCTTTTAATTACAATAATAATTAAAGATTAGAACAGACTATCTGACTACATGATAGCATTTATGGCATTGGAGTATTTTTCAGAAGGATTTTTTCTCAGCTCTGGCAAGTATTCTCAAATTTCAGAAGTTATAACAGTTCTTCTCAGTTTAAATGTTTAGTGTTTTTATTAAATGTGATACCAAACTAGAACATATCTATGATAGCTGCATCTCTGTTTGCCATTCAATGTTTTTCACTTTATAAAGTTTCTAAAGTTTTGTAGATCAGTGGTGTTAGTAATCTTAGAAGTCAATTAAAAGCATATTAATATGCATAGTGCCTGTATTCCAGAGCTTATAGTGGTATCAGTTTCAAATTCAAGACCAGATAGTAATTTCAGATAAAATAGTTCTTGAGCTTCCTTGCTGATTTGCAGCTTTGTTTATGAGTCTCTCAGCCTTAAGTGTATTTTGTATTTCTGTTAAGAACCACAGAAATAGAGAAACTTCATGTATGATTAAACAGTGAAACTGGCAATGCATAAAATGTTATCAGCTTGTTGAGAACTTCATTGCCTCTAATTAAAGTAATCTTTGGTAGTGTTTTAGAGGGATAAGTAAAACTTGACACAACTAATTATTTTCCATATTGAACATGTTGTTCTAGTAAAAGATCCAATCGGCTGAAAATAATTTCTAAAAATGTGCTGTTGATCACATTCAGACTTTTTTCCCTAAATAGAACACCACTGTCTCACGTGCTTCCAATCTTCTGAAAAAGATTTTCTGATGTTCACAACATACTTCTATATCTAGACCAATAAAAATGCAAAGCTAAACCAAATCATTAATGTGACACTTCATTTTTTATAGGCACACAGAATATGTATTTCTACAGTTTATTGAGCACAAGACAAAACAGAGCTATCTGAGTATGAAATTAAAGACAGTGAATGGTGAAGTTCATTCATTCTTTAACTATATTCTTGTTCTTTTCACCTCTTGGGTTTGATATGGCAGTGCTCCTTAGATGGGATTTCAGGAGTGGAAATGTATGGATGCTGCTTAATGACTTAAATGACTCTTCATGGGAATGTGACAGCACATAGCAATTGCAGTTCTTACGTTGGTCTTATGGTGCAACATGTTCCTTCCAAGCAAGTGCATAGTAACAAGCTTTTCTATCAGGGAACAATATTTGCACATTCAATGATAACAGAATAAAGGACAGCTGTTGGGAAGACCTTACATGTTGAGTCTTCAGAGTGACTTGAGGTATTGTAAGAGAGGGCCACTTTAAGTTGGCACTGCTGTGTCAAGAAACAGACCTGTCTCCTCTCTTGGGCCAGCAAACTGTCTGTCTGGCTGTGGAATGTACCTGGCTTAGGAGAATTCTTTTGCTACATCAAAGTCAACCAGGATTTGTTCCCCTCTTCAATTTGGTGTGCAATGGCAAAAATAGTTGTGCTGATGGAAGGAGTGGATCTTGCAAAAGGAAATTAATGAGCAGCTAGGGAAGATCGGGACTGGTTTTTTTTTTTAGTGCTGATATTCTTTCACTAGTTAGAAGTGATTATGAAACTGAGTTGCTAGAGAAAGCTGAGGGGCAGGGAACTACTGCTCTTTCTAATTCCCTCTGGAGTTCTAACACACTTTACCAGCTGCTTCTGAGAATACAAATATATGTTATTTTACTCCCACAGCCACCAACAGCAAAAATGCATGCAATTATAGAACGAACTGCAAACTTTGTCTGCAAGCAGGGAGCACAGTTTGAGATCATGCTAAAAGCCAAGCAAGCACGCAACTCCCAGTTTGACTTCTTGCGATTTGATCACTACCTCAATCCCTACTACAAATTCATTCAGAAGGCTATGAAAGAGGGAAGATACGCTGCTCCTTCTGAAAATAAAGCGGACGAGAAAAAACGTAAGTTGTTGCTTGTCAAATGGATAGCTTCAGGATGTGAATCACTGAAACATCCACTGGTCTTTTTTGGCAAAATAGCTGCATCTTGTTGGTGTGTTGCAATGGCAATACTGTTATCCTGCAGCTGAGATTGATGTGATGATTCAAAATTTTGCTTAAATTGGGGGAGAGTTTTAAAAGGAAAGATTGTTTTGTGAAACTTTCAAATACAAGAGCTGCTATGATTTTGGAGCTTTTAGGAATACTTATATATCTCTAGTCCCATGGAAAGTTGGTCTGTGCGCTTAGGTTTTTGTTTTATTGATGGCTAGCAATATCTTCCTGTATAAGCAGATTTATGTAAATGGTAGTTTAAGAACACGTATGTCCTGTACCATCTTTCTCTCCCAATACAAACCCAAATAAAATTCAGACATTGCTTTTATTTAGACTCGAGAGTCAAATCTGAGGAAGAAGATGATGACGACGATGATGATGATGGAAATTATTTGCATCCAAGTCTCTTTGCGTCTAAAAAATGCAGTAGGCTTGAAGAACTCATGAAGGTAATTGACCCTATTAAAATTACTTCCTACCTTGTAAACCATCTGATTCATGGGCACAAAAATTGTAATATGCAGGTGTTAAGATCATCTGTTAACAAAGATTTACCCCACCCCCCCCCCCCGCCCCCCCGACTGTGTCTTAGTAATTTAAGTCTGTTTTGGTAAGCTTTCAAGCTACATTTTCTCTAGTACATAAGTTGTTATTTTTCCATTTGTAAGGAATTATATCTTTGGTTTTGATGTCCTGTGGTATTGAGGGCATCACTGAAGAGTTTATCCCACAGAACCTGTATTGAAACTGGAAGGGTTAAGATATTTAGTGCCTCCTGTATATAGGATGAGAAAGAATGTTTTGGTTTTAGATTTTAGTAGATAAAATGTTGACGTGAAGTAATAGTTTCAGCAAATAATATTTCAGCAGAATGTACTACTAGTTTAATGAAAATTTTGTGGGGTATGTTAGTTATTTTTGTTTTCTGAGTATGATCAGTGACAGAACAATGGGAATGAGAAATGGTTGTACACATTTGAGGCTTTCAGAAGAATGGTAGTGTCTGATACTTAGATAAGTCAGGTTCTGTGTTTTATCGCAGCCTCATCAGTAAATGAGTAATACCTGCTTTTTTTTTATGTCGTGGATTTCTGTCCACATTAAAGTATTTTTTTGTTTTGTTTTCCACTAATTTTCAAAAAAGAAGTTGATTCTGATGTGAGAGTTACAAAAACAGTAACTTCATTGTTTAGACAATATTACTGATAATTATTAACGTAGATTTGCTTTCCAAATTAGGTTGATACTATCATGATTTAAATACGTGCTTCAAATTTTAATTTTGTTTCTATTCTTAAAATCTTTTCAGCCTTTGAAGGTAGTAGACCCTGATCATCCACTTGCAGCACTGGTGCGCAAAGCCCAATCAGATAATAACTCATCTACACCACAGTCAACAGATGGGGCAGCTGTACAGACATCACAAGCAGAATATTCTTCTGATTGTAAGTGCATTGTGATTAGACAGCTGGTGGTGTGTCTTGATGAATTGTATGTGGATGCTGGTGGAAAGAAAATACGTTAGCTTCATACTTGATCATTCGTAACTGATATTTATTCTTTTTCAATCTCCTGAGTCTTTGAAGGTACATTCATCCACTGAGTGTCTGTGGAATTGTTAGCTGCTTAGGGTAAACAGAAATGGGGTGGAGGGGGTGGGCAGGCAGGAGGCCAAGTCTCTAGTCTATGAGTATGGTTAGCACAATATCCTCCATGTTTTTTGATAACTTCCATCAATTTCTATTAATGAAACCTAATGAGGGCCTTCACTGTTGAATATAAAATTGTCCTATACAGTAATTCATGAGATTCCCATTAAAAAAAGCTTACTGAATTAAGCGAAATGCAGATGGTAAATTTACTTTGAACAGTTTTGCTGGAATGTCTAACACTAAGAAAAATCTGGAAAGGTAAAATCATGTAAATTGAAGGATCCCACTGAAGTGATAAAACCAGGTTTTAGTACAACATTCTGTTCTAAGTTTGGAAGTAGTTTTATGGTAAATAAATAAGTTTTTCATTATACAGTCAATTCATATAATTTTTCATTATTTTACCATTATTCTGTGCGCTGGTGCAATGTTATGTAGAGAGTAAAATTCATGAATATGCAAGATTCAAGGTTAAAAACTGATCTTTTAAAGTGTATTTCTCATTACAATATCTGAGAGGGAGTACTAACTTTTAAGTTCCATAGCTCCAGAGGGCATTCTTTAATAAAGGAGACCCTATTTTATTTTTTTTTCTCAAAGGAACAACAAAAGCAATGATATATTTGAATTATAAGTGAGCAGTGTGGAAAGTTGTGTGCTCAACTGCTTTTTCTGTGCCTGATATTGAAGAACCAAGACTTTCTCCTACCTCCAAATTATTATTAAATCTTTAATCTTAGATTTTTCTTGAACCATTTCAGATAAAAGTAAATACTATCCTGTCTCTAACCTCTTTTAAGAATAAACTTTGCTATGAATTTTTAGCAACATTATCTTAACTTCTCTGGATGTGTCTGGTTTCCATTATCTTTAAAGCTACTTAATGCAGGCCTTGTATAAACTCTTGGAAATTTTGTAAATTCTGACACTCAAAAAGTTGAAGTCAAACTTGATTGGGGTTATGTGCCTCTAATTATTTTGAAATTTCAGAATTCTGAAACCCCTTGATTATATAGAAATACAGAAATGAAACTTTTTCATTTATGGGACTTACCATTTGACACTACTGAGATAGAAGAAATTATATTGCAACATTCACTACAGTAGGGTTTCATGGTATTATAAATTTGTAGGTAATGAGTAGTGTTACTTCAGGGTGGTGGTGGTGATGATGAAGTTCTTGGTTTTTTTAGTAAAGTTGTTGCAAATAAGTATCACCGTGATTATCTGAGTTCAGAACCCCCCAAAGGATTACAGGTGGTGTCAGTGTAATATATGGAGAGGAATATGCATGAAAGTAATTTTTATTTAAAACTGTACCTGAAGAGAATCTTAATAAAACTGAAATAAGATTTCTGTGGAGAAATTGAAAATTACTGGTTATTTCAAGAAAGACTAAAATCAGAGTAAGTATCTCTGTAGAATAACACTCGTCACTTTTCCAACTACTTTCATGTCAGGCTTGAATCTGAATGTATACGATGCAAACTGGGAGATTATAATTTAGTAGCAATACAAGTTAAGTTTGCAACTCCACTCCCTGCCTTTAAAACTTAACAGATCTTTATTCTGCTCTCCTTATAAACTTATTCTTTGCAGAAAGTAAATGCTGCTACACAGGAATGTTTATGAACCTTTTAAAAGGATAATTCATTATAATAAATTGATTAAACTTTGCCTCCGGAAATGCAAACTCTTACTGTAAATACTTTGAGATATCTTACCTGAATACTTTCTGTTTATTTGCCTTTCTGCAGAAATTCTTTAGATTTACAGGAAGTAACTGCCTTTTAAAAGTGTTATGCTAATTAAAGCATTATCAAATATTGTTCTTAACGAAAGCAAGCCATAAGCCTTTACACTCTCAAGAAATAAATATTTAGAATTGTAGAAGCCTCTAGTGTAGAAAACTTGCTCACATCGGTTGTTCATTGTATTGGTGTTAAATTGCAAAACCTGTCTACTTTTTGAGGTTTTAGTTAGTAGGTGTGTATATATTTAACGATAACAGTGGTTTAATATATATTATATAGTGATACTAGTGGTTTAATTTCTCTATGTTAGTTTTGAATATATGCACATTTTTTTCTTAATGCATACATAGTTTTAACTGAGTTAAACTGCCAGAGGTGAATTAGATTAGGAAGAATTATTTCATATTAGCTAATTTTTTAATAGGTCTTCTCTGGTTCACTTCTCCATTCGTGCCTATTTGGCTTCCAACTGACCTTCTATACATTCTGATTCTGCCTCTTAATCTGCATATTTCTTATTCATCCTAAGCATGTTAATAGGAGCCTTCTTTTTTTTTGTTTTGTTTTATTTACACGATAAATTAAATACCATTTCTAGCGTGTTGTGTGAATCTGGATTCTCAGTGTGTTTGTACTGACGCAATAATGTTGGTTTTTTTTTAATTGGGTATTTTTCTTCTAATTAGAACTTTGTTCTTAAATATGTCTTTTTATAGCAACTGTGGCAGCCATGTATTATAGTTACTATATGCTACCTGATGGAACCTATTGCCTCGCGCCTCCACCTCCAGGAATAGATGTTGCCACCTACTACAATGCGTTGCCTGCAGGGGTGACTGTATCAAGCACTACAGGGGTAGCAACAGTTCCTCCACCCCCTGGTACTACACCTCCACCTCCCCCAGACACAACCGATAGCAGCAGTGGGTTGACTTCTACCACAACATCTACAAGGTACCACATATACGTTTACTTGTTTGTTGGAGGGGTCTCTTTCCTGCACTTCAGTATGAAGTTTTAGTAAGGGTTGTGTTGTTGGTGATCGTCAGTAGCATTCACCAGTGTTTATACAGCTTTGATTACCACCACTTTGGTCTTTGACACTGTACGTGGTTATTCTTACTTAGCTACTATGAAGTTTTTGCATGATGGAAAATCAAGTTGTTTTAACTGCAGAATGAACCCAGAGAGCAAGCCTCTATGTAATGTTTTGGGGTTTTTTTATTAAAGCAAGAGTCTGAAAGATATGTATGTTCTATTTATAAAAATAATGTACTTTTAATGTTTTCAGCACAATTGCTCCAGTGGTTGCCATTATACCTCCACCCCCCGATATCCAGCCTGTTATTGATAAGCTAGCTGAGTATGTTGCTAGGAATGGAATAAAATTTGAAACCAGTGTTCGTGCAAAGAATGATCTCAGGTAAGAGAAAACGTTATTTTAACTTCTATTTTAAAATTTGAGGTTTTCATTTTTAAATATATTACCAGGACATGCGGATCTTAAGAAGAGAAGTGCTATAATTTTTTTAAATTGAAATTCAGGGACTGTCTTAAAGGTAATGCCAAAGCATTATTGCCCAAATCCTCAAAACAACCAACCTAACAAAATGTCTCTAGAAAGCATGCTCTGAATGTGTATCCTCTGTAAGTTTAGGCATAAGTTACAGTGCTTCCAAACATCAAATGGCATTCCATTTGCTAGAGAAAATTAGGTGACAAAGGATTGTTGGTATTTACTATGTTTCTGTGCATTTTCACATATTCATTTTTCTTTTAACAGATTTGAGTTCCTGCAACCGTGGCACCAGTATAATGCTTATTATGAATTTAAAAAGCAGTTCTTCCTTCAAAAAGAGAGCAGTGACAGCTGTCAGGTACATGTGTGTTTGTGTATATTAAAAATGCAGCGTAAGTGAGAAAGGGGACTTGCTTATCTGTTGTGTTACCATGAGACATTTTAGAAATGGAACACTGAATTATGGTTGTTCAGCAAAGGATGTGAATGCTTTTTTTGTTGCTTTTTAGTTTTGTATAGCATTTAAAGAAGGCTATGTGAAGTGGTGTGATATTTAGTTCTTGCTTTTTAGTATAAGCAGCCACTCAGTGTGGTTTTAATATAAAATCTTTCAGCTTTCTATACAAGGAAATATGTGCTTTGTGAAGGTTTCGAGCTTTGTAGGATTGGGATTAGTGTTCTGCTGTCAGAAAGGTTAGGTATAACTTTTTAACAGCCATACCTTCTCATATGCCTCATGGTTCTTTGTAGAACAATAGCACAGTAGCTAGACTACTTTTCTGACACGCTTTTTTCTGAGGGAGGTTGTTCTAAAGAGTCCTGTCATGATTGACTGAAACAATACCGGAGCTTCAAAATCTCACATCAGCTTCCTACTTGCTTTGCTTCTCCTAGTTCATGTTATTAGAAGATGATACCCAGACTTGGCATCCTTGTTTTTAACTATTCTCATGTTAGCTAATCTCATTAGATTGTTCTCGTATTGAAAAGAAAATTGCAAATAGTATCAGAAATACATTATCTGATGTTAACTTTTCATGGGAAAGAGCTATTTTTTTTTTAGGCCCTATGTCATTTGTCATCTCAAGGCTTAGATTGGGGAGCCTTAAACTGAAGAAGGTAGGCCTGTGGGTAAACTCCTCAAAATCGCTTTGTGGAAAATGAAGAAATTCAATACTAGTTGCTGTTTGAAACACTTGTGTCTAATATTTTGTTTTAATAGTTTTAAAGATAAGCTGTGGTAAATACGATCTTATTCAGCTGATAAATTACATGCAAAATTGTCCTGTACCACAATGCTGACTGTTATTCTAGAATTTCTTACTTGCAAACCAGTGGGTTGAATTCATAATACTTACATAATTAATAAGCACTTGTTAACATTTATTTTGGGGGGAAATTGTACACTAGCCAAAGTATAATAATAAAGGATACATTTTAAATGTTCAAATGAGTACTGCTAAGAAGCAAGCAGAAACTGGTTTAAGTCCCTTGAGGTCACATGTAGCAGTGCATATTTTCCTACTGCATGGTTTTGTAGATAATGTCATTCTCTTTAATTTTTTAGAATAATGATTTCAATATTATCTTTATGCTTTAGTAATGTACATATAGGCAACTAATGCAACTGATTGTTCTCCTTTTGGCCATTAAAGTTAATAAGAAATTGTACTACTGGCTTCAGTAAATACAGAATTAAGTCCTTGATTTCCTTGTGTTTTTCCCCTTTGAGAATTTTCAGAAATTAGTTCTGTTGGTCAGGGAATGGCTGCAGGGAGCAATGAAAGGATCTCTTCAATACCTGGCATTTCAACATTAGGTATACTTAACAGCAGCTCGTGGAAAACAACCAAACTATTTATTGAGAGAGGCTCGTTTAAATGTTAAATTACTTAATGTCATCACCTGACTCACCATGTACATATTTTTAATTTTCTACAGTATACAACTTAAAATTTTTATACTATGAGTTTAGAGATCATCTTGAATGATGCAAGTCATGTAATAGTAGAACCAGTAATTCTTTAATGTCTTGAAATTCAAATCTCCGCACAGTACTGTATCAATTTAATGCCACAAAAAACATTGATAGGCCCAATGTTCTTCAGCAAAATGTTGGAACAAATCAAGCACATTAACCTCTGATCCCTGTAAAACTTGGCTTTGTAAAGAAGGTATCGTGCAATTGTACATTAGGAAAAAATGTCATAAGCTTTTATTCTGTTCCTGTGAATTAACTTTAATGGATTTTGTCCCAGACCCTGGAAATCAAGAACTAAAAAAATATACTTTGGGAAAAAAGTATATGCTTTTAGGGTCTAATTTTAAAAACGTAGTTTTTAAAACAGTTGTTGGCGGAAGTGTACCAGCTGAAGAACATTCTCTTCACTGTAAAATAACAACACATTCTCGCTGTAGGTCTGTAGTTTTTGCAGCTTGTGGATTTACATGAGGTAGTACATTATTTATAAGAAGCAGACTTTTGGTCATGAGTGCTTATTGATGTAAAATTATCTGATATGTGATTAGCTGATTTTTGAAATGGCTGGCAAAATTTCAGCTCCACAGACACTGCTTTAATTCTTTCATGAACTACCTAGTTATTAAGATTGCACATTTCTTTTGAAAAGGGAGTATCTTCATCTGAAGATGTTCCAGCAGATACTGCCGGTGATACACCAAGCGAGACTCAATTTGCAGATGAACATGCACCTGAAGATGCATCTGAGCCAAGTGCTAAGGGAGTTCCAGGAACTAAAAAGGATATTCCTCCCTCTAAAGCTGTCAGTGATGGTAAATTGGTGAAAGGTATGTTAGCGTGATTTGTTGGGCGTGAAAATATTTGTTGAGTATAGTTGAGGAAAAAAAAAAAAAAGAGGCAGGAGGAAAGTAGGGAAAAGAATGTAATGCAGAAAATATTTTCACTGAAAGCATCAAAAAAGGACTGAAATAAGTAATTTGATTACTTTCATATTTCTTTGTTATCCAACTATCAGGTATTTATGGTCTGATAGTATAAATGGGTTTATTTCAGTTTTGTGCAAAGTTGAAGGCTTTCATCAGTGACCCCAGCAGAATCTTGTTTTTGTCATTTTAAACTTGACAGTTACAAGCTCTGTGCAAGAAAGAAGTTATTCCTTCTGAATAAATGCAGTAGTCTTATTTGAAACTATGCATATGGAGGAAGTGCGCTAGGCTTATTACTTAGCTGCTCAGTCTTCCTGTGTTAGACGTTAGTCATAATGGAAAAAAAGACCCTGGAATGTTTTTCCTCTTGCAGTCATACCAGCAGAGAGACAAAATGGGAGGATCTCTTGGAAGCCAGTCAGACAAAGTCAACTAACACACTATTAGTGTCCTGAGTTGCAGAAGCAATGTTTTATACCTGGGAACTAATTTCCCTGCCTATTGGGAAAAGATATGTTAAAATTTCTTCTTTTCAGTAAAAACTAGAAAGTTAAATCTATTAACTAGAACTGAAAGCCACTGATTAAAAAAAAAAAAACAAACAAACAAACAAACAAAAAAAAAAAAACAAAAACCCAACCCACCAGGAAAAACCCTCTTACCTGTGGTCCTATGGATGGGTACTGCCTTCCTGCCACTTCAGTGGCTTTCTTAATTGCTGATAAGTTTATCTACTCCTTGTGGTCCCTGGAAATTCTTCTCTCTTTCTGCTCGTCCCTACAATTTATTTCCCTATCCACGGGCTGCAAGCTCCAGACTCTTTGGCATAGTTTCCAGGCTGTCCATGCTCTGCAGTTTCTTCTCTGGGCAGATTGAGTAGCTTCCGCAGGGAAGAAGCAATCTTCCCTGCCTTCAAAGATGCACTATTAAGAGAATGTAATATACAACAGAAAATGATACTGTTGCTTGTTGTTGTATTATTAATAAATGGCAAACTGGACCCCATGCTTTAGTAATAATAATCTGCTCAAATTTAGATGATGGAGTGTAACCAGTGAGTCATTTCATGACAATCCTGTTCCTATAAACTTATTTTCATTTCCTCTAATATGATACAAATCCCACTTTCTTGTAATCTAAATACACTGCTTGGTTGCAAGACAGACGTAACATCCACCACTAGATTTTTCTTCTGCCTCTGAGCGAGTAAAATCCCATTTTAGGATTTGTTCTGTCAGACGAAAAAGTTGGAAAATCACTATTATAATATCTCTTATCTTGGAATTCTTAAGTTCTTTATTTCTGAGCCTGTTTCCTTAACCCGGAATTACAAGATGCAAAGTTTATATTTTATGAACCTTGGTATGTAATTTAATTATTGTATTTAAATTTCCCTGATTGAAATTCGATAGAATATATATGCAAAAGGCATCCTGAGAAAGATAAATATTGCAGCAGACCGTATCGTAGTAGGTTGCTTTGCTGAAATGTGTGAGAAATTTCAGTCTTTACTCTTAGAAGCTGCATTTTGGACAAATGGTTTAGAGATAAATTCTGTATTTTTTTTTTTTCAGAAAATGGTTCTCAAAAAATGTTCCAAGGAAAATTCTGTGAGGGAAAAGGATTAGTTCAGACTTATATATTAGCTATTCTTAATATTTTTTGAAGATCCATTAATACAACCTAGCTTGAAATGATCCACAATTTCCTTTTTATTGTGGTATTCTATGTTTTTTTACAGGCATTCTTTTTCCTTTGAGTGTGCTGGCATGAGTGTGTTGTGCTGTCCTCTTGTGTTGGAGTAGCAGGGGCTGCTTGAAAGGAATAGTTGACCACCAATCTTGCTACAGCAAGACTAGCTAAGACATTTGGGGAAAAGTACTTAGCTTTTGCATTTATATCTCCTGTAATGAAATGTTGTTAACTCCCCAAAGTAATTAATTTTCATATAGATGGAAATAAGTCTTTAAGTACTGTTCTGTGAGCCTGCCAAATGCTATTGTTGTGCAAACCATCAATTTAGTGTGAAGGAAGCATAAGGGACCGTATCGTACTGTAGTGTGTCAGATAGGAGCCTGAGCACAGGGCGTTTTCATCTTAAGCCTGGAAGAGTAGATTGTTCATTTGGGAAAAGAAATAGTACCGAAAATAAAATCTATTTGGGACAGAATTTGAGATATTTATCTCGTCTCAGGAAACTTAATTCCTGAGATAGTTTAAAGTATCTTTCTTTTTTCCCTGCTGCTACTAAAGTGTTAGAAAAAGACTTTGAGAAACATCTTTACAAGGCAAATGAAGTTTCCAACATTTGTTTAAAAAAAAAAAGGATTGTGTTGTCATTTTCCCCAAAATAATTAGCATAACATAAGGATGATACAAGTTTCTTTTTTTTGTGGTGTAGTCTGCGTGAGTAATGGATAAAGTCAAGAAATTCAACTTGCTTTCTACTGTAGTCTAATGATATGTAAAATCTTACCGTTCATTCACAGCATCGTTTGCTCCAATAAGCTTTGCAATCAAGGCCAAAGAAAATGACCTTCTTCCTTTGGAGAAAAACCGTGTGAAATTAGATGATGACAGTGATGAGGAGGAAGAAGAGGGCAAGGAAGGCCAAGAGAATGCTAATAGTGCTTCAAACCATTCTCCAGCTGTTGCCACTCCTTGTACTGCTGCTGAAGAGAAAAAACCTCAACTTACACAGGAGGAGTTGGAAGCTAAACAAGGTATCCCATGTTACACTGAAAACAAAAAGAAAGATTGAGTCCTTCAGGCAAACTATAAGTATGGCATTTTAGGTATTTTCAATCTTTACTATGTCATGTTAACAAGAATCAGAGTTCTTTTCTCACAGTTTCCTGCTTCTTATTAAGAATGAAATCTTCATTGGTTGCCCAGCTAAAATCAAATTTTATCACGCTGGAGCTGAGTACTTTGCCCTAATGCATGATCTTTCTGAATTTTATTTTGTTTTTCCATTACAATCTCCAGGTAAAATACTAAACCTGTAGTTTCCAGATTGCATTAACAGAGCCCAGAAAAAGGCATGTCCGTTCCTCATTTTCTTCAGAGAACAATGAAACGCTTCAAGCTATTTTTCAGTTATAAAGCACTCCCATATAGACTAATATCACCTTGTTGATGTTTTGTTACTCTTACAATGCAATGCCATTAAGTCTTTGTATGGGTTTTTCCTGTTACTGTGTTTATGTACGTAAGGGCAGAAGTGTATGCCGTGTGAATTGGAATGAAATGATCTTTTAAAGGGATCAAATTTCCCCCATTCCTCCCCAAGGCTGTTTTACAGCAGAAAATGTTTAATAAAGTGGAGATGCTGTCAGTGTTTACCAGCTTAAAAACTTAATATTTCTCTTACAACTATGAGTATGCCACAGGAATTCAATTTTTCGTTTTCAAAATGCTTTTTTTTGCTCTTAAGTATCAGTTCCTTTGTAAACTTCAGTAGCACAGGGTATGCTATGGTGATACATATCTAAAGCAAATATGAAATACTTTGTATGATAATAAAAATTAAGCGTAAAACATGTTTGGAAAAAGTTAAGTGTTGGAAAAACTGTGAAATCGACCAAAAAAAACCAGTTCTCTTGTACATGCACAGAACACAAAAGTGGAAGTGTAAGATGAAAAAGGTTAGACAAAATATCCATTAGATGCATAAACTGGTTTATTCTCTTTCTGTAGTCACATAACGGTAACCGTTGAGTGTTACAATGGTAAAACAGTTTCTGAAAATTCTGAAGCAGCCTTTTGTGTAAACATTTTAAGATGTAAGTAAATAGGGCTGGAAAACGTAAGGTAAAGATCGAATCTGTGAAAAGATCAAAACGGAGTTTGCATCACTTTAACAAGAAAAAACTTCTGAATTTACAGTACTACTTTTTTAGATAGCTTTTGTAAATAGAAAAGGACAAGTGACCTGGATTTTCAGGATTGGATTTTTATGTAATTTTCTTTAAGCTTAAAAATTTTTACTTCACCTGTACTGCTTTTCATCAAGCAAATGGTATTTCTATGAATTAAGATGCTTGGAATTTCATAATTTCAAGCTGGTATGTCCTTATTATGTCTTTGAATGGACTTATTAGAGAGGTTTGAGAATGGTTGGGTAGGCTCTTTGGTTGTTTGTGTTGGTGTGTGTGTGTTTGTTTCAAGGAAACATAAGTTCCCCAAGCGTGACTCACTCTATGCTTAATTGTCTTTCTTAGCAAAGCAGAAACTAGAGGACAGATTAGCAGCTGCAGCAAGAGAGAAGCTTGCACAGGCCTCCAAAGAATCGAAAGAAAAGCAGCTACAAGCAGAGCGCAAAAGGAAAGCTGCACTGTTCTTACAGACACTGAAAAACCCTCTGGCAGAGGCAGAAACAGAGAAAATTGAAGAGAATTCCTTCAGTAATGAGGTAAGCCGGAAATTAATTTCTCTTTACCATAAAGCTAGCAGAAAACTTACCTATAGAGTGTGAATCCGATGGTATGTTGTGAAGTTGCCTGAAGAGATAGAAGCTTTTCTAAATGGGGAGAAATTTGAATTTTAAACACTGATAATATTTTTCATTTATGTTACGTATGAGTCTCATCTGTCATTAAAGAACTGGTAGAGAAATATGATGCATAATTCAAAGGTCAGTTAGCCAGTTACAGAAAGGAAAATGAGCCTGCAAGTTTAACTCTGTACTAGTGGTCCATGAATTAGAATGCTTACCTTTCAAGAGTGTTTGGGTATCTATTGTGATATTTAATGTGTATTCTGAAGTGAGTAAACATCTTCAAATTCAGAAATGATTCACAGGCAACTGAGCTTACTTTAAGGTTTACTTTGCACCTGTTCTGCTGGGTTTTGTTGTTTGATTTTTAGGCCCAAGTTTAGTATGGCAGTTATAAAAGATTTTGTTTTATTATGAGGATGTGATTTTTAAAATAAGGTAAATTTGCAGATAGTGGCACAAAATTCAAACAAATATATGTATGCATGCTATTCACTGAGCATAGTCAATGAAGAGTCAAAACAAAAAACTAATGGTGAAATAATTGAAAAAACTCACTGTGAAATAATTGAGGGGCTAATTATTCTGCTAGCTGTCTTCCAGAGAACTGGAAGTAGGCACACTGCCTGTGCCTATTTGATCATGAAATGACCATGGCAGAATCTCTTATTTTGGAGAGTAGAAGCAAGTATCTTTCTGTAGCAAATAAAATTGTAGTGTTATTACTCCTGTACTTTCTTTCAAAGAAAGATTCTTGATAGTTGTGTTAGAAATTTGAACCCTCTGCTTCTTTCTAGAAAACTACTAGAAAATAGTCATGTGGCAGAGGCAGACTGCTTTCCATCTTCCTTCTGCCTTGTAATTCTCTTGTCCATTTATACCCATTTTCGTGGTTTGGACAGTCAACCACAATAGGTAATACTAGGGTAATGTCAGTTTGAGGGCTTTCAGAAGCTCTGGTTTGAGTAGGTCATCATGATATTGCACTCTTAGGCCAAATCTAAGAGTAACCTGGGTACTGATGACTTACTAGGTTTTAAGAACACAATAAAATTGCTAGTAAGGTCTCTTGCCATTTGGCTGTTTGGACTGTTGTTTCCAAAGGAAATTAAAAGCTAATTTCTCATGGCCGTACATTGGATTACTAGAATTTATCACAAAGAGGATTTATCATGCAGAATTAATTGCTAATCAGTTAGTTGGCATTATCTTCTGCAGTGAACAGAACTATAACTAGTCAGTCTGATGATGAGTAGTTATGATAAAAACATCATTTGGGTAGAGCCTCTAGAAATCGGTTGTATAAGAAAATTTGAGTAAGCAAAGTTAAAGAGGAATCTTCGGCCAAAAGACTTTAGTAATGAAACTTCATTAATGAAATTTAAAACGAAACTCTAAAAACCTGTGTTGATCAAAGCCACACATTTGCTTTTTTTCCTACTAATAAACAGAAAATGCTGTTTAAAATACCAAAGAAATAAGGTGTTTTACATAAACCATTTCTGATCTCAATAAAGTAACTACAATTTTAAAAGCCTACATGAGGGAGTTGAATCTATTTTACAGGAAAATCCTTCAGGTATTCATTTGTTCATGCATCGTAGTGCTGTCCTGAAGCTTTTCTCTCAATCTGCAGGTTTTGGCAGGTTTTCTCTCTGTCTGCAGGTTTTTTATCGAAGAGTCAGTTTCCCATTTACATTGTATATTTTCCATTTAAGTTCCTAATTGCTTAACTTCATCCAAAGAGGATAATAGGCTATTTTCCTACTTGGTTTTATTGCCACTATAGTGCTTGTCCTAACTTAAGAAGTGATAATTTTACTTTCAGGAGCGTTACTCATTTTTATTCAACCTAAGCATTTTATCGTAAGTGCATCCCAATCCAGTATGATCTGATGCGTGCTCGCTAAAAGATGGGGGAGTCTGTGTTTCCAGCACCTGTACGGATGCCTCCAACAAGCCCAAAAATCTCTTTTCATAATGGAAGAAAAATTATCAAAATCCATTTTCAACAGTCACCTTAGACTTATGTCTTCACTGCAATAGCTCTAAAGAGCTGTGGGGAGAAATCAGGAATAGGATTTGGTGTAGACTATGTAGTTTCTTGAAACTTAACCTAAATAGGGCTGGAAATTTATGCATTTTGGTGTATTGTTGCAGGATTCTTCACAAGCCAGATTGAAATTCTTTTGTTTGTCTGTATATGCTGTGGTCAGACCTTTCATGCACGTCACAAATACAGATATTGTTGGGAAGTGAAACCTCAGTTTCCTGGTTTTGGAATTATATTGCAAGTGAACTTTTCAAGAAAAACCCACTTCTCAGTAAACTGATTTGCTAAAAACATTTTTCCTTCTCCCACATAAGTACAGTTTCAGAGAAGGCATGTCTTCTTCTCACGTAAAAAATCCACTGTATTTAAGAATTGTAAAGTAACCAGTTTCCCTGCTTCTTACCACTAGAAATGGTTTGGAGGTGCTTTCTTTATAATAGGGTGTATTTAGAATTTCAAATATATATTTAAATGTTGCTGACGTGACCTTGCTTTTTGAAATAAAATTGACTCTTGTGTTGGGAATGCTAGTACTGTGTTAATGAACAGTCTAAAATGCCATAATGTCTTTGGAAGTAATATTCCACCTAAGTGTAATTTGCTTATTGACACACTTACATATATTTATATAGATAGATGCGTATAGAATTTTGCATATAAATGTTTGAAGCATGAATGTTTTTCAAGCTGTTGTCTTTCCATTTGGCATATTTGAAAAAGCTTCCATCTATGTTCGTTCCAATGCTTAATCTGCCTTTTGCTCTATTTGCCTGGTTTGCCTGTTCATAACATCCCATTTGATTCAAGAACTTTTACTGGAGAAAGATAAGCGAAATCATATTGCGAATTTGTTAACCTTTGTTGTATATACACTGAGAATCCAGTAAGCTGCATCATGATGTCTAAATTAGTTTATAAATAAATACGTAGTACCTGGGTTTTTTAAGCTTTTTCAGTCATGTTTCAGAAACTGAAAGATGCATTTAAAAACACTGATTGCAAAAGTAGCAAGAACTAACTACAGTGGCTGTAACTTAAAAAAAAAGGGTATAAAAAATGTCAAGAAATCTGTAAAATTAGTTTTGTAGTTTGGACAGTGGAACTAATTGGGGAAATTTCAGAAATCAAAGGAAAAAAATTAAGTACACCAAAAATATCACTTAATATATTTCATCTCCTATTTTGGGGGAAGGCGGATCCAGTGAGGAATCCAGGAAACAAAGGTTGATATGCAGTGGTCATAGAGTTAATGTAGTGGAATGATTTTTGTAGCTAAAAATGTGTCTCAAAATAACGGAGTAGTGACTGAGATGTATAATAAAGCATGAAGTGGAGTTGAGAATGTCCATGGGAAATGCATAATTCTCATGAGATTGCCCCTGCCTAATAACTATATAAAAACTAGTAATGCTATTTATTTGTATACACGGTGTACATTTGTGCTGAAAACCTGCTTATCACACTGTATAGAAATGCATTAAATGAGCAAAGCTTTTTTGACCTCTGTCAGGTTTTCCTGGTACCTAGTATTTCTTGAAAGAAATGCTGGTACTGAGAATATATTTTTGAACAAAATTGATTCTACTAACTGCATGTATAGGACAGTCAATACCACAGAACATAGCACTTTTAAGCTTTTTTTGCTTCAGCTGAATCTTAAAAATAGTCCGATCTACTTTTTCCATAGCTGAATTATTTCTTTCATATGGTTTCCTGTTTTTCCTTAAAGTGAAATCAAGCAAGAGGAACAAAAGGCTGAAAAAATGAGCTTGAGCAATGAAGCAACACAGCTTTTCACAAACGGCTTCTCACCGTTCTTGCATGCATTACAACAGTACAGTTATGGATAATATTTCCTCCAACTGGTACTTGGAAAACATGTAACTTAGCTCAGTTTCCAACTGATCTGCTTTCAATAATGTTGTAGCTAGTGAAGTCTTTGCCCATTTTTAGGCTATGGGTAAACAGTAGCTGGGTGGCATCCCACTTCTTGTGTTTACATGTATAATTTCTAGACACTTTGTAACAAGAAAATCAGTCCAACGGGCACATCTGTCAGGTAGTGCCAGTGAAGGGAAGTTGCCATCATTCTGCCATGAACGTAGGCAGGTTCTTTGACCTACACCAGCAGGCAACCTGTAGTTTTAACAACTGCAGTTCTTCTAGATGTGCAGAGCTGGAGTATGCCAGGTTATCTGGCGTGCTACATTGAAGTGCTCTTTTTATTTTTAAGCAAAGTAAGGTCTTCCATAATCTGAAATGCAAACCTTCTTCCAAATTATTAAAATTAATTTAAATTTTAAAAATTAAGATGACATTTATATTTTTATATGTTTATATATAAGTAGAATAAAGGCTAGTTGTATGCATTCCTATATATATTTACCAAAACCTGAATTAAGTAGATTAGGCATTGGAAGAACTCACATTAAGATGGTATGTTTGTTTTGTTTTCCTTTTTTTTTTTTTTTCTTCCAGCTTAATAAAGCAAATGTGCTGGCCATTGGCACAAGTTGAATTCTGAATACAAGTTCACCCTTGCTAGTAGGGCCTTGGTACGGTACACTTGGTATATTAGGCCTGTAACATTTTTGTCACCTTTTTCAGGGGTTAAAATGTTGTTTGCAAATGTTTTCCCTAACCCTGTCCATCTGAGCAGCATTGTTCATTGATTTTTGTCTGCAGGTCATGATTTAACCAATAGTGTGCCTGGTGGGTTTCTAATACAGAACATCCTGCTAATCTCTCATATTTTATCCTATGTCTGAAATGCTTTAGGAGTGGTAGTACTTTGATATGCATGTAAAAGACAGTTGGTTATACCCAAACTGTTACCTCTATAAACCTTAGATTTAAACAAGGAGAGAAATCTACAGTCATAATGCTGCAAAACCAGACAATCACATGATTTGAAAGTAACTCTATTTTAATGGCTTTGTCTCAAATGTCATCTGCCATTGTGCCTCTGAATATAAAGATTCTATAGTACAAAGCAAAACTTAACTTTTTCTGACTCTTTCATCTTCCCTGTTTTGAAGCCCTGTTTCATCGTTTGTTTCTTTAGATGGCTTGTCCTTTTGTCCTGTATGTAACAATTTTATTTTTGTTTTTTTTCCATGGAAAGTAGTCTGTTTACAAGTGAAATAGAAGTGTGCCATGTTTAAAAATAAGATGCTATTCAAGTTTTGCCAAGCATAACAGGGTTATCAACAACTGTGGATAGTGTCTATCTTTCACACTTACTGCCGTAGTTGATCCTACTTCTTTTGGACTGTAGATATTAGTACATACCTCTTTGGAATAATAACATATAATTTTATCCTAGCATATTTTCTTACTGTTAATTTGTGAGCAAAATGTAATTGTCTAATTAAATCCATCCAATAAGTGTTTAAAGAAAAAATTCTTTCAGGGACATTCATTTCTTTCTTTATTTTTTTTTTCAGAATATAGATATCTGTATCTTCTGTTTAGCATGGAAGGGAATGTTGCCTTTTCAAAAGGATAAATTAAAACATAAAACAAAATGTTATATACTAATATGGAATTTGGGGGGTAGATAGCTTGCTGGCATTTGGAACTTTTATTGTCAGAACCCTGCTATTGAAAACTACATGAGAGTTGCAATTCTTCATACTGTAAATACTTTAATTAATATTTGATAGGTGAAAAAAGGTAAATATCAGGAGCTGCTAACTTAATTAAGACAGGTGAGGGAGCTAAGAATGTTCTATGCCTTGATCTTTAGTCTTCACAGTACTTAAGATACAAAGGCATATTGATCCATACGGCGAAGAGATTCACAGCCACTAATTTCTTTACAGTTGGCCCTTCAAAACTGAGAATGCAAATTTCTGTCTGTTTTTGAAGAACTTACCATGGTCAGTGTACTGTTAATAGCTGTATTTCAGTGCAGCAGCTAAACCCTGATGAAACTGTTGAGTCTTTGAGTATTGAGTATTTAATTTGTTCTATAGGAAATGTTTTTATCACTTCTATTTAATCATTTTGGGTCAATGTATTGAGGCTAGGACTGGCAAACTTCTAAAAGCAGTAGCTGCTCTCTTCGATGCACAGAGCAATCATACACTTCCATTGCTGGTAGACAGTTGCTTATTAATTCTTAGTCAGGGAATACTTCACCATGAGCTTTGGGAAACCTGTGGTAAAAAAAAGGCATGGTGGTAGAAAAGAATGAAGTAAAAGAATTGTTGCTTAACTCTGCACAGTTCTGACATTCTTCACTCTTTCCAATTTTGATGTAACACAGGATTCAAATTAGTGCAAAATTCAGCTGTTTAGAACAGGAAAAAATATTAGCCAGTTGTAAAAGTGTTAGTAACGTTATTGATAATGTTCTTTACCAGTTGATTTTGTTTATAGCAGGAGCAATGCTAGTGTTTTGTTCTGTTGCAATAAGCACCTTTCGGTTCACTGCTAATGTTGGCTTTGTGTGTTGATTAAGTAGTGTAACCCCAGAATAACTAATGTGTATTCTGGTCTTATGAATACTGCAAATATGCAAATGTCTTGTAATGAACTGAAGTGCTCATTTCTGTTCTCATATAGCTATAAATTCTTCCTGGTACAGACCTCTTTCCTAACCCATTCCTGCTAAACAAGAGTTGTTGAATCATCTTTGTTTTCCCAAAAGGTATCTCTGAAACATTTTTTATAGCAAGTGTTTACTGTAAAAAGCGTTATTTTAGTTGGATTTGCTTCAGTCATGCAAATAAAATGCTGAAGAACAACTCTGCCAGTGAAATTGTCTGAAACGATAGTGTTTAATAAGGGCTAAAAAAATGTGATGTTACCCAAAATGGACAAAGAAGTGAGATTCAGTGAATGCTATCTGAATATTTGCAGTGTAACTTCTTAGAAGAGCTCTCAAAAAATTCAAATCTCTCAGCCCTCAGGATGCATAATAAAACGCATCAGGTAGCCAGTTTGTTGCCAAGCTTTACAAATCTGTGCTCTACTGGCCTGCAGATTTGCAGTCTGGTCAGTAAAACAGTGTTTCTGCCTTTTGGAAATGCTTAATAATCTCCTAGTATCTGTGCTTGCTTTGAGATTTTTATTTATTTTTTTTTTCCCCCTGCATTCATGCCTCCAATTTTAGTTCCCATTACCTTAATTTACCTAGATGAGCTTTCGCTGATGAAAACACAAAGTACTGACAGCTTCTTCTATTTGCTGGACACTAAGTTTATTTTTTTCCAAATATTTTTATTCAGCAGCATTATTTATACACCTAGAATTTTTCTTTGTGGCCTGGCAACTTGCTGATGTTCTTTCACTGAGCTCTATGTTCTACTCTGATGGTGAATCAGGTCATTTTTCTGGTGTTTTTTTTTCTTGAGTGGCAACCAGAGTTGCCACAGAGGGAATCAGCAGATTTGTTCACAGTTGATCATGCTGTTGCGACCTGACAACTGTCCCGTGAGCGCCTGGTTGCAGTGCTGTGTTGTGTAGGTTTGGAGGGGTAGGTGACTTCTCCCTGTCTGTTAGCTCTTGTCTTGCACTCCAGAACCTACATATTCACCTGAGGGTAGGTAAAGTTACTTGTGCATGGCTTTCCAAATATGATTCATTAGTAACCTGAAGCAGTGGTGTCTGAATCTCCAGCCAGCCAGCTTGCAGCTGTACTTTTCTCAGAGATACCTGGACAGTGCTGTCACTCTAGTGTAGGTGTTCTGAAAGTCAAGGAGAGCCCATGGTTTCAGCATCTGATGCTTTTGGTGGATATACAGGGGTGCTTAGCATTGTGGGGTTCTTCTGACCAATCTTGGATGTGTCAGCTAAAAATAAATGTGTCATTCATTTATTAATTTCTTTTTTGGCAGTGGTATGATGTTTTATGCAGCCAAGTGAACTTGGGTTCAGAAAAGCGTTGGTTTTTTCTTCCCTCTCTTGTTTTCCTCTTAATTCTACTTTGCCTACAGCTATTTCGTTTCAAGCTATTAGAGGTGCCTACTTCAAGGCAAACCAGTCTATTACATATTCAGTAGTGTTCAAAGCGAAGACTGAGATACTGTATAAAGAAATGAATAACATTGTCAAGGAACAAAAGTCAGCTGTGGCGGTCTCTTAAGAAACTCTGAAGTTTGGAGATGAGGTGCCTGCAATTACACGTGGATTGTGAAGTTAGTGAAATTGCAAATGGGCCTCTGGTAAACCAGTCACTCAAATGATCATGCCATAAAATGTTTATAATCCTTGAAGCAAACTACTTTAGTGCTGCTTTATTGCTGTTTTTGTAAATATTGTGATAGCAGTTACCAGTTAAAGCTCAGAAAAGTGTCGTGGCTCTCTAACTTGAAGCAAAGCTGGATTTACAATTATTCAAATCTGGTCAATTATTGCCTTGACATGTTCACAGTAGGAGAAGGGTAAAAAGAAAGGGAAAGATCAGCTGTTTCAAACTTGAATATTTCAGGTTTTAATGTATTACTTTTTATTCCAACCACGATAAGCATTCTTCTATCAAACAGTGGAAGTGTCAGACCAGGTGGAGCAGAAATTATGACAGAGGGAAACAGATTTCTCCAGTTGCCTTGGAATGGCATCTGGGGGAATGACAGGCTTTGAAATGAGGAGCGTATCTATAGTGCCCAACTTGAATTATTCTAAATAAGGTATTGAGCAGAATTCTCTCAGGTATAAGAGATAATTTGAAAATTTCTTGGAGTATGGTATGTTTTGCTTAACTGACTGCAGTCAGAATTACTCACTGAACATGAATTGTGCATGGACCTGTTCTATCTTAGAGATTAATAATTTTTGTGATCTTCCCAACCCATTACATGCAAAACATTTATTTTGCAAAGTACAGAAATAATTTGTATTGGCACTAATTCATTTTACTGTTTTCCTTGATGTTGTAATCTAAACAATGCAGTTCAGGGATGAAAGTGACACTAAAACTTAACTTTGAATGTCAGTAGTTCCTGATTGTATTTTCAGGTTCATCCTTTTTTAAATAAAAGAAATAAATAGATGGAAATATATCTGATAATACCGATTTTTTAGGACACATTTCTTCTAAAAACTAAAGATGAAAACTTCAGGACTATGTCCTAGTTAGGCTGACAGTCTTAGCATGCATATCCCAACTTGAATGTGTATCTTTGGGGAACTGTATATGCCTCCATTAAATACTACTAGATGCATGTTTTTGAAGATGTCAGCCTTACTTACACACACTTTACATAATATTCAGCACTGTGAGGTTTCGTGGGAGGTTAGATTGTTATTGATTTAACAACTACTTTCTTAAGATGGATGTATTTCTCAGACACTTTCATGAGTCAAAAAAGGTAAGGTGATTGTTACTTATTATTTGCCTTGCTGTTGTACTCATTATCCAGCATTTCTGCAAAAAAAACTATATTGTATATTGGCAAGACTACAGAGCAGGATATCTTAAGTTTCTTTGCCAGAGTGTGCATGTATGTACATGCACATGGACGCACAAGAGTAGATGTAGCCCTCTGTTTAGTATAAAGAACTAGAGATGTTTACATGTTGACCACACTTACAAGACTTTCTCAAATTAAAAATTTGCATGCAACTTTGAAAACTTAACACTGTTCTTTTGTTTACCTTTGATTTCAGAGTGTCAATAGTATACCATGTCCTGTGACTGCAGTCAGAACTTTACCCACCTTAGAAGTTAAACAAGCAGAAAGGCCTTCAAGCAAAAGCAGAGATCTCCCTAGGGATGAAGAAAAAGAAAAGAAAAGAAAAAAACACAAGAAAAGATCTCGGACAAGATCTCGATCACCATTCAAGTATCATTCATCATCTAAGTCCAGATCTAGATCACATTCAAAAGCAAAGCACTCACTTCCCACTGCCTATAGAACTGTCAGACATTCAAGGTGGGTTTGGAAACCAAACATAATCTTTAGAGTTCTGTGTGGGCTAACATTTAAAACATTTCTGCACTTCTTCCATTACGTAAGCGTCTTCGTATCCATTACAAAGGCTATAGTAACCTTGAGAATAGTAAATAAATGTCATCAAATGTGGAAGGTCTTTCGAAAATAGTTTGAATGAAATAATGAATCGTTAATTTCTAATTACACAGTAGTGCAAAATTTGTAACAGTAAGTGCTTTTTCACTCCAGTCTGTAAAATACCTGGTGATAATACGTAGGAATGTGATTATAGCAGGAAGCAAACTTGCTAATAAGTCTGTGGCTGTTGATGGAGCAAAGTAACCAGACAATATTAAGATAAAAAATAGAGGTAGAGAACCTGGTGGTTGAACAACAAAGCCCAGGGGAGAAAGCAGTTGGGTAGTATGTGAAAAAATATGGTGTCAGGAGAGATATAACATGAATCCAGGAAGGATGAAAACAGAGTTGATGAGGAAGGGAGACCATAGAAGAATGTAGCCCAGTGCAGTTAATGCTAATCATTAATGAGATTAAATTCACTATATTAATTATCCAGCTATAAGATGATATATATAGTGTTAATACTGTTAATTACATCTAAGGCATTTGGGTCTAGGCACTTTTAAAGTTTATGGTCTGTAAAATTTGTCATATCTGAATGCGCTGCCATATAGCAGTTATTGTGGTCAGCAGGAAGGGCGTCTTCAAGTTGCATTCTGTGGATCATGCTTCAGAACAGTGTTTAAGCGACTTGTAGTTCAAATGAAGTGTGTGTATAAGTAGTACCACAGCTATATATGTATGTGATGCATGCAAAATCATACATTTCTTTACCTTTGTGGCCGTGCCTATGACATATGCTTCTTCCTGAAAAGCAGCTTCTAGGCCTTTATGGTGGTGTGACAAAACTTCTTATCATATATTTTCCTTGTCCATTTTTTTGTTTGTTTAACAAAATGTCTAACTACACTAATATAAGTGTTAACACATTACAGCTTTTTATTTTATACTAGATTTTTAAGGTTAAATATGATACTTTGCTGAAGACATCTTTGCTATTCAAAGATGCAAGGAGTTAAATTAACGTAACTTGGGCTGAAATGATCAGTCTGACATGCTGCTTATTTGACAACAGGCAGTCATGATGCTCTGTGTTATGAGGCCCATTCCAAAATACGGTGTGCCATTCCTTGTCTGTGCTTACCAGCGCATAAAGGGAATGATGCTGAATGAAGCTTTCCTTGTTTAAGAAGTGAATACAAGTCTTCTCAGAATTAAAAATATCTTGGAGAAAAGTCTCCTCAGGTGAATCATTCATCTTTTCAACTCCCTGTCAAGCCATATCTTAACTTGAACCTCTCATGTCACTTCATCCAAACTGGGTTCCACATATTTATGCATTATTTTATTGGTATGTGGTAAAACCAAAGAGAAACATTGTAGTAATGCTAAAAAAAATTAAATCATCTTCTGTGGTACCTTGAAAAGGACAAAGAATCATCTGAGAAGATCCTTGCCAGTACTTGGGTATGCTACTCAATATAGAATAAAGATAATCCTGCATGTTGCATGAGTTTGCATCGGGCAGTAACCAGATTAATGGGAACTTGCAAGTTCAGTTTGATATGTCTTCAGTGACTTCAGAAGGATAACTGATCCTTTATAGAGGCTTGAATACTTCCACCAGTTGGTCTGCATTTGGTTCTGCTGGTGAAAAGAAAAGCAACAGTCTACCACATACATAGTGGATAGTCTCATATTTTGGTTGTTGGGTTTTTTTGGTGGCCATAGTTCAGGTGATGGAGAAATTACACAAAAATCACCAAGAACAGTTAATCTACTGGAGCTAATCTTTGTGTGCCATCTGGAGTGTGCCTCCTGGCACAAATCAAATAACAGACACATAAAAGCTTTAACATCATGAATCAACACCTGATTAAATCTGGTTGGATTTCCTAGATCAGCTGTTGAATTCTACAACCTGAAAAGTCCAGTAAGATTGATGCTGGCTGGCTGAATTTTAAAATTGTTTCAGAACAACTGCACCATGTCTTGCACTGAAAACATTTTGCACATTATAATACTTGACAGAAGTTAGAGCTGAACAGTACAGGGCTTCCCATTCAGAAAGTTTCTGAGAACTTAAGGCAGTATCATCAGTGCTGAGTGGGTGCCCATTCCCTTTGAGCTTTTCGCAGGCCATATGAAATGCTTTTAGTGGCAATTATATCACGTGGGAGACCTGTTGGAAATCTGAATGTACCTTCCTATCTTTACCACTTCACAAAAATATGGCTAAATCTAAACTTCTGCCCAAGGACCTCTTGTAATTCAACTGTAATGCATACCTTTCTCCTGCAGCTGATACTTAATATAGTGAATGTATTAGTTTACTTTTAACATAGTCAGTAAAGATAAGCAAGTCTTATGCAGGATGCATCAAGTGTCTCCTTGTCTGGAAGATGTTCTGTTTGGCCTCAGCTAGAGTACTGTGTCCAGTTTTGTGCATCCTTTAGAAGAAATTAGACCAGCTGGAGGAAGTCTAGAGGGAATCATCAAAAATTTTCAGAATTTAAAAAAAGGAGATAGTTGGAATGACTATTTCAGAAGACTGAAGGAAGATGAAATGAGTCTTCATGTACACCAAAAAAGAGGGAATAGAACATTCTTCTTCAGTCCTTGGGGTGTGGACAATAAGTAATGGGTTTAAAATGATAACAGACTAGAAAGCTTTTCATAGTGTCTCAGTGGTAAAGGTAGTTAATACAGCTTATGAACACTCCATTTTGGGAAGTTTCTGTATCAAGAATTATAGTTTGGAGAACACTGAATATTCTTATTTCTTGAAGTCTTTTCTAGCCCTGCCTTTCTAATTAGGGTCCACGTGGTCTCACGTTATACAAGAAATAGTGTTGATTGAAGGTTTGCTTTATTGAAGGTGTTTGCTATGCCTTAACATACTCACTGTATTTCCAAAATTAAAGCTCTTGCTCCTGAAACTGGAAAATTTGTAGAGTAATGAAGAGTGGGAGGCTGATTCATAACCCAGTCAGATACTGATATGTTTTGTCTCTCAAATGTTTAGGTAAAAACAATGCCTTGTCTTAGTGATTGTCAAAAAAAGGCAAATGTTGTTGCCTAGTTAGAAAATAGGAGTACTTTTTCTTTCTCTTTTTAAGATTTATTTATATATCTAGTGTTGATTCAGAGAAAATTCTTTTCATGAATTGTCTCATTCAAAACATGGCACCTTTCACATCTCTTTGCTCTTCAGTTTTTCCCAGTGCTTCATTTAGAACAGTATTTTTTTCCTAGATTCCCAAAAACATTGGATGTTACAGCTTACTACTGAATGAGTAGTGATAGAAAGAGTCATACCCTCCTGGGATAAAGTGTAAACTATTTATTTGTAGAGGTTAATGTGTTCATCTTGTATTAAGTGGATGGTGCTTAGAGATAGTCTTTATTGTGTAGACATCAATGCTAAATTATACTGGAACATCCCTATTTTGAGTAACTGCTTTATTTGAATGTCTCAATCTAATATTATGCGTTTGAGATTTTGTTGCCTTATTTTAATCTGTTCAAAATGTGTATTCTAACCTACAAATCTCAATATAAAGTGATTATTGATGCTTTATTTTACCTCAAGTGTGGACTGAAAAGAGCTGGAATTTTCTGTTTCTGTAGTAATTACTGCTTCAGTTCCTGTTAATCAAGTAATTTAGAATAACAAACAAGATCTTTTTCTTAATAAACTTTCGTGACTTTCGTAGAGTAGCTTATTAGGTTTGACCTATCTGCACAGTGAAAATAAGTATTTTGGATTTGAAGTTCTTTAAACTATTATATTTAAGTTAACTGTGACAGCCAAAAGAGGAGCTGTGCTTATTTCACAATTCTTCGTTGGGCTGTATTGCATTCAGTTGATAGTGAATTGTAATCTCTAAACTGTAATAATGACCACTCAACACATGCAGTGGTATTTGGGGAGCAGTCGTAAAGCCTTAAGTTTTGTGAGGTTTCCATATAGACGTTAGTTGAGCTTCTGTTTAAAAACACATTGAATAGTTGCTATTTAAGGTATAAGTTGTTTCAAAAAGTAAGATTAAAAATCGCTTTTACCATATAACTTACTGTGACAAGTTAATAGGGAATAAGACATGGGAAGTGAAGTTAAACACAGAAATTTGAAGTAATTTTCTTTGTTCTTTATTCAAGTGTTGTTCAGTATACTTTTCAAGCTCTTCCTTTTTGATTTGAGTATCTTTATTTTTTTTCCAAAATGTATATTGTGCTTAGAAATCCTACAGATGAACTCTGCAATATACTTCTCTGTATACCGTTTTATATCACTTGTTTATCACTTATTTTTGCGTTGTTAGAGGTCTACAGGCTCTGCTCCATTGTAAAATAGTCCTTAGTGTTAAGATACAATTTTTGTAGTGTTGCAATTTTTTATATTTTCTAATGCGTCTTCAGCAGTATTACAGTTGAAAAATTCTGTTCAAATAAGATGAAGTTGATTCAAAGCATGTTTTGAATATTCATTTTTCTGGGTAGCACAACCAAACCTATTTTACAGAAACAAGTTTAAAAAGTTGTAGCTACCTAAGGAACCCAGATATAATGGCTTAATTGTGCCTATAGTGTGCTAACAGCAATTCTCTGTATAAATGCATGTTATTTTCTGGAACAAAATTTCTGGAACAAAATTAGTCCCGTAAAGCTCCTGGTATTGTACAGTGTTAATTCTAGACCAACGTGATAGATTAAACTTAAACAAAAGTCATAGAAATAGTAAACCTTGTCCAGAAGTGCTGTAAGGTATTGCAGCATGAATTGCTTTGGAGCTGTTAGTCCCCAAAAGATAATTAGTTATTACAAATAAGTACTTAATGTCAAAGATGGGGCATATTTGTTAAATCTGTCTTGGAAAACAGCCTTTGGTATCTTTCGGTCATCTGTAGCAAATGCTTCATCGGTGTCTTTATTTTCTAATTGACTTCAAAGCACCGTTAAGAAGTTTGCTGTGAAATGTACCTGCCAGTGGGGCTCTTTAAAGAAGTGTAGGTTGTCAGTCTCTGGAGTTTTCAGAGTGCTGTTCTAGCTGAGAAGCTGGGTTTCACAGCTGGTTGGCAGTAGATGTAAATAATGACCATGTTCATCTGAATCTCGGTTTTCCACCAATAGACCTTTGTAGTACATGATCTAAGCTAATGATGTGTTTGTGTGTGTGAGTGTGGTTTCTGTGTGTATGTGAGAGGAGGGGAAGGGAAGCAGAGCCACTCGGTGCATACTGAATGATTTAGGGATTTGGTTAGATGAAATTTGGATGTTCATTTTGAACTGGAGTAGAGATGGAAAGTCTGAATTTCTCTTTGATATTGATCGTTTTTCTTTATACTGTCTAGTAACAGAGTAGTACTAAGCCACTTATCCAGTTAATGAGTTATAAACAGCAATTAGTAGTGGCATACTGTATTAACAGGTTACGTTTCAGTAAGTTTGATTAGAGTACACCTGTGTGTTTGTGTGAGACTTTTTGCCTCAATGTTAGGAATTAAAGAGAATTGCAAGTAGCTGTTCTTTGTAAAAAAAGGTTGTTTGGGTTTGTGTTTTTTTTTTTTTCTCCTTCCAAAATTATTTTCTCATTATTGGTGAGGCAGTGTCTATTCACATAGTTTTCATTCCTATTTTGTAATGAGACATGCCAAGCTTTTTAACTCCTTAAACTTTTGGGACCCTACTAAACACAAGTGATACCAACTTTAAAGGAATAGAGTGCCTTTTGAAATAACAGTCTAATGAAAGTAGTAATTGATGTATTTCAGTAAAACTGTTAAGCTGTTTTTAATTATTTGAAGCTAGTAGCCAAAGTTCTTAACATTTGGTGATTGGAAGAATGTTGTAGAACCACAAACATCAGTTCATAAAAATGAAGCTAATGACTTTTTCTTTCTGATTGTTTGGACTTTTTTTAGGCTGGTCCATATAGGCATGTTTCACTAAGGTTCAGCTTTTGGTTAAGGGACTGAGCCTTTGCAGGATTCTAGTTAATACCAAAACTAGGACATTTTATTCTGAATGTGAAGTGTGTGCCTCCGTATCACAGACTCACAGCATCCACAGGGACACTGAGCATGGAGCCGAGTCTGAGCAGCTCATCAGTGGCAGCAGCAACAGAGCGGGAAAATTATCAGGCAACTTCGACAACGAAAAGATTTGACTGCTGGAGCTCTTTTGAGGGAAATCCTGGTAAAATGTCAAGGTGTCTGACTGACCCCAAACTTTATAATCTGTTGTTTTTTTTCCTTTTTTAATCCTTCTGAATGGCCTGGTAAAGATCAGATTTCTAAGTGACAAAGCAGTTAATTTGCAACACTTAACTGCCATTGTGATTACTTTTTTTCATTTTCAGTTATCTCTTTTGTTGTAGGTGTAAGAGAAATGGCTCAGGAGTGTGTGTGTATATGTATTATATGGTGTGAGTCTGCAGAAGATCAGTGATTTCACAAATGGCTTGTCTTTTAGTCACTGCAAATTAGGTATTTTCAAGAACATGAATATTTGATATACATGGAATGACATACCTATAGTAAATAAATAAGATAGGCTTTAAAATAAATAAGCAAATAAAAGTAAAATTATTAGAACTATATATTTTAGTGAGGACAAAACTAACTGTTACTCTCAGGAATTTTGGGTGGATTTGGGGTTTGGTTTTTTCTTTCTTTTTCCAAGCTGGGTTCCTGAATTGCCCTCTTCTTCATCTTTCCCCCTCCCCTCCATCTCTGAGGACTTTCCTCATTCCATTTATTTTGTTATCAAGAAATACGCAGGTTTTACTTGCACATCCACTCAATTCTGAATTATAGAGAAAAAGAGTTAAGCTCTTAAATTGATCTCTGATCTTAACTGGGCATACTCTCTTTTTTCCCTCTTGATCTCTTTCTCTTTCGCTTTCTCACTTTTCTAGGAAAAATAAGTCAAAGTGCTAGTGCCAAACAACACCGATCAGGGGTTGTTGGTCACTCGCACAGGTGAAAATATTGGCTGTGCTAGGATTATTCTGCAGCATCAAGGGACAAAATTTCCTGGACTTGTCAGTGCTGGAGATGCGCTGAAAACAACAACTTGTATTTACCTCTGTGATGCAGCAGTTCTGAAAACTTACCACTAATTTGAGAAGGCAAGGTCAAGCCTGACAATCCCAGGCTTTGAGCCAAATTGGACTTCTGCATACCAGTGTTAGTAAACTGTTGCCACAAAAGGTGACTGGACCAAAGTAAACCTTTCCCGCCTACTAATCCAGAAGTTGACAATAGCACACAATACCAAAAAATAATTGCTTTTTTTTCCCCCCTGTTGGGAGCGAAAAGCAATGGATAACTACATCCTAAATGTCATGCATGGGTAAGAAATTTTTATGCAACTGACAAGTCTTGGAGACTAAACACCCCATGTTGGTATAAATAGGCATTTGAAAGGTGTTATATTTGTGTTTGGTGACAGCACAATTCCACTGAAATAAAAGTCATGAAATAAGTAACAAAAAGCAAACTTTTGGATGTTTGTTTTCCTGCTCAGGTCACGATCAAGGTCACCTAGGAGAAGGGCTCACACACCTGAAAGGCGGAGAGATGAAAGAAGTGTTCCGACAGCTTATCGCATCAGTAATAGCCCTGGAAATAGTAGGAAACGCCCACGTTCCAAGTAAGTATACCCGGTCCTGGAGAAGGATATGTCCTGGCATCATAAGAGACTTTAAACATTGCCTGATGTGTTGTATTTTCCCCGGGTAGAACTTAACGTTTTCTAAGTTCTGGACCTTTATTTTAATAGATAAATACTACTGTGGAGAAAAAAAAATAATAGAAGTACTTGTTGTTCTTCCCCCATTCTTGCATATATTTGAACACTAAATGTACAACCAAATCAGTGAACGTTAATACACTACTATCTCCTAGCTGTGAGAGTTCAGATTTTTTTTGGACTTTCATATCTCCTTCTTGTTGGGACATTTTCTCACGCTGTGCTTGTGCAAGCTATATGTGTGACCTCTGTGCAGAGGTCACGTGGCAGTATTATGTTATTCCTACAAGTATTGCTTGACCTGCACAGATATCATACCTGCACAAATAAAAGAAAACTCTGGTTTAGCAAATAGTATGCTTTACATTTAGCAATTACTTTACTGGTAGAGTGGGATGTGAAATAGGAATCAAGTCTCTCTGAACCTATTATAATCAAAACGGCATACCAACCATTATTTCAGCTCACCATTTGCAGAAGAAAAGCATCTGCAAAGTGTGTGCCCAGAGGGCTTTGAAATGTTTTGTGTCTAATGTTTTGCAGCATGTTGTGTCTTCAGCATGCAAGGAAGTGAAAATTTTTTCATGCTTGTATATGTACACTAAAGTATAGACAAAACATTGAAGTTACTAAACTGAGCATACAGAATTTTTCTTCTTGTGGATGAAGATATAGTCTTTAACCTGCTTCTCCATATCTCTTGTGAAATAAGAAGCAGAGATCACTTTCAACTTCATGATTATTAAAAAATTTCTATTGTTTCTTAAGATAACTTTCCTCTCTTGACAGCCTCAAATTAATTGATGTGTGGTATGTATAATTGAGAACTTCATCTTATACTTCAGCTGATTTAGTTTTTTGCATTCATCAACTTGAGATAATAGAGGCTTCTGTGGAATTCAGCATACAAATTTGGTTAAGCAGAAAAGATACGGAAGTTTAAAATGTTTTTCTTCCTATGAACACACGTGAGAATTTTTTCACAGCACTGTGCTACTTTTAATGCAGTGTTGGTGTGTCTGCTGCTTGACCATTCAGTGTTTTAAGCTATAAATTATTTTTAGAGGCCACTCCAAGTGGTAGATTATGATGACAATTGTGAAACAAACTAGATTCCTCTTTAAACAATATTGTTTATATAGGTAGAAATTGTAAACTTTTGTTAGGCCTCAAACAGGAAAATGAAACACTACATGATAAAATGTGGAAGTGCAAAAAAAATGTAGGCTGAACAAAGAATATTGTAATTAAACACAGATGAGGGTATTTTGCAGCTCTGATTGCAGAAAGCCTACTGTTTCAGCCCTGTTAGGACTGACATGTTAAATTTTCAAGTAAAAATGTAGATGTTGTGATGGACCAGTTTTCATCTTCAGTAATGGAGTAGATTCTTCACAGTGGTGTAATGGAAGGAAGGTTTTGGCTGAAAGTCTGTTAAAAGCTAAGTAGTTTACTTGGGCTTTCTGTGAGTGAGTAATGTATATTTTGCCTGATAGCTGAGAGAAGGTTTCAGTCTCACATGGCAGCAGTCATCTGAGTGGTTTTTATTAACCATAGTTACAGTAAGAAATAGGCAAGCTTTAGAATCCAGTACTGTCAGAGGACTGAAAATTAAAACATTGCAGTATTTATTAATTCTAAACTTGCTCGGGGCATTAATGTGATATCAGTTGTGATGCTGAAAAGCTAGCATTGCTTGTAAATTTTTAGGTATATTTCCAGAAGAAAATATGTAAGAACTAGGAAGCTATGCTTTACTTTGTCTTCTCTGGGAATTACTGGCTCACTGCTTGTAGAATGAAGTGTACTTCAGAATAAATATAACAGTTGTTTTTTCTTCTGATATCCTGTACCTCAATTGCTATCCTAGTCACTTTAAAAAGAAGTCTGATGTAAATTAGTGTTTTAATCAGACTGTAGTGAATTACTTTCCACAGAGAATATGCATAGTTCTTTTCTACTAGCTTTTGCAGCGAGAAAAATATTAAAAAATGAGCCTAGTTTTAGCAAATGGACTGTTCTAAAAATAGAAAATTGATAGACACATTCATTCAGCTGTTAAATGATGTTTGTTCATCATAATCTGAGATGAAAAACACCAAAAAACTTACAGTAGAATATTCTTGCTTGATGAATGTTTGCTGAGATTTTCAAGAGTTAAGTATGAAGTATGTTCACAGTTTGATTGCATTATGATGTTTTAAGAAACTGAGCAATTACAGTACGTAATTAGCTAGTCAAGGAATAACTGACTTTGTAGCTGATGTTTTTTGTATAGTCATGAGAATGTTAAGAGGCCAGTAGAGCTGTGGGGTTTTTCTTCTGTCACTTAATGATTATTTATGCAAGAAAAGTGTAAGGAGATGTTGCAATTTTAAGTCTTGAATATAAAAATCAGATATTTGTATGATAAATTCTAAGCATCAGAGGTGTACAGAATTTATATGGGAATTTAATCTGTTATATCATAGCTGCTTTTAAAGTAGCAAATTCTTAGGAAAATCAAAATAAAGGAACCAATAATCTAATACTTAAAAGATAGCTCAAAGTTTTACAGTGTTTTAAGATGTTCTAGAAGCTTCAACAACATTCTTCTGAATAGACTTCTAGCAGTGCGTGCTAGAGAGAGATGCCTACAATGAGGTATTGCCTAACTCTAATTAAGGCATTACTCTAGTAATTCTAATTACAGTAGTATCGATACTGGTATGTAAATCATACAGGTATAAATTCATAACCACGTATAAAGTTTCTGATAGTTCTATCTCTAGTATATTACTAATTGAATTGTCTTTGAGCTTAATATTGCATATGAGGAGGCTACTTCTGTTTTCCCCTTCTGTCAATAATGAACACATCAGGTACCTGTAAATCCTTTGTTCCGGCTCTCATACTGACAAACATTTGTGTATCTAATTTCCAAGTCATAAACAGTTTGCACTTAAAACATGTTGCTAGGTCTATGTTTGTTTGAGTGGCATGCAAGCGCTTGTTTATAATTTTGAGCCTGGGGTTTGTTGCTATAGATTGGATCACAAGGAAGGGGAGATTTTCTTTTAAAAATCAAACAAACAAACTATGGATTTTACTTGTCGATCTCTAGCATAGCTATGATTCCATGGTTTGTTCATTTATGAGCTAGGAAAATTGTAAGGGATATAAACTCTTACATTTCTCATTATGTTCTAAGTGTCTGATGTTGTTTGGGAAGGAACTTCCCTCTGGCAATGTTATTCTGCAAATCTCCAATAAAAGACTTTTCATTGTCATCCTTCAAACTATCAAATAATGACCAGTAATTCCTGTGTATCCATGAAGCAATATTCCATGTGAGGACCTAATATAATGTTAAAAAAGAGCTTCTGAGGAAGCATTTTGCACAGCCATAGAAGTGACGTATTGGGGTAAGACTCTAATGCTTGCTGAATTCATGAGAAGTATCCTGTGGAAGAGGGCTACATAAGGTTTTAGAAGTGTGAAAATTAACCTCAACTGAGCTAATGCAATACTGCTTTAAATATCTTTCAATAAAATATTTTCTTCTTGCAGAAGTCCCCATGAAAAGAAGAAGAAGAGGCGGTCTAGATCACGTACCAAGTCCAAAGCTAGGTCTCCTTCACCATCCATGTCACCAGGCAAACCATCCACACACAAAAATTCTGTACATTCAACTAGTGTCTCTCCTGTGGAGAGCAGAGAATCCAGCCAGGAACGCTCCAGGTAATACGCTCTTTACTGTAATACTGCACCACTGATGTCTCCTGACTGTGTCTTTTGACCCAACTTGTATGGTGAGGAGCTCTGTGTGTGTGTAATGTGTGCATGTTAGAAGTAGCAGACAGTGGGAGGACAGCATTACGTGCTTCAGTCTAATGAAGACATTGGATCTCTGTTGCCTACTGGAGTAAACATCTTGACATACTCTTACAGTGAAACTGGTGCAGAAAATTGTGCAACTTAATTCTAAGTTAGAAATTGGAAACTCTCACTAAAAGGGATAACTCTTTGAAGTAGAATTCTAATAGAGTAGTTTGAATTGTAATGTGTGTGCAAGATTCATAATTAAATTATTTTACAGAATGTAGAACAGTCCTATTAAAAATTCCTAGACTGCTGCTCAGATTTCTCTGTCTCAGTTGTATGAGTGACTCTTCTGACTGTGACTTATCATGGCTTCTAGTTCAATGAAAGAACTGTTGACTAAGATATGAGAGACTTGTACATAAAACCCAAAATTGTGATGGTGAGTGAAATGCATTTTTAAAACATTTACTATAAATTTCTAATTCTAATTTTTAGGGGAGTTTCTCAGGAAAAAGATGGCCAAATCTCTTCAGCAATTGTGTCTTCAGTGCAGAGTAAAATCACTCAGGTACAAATAAACAAATTCAGAGTATGTTGCCTAAGAAAGTGTGTCCATCATATTGTTTTCTTCTCTTACTACCTTGTACAATTCTGAGCTTTGCATATGACATAGAGACATGTTTATTGTCAATCTGTTTGCCTATGAGAAAAACAATTTTGTTGCTTCTCTAGCTACTGTCCTTTCAAGTTTAATCAAGCCCCTAAAGATCAAGGTAAATTCATTATGCTGCAGTATATCCACTTTTAAGGTATGAAAGTCCACATTATGCTACAATACCTCAGTTACCAATAGCGGTACTGCTGAGAGCCCATCTCACCGTGTAGTGCTCTTAACAAGTTTTGTGGAGGAAAGAAGGAAGGAGAAATACCTTGGCAAAGGCTGAGTTTGTAGTGTTGGCAGTAGAGGAAAAATATGTCTTCTTGCAAACTGAAGTGTATCCTTTGCGTTAAGCAGTATCTTCAACTCACGTATCTCACCCTTGTTGCTGTTTATACATCCAAACTATTGTTGTTATGATTTTGTTGATATATTCAAGTTTGCTGTGAATCATGGCATATCAGGTATGTGCCTCTATATGCAATAATCTAAATACATTCAGCTTCTCTAACGCAGTTTTAAGATACCTAACCTCCATCAAAATAATTCCATTCCTTTTTTAAAAGCTACTGCATGGTATCACTCTTTAATATTTCTAATTTCACTCATCCTCTTAGAGTCTTCATGCATATTTAACTTTCTTTCAATTGAATATGCCAAGTTTAGAGGAGGATAGCTCTTAATTATGCTATGGAAAATTTACAATATAAAACCAGAGTTGCTTCTTATATTCTCATTTTTTTCAATGGATAGATTATTCTTTCAATAAATTAATACTGTTCAAAGATTTAGTTCCACTAGGGAAACAGTGGTAGTTGGGAATTAATACTAGTAGACTAGTACCTTACATACCATATTTGATCTATTTTTTATGAGAAAACAAGGAACAAGAATATTCAGGGAAATAGAAAATAGCAGAGAAAGAAACTGGAGTAGTAATGCCATAGCACTTCTTAGACTACCAAACAAATACATGGAAATTTCTGGTCTGAGAAATGAGATGTGAACTACATCATGGTCTTCAAAGTAGAGTAAACTTTCCATTCCACCCTTTAAAAACATATACCCTTCAGGTAGTTAGTTCATGCATTTCTTGGGTTGAATATTGCTTATGGCATAGCATTTGCTAGTTTAATGTTAGACTGCTTGCCTGAAGTGCAGCTGTAAGAGGAGGAAACATTACTAAATTAGAATACAGTTCTTAGTTACTATTTGCAAAAAGTAAAAAGGAGTGAAGTTTTTGTGAATCTGTGAGGTATTTCCCAACATATATTAGTTTAGCATCTTTTTATCTTTAAGGGCCCAAAGAAATGTAATTTACCTAATTATTAGCAAGATTATTTTGCTGCCAGTGTGCTGGCTGACCCTGACCAATTAACTATCTTTTCTCATTGAAATCCTCCCATCTGTAGAGTGGAATAATGATGCTGAATTCCTCATGAAGTGTTTTGAGAACTTCAGATGAAAAATTATTTAAAAGAACTAAGGATTTTAATTCATTTATATTGCATTTGTGAAGAAATGTTTTAAGTAACTTTAATTCATTACTGATAGACACTTTTTATTTTGTGATCAATTTTTGCAACCCAATTATTCGATGCCATTTACATGAAATTTCATTTCCTTTCCTAATGCTGTTCCCACTGGATACTCAGACAAGACTGAATATTGCTGTTTGGTTTCACAGCAGCATTAATGTTTCAGTCACTGTCATATGTAAAAATACTGTTGCTTTGTAAATCTTTGGTTCATGTTTACAAAGCAAACCAAAAAAGCTTTCTGTTACAGAGTAGTTGTTAGCACTCTCTTCTTACCAGCTTTCTGTCTTTTCTTTTATAAACCTTCAGTGGTTAGTAGGTGTGTGTTCATTACAGTTTTTGCGAAGATACGGTCATAGTTCCTTTCCGTTTTGGTTAATGTGGCTTCTGTGTTTTGTTGTATAGAAACTGCTCTAAATACTTATGCAGAGCACTTTGTAGTGTTGTAGTAAAAACAGACTTCAGCTGCTGTCACAGGAACTTTCTACAGATTGTTTCACTCATTTATCCTAGGGACTGTTAATATCTGATGATCACAAGTCTTAAGTATTCTGTGTGACTGGTGGATAAGATAACCCTTTTGTGCAGGTTTTTGCAGTCACATGCTTTAGCTCTGTTCAAAGCCCAGGCACGTCTGATCATTTTTCTTTTATTTTCTACAGGATCTTATGGCCAAAGTGAGAGCAATGCTTGCGGCTTCCAAAAACATACAAACTAGTGCCTCCTGAGACCTGTTGAACTGACCATCAAGAAATTGTGTGAAAAAGAACAATATAGAAAAAACTGCCTCATCTCAAATGTACAGCTGAGCTTAGCTCACTTGGTTCACAACCTGTCTAATATTACCAGAACTCGAGGAGCTAAAACCTATCTTTCTGTACAGAAACGTCTCCTTGAAGTTTCATTAAACTTTTTCAGCCAGAATATCTTTGGAAAGTTTTTGGTTTTTGTAAATTGATTTTTTTGACTAATTCTTCAGTAACATTTTATGATCAGCGGTCTATATGTGTATATTTGTAAATACCATGTTTCTGTGAAAGAAGTATTACACAGTAATAAAGAAGGAAACGTCTTTCATTAGCTAGAGTTTTTGTGTAGTCATTCATTGTTTGCGGTTGACTTTTGTTACAAATTAATTTTCTTTTTCCTTTAGTACTTTCTGCTTTTTAAAATAACAATTGTCTAGTCTGCCTTGACCACCTTAAGCTGAGAAATACTCTTTATCTTACTCATGCACAAAACAGTGTAAGAAGAATGCTTGTTTGCTTGGATGTTAGTAGTGTGGTTTTGGACAAGAGACATGATTTTCTGTCCATCATTTAGAAAGATCTCTGAGCCTCCATTTGAGGAGCTAACCCTTTGAAGTCAAAAATTAATGGTCAATAGCCCCTTTGTCTGACTGTGTCTTGCTTTCTCTAGTTAGCTACAGAAAAAGGAGTATATTTTTGTGGTCATTCAACAGGCCTACTTTACAGAAATCCAGCGTTCTTCTGATTTAACATCTTTCATGCAGTTGAGAAGGATGCTTACTAACTTACATTTTACTGACATATACCAGTTAACGTTTTCCAGAAAGCTTGTGGCCTCAGTATAATTGCACATTTGTTTATTATGCATTCTTTATTGTACCTGAGACTATTTAATTTTTTAACTGAAATATTCTTAAAATGAGTACAAAAAGGCACGTGTGAATTTTTCCCCAAGCCTACTTTAACTATAAGGTTTTGTAATAGTTGGTGTATTCAAAAGGTGCCCTTATTGGCAGTTATCTGATTCCATAAAGAGTGGAATCAGGGCTTTAATGACCCCTGAAAAACTCTGTGGTCTATAATCAGAAAGATTGTGGTTATCGTGACTCATGTTGTGTTCTAATTTTCTCAAATCTTAGAGAGAGTAGGTGGAGGTCAGAGATGAATTAGAGAAATTAATGTGGTAAAGTTTACACTTACAGACTCCTTGGTAAGTTAACTACATTAAATTACACAGATTAATAACTCCAGTGCAAAATCTTTTTGCTCAGAGCAAGGGGAGGAGAAACAATATGTTGATACAATTCAAGCTTTGAGCTAACATGATGGTCAAAATGGTAGCTGGTATGCCACTTCCTGGTGCTCACTTGGAATGTGAGAGCGATATTTAAACCATTGGAAACAATAATCAATCAGGTTTCTATTCAATTTTGACCTGCAATAATTAGCAGAGTTTACACTCCTACAAACAATATAAAATGCTGTGTCCAATGCAGAGAAATTTCATTGTGCACATAAATTGTGATGAAACAGAGCCATCTAAATGGTAATGTAGAATCATGTTATCTGCTATTTACCTAGTTACTTCAAAGTTATTTGTAATGTTTTGACTACAACAAAAATAACTTTCAACCAGCACAAGAGATAACATTTTCTGTGTACGTGTTGATTAAATGGGACCAGTAGAGACAGAGATAAAAAAGGATATAAAGTAAATTTCATAGGCAGCTGTTGTGCAGTGTTAAATTTACAGCAGCTATACTTTTCCCTTCTAAATGGAGTTAAGTCTCACCATGGTTAAATAATTGGCAGCTTGGAAGCCAGTTGTTTGTCATGTAATAAGGAAAAAAACCAACTCTGATAAAATAGACTGGGCAGCTTGTTTTGCTGCTGCTTTGCAGATTTATTCTCTTTGGGAAAGTTGTTGCTTTAATGACTTCTTAAAATATTTCCCTTCCGTGTGAGCAAGTATTTTTTCCTTTTTTTTTTTTTTTTTCTTATTCCCTTTCATGGTATGAAGTGAGATGGAGCATTTAGCTCCAGGAAAATTTAGATTAAACTGCATTTTTATACACTCGTTATTGTTTACTGAGGTTTGTTTGCATTTAGCACTCTCATGGGTAGTTGTATTCTCCAGAATTTAAAAAGTAGTAGTGTTTTTATTGTGTTATTTTTTTCTCTTTCCAACCAGAATGGACATTTTTACCATATTAAAGGGGCTTGAACTGCATTACCAGAATAATTCCTTCGTATGTATTCACATTTATAAATTGATGCAGCTTTTTTTGGCCTGTCTTCACAGGCACTACTTGTGACTGCTTGTAAATACAGCATGGAGCCTGTGATACAATCAATACAATTTCTGGTGTCTGGTATATCAAAAGAACGTGTAACCAGTATCACAAAAGTGTCTTAAGAACTTCAAACAGGAAATTTTTCAAATTTCTTTTTCCAGGTACAGATTTTCAGTGCAGGCCCTGGAAGAGACCTCTCGGGCCCTGTATCACCCAGCTGTATTGCCAGAATCTTGTTTCTGATGGGAAGTACATGAGGTTGCTACAACAGGGAGTTAAGAAATTGGGAGAGCTTCAGTTGGAAGAAAGTGGGCTTTGAGTAGTCTTGAGGAAGGCACTGTGGTAGCTGAGTTGTCAGCAACTAGTTTTACTTTTTCAGTTTTACTATAACCTGAGATTGCTTTGTTTTAAATATAGTCAAATACAGTAATTTAAGCAACTCTTTAGCCGTAGGTACTTTGAATTATTTCCTCTGTGTGCATGTGACAAACCAGAAGGACTTGGAGTATTAGCACTAGCTTTTCAAAGTGCTTTGGAAGGGCCTTTTTGTCTGCGAAGTGTGCTAGCCGGTCTTTCCTCATTGTCTTAGGAGTTTCAGATCATAGTTTTGAAGAATTTTTTTTTTCAGTTGTCAGTTTATACAACAAAACTTTATTCTCTCTGTATTTATGCAGAGTAGCCTTCTCTCAAAACAAAACAGATTTCCACTGACGGAAGATGGTAGGAGCTGCTCAAGAGGTATCGGGTTTTTCTCTGTGGAGATTCAGGTTTGACTGAGATATCAAAAAAGTACTTTAATCTTTGTTTAGTTTTGAACCACTAAATCATTTGCCGACTTGAGTATTTGTAGGTGTTACAGACGTGCTTTCTCAGTGATGGATAACTTTATGAAACAAAGCTAGTAGCACAGAGGCATTGCTGCAGCAGAGGTGCTGTGTAGCTTCAAGTTCTCCACCTTTCTTTGTCAAATGGAAGTGAAATAGATGAGTGTTAGGTGCTTGTATACATCTATCCTCCAATCCCTGTTACCAGTTTCCTTCAGTACATTCTACTCCATCAACTTTGCTCCATCTGCCCATCTAGGTATAATCTTCTTAGTTCAAGAGGTGGATTTGTAATAACTTGTATTAAAGATGCTCTAATTTGAATTAATTAGATGTGTTCAGCAGCTTCCTACTTGGCTCTTCAGTCAGCTGGTGGGTAACCTATTAATAATAAGAAAGTTAAAATCATTTGGCCATCTCAGTATATCTTTGTTTTTCTTCAGGTGAAGAGACCTTCCTTCCACTTGTAGGGCAGCTTCTATCGAACTCAGTTAATGGTTTGGCATTGAACAATTTGGCTCTGTCAAGAAGCTGACAGCAGTTAAGATGTATCTGCGGTCTCTTGGCATTGATCATGATTTCACATCTATTGTCACTTGTAATTCTTTGTATCATAACGTTTTGTTTGACACCAATTAGTTCGGAATGTGCACTTTCTCACTTGTAAACTTCATGAGTTAGAGACAATCAAAACCATACTCTCCATTTTTCAATGGGGCAACAAATGATAACATTTAGAATTCATGTTTTCTCGGATTTAAGGCAATTCTATTTTGTGAAGAAATTTTCTTGGGAAATACCATTTAATTAAATTTCTACTTAATTAAGTTGTGTTTATCTATTCCTCTTCTCCCATCCCTACCCAGCAACTAATATGAAGCAAGGAAGTAAAAGACCTGTGGATTGAGGTTAGGAAGATGCTAAAGCATCAGCTTTACTAATTTTCCTTTTGCCTCATGATCTGAAAGCATGAAATACAGCATTGCACTGATCTAACATCCTGATTTTTACCTTGTAAATTAACTTGGGTATAGCTTTATGAAAATCTGTTTGAAATTCTCCTAAATGCAGCTCTTAAAAGTTGAAAGCCCAGTGTTTGAGGTGTTCTTCTGTTGTGGTTTAAATATGAACATGTTCTGAATATTTTGTTTTGCTTTTAGACAGGTCCTCTCAGCACCGAAAGTGTAGTTCAGTTAAGTATTACATATAAAAGGAAAGGCTTTATTGGAGCAGTTGGTTGGAAACTAATACATGCCTGTACACTAATTAGGTTTCAGTCTTTCTGGTGGCCAGCTGGTGTGGTATTGCTTTTGTTATTCTGTTTGAACCATCAAAGGTTTCTTGATAATTCTTGATGCAAAGCATGTGTTTGATTTTTGCCTTAATTTTCCCTGCTCTGGATTACACAGGAGGTGAATATAGGTACAGAAATACCCTACTGGATTTTGTATAATCTTAAAGCAAGTCCTGGCTGTCTTGCAGCAAATCCACTTTTACCTTCCAGTGAACTTGAAACTTCCATGGTATTAATTTAATATCTTTAATTTGAATGAAGATGATAATCTGTTGGCAACAATTAATCCTGAACATGTAGCATGACAAACATTATAAAAAGCTCTGCCAGACTTTGAGAGCAAATAAATCAACATTGTGACCAGCGAGTATTGAACTAATATAATGAATTCTTATAACAAATTTGTTCTAACACATTCCAGTCAGATTTGTTCTTATCTCAACCTGTCGAGCCCCATGTTGGGACGCCAAAAAGGACTGTGGTGATTTAACACAGTGGCAACTAAACGCCACGCAGCCGCTTGCTCACTCCCCCCTGGTGGGATGGGGAAGAAAATCATTAAAAAAAAATAAAATAAAAAAAAAAAAACCTCATGGGTTGAGATAAGAACAGTTAAATAATTGAAATAAAATGTAATAATAATAGTAGTAGTAATGAAAAGGAAGATAACAAAAAGGGAGGAATAAAACCCAAGGAAGACAAGTGCTGCACAATGCCATTGCTCACCACCACTGACCGATGCCCGAGCAGCGATCTGCCCCCAGCCAACCCCCCCAGGTTCTATACTGAGCGTGACGTCCCGTGGTGTGGAATAGCCCTTTGGCTAGTTGGGGTCGGCTGTCCTGGCCATGCTCCCTCGAGCTTCTTGTGCACCTCCTTGCTGGCAGAGCACGGGAAACTGAAAAGTCCTTGGCTTAGGGTAAGTACTACCTAACAACAACTAAACATCAATGTGTTATCAACATTATTTACACACTAAATCCAAAACACAGCACTGTACCAGCTACTAGGAGGAAAATTAACTCTGTCCCAGCTGAAATCAGGACACCATTTTAAAAGCGATGGCGATAATCTGCCATTTCTGCATCACTGCCATACTCTTCTCGAGAGACGTGCTATGATTTGTTTTTTCTGATAAGGACAAAATGGCTGCACATCTAGATACATGCTGACAAACTCATTTTTCTCTTTAGACTGAGTATTAAACTGTTGATCTCTAAATAGAAAGTGTGATGACTTCTTGATGATATTTGACAGTGTTATAAATAAGCTGCCTGGTAGGGTAAGAGAAATCCCAGTACGCAAGACTGGAGAAGGGCAGATGCCAACTTCCCCGGACAACATTGAGTGGTAGATATGACACGTTACTTCCATGACGCTGGTGTAATTTGGGGATCCAAGCTTTTCCTTGTCCTGTTTCTTGTAAAATAAATTCTAAGGATGTATTCTTCCAGGGAGAAGTCCCATATATGCTCATATCTCCTCTGTTAAAAAGTAGGAGGATTTGGGGTTTCTTGTTAAAATGCAATCCAAAGATGTTTATCTATGACTTTATTTATTAGGATATGGAAGCATTGTAGGACTGTCTTAAATTATTGCTCTCTCTTGTTATAACAGCGTTTTTCCTTCAGAAATGCTAAAGCTTGAAATAAACTAACCTTAACACTGATCAAGAAACAGGTCAGAGGGTTTGGCATCACAAGGAAGGAAACAAAAATAATCTGTAATTGCTGCTCCTCCTTTCTGAAGCTGTAATAATCTAATATTCTAATTCATTTTCTAAGGAAAAATGCAAAGGAAAAATTAGTTATGTAAGGGCTGATGAAAAGATGAGTCATTTTCTACCTTGAGTAAGTGTGAGAAGATATTTCAGCCTTAAGCTATTGAGACAACCAAAAGTACACTATCCACAGGTAAAATCACCAGGTACAATGATTAAAAGATTTTATCAAAGATACTGCCTTAAGATATTGCCTTAAAAAAATGGTGGGATGGGTGTTACAATGACATTATTACAGTCCATTTTCAGTAAGCTGTCTATGCTGCAAGTTAGAAAGCTGTATGACCTTGACCTCACCTAGAAACCTTCTCCCAGTGGATACTCAACAGAGTGAAAAGGCAACTACTCCAGAGGTGTATTTCTAGCAGGAAACCTCTTATTCCCTTGGATTCGTATGGTAAAATGTATGGGATTCAAGTGTAATGGTATAATAATGACAGACAGAGGAATGAAGGTTCTTTAGATGCCCCAATCTATTGTTTTATATTCCCAGAACAAAAATTTCATGTATTTGCATAAGAAGAAGCCACCAGTTTACTCAGTTGAATCCTGAATTGTGAAAGCCTTTGAGTTTGTAAGTTAATAGTTTTCTCAGAATTGCCATTGCAAAGAGAGAATAGATGATCATTATTCTTTTGTGCGGGTCCCTTATCTGTTTGCGTTCACACTGTCCCTGTGAGTTGTGCTGCAATTTATCAGTGGGAAGATATTTCCTGCTCATTTGTGTTCTCTCTGTCAGGGCCCTGAATGCAGTAATAGACCTTAATGGTCCTGACCAGCCTTGCATGGGACCTTCACCCACATCCTCTGACTGGAGGCTCCGTTTCAGCTCAGTGCCTTTGCTCTCTGCTACGCTGACTGTAGATATGGCCATTTCTAGGTCTACCACAGCCATGCCTCTGCCTGCCCACAGACCCTGACCCACAGGCTGACATCCCACCTTGACCTCAGAGCTGCCATGTCACCACACACCTGTCTGGCGATCTGGGCTCTCAGCTGATCCCAGCTGCCGTTCCTGGGCCTGCCCTGCTTGCTTGGGCACCGTGGGGCTGTGCCTGGGCTGGTGAGGTCCCTACTGTGCCACCTGCATTATCGCCCTGAGCTCCCCGCTCCCATCCTTCAGGGACCAGTTGGCCCTCGCTGCTCCCTGGCTCTTGTTGCTCAAGTGTAACTTAGTGGCTGTTGTCATTGTCCCTCGCTGCTCCCTCGCTCTCGTTGCTCAAGTGTAACTTAGTGGGTGTTGTCATTGTCCGAAGAGGTTGTGGAGGCTCCATCCCTGGAGACAGTCAAAACTGTCAAATCATCCCTGCACACGGACCTGGACACCCTGCTCCAGCTCATCTTGCTCTGAGCTGAGGGCTTGGATGCAACAATCTCCAGAGGTCTCTGCCAACCTCAGTTATTCTCTGGTTCATGTTTGCTAACGCTCCAAGACTGCCCATCTTAGGGTGGAAATGGCTGGGTTTGCCTCCACTCCGCATATTCTGGGTGAAGCTGTTCCCTGTGTCTCTGGAATAGCTTTGCAGAGGTATAGTAAGTCCAGAGGTGAATGCCCTCTTACCACAGTGGGCAATAGAAATTGTCTCAAAGACTGAAAAAAGACAGTATACTAAAGTAGCTTTTATTGAACTCCTTCCCCTTCATAAAAGATACATTTAAAAATATAATAATATGCTATGTAATCTGGGAAACCTCATAGCTGAACATTGGCAACTTCACGATCCAATTAAAACACTCCCTGATCCCACACATCCCAGTGCCAAAAACTTCTTATGCTTTAAACCTTTGTACGTCACATAACAATTTGTCTTCAGTTGCATCTTCTGTTTGTGCTCCTTGAATGGGTGTAAGCTTATCTGATGTTTTTTAATCAGGAAATGGCAGAAATTGACAGCCTCAAGCTGTCATTGCACACAAACCCATTTTGAGACATGTATCTATTAATCCTGCAGAAGGAGCATGTTAAATTCCCGCTGTTCGTAATCTCCCGTTGGAACCAATATTGGCTAATGACTTTAATGGTATCGCACTTGGCAAAAATTAAACACATCTTTCATCCTTTCCTAAAGCTATTTCTATTTTAAAGCATTGTAGATAAGGACACAAAGTGGACAAAGAGTGATATTATATGTTGAATTTAAGAGAATACTGTAAAAATGAGTGAGCTGTGCTGTCAAATCTGATGGCATTTGTCCAGTGTTTCTTAACTGGCAAAGAGACATTCACTCAGTTCTGACAACCTAATGATTTTGATGACACTGTGATAGTGTTTTGAGCATAGGTACAATAAGTGGTGTTGAAAAGCTGTTGTTCTCATACTGTGACAGTGAAAATTTGCTGGATTTTAAGGCCAGTACAACTTTGCCGGTGAATGAAGTCTTACATCTTTAGAGGCAGAAGCAATTCTGTGTTTCCTTCCCAGGATAATGACTACTTTACATGGAGCTGAGGCTAACAGGCACTGTGCAATCAGACTGCTTGCTTTACAGAAATGATTGAGCTACTGGCCTTCAAAATCATTGAACTTCCTTCCTCGTTTTGACAATCCTCCAAGCCCAAAGCAGAAGTTATGATTTAGGTAAGCTAGGAATATGCTTTCTGTAACATCTAACTTAGGTAGGTCCTTTTCCGTAGAGGGCAAATGAGTTGAAATGGCATTTTGTATGTAGGGGTTTGGTTTAATTGTCTGTGTCTCTCTTTGAAGCAATAAGCTGTTTACTCTTCCTATGGATAAGCGGGTGACGTCTCACAGAGAGACAGAAATAGAAGCAGCTATTGAGGATGTGCATGGGTGAGAGACCTCTGCTCCATGGACTGGCTGCTCCTGATGAGGCAGGGGAGTACTTAAATTCCCCAGCTGCTCAGTTTAGACTCACTGTCTTGATGCATGGAGTGTGCTGAGGTTTGCACCGTTGGAGACGCTCTGAAATGTCACAAAGTTAAGTTTTGTATCTTGGTAACTTCTCAGTATTTTCCTGTGACAGTGCAGAAGAGCATGAATGTGATGGTCTTATTCAAGCCACAAGCAAACACAAGGTATCAACTATTCTATAAAGAAAGAATATTCTTTGCCCTTATGCTTTAAGAATATGCAGGTACAGTAAATACTATTTGGTACAGTAAATACTATTTATCCTTAAATATGTTGTGAGAAATCTCCTTCCTAGCCTGTCTGCATGGAAAGAGGGAATAGAATGTATTCTAAATGTCAATTAAAATAGCATACAGAGTTAAAAATGTCAAGAATAGATTCAAATGGGTGTTACAGATTGCATGTGGAGACTTGTTCAGGTTCATGAATATAGCTTAGATCCCACAGCTGGCATCATTCAGGAAGGCAGACCATAGGTAACTGAACCAAATCGGTGATGTCCAGTTTCAACTACAGTTCAAGAGTATTCCACTACTAGGCTTTGAGTTGGTTTTTTTCTTGTTTTTTTTTTCTTTTTTTTTTTTCTTTTAATATTGTAAAAGCAAGGGCAGTATCTAACAATAGAAGACATAGTTCTGTATTTCATTGTGTTTGGCTCAGACTTACTGATTGTCCTGGTTTCAGCTGCAATAAAGTTAATTTTCTTCCTGATACAGTGCTGTGTTTTGTATTTAGGATGAGAATAATGTTGATAACACACAGACGGTTTAGTTGTTGCTAAGCAGTGTTTATACTAAGTCAAGGACTTTTCAGCTTCTCATGCTGCCCTGCCAGCAAGGGCTGGGGTTGCACAAGAAGCAGGGAGGGGACACAGCCAGGGCAGAGGCAATCCAGGAGGTTCCTGGAATGTGTTGACAACTTCCTTCTCCAAGGGATAGAGGAGCCCAAAGGCCTCATTAAAGGGGGCTACAGGAAAGCTGGGGAGGGACTCTTGATCAGGGAGTGTATGGACAGGACAAAGGGTAACAGTTTTAAACTGAAACAGAGCAGATTTAGATTAGATCTAAGGAAGAAATTATTTCCTGTGAGGGTGGTGAGACACTGGCACAGGTTGCCCAGAGAAGTTGTGGCTGCCCCCTCCCTGGCAGTGTTCAAGGCCAGGTTGGATGGGGCTTTGAGCAACCTGGTCTAGTGGAAGGTGTCCCTGCCCATGGCAGGGGGGTGGAACTAGCTGGTCTTTAAAATCCCTTTCAACCCGAACCATTCTGTGATTCTATGATCTTTGCTGGATGAAGGCAGCTAGTCCCCAGGTGCTTATAAGCACTTTTTTCCTTGTGGTACATGCTTTCTGCTTGACTAGTGACTCACAACTAGTCCAGCTTCATCCTGGGCTTCTTGAAAGTCCCTGTATCATGCCAAAAATCACAGCACTCTCTGAGGAAAAAAGTGAGCAGCTGTGACCCTAAAGTAGTACCCTGTGCTGAATTTTTGTGTTTCTAATAATGAGTACCTCAAAGCTCAGTTCTACCTCTGAACTTGACAGCCTCTTTAAAACCCATTTTTTCCAAGTTCTCTCGTCATCTGAACACTGGAACTTTCAGGACCAAAGTTTTACAGCTTTTAGCCCTTTGCTAGTAATGAGTTTTACACCTTAATAAAAGCTTCAGCAAAGTAGGATCTATCTGGAATTTCTTTAAAGTCACTGAAGTCACTGATTTCATTCAGGCATTGTCAGCAGTACAAAAGCAGCTTCTCAACAGTCTTCTATAAATGAACTGTTAGCTTAAGAAACAGCTTCCCATTACTTGTTCTTACATAGTTACTTTTTCTATCCATATCACATAGTTTGAGTTCAACTGAAATCTTGTTCACTCTGTTATAAAAAGCTTTCACTACCATTTCTATTGCTTAGACAGAAATTAGCAGTGGGGAGGTTTCACAGAACCTCCTCGAAAATGCATGATCTTTGCAGAATGGACTGCTTGCAAAAAGCTTTCCACATCCTCCTGTTGTTCATACCACAGAGGCCAGGACTGTGAATGATCTGCCAATAAATAAGAATGACATGTCAATCACACTTGCTTTTCTCCACCTTCTTTGAGGGATATTTCAGCGTTCAGCACATAGCTGAACTCTCTGAAAAGCATTCCAGGTGATCACTCATTGTGTCAAATTATGCTACATTATGTAGATAGCTGGCTATTTGCTGGTATGCAGCTGTAATTCAAGTTACATATGTGGGTTTATTAGGTATGGCTTTAGACAAGAGCAGGAAAAGAGGGAAGTATTCCATATTTAACAGCCAAAGCAGTATGAAAATAATGGTTAAGAAGTGGCAGTTGGGGACGGGGACTCCCGCCACACTGCTGCAGGGCTGGAGAGGAGAGGACACGGTGCGGTGCTGTCCCGCTGGCAAGATGCATTATACACGATCTTGCCTTCTGCTCGCTGCACTACACAAGCACATCTCCTGGTTCACACTGGCACTAAGCTCTTGCATGACTGATGGGACAAATAACTTCAGGACCATTTTGAGAAACCTGTGCTGACAACCACAAGATTCAGGAGGCTAATTCTTGTAAGAGGGGAGAGAGAGGTAAGGGTTAAATCTTAAAACACTTAAGCCTGGTTCCAATGTGTGACTGTAACCACAGCTATCTGGAAACCTGTTTTTATGAAGAAAATGAAACACTGTCATTGCGATATAAAAATGTTCCTTTCAAAAAAGTCAGCAGCCTGTAAATGGAGAAGTCGTCGGCCCCATGAACAACAAATCAAACTGAATGGTTTTTATTCTGCCAACTGTTGATGTCATGAAATAACAAGGAAAAATGTTGTAAACAGTGCTGTATTGAAACACTGAATCACTGAATCTAACTTTTCTTTTAATTGGACTGTCTAGAGGATGAGCCTTTGCAGTGCCTAGAAGTACCCATGAAAACTCAAAAGGGAGAAAAGGAATATATTAAAGTGACCAATTTGTAGCATGGTGCTAGTCTGCCCTTTCCATTCTTCCTATCAACAGAAATCATAATAGGCTAATTTTTGCTGTAAAATGTTCTTTGTTATTTGTACATCTGAAACTAATGGCATGCTGCACTGAGTGGGAAACAGGGAGAGGGGCTGGTGCTATCAGAGGAAATATTCATCTCTCTCCCTTGGAGCAGCACTGACAGTTGTTCTGTGAAAATGCTCACCCTCACCAAAGGGAGGGGAAAAGTTCTCTGCTGCCACATAAAAAGCAGAGGAATTTACCTTTTCTATTTAGTATTTTAAATTATATCACTTAGAATTTTAGTAACAAAATTTGGTGAGAAAGAGGTTCTCTAAATTTCAGAATTTCCTGTTATCTTTATCATCCCGTGTTTGTAGCAAACATGCAGGAGCTTTATTGGGGAAGGACCCCTGGGCAATGGATTTGGTGCTCATGCCTGTGGGCTCAAGGCAGTGGCTGCTGCCTGAGGACTGGGGAGTCCTGCGAATGCTTCCCCTGACTCACGGTTGGGCTGTGGGCTGCATTTGTTGACTTGCAGTGCGAGGTGTTCAGCTCTCTGTATCCTTCAACCTGCGTCCTGCAACCCCGTTAACAAAGGAGGACCCTTAAAGGTGTGTGACATCAGTGTGTCCTTGCAGGAGCACTGCTCCTGGATGGAAGGTTTGTGTTGTGAGGCCATAGGCAACAACAGGGGTGCAGAAATTATAAGCAAAGACACGAAGAAGGGACGTTTGCAGGTGTTGGTTGCTCCTGTGTTGTCTTCTATAAAATTTAGAAGTATTTCAGGTTTTGAGTTAAAGAAAAAAAAAAAGAAAAAGTAACAAAGCAATCCCTCCACAACTAAAATATAACCTGAACCCCAGCAGCACACAGCTCTGCTGTCCCCAAATACTGCTGGTCAAAGAGATCTGCAGGAAGTCCTTCACGAGTCTGTATTATAGCTTCAGTTTTAATTTATATTCATTACAATTTTTATCTGTGCACAATTTAGCCTAGCATTGTGGGTGTTATTAGCTGCTGGCTTTAATTGTCAGGATTTGTACAAAAATGTTGCTATTTGACTAATTAAAGTCTGGCCAAGTGCACAACATCAGGCCTTGGGCTCTTCTGCTAATTGCACTGAGCTTTATCCAAATATATTAACAGGTAGAAATATTATCAAAAGGCTTTGATAATTAACAACTATTCATGAAATGTGCCTATCACCTGTCACCATCCTCTCAGACTGCATGTTTCTAGGCTGGGAGGCTGAAGCGTTATCCCCTATAACAGCATATTAACATGCCAAGCAGGGCATCTGAAAGAGGGAAAAATGAAGCTGAAAATTTTGAGTCTAGAAGTAAGGCAGAACCATGGTGTGGTCAGAGCACCGGGTTGGCGCTTGGTGGGAGCATGTTCAGGTCTCAGCTCTCCAACTGTCTCCTCCTGTGATCTTGTATAGATCACTTCAGTTCTACATGAGAAAAATCGAGGTAATCTTACTTCTTTGCTTTGTTCAGTGGTGCATAACCCTGGGCTGAAGGGCAGTCTGTTGTGTCTGAGACCTTTAAGCATAGCTCAGAGGTGACAAGAAAGAAAAGCTTCATCTGAGCCCAATAGAGAGAGCAAAGTATGATGCTGCAGTTGTACGGCTGAAGACTGCTGCTCCTGATTCTGAGCCCTGTATATTTGTTATACTGTGCAGTGAGGCTAAAATCTTCTGGAGACCGCACTGGAATGCAGGTAGTAATCCTGTAGCGAGATGCCTGCACCCCTGTTCTGTGAGCATGATGTTCTGTGGACGCAGGCATCTGATAAGAAATGCACTTCCAGTAGTGGAGAGATGGACTGAGATTTCCTAGTGCCAGAGATGCTGTATAAGACTTTAGCTTTTTAAACTGTATTTTTCCCCTTTTCTAGAGCCTCGAGTTTACTCAATTTTCAGCTGCATCATAGGATTAAATTCGGCTTTGGAGTTAATTTTAAATAGATTAAATTCTTGACTATTAGAATCTTTATAGTAAATGCACATAATCTAGTATAGAATTTTCTTTGCTTTTCCATCTTAAATACCTTCACATAGATAAAGCAATAGGTTATACTTTTGTTTAAGAAACAAGCTCAGTGATGATGTATGAAGAAACTTTTCTTACCTGGTTTCTTCTGATGTGTGCGCTTTCTCTTCTTTCCAGCAGCAAGAGCGTGAAGACTTCCTTGAATGATGGATTCATTGAGGACATCTCGGAGGTAGGTAGGGAAGATAACTATTGACTTAACAGATGATGGTGGTTGATGTGAACCAAAAAGATGAATGCATAGCTAAAAATGACATCTCAGATCTTGAAACATGGAGCTTTCTGGGCTGTAAATAGTCTCTATTTAATACAAAAAAAAAAAAGTGAAGCTGAACCTTAGTAATAATTCTTTCTTCAGCAGCAATCAGTCTGTGCTGGGATATTTTTATAATCCTAGCTATTGATCTTCTGAAGAGCTGTTGTGTTTGAAATAATTATTTCAAAGAAAGATGGAAGAAAAAGCAAGATCATCTGTGCACAAGAGATTTTTTCATCACTTAAATATATTCATTGCAGAAATATCTCCCTTGAAAGAGGTGAAGATCATACCCAGCACCTAGGGCTGCTTTCTTTCTGCTCCATCTGCCAGAAGTTTTGCAGCTGGCACAATTCATTAATTCTGTTCAATCTGTGTTCTCTTAAACCAGAAATGAATTTGATAATCAGCGTGCTGGGATTTGAACATACGGTTTTCTTTTTCCTCTGAGCTACCTATTGAGTATTACCATGCAACACAACAGCTTTTTCCAGGGCATTCTCTGGAGAGGCAGAGTGGAAACAGAAGCATATGGATGATGTGATGGGATCTCCATCTCCTTGGTAGGAAACTGGTTAGCACTGGTGTTGGAGCTCATTGGAATCTGGCACCGTGTTTAGCTGCTAACATCAGCACAAAATCTCTGCTTGTCCTCCAAGCTGCATCAGATATCCACCAGATAAGTCAGCACGAGCAATGATGGTCTGGTTTTGCAGACTCTTTGAGTCATGAGAAGCCTATTAGCATCCAGAAAGCCAGTATTGGCAGGTACTGGCCCTGAGCAGTGGTACGTGGAGATGGTGCTATGCTTGAGACACTTTTGGTGCTATGCTTTGAGACACTGAATTTGAGCGACCCAGCTCTGTTCTTGGCTGCTGGGTTTGGGTTTTGTTGATCAGATAGCACTAGGAAGGGACCAGTCCTACCATCTTCCTGAAGGGAAAATCCTACACTTGCCAAGACGGCCCAGGGCATCAGAGCAGACTGGAAAAGAGATTGAGAGGAGGGAAGAATTTGTAACAGGACAGCTGGAGAGCCCAGGGAACATGGACAGGGGTGCAGGCATAGGAAAAGTTATAGGGGCAGCGGGAATAAGCAGGAAAAACTAGGAAGTCCGAGGAGAGAAAAGTGCGTGTCAGGGGGAAGTCTGTATAAACTTGCATAGATGCAAGTGTGGATAGATATAAACAGGGAAATACAGGCATTTATGACCATCTCCATAACACATTGTACCATTGTTACAACCTTCAAAAGCATACTGCCTACTTCTTCTTATTCTTCTGAAAATTATTGTTTCATGACAAAGCCCCAGTCCTACAAAAGCTCCTGATACATAATTCATATAGGTAGAGGATTCTGTGCTTTTTTTTCCCCTTGCAGATCTTCCTGGAGTACTCCAGGGAGATCCATTTATCAGGTCCAAAGCAAAGCTTTGCTTTTCCCTCTCCTCCTCGACAAAAAGCTATCACTAGGTGCCAGTGTTCAGAGCAGCATTACAGTCTGAACGTGTACAGGACCCCATTGTACTGCCATATTCCTGTCAGCTTTCCCCTGAGTGACAAACTGCTGCTGCCTTCATCTCTACATGTGTGTAATATTAACAGCTGATTTGTTGACCCTCGCATTTTCTTTAAATGTGTCTCGGTAGAGTTGAAGCAATGCACACAATTTTTCTGTGAGAAATGACAGGTGACTTAATGGAGAAATCCACCCACTCCTTTGACTACCTCGTACAAGTATTTCTATAGCTGCTGGTGAATTCACATACACTAATGAACTGAGAGCAGCTTGCCAGGACAGGAGCCCCATCCTGAAATCTTTGGCAAACCAGGGCTTCACAGAGGGCAGCCTGTCTGGGTGTGCAATGGGGACTGCAAAGATGGAGCAGTCAGTGCCTCATGTCCTCCTCTGCCCCATCCTCACTTGCTCACAACACTGAGCCCTCCCCGGTGAAGCAGTTTTGAGCATGGTCAAAGCAAAGTGAAATCCTTGCCTTGAATCACTGCAGACTTCTCAGTGATCCTAGCATGGAAAGCAAGCAGGATGCCTTATCCACACTGCCCCATACATCTCTGACCCATCCTCCACGCTGTGCCCTCCACTGCTGCAGAAGGAGCCTCCTACGCACAGGAACTTTTATTGCATTTATTTTCCCTGTGTCCTTTTCACACACCCACATTATTTTGTATGCAGCATGGAAAAACAAAGAGATTACTTTAAATAATTATATTCTTTCCTCTGCTAAAAGTAGAATAGCTATTTCTGATGGTTATTATTAAAAATCATACTAATTCACATGGCTAATGACAGGTTTACTGGCATTCATGCAACTCTCACTGTCAATATAGTTAAAAAATGACTGTATGTGTGTTACTTTAGAAGCCAGACCTACCGAGTTCAATTTGCAGCTGGTGAGTACCATTCTGTTGCCTTCATTGGCATTTCAGCTACTTTTCAGCAGCTGGTTAAACCCATGTGCTGTTGGTAATGGTCTTGTTGCTACAGAACCAGGGGAGGATTCAGGAAATCTGAATTAATTTTTGAGATTCTGCCTCAGGAGATTTCCTAAGTACCTTGGGCAAAGAAATCTCTTTGCCCAGTCTGTGTTTGCAGATAGGAACATAGGAAAGCAGGGAGTCCTCTCCCATGGCCTTAGCTCAAAAGACTGTGGTGACTTGACCCTGACCAGCAGCTAAGCTCCCACCATCCCTTTTTCTTCTTGTTTCTGTTGGTCCTTTTTTTTTTTTTTTTTTTTTTTTTTCTGCATGCACAAAGTACATTGATCAGTTCTTCATTATTTAAATCCTTTTGATCAAGAGACACTACCAACTGGGCAGGATTCAGAGTGCATGCTTGTTGTTGCTGGCTGTTGAACAATGTGTCATGTTTCCACTTTAAAATCCCAGATAATTAGCTGAATGTACCCAAGGAAACCTTAATTTACACAAGGTTGCTGAATAATTGTTACATTCATTTAAAATTAGCTAGATTTTCTGTTCTGCCTTTGCTGATACCCTCTGGAAATGGTGGAGATCTGGCTGTTTGCTGAAAACAAGGACCTCTGAGACAGGTAAAACATGACCTTTACGCTGCTGGGGCATGTCATCTCGCCTCAACACACTGGCAGTATCTGCACAGGAGGGAAGGGAGCTGGGGATGGAATATGAAAAGTTTTTGATCGTATAATTGACTTCTTTCTCCTCCCCCTGTGTGCTGAAACCCCTGTAAAAGTGTCTTACCTTCTGCTAAAAATATGTAAGAGAAGCAGTCTCTAACACCCAATTATCTCAGACTAGGAAAAACCATTGTGATTAAAGTTTTAAGGCAGCCTTCAAACAGTCGTCTGAAAATATGTCCAAACTGCAAGGATTGGCAGAAGTAGGGTAGAATGGAATATGGATAACAGTCATTGACTTGAGAGGTGCATGGGATAATAAAAGAGGTGTTAGCAGATGGGAGATAAAATCAAGGGATGTGGGAAGAGCAAAGCCTATGAAGTAGCTACTGGTGGAAGAGGAAAAGTGGGAAACTGCTTGAATGGAGATGTTTGGAGGAGTGGTCTAAGGCCACCAGATTTTGAGCAGGAGAACTGGCATGGCTGGCTGTGAGAGCAGGTTTGCCTTTTCTTGTGGAGGGAGAGCAGGACACAGGGTGAAAAGCTGTTTTATGGACAAAGTTCAGAGGTTTCCAAACGTGTTTTTGTTTTTCTCTAGAGCAAAACCAAACCTTTCTTGCAGCTTCTGAGCCATACTGTCACAGAGGCAGCCCCACAGTGTGCTGCCCTGGCTGCACTGGCACCAGGCCTGGCTTTGTCCTGGGACAGAGTGCTGTGCTCTGCCTGCCAGGCCCGAGCCTGGGGCAAAACCCTGGGGCAAGGTGCTCAGTGTAATTAATATGCATTTGATCAGGGAAAGGCTGACAATGTCTTGGTGGTAAAGGTGTTCACCTGATGGGCAATGAACTTACCCTGAGCAGAGGTGGGGTCCCTAAACCTCCACCTCCTCCCTTACTGCCATCCCTCTCTGCAGCAACCCCCATGGACAGTCTGCCAAGGCAGAATGGTTTATTTTTGTCCAAAATGTCTCAGGCAGCCCTTGCTATGCTGTAGAAGTAGCTTTGGTGCGTCCATACAGCGTGCTGAGATCTGAACCCAAACCTGGGTCTTTCCTTAGCTGCTCTGCACATTGTTCAACTCCAAAACACGGCAGGAGCTGGAGCAGAGGGGCTGCGATGGGTGTCCCCAGCCTGGCTCTGCCAGGGCGCACCCCTGAGCACCCCTCAGCACCCCTGAGGAGCCCCACACACTCCATCACAGGGACGGTGGCTGCTGGTGCTGCCGTTTCCCTGCAGGCATGTGCACCGGTCTTGGCCAAAGCCATGGGCTCAGGCTTGGTGAGAAATACACACTGCAGGTGTAATCTCAAGATGTAACACCGTGCCCTTCTGCATGCCCGCTTTTTAACAGTCCTTTCCACAAAGTGCCCTGAAACGCTGAGTTCTGTGTGAATCCAAGAGCTGAGAACTGATTTTTTTTTCCCCCTCACAAATCCCACTGCTGCCTCAGTGACAGTTTGCACTGTTTTAAGCCCCCTCCAAATGGCTCCCAGCATCTCAGAGGCTGAGCAGGTGGAAAGACAAAATCAGCGCCCCTCTCGATGCTTGTTGTGACCTGACATACCTGATACATTCCTGCCTGTCGGAGGCAACCGGAGCAGCTCAAGTGCCTTTTTATGACGCTTGTTTTTCTTGCAAAGGAAATGACACCTGACTCTTTCTCAGTAACAAAAACCCCTCCAGAACTGAGTGGATTCACTGAAATTGCCAACACGCTTTCACTGGGCCCCGAAACGCTCAGAGGTTGGAAGCCAGGTAGTGGTGCAGCAGCGGTCCCCGCCGGGCTCGGAGTTGTTGCTCCCCGCTGACATCCATCATGACACAAGCGTCAAGCCCCAGAGACAGATGCTGAGTGAGGGCAGGGAGGGAGCAAAGATCCCAGCTCATTTTCTGCAGATATTTTGCAGCCAGGAAGCCAGGCTTTCTTTTTGTATTATCAGATTTCAGATGTGTAGGAGAGACCTCAGCAAGGAACAGTGATGCTTGCAGAGGACTCTGTTGTTCATGCCAGCAATCAGAGCTGAGTTAAGGGACTCGATGCAGAGAGGGGACGAGGACACTGAGTTTATGTGCAATCTAACCCAATATGTCAAAGGCAGAGAGGGGGCTTTGCTGGTGCTTAATGGACTGTCCTTTAGAAACGCAGTGTTTGCCTCTGGGAATGACGCACTCACCCGGCCGAGCCAGGAGTGCTTGAAGTGAATTAGGCTGTATAATTTCAGGTTGCCTTTGAGTCAAAGAAAGTTTTTGGAGATTCATTCTTTATTTATTGACGTGTTTTCTTTTGCTTCGGAGAAAGAAAAGGAAGTTTCCTGCAAGATGAAAAAAATATAAACTACTTTCCATCTTGCCTGTAAAAAGTGCCTCAGGATTTTTATGAATTCCTTGTTACAAATTTCCAGCAAAGTTAATTGGAAGACAGGATAAAAACCCAGATTATTTTTGTTGCTTTACGTGAATTCTTGCCTTTGCTTTGCCTAAGTGCACTCAGTGCCTGCGATATTGAATGTGTCCATGTGCAGAATAAAAATGGATTGCTTCTGAAAAGTTTTTTTAAAAAAAGCAACAAAACCAACCCTGAATTGCTCAAAATAATTCTTGCATTGTATCTCGTTGGTTTAAGGTTGCAGTACCTCAGAGGTACAAACAAGACAAAGCAGCCCTCCTTTCTCTAATAAAGCAAATCGGAGCAATAAGCAAAGACAAGCTTTTGTTGTGCCCTCAGCCCCGGCTGCCGGCTGGGACTGAAAGCACCCAATGTTTCATGCTTCCCTTTTGCTAATTAGGGTGGCCATTTCCAGGTGCCGGGGATTTGTCCAGCACCAGCAAGTCCTGGTGCCTTTCAGAGCCTCCCATGCCTGTTTGTATCTGCATCTTCTCACAGATGTGTGGTAAATTTATTAAACACCTCTGCTGGGAGACCACTGGTTTGTCTTTTGGTCTGGCTCTCACAGCGGTGGAAGAAGCAATGATCCATGCTGAGAACAAGCAGGAGGTAAGAGGTTTCAACATGCTTTACTAAACGGGAATTACAATGGCATGGCAACTATTATCATTCATTTAGGGGCGTGGAGGCTGACTCGATGAAGTAAGCCACTAAGGTGAAATCTGCTCCATTATTTTCAATAAGAAATGTGCAGAGCATAAACAGGTCAGTATCTTCAACACGATCAGCAAAACAGCTCTGTATTAATTACTGTGTAATGCTCTCCTTTATTTACAACAGCTCTGAATGTGCACTCATATAACAAATGTCCCCATGTTTAACAAGTGTCCCCACCTGCAGCAAGGCTGGTGGCCCCGAACCGCTCACGCCGCCGCTCGAGGACTGCAGATAGGGCAGTAAATCGGTGTTATTCTTCGGACTCCTTTCTTGGCTCAGCCCAAGGTTTGTGCAATTTATGTCATCCTTTGGCAAACAGCTTCCACACTGAAAACTAGAGTAAAAATAACTCCTGTCTCCTTCCTGCTGCCTGATTAAGGTTTTTAGGGTCAGGATTCCCTCTTAGTAGCTCTCTCCTGCACCTGCTATTGTATGGTCCGGTCTCAGTCAAGCCCTTTTAGGGCTCTTTTCACACCAATAAATACAATCATGTGCAAGCTGGCTTGGGGCTGCGTGGTACTGTTATATCCCAGTCGCATTCCTGAATGGCAGCCAAGGTTCCTTGCCTGGTAAAGAAAATATATAGCGGCAAGTTTTATGACTTACTGAGAGTACAGCGAAGGATGCAGGGTGGAAAGGCTTTCTTAGGGCACGTTCATTTTCGTGTGAGTGCACTGCATTTTAAAATAAAAAGGTTATCCATTTTCCTTATGTGCTGGAAAGCATATAGGGTGTGTTTTCTAGCACGAGGGACTCTCTTTCTCATCTGCTGCTGTAAACTTCACTGACTGGGCTGACAGCTCACTGACTTGGAGCTGCAGTTCAGCAACCAGACCCTGCTAATGTGCCCAGCTCACCCCGAGGTGCTCCTTGCTCACCTCCACAGCAGTGATGCTGGTGGCAGGTCTCGGATGGGAGCCTGGCACCCCCATGGAAAAATGCATTTGGAGTGAGAGGGAAAAGAGCAAGAGGACACATGGGGAAGGTGGAGAGCTAGGTACCACAGTCCAGTGGCCATGGGATTAATGCTCAGCTGCTTTTTGTCTTGCATTAAATACCCAAGAGATGAGGACTTAAAGGAACAAAACGGTAACTATACAAGTACGTAGTACTGGCATAGCAAAGTCAAGTGTGTCAGTGTGTTTTGACTGAGCATGGCCAGAGCTGTCAGCCAGGTGACAGTGAAGGGGAAGAAATGTGGGTCTGGTTCTGCCCCTCAAGATGCTACCCTGAGCCCCACGCTGATGTTCATGGGGAAGGGGAGCTGGTCATTGTCACCGCTGCAGGATCCAGTGGGACTGGCACAGCCTGACAGGACAGGTGGCTTCAGAGAGCATGGGGACACAATTGCCTGATGACTGAAAGTCTCATGGCAGGGAGTGGACTGACCTGGCTCCTGCACAATCTTGGGGAGAGCAGCTATCACCTGCCTTTGCCCACCTCGGGGGTGCAGATCTGAGTGGAGCAGGGTTGCCAGGCACCACCACTCTCTCCCCTCCACTCCACCCACTAATTATTGTTTGATTAAACAAAATCTTGCAATACAATTTTCCATTTTTAAAAATTTGCTGGCTTCATCTGCTCTTTGGTCTGGTGGGGAAAGAGAAATAGCAACACCCAACTTACCTCCCCTCTGCCATCCACTAGATTGGGCAGCTCTGCTGCAGCTCACGCTGCACGTGCTCCCTGGAAGGGAAACCATCCAACTTCTCTGGTTGCACACAGCATTGATGTGTCCTCTGTTATGCATCTGCTCCTTTACCTCTGGGCTCCTGTTTCTGAGACAGCTTGGTCTGAACTGGACACACCACATTAGCTGAAGTGCCTTGTTTGATATTAGCATAGTTGGGTTTTGCTCTAACTTCTGCCAGGCCTTTATCATCTGCATGCTGATTACTGATATTCACCTCCCTTGTACCCAAGCGAGGTGTGAGAGGCCTGTAATCCTTTTCTCTCAGCACATTAGTGTAAAGCCTCATGAATCTCTATTAAATTTGAGCAAGAACATGAAGATAGTTTGCAGCTGCCTTGTTGATTTTATATTTCCTCTCATTGTAGTGCCTTGCCGTGAAGCTGAGAATTAAATGGCTAATAAGGCATCTGCTCCAAGCAGGAGTCTCAAGATTGTGACAAAAACAGCTTACATCAGGGTTTGGGTTATTGGGTTTTCTTGCCATCATATAATCATGTTATTAAAATCTTTAGGGATACCTGATTAGAGGTAGTGACTGTCAAAGCCAGCTTTGCTGGCAGAGCACACGAGCAGGCAGCAGCTGGGGTGTTGGAGGTATCTCCACGGCTTGGCTGGGTGCTGCATCTCTGCCTGTGAGGTGGCTGGAGCCGTGGGGCTGAGCAGCATCTGCAGGCAGAGGACTGCAGAGGTGTGGGTGCTCGGCTGGGTGCTGCTCTCTGCATCACGTGTGATTGATAAGCTGAAGTCTTTGAAGAAATGGACACTGTAAGAAACATGAGAGTGCTCCATTTTGGGGTGGCAGCTGGAAAAGGCATTAAAACACCTCCCTGCAGCCATCCAGAAGAACACTGCCCAAAAGTAAAGGAACTGGCTCTGGAAGTAGGATTTAGGCAATGGCTGGGCTCAAGGTCAGACTTGTGCACCATCAAACGATGAGTTAGCTATGGGCATGGGAAGGGCCAGCGATCCTCTGGCACAACGCACACTTGGGTAGGAGAATCCAGCAAGGACCCCAGAGCTCTGCACATGCATGAGCCCATCTGCTCATGCGGAGAAGTATGGGGCTCGGTGAGCTGAGCTGAGGGCAGCATGGGAAAGGCTCTCCAAATCCTCGCTGTAACCGGGGCTCCCCAGCGTCTGCGGATCTGAATGATGGTAACGGATGCCAGTGGTGATGTATCCTTCTTAACCACTATTCTCTATCTCAGGTAGTAATGATTTGATGCATTACCCTCTATTTTCCTATTTGTTTAAATGCACTATTCTGTCTTTTCTTACTGCATGTTTTCTGTATTATTCTGTTACATTATTTAGTTATGCCCAGTAAAATACGCCCGCTCTTTTCACTCTGGTGTCCAAGTTTAATTGGTATCCCTGATCAGCAAAACAGTGACTTGTTGGTTAAAAGGAGGTGATGGAGTTGTTCCAAGCCCTGAGTGCCTCAGCTGCACGTGGGGACATCAGCAGGAGTGGGATAGGTCTGTCTTGGTAGGAAAGCTCAACAGGCATCTTGGAGAACAGAAGACGGACTGTCTTATTTTGACTTGAGTGCAGATAATTGATACTATTTTTTTAATTATTTTTTAAAAAACATTAAAACATTGTGTCAGACCTGTCATTTTCATGTTAATTTGAACTCCAAGTTCATACTAATGCAATTAATTCAAGTTATAGCTTGATGGAATGGGTCTTATCCATTGTGATTCTGGCCTTCATTGCTGTGATTAACAATGCTTTGAAGATAAATTACTTTTTGAGATGCGCTGGGCACTGCTTCTGTTGTTTCCAGTTAGAATGTGTTGCTTATTGCAGGGCTCACAAAGTCACTGTGGCTGCTACAGTGATGTGCCTAGGAAAAAGCAAATATTTTTCTTATTAATGAAATTACATCCATTTTCATTAAAATAGCTCTGTCCCACTTTGTTAGGACATTTTCACAATTTTTTTTCTTAATGGGAATTTGCTGTAGGCCAGTAACACACATTTTTAAAGAGGAGGTGTAGGTACTAATGCACTGAACTGCCATTATAGGCAAAATGAAGCTCAGCTCATCGCTTCCAGAAACGAGGCCACTTTGGCTTTTCAAGTTAAAAAAACATTGGCAGCAGAGTAATGATCATCCCATGTGCAAAACAGAGTCCGATCCCATTCTGCATTGTTGACAGTTTTGTACAACCACCTTGTCTGCTGGGGACTTTTGAACTTGGATGTTCCTTGTGGTGTTCAACTATTTCTTCCTGATGTCTCAGGTGTGGTACGCAGAGCAGAGATGCCACTGCAGCTCTGTACTGCTGCAGAGGGCATGCAAAACAAAGTACATGGTTGCTCTAGAGATTAAACCTTCATTGAAGTTCACCTGTACCATCTTCAGCCCCTAAGTTTTTCAGTACAGTTCTAATTAACTTTTAAATGAAGACTAATCTCTAATAAGCAACTGTGTGTGCTAGGTCTTTGGCTGCATTGAAATCGAATTGAAGCATATGGATATTTTTATTCTTTTCCTTCCCACCTCCTCAGGCTTAATGGGCAGAATCACTCCAAGTGTAATGTCACCAATTTCAGGGATTAATTAGAACCACATCTTGTAGTATAGTTAAAATATCATCCAAAGAATCGTACAAGAGATTTTCTGCTCTGCCCTAAACCTCTAGCACTGTGAATGAAAAAGACACACGTTTGTACCAGCAAAGACAATTTTGACAGTTCCTGATGGATTGGTGTGATTTGGCACTTTCTTCTGCTTTTTTTTTTTTTCCCCTGCAGATGAAATTCACTGTTAAAATTGGAATTTGCTGTGTTAGAAATCATTGCAATGCATAACCTTAGCTCCTGCTTTTGAATTTCTCACATAAACACTGAGAGGAGGTGGCTGGTGGTGACTGATTTTGGGAAGGAGACTTGCCTGCTTTCTGGGTCCTGTAGAAGGGGTGGTCCTATCTTCACATGAGGCAGTCCTGCTATGAACAGACCCTCAAATGCTGTTTATGCAAATTATCTTTTGCATGGCTAATTGCTGTTTATTGATACTAACCTGACCAAAATAAGTCATTGCTTATTAAAACCACGTTGTGTTCCCTTGACCTTGAGCTTACGCAAAGGTCTAACTTAAAAGGATGTTACTCAAAAAAAGTCTCTGAATATCTGTTGTCTTGGCTCACAGTTTTCAAAGTGGCTACAAAATGTTTTCCATGACCTGACAGCAGTGTGCTCTGCAAACGTTGTTCAAGTTGCTTTTCCTGGTTTCTTAGTCTGGATCTCCCAGTTTTATACATGTGGACATATATCCATGTTTCTCATGCTGTTGTTAACCTCACAAGACTGTTGGTTCCCTGTCTCTTCTGGGTCAAGAGTTCTGTGCCATGGTTGTGTCCCCTAACACGGAGGTAGGTACTGCAAGTCCAAGGTGGGTAGACACTTCACTTCCATTTCTGCCTTCAATAAGATTGGTCTTCACCCCTTTCCCTTTGCTCCCATCATGTTAGCGTTAACCACCTTCCATGTCTTGTCCCTTTTGGTTTTAACATGATCGGATTCACAATGACTATGTTCAGTGAGTAGGAAGGAATATATATATTCCACTTGACTTTGCTAGTGCTGTTCAGGTCATTGGGAAGAAATTTTTCCAGTGATAAAGGGAAAGGCCATATAAAAATAAAACTGTGACAGCCCGCGCTGCTAGCATATGAACTGAAAGGATGAGTTCATTTTGGGAGTGTTAACTCCCCTCCTAAAATACTTTGCTATCTGTTTCTAGTCACAGCAGGTACATATGTGGCCCCAGCAACTCTCAAAGAGCAGGGTGATGTTGGTGACCAAGATGAAAAACAATAGAGGCTGATGGGTGGTTGGGCTCTAAAGGTCAGGAGAACCATTTCCAGCTCTGACGCTGAACCCTGGACTGATACTTCAGTTTGGGGGAGTCTTTCCCCAGAACTCAGCCAAACTGAGTTCTGATCATAGTGATGCCCTATTTCAGCACCAAGATGAAAATATCATGATAATTAAATATTTTAAATGAGTTGTAAATATAAAATAATAAATGGATGAGCAAACCATCTCACTTGCACTAAGAGCAATGTGGACGGTCTCACCCACCTCAGTGGGAGAGTCACGGGCTAGTTAGCAGGGCGCAGACTGTGAGACTAGAGCTCTGCCTTGGATGGGGTTTTGGAGGAGAATTAGACTTTGGAGTGAATCACAGAATTAAAAATTCAGCCTTGTTACAATATAAATGAGACCTACAGAGAAGAAACAGCTGTAGGGTCCTCAGGAGATGCACAAAATCTGGCCAAGTGTTGGTGAGATCCTAGCAGGCAGGAGTGCTGAAGAAGAGTAATATGGCTGTGTGAGGTCTCAGTGGCGAAAGGGAGTTCTGGAAAGAAATATGATTTTCTGGATGAGAATACAAGCAGAAACAGTGAGAGAAATCTTGCTTCAAGGGAGGCAGTCATACTATGTTGAGGATGCAGAGTTAGAGGTCTTCCCCATCTCTCCTTGAAGCCAGAAAATGGGTGTTGATGGTGTGGGTCATGGCTGGGCAGGGACACTGTAGCATTTGGTGTCTGAAAGAGATGTCTCCAACTGGGGTGGTTGCTGTTGTTCCCTTTGACCATGGATTAGACCACCTGGATCACATCACCTCTTTGGTCTTCTACCTTCACCTGACTTCAAGACCATTAACTCTGTCAGATCAAGACTCCAGCACTGATTTTTGAGTCATTTACAGAGCAGAAGCAGCTCCCTTATCTCCTAGGAGAAGCCACAGGAGCTGCCCAGAAAGCACAAGCCAGAGGTATGGCAGTGTTATTCAAGGAAGCCAGCTGTGGAGTTAAGCTGGGAGTCTGCTGACCTTCATTCAGCTCATGCTGAGGAGATCCATCAAACCTCCCTCAGTGAGGATGTATCAGCCTCTGAAACACCCGATGCAGCAGGGACATGCCCAGGGTAACGTTTATGTCTCCTGCAAGGCAGGTAACCTTCCTTCTTACCCTTGCAGTCTGCAGGCAATGGCCCCAGGCAGGGACCACCCAGCTCCGGGGGAATGCTCCCACCACCGACCCCACTATGCAGGCAGCTGAGCCTAGTCTGGGGCTGCGAAGGCAATGGGATGCCTGTGATGGAGCAGAGAGCTGGACTGCTTTACCCTGGTAAAGATCTAGCTTGTTCTTTCAGTGACATAAAGACAGATGACAGATGATCTCCTCCCAGACTTTGGGATCCCTTCCTTGCTGCTCACTGTAACCATTTCTCCTTCCTCTTCCCCTCACCACACTTACATTATAATTTTATGGCATAGGATGTTAAACTACACAGTAGGAAATCATGAGCTGGCTGGACCAGGGACAGCAGTTCCAGGACAAAGCTCCCACAAAGATCTGAAACTCATGCAATGCTGCCCACCGGCCCAGTGAGGACATCCTGATGGTGTCAGGCGAGGGGAAAAATGGAGTGGGGCATGAAATCCGTGTCTGGCGTGGCCAAGAGCCAGTGATGGGGCTGGCTTGAGATGGGACAAAATGCTCTGTGACTGCCTGTGGGGTAATCAGGAGCCCTCTGCTCAGCACCAGGAAAAACCACCCAGCCAACCCCTCTGCATCACTGAGATCTGCCTTCAGGTGCACTGGGAAAGTGAGGGGAGAAAAGGGCACGATTCAACCCTCCTTCATATTTCAGGAACAATTACAAAATGCAAATGTTAGGAGCCTGTCTCTTTGACACCAGGCTCGGGAGAGCAGTTGAATGCTGCAGTCTGCTGTCGTGCCTGGGTACTGACCGACTTGCTTCTCCCCGCTGAATTGGCAATTTGTTTGCTCAGGCTCTGCAAGGTGGCAATTGCTGGAGCTCTGGGGTGTTGCAGCAGCTAGTAAAGGTCAAGACAAAACCTCTTAGTTCAGTATCTGGGTTTGTTGTCACAACCTGGGCTGATGGGGCTGTCCTGTAGCCCGGGGGCCACTTTGCCTCTCCCAGGGTGACGTCCTGGCCGTGCATGGGAGCAGCGTTGCCTTTCAGCAGTGCAGAGCCTGGGACATTTCTTTAAGAGCTATAAAACACAGCTTTTAAAACACACGCCCACACCCCAAATCCCTACAAAGCCCATAGAATAAGGGATCAGAAGAACCTCCAGCACAACTGACCTATACAATTAAACTCTGCTTTAGCCTCACTACCAGTGCTCAGATTTATCACAGCCATTTCCCCCAGCTCCACACCCAGTGCTCACACTAGGAGCAGAGATGCCATGGTACCCAGAGGATGCTCAGGATAACTGAGGATCCAAGAAGATACGTCAGTCTGTGACCAGCTAAGAGTCCTTGAGTGGCCACACAAATGAGACTTGTACCTTAAGTACCTGAAAGTCTCATCAAACAGAACCTGTTCATGCAGGATTTACAATTTATGTCAAAGCCTCTGAATTTAGCCCTTAAACTTTTGGGTGTCAGATTGATGAGCCCACTCTGAGGATGGCTCAACAACATATTACATACCAGCCTGTCTCTTGCTCCTTTACAATAGCATTCAACATGATTTAAATTAGCTTCAGCACTCTAATCGTGTTGCTTTTATAACAGCAGTGAGATAACTCCCAGACGTTGGTTATGTAGCCTCTGAGGGAAAGAGATTTCAGATGCGTTCAGCAGAAATACACTGTGTGAGCCATGGTTATAATTTCATTAACAGGATGCTACTCGGCTCCTACCGGGAGTCAGAGCGACGCCATGTCACTCTCTATAGGAGATTAGCATTATAATGGGGATCAATCGCCTTTCCTTGTGTTCACACCACTCTCCAGCCTGCAGGAGGATGAGCTGTCAGAAGATATGATTTTCAGACCTCTAGCCCAGTATTTGACCCACACATGAGGCTTCTCAGAAAAGGCTGATCTCTGCACAGCCCCTGCGTGGGGGATGTAGTGCTGCCAGCAGCTGGGGGTTGGGACGTTCGCTGGTGTCCTCTGCAGTGAGACCCGCGGGCACTGGCACTGGCACTCCCATCTTGACAAGCCTCCGGCAGCGAGGCCAGACCCATAGTAATGGTCAGACTGGGCATACTGGGGGGTGTTTTCAGTGGGGCATCAGTGGGATGCTGCATGGGAGGTGAGGAGCCGAGTACCAATGTGATGTGCCTGCCACCCCTCTCAGTCTGGGGCCCATGTGCTTTCCTGAAACCAGCTCTCCCATAGCGGGAGTTGGCTCTGCAACGCCCGAGGCACAGCCCTTACTGGACAGACCTTCACGAGGCACTCAAACATAATCCATCTGGATTCAGGCTTCTTATGGAGCCAAGAAGCCTAGATTTACTGTCCAAGCTTCTCCAGCATCTTGGAAGCCTTCAGGTCCCCTCCAGCCACATCCTCCCCAAATATGGGGACTGGTTGCGGTGTCTGGCTCTTGAGACAGGCAGGTGGGGTATCCTGGGGGAAGGGAAGCGGGATGGGAATCCATGTAATGAAAGCCCTGGATGCTTGCCAAAGGAGACTCACAAGTATTGACATTTAACTCCCTGCCTGCTCTGTAGACAGGGAAATGCAGCTCAGCACGCTGGAGGCTGACATTTCTAAGAGCCCTGGACACCTCTTGCTCAAATTATCGTGTCATTCCTGGCCGTGAACATTGGGCAGAGCACTCACAGCATGCACCCTGTGGGAAACCCCAAACTTTGCATTAGCATCGCTGACTATGCGTATGGGAAAGATGCGCAAAGCCCGTGCTCAGCAGGCAGGAGAGCTGGGATAGCCCAGCCGGGGTGGCCCCTTCCCACGGTCCTGCCAGTGCCAGCAGCCAGATCCCAGCCCTGCCACCAGCCTGGGGATACTGAGGGCAGCAGTGGGAAGAACAGGCATTGATGTCTTCTCTAGCAGAACTGCACCAAAACTGGAACACACCCATCGACAGCAATTTCCACAGCTGCATTTAAGCTTCATGTCACACAAGTGGTGGGCACCGACCATGCTATCACAGTGTAGGCAGGAGGCAGGAGCTTTCCTCTGACTTCGAGTAGTACCTGAGCATTTTTGGAAATCACAGCAGCCCGGTCCTGGTGCAGACTGTGCACACATTTGCACACACATAATGCCCATGCGAGCAGCAGGACCCCAGGAGGGGACAAGAACACACGCAGGGCATGAAGCTTTCTGTACCAGTTCTCCTATTGCTTTTTCACGTACTCAAGTTTAAACAAAGTCTCTCTGGGATTTCTCCTGGAACTCCACTGTTTCTCCATCGCTACAGCACCATTTCAAGTCCTTTCATGTGCAGGAGGCCCCAAGGCAGTTGGTTTTACTGAGCAGATTTCTCACCTTATCATTTACTCCTATGGTTCAGTTTCTTTAGCTCATTTTACGTATTTCAGCTTGAAACACAAGATTTAACTAAACCTGTCAGTGTCAGGATCCAACCCCACAGGTTCACCCCAGCCTGGGGGTCTCAGTGGGGGCTGTTTCCCAGGAAGGAGCTGGTTGCAGCCCTGCACCAGCTGCAAAACCAGGGCTGAGCTGTCCCCGGAGATATCTCCTATCTTCCAGCGGTGCCTGGAATAATGTGGCAGTTGATATGATCTTTGCCTTTGAGATATCTGACTTCTTTTCACAACTGCCTCTGCCACAGGCTGCTCTGCACCTGATGGACAGGACCCCATCAAGGCTGATGCCCCAGATCCTGACCTCTCTAGCCTTCCCCTGCTTGGGAGGTGTTTCTTTCCTCTCCCAGATGAAATCATTTAGAAAGCTTTTAAAGGAGAGCTATAAAGCTTGCCTCAAGCCTCTTATTTTTTCAGAAAAAAAATAATATATTGAAATATAAATGTGCCCAACATCTCAGAGTTTTCTTGTTCTTGCCCTACCTGTGCTGGTGGAGCTGTTGTCACCCAGAGTATGTTGTAGCTCCCAGGCAGCTCCCTCAGGGCCCAGGAGACAGCACCAGCCCCAGCTCCAGTGAGACCTTCCCCCATGAAAGCCCCTGCACCCCACTGCCCTTGGGCTGGGATTGTGCTTTCCATCCCTAGTCCCTGCCAAGTTGCCCAACATGAAGTTGTGGCTGAATTTCTTCATCCATAAAACAGTGACTGTCCCTGACACTCCCATCCACTGCAGAGTCCTAAGGTCTACGCAGGGAGGATGTGTCCCAGAATGGATCAGGTTCTAGCTCTATGGTGAGCCACTAAACACGAGGCCAGCAGGAGCCTTTCTCATATTTTTAAACAATGAAGCTGTACATTTTTGGTAGAAAATTCCCATTAGTTTAAAGCCTTTTTTTTTAAGAACAGCTCAAAGCATGTTAAAAAACTTAAGGAAAGAAATTGATGCCCTTTTACATCTATATAAAGTTTTCAGCAATTTTAAGTACAGCATTAGTCTCCTAACACTCTGCAGGTGGGGGCCTGTGCCTAGCAGTAAGGTTTTTCTTAAGCCACATCTGCTGGTTTGTATAGCTGGGGGACACAGATTTGTAGGGTCTGGTATGTCTGATTGCTTAATACGGCGGAGCTGGAGCTGGGAGGCAGCTCAGGGACAGCAATGGGCTCAGCTGCTCAGGGGCAGAGGGAAAAGCCCCTAAAAGCACTAAAAGGCTCACAGCAGGCTGGGGGGGTGGTGTTCTTACACCAGCTCTGTCTTGACTGGCTGGATCTTGCATAACAGAAGAGGTGGGGTACGGAGCAAGCATGGCTTGGAGATGTGGGAGAGCGTGCCTGAGGGAAATGGTACAGGTAAAGCCAAACATGTGTATTGTGTAATTTCTACAGGTGCATTAAGTGTGAGAGTGAGATGGAAAAGGGGAAAAGTGATCTGGAAATTCAGTTATTAAGGGACCATAAAGTGAAGTGGCTCTGGTTTTTCTGGGTGGAATTTTTTTCCCCAGAAGTGTAGTGTCTTCCTTTAAAGAAAACTTTTAAGAAAATGACTAATGTTTAAAAAAAAAACCCCAACAACTCTTTTTTGCAAAAGAAGTTCCCCGATCATTTAACTCTCAGATAAGAGAAAACCTTTAATAACTGGTTTCTTAGCACTTCAGGTACTTTCTTTCTATAAACTCAACACTGGTTTCAGTGATGTGTTTCTTGTATTCGTTGTCACTCAGTTCTTCTTGGGGTTTGATCAGTAGTTGCTGCAGCGCTGACAGACCTGACTGATGCTTGTTCCCTTGAGCACTCCAGAGTAGTGGAGCTTCTTCCCCTCCTGGGGAGGTTTGTGGTGCTTGAAATGAGATGTATCTTGTCTGGGAACAGGACAGAAACGTGCCCTGGGCTGGGATCACAGGGCCACAGCTCTGCTCAAGCAAAGGAGTGCCTGGGTGCTGAGAAGTTGCAGAAACCCCCACATTTCACCACCACCTTCTTGTTCAGTTCTGGAAAACTAGAAAGATCCTATTGGGGCAGCTTTTCTTCTGCTGTTGTGTGCCCAGGGTACCACTGCCACAGGGTTACCCTAGGCTGTATAACACATTTCCTCCCTTAACCAGCTCCCAAGAAGCAACTGCCATGTCCCATTTACCAGCCTGGAGTAATTGCCGTTTCTTTGGCTGCATTAGGGTGGAAAGCTCTTGCAGCTGCTGGGAAATGCTGTGCAGGGGAAATCTGAGGCTGGGCTGAGCTGAGTGCTGCAGGCTCCAGGAGAGCCAGGCTGGAAGCTGTGGAGCAGAGTGGAACACTCTTTGGGCTGTTCCCCATGAGGAGCTGAACAAGGGCTGAGTGAGGCTTTTGCTGTGTTTTGTGTGCAATTTGTGTATGTAAATCTTCTATAAAACAGTGGGTCTGTTTCCCTTCTCTTGGTTACTGGTGTCATTAAAAGGAGATTTCTCTCTGTTGCTTTTGAAAGAATTTCCAGCTCTTATACAATGGCAAATTTTTCTTCCCCTTTGATTGTGGTTGTAAAGGTGATGTAAGGAAAAGCTGGGGTGGGGGGTGTGGAAACAGAGGGGAAAAAACCCAACAGCAGCAGTGAAGAAACACTGCAGTTATCAGTGTAAAGTAGGACCTTGGCAGGCCTGAACCAGCCCTGGGATGGGGGGATGCTCCTGTGCCTCCAGCCATGGTGGTGATGAGGAGGCTGAAGGGGAAGGGTGCTCTGGTAGGCACATTCTGAAGTGGTTTTCTGGATGAGACACTGGAAGGTGCTGTGAATCTGTGACATTGTGAATCTGTGAGCAAGGAACTGCTGTTTGGTTTCTGACTCTCATAGTGCACGTGGCTGACTTGGAGCATCACTTACTGAGTTTGAACACTGCCAGGCTTGCAACAGGTGCTGCAGTAAGCTGGTTTGGAGAGTCTCTCCTCTTCATGGCTTGCATTGGAGGTGCATTCCCTCTCCTCCCGGTCACTGCCTGGGAAGAGGCTCCAATTTTCCCCTGGCTCCATCACGCCCACATGAAGAGCCTTGGGCAAAAGCCTTTGTGTGCTCAGCCTCCCTTGCCACTGATCCTGCTTCTCCAGCAGCATCTGCCTGTGCTGTCAGTTGTTCCTCTGGGACACTGCTGCCTCCAAATTCTGCCTCCATCCTTCCCTCCCACCCACATGGATTTCATGGGGCCCAAGTAACCAGTGATGGGAATAACCTGGATTTGAGAGAGTCTGGGGAGAGACCCAAGTTCCAGAATCTGCTGAACAGCCAACAAAACCTGACACAACCAAAATGCAATATTCAGTTGGACTAAACTTGGGGAGAACTGGTGTGTGAACCATGTCAAACATGGGGGCATCTGCCTGACTCCTAAATGATTTATTAGTGTTGCAGATATGCTCAGCTGGTCTTTTTATTTGGATTTCTTTTTTTTGTGGCATAAATCTGTTACCTGAAGCCCCAGAGCTGCTCTTACCATTTTGTGCTTTGGTCAACACAATGTGTCTTCCCACCTGGAAGTGGCTGGGAAGAGCAGCAGTCCCTCTCCAGCAGGATGGGGACACCCAGGGGGTTGCGTTTTCCATCTCATGCTGTTGAAGGAACCCACCCAGCTGGGTCTGTTGTGTGCACCCCTCTCCTCTTGGTGCAATGGCTTGAGAAGAGATAATTTCTTGTGCTCGATGGGGATTTAGTGTCAGGACTAATATCAAATAACCAGGCTGCATCTGAGCAAATCGGAGGCATTCAGGGAGTCGTTCGCTGTCCTGAGGCACAGGAGCCATGGGGTGGTCTCACAGGCACCACCTGATGAACTTCAGCCCTGTGGTATTTGGGAAGGCACAAAACCTCTGCTCAGAAGTGCCTGGGAGTGCCCAGCTATAACTCAGCCCCACTTCCATTGCTGGGACAGGCTGTTGCTGTCCCTTCCCCTCCCTCTGTAACGCTGACCATCCTGCATTCTGGCCATCTCTCTGGTATGTGTTGGCTAATGACACAATACTAATTTTAGGATGCAACGATGCCTCTGCTCATGGTTACTCAGCGTAAGGTCTTTCCAAGTGTTTCGCTTGCTTTCCAGCTAGGAACAAGGCTGCTGAGACCGAACCAGGTTCCTGGAAGCTCATGGGCTCAGGTGGGCACCAGGAAACCTGCAAATCAGCTGGTCTGCTGTATCCTGATAGCCTATGTTTGCTAGGGAGTGATTTAAGAGAGACAACAGGAAAATGACTGTTGATGGCTAATAATTGGGCAAACTGTGGGGTTTTTGGTGTTAGAGATCTCGATTTACCAACACAGCACTGCCTAAGGAGGCCAACACTTGCACTGGTGTTCAGCTCCCAGTATGGGGCTAATCACTTTGACTGTGGTGTGTGATAACTTCATCGCTCCCTGTATAAAACAGCACTTCATGTTAGATGCTCCTCTAAAGCATCCTCAGGGCCCCAGCAAGCCTCCTGCTTGTTATTTTGATACACAATGGAAATATTCTTGTGTTTTAGTTGGCTGCAGTCAGTCACTTGAGTTTATGGCCCATTCGGGAAGGTGAATGCCTTCTCCCAGCTCTCCTCATTAACCTCTCTTCAATCTCTCTGCTGATGGCACATTCAGCAGCTCTCTTTGCACTGCCCACAGGCAATTGCTGCTAAAATTATATATCTTTTACTACAACCTTTTAAAATAAATGGTTCTATTTTAACTGTTAAATCATTGTGGCTGTCCTTTAAGCATCAGAATGAAGGAAAAGTGTTTTGTTTTGGCAAGATTATTTAAAAGGTGGGAGGGAAGACAAGAAATTATCTTAATTTCTCTGGTTATTGTGGACGGTGGGTTGTTTGGGTTGTTTTTTTCTAGCTTCTACAAATAAAACACTTTCTCTGTCAAATTCCCTGTTGATGCAATGCTGTGCTTTTCTCCCTCTAAGGGACTGCTTGCCTCTCTTGGCACCAAAGGGGTCTTTTCTACCTTTAAAGTATTTGCAGCAGCCCCTGCGACGCTCTGCTCTTGAAGCAAATATCGGAGCAAAACAGACAGGCAGGACATGGCTAAGCTTGAAAATAGTTTTGTATGTTCTGAATAGTTTGTATCTGTCCTTAGGCATGTCTCTTGAGCAGGAGGTGTGATGAATTTCAAATCAGACCTCCACAGGTCTCTTATTTTTCCAAATAGGAGGTTTTTTTGAAGGCTAAACAAATACTGTATCTTTTTTTTTTTTTCTTCATAGGTAAAGCTTGTCAGAGGGATACAATAGCTTTCCCACATCTAGTATCTCTGTGCAGAGCAAAGGATGTGAAAGACAGATGTTGGGAGATCTGCTTATTTAGACAAGAACTCTTATCCTCCCACGGTACTTAAGATGTTTTACTGTTCTTTAGATATTTCATGTGCGATCAGGAACATCACAGGCACCAGCAAATACTGGCTTGTATTAATCGTATTCTGATTTCTGCTTCTTGGGTGTTTTCCTCCTTTCCTTAAGTTAAGCACAGCATTATCTAGACTTGGCTGGTGGTCTCGGTGAAGCATGTGCCCTTTTGGAGTCGCCTGAGTCCTGTGGGCCAGCAAACCTCATAGGAAGGGAGCCCTTGGCTGATTGCCACAGTGTTGTATATGTCAGGCTTCTTTCAGCAGCTCTTTTTTCTTCCTTCTACTTTTCTCCTGTTTCTGTTGCCACCCATCTCTATCTGTCCCTTAACTCTACTTGCCCTTGGTGCAAGAGAGACAAGAGGGCTCCTGGTTGGTGACCTCTGCTGCCATGCAGGGTCGTGGCAGGGCTGGACCATCCCAAATGTCCTGCCCTACCCCATTACCCTGAGCAGGTCCCCCCCAGGGGCAAGGCTGGGCACGCCCCTGCCCCAGTGCCACCAGCCCTCTGAGCTGCCCTCTGAGCATCATTCCAGGAGGGATGAGACAAAGCCCTATCGCAGCCATTGTCTGAGTGACTACAAAGTGCTGCTAATTGAAGGAGCCACAAATACATGCAAACTCCTGCGCTGAACTAACATTCTCGCACAAATTAAATTATAAGTAGGAATAAGCCTAATTGTACCAGACAGCAATTACTGTGGCTTTACCTTCAGGAGACAGCTGGCTTGTGCTGGGCAGGGGGAAATTTCTGTTCCCTGGAAGGGGACTTGTGTGCACTGAGAGCTCCTGGGGAATGGCTCTGGTGGGATGGGAGGGGGGCATTTGGGACAGTGTGTGTCTCTGAGTCGGGAGGTGGGTATTTAAGGTGTTCTGATGCAGCACACCCACCACAAAGCCCCCATGGCCATGCATGCTTGTGACTGCTCCCACACAGGGTGCAGCTGAGTGGAGCATGATCAGCCACTGGTGTGGATCAGGGCCAGGGTATTTCTTGGACGCCATTCGATCTGGGACCCCAGACCTTTGTTGTAGCAGCCTAATTTCTCTCCACAGGCACATTACCACATCAACCGAACATCTCATGCTCCATCCTGTAGCTTCCTCAGGAAGCCTCTGAGAAACATGATATTGCTGTCACATCTGGATATCTAGTGGCTGCTGGTTGTGCCCAATCTCACACAGCATCTCTAGGCCAAAGTGTCACTTGCTTGCCCACTTTCTCCATCCTGCTCCCAAGCAATATATCTGCATATTCTCAGGACAAAACAGGGACAATAATAAGCAGAGCTGGACAGTTCTGAGCCTCCTGTTCACCGACAGCTGGCTTCTGACAGTTCAGATGCAATGAGTTCAGGTCTGAATCACTCAGCACTGAGCCTTTAGAAACCCCAGACACAATTGACTGAGGATTTGCAAGAGCTAGACCCTAGTCTCCTTGTTCAAGCTTTAATAACATAGAGAATTAGTGGTAAAGTATTGTACAATTTAAAAATAATAAAACATTTCTCCAGCAAAGCTTAAAGAAAAAAAGGTATTTGATTGTACTTTGATTAAGCACAGAGAGAGGTTGTATATAAAACATCCCTTTGGACATCTTGCTGCTATAACCACCGTAATAAAAGTTTGGTTTATGTAACAGCTTGCAATCTATGTAATACACTTTAGTCTGTGGTGTGGACATAGAGGTGAGCTGTGCTGTGATTGCCAGGAGCTGTGGTAATCTGTTATTCTGAGGACACAAGGGGTAAATAAGAGCTTTTCTGTAAAGCAGGGAGACTTTTCAATAAGACCTTTAATAGAGCAGTGAGATTTTTTGCCATATATACCTGGGCATCATTGCAAACAGGAAGATTTACTGGTAGCTCCAAGCCAGAAGGTTCATGAGCAATTTATTTTCAAAGCACTGTGCTACTGCATATGTTTGTTCTTGGTAAAGGAAAAGCATTCAGGGTTTTTCTTTTTTATTTTTTTTTTTTTTTTAAGATCTGATGCTGTTCTGTCTGCTGCAGCTTCAGCTTCTAATGTAACATGACATAACTAGCTGATTAGGATCAAGAGAGTAGAAAGGAGTCATTAAAGTTGAATCCTGAGAAATAATTAAGTACCTAAAGTTGCTCCACAAATTACGCTTCTGTTTATTTCACATGACTCTGACATACAGAAGCATAATCCTTCCAGTCTGAACAGGGCTTCTGTTCTTCACCCTTCACCAGTCCAGGGGAGAGTAGAGAAGGATGTTTCTCCTGGGCCTTTGCCTTGTGTTTCCAGCAGTGAAGCCTTCCTCTTCCAACAGAAGCCACTTACTTTTGACCTTGATGGAAACTTGTGAGTAAGAATAACCACAAAGGCAAAATATGAGTGTTTCCATCAAGAACAGGTTTCATAGTAAGCATTTGCCTTATTTAATTAATGGTGTCCCTGCATACTTCAATCAGGTTAAACTTTCCTTTGGTTATAGTTCTGCTGAGAAGGTCTAGAGGAGGCTGTGGAGAAAGAAGCCTTGCAAGTATTGATTGTCTGAATTCAATGCACTAGAATAGCTTTTCTTGAGAGATGCAGGGTTTTCCCGTTAGGGCATTAACAGGGAAGCTGAGTAGCCCTGGCAGCTGTCCTTAGGTTGTGCTTAGCTCTGCTAAGGGCCATGTTAGCTTTGTGGGCAATGTATTTCCAAGAGATTAATTTTTTATAGCAAAAAAAAGCCCTGAATTTGCAACACTGGCTCCAAAATATCCTTGGGTTTTGCTGACATTTCAAAACAGATTCCATGGTTGCCAGCTGGGTTCTGTAACCAACGGGGCCAGGGAAAACTCCTGGACATGCAATTTGGTAAGTGTTCGGCTCTGAATCCAAACATGTGGTTCAAACGCATCTTAAAGGTTCTTTGTTTGCTGGAGAAAAATTTGAATTTGAAAATTCAGGCTCCTAAATCTCATTATATAGGGTAAGCAGCTGGGACTGCATCTGTATGAATGCAGCAATGGCCTTAGACTAATGACTGATTTTCCTCAGCTCTTGAATCTCATGAAGATCTTAAAAGCGGGAAGATCTAGGTCAGATGAGGAGCAGAAGAAATAAAATACTAAACAAGATTAGGAAGACTATCAGGAGACTGTTCTTCATCCTTTTGCACCAAGGTTGTCAGCCATGCCTGAGCTGGCCCTGAGAGCCTCTTGGTCTGGTGGTGCTGATCCCACAGCCTTCCCAAGCAATGGGGTTAAATACTTCATTATTCTTACAACTTTCCATACTGTCTATCTTGCATCTTCTGTTTTAATCTCCTCCTGCTTGTCCCATCCTCATGAATGGTTTCTTTCCTGCCTCTTCTGGTAACATTCTCCTTGAAAAGATGTGTGTGGCCAGTCTTAAGTCCTTTCCCATAAAATATCTGAATGTATTTTATTGCTCTCTGTTGAACATCAGGTGATCTCCATCTCTCTAGAAATGAGGTTCCTAGAACTGGAAGGTGAAAGACACCAGGATTTATTCAGAGTTCAAACCCAGGACTCTCAGTGCCTTAAATAACTGTTGCTCTCCAAGAGGAGCAGCCAGGACCAAGAAGAGAAAACAACTCAATGGGGAGCAGGGAATAGCATTGCAGTCAAACCCCTTTGTTAGGGACTTCAAGGGACTGGCAGGATGTATATAAGAAGGGTTGGTCAGAGGAAGAATTTGGGGATAAACCAGGAAGAGGAACAGCCTAGAGAGCAGAGCAAGGACCTGAGAGCAGGGCAGGCATCCCCAATGCAGCATGTGCTGTTGCTGTGCTGTGGTACCCCCGCCTGCATGTGGCTGAGGTCTGTTAACTCATCACCCCTGACTCTCTGATGGAAAGCATTGCACTAGAAGCTTTACTGACCTTGCCAGCAAAATCCCCCCAGGTGTCTGAGCCAGGTCTCTAGAAGGGTTGCCAATCAATCTGTCATATGTTGAAAGAAGATATATGGCTCGATTTAATTGATGAGATGTTCTGCCATTACTAAAGTGCCTATCTGCCTCTGTAGGGTACAGTGTACATGTGCATATAACGGATTGCTGGTTTGTGATGTATGCCACATAATTTGCTGTCTTGCTGGCTGACAGAAAGCACAAATGCATATTAAAGCATTATAAAAGCAGGTCAAAGGTTTCATGGTTTTCCTAAGCCAAAGGACAGTCTGTTCTGTTTAAATAGTGTTAAAAATCAGTACTTTTTTTCCAGTGGAAAAAATCCATCAAATGCTAGTTTGTAGCTTTTAATTTTTTTTCCTTTATGTTTGGGTGGTTTTTTGGGGTAAAGTGACTATGTTCTACTTCTTGTTAATTAACCCTTGGACTTCTCTTCATTGCTTAAAGACGACAGTGCATAAAAGGATGTTGATGGTATTAAAAAGCAATGGGAACAAGGATGGGAATGCTGCTAGTGAAGAGACAATTACACTTTAGTTTGCTTTAACGTGGCAGTCTGGCCTGTCCTCCTGCCTGGTTTGCTGCTACAAGATCTTGATTGAGGCTTTGCTGTATTCAGGAAGCTTGCAGCAAAGCTAAGCCTGGAGGACATGTGCCTCTCTTGTACTGTTTTATAATTCATGGGTATTAATGCCTTAAACACTCTTCTGTGAGAAGCATATGACGCAGCGGGGAGGCAGAAGTGGCCAGCGCTGTGTGATATGGTGTGTGCTTGTGTCTGCTTGGTGACAATGTGGCTGTGAGCCGAGTAATTGGATGTTGTAGCCATCACTGATGTTACTATAGTGCCAAGGGACTCTAGCAGTTGATTAAGATGACCTCCTGTTAGGTGCCTCACAAACTTGGAAAAAAGAGCTCTCTCTTACCCAGGAGAAGACACAAAACAAGACATGACTGCAAGCAAGGGAGATGAAGGAGACTACAAAACAATATTGCTCAACTTCTTGGAGCATAGTTGTATTGGGAAAAATACACTAGGGGCGTCCTGATCTTACAGGGTATATTCACAGGCAAGGGGAGGATAGCACAGCTGAGTTGGGTGTGCTTAGAAGGAAAAATCCCAGGGCAGAGGGGCAGCATGGAAGAAAGGATGAGTGTGATTGTCTGGGAGCCTAGCAAAGGAAGAGAGTCTGGTTTCATGGCCAGCTGGAGGAGGGAGCTGATTTCTTGGTGTTAAATGAGTAATAAAAGACAAAGCAGGGTTGTCTGTGAAAGCCTTTGAAATAAAGACAAGCAGTTTATGTTTAGAATTCAGCAGAAAGCTGCTCAGGGGAGCGCAGAGAGATGGTCAAAGTGATAGGCTTGGAAAGAGACCTCTGAAACAGCATTTGATACAGGTACCTGTAGGAGTGCGATTGGCAGGGGGAGATAAAAGGGTTTTACAGCAGAGGAGAAGCAAGCTGAGGAGAGCTGCAGCTGCGTGGGAAACCAGGGAAGGCTGGTTTTTTTCAGGTGTTATGTGGGAGAAATCTGCAAGATTTAGACCTTGGAGTGAGTTAAAGGTCTAAGCTGTGTCGTTAGTGGACTCAAGTGGGCTGAGCTCTGAGGGGAGATGGTTAGTGCTGCCTTGGCATGTGGAGATGGAGCTGGCAGATGGATGACCATGAGAGGCTGGAGATCCTTTGTGCCAGTGTGTGATTATGCAGAGAACAAGACTTCTGTGGCCAAGAGCACTGCAAGCATCTCTGAAGCATCCATCCACTCCAGAGCCCTGGCCTGCAGGAAGATACTAGTTTCCCCACTCCTAACTTTGGCTTCCTTCCTTTCATATAAGGTATTGAAGAAATAACAGCAGGTTGTTTTTTTTCAATCAGAGAACAAGAAAGCAAAAAAAAGCTGTATACTCCCAAGCCATCTGTAATTGCCCTGTTCTGCTTCATTTTTATTTATGGAAAAGAAAAATTTCTAAACTTCCCATGAGTAATACCTAATATATACGTAACTAAGTGTCTATTACTGGTCTCAGATAAATAATTGGGTTTTTTTAATTGTTGGTCACCCATCAGTTGCAAAAGTAGGCAAGTAAATAAGTAGCTTCTGGGTGATATTAATTACAAGCAAGCAAATTAGATTCCAGTAACCGATTTTTCCCATGGCTATCAAAGCCTGGGTAGCTAACAGCAGGATAATATCACAAATGTCCTCGTTCTCCCACTTCACAGCGTAAACTGATTCACTGCTTTGGCTCAGCAAGAAGCCCGTGCTCTGTGGCTGTCCCTCGGGAACGCCGTGTGTGCTGTCACGGTGGCCGCTCCCGGAGAGGGGGCACCACGTCAGCTCAGGCCCCCACTCCACTGCGGCGCTGCCATTTCTGTCTCCCTGGTCGATAGGGCAGAAAATTATCATTTCTCAACTTGCCAAAACATGAGCATCTGCAGTGATATAACAGGGAGAAGAAGTTGTAGAGTATCTACTGATAAGAATTGATGCATATTTAATGCAAAGGATATTTTCAGTATAGCTGTGTAATTGGGAAATTAAATCGTCTGAATGTTGTCATACATGCTAATTATACTAAAGACACCAATAGGAAAAATCTTCATCTTGCACATAGCAGATATAGTTAGAAGATAATGACATTTTAAATTTGTACTCACTATCTCAGTGCACAAAGGTGAAAATATTTTAAGTACGTGCATTTTGGTTGGAATGCATGTGGGAAGAAAACAAATATAGTGTACTTATTTACAGGTTTTTTCCAAATACTGACAATAACAGGCAGATCAGGGAAATGTGAACTTGCAAATCAGCTTTACTAGCATTTCTTGTTTTGCATAAAAGTTTTGTGCTGAAAAAGACTATAGGTATCACAATGAACAGTTATCTGCTGTGTCTGTCAATTTGCTTGTTCTTACTTACAGATGATTGCAGTTATTTTGTATTTTGTTGTTGTGCAAAGCAAATATTTTGGCTAAAATGTGTTGAAATGCTGTTTTAACTGAGTCATTCATTTGCAACAAATGAAGCATAAAGAATGCATTTTGGAAGCTACACTTAACAGAATTAAAATCATCACGCTGTTCCTTCCTTAAATAAATTCTATTCAGCAACTTGCCTGTGTAATGAATGGCATGAAAACTCTACCTGCCCCTGTATTGTTCTTATGACCTGTGCCATCGAGGTGTTTTTTTATTGACTGAAAAGGAAAGAGAGAAAAAATATTCACAGTTCAGTTTGTTCTACTAGGTTCTTCACATTGCCCAACTCTGCTCTCTGTATCTGTATGGAGTTGGTGGCATCCATACGATCCGCCTCGTTATGTTGTGCACAGCTTCCACTTTCCCAGGAAGAGATGTACTTTTATTACATTCATTTGGTTAGAGTGATGTCAGCATGACTATTCATACGCTTAAAGTTGAATATATATCCTACAACAGTCTGAGGGTTTAGATCTTCTCTGATTATTTCTTTGGACCTTGATGATCAAGCAGTGTTTTGTTGGAGGAGGAAGCCTCATGCAATAAAATTAAACTATTAAAGAATCTCTCCCTGCTGTCTGTACATGGCATGGTTGTAGGCTTTTTTTGATATTGTAATTTGACGGCTTTTGATTAATGCATAGAAATCTGCCATCTTGTCTTTTACAAGTACTTGCTAAAAATGTTTATAAATATGTTGGGAATTACTTTGATTATCTTTAGGGTTGGAAAAAGCATCTACTCATCCAACATATATAATTATTCACATGATGGGTTCTTGTGGCGCAAGACTGGCTCTGCGGTGCTGTCACAACACAGATGCTAATAACTTGTACCTGGGCAGATGGTGAAACAGAGCAGGTATCAGCAACTGCAGAGGTCAGAGGCTGGAAAATTCAGTGGAATTTGGCCACCTAAAGACTCTGAGGTTTTTGTGGCGTTGGTGGTTTGTTTTCTCTGAAAAATCTCAGCCAGCTCTGCAAAAGGTTCAAGTCCTACCTTACATGTGGCTCTTCTCCAGTCCCAGTTGGAGGAAGGTGCATGGATCAGAGCCCTGGCCCAAGCCCACACCAAAGCAGTTGGGATGCGAGGGGGGATCCTGAGCTGTGAGCTGAGGTGCTTCATTGACAAGACCAAGGAAGCTGCCCATCCCACCTGACTTCCACTAGCTGAAACATTGCCCTCTGAAGCTGATGGCTCAGGGCCCTGTGTCAGCCAGGGGTGCTCTCCTCGCCCCTGTGCACACCTCTTCTTTTGCTGCTTGTAGAGGGGGCCAAGGCAGCACTTGAGCATTTAAAGTTGCAGCCAAAACTGTCCTGACCACCCAGGAATTCAAAATTCCCTTGGGCAGGCGAGCAACCCTGCATCCAAGATAACAGGGAGTCCATCCAGCCCTCGCTAACTGAGCTGGGTGTTAAAAGCCCATCTCCTGGGGACCTGTTCCCATCTGCCATGGAGCAACTGGTGGGATTCAAAATCCCAATCTGGGCAGTGCTGCTTGTGAGTCCTGGCTCTTATAATACCTGTGGGTACCCTAATATCGCAGTCCTCCCTAACAGGGGTTGTTACCAGGAATACATTATAGAAGATGCTAATTTTTTTTTTTTTGACATTGCTTGGAGCCCTCTGACCATCTGTTCTGCCAAAAGTCAATCTACCCCAATCAGGGTGAAACTCATTCCTGGTATGCTGAGGGCAGGAGGCTGTGCAAAGGAGAGCTGGTGGGAAACTTGGCTTCTGCAGGGTGCTCCTCAGTGGGAGGATGGAGCTGGCAGCTTGTGTTGAGTCTGCTGCAGCAAAATGTTCTACAAACATCCAAAACTTTGTGATTACAGCCTATGTCTGTATGTAATAAATGTATGTGAGAAACAGCTGTAGGAAAAGTATTTTCTTGCAATAGATAAGTTTATTATATTCTACATTCTGTAAAAATGGGTACTCTTACATTTAATGCCACATGAAAAAATCTAAAAGGATTAAAGTACATTTGATATGGAGCAGCATCTTCCATTTGCCCTGCTGTCAATCTGCTTGAAACACCTGGTCTGATGGAAACTGTGAAGATGTGATGACCTAGGAGGTGAAGATAAAATGGTCCATGTGCCCGAAAATCTTGACCCCTTGAAGTTAAGAGCAAAACTCTTCCAGCTGGAGTGGGTCCAGCCTTTATCTTTGGTCCAACAGCTCTCAGGCTGCCCATGATGAACCTTTATCCTTCATTGCCCTCATCTGCAAAACAGGATTAAAGGTCAGGGTGGAGTGTGCAACATCTTCCAGAAACTCAAGGAAGGTAGCTGAGGTACCCTTGCTGCTACGGGATGATGTGGGCAGTGGAGGAGAAGTGGCACTGTGGGTCTGGTGTAGGACCAAACCCTGGAGCTGCAGGCTGCCCAGCACGGGGACCAGGCTAGCATGCAAACTATGCCACGTAGTGGGACAGAGGTTTTCTTTTTGTGCTGAGCAGTCATAAGAGAGCGCAAACCTTTAAAAAACATTTCCAGGTGCTGCAGTGTTTGTCACTGATAACCCCAAATCTGTTTCATGTCCTTGACTGAGGTCAATGAACTTGTGGTTACAGTTTTCACCCTGTCAAGGCTGTCACTGCAGAAGTTGCTCACCCTGAGGTCTGCAGGCTTGTCCTAAAAGCCGGGATTTTGAGTCACTGCTGCATGCTCCTCCTAGCCCCGCATGGCTGTGCTGCCTCTGCCTCCCTCCTGAGGATCACTTTGATCTGCCCACAGTCATGTCAAAGCGCCAAGAGAAATGACCCCTAATAAGAAGAGGTTCTGGAGCTGCTTAGCAGGAAATTACTACAGGTGATGTTGCTAAGCAATGTCAGGCTGGCCTGACTGCCTGGGATAACACTTCTCCTCTGGAAAACACAAGGAAAGTTGAGGGGTGTTGGGTGGCTGCTGCTTTCTGCTCAGAGCAATGGGTTCCAGAATAGAGCAAATGATAATCCTCCTCTCCTCGGGGCTGGTGTGACAGTTATCAGAAGTGAGAAAGAGATCTTCCCCGAGAGCAGCAGCAGCTGCAGGAGGGACAGGACGAGGCAGGGGCAGCAGGAGATGCACACAGGAGAAGTGAGTCCTGCAAAGAGGAGAGGGATGTACAGAGTGGGGAACCACCCCCGGGAGTCAGGGCCTTTGTGGCAAGGTGGCCGTGGGCATCTTTCCAAAATGAAACTAAATGGTGAGGGGGAGCTGCCAGCCTCATCGCTCAGCACCTGGGCACGGGGAGCTCCTGCCCCTCAGAAACCCCCGTCCCTGCACCTATGGAACCAGAGGCTGGGCTTTGCTGGGCTTTTTAAGAAGCTGAACTTTGCTTTAGTGAGGAGCAAAGTGCTCGAGATAACAGCTCTTGAGCTACAACAGGTAGCTGTAATCCAGGGCTTTTCCCTCAGATTTCTCTGGTGTTGGAGCAGTAATTCCAGCTGAGCTCATGGGGACATAAGGTAGCATGAACTCACTGCAGGAAGCGAGGTCTCCCTGTCAATTCTCCTTAACTGGTTTCTTCTGGGCAGAGATTTCTTCTTTCCTCCTTCACTGCTTTGCTCTAGTCCTGTCTGATATTCAGTATCTCCAGAAGCAGCTATGGTTCATTGCTGAATTAATCTATTTGTGCAGAAGGTGTCATGTCAATGTCCATTACGATTTTGCCCCAGCAGCATACAGAAGCAATTTTTCATCTCTGCCAGTTCTTCATTATTTCCATTTCTTATGTATCTTCTTTTAAAAAAAAAAAAAAAAAAGTACATTTACAGTTTCCATTTTAAAACAATTTTAAAGATCATTCCCAAAGCTGTTGAGTATATTAATGTGCTAATAGGAAGTGGGGAACACAGATGCTAAGTATGAAGTACATTTTCATCCTCAACTGGCAGGAGCTGGAGATGTCAGGGTGTCCCCTGCCATCTGGCCTGTCAGAGCATGTGGCAGATTCACAGCCCTCATGGGAGGGCACACTGCAGAGGCCATAGGATCCCATTATGCTGTTTATGGGGACAAGCCAGACATTCGTCTCCTTGAGACTGAATATCAGTCAGAGACGCACCAACATTTGTCTCTCCGAGACTGGATATCAGCCGGAGACGCACCAACCACCCAGGCGTTTCCACAGCACCTTAAAAAACTCGGAGGATGAGGCCGGTACTTAAAGAGATGTTGAAACCGGAGGCACTTCAGCCAGCCGCAGTCACAAAGCTGAAGAGGGGACACGGCTGCGGCCAGGGGCTGAGCCCTCCCCTCCCCTGCCAGCCGCAGCGCTGGGGCCGGGGCCGGTGCTCGGCGCTGCGCAGCGGCGCGGCCAGTCCGCGCTGTACCGCCCCCTCCCCGCCGGAGCCCTGACACCGCCCCCCTCATTAGCATCCCTTCCTCCTCCTCCTCCTCCTCCTCCTCCTCCTCCTCGCCGCCGGCCGGGGCGCTCAGGGGTGCATGGCAGGAGCGAGGGAGCCGCGGCGGCCCCGGGCGGCAGCCCCAGCCCAGCCACGCTTTGCTCCACGGCAGCGCCCGCAGCAACTTTCTCGCTCCGCGGGGTGCGGGAGCGGGGCGATGTGACCGCGCACCCGCTGCCCCATCAGCCGCCCCGGCGGCGGAGCCTCCTCGGCAGCGCGGAGCGGAACCGAAGCGAACCTCCCCGGCGGCGCGGAGCGGAGCGGCACCTCCCCGGCGGAGCGGCGCGGAGTGTCATCCCCCCCCCCCCACCCCCCATCACCCCCCGCCTCCCTCCCCGGCGGCGCCCGCAGCCCGGGGCGGGAGCGCGGATGCGGCGCGGAGCCCGGCGGCCCGGCGGAGCCCAGCGCGGGGCCGGGCCCTGCCGGGGCGGGCGGCGGGAGGCGCGGGGCGCGGGGGGATGCTGAGCCCCGCCGCCCGGCACCGCGTCCGCCGCCGGGAGATGCTCCTCGTGGTCGCCCTGTGGCTGGCGTGGCAAGAAGCGCCCGCGGCGCCGACCCCCGCGGCGGACGACATCACCCGAGGAGTTGTGAGTTATCCGCGACCCCCCCGCCTCCTCTCCGCTCCTACCCCACCCGGTACCCGCCTCTCCGGGTGCTGTGTGTCCCCCCCACTCCGGGCATCGCCGGTCCCCGCGGTGCCGGCTGAGCCCCGGCGGCTGGAAAGGCTCCCCGGAGCGCCCCGCCGCCCCCCTTTGCAGCCAGTGCCCTCCAGCTTTCACCCTCTGCTCGGCGCCCCTTTACACCCGGTGCCCCCATGCCCAGCACTCGCTCTACGTGGTGCTTCTCGCTGCATCTGGTGCCCCCCCGCGCCCTCAGAAGGGTCCATTTACCCTCCCTGCACCCCGTGCCCCCCGCCCCGCACCCACCGCACAGAGCCCTTTTGAAGCCGGTGTCCCCCCTCCCTCACACCCGGTGTTACAGGGCGTCCCCATCGCAGCCCCCCCGTGCTCTGTACCCTCACCACGCTGTGTCCCCCCACACCCCGGTGCGGTGGCCCAACTTTCCCCCAGCCCAGCAGCCGCGGGGTGACGGCCCCCCCCAGCCTTCACCGGGGGCTGGGGATCTCTCCGGCGCGGAGAAAGGGCTGGCTCCTCTCAAGGGCTCTCTGCCTGCGGTGGAGCCGCACAAACTCCCGCCAGTAAGCGGGATAAAAATGGCACGTTTGGAGCAGGAGCGATGCCGGAGGACTGGGACACGCTCGGGGATGCACTGGGCACAGCTCTGACTTCACTGCGGTGGTCGGCACAGCCTGGGCATCCCCCTGCTCCTGCTGCTCCGCTCATGGGGGGGGCGCACGGTCTGCAGCGAGGGACCGGTTTTAGCAGGCGACGAGGGCTCGGGTCATGTCCCTGCCAGGTCACGGTGTCAGCAGCTCTGTACAGCTTCAAGCTTCACACCGTCTCCTCTAAGAGGGGAGAGATGGAGGCTTTTCTCTTGGAGGAGGAAAAGTTTCTTGTAGCTGATACCAGCTGTAGCTTAGAGAAACCCCAACGACTCCATCAACCCTGGGTGTCGGAAAGCCGGCTGTGGCTGGGCGTGGGCGAGCAGTCCTGGGGCTGGACCCGCCAGTTTGGAGAAATTCCCTGAAATCCAGCGGATTTCAAAACGCTGCCCGGGTGCTGCTGTGAAGGAGGGAGGGAGGTTTGCAGCACGGCAGGGTTATCTAACGAGCGGGGCTCGCACGGAGCAGTGCGCCAGGACACTGCCGCTGAGGCTCGGCCGCCAAGCGTGTGCTCCGGCTCGCAGGCTCCTGCTCAAAAACACCTGCTGGGAAGGACAAAGCATATCGTTCCCCATCCGTTCCGAACAGAATAGAAAACGTGGGGAAAATAAGGCACATCTGCATCGTTATGGTGCGTTTGCTTTCCTCTATAACCAAATGTTAAAGCTGGAATTAATATTTCATGCAAACAGCACACGAATTGGTGTGTTCTGCCCCAATCAATTTGACTCAAACTTCATCTTCGACCCACTTTTACCCTTTCTACCATACGTGCTGCACTCGGCTTTTACAGGTTAAATGTTAATACTCGAGGGGGCTTATTAGTTATCGCTGGCAACTTTCAGGCATTAAGGTACCGTTTTTTTGTTCTGGACTGGATTTGAGCAGTAGCTCAAAACCACGCTGAAGAGCTGTGGCAGTCTCACAAAGCAAAAGGTGCCGGGGATGGTGATAGTGCAGACATGAACTGCAGGAGAAGGGTCCTATGCTAAGACCAAGCCCTATTTAGGCTGGGAAATACAGAGCAGACAATGTCAGAAGAGTGTCTGGGTGATTTCTCCCCTCCTTGCTGGGGCAAATACATCTCTGGCTCGAGACGGCGATAGTGGGATTATGAAGGGGTTGATTGCAATGTACGTTTGTGCTTATGCCCTCTAATGAGCAGCAGGGAGCACAGAATGCCAGGTATTTTCAGAGGTGTTTGTCAGGGAAATACCACTGTGTGGGAAGTGAGAGCTTTAAGAATTATTTGACATCCACTTTATGAAGCAACTAAGAAATTAAAGATCTGTGATGCATTTCAACCAAATATTTGAAAACTAGGAAGCATGAAACCATGGCAATAGAAAGCTCCACTAACCTTTGAAAATTATATCCAGCAATTCTCTGCAGCAAATAGAGCACAATGTCAACAGAGCTTTTACATCCCAAATACTCCCCCCTTGCAGCTGAGAGGCTTTCAGCGCCGAGCGGGACTGTGCCTCGGAGCTGCATCCTACACTCCAGTCCCGCTACAGGTTTGTTTTAAATGAAACAGTGATGCTGGGCCAAATTAAAGTTCAGCAAAAAGAAAGAGGGCTATAATTCAAAGGCCGTTCTTGTTAGAGTGCTGCCCAAAGCAATATAATATTGAATGATTCTCAGATTTCATTACTAGTGGAATATCCTGCCCAGTTTATAAATCTAGCTTGATTATTAATGTTTTTATTGTTCTTCATTAGCTGCTCTAACAAAGAGAGCATAAAATAGCAGATAGAACTGAGCTTGACTTGAGTGTTTCCCTTGAATTTTAGTATGTTGCTTTTGAGATTTACTACTTTGCATTTTGCACTGCTGCCTTTACAGTAAACCCCACAACCCCTCCTCACCACAGTGCCTAGCGTTCAAAAATTGCATCTTTTTATGGCTGTTGGGCTTGAGTGTCTCAGGGGTGCAAGAAGCAAAAACTTTATATATGTTAGTAGTAACGGAGTAATAAGAGTTCTCACTTCACTGGGCTTTGAACCAGGTCTGAAGGGAGGTCTACCTTCAAGTTTTATTTTTCAGAAGAGCCGGCATGGTGGAGCCTATACACTGAAGGTGTTGACCTGGGGACCTGCTGGTTTGTAACGAAGCTGGCTGTAGAGCAGGCAGCTCCTGCCTGCTGGGCTGTGTTACTGCCCACTGTGGGTACGGTCGCTGCACCGTGGGACGCTGGGCACCAGGCAAAAGCTCTGGCTTGGGGATGGACTGATGCCCAACGCTGAGCGAGCCTGGCCCTGAGGGAGACACTGTTCCTTAGGGAGATGCTTTGCCCTGACGCTGGGGTTGCAGGACAGGAGTTGGCATCGGGGTGGTGGTAGCATCACCGAGATCATCCCCTGTGGACGTGGCCTCTGGCATCAGTGGCCAAGGGATGCAGGAGTGCCTGGAAAGTTTTAGTTTGGTTGCAAGAGCATGGGTGCAAAAAACCCCTGTGAGCTGCTTTTTCTTGACTGCATGGTCAGGGGTGACAGGGAAGGTCTTTGCGTGTCCCCCAGGCGTTTCTCCAGCTGGGGCTTGCTGGGCATTCCTGGGGGCTTGCGTATGAGCGATGCCTCTCTCAGCCTCCCGCTCACAAAGCCCGCCTGTGTTGTTCCCAGAGAAGTTGCTCCCAGGGGATGGAGGCATTTGCATTCATCTGTGGAGACCACGGACCGCATCCCCCTCTGTCGCCGTCCCAAGCGGCTCTTTGTTCAGGGCAGGGCCCTCGCCTTTGTGGCAGCTTCTCATTTGAATGACAAGGATGTGCTTGTGGGGAGAGCTGGGGTGGCACAGAGCCCTGTGACGCTGTGCCCCCCCCCCCCCCCCCGGCTGGCTGCGGTGGGCTGGGGGGGACAGGACAGAGGTCCCTCTGTGTCCCCACATCAGGGAGTGGAGGGGCAGAAGGAGCAACAGTTTCCTACAAGTCTGTGCCCCTTGTCTCCCAGGTGCCGAATTTCAAAGCAGAAGCTGGCCCTTGCCTGGGGAATGGGCTCCTCCTTGCAGTTTCTGGGGTGCTTTTCCCACCTGCAAGAGGATAGGAGCATCCTGCTGCTGTCACTGCTAAATGCCCATGTGCAGCTGCCCTCCTGCTCCCACCTGCCCCAGGATCAGCCAGGAACTCTCCTAAATTGCTGCATTTAAGCACCTGGGGTCTGGCACAGTGTCCCAGAGACATGGCTTACCGCCTGGTTCAAGGCTTGGGATAATTGGCCCTCAAAGTAAAATCCTTGCATAGAAATAGACTGTTCCCTCTATCAGGAGAAACTACCAGACTCATAACCTTCTGTTTCTGCTAATGGGGAAATTAAAAATTGATAACCCCAGTTGGAGCTTCATTCAGCCTTCTAAAATGGCAAGTCTTTCAGGACAAACTGCTCAATAGATTCCCTAAACAATAATGCATTCAGGCCAACGGCATTGGAGAGAGGAGCTTTGCTCAGCCCCTCTGTCATTAAAGCACTTCATTCCCTTCCCGCGTGGAGCAGTGGCCATCTCAGGTCCATGAATTCCCTCCAAGAAAGTTAAGCTACCATGTTAAAAAATAAATAAAAATAAAGGGCTGCTTGTTGCATTTTAAGGTACCTCTTGAAGCCAAAGTACAATGCAAACTAAATTGGCTTCACAAAAGGCTGGCTGGAAGCTTTCAAACAGACAGGCTCCTGTGAAAGCATTTAATCTCGTATTAAAGCCCTGGCTGGTTTGAAGCGCTACTTCCCTTTCAGATTTGAGCACCCCAGACTTCCAGATACAGTCATGCAATTTCCTCCTGTGCTTGGCTGCTATTGTGGGCCCAGCCGTGTGAACTACCCATGGTAGTTAAGCTAAATCACTGGCTTTAATGAGACTGCCTTCAGGAAGGCTTCAGAGCAGGTGGGTGAAACCCTCCCTTGGCTCTCACTGGGGACTTCCCCATGATTGGTGCTGGGGATGGAGCGGGTGAGCTCCCACCTTGGCCTCGCTCTTCATCCGTGGGTGCTGCAGTGAAGTGTTGTGGGGTAGAAGCAGTTCCTGGCGGGCAGGACCCCCCAAGCCGGACCCTGCCATCCCTGGTGGCAGCGTGTGGTGCAGCTGTACCTCGGTACCCTCCTTTAGCCCCTAAAAACTCCTGGGGCTCTCACAAGGGAGGTTGCTGCCTGCGTGCGCCTACCTGACTCAGCCTGTGATGTTTTGTTATTCTCCCTCGTTAAACTAAACTTGGAAAGAGGCAATGTGAAATGCAGCGCGTTCCCATCCCTTGCCTGGCATCGGACGGGGCTCTCCCGGTTTGGTGTCCGGTTGTGACTCACTGACGGGACTACGCACGTCTGCCCCGCCGAGGACACGGGGGTGACAGGGGTGTGACATGGGTGATGTCGTCACTCACAAAACCGAGGGGGAGGCTTGGATGTCTCCAACGCCCTGTTTAGTCTTTGCAGGTTCAGTAGTGCCAGCAGTGGCTCCCTCTGACTCATCACCGGTGCTGTGCACTAATTTCTCATTATTTACTCATTGGCAAAAGTGCTGCAGGAATGGGCTGTGTGGCTCCGGGAAAGGTCACGCTGCGGCTGAGGAAACCTTTATTTCTGGATGCTGTGGGAGCAGGCGTGTACCCTGCGTGGGTCTCCGGTCCTAGCTGGCCTCGTGGAGGTGACAATGTGGGAGGGAAAAGCCCTCGCATCTTGGGTGCGAATCACCAGCTGATGGCAAACCTGGGCCGCTGTGTTGCTCTTTAAAGTGTCTTGTTCAGAGTAGAGCTGTACTTGAAAGCCAAGGATTTGCTTTCAAAATAACCTGGGATCTGACAGCAACAGTTCTCAAAATGCTTTCTTTAATCAAAATCACTTTAAATGGGTAGATTGGGGAGTTTCAGAAGCTCTTGCTGCTGTGCGCGTGCAGCTGCGTCTTCTTTGTCCCAGATTTTTATGAGGATTGTCTCTGATTTCTGGGTCAGAGAATTAAGAGATCTGATGTTATATTAAAAAACACCACACCAAACCACATATGCAAAGTTAAATCCAGTGCAAAACAAAGCAGACGTGCGGGGGCGAGGGGAAGAAGCTGCTGAAGGACCAGAGAGTTTTAGATGAGCGTAATGAGAAACTGCCTTTGACAACGGGTTTGTTCAGAGGAAAGTCCTGCCGTGACTGATGTGGAATAAATGCTGATATTCATCAAGGAGTGTGGTCTTCAGATGGGACTCTGGCAGTTTGATTAGCCATGATGATATAATAGAAAACAACCCGATTAAATCTGAGGAATTTCCTGCATCAGAATAAACCATGTGCACAGAAAATCGTTCTTCCAAGAAATCTGGAGATGATCTACAGCTCCTGGTGAGAACAGTCCAAATACAGTGATTTGGAAAGTGGCAGTATATTCAGGATTTTTTTAATATTTTTTTTTCAAGAGGAAGTTTCTGCCTGTTGACTGTCAGTGGTCAGACGGAGTTCTTCACACTGGCTGACATATTATTTCATCCTGACAATATTGATCTTTTGGGTGAACAAAAGCAATTTTACCTGTGTCACAGGGTCCTTGCTTGAAGGTGATGGACATGTTTGGATTATATCATCTTGTCATTTAACAAACCCCCCACTGGCATCTCCTGTGGCTTAGCTCCTGGCTGCTGGAGATGACCCGACAGGCCAGGCACTGCCGTTACATCCTGGGCTTGCTCTGCAATTCAAGTGTGTCCTACACGGCCTGCTACACATGTCCTTCTTTAAGGATGCAGGACAAAAGGTTCCCTCATCCAAAACACAAGTGGGAGATAAGAGGTCTGGACTGCTTCATCCACAGGTTTGACTTTATTTCCAGAGGTTGCCTGTCCTACAGCATGGTGGGGGTGTCTAACCCCCATACAGCTTCCCAGGGCTCCCATCCCAAACCACCTGGCTCTGGATTTTTCCACCTCCCAACAAATGCCTCTTGCTGGAGATGGCAGACTACCAAGAGATCAACAGGAAACTTCAAGGGCTGTTGCCAGACTTTGGGGATCTCACTGTCCAAGGCTTTTTTTGAGGCTGAAGAAGCAGATCTGCGAGCAGTGTTGGGATCAAGCAAGCATCTAAACCATGGAAGGGACCTGAATGGGATAAAAAGATGGAAAAGACCAGTGTGCAAGGAAGGGGTTCCCATGGGATTCCTTTTGAGAGGAAAGCCTGGAAACACTCATCTGAGGAAGCATGCACTTGTTTGGCAGCTGTAGACTTTCCAAAATACTGCAAGTTACAGCTATACTGCTTATTCTCAGCCTTTGGCTGTCTATGTATCAGTCAAGCCTTCATTTTCTCAGTGAGATGTTGTTATATGCAGAAGTACTATTGCTGATATTGTGGCTGAAGTACATCTCGGAAGATGGATTTTCATATTTCTCTCTAAGTCAAAGCTGTGACTCCTGGTGCCCTGAGCTGGGTGACTCTGGCTGGGCTCTTCCACAGCCACCCTGAAGGCAGTGCCTTCTCAAAGGCCTATAATTACCAAAAACATGGAGGTCTGCTTGGCTGAAGGGTGTAACACAAGAAAATGCTCCTTTTGTCTTACTGTAGCTCCTGGGAAGTTTGGTTATAGGATCCCAAGGAAATCACAAGGAGGAAAACGATACCATGACTGCTAGAGACAATCCCACCACGACTCCAGATCTAATTACCTGTAAGCTCTGGAGTTGATGAATTCAGCTTTTGGGAAAGGGTGTCAGGTGTCATTTATCACTGAGCAAGAGAAAAACAAAGCAGTCTCTCTTGTTTTTCTTGAGCCCACCATGTGGGATGTCCTCCGGAGATATTACATCCACTCAACATTAGTTATGTCCTAGCTTGTGCTTGGTTGAGGCTGCACCTTTGACAAGACACGTGGTGGGGAGCACGGGGAGCTCCCACCAGCCCATAGGCTTGTTCCCACCTTGTTACTTGTGTTTACTTTGTCATTGCTGTTCCTTCTTCATGCTCATAGTGTCCCTCCGGCACGTCCGCCAACAGAAGGGCAGTCAGTGGTGCTGCTCAAGTAGCATCTTTGCTCCTTTGATAAATTCTCTGCATTAAATTGACTTTTATTTTTCTTGTTTGTTCTCTGTTTTGTCGCTGCTCAGCAAATTCCCTGTTGCTCTGTACCAAGCCATGCTGTCTCTACCTTTACATCCCTCATGTCAGAGATGCATTTTTGTTCAAAAGCGAGAGGAAATTGGGTTCACAAAAGGGAAATCTCTCATAGACGCGCCTGTGGAATGGCAACGTGTTTTATATAAAGGCACAGCTGAAGAGAGGTAGGTGGTTTGGGACTTTTGCCACATTTTGTTTATGCTGCAGAAATGTATCCTCTAGGTCTGATCAATGAGACTCTGAAATGAGGAATAATCTTGCATGGCCTCAGCTGACACTAAAGTGTACAGCAATCCAGTTCTTCCTCCTGGGCTGGATGCGTGTCATATTTCATGACAGAATGACAGCCCCGTCAGACAATCTGTTGCTGTTCTGGCATTTCTAATACACCTTGTGCTTTGGTACGCACTCACTCAGTGTCCAGCAAGATCAAGATAATCTAGAAGAGATCAGCTGTCATGCTCCAGGGTCTCGTATGGGTGGTGAACAGGGCAACAGTGATTTGAGTAGTCTTCTACAAGCTCACCTGGGTTAAAAAACTCACTCAAGAAGACACTAAAATTCTCTGCCTAAAACCTGGAGCACCAAGTGCCTGATCTGCCAGGCTCTGAGGTACAAGATGTAGTCGCTGACCAAGCAACTGCATCGCTCATTGAAAGGTGACCTGAGCTCTGGGCACCAAGTCTCATAGTCAAAGGCTTCCCTTCGTGAAGGGTATCCAGTCCTGTCTGGAGTTGGGTGGTGTTCATGGAGTGCCCTCTTTTCACCATCACTGCAGCTCCCTGGGCTTAGGTATAGCTCAAGGGGCTCCATGTGAGAGGCAGTTGCTGGATCAGCATTTGGCTCTTAAGAGCTGCTTTGTTCCCCATCAGACTGAGGCAGTGTGGAAGAAGAAGCACTGGGTGTATTTGCTCAGCATTGTGGTATGAGAGTGAATGGTGCTTTGTAGGCGCTGGTGGCAGTTCATGTGTGGTTGGGCTGCACCTTGGCAGGGTCCTGGCAGTGTCAAGTCCTGTCACCACTCATGGCGCTGTTGGGAGCCAGAGGCATTGAAGAAGAGGAGAACTTCTGGGAGCTGGGCCTGCCCTGGCTACAGCTGTGGGATGCAGCTCTCCCAGGTGATGCCCTGGAGTGATTTCTGCCTTCTGGACACTTACAGGTCTGCTCCTGATCCCTGCGCTGGGGTAGGTGTGTGCCCCACGGGTCTGCTCTGCAAAACCCATCTGCTGAGCTGGGCTGGCTCTTTTCACCCACGCTTCTGTTACTGGGGGGTTTACTTTCACTGGTCTCTCTCTTTCCAGCTAGGTCTTTGCCTGCATCAGGGTTTGCCAGGAGCCCAACGGTGCCCTGTGGATGAAGCAGTCTCCCCAGAGGAGCAGCTCTGAGGGCTCATGCTCCCTGCCTGGGCTGTGCACGGGGGCGCAGATGTTGGAGGAGATGAGTGATGGCGGGTGCCCTTCCTCACCCACCGGGGTGGGACCGTTCCCCTCCCCGTAGCCCTTCGGTGTTAGCAGAGCTATTCCAGAAAATCACCTTCTTTGAGCAAAAGGGGTTTCTTTGCAATAGCCCGGGCTCCAGAACGGAGATCTCCCCGCTCCTAGACTTTGCAGAGAGCTCTCCTGGGAGATGTACCTCAACCGCTTTTCTCCTGCAGACAAAACCCCGGGGTGAGATCCCGTCCCGGAGCCTCTGCTGGCCCCGGCTCCGCGGCCGCGGGCGGTGGGAAGGGGCCGCGCAGCCCCCGGGGCCGGCCGGGAACCGCTCGGGGACACCGGTGCGTCCCCGTCGGTGTCGTGCCGGTGCCCTCTTGTGGAAACTGGGAAAATATCCGAGAAAATATGTTGGTGCTGGGCTGGGGACGGAGGTTGGAAACCCACTCATTGGAGGGGGGTAGGGTGCTGGGGTCTCCCCCTGTGTCTGCGCCCTGCCCAGCCCTCCGGGCTGCTGCCCGAGTGCCTTTTTTATTGCTGTAATTAATCGAGGGTGGGGGAAATGGTAGTGACTTAGCCTGGGAGGCTGGGGCTCCCGGCTTTCAAATCCTGCCCCTTGGTGCAAACCTTTGGTCTCTAAATCCCTGCGTGGTGTCAGCAGTCCGTGCTTTAAGTGGATAAAGTTTGCAAAGTGCCTTCCGCGCCTCCTTGCTCTTATTCTGCAGTAATTGCCACCTACCTCATAGCAAATACCTTTATCAACAGCTGCACAAACTTTGACTTTCTTCTTGAAATAGCGTACCGCGGTGCTGAGCCCACCGCGTATCTCCCGTAGCCGCAGAGCAGGCACAGACCCACCATCACCTGTCTGCGGTGGCTCTGCTGCTCTCCCCAGGAAGGCGTTACGTCGCTTCAGCCACCTCCTGAAAATGTCAGCGGGTGAGCGCGTCCACGGGACCGCAGTGCCAACGTGCCGGCTCTCGCCTTCACAGCCCAGCACCACCCCCCCATTGCACCCAGGCAGCTCTGGCTGCAAAGGGCGATGATTAATAGCTGCCCTGGAGCAAAGCTGATGATGCCAAGTGTCTTCTGACCCCTCCAACCGCCTTGCTTCCAGGCCCCTTTGTAATAGCTGCCAGAAACCGTGCTATGTTGTGTAGGAAGTGCCAGCCTGGCACCGTCGGACTGTTTTCCATCCTCCGTTCTGGTTTCCCAGCCCTGCAGGACCCCGGTGAGCCATGTGCCCTTTTCCCACCTCCACCACGGGAACAGCTCAGGCAGTGGATCTAGCTCTGCTGCTTGGGAAGCCCTAGTCCCACAGCTTTCCTGAGTTAAAGTTCTCATCTTCTCCGTGTTTTCCTCCTATCTCATTTATTAATATCCTCTTCCTGAAAAAGCAGCTTCTGTTTTAAATTTCTAAAGAATTTTAACTATTAAAACCAACCTGTCTCCTGCATTTCACAGGCTTGGCAGCTCCTCTTCCTTCTGTGCTTTCCTGGAAAACGGGAAACAGTGTCTACAAAAGCCTTGCCGTCTTGGGGGAGGTCATCGGTGCGAGCCTGAAGGGTGGAAGGAAGCAGGAGTTGTGAGAGCTTTGTGTCAAATTCAACTGGAGTTCTTGGGGTCACTCACTGTCCCTCCTGCATTGTGCCTGTCTGTGTGATCACAGATACTACTTTTTGCTTGTCTATTTAGAGGAATCGGTTCTCTGGGCAAGGACAACTGGGGTTTTTTTTGTAGGTCTGGGCTCATCTCTCAACCTCTGGGCTATCTAGACCCATACCTGTGTCTGAACACTGACAGTCCTGAATTCATTTCCTTTTGGTGAGGGACAATATTGTATTTCTGATGTTGTGCACAGGGAATGCAGTCTAGGGAGCCAGACTTGTTCAGAGCCAGGTTCAAACAGGGATGAGGAGCTGAGCCCTTCCTCACGTGCTCAGAGAAGCTCAGATCTTATTCAGAGCCAAGAGATACAACTGCAGAAATTTAATTAATGTTGCAAAACCCTTTAAAGCAGAGTTTCTGGCAAAATTGCCAGCTCGGCTGTGCAAGCAGGTAGGATGCCTGAGTGGCCTCTGCAGGGATCTGTCACAAAATAACAAATGTTTCTTTGCCCAGATGGTTGGGAGGACGACAGAGGAAATCGATACGGCATGCTCTCCTCCTCTGGGGTAGCCTTGAACTCTAAAGAGAAAACTAATTGGCAGCCAGTTCCCCAGCAAATCACCTTGGGATGCTCCAAAGAGCTGGAAGTTGCTGGGTAGCAGCTGGGAGTGGGGCAATATGCCAGCTTGGACCACCTGGGCAAGGGCACAGGGTCTGGCCATCATCCGTGGGTGATGGACCAGGGCTGGTGTGGAGCCCTGAGCAGGGGCTGGTGCAGAGGAGGTCATCTCAGTTTGCAAATTGGCCATACATTGTTTAGAGCAAGAAAAAGTTACCATCTGCAGCCATGACTGAGCCTGGAGAAATAATAATAAAGGCAGTGGCAGGTGGAATAAAATAGGCACCCATTTGGTTCCTCCACGAGGATGAGAGGTGCAGAGGGAATTGCTCTGTTGAGATAATCCCAATACCGCCATTTTTCAAGGGTTTACAAGTCTCAATCCACATCCTGGAGGACGAGCTTGTTCCTGGGGAGGGGCTCACACGTCATGGGGGCAACACTGCTTTCTGCTGTGATCGTATCCTCAAAGTCCAGATGGGACATGCTCAAGCCATCTGAAAAGGAGGTGACCAGAACCAGCCCTTCTTTGGCGACTGTGCAGAAATAGGGGTATTTGACTGAGGGATCAGCTCGCCTTACCTTCAAGGGACATAAGGGCTTATTAGCCAGAATAAAAGAGCAAATCTGCTTCTCATTAAGAAGCATAAATTAGTTGTTGCCACGGCATCAAAACAGCTGAAGGAAGCTGGTGGACTCCAGTCTCCCTGGGCCTGACTTGCTGGCACGCAGCGGGGCAGGAGGTAACCTCGGCAAGAGCAACAACCGAAGCAGCTGCAAAGAAATCCTTTAAGGACTCTCCTGACATAAATAAACATGGAAAATAAATGATGTCCCCAGCACTCTGCCCTCAGCTGATGGGAAACAAGCTGCATTAACACAGTAGTTCAATAACCTGGAAGAGCTTCAAAAGAGACCTGCTCACCAGCCCCAGGAGAAGGGGGAGCGCTGCCTTCGAGCGTGCAAAACAAGGTTATGAAATGTTCCAGATACGAAACAATGGGGTGAGAAAGTACTCGCGAATTGAATTATGAGTGATGATGGTTTTCCTACAAGGAAGAGCAGAAAGGAGAGGAGGTGTCTGTAGCTGGTGGTGGATGTGCAAGGTGAGGACAAGGGTGCCAGGTTTGTACCCTGAACTTTGGAGCTGTGACGTGGGAAAGTTGCCTGGGTTTTCTGTCTGTCACATGAGTAGTAATCATGCTTTCTGCAGGGGAATATGTTGATAGTTAAGATGAGGGCACATAAAATCTCCTAGGGGACTTAGTGATGTAAATCCATCCCCAAAGGGGCAGAAGTAGGTGCCTAAGCAGAGGGGGCTGCCGGGGTGGCTGCCCCACCTCTTTGGGGCTCAGAAAATGTGAACTTCTCCCCCAGCCCACCCTCCTTCTCCCAGCTTCCCACTGCTTCAGCCCATCTCCAGCTTCATCCTTTAATTAGACAGGACGGGGCATTACCCCTGTATTCAGCGCTCCCTGACAGCTTCTCTCTTAAGGCAGCCTCTGGATGGATCGGAGGGGTTACCACTTCTTTTATTCAGACTGTTGCATTTCTCCAGCTTCTCTAGAAAATTCCCTTTGTTCATTAAACGACCTGTCTGTTAGGGCCCAGATGGCTGCTTTTCTCTCCGCTTTAGAAATCGCCTGCTTAATTTCCCTGGTGCCCTGCCAGCCCTGCGCTGGGGAGACTGCTGGGGAGGGGGAAGAAGAGCGCCCAGCAGCCAGCATCATGTGCACCGACATGCCATGGCTGAGGGGCTCTTGCAGGGCTTCCCCAGCACTGTCCATGCCTCCGGGGACAGCTCTGGGCAGGATGGGGAGGACCAAAAACTGCCATGATCTGATGGAGTGATGGCTGGAGGACCCTTTCCACCCTCTCAGGGTCTCCCGGTGATCCTGTTTCTCCCCTCTGCCCTACCAAAACAGCACCCAGGGGGGCTTGGTCCCAGCACTCACATCTCTGACAGCCTTTTCTTATTTCCAGCCTTGTGCTAGTGATGTTTCCCTGTGTTTTGAATTTAACTCTTAATGTTAACTCTTGATTTCAGTGGACTGTGCTTGTGATGCCAGTGACCCATGCCTGTGGCAGGCATCAGGTACCCAAGGCATCCCTGGCCATCACTGCCATGTGTGCCAGCGAAGGGCTGGGCACCCCAAAAACCCCCCACCATCAGAGTCCAGGAAAAGAAAAATGGGTGCAGCTGAAAGCGATGCAAGCGTTTTAGGAGGGGGAGGAGTGTTGCGACCCTGGCTGAGTTTGGGGGGACAAGGGGGGCTTAGCAGGAACCTACCCTGCTCTGCTGTGGATTCAGGAGCAAAAAAGCCAGGCTGAGAATTTCCTTGGCGCTTGAAGGAAGGTGTGTTAAGATCAGGCAAGGCTTAAATATTTTTTATGTACTGACTTTTAACATGCAGCTCCATTCTAGAGAAAATGTTGTCTGGGAGGAGGGCTGCCGTGTGAAAGCAGCACTCCATCAAGGCAGCTGACAGCAGTGCCCTGCCGCGGAGGCTGCGGAGGCAACGCCGTGTGGCTTTGCTCACTCGTGCGTTTTGCAGCCCTTTCTACTCTCCTCCTAAAGCCGCTTTTGCAGGAGAGGTTTCTCCAGGAAGTCAAGGCTGCAAAAGTTGGTTTGGTGACTCAACTGACGCGCACCTGTATTGATGTCTTAACTGCAGAAGGAGGCTCAGGACCCACTAAAAGAAATTGCATCTTCGCTTCATCGCAATTCTTTATTCCTTTGCTGCAGGTAGCACCACAGATAAGTGGCCTCTTTGCTGAGGGGGTGGTGGCGGCTTTTATGGAATCAGCCTCTTGCTCATTTTCACTGCCTCGTTTCACAGACTCCCAGCACTGTGTTTTTTGAGCTTCCAGGTGCATGTTGCTGTTTTATGTAGGAAGATGAGTTTGGTCCGCAGATGGGTGAGGGATGTGAGTAATGCAAATGTATCCAGGGATCTGCTGCGCTGACAAGGTGCTGGAACCATCTCCCATTGGAGGAGGAGGTTCAGCAGGGGCCTGATGCTGCTGAACCCCTCCAGGTCCCCCCCACTGTGGCTGCCCTTCTTGGCAGTACCACCTCCCCTTCACGTTTCAGATGTAATGCAGAAAATGCATTGTATCTTGAACACGTCTTAATGCAGTCATGCTAAATTTAAAGCTTACCTTGGCAGGGCAGCGCAACGCGTGAGTTCGCTCATTCATTCTGTGTCTCAGCATCCCTTGGTCACACTTGGGTTTGGATTAACCTCCTTCATCTCTTGCTCTACCCTTTTTGGTTGGTCCAGATATCTGTGCCATTTTTCCTAAGAGTGGAGCAGAGGCTTCACTGACTTCCCCAAAGGACCCTTGACAGTAACATTTCACTGCTGGTCATGGGTGCAGTTAGTTCAGTTCCTTTCCCCTTATTCTAAGGCAATTGCAGAGCAAAAGCCTCTCATGAGAGTGCTTAGCCGCAGCATGGGCTAGGCTCTGGCATGCCACTGGACCATCTTCCTGCTGCCAGAGCTAATTTGGGAGCTCATGGGACTGCTGGTCTCATGGCAGCACTGGAAAATAATTGCTGCTGTGGTTTGAGTTTACAGTGGGATGTTATTTGCAATGTATTAAATTATGTTAAGTGCCTGAGTATATGCTCTTATTTAAGTATTTGTATAAATCTATCTGCATGCCCTGGTATTAGCTCTCATCTATCCCCATCCCACCTCTGTGCTCATGAAAGGAGCAGCGTGGTTTTCACCTGGTGGCTTCTCAGTTTTTGTTTTTGCTGAGCACACCTTCACCCTCACAAAACCAAAGGCCACGGGGTGGCCCCACGGCACCCGGGCAGCAAGGCAGCTGGCAGCTCCCCACTGCCGATCTCGGTAGCTGGGCGGGTTTGCTGGTAGGCAAACTTCAACCACTGCACAAACTAAATCTGCTTTCCTTCCTTCAAACATAAGGCTGGTGGCTTGCTCCTGCTCTGCTGTGTGTAGGAGGCAAGTGGCTTTCCCCAGAGGATGCTTATGCTCAGTGCAGTTCGGCACAATGCTCCCTAAAGCTCTCCAAAAGGATAAGTCATGGGTTGGCCTTTCATGGGTTTTAAGAAAGTCCTTTACCTGCTCAAGTCTTTGGCTTCCCACCCATTGCGATAGGCTTGCAGTAGTCTTCCTACTTTAGCAAAAGGCCTTGAAATCTTCTGATTTTCTAGAAAAATGAGCAATGGGAGTTCCTTCAAAAGGGATACCAGAAGTCAGGCAGGTTTTTCTGGCACAGCTCGGTTTGCTGTGCCCATCAGCAAGGCAGGGGCAGAGCCGGGGGTGCCTGGACCAGTGGCCAACCCTGTGCTGGGCAAACCTGGCTCTTGCCACCTGAAGCAGGGAGCTGACCTTGGCTCTGGCAGCACAAGCCCTGTCAGGTCTGCATTAACCAGCACTGCATCACCAGCAATGGGATGTTCCCGATAGGTGAGCAGCAAAACAGCTAATGACTTCTGCCATTTGACAAATGTTTCCTGACACTGCCGGGGAGGTCATCGTATTTCCCCCAGAGCCATTTGTCTTCTCGTCCCCGGCGTGTTTGCATTCAGACCGCATCCTGCCTTTCCTGGCTTGGCATAGCAGCCGGCGCCTGGGAGATGCTGCCTGTCCTGGGGGTGCCAGGCGTGAGGGAGGACTGAATTCAGCTCTGTGCACGCCGTGTTTGGTGCTGTTGAAAATCCCCTCTTCAGTGCAGGCAGCTGAGAGGAGGTGTCCATGGGAGTGAAGCTGCTGCCTGTGCCCTCAAAAACAACTCGCTCTGTTAGAGAAGAGCCCAGGGGATGGTGGGGCACAAGAGGAAACCCCCTCTTAGTGCATGCCCAGGTCCCCTTGCTGCCCTCCTGCCATCTCTGGAAACCTCCACCTTATTTTCTGAGTTGCTCCATGGGTCCAACACCCTGGGTGATGCACCTGGCAGCTCCCGTAGGTGATACAGTCATTGTTCAAGCCCCCTCCATGCTGTCAGGGGGCTGTGCTGCTGCTCCTGCTTGTGCTTCCTCCACTCACGGCAGCTGCTGCCGCACTGAATAATTTACACAATAGCTGCCTGGCTTTGAGGATCTGCTGCTGCCCACTGCAGCCACAGTGAGCTGGCTGGTACGGGTCCTACAGGACAGGGCACATGCTGAGAAGCTTCTGCCCGTTGCTGATGGTAGGGCAGGAAGACAGGCAAGAAGCCAGCAGCCCGGGCAGGTCAGCACTGGGAATCAAAGTCACCCTGTGCCAGGGGGATGAGCCAGGGCTGGGACCTGCTGCTGCTCCCGGGAGCAGCTGAACTGCCCAGGTGGGAGCCAGTGCTGCTGGGGTTTTGCTGGCTTAACCTGGGGCTTGGCTGCCTGGCATGGGTCCCCTGTCCCGAGCAAAACATCAGCTTTGAGTAAAGCATCCAGAGCTGCTGCACAGTGGCACATAGAAGGAGAATTAGCTTTCCGAGCACTTCTGGTGACCATCACCAACATGCCACTGCCCATCTGCCCATACATGGAGCCTGATGGAGGGCGGCAGCTGCAGATGCAAAAATCCAAATCCAGCAAGCAACCCCCTCGCTAACACCAGCACAACACAGCTTTGCTCTGCTGGTGTCCCCCGGCCTGAGCCAGTGACCCGCACTGGAAGGTGCATTTGGTGTGCGATGTTCCATCCGCCCGTCCCCTGTGCTTCACGTTGGACGTGTCTTTAACAAAAGATGGAAAACGTAGCCAGCTCCAGGCAATTTTGCCTGGGAATCAATATTTTTGGCCTCGTTCTCAGTTAAAACACTAACTTCAACCATTTAAAACAAAAGAAAAACAAGGCAATAAACAAAGTCTCCAAGTGACTGAATAGCAAGACCTCACAAATGAGATCAAGTAAGACAGAGAAGTCTGGAATTTTAATGTTGGAGGAAATGCCTTTTCCTGGATTTATTTCCCTTTGAAAGGGTGATGCTGCTTCCAGACAGCACAGGGGCTCCTTTCCTGGGGAGGGGACCCTGTGGTGCCAGTACCCATGCAGAGGGCAACAGAGAGAGGCAGGAGGTAGCCAAAGCATCTGGGAAGAGGGGAGGAAGGGCTGGATCCAGCCCCGCTGCAGAAGAGGCAGCGCAGAGTGGGTACAGAGCCCAAAGACATCGCTCCCGGTTTCCCTGGGCTTCCATCACTGAAGGAGCAGAGCGTGGTGATGCCAAAAAGGTGAGTTTAAGTGGAAGTCTCACAAGACAGAGATGCTCTGATAGGGAGGGCATCACAATTCATGAAGCCGGTGTGTGTCGGAAACCATTCCCTTTATTATTATTTTTTTCTCTTGTTGTGCCGTGAGATGGTTGGGCTTTTTCCAAATTGCTCCCATGTGGGTGGAGAGCTGGGGGGGCTGCATTTCACATTTCATAATCTGTGTGACTTGATTAATTCAGCCGTATGTTAAAACCTCATGAAATTGGCCAATTTTGCTGAGGTTTAAAATAGATTATATCCATCTCCTAACGTCAGTTTTGCAAATAACCACTTGGCAGCTTCTTAAAATGTTAAAGATAGGGGATAGGCTGCACACCGCCAAGGAGAAGGCATATTTAAAAGAGATAATATGTCTTCTGTGTGAGCCCAAATGAGGAAATAGATGTTTGTGAAGCTCTTTAAAGCATGGTTATGTCAAGAGCAAGAAGATCACTTTTGTTTTTCATTTGTATGCAAGGTGAAGAAAGGACAAGCAGTTTTTTTTCTTCTCCTCTGAACTCTTACAATCTTCCACCATAGAATTGGTGATAATTGCTGCAAAATGACCTAACTGGGTCAAGGTGTAATTTTGAACCTTGAGTATCTTTCACTAGGTGAGAAATTCAAATGATTTGACTTTGACACCTTGGCAACCCATCACTGGAACAAATAGAAATATGGAGAGTGGATGTCAGCCACAGAGGTGAATCGATGGAAAGGGCTCTTGGGTGTCAGGAAAGACAGTAGCTGGCCTTTCCCAGGGCTGAGCACAGCCTGGATCGATGCTGCTTTGCACATCAGACTTGGAAGTGCTTTAAGAAGTTGCCTTTTTTTTTTTTCCCCCTCTTTCTGGAAGATTTTTTTAGTTTTGAATAAAGAAAGGATAAGTTTTGAGTTGTGGGGTGAGGATGAACTTGGAACAGCAGGGTGAGGATCATAGAATCACAGAATGGTTTAGGTTGGAAGGGACCTTAAAGATCATCTAGTTCCAACCCCCTGCCATGGGCAGGGACACCTTCCAGGAGACCAGGTTGCTCAAAGCCCCGTCCAACCTGGCCTTGAACACTGCCAGGGAGGGGGCAGCCACAGCTTCTCTGGGCAACCTGTGCCAGTGCCTCACCACTGTCAGGATGCACTTGTATGTGGGAGAGGGATGTGGCACAGCAGCCTTGTGACCCTGCTGCAGTCATGGGGTTGGTGCAGTGTGCTGGGGAGCAGGATTAGTTTTTGCTTTCTGTGTGCACAGTCCCTCATGTAGGACATAACCTCATGTCCCCACTCACAAATACTACTCTGCCAACCACCTCTCTGGGACAAAGGAAGCTCCTGTTTAATTACTGCAGCTTTGATTTTGACAGTATAAATTTCCCTTGCTGCCTTCTAAGCCTTCAGAGTTTCCTGCCAGCAAAGATAAAGTCCCTTTGCAAAGGCTGTTTGCTCCTGCGACGGTCCCAGCACTCCCACACCAGACGAAAGCATGGGGAGGAGCAGAGGGTGATGTGCCATGGCTGTAGGACCTTCATCTGATGATCTCAGAGGGCTTCAAAAATGGGAGTTAATCCAGCCTGCAGCAACACCTCGTAGTCGTATATAAATGGCTGGAGGGATGGGACGAGCAGCCAACCCTTTGGTTTTTGGGAATGGGGGTGGGAAGGAGCCAGCAGCAGTTCAAAACACAAACCACTGGCTGGAGCCTGCCTGCACAAGGCTGGATTGGGCCCTCCATGGAGCAGGCTGGTGCAGGCAGTGCTGGGGGGTGATCTAGAGCACCCCCCTCAGACATCAGCAAATGCTCTGGGTTTGTCTGTGGGAGGGATTTCGAGGAAATTCATCATCCAGGTGATCATTCAGATGAAGTGCTGCCTGCTCTTCGTTTGACATTGTCAGCTGCAAATGCTTTGCTACTGTGTTGCACCAATTTAGACTGGTATCAGCACCCAAAATTATCAGTTTAATGACAGCTGTGGTTTCATTAGCACTACCAGCAAAACCAGGTTTTACTTCGGAATATGTCTTAATTTCCCACCTTACTGTAGAGCAGAAGGCTTGCACAGTGCCCACACTGCCTTCCACGTAGCACATGCAAAAGTAGCAAACCCAGAGTGTAATCCCACGGCATGCTGATGCGCTTGCCTTCCCTTTGCAGTGCAACGGAGTCATCTCCTTAGCAGCTACTCTTACATCTCCCACTTACCCGAGCTGAAGATGTAACACAGGTGTCCCATGGGAAGAGTTGGTGGATGCGGGGGGGCTCAGGGGAGCTCCCTGCATCTCTCCCCTTCTACTGAGTAATGCAAAAATAATCCATTTAAGGAGGTCTTGTCTCAGTAGTGGGGAAGCAAAAGGGTACTCTGTGATGGCAATCAGGCTGATCCAATTTGATAGCTTAAAAGCACTGAGTCAGCAATCAGTAAAATATGCACATGTGTACTCTCTTCAGTAACAATTAATTTATTCACATGCCTAAAACTTAAGCACCTGCTTATTTCCCATTGACCTCAGGGGGTTTTACGCACAAGTGCTCCCTGTAGTCGGACTGAAAGAGAATGAGAACACGCTTCTATCTCCAGGTATCTTTTGTTTTAACCTATATGTTTTTACTACAGCTTCACAGGGGGAAGTGTAAGGTAAAACCTTGTCTGTGTGGGTGCTTGTGGTGAAAGTCTTAGTTCCATGGAGGCAGAGATTGCACAGATGGGTTTGTCTTTAATTTCATTTTATTGGAAGCAAAAAGGGAGGCAGGTACATGAAAAATTAAGGTGTTGTGCTGCATATCTTGTGTAATTAGACAAGCTGACAAACATCATTAGAAAAATCTATTTAATAAGCAAATGCTGATTGTGGACCAGGATAGCTAGTGGTGTTTCCTCCTGCTGTAGCTGGGATGTGAGGGTCTCATTTCAGCTCTCCTGGGGTTATTTTGCAGGAATGCTGGTGCTCAGCAGCTGCTACCAGTGCTCAAGACCTTCTTCATTGCTTCATGTAGTTTAACATGCTGTAATGACTCTTCTCCATCCTAAATGTGATGTCATGGTGCCAAAAGACATTGGTAGGGGAATGTTCTTGTTCAGCCCAATCTGTGTAGCTGGCTATGGGTCTCCAGGGCAGAGAGGACTGTGCAGCTGGAGGTTTCTTTCCCTTCTCTCTGTGCAGCTTTCAAGCTGGTGTTGCTAACTCACTGGCAGGCTCTCCTGCCTTGGTGCATGCCAAAAACCTCTCTTGTATATTGATGATTACCAAGAGATACTCTTCTCATACAAGCTCCTCTGCTACAGCTTCTAAATGAGCATGTGTAGCTTGGAGGAGCTGTATATTGCTACCTTTGGGGGGCTCTGGTATGACATTAAAGTGTCAGATTCTGAGAGCATTTCCAGTAGCCTCATTCCAGGATTGCTGCTTTTGGAGGAATTGGTGCCTTGTTGTGTACTAAATTATTTATAAGTAGTTTTGTTGGTAGCTGGATTTGAGGATTAAAATGTATATGGGAAATAAAGGTTTTCAATAATGAAATAAGGTAACAAAAAGATAAAGCCATTATATGCATAATTAAAATGATGCATAACTATATGTTCTTTATGTAGCTGCTTCAGCATCTCAAGTAGCTTATTAGACTGAGTAATCAGCCCCTGAAGCTTTCCCCAGGTTGGGTTTGCCTCCTGCTCTTGCTAAAGATGCTGCAGAGCTCCCTGGAGCGGGGCCCTGGCCAGTCCCTTGGGTAAAGTGGTCCCGTCTTCCCACTTCTCCCCTAACTTCTGGGCTTGGAGAGTGGGACATCATATGACAAAGCCGAAAGGCATAACTGCTTAATAATCTTTTTTTTTATTATATCTCTTCATTAGTGTATTCCAGGTTTCAAGGTTCTTGCAGCCTTCTGAGGGTGCGCTGGGGGAGTTTCACACGCCCCCTTACGAGAAGCAGTAAATATTTCCTCCTTGTCTATTAACTAATCTATTTTTTGGCACAGTGTAGACATCAGACATAGTACTGCAGTAGGCCGGACTGGGAATGCTTCCCTTAAGATAAGATGCTCTCCTTGTAGGCATGTAGCGTAGGGCGTGCTGATGGGCAGAGGTGGGGAGGTGGCTGTTGAGAGAAGCTGGACCAAAACCTCCTTAAACATTATCCGAGAGCATCCTACATCTGTGATGGAAAATGCAACGTACTGCTACTGTGGGGCAGGTCTCCTGTGAGGGTGCTGGATGAGCGATTGTTGCTCCACAGGTGCCTTGCTTGGGTAGAGAGCCCCAGGGAGTGCCTGGCCATGTTGGACCTGCTCGGTCCCTCTAACCAAGGGGATAGGGAAGGGCAGTGTCTGAGGATGCTGCTTTGTTTTTTCCTGGGATGTCCTGGGGACTCCTGGTCAAAAAGCCACAAAATGAGCTTGAATATTGGCATACTCAGCCAGCTCTTTAATTAAAAACAAGTGGTTTTCACCACTTCTGTAGCTAATCTCAGCTGCAGCCTGCACTTTGGTAAGTCCACAAATGAAAAGAGAAATATAATCTCCTGTAAACTTTTTGTTTTCCCTTGAAGCCTGAAGACCCCACAGCAGCCAGACCCTGTGCGGAGCTGCACTTCCAGCTTCCACTACCTTAAGCAACATGAAAGATGTCACTTCTGAGCCTCTGAGTTCAGAGAGAATAATTTAATGTTCTTTAACCTTTCCTTACAAGATCCATTTCAAAAGGAGCCTTGCTGTAAAGTCCACCCTTATGTAACATTAAAATGCATTTACACGTTTGGGCTCTGGGGGAGGCTCCTGTCCCCAGCTACTCCCTGCTTACCCACCACCTCTTATTTCTCCCAGCTTTGTCTGCCCAAGCAGCGGAGGATTTTGGCTTTGCCTCTGCTGTCCTCATGTCCCTGGTGTCGGGATGGTGAGGAACTGCCTGGTATGTGCCCGGATCCTGCCCACACTGGCCAGGGGGACGTTCAGCCCTGCTTGCTGGGGCTGTGTGTGGGGAGCCAGCGGAGACCCCACCAGCAAAGGGAGGCAGGAGCAGCACGCCAAGATTTATTTTTCTTGCTGTCCAGGTCAAGTACATCTTGGATATACTCTACTTATAGTTGATAGGCTAAAGTTTTCTTACCCAAAGAGCTTGCTTGCTTTCTCCTAAAAATTTTGGCTTGCTATGTGGTGGTGGATTTATTGTTGGAAATGTTTTTATGTCGGGTTGCTCAAGATGGCAGGGTTAATCCCCAACACTTTGGGTGCAGGCAGGAGGATAGGTGTGGTGGGTGCAAAGGCAGGGGAGGGGGGAGCTGTGTGTCTGTTCATTAGTACCGAACCCCCAGGGGGGAATTGCGATGGTGTGGGGGCAGCATAGCTCTGGACTGCTTGGCAAGACAGGTGGGGATGCGGATGCTCCCCACGGGGCGTTGCTGGTCGGGAGGGATAACTGCCGGAGCGATGCTCCTGGCTGGCAGAGTGTGTTGTGGGGAAGCCACCTGCCTCTTTCAATGTGCCTGTCACCTGCCAAAGGTCTGGGGGCAGGAGGAGGCAGTGGGCCATGCTGATGCAGCCTTGGCAGCATCCGTGGGGGTGAGGCTTCTCCCGGCACCGGTTCCTTCTTGAACCTGCCTTTGCTTTAGAAATCCATGTAACACAGCTCACTGCTGCGTTTTTCTGTTTAGCCAGATCTTCATCAGGGTCTGTCTTATTTCTGCCTTTGCAAGTGTCTGCTCTGACACTTGCCTTCTCTTACCAAGTAGACCGCAATGTTCTCTTATCAGGTTGTGCAATGCTTTCTCCTTTCCCTCTCCTTTCATTTTCTAATCCACCTCGCATGCTGCTGTTCCACATGCCAGGCTTTGGGGGGGGGTGACCCGGTGGAGCCTGACCACCCCAGCGCCCCGCTGAGCGAGTCCCCAAGCTGTCTTATCTGTCGCTGTGCCCCAAGAGGCGGGAAGCTGCTTTAACGCTCTTTGTAGTACAACACAACAGCATACAATATACTCAAACATGCAGAGAACAAAAAGCCCATTAAAAATGGGCCCTGCTGAGCTGGTGGGCTGGGGTTACTATGGGCATCTGCTTGCTGCTGCCTTTGTGGTCGCGGCTTTTAGTCAGATTAAATTGTGTCAGAGCAATCTGAACAGATTTTCTTCTGTTCCTCCCTCTCCATCTATCCATCGGAGGACGCCTTTTGCTGACATGTTTGTACTCCCACCCAGTGCAAGCTGTGGCTAGGTCTTGTTGGGGCGATGGGTAACGGAGGAGGAAAGTGAATTCTCAGACCTCCTTGCCTGGATGATCAGATGTGGAAGAGAAATCCTGGCTCCTTCTGAGCTGTGAGAATCTTGCCCCAGTTTCAGAGGAGTTGAGATTTCACCCTTCCTTTGCCTGCCCCCTTTCTCCCAAAATCTGCCAGCCCATGAAGTAACGAACTTGGGAGCAAAATGAGATAAGATTTTTGCAGTAGTGGAAATGCCAAATTGTATTCAGTGCTGGCCCTCTAGAGAAAGGCACTTCATAGCCATGGAACTGAGAGAAAAATACAGTCTTTCAAATTTTGCCATCCTTGCCATGACAAGAACTTGGTTTTCAGTGCCCCTCTGCAGGGACAGGTGAGGAGGAGTGCTTGGCTGCTGCCTGCCAGCTCCGTCCCCACAGGTCTGGTGCTCCTTCCCACCTGACGAGCAAGCTCAATTAATCTGACATGTTTGGGCTCCTGTTTGATTTTTCAACCTCTCCACTCTATTAATTAGCAATTTTTAAAAATTTATTTCTGAGCTGGTTGCAGAGAAACCATCTCCTTCATGTTTTCACATCATGTTTTTTCCCCACTTTCCTCTGGTGTAAGGTTTGTGCTTGTGACTCTCCCTCTTTATTTGGGCAGAGAAACATGTCTTTCTATCCAGTATACAGCTGGGCTCATGCATCTGATGCATCAGCCCAGGGATCAAGAGAAGGGTTGGCTTGAGGGCGAAGGACACTGGGTCAGGCCGAGCAGGGTCTCAGTATGCTGGTGGGAGCACAGGTCTTGCTGCTGCAACTCCGAGCCCATCCTGTGAAGGGCAAATGTGCTCTCAGCTCCCACCAGCTTTGTCTCTAACAGTGTATGAAGTGCTGCTTTCTGAAGGGAAAAATTCCATCCTGGCTGTTGTCAGTCAGTAATTAAGGCCTGATATATATGAACTGACTTATTTCTTCTTTTTTTTTCCCCCCATGCCATTATCTGGCTTTGTATAGCTTGAAATATTCCTGATGGTCATAAAATTATCTTGGCCTTTTTAAAAGTCAATACTTGCTACTTAGTAGAACCATGAACCTATGGGCTGGAAAAGATTCAAGTCTTACTAGCTTAGCTAAAAGGCATTAATTCACAGAATATATACATAACAATGCTGTCCTGACTTGTGGCGAGTCCTGCCTGCAAGATTTCTTCCCTTGTCTACAAGATTGACTTTGGACATCTTCTTTTATTGCTTTGAAAGCCCAGCCTGATGGATAGATTGGCCAAAGCCAAGTGAGGTCTTTGTATTAAAGCAAGAAAAGAGACAGATCAAAATTAAGTGTTGGGATGAGTAAGATCAGTTACAGGCTGAGTGAAGCCACCTCTCTCCGGGTTGTCTGTCTAAGAGCAGCGGCAGAGGAAGGGGCTCTGATGTCTGCTTTTGGCTGCCACAAAGTAACTTGACTCTTGCAGCAGGTCAGTTCTGTGTTTGTTTTGCTCCTGCTGTACGTGGTTAGTGGAGGAGCCTCGTGCCAGCCGTGGCAGGGCTAATCTAGGGGAGGAAGGAAAAGCAGAAGATACAGCAGAAGATAGAGCAGATGCCCTTTTTATTTTTAATTGTGCATGCAGGAGAAGGGGAGCTATGCACTGCCTGAATTTCTTTGCAACAGCAAGTAATAGTCATCCTGCCAAGCACCTACCCCTTCTAAGCACCCTGCTACTGCTCTAATTGCAATACAGCTCATGATGATAAATTCATTTGCTGTCCCTGGCACATTGCGGGGACCTTCCCCTGTGTTCCCATGGTGCAGCACTACCCTGTCAGACAGGAAAGGCTCTGAGGGATTCCCAGCTTGAGCTCAGGGCTCATCCAGGGCATGCTGGCCGAAGGAGGTAAGTGCCACTCGCCCAGACTTTCCCCCTTGTTGGAGGGTGACAGAGCCTGGAGTAGCGAGGAAATAAGAGACTGCCTGGGAGTGAGTGGGCAGCTGTGCTGTGGGCTAGGCATCACGTTGTGCATTAGGCATCACATTAGGCACCTCCAAGAGATGGATGGTGAAGGTCTCTGCTGGCTTTGTTCCCCACCTCGTTGGGCTAGGCGGGTGTTTGTCCCCCTGTGCTGGCTGTGATGTCCCCATATCTGCAGGGAATCAGGCAACAATGCACTCAATGGTAAAATCTGATCAACTTTCCCACCTGAGAGTTTCATTTCATTGGGAGTATGAATGCTTTTATTTGGGGATCCTCGGGGAGCCCTGCATGACTCAAAAGTTCTTTGCTCACAGCCACCCACTGTGCCAGGCCATGGTCACCAAGCCATGCTAACGGTTTGTTTGCAAAGCAGAAAGAGGGAGAAGATGATAAAAGACATTAATTTAACGAAATAAAGGAGAGAAAGAAAAAGGAAAGGCTCTTGCAAACCCCTCACTCTTCCCACACAGCAAGCTCTGACAACCTCATTAAACACAGGCGCTCGGCTGCATCCCTGTGCACAGAAACCTGGTTTCTTGCTGAAAATTCACAGGATGCTCACATGCAAACCCATTGGCTTTCCCGAGGGCCTTATAAATGATGGTGTTAAATACAGAAAAGGGAGCAAAACAAGGGCTATGGGGGTTCGTTAACCATTATGGCCTGATGTGTGCTGGCAGGGAGCCAGCTGACAGCATTGCTGCTGCACCACCTCCCCAGCAATGCTTCATCAGTTGCAAGTACTTCCCAGAAGCTAACAAATAAAAATAAATAAATAAATGGAGATTTTTTTTTTTCAACAAAAGCATTGTTTTATTTTTAACCTGAGGCTTTAACCAGGAAAAAAGGCAATAATGTATAATATAAAGTGCTGCTATGAGTAACTGCTGAGATGCATTGAGGTTTGGTGGCCAGGGCATCTGCCTGGGACACAGGGGACATGTGATGCTCCCCGTGGTGTGACCTCCAGCCCACATCTTTTCCTCCTCCCCATTTCCCTTTTGCTGTTTCTCTTGCTGACATGGAGACATCCCTTTGGGGGAAGGATGAGCTGTGCCTGTCTGTGTGTGGCCTCTGTGCCCCCCTGCAGGACAGCAGCCTCGGAGCCAGGGATGCTATTGCTCACTGAAAGGCACTGAGAACTATTATTTGTGCCATTGCTGGAAGAATGTTAATTTTGGTGCTGCTAGATTAAGCAATGACATAAATATGTGATGGGCAATCAATGTGAAAGCTTAAATTTGCATTAACTTAGGGGGTTACATTTTTATTTCTTTGGTTATTTGACCAAGAACAAGATTAACTCAGTTTAATAGCTTGATCACTGAAATTGGCCTTATTATGCTTTGAAAGTCTCATCCCTTTGAGGAAGGGGCTGTGTCCCACCTCTGCGGCTGCTGCTGTGGTTTCGCTCAGGGACAGCTGTCTGCTAAAGTGGGTTAATTGCACAGCAGTAGCAGATCTGCCTGTACTGAGATGTCTGCGTCCTTGCTATGGAAGAAAATAAAGGATAAAGTCCACACTGGTGGCTGTGGCATGTAGAGGAAGGAAAAAAAAAAAAATGAACAAAACAAAGCTAGTTTATTATTGCAGCTAGACAGGTCTCAGCATCTAACTTTCTTAAAGCTGTTTCAAATCTCTCTGTGCTACTTTCGCATTCTGTGATCTAGATGTACCCCAAAACATCTTCTAAAAGGCAGGGATGGAGCTGTAGAAAGCTGCAGGTGCCTGGAAAGGTCAAACTGTCTCATTCCCTGTGTGTGAGGGAATAACACTTATTTACTGATATTTTTATAGCTCTCCTGTGCTCACTGCCATTTGAGCACAGCAGCATCCTTCCTCTCCCAAGCAAAGCATGGAGAATTTGACGTGTTGATGAGGAGAAACAAGGATTCACCCTGCTCTTTATGAAAAAGAAACTCATCATCTGCGTTTCTGAACAAGCTTGCTGCGTGGTGAAGGCAAAACCCTAGGCAAGGCAGCCAGCAGAACCTGGTGCTTTGTCTTAGTCTCTTCAAGGACAGACATGTCCTATCTCCTTCAGTCTTTCTGGCAGGTTTTGTTGGCCTTTCTCCATAATGGTGTCTGTTGTAGCATCACCAGTCCGAGCCATTGAGCCCCTGGGTGCTACAGCCGTGGTCGTGTGTGGCTCCTCATCCCCATGGGAAGGCGTTTGGCTCCTTCTGGGGTGTTACCTAGCTTCGTGAGCTTTGGAAACAGATGTGCTGGCAAATTGTGGGCAGTTTGTATAGTATAGACTACAGTTGCAGGATGATGCCGATTGCCTTTCCACACAAGGTTCAGCAGAAGATGAGATCATTCTCATGGTATTTAGGGCAAAAGACAGCAGGCCTGGATGGCTGGCTTCCACATAGTTAACAAATGGTACTTGAGATATATATATGTGTGTGTGTGTGTGTGTGTATATATATATATGGCCGAAGAGAATGGCAGCCCACTCAGAATGCCGGGTCATGTCTTTGCTCCTGATGAAGAGCTGTCCTGGTGCTGCAAGGAGAGCCATTCTGCTTGTGACGTGATACAGATGGTCACTTTGACATTTTCAATCAAATGTGTTGACAGAGCTTGTGTTGTGAAGCTGAAGGAGTCAAAATATATGGGCCTTAAGGAAAAAAAAAAGAAAAGGCAAAACAAACCTGGTGTGATTAAATGTATCCAATTTACCAGATGGATTTCGGCTCTGCCGTGCAGAATGGTCTGTTCCAGGAGTTTCTCTGCATTTCATGTTCTGCTTATGTAGGAATGTGAGACCTCTCCATTTAATGAGTTTGATCGGTATCAAAATTTAGTCTGCGTTGTTCCTGCTGGAATAGGTCTCAGGAAGGGGCCAGGGGATGAATTTCTGCGTAAATCTCATAAGCACAGAGAAACAACTGCCCATAACGGGAGCCATCTGCCTCGTTCTGCCATCACCACCAACACCCACAGCCCTCACAGAGGGGAAATATACTTTTAGCAAAGATTTAACAAGATAAAAACACCCATCTTCCTTCATTGCTTATGCTATAGGGGTTATGGTGTTAGATGCAAACCAAGCCTTGAGGGCAGGGAAGTGCAGCTGAGGGTTAAGGAGACCAGCAGTAGCTGGGGCAGTTAGATGGGATCCTTTTACCTGGGTCTCAGCATGGGGTAGGTGGCTGGAAAGCTCAAACCCCTTAATCTCAATATCTGTCTGCACTGCAAATAGACCTAATAGGTATATAAAATCTGGCTGTTTACACATAGAAAGGTGAAGGATACCTCCAGCTGTGTCGGACTGCATCAACACCATAGAGAGGCCACAGAAGATTGGGGATGTTTTCCCATTAGAGCTTTTTCAAATATGTAAGTTTTATAATCTTTTTATTTCATCATTTGCTGCTCAGTGGGGGAGAGATGATCTTTGCATAAATGTGCCTGTTGCCAGCTGTGCTGGGAAGGGGAGTGGCTTTTGATGTGTAAAATTGCAGGCACTGACTTTAATTTGCACATCCCACATTGGTGCGATCAGGACCGCAGTGAGCAGAGAGATGCTGTTGTAATTAAGATCAGGGTTGGATCTGAGGCGCTGTGCATGGCTGCAGACATGCAGATGGCCACTGCGTTGGGAAAAGGCCTGTCCCTGCCTAACAGTTTTGGGGTGCCGCTGCTCCCCACCCCTCCAAGCCCACACGAAAAATAATGCAAAGTTTTGAGGTCTGCAGGATGGTAGGAGAGGACAGTGCCAGCTGGGTGGCCCTGTGGCCATGGGCACATGGAAGCGAGCCATCAGGCAGAAAAATGGGGTTGGGGTGCCTGGCAGGTGCCCCAGGGATGCCAGTGCCCCCAGGGGACCAGCACCATGAAGGAGTTATTTGAAGTTGCATGGGGGTATGTCAGGACAGTCTGTCCTTCAGCGTGTGGCTACCCAGTTCCCTGTTCTTTCAAAGAGACATGAGTCACAACACTACCACCACTCTGTACCGTGTTTTTCAAGGGAACGTTAAAAGCCACCCCAATATTATTTATTATCTGCAGCCTGTGCATAAAGCATCGCCTCTGACCAAATGACTGCCACGCTGTCGCAGCCAGGGCCATCAGTCACAGCAGGCACCTCCAACGCTTCTTGCTGCTCCCAGTCAGAGCTGGGAACAAGGACTCCTAATTAGAGACATGGTTGTTCACGGGCAATGTTCCAAGCTTGTCCCCTGCCTGCCAAGCCTTGGTTTTGGGGGACAGTGTGCAGAATGAGAGGCCCTTTGCCCTGGCACCTCCCTGGAGCCCCTTGGATTCAACCCCACTTGCAGGAGCCTGGAGATGATCCTGAGCACCCAAAAAGCCTGTGCTTAATGAAGTGCCTTTGGTGAGGCCCTCAACTGGCACACAGCTTTCCTCTCCCTTCGGTACGTGGTCCTGAGCTGCCCTAACACAGTGGGGTCTGGAAAACTGGAATATTTGGGCAAAATGGAAGATTTTCCAAATGGGAAAATTGTTGGTAATATTTCAGCCAGGGATGCTTGCAGTTTTGGTTTGGTTTGGATCCAACTGGCCAATCCCTTGTTGTGAAATACTCCAAAGCTGGTGGGATCTTCTGGGGATGTTTCTAAAGCCATCCTATGATGAGTGCTTGGGAGTCGCAAGCTGTCATTACTGCAAGTGGGATGTGGGGTTTGGATCTCATTTTCCTCTGAACTACCTGAGTAGGACCTAGACAACAGTCCTTTCATCCTTTCTATCTGCAGGGTGCCCATGTCCCAGAGATGGGTGGTGTGGGGACAGCAGCCAGAAGCCTCTCACACCACTGTCTGCAAAGCATGGCTGTGTGCTGCCACCAGTGACCCAGCATTCATCTCCCTTTGCTGTCCCTGCCTCAGTTTCCCCATTGGTAAAACAGGACCTGCGTGAGGTTCCTGTGCTATGAAAATGCTCCTGATGGCAGCTATGGAGTAAAAGGGATGTGTTTCCTGGATGTGTGAGTTTTCCCCTGTGTCATGCCACGTGAGAGAGAGCAGTTGTGTGCTGGCTGCTGGCTCCTGATGTCTTGTGTAGCCCTGGCAGTGTGCAGGCTTGGGAGGGAGTGCTGAGCATCTCCCCTGTGGAGCTGAAGTCCTGGCAGGGCAGGAGAGGCAATTCTCCCAGCCAGCAGCAGGAAAGAGCTGTGTTACAAACCCGTCTCCTAGCAAGGAGGAAAAACCCCCCTACTTTTCCAATATCCGATCAGTTTGCACTGACTGGGCTAAAGCTCTGCACAACTGGCCCAGGGCAAAACCTGGAAGCAGCTGGGAGGGGGTGAGCAAGGGGAACAAAACTGGTAGTACGTACATAAACCTTAGTCTGTACCCACGTTTCTGTTGGACAAAACGTTGCAAAAACTCTACTCTCAGCCTGTCCTTTGATGTGGTAAGCCGCAGGTGCGAGCAGTGGCCGGGGGACGCAGTTCCCGGGGAGGAGAGCTGGGAGCAGAAGGGGTGGTTTGCAGGAGGGGATGTCAGCTGGGCATGGCTGGAGGGATGAATGGGTCCTTGGAGAGAGGAGGGGTCAGCACCCATGTCCTTGGCTCTTGCTCTTGTGCAGGAGCTAATTATTGCTTTTTGCCCAACCGCCGTGGTCTGGGACATACACAAGTGGTGCTGCGTCATTTGGTATGGCTTGTAATGCCCGACGAGGTAACAGTGTGTGTAGATGTGCAGACTTATTATTATTTAAATTAACATTTGGCACGGGGAGAGTACTGGTAAAAGCAAGTTCTGCATTGCATGGTTCAGCTCGTTTGCCAAAGTCAGGTACTGTATAATTTGAATCCCTCTGGGGAGGAGTATAATCTCTGGTTTTCTTTGGTTTCTGCTTTGTTCTGGTTGTTTTCTGCAAAACTGCTTTAGTCCCAGGTCATGATTAACAACAGTTGTCACCGAAAGCAGAGTCATCCTAGTAGCTGCAGGAAAATGCCCTGGACTAGTCAGAGCAGGTTAAATTATTCATTTCAGTTAGTTAGTTTTAATAATTAAAGAATTTTTGTCATGTTTTGCAAATTGTCCAACACTTTGTGGTTGGGGCTCTTTTCTTTTTTTTCTTTTTTAATCTCCCACTGTTCAGTGGCTAATTTCTCCCAGCTCATATAGCTTGTGGAGTGCTCCCAAAGTACTTCTGGAGAGTTCCCAGTGTTTGCACCTGAGGGCTGGTCACCTGAGAATTGCAATATTATTGCTTCCTTTGATTTAATAGCCTTGCTTGTGAACAGAAGGCTGCTTTTTTTTTTTTTTTTCTGTTTGCCAGTTGCCCACAGCATCAATAATTGTTCAGGACACTTGTTGACAGGCTCTTTCTATTAGCTGTACCAGAAAAGCTCAGTGGTATTACAATGTTTTAAAGCAATTGGGGGGAGCAGCAAAGTCAACCAGGTAGCAATTGTGTTGTTCCTGTAGTCACATAGATCCAGGGACAGGAGACATAAGTGGGGCTTAATTCTCTCCCAAATGGATGCTCTATTTCACGCCCCAGCACAGCTTCTGATTTATGGATTTCTTAACGTCACAATATTTTCATTGCTAAAAACTAAATGGGAAGATGCAGCTAAGACCGGATCTAAAACCGGGTGAGGTAAATACAGGGAGTGCAGCTGTTGTTAGCAGCCCTTGGACCAGTCCTAGAACAGAGCACGGTGATAACAGTTTGAATTCCCAGTTTGCGGAGGACTAGAGAATTTCTGCAATCTCTTGAAAGGGATATTGAGCCATGCTGTGAGCATATTTAAACAGGCAGTCTGTGTCCTGAGGTTATCTTGAAAACCAAGCCTACCTAGCTGGAGAGAAACGTGATGCTACAAGGGGGAAGAAGGAAGCCACTGATCTCTGAGCTAATGAGTGGAGGAGAGATGTGCAGCTGAGCTGATTTATCAGGGTAAAATGTTGTTGGCTGCTGTAAATGGGGAAACAGTTAAGCTGTGCTGCAGGATCAACTCTGGAGCCTGAGATGGAGGCTGAGAGCTGTGAGTGAGGACATGGATGGGCCAGGGCAAACTCATGCTGCAGAAAGTCAGGTCTGGAGTCCATCCTGGAGAAGACACTGTCCTAATAAAAGATCCAATAAATGGAGTTAGTGAGAGATTTGTTTTGATGTATAGCAGTCTGTTCAGTTAGCTACCAGAAGTGGTTTGTTTAATGACTGAAACTGCAAGAGTAGGAGCTCATCTCAGTGAGACTGGGAGAGAATATAGATTAATGCCATTGTGTTCTCAATGCGTCATTGACTTTCCCTACGTACGGTGAGCAAACGTGCCGTTCAGGTCCAATGAGATGGACAGGCTCATTAAACAAAACTAGGACCTCTAAAGTCACCCCCTGGGAGAGCCTTGCTGTGTATTTTCACTTCGGTAAAGAGCAATTTGTACTTATTTTAAAAGAATCCATCATTTTCTTGCTCATCTTGGTCCCAATCCAGCTGGAAGACAGGAATGTTTGGAAGTTCTCTGCACAGTCTGCTTGGGTGATGTCAACAGCCCCATGTTGGATACTCAGGAGGCTGGGAGATTTTAATTAAGTGTCCGAACATCTGTGTGCTGAGAAGAACCAAACCACCAGAGAGCCCATCTTGCAGAACCTCCCACTGTGTGTGGGGCAGGCATCCCAGCTCCTGTGGTGGAAAGGACTCGGGAAGGCTCCTGACGAGGGATTCCCCTTGGGCAAAGGGAAGCAGCTGCCCACCCTGCCCATCCTCCTGCTGTTATGGATGAGACGAAGTGGAGGGAGTGCAGGGAGAGGAGGGTCAAAGCATGCTCTGTTCCCTCTGTCCATCTCCAGCAGATGTTTCCTGAGGAGCACTGTCCAGCTGGCTCTGCTCACAACAGCCCCCCGGCAGCTTTGGACTCCAATGAGCCTTGTGGAAAATCATCCAGGAAACCACGGACATTCCTGTGTCCTGTGCTCAGAAAACCCTGAATTTGCAAAGTCTTGGCTTTGATTTTTTTTTCTTCATACAGAAAGGATGTGACTTCAGGGATGAGGCAACCTCTCACCATGATTTATTGCGCTGTGTTGAGCAGGGAAACCTCTTCCCTGGCTACGTGTGGATGGCGGCCGGGTACACAAGGAGGAGAGTTCTCCTGGGATTACAAATGCTGTAAGAAATGTATCTGGTGACATTTCAGTTTAACCCTGTTACAGATCTGAGGTTAGATTTCATCCAGTCACACCTATGGGTGTGCTCAGAGCACAGCAGCGGGTGATGCTGGTGGGGAATGGGGTGCCAAGGGTACCTACTCTGTGGCTCTGCGTGCCTGCTGGCTGGGGGGGTCCAGCACAGAGGAATCTGGGAGAAATGGCTGCCCTGGGGTTTTGTGTGTGCTGGGAACACTGCAGGTCATCATCTGCAGCTGCTTCAAGAGCAGTGGGTGGCAGGTCTCATGGATTCCAGTTGCTTCCATCTCTCACGCTGGAGTTGGGCTTTTTCCTCTTTCCTGCTTAGCCACTGTCCGTCCTACCCGGACTCATCAGTCAAGGCCGTACTCTGGTTTGTCCTGTGTAAACGGAGCCAGAGCGAGCCCGTGAATTAACCCAACATCCACCACGCTCCATGATACAGACTCAGCCGGGCACAGCCCGGGTACCAGCAGCACAGATGCTCTAAAGTAGATTTTAAAGCACATCAAACTCTGCTGCCGGTATTGATGTGCCATATGTTGCAATGGTAATTACTTCTTGTGCTTCTCAATGGAATAGAGTATTGAGGTTGTTTAGATCCTCCCGGTGATGTTACTGGCCTCTAGGCCCACCAGAGGACTAGAACTCGTTGCATTTTTATTTTTAATGCAAGCACTGGCAGTTTCCTTTGTAGCGAGCAGGGCTGGGGGTATTCAGGGAGAGCCAAAGTCCCAAGTTTGCTGTTCAGCACAGGATCCGGCTGGTGGCATCCATCACGGGGACACAGTGGTGCCAGGGGAGAGCCTCCTGCGCCTGCTGCAAACAGCCTCCGACTACACCCACACAATAGGAGCAGGGGTTTTTTCATAAACCATGCTAAGCGATGAGTTACATGGTTTAGAGCTATTTTTTTGTAGCAAGATAAAAGAATGCTAATTCGCTCATTTACCTAACTTCCCATCACAGTTCAACAGACTATTATACGCCAGGACTTTCTTCTTTTTTCTTCCTAAATAACTCCTCAATGACAAAGGATGTTTCACTGCGACAAGCAGCATTATGCAAAACTAGGGCTGATTTAAAAACAAAATACTATTCCCGTTGAAACTCCTTTTTGGTGGTCATGTGGAGTTTCAATTACACACAAATTCTTTGCATCGTTCGTTGCCTTCGAGTGGAAATTTTCAGGATGTGTTGGAAAACCTCCAGTGATTGAAGACCTCCCTAAAGCCCTGGTGTATTAAATCTCCACCAAGAAAAATACACACTTATGTTGAAAATACAGAGTAAACTGTGCCTTGTTTATATGGTTTGTCACATTTTCTTACTCTGAAAAGAAACCTAAACCAGCTGTAGTAAACATTGTTCTGCACTGTTCTGCCTGCCTTCTATGGGTGGGAATTGGTTCTTTGATCTTCAGTTCAAAGAGGTTGAAAAGGCTGTTTCTGCAGTCTGCAGAGAATTTCCTTCTGCTTCTACAACATCTCTTGATTAACTCTGTGTTTCTGGGAAGGCTCTCGGTATCCGTTCAACCAAAGAGATGCTTACATCTTGTGTAACGTCTACTGCAGAGTGGATGAAGTTTGCTTCCAAACCACAACAGTCCTTCTGTGCACAACCTGCATGGCAGTGGATGTCATCCCCCAACGCCCAGGAGAGTGGTAACATGAGCAGAGCCCTGCAAATGAGCGTTTGAGGCTACAGGCAAGACCTGATCATGTCCGACAAGACCTGCAGGCAGCTAAGTTGGCATCCAGTTGCTGGCTAGGAAGCAAACCGCACCGGAGCAGAGGTGCTCTCTCCGCTGGATCTTTAATGACCTGGATGTCCCAGGTCTCATGACACCAAGTAGCGTGATCTGTCTCTTGCCAAAGGGCCTGCTGTCTTCGGCACTTGTAGGTTGTGGCCTTTTGCAATGCTGCTGTTGTTAACCTAATCGAACATTTAAAGCAAGGGGGAGGGAGAGGAAATCATTAGCAGCTGCATTAACTTCTACCCTGGATTCTGTGCACAGCGTTTGCTCAAATTAAATAGCTGTTTGGATTCAAGCGACTCCTCCGGCGTGAGCTAATGAAACCAGTCCTGTGGTTCAGCAGTGGCGTCAACCAAAATCCTGGTTGTAATCCAAACTGCAGTTTTTTCTCCTAATGAATTAATCAGCTGATTACGTGTGTGCGATAGCTCATTAGAGAGGTGCGTGGCAACCTTTGGAAGGAAATTATTGGCTTTGCATGGCCCGGAGGCCGTTACATTGCAGGAGTGCGCTCCTTGGAGTATTGCTGCGCCATATGTGTTGCTCTAATTAATGGGTGTTGTTCCTGGGGTCGTTTGATCTCAGGAAAATGACTGTAAAAATTTTAATACTGTAAACCTTCGAAAACTTGGAAGAAGAACTCAAACAGCCAAAAGCAATTTCCCTTTAATATAGCTTGTGGTGGTTGTGATTTTTTTTTTTAATTATTTTTTTTATTTTAAAAGCTTCCACCCTATTTAATGGTAGCTGCGGAGATAAAGTGAAGTGTAATTTGGAAATTAGTTCCGGATGTTTGAGTTGTAGCTTTATTTTAGTAATCTGGGTCATTAATTTTGTTGCTTGGATTTTCTTCCCCTGTGTGTGCGAAACATGACTACACCCAGGGTATAAAGGGACTTCCAGAAGGAAAGGGAGCTTTCAAAGTCCTCTCCCCGCTGGGTGACCCTACAAAAATAAAGCCTGTTTCTCTGTGGTTATCTGGTGTGGACAGTAGGAGATGAGCACTGGGGTTGTTTGTGCTCCTGTTGCAGTCAGGGACATTGGGCACGGTGGGGAGGGACCTCCCTGGGGCTGACCCTGCCAGAAAGTCAAGGGCTAGATTCAGGTCAGGGTAAGGGTTTAGGCTCTCAGCCATGACAGGAGCCTTTTTAAACAAATAAAAGCAACCTATAGCTTGATTGATGAGCAGAGGTGCAGTTCAGTAAAGCTTTTCAGGGAATACTAACGAAAGGGATCTTTTGAGTGAAAAAACCTCTTCTGCTCAAACCTTGGTCTACCCTGAAAATTTGCAAACTGGGATATACCAGCATCCTCCTCATGCACATTGCACATCCAGAAAGCCTCTGGAGGTGTGTTGCAAGGCACTGCAAGTGCGGCTTCTTGCTGCAAAGAGGCATCTGGAGCACGGTGGCCGTGGCATGGACCAGGGAGAGGTGCCTGGGGGTGTCACAACTGACAGCCCTTATGCAGAGTGTTGTGGGTGCTGCTTGCACCCCTGTCAACAGGAGCATGAATTTAAAGACAGTTTCCTTCTCCGGTGTTAATGGGATGGGGATGGAGCCAGTCTGGGGATTCAGGATGCTGGTGCAAAGCTAAGGGTCCAGTCTAGGAGTCTGCAGAGGAGCCAGGGGCTGGGGGTAAAGCTCTGCTCTTCTCTCCGCTGGCCAATGTGTCAGGTAAACTGAGAATAACGATCTACATCCCTGAGCAAAGGGAGTGTTACTAACACTGCAGGATTAAGGCTGTTTTTTTCCCCTGTATGTTTATGCAACTTCAAGCAAAAAAAAAATCCTTATTTTTTTGGGGCTAAACTTTAGAAACATGGTAATTATAATAATACAAGAGCAGGCAGAAGCATGGAACTGGCTTAGGTAGAGTTTTTGTGCTTATCCTTATTTCTGTTTTGCTGTTTATCCTGTTTATGCTCTCCTTGTTATCCTGAACTAGTTTGTCATCTTGTAAACACCAACCTATGACCCTTAAAAAGAAATCATCAGGAAGAAAACTTGCTGAGTCGCCTTTTTGCCTGTAGCAGTTGAATAAGCCCATCAGCTTATATAATATTAATATTTGTAAAAGCAAACCTACAGAGCTCATAAATCTTCCATAAAAGAGGGACAATATCTACCTCTATTTTAGAATGAAGCAGGTAAGTAGGTTCTAGGACAAAAGGGTTTTGATACAAAGGAAGTAGATAGATGAAAGAAATGCCATTTTAATCTGAAAGTTGGCTCTGCATAAGTGGTACCAGAGGCTGCACTGCTGCCGGAGCCAGCATTTTGCTCTGGGTCATTGCTTGGCCCTGGAAAGCCCCAGCCCTTGGCTGCTGCCACAGCAGCGTTGCTCCCTGATATTCCATTCAAGGAGTAAAAAAAAAAAAAGTCCAAAACTGAAGCAGGGCTTGTTTGCAGGGGAGAAGAGGACTTAATTAGCATTTTTCCTAACTTTGTGTCTTCTCCAAAAGTAAAAAAAATGTGTGAAAAGAAATTCTGCAGCTTTAGATTTTGCTTACCATATTTTAAGGCAAGAAGCAGGCTTTTCCCCATTATGCTATACCACAGCAGTGTGGGAACCCAGACGAGAAAAAATAATAGAGCTTATTTTTAGCCAGCCAAGTGAGCAATCTGTCTCCAAACACGCACATGGAGCAACTCCGTGGAGAAGCAACGCTGCTGCATCACCGTTAACACAGCCCTTTTTCAAAGGAAAACTGCTTTGAAGCAGTTGCCTTAAGACATCTTTTATTGGGTACCACCTGTGGTGGGATGGGAGGGGTAAAATCAAACTGTTTAAAGATTGTAGGAATACGAGGGAGAGGAAAAAAAATTCTTTTTTTCCAATTTTTCCTCATTTCTTGAGTTGTGTTGTCCATGGATGGCTGGTCCCGTGAGACCACAGGGATGCGGCATGGACAGCACCTGGGGAGCCTCCGTTCCCAGTGCCTCGGTCCTGAGAGTTGAACACGTTGCGATGGCTTTTCCCCACTGCCTGGGACATGGTGTGAGTCCTGCCATCCTATGTGGGGCAGGGTGGGATCTCCAGCCCCTCACAGGGATGGTGTTTTGTCAATAAACATCCCGGTTGTGGTTTTTAAGGGGTATGTACATGCTTCTGCTCAGCACTGAGCAGCGTGAGGGCTCTCGCTGGCAGCTGTGTTTATGTGGTGCAGTGGAGGGGAGGTGCAGATAGATGACTATCTTTGGATGTTTTTGCCAGGCATGCAGTTCTTCCTATTTTCTTTTTTCTTTTTTTTTTTTTTTTAATTTCCCCGGCCCTGAGCACAATGGGAAACCTTTAATTCTGGATTGCTTGGTGGTGGAGCTGGTTCAGAAGATTAATCATGGACTGGACTTGGTCCCTCCAGCTTCCCCAGCACCAGAGAAGTCCATCATGTGGGTCCACTTTGGGCCATGGCAGTGAAACGTGTTGGCTGGGTCTGGTCCAGCAGCCTCCTGCGATTTGGGATGGAGTTCCCAGTGGGAGCAGACAGGACCCATAGGTGGGAGACTTACTATTGCAAGTATTTTATAGATGAGGAACTGGGGACCAGAGACACAATGAAGCGATTCCCACAAAAACTGAGCTGGTGGGATCCTGTGAGCCCCAGACCAAGGGACGTACTCTGGGCCATGGCATGAGCTATGTAGTGCAGGTCGTCTCAGAGGTGGAAGATGGTCAGATATTGGTTCAATATAAATTTCTGGTGAAACAATTTTTTTTCCTTTTAAAATAGGGAGTAGCTGAAGCTGAACCTTCTCATGGGATTAGGTCAACTCGTTTAGCACAGCACATTTTTAAGGAAGAGTTTTTATCGTGCCAACTCAGGCAAGAAATATGTTCAAAGAATTTTATCATTCAGCTCAAATCACTATTTCATTTAAACATTTTAAGCTAATGAGAGTTGGGGAAAAAAGCTTTTATTATTAAAAAAAAAGTGGAAATAAGAAGGGAACATGTAGAAGTTGTCGGTGGAAAATATTTTCATATTTTTCATTCATGGAAGTTTACAAGTTTAGCTTTTGCCCTAATTAGGGACAAGAAAATATCTGAAAAGCTTTCAACGGGCACGCAAATAATTGGCCAGACAATTCCTGCTGGTCTTTCTCATCTTCAGACCCAGCTGCATTTTCCCTAATGAAATTTTCTGCCACAGTAAAGGTGGAATGTGAAAGTTCAATATTATGGATCAGCTTTGCTTACAAGGAGAGAGGAAACAGGCCAGAACCTGTACACTGGAAAAGAGATCACAGAGGTCTGTAAAATTATGGAGAACCTGAGTAGGGCACAATAAACATGATGGTCTACACGAAAAATCACATGCAGGAAAAGCAGTGCTTGCAAGGTGGATCAGGTGAAGGGCTTGTCAGATCTGTTTCTTCCATCTTTTCTTTAGGGAGCCCTCCATTTGCTCGGGGGTGTCCAGCTGTGTTTGTGCTTTTTCTGTCCCTGTGGGTTAAGAAAGAGAGAAGCTCTTGCCCTGGCTGCAGCCAGAACAGCAGGAATTTTGCTGGACCTCACCGTGCCTTTGCTTTCCCAGCCTTTTGCTGTCACTTCCATCTCCAGGAGGACCTGAGCAAAGCTGAGTTATGTACATCTCCAGCGTAGCATCAGCTCTGCTGTCATTAGAGAATAAATGACACTGTCTCCATGGCTGGGGAAGAAACCAAATTAAACCCCACCATCCTTGGCAATTGATGGGCTGGCTGCCGAGCTCCATGCCACAGCCAATTTCTCATGAACAATCAAGGGCAAATTGTATCTCTAATTTCTGTCACAAATGTTTTTGCTATGCAAAGCGACAAATAGGTGTAGGGAGGAGAGAGTGCTTGGCCTGGCCTTCAGCCTGATGGCGAGGGAAGGCTGTGACGATGCTAACGCGCTCCTGGCAAGATGGTGGCTAATGGAGTTGCATTAAGCAGCAAGAAATGGACACATGAGCTGCTTTCTGTCTGTGATAACACACCACCCTGCTAAAATAAGGCAGCTGTGAAGGAGGGTGAGGAGGGAAGCGAATTGCCAGTGAGAAACCCAGCATGGGAGACCATGTTCCCAAATGGAGAGCCCCACCAAGCATGGGGAGATCTGTCGTTAAGCTCTGTAAGTGTGAAATTGTTTAATTGGGCTTGCCAAAGCAGGGCTGGGGGTGCTGTGGCATTCGAGGTGGCCACTGCAGGTGACACCAAACTATGAGACATTCAGATTGTAGCGATAAGCAGGTACTGACTTTTGGCACTAATCTGACTGCAATAAATTTGTGGCGTATTGACCGCAGTGGAAGTCTAGATCAATATCAGTCTTCAAGAGGCTCAATAGATCAACGTTTCTTTGATACAGATAAAGAAAATAGAGGGTAGGTGTTTATGGTATTCCCTGCATGCAGTATTATTATTCTTTGCTGATCCATCTGCCGAGTTTAGGGGAGGGGGGAGCGAGAAGGAAGGTAAGAAAGGATTTAGAAAGATAATTCACCAGACATCTAAAAAGCAGTTGTAAGAAGGAGGTTTATGGCATTTTTTTTCATCAGTTTTAGGCTGAAAATAGGAAAATAAAGATCTTTGTAAAAATGTATTGTCCTTTGAGAGACAAACTCCTATCAAATAGTGGTCTTGGGTTTGACGAGGTGCCTGTGGCAGGGGGATTGCTGGCACATGCCCATGCTTGCTTAGGCTTTAGCAAAGAGGGACACACAGGTGTTTCACAGGTCCCTGCTGCTTTCTGGTGGTAGAGGTACCCACGCCTGGCTCTAGATGCCTTAAGGCAACTGATGGGGAGATGGTTAAACCAGGGCATGTGGAAATGCTGGAGAGGAGGACACACAGAGAAAAGCCATTTATTTCACTTCTTAAATAAATCAGTCGGCTCTGTCAGGGGCTGCGGATGACTGAGGTTGCAGCTCCACCAGTAAGCCAGTCCTGGCACTTCTGGTGTTGCTGGGGTGAGCACGACTCTGCTGATTTATTCCCTTGAACAAATAACCCAAAATTGAGAAACCTGTTGCTATCATCAATGGGATTTTCTTACAGAGGTTTTTAAAACTCTGTTTGTGTTGGTTTGGGTTTTTTTTAAATGATGAGGGCCATCAATCTCCAGGAATGACTTTTTGGCATTGGCCCAATTTAAGGGCTGTTGCAGGGTTGTCCTCTGCTCCCTGTCCCCATACCCCTCCCCTCTGCCGCGGAAAGGCGACAGCACTGGTGGGAAACCACTGGGTCTCACTGTGGTGGTGTTTCCGTTCCTGGAAGCTGAGACTTTGCAGCCGCAGTGCTTGTATTACCTGGGAACTGGTGAGGAGGGACCAAGCCAAGGTCCCACCACACATGGTGGCCTCCAAGGAATGAGCTTGGCATTTTACATCTCTATGGTGTTTTTCTCCAGAGGACTCGGTTTTGTGTCAATGCTGAGGTCGCCTGCATTGGGTCTCAATGACTGTGTGGCTCAGAGCGGGGTCGGAGACTTCGTGGTTGGGTTTGTTTCCAATCAAAATCCTGGTGTTGTGAAGGTCAAAGGTAAAACAAACCACTCTCATAGAATCATTTAGGTTGCAAAAGACCCTTAAGATCATTGAGTCCAACCGCTAACCTAATGTCCTCAAACCATCAGGGTGCATTGAGGGGACTTGGACCACAGGGATGTCCTTGTCCTTGCAGCAGTCCCAAATCTTGGCCACCCCAGCCATGTGTGGACTGGAAATCTGCAGGAGGTTGCAGCAGGTTGATTAATGTCACAGCAGGATGATGGCATTGTGGCAGATCAGCTGAAGGGACCTGGAGAGCAGGCATAGCCCTTGTGCCAGTGTGGGGACATGGGGGGACTTGCAAAGGGCGCTTGGCTATGGAGGTGTTCCCCATGCTGGCAGGTAGAAGGAAAGGTCCCCACCTCTAACCTCTCATAGGAAACTGTGGCATTACTGTGGCACCTGTGGGGGACAGCAGAAAGTTTAAAGCCCAGCACATATGGTCAGAGAGGTCAGACCAAGACACAGTTGGGTAAAACCCAGCTGCTCTGCAGCCTCAGACAGAGGTCACCGTGGCTCCTCCATTAGAGCTGGGGACCCTCCCCAAGACACTTGTGGACTCCCACTGGAAGCAAGGTCCTGAGGGAGGTGGCATTGCCTGGCCCTTGTCATGGGCAGTTCTCCTCCTCTTGCTGTTCTTAGCCCTGAAACAAGTTTCCAGTAAGAGCTGCCAGAGTCTGAGGGGAGAATCAAAGGCGCCTGTGTGACCCTTGGGTAGGGGCTGCACTGCCGCCACTATCAGAGATGGTTTGCAGTTGGGTGGGAAAATTAGATGTCACCCTTGGAATGTGTGAAGGTTGCCAGATCCCATTACTGAAGTGATGTGTACAGATCCATCCTGACAGGTCCATTTGTTAGCTGGGATCACGCAGCTTGATGGGGAAGTTGGATATAAACATGTAAATGTGAAAAGGATGTCCAAACGGAACAGAAAGGACAGTCGTAGCACCTTTCCCTGTGTGTGTATTTCCTTCCTTTCCCTTTCTCATCCTGCCCCTTCTCCTTGTTTCACAGGACTGGCTGACAAAATTTGGGTATCTGCCTCCTCCGGATCCTGTCACAGGACAACTGCAGACACAGGAGGAGCTCACCAAGGCCATCACTGCCATGCAGCGGTTTGGGGGGCTCGAGGCAACGGGGGTCCTAGGTCAGTGGCTCATGATCCCTCCTCTCTCTGGTGCAGAGGGATGCAGGGATGGCTCCTTGCAGGTCCAGGGAGAAGGGACTTGGCACCGAGTTGTGGAGTAGCATCACCTCCAGGAAAAGCTCGCGCGGGTGTAACATACGGCCCAGTTTGCAGCTGTAAGAGTAATTACATGGCTCAGGTGCTTTGTTGCCTTGTGCTTTCAAGAACCTGAGGCAAGCGATTATTTCACCAGACCCACACACCCTTGGGGTTCCCATTGTGCTTAAAATAGCTCTTGGTGTGTTCAAAAAAGAAGAAAAAAAAAATTACAAGAAAAAAAAGACAGAGAAACTAAGGCTGACAGGTTATCCTGTTCAAAGCCTTAATTGCAGCATCAGATTGAATTGAATAAAAATCCTGATTAAGCCTCCCAATTTGTATATGTAGATATTCTGGTTTCTTTGCTGCTGGGGCACAGCGTAGGGGAAGGAGGAAGATGGTGTCACATCCCCCCAGTGCTGCTTGCTCCTGCCGGTGACACTCAGAGCCACGAGGCGCCTGCGGAGCTGGCAGGGGTCTCCTTGGCTCTCGCTGAGCTGCAATGGCTCCAGGCACCCCTCGGTCACCCCCTGCCAGCCGAGAGCCCATCAGCTGCTCCAGCAGCTCCACCGGCCAGCAGGGACAGGGCGATGAGAGGCTTTTTCCTGATGTGGCAGGCACATCTGGCTGGGGGGGAGCAGTCCAAGGCCAGGCTGAAGCAACACAAGTTCCCCAGTGTGGCCGGGGTCATTTCTCTCAATGTCCTCATTGAGGGAAGGAGAAAGCCAGCATTATCCCAGCCCTCGGAAGGGCACCCATCTGCTCTCCTCCCCTCCCTGACGCATGGCCACGACCTCCCGCCATGTGGCCAGTTTGCTTCCGTTGTTCAGGACAGAATTAATGAGAAGCTGCTAATTAGCAGGCCAGTCTCTGTCCATCCCAGTGCCCCCAGCAGCCTTCCACCAGTCCCCTGGAGCAGCTGCCGCCTGAGCAGCCACTGGCCGCGTCCAGTCGCTGGGACTTTCCCTCTCTGCTCTTAATTGAGCATGTGCCATAATTTCCCTTCCACCTTATCCCAAACTGCAGGAGGCCGGGGCGCAAGGATGGCCTTTCGAATGCATTTACACTTTCATTTTTGGAGAGGGTGTTTGAAACAGGCCTGGGGGGCTGCCCTGGATAGGTGTTGGATGTGGGTTTGCATCTGAAAACAAAGTGTTTAAATAGAGAGATAAAGCCAGCATGGAAAATGGGTGAATGAACAACTTGTCTGCCTTTCAGAAGATGAGAATAAGAGCTTTAAGCTTTCATTCAGTTTTAAAAATAAGATGGAATATGAACATTTTCCAAATTAGCTCGTAGCTGCTAGCAGAGATATAGTTTATTTACATGTGAATGTCTCTCTGCTTTGCCAGGGGAATAATGGGAAATTCAGCAGGAGAAAATAAAACAGAATAATTAAAAATTTATGTTGTAAAATATAATCAAAGCTAGCCACAGGTGGCCACACAAGTTTGAGATCTGTAAAGTGTCACACAAGAGGTAACCTGCTGCATTTTCTCCTGAAATGAATAAAATTGTCCACTGACGCTACCAGCAGAGCTAGCGGCTAACCCCCCAGCCGTGGGGTGTCATCTCCCCTCACCTCCTAGGAGCCCCAGCTGATGGGTGCTTTGAAAAAACAGGTTTTCAGCAGGAATTGCTGCTGGTGGTGGGTGCAACCGTGGTGTGGAGGGGGCTCAGTGCCCCATGGGTGATGCCAGGGCCAGGACCATGCCCCAACGGCTCCCAGGCACTGCCTTGTGCATCGCTGCTGCATCCTCAGCACCTCCTTTCCCTTCTCCCTGTCCCCTTGGGATTTCTTAACCCACCATTCCTAGGTTTTCTTTTTTTTTTTTAATTTTTCTAACCCAAGACGAAGCCACGCTGGAGCTGATGAAGACCCCTCGCTGCTCTCTGCCCGACCTTGCCACCACGGAGACCAGGAGGAAGAGATTTGCACAGGCTGTCACCAAGTGGAGCAAAAGGAACTTGTCTTGGAGGTAGGAATTCATCCCCCCCCTACTGAAATGTTGTAGCAAAGGGCTGATACCATGCAGACCAGAGCTAAATATGGCTTTGTGATGAGTTTCAGGGTGACATGTTAAAACGTGTTCCTCTGTGCTCCCAGAACCCCACAGACTATTTATTTAAACTCTTCTCCTGCTGATCCCAGCCTTGACTTCCTGAACCTGCTCAGACGCCGGCAGGGAATGGTGTGGGTCTGGCTGGTGGATTAGCTGGGAGCTGCATTGCAATGGTTAGAGCATCTTTTCTCTTGAGTTCACTGAGACTGCTCATTCTCAGACAGCTGCCACAGACTTGACTCGTCAGAGATGGGGCTGCTTCTTTTGCCCCACCTGAGCCCAAGGAGCATTTTCTGGATAACAGAGTCACTTTTTTTTTTCCTAGCCCTTGCTACAGGGGAGTATTTTTCCCTTGATGTCAAGGAGGAACACATGTGGGTCACTCTGAACCTGCAACACACAGAAGTTCCGATCCAACTTCCAGAGACCCCGCAGCCATGCCACTGGTCAGATTTGGAAAACAAACTGATCCTTGTCCCACCAAGACTTGTGCTTTTTGGGACTCATCTTTGCTCTCTCAAAGACCATCCGCTGCATGGTTCCTCCAAGAAAGGTGAGCACCATGAGGTGCTCATGCTATCCTGAAAAAGCACGTGGATGCTATGGAGAGATCTCCTTATTAATAATAAGCTTCTCTCTGATCCCAACATAGTCCTTAAAGTGAGTTCAGCTCCCACTGCAGTAACAAATCTCGACTTGGCTGTCACTGCTGACATGTGTTGAAACTGTGGCCTTACCAGGGATTTGGTCCATGTTCCAGCACATCCCTCCGAGACCTTATTTTCAGAAAAGATAAATATAATTCAGCTTCAGTATGAAACAATTTTGGCTCATGGACAGCTTCTTGTAGTGAAGAGACCCATGTTATAAAAGCTCAGCCTGTCCCCCTGTCAACCAGCCCTGTCTTGATGTGTAAGAGGAGTAAACTTCATATTTCAGGGAGGAAAAAATCTGTTTGGGTGAAACAATAAAACATGCCCTGATGTCCTGTGAGCTGCCAGAGCCAGTGCAGGGGCATGGCTTGGGCACAGCTCTGACCTTGGCAGCTCCTCTGAGCAAAGCTGGGCTGGATGAACCTGAGCTACATCCCAAAGTGTGGAGGGGGAATGGGGTCAGGCTGTCCTGGTGGACACAGCCCCGGGGATACCCGCTGCCTCCCATCCCCTAAGAAACTGTGATGCTGCAGCAAAGACTGCCGTAAAAAGGGGGTTAGCTCTGAGACGATTTTATATGTATGACATAAAAAAATCCATCTCCTGACAAACTCATTTCTGCTTTTTATTCTTTGATCCTTTCCAAGATCTTGGCTTTTGTTCAAAAAAGGGCTGTATTTTATAACTGGAGGGTTGTATAAGCCAACAGAAGGCTATAGCATTATAGAAACTCCAACATAGTATTTACATCCAACGCTTGAGATTAAAATAGCTTTTTTGAAACTGCTATGAAAATCTGCCAATAGAGGCATAAAGTTTTACGTGTTTACCTTTTAAACATTGATTGAAGATTTAAAAACAGAAAAGTAAACAAAATTCTATTATGGCATGCATTTAAAAATTGAAGAAAAACCTGCACAATTGTGAGGCTGGAATAAACAGGTAAGAAACCTGTATGAAGGGATGATCTCGGGGCAGGCATCTGCACTGATGGAGAAGGCAGTGTCTGGCAAACAAGATTTTATAGATATACAGGTTGCTCAGGTATCTTCTTTTTACCCTTGAGTACAGCCAGCCTGTGGGACTGGAGGGCTCAGGGGACAAAACAGTACCTCCTGCACAGCCTGTAGTACAGCCTCAGAGCATCCCAGCACAGCGTCAGACACACACAGTCTTCTGTGCCTCATCCTCATGGGAAGTTTCCAGAATATTACAGCATACAAAGCTTCTTTTCATGGGATATTTTTTTAATTATGGTGGGGTTTTTTTTTCTGCATAGGTACCAAGGCAGTCAGTAAGCTGATGAGGTGGCAGTGGGATAGATTTGGGATGTGGTTGGAGTGGGGCGCAGGGAGCAGCGTGCTGCGGATGCCCTCTGCTGGCATTGGCACCGGGAGCTGCCCGCAAGGAGTTCCCCCTCGTGTTTGCAACCTGCTTTCTCTTTTGCTAATTTTGCTTTACTGCTTCTGGTTATCCCCACAGAAGGGGTGCTCACAGCCAATATCTCCATCTCTTCCGAGGCACTTACCTTCTCCTTGCAGTCACGGGAAATGCGGCGTCAGGGCCGTGCCCGCTCTCTGCATGCTTTGAACTCCCTGAGGTAGGGGGAAGCCATCAAAGCCCAGCTTTTGAAATTTCCCAGGTTTTTTTGTGCTGAAATGTCAGCGCAGTGCTGAACTGAGCTGACTTTCATCCATCTTTAGTTAAGGACAAGTCCCTGGTGCCACTTCATCAAAGTTGCAGTCTTTGAAACTGCGATGCTCAGGACATGGGGTGCCAGAGCTGGAGCAAACACAGGCAGCAGGGGAGCAGTGACGTCTGTCAGTCGCTGCCCACCATCGCTGTGAGCATCCTGAGCCCACCCACGGCAGAGGTATGGCACTGCCTGAGCTGAGATGTGGATTTACCGAGGCATGGAAGGGCAGCTGCCAGGTACCACGGGGTAAAGGTGTGCAACTGGGGTAATCCCTAGTACCATGCTCCAATCCCCATGAGAGACCTGATCCTCCTGCTTCCCTCCTCTAACGGGTGGCATCACACCAGGGTCACATCCCAGCCCAAGCCCAGCTGGCTGCAGGCAGCCATGCCCCCCCATTGCCTGGGGGTGACAAATGCCTGAGGGGGCAGGATTGTCACCCACCGCTGCAGGGCTGCACCCATCACAAGTAACTGGGACCCTTGTAGGAAGAGCCTGGAGCAGATGGAGCAGAGTGCAGGCAGCTGCCACGTCAGCACCTGCTGCCAGCACAGGCAGCAGCGTGGGGGCACAGTGGCAGGAGCAGGCAGTGAAATGCAGCAGCCCCCCCGCCCCCCCCAGAGCAGCTGATCCTCTTGCAGCCCAAGAAACTGGCTGAGAAATTTGATTTCACCCACGTCTTCTCCCAGGGATGGATTACTCCTGTGCTGGCACCCATTGCTGGGCTGTAGGGAGCTGCCTGGCACTATGTGCATATTAAAGGGCAGGAGAAGGATTATCACCCCAAAATGTTCAGTAATTTTTGCGAAGTGTTGGGAGAGGGGTGATAGAGGGTGCAAACCTCTTGTGGCATCAGGGTGTTGCAGCAGTGCCAGGGTAGCATTGTGCCATGGCTTGTGCTGCGGATGGCTCCGGGTGGCTGGAAAAGCACCTTTGCCATGGCAGCAAGCATCCACCCTTTCAACTGTCTCTTCTTCCCCCCCCCGCCCTGAAAAATCAATTTGGGTTTATCAGGTAATCCTTAGCCTGCTGTGTTTGGTAGTTATCAGCATTTATTTTATTTCTCTGTGGTTTCAGGGCTGCAGAAGGTGAAGGAGTGCTTTCATTAACCAGCAATTGATTTCTCATACATCACTAATAGTCTTCCACTTTTGTTTTTGGGAGGACAAAAATCAAAAAGGAACCCAGAAATCAAAATAACCATTGGTGTGGGTGCCCCTCAACAGTGAACAGAGGTAGATCAGCCCTCTTTGGCCTCTACTTATTAACCAGTTTGGACCCAAAATCTCTTTGGGATAGGACAAGCAAAGGAGGGGGCTCAGGGGACACATGAAGGACTGGCAGCAGCCAGGTGAAAGTCAGCATTCATTTGTCTGCATGGCGGTGCTGCCACCTGGGTGAGCTCTAGAAGCAGGACACAGATGTTCTCCTTGGCATCCAGTTGTGCCACTTGCAGCCACTATTTCAAGCACCGCAGCCAATGTTGCTTCGTGCAGCCCCATCCGCCGTGGGGACAGATGCTCCCCAGGGTGTCCCAGCGCATGGCTTTGCAGAGGGATGTGACTGACCCCACAGCTCAGGGCAGTGCTGGTGGGGTGGCCGGAGGGGGACTGAGCAGCCCAGTCCTCATCGCCTTCGTGGCAGCTTGACAGGGACCGTCTGGAGGAGAGAGCTTTCTCTCTACTTACTCACATCAGGCTTTTTCCCCAAAATTGGAGGTCTGTAAGGGGAGTCTCAGGAGGGATTAACATCCAAGAAGAAGGAGCATTGCTCTCCACTGGGTACCTAAGCACCATTTACTACAAATAGTAATAATAATCAAGGTAGGAGGAAATGATTTAGTCCTGTCTGCATCTGCATGACGTTAGAAATGTGCCTCCTTTTCAGTGGAACTGGGTAATGCAACACCAACGAACTTCCTATCAGCATAATAGTCTTCTCCTAATCTCATTGAAAACAATTAGCAGAGCTCCAGCAATCAAATCAGATGCTGAATTGAAAAACCCTGATGGGATTCTCTTGAAAAATAAAGGTGGTAATGAATAAAAGATGGGGGATTTTTCACTTACACTTGCAGCATGTTAATAAAATGTGGGTCAGCTCAGAGGTGCAGGACCTTTTATAAAAAGCGAAATAAGTATTGATGCTGATTCTGCCTTAATCTAATGTTTCTGGAGTCAGGGGTTGGGATGAATATTAATAATGTTTGTTTCTTTTCATCCACTGTCCTTTTACAAGGGAGAACAGACTTATTATCCTCATTCTACAGCTGGAAAGACAGTGAAAGGAAAGTGGCTCATGCAGTCAAGCAGAACTTGAGGAGGTAATGAAGAGCTGATAATGTCCCCAAATCTGAGACTGTGCCCTAGGCACCATGATCTTGGAGACAGGTTGTAATTCCTGGACTAAACATGCTGTGTTTTACACATATAATGACTTGCTCGATAGAGATTAAAGCAGTAAAGGGTTTACCTAAGTCCAGAGGAGTCTTGTGGAAGATGAAGACACCTCATCAAAGAATATCTGAAAACCAGGTGGCCTTTTTTTTTTGTACTGTAGATGTTTACATACAGCCATAGTCTCTTTTATAAATTAAAAATTGCCTGAAAATTGTCTTTTCTAATCCCACACTCATATTGTTTGTACTTCATGCTGTCTTTTTTACAAATGTGGGGGGTTTTTTTAAGGTGTATGATTATCTGATGCTACATGTATGCTAGCTCATTTAGTTTAATAGATAAGGTCTTTCTTTGCCCAGAATACTTTAGGGATAGCAAAAGTGTAGATATGAGTGATTTTTGTTCATCTGGCTGTGATGTGTTTTCTCTTATTCACCCATCTCATCCCCACCATCTCTAGGACGGGGTTCCCAAACTCTTTAGAGAAACTCTTAGTGAGACTTCTGCTTGTTCTCATGAGTCCCATTTTGTTCTGTACTGGATTTAACCCTCACTAGTTTTGCCCAGGTCAGGAGGTGGTACCCACCTTGGGCTGTGTGTTACTAAGGGCATGGGACATATGCAAATACTTGTGAAAGCAAGAGCATCCAACCTCAATCAGCAAGTTGTTCCTACTCCCTTTGCTGATCCCTGCTGCCTCCCAGTACTCCAATCACTACTTGTAGGAAAAGCTTGAGTGATGTGACTTCCCCTTCTGACACCTTGTATTGGCTTTGTGTTGCAAGGTTTTGGTAGCGGGGGCACTACAAGGGTAGAGAGAAGATCCTAGAAGCTTCCGCTACATCTGATAAAGCCAATGCCAGCTGGCTCCAAGACAGGACCCATTGCTGGCCAAGGCTGGGCCCATCAACAATGGTGGTGGCACCTCTGTGATAACATATTTAAGAAGAGGGGGGATAAAAAACTGTGCAACAGCAATTGCAACTGGGAGAGAGGAGTGAGAATATGTGAGAGAAACAACTCTGCAGACACCAAGGCCAGAGAAGAGGAGGAGGGGAGAAGGTGCTTCAGGTGTCTGAGCAGAGATACCCCTGCAGCCGGTGAAGACCATGGTGAGGCAGCTGTGCCCTGCACCCAGGGAGGTCCACAGGGGAGCAGATCTCCACCTGCAGCCCGGGGAGGACCCCACGCCAGAACAGGGGGATGAGGCCGAAGAAGGTTGTGACCCCATGGGAAGCCCACACTGGAGCAGGCTCCCAGCAGGACCTGTGGATCAGTGGAGAGAGGAGCCCACCCTGAAGCAGGTTTGCTGGCAGGACTTGTGACCCCGTAGGGGACCCACGCTGGAGCAGTCTGTTCCTGAAGGACTGCACCCCTGGGAGGGACCTACGCTGGAGCAGTGGAAGAGTGTGAGGAGTCTTCCCCCTGAGGAGGAAGGAGCGGCAGAAACAATGGGTGACGAACTGACTGCAACCCCTCTCAGGAAGAAAACCAGGAGTAAAGTTAAGCCTGGGAAGAAGGGATAGGTGAGGGGAATGTGTTTTTAAGATTTGGTTTTATTTCTCATTATCCTAGTCTGATTTGATTAGTAACAAATTAATTTTTTCCACCAAGTTGAATCTGTTTTGCCCATGACAGTAATTGGGGTATGATCTCCCTGTCCTTATCTCAACCCACGAGCCTTTCATTATCTTTTCTCTCCCCTGTTCAGCTGAGGAGGGAAGTGATAGAGTGGCTTTAGTGGGCACCTGGCATCCAGCCAGGGTCAGCCCACCACACAGTTTAATTACGTCTAGAGGTTTAGTCGGGTCATTACTTCACATTGGTGCTAGGGAGTGGTGTAATACTGAGCGATGCTCTCCTAGCTATATTATGCAGGAGGGCAAGTGAGGTGATCATAATTGTTGCTTCAGCCTTTAAAAATCTGTCAAGCCATGAATATTTCATGAACACTTTGGTTGGTGTGCTGGTACACAAGAAATAAAGTATCCATTGTTATTGGGTAGAGCTGGCCAGAAATTTTCCAGCAGAATTGGTTTTTGTCAATAATTAGTCAGTCAACAGTACATTTTCCTGGAGTGTGTTTATTTTTGTCAAAATTGTCAATGAAAGATTATCTAAACATACTATTTTAGAAGCCAAGGTGCCTTGTTGCATCTTTGTCTTTCACCTCCTCTATTAAATCAACAATATTAGGAATTGTTTTTCAAGGTTTGGTTATACAGGAAACATTGACTTTTCTTCATTCCGGCTCAGACCAAACCGGAGGTTTGAATCGTGCAGCTGCAGGGCAAACACCAGCACACGGCTTGTCCCACCTGGCTTCTCTTCCAGGGCAAGGCAGAGCTGGGGACCGAGGGAGGCAGTACTGATACACAGGAACTAACAGCCCTGTGATGTGTACAGTAGTGTCATAAGCCCCTGCTCAGCAATGCTTTTTTTACCAAGAAACAAGGCAAGAGCTGCTCAACTCCAGTGCTCCATCAGATAGCCTGTCTCCTGCAGGCAATAGGCTGGAGGCATTTTGAATGCAATTTACATAAAATGTGTCCTTTCCTTTTCCTCCTTGTTATGGATTGCAGTCTAGGAGTTTGCTGGCAGTGTACTGGTTTCAGAGTATATTTTATACCTACAGCAGACATGCTGGGAAATATATGGAGGCAGCAAATGCGTACTGGATTTCTGTGTGCGTCTAATAAGAATGAGCAATGACCTGCTGTTTGTTGCAGGAAGACTGATGGGCCTGTGTATGGTGCAAAGGCTTCAGAAGTCAATAATCTTTGTATATCTGGATTGCATTTGGAACGAATAAGTGGTGAGAAAATAACTTGTCAATAAGTCTGAAAGGGAACTTGGAAAAAAAAATGGGCAAACTCTGGAAAAGGACTCATGGCGTCGGCATTTCCAAGGCTGGGCAAGGGTAGTAGTCCTGGGCATTAGCAGCGGTTTGTGTGTGAAGTGCAGCTCTGAGGCTGACTGCCACCTGGTTCAGCGGGATCAGGAGGTATCAGGATTGAAACCCTGGTTCTTGTTTCACACACGTGGGATGTTTCACACTCTGGTGAGCAAGACTGACTCGGTATTTCCAGACAACCCAAACTCAGGAGGAGTGCTGGAGGCCTCACCGAGGCTCTGCGATGCATCAGGCCCTGCAGAGCCCTTCCTGGTGGTCCTCGGAGAAGATCTTTCATGCTACTGACCTATCCTCTTTTTTGCCCTCTTTATTTCAGAGTTCGCACCTTCCCAAAAGAGTCCCACCTGGGCCACGACACAGTCCGAGCCCTGATGTACTATGCCCTGAAGGTCTGGAGCGACATTACCCCACTGAATTTCCATGAAGTGGCAGGTAACAATGCTGATATCCAGATAGACTTCTCCAAGGCAGATCACAATGATGGCTATCCCTTTGATGGGCCTGGTGGGACAGTGGCACATGCTTTCTTCCCTGGAGACCATCACACAGCTGGAGACACTCATTTTGACGATGATGAATACTGGACCTTCCGATCATCAGGTAGGCCAGAGTGGGAGAGCTGCAGCCAAACACAAGGGCTCACAGTTTCTTCTGCTCTGGTGGTTAGAGTTGTTTAGCCTCTGCTACAACTTAACCCTCAGCTTGGGGATCCCAACAGCTTCTTCTGGTTCCCCTCTCAGCCTTGCTAATGAAATGACGGCAGCCAGCATTGAGGACCTTCTATGTTCCTGGAAGCCTCAATGGCATCTCTATGTTTCTCCCCATCATATTGGCAGTTGAAGAGTTCCCCATCACCCACCTCCAGTTCCCATCTCTTCTGGGACCTGGAAGGTCACAGGTTGGATTTGCGGATATTGGAGCTCTTGGATGGGGACTGTATTCTCTGACTTCGGCATCTTTTGGGTGGCTTTACTGACACATGTCCAATTTCCCTATTTTTAAAGCATTTTTATAAGCTGACCTGCCTGGAAAGGGCTCTGCAGTCTGCAGGGAAAAAGCCTCCTGTGAATGCTAGGTTTTTCCTGCCATCTCGTGCCCATTACCTCACATCAGAATGGTTACAAGTTACAGTTTTATTCCTTTTTTTTTTTTTTCTTTTATTTCATCTTATCTGGCTAGAGCAGAGTTTTAATAAGCAGGGACTTTCAGAAGCGAGTGTTCCTCAGCTGCGTGAGCCATCTGCGGGGATCAGGTCCCTAACCTTTGTGTCAGGCACGTTTTGACAGATCGTCTCCTCCACAGTCACCAGCTGCTAATTTACTTGTCACGCAACCTCCTCCGCCAGCCTCCCAGTGGGCTCCTGCTGCCTCAGCTTAATGAATTCATTTAGACCTAATTGTTTTCTCTGAAAGCAGCTAATACATTCTTTCTCCCCACCCCTCTCCTCCCTGCCCACCGGTTGACCTCTGTCCATCCCCACTGAGTGTCTGTGGGCAGGAGTGTTCACCAGACTGGCTGGAGGAGGTCTGATGCTAAGGCTAAAGTTCTGGACAGGCTGATTCTTCAGGATTCAACCTGCTACTTGGTTCATGCCACTGAGCAATCCCAACTGGTGTCTCTTACGGGGAATTAAAAAAAGCAGAAGCTCTGCTCTGCAGACATATAGAGTAGAGGCAAACACTGAGGTCTGGTAGCTTGCCGTAGCAGATGTGTTATGTGATGACGTAAAGAGTGGTGCCCCTTTTGTAGCTGGTGATTGGGAATGCTCGTTGTGAAACAGGCTGGACTGGAGGAGCGAGCTCAGGTCTGGCAGCCCCGCAGGGAGGATCCCTCCAAGCACTGCCAAGGGATGAGGGGATGAGCCTGACAGAGAGAAAGCTGCCCTCTGTTTCGAAGGTCTTGGAGCTATCCGAGCTTCATCTTTTATTTATTTTGTTCTCCCTAGTGATTCAAAAATAACAACTTGGTAGGTGATACAAAAATATCCCCAAGGTTGTCAGTTTGGCATTAAAATGTCAGAAAGCATATGTCTTGTTCTCTCCTAGCGCTGGGGAAAACAGCACAGGTTATAAAAATCTTGGCTGTTTACAGACACTGTAAATAATAGTCATCAAGGAAAAAGCAGAATTCAGCAAAAATACCACCCCCAACACCCCAAGCCCAGTGGGCAGTGCTAAGGACTGTGCAGGATCAGCCACAGCTGCTTCTGTGCGACACTCCTTTGGCCCTGACCATGGCTCAGGGAACATGGGGCTCCCCTGAGCTCCATGGAGACCTTTCCAACCTCACTGCCTTTTTGCAGTCATGATCTTTGTAAGAACCATCCTTAGAATCATTGTCACCTTCTGGTATTGCTCTGCAGGGCATTGCTGTGCAGCGAGGGACAGAAGTTGCATGGGTGCTTGGCCCAGCTGGTCTGCGGCTGGGTGGTGGGAATGCACTGAGTAGGATCAGTCCTGTACGGCTCCTGGGAGCAGTTCCTCATTTGCTCTGGCAGCGGTGGTGTAGGTTTGGAAGCGGACGTTAACACCTCTTGAGATCTGACCTGAGCGTCCGAGGCTCTGGAGAGTATGGGACGGGTCTGTGTGTGGGTGCAGTGTGAGGCACTAGGGGTTAGATTGCAAATAAGGAAAACTGTGGAAAGAGAATAGAGTAGACATAGCTCAGACTGAGGGAAAGAAGTCATCAAAGGATGTACCGATGTTCAGTAAAGTCTCCCTGATGCCCAATGTGGTGTGTGAGGATCAAAGTGTTTGCCTAAGGGAGCAGACCCCAGAGCTGCAGCCCCACCAGCACAAGGTGTGGAAGGGGAGAAGACGGACAAGTCCTCTGGAAACAAGCTGGACGTAGTCACCTGCCCCTGCTGCCATTCCCTGTCAGGACAGCAGTTAGGTGAGCAGGGCTGGTGGCTGATGAGCAGGTGAAGAGCTCTGTGTCTATATGCACGAAGGAGGGATATGGCCAGGGCAGCAGCGTGCAATGCCAGCATTGTGCAGGCAGGGAAAGCCCAGCAGAGCACCGTGGGCAGACAGGCACTGCCGGGCGCTCACCGGTTCCTTGGCACGTGGCTTTGCTCATTATTACAGGCTTTGATGATCTTCTGGCTAGTGGCTGCAGAAATTTGGTATTCTGGGCATCACAAAAACTGTTGGCAGCTGCTGCAGGGCAGGCATGAGATATGGGAGAAGACTGCACTGGCCCAGCTCCTGCAGCGCCCGTTAGCAGGGATGACGGATGGTTGCACCGAGGTTGCTGTCTCAGCAGTTTGTCCAGCTCTTTCTCAGGTGCCATCGGTGATCTGGGAATAAAAGGGGGGATCCTCAGGCTCTGTGTAGGGCTGAGAACTCACACCATGGGCTGATGTCTGGCTTGCTTTCCATTTTCGTATGATAAATTTCAGTCTCCTTTTTACAACTGGAGAAAAATGTCTTTTTCAAACTTCACCTATTCCAAAGCTTTTCCTTCCAATCTATCCAACATATACTTTCTCTTACAGCCCACCCAAACCCCCAAAATACAATCAGCTTTTCATTTCAATCTTGTCTTTATTTCTAGATGCTCATGGGATGGACCTGTTTGCTGTAGCTGTCCATGAGTTTGGCCATGCTATTGGCTTGACCCACATCTCTGCCATAGAGTCTATCATGAGACCCTACTACCAAGGTCCGGTGGGGGATCCTCTGAAGTATGACCTACCTTATGAGGACAAAGTCCGAATCTGGCAACTCTACGGTAAGTTTGTGTCCCTCACCCAGCTACAGCCTGTTCCTGCCATGGGGCATGCTGGAATAGCTGTTTTCTGGAGTGACTGGAGCTGGTGGGGAGGATGGTGTTCTCCTCTACTGCTTCTTTGTCTTTATGCATAGGAGTCAGGGAATCTGTGTCCCCCACAGCCAAGCCTGAAGTAAGCAAAACTGATGACCATCCTATCCTGCCAGAGCTGCCAGAGAACCGCTCCACTGTCCCGTAAGTCAAGTTTGTTTCTTTTCAACTGTCGCTGATGTTTCTTTAAAGCACATCTAGTAGTGAAGCTCTACTCAAGCATCAGTATCTTGCCTGCTTACTCTGGCAACGTATTTCCCTCTGGACATCTTGTCTTCTGGAAAACGCACACACACAGAAAGTGCCCCTTCTTTCTCACATCTCCTGATCATCTCCTGCAAACGCTGTTGCTTTTTTCAAGCAGTATGTGTGGAGACTGGCCAGCCAGACACAGCTGAAGTGGTTAAGAGCAGGAACAAGTGATAGGTGCTATCTATCCCTTAGCTAATTTTTATTATTCAAGGCTCATCCAGAAATTCTGTATCATCTTGGAATGCTTTTCATTTCCCTAAGACTCAAAATTTTACTGATGTTAATGGGAATTTGTCCCCATCACCCTTAGGTGAACTCATCCTTGCTGAAATTTTAATCAAACTTTCTCTGCAGTATTCTAATTTGTGCAAGCATAACTTAATGTAAATCTTTCCATGGTGAACAACTCTCTAATGTACCTGCGGGGGTGAATATTGGAACAAGTAGACTGATAGCCTGACTCCAATACAGGTTTGAATTGGCAAAGGACTGCTTATACCGAGTGTCATCAAGCAACCAGTGTGCCCTCATTAAGGGAAGTTCTGGATCTAGTTCATTAATAAACGTTGGGAGTTACCAAATTGTTTTACTACCAGGACAGAAGGAGGGTTAAAAAAGGAAGGGACACTGAACAAAAAGGCAGGAGTTGATGGTCACACACATTTTTGCCAGATACCAGCAGTGCCCCAGGTGAGAGCAGCAGAGATGGTACAGGTCACCTTCACCTCCTGGTCTGACCTCATCTGGGGTTTGACCTCAAGGAGGTCACTTTGTCTCACTGTGCTTCAGTGCCCCATCTGCAAAGAGGGGATAACAGCACTGAAGCATGAACAACCAGATTATTCCTACAGTAATGGGACCAAGAAGAATATAATCTTGAAAAAACACCCCTGTGCTGCAGTCACTCTTCTCACCTCAGCACCTTGCTCACCCCACTTTGCCCTGCTTGGTGTGATGCCCACAGCACAGAGGTGCTGAGCACCTGCTCTTGGTGGAGGTGTCCCTGCTGCCAGGGGTTGCAGAAAGGCCATGAGAATCCTAAGGGAGCCTTTTTCTTGATTATGCTGAATGCCATTAGTTATCTTTCTTCCCATGTAGCTTCTAACAGAGCTTGTCCACAAAGCTCTGTATGGCTGTGTTTTGACCTAGAGATGAGAGCATTTCTCCCTGCTGCTGTAGGAAACTATCATCTTGCTCTAGCAGTGGGAGGAGCAGGACACTTGTTCGTGCCAACTCCTTATTCCTGCCCTGTGTATGACTGGGAGGGTGGATGGGGTGGGGTTCACCTCCACATCTGACATTTTGTGCCCAAGGAGGGCTGTGAAGCTGGTGCTGGCAGCCCAGCACAATTCTTCTATCAGGAAATTAGATTTATGCTTCCCTGTCACCCACAGCAGCTTTTCTGTGCATGTTCCCAGCATCCCCTCCTTGTCCTCCATCAATCATAATTTCTCACATGGGCTTCACAGCACTTTTGGTCCTTCATACTCTGTGCTTTTCCCACCCACCTTGTTAAAAGCAGCTCAGCATCTCAGCTGCGACTTGCCAGGTGGCTTGCACCACATATCACATGGTATTCTGTCGCACGTGGCATCGTCTCCCTGTGTTTGGTCTCGCCTGCTTTCTGCTTTGCAGCTCTGTCACCTCTCACTGGCATTTTGGAGCTCAGCCTCGGAGCAGCAATGTCCCCAGCTGCTGGAGCGAGGTGCTGCTTGGCTCTTATCCACCATGTGTCCCGCTGCCTGGGGACAGCCAGCTGAGCCTGTGCCACTGGGGAGCAGCAAGCCAGCTCTGCCCTCACTAGTTACGTGAACTGGTAGATGTAGTGCATGTCCTCACTTGACTCCCAGTGATGGTCTCTGGTGGCCCAGGGAGTGTGTCTGCCACAAAGCTTGCCTTGGAAATCCCCGTGCACATGGCTGGGTTTGAGCATGAGGAACGACAGAAGGATGCAGCCTGTGGTCTTCTGCTGGGGGCTCTGAGGGCAGGGGAGATGTGGTCTGTGAGATGGGGGACACTGAGGAGGACACAGCCCCTCGCTCCCGCTTGGGCTGTGCTCACCTGGGCGTCTCTCCACAGGCTCAGGCGGGACGTGCCCAACAGATGCAACACTCACTTTGACGCGGTGGCCCAGATCAGGGGAGAGGCTTTCTTCTTCAAAGGTAAGTGCCCGCTGCCGGCGGTCTTTGCATGTGTCACCCTGCGGTGACACCGGTGTGACAGTGCAGCGCTGCAGGAGCAGCGTTGGGCAGGCTGGGGCGGGCAATGAGGATAAGCTGGCTTGGGGTTTGCAGGCTGCGGGGCCCACAGACCCAGGGAGGCATCTCACATGCTGCTGACTCCTTTTGGCTTGAATCAAAGGGCTTAGACCACTAAGGCTGAGGACGGATGATAAGGAAATTTTAATGTCAATGCAAATCCTGTCTCCAGTGCAGAAGGAAACTGCCTGGCTGGTGCCCCGTCTGACACAGCGCAGTAGAGGAGGTGCCCATATGGCCAATGGCACTGCTGGGGGACAGGCAGGGATCACAGCTAAATGAGCTGTGATCGTTAACATCAATAACAGGCTGTGAGGGAGAAGGAGGAGAGGGGATGTGCTGGGGGTATCCAAAAGACTGCATAGTAGATTGACCATTTCTTTTATCCAAAAAGGAGAAAGTCAGTGAAACTGAAACACAATTTATTTAAAAATTATGAAAATTGATATTTTTAAACCCAGCACATAATTACCTGTGGGACTGGCAGCCAAGAGCTTTTAGGCAGCGTGAGCCAGGTTGGGGGTCTGGCAGATGGTTGGGAAGGAGAGAGCAGAGGAGCACCTGCAAGCTGTGCTGCTGGCAGCAAATCCTCCTGCCCACCGTGGTGCACAGCCAGCGCAGCACCCACAAGGGATGTGTGTCCTAACACCAGAGCGGGCGTGTGTCCACATGGCATGTCCTGGGGTTTAATGATTCCCTCTGAAGTGACCAGGCAGGTGACAATCCAGCATGGCACTTTGTACAGCACCCTGGCCCATCGCACCGCACTGCCCGAGTGAAGAACTAAAATCCGGTATTTGCACTATCAAAGTTGAAATCTGCCTCGAACCAAGGATGAGCAGAGCAACAACAGCTCTCCACTGCTTTTTTCCTGGATGCCTCCAACTTTCCTTTCCTCCCATGCTTCACCTTCCCTAATGCTGCTTGCTGTGCATCACTCAAAGACAACGTGCAGGCGATTGCAGAGCCATCTGGTTCCGCGTCGGCAAACACTTGCTGGCAGTGTGTCCCCAGAGTGCCCGGCTGGTGACGAGGATCCCATCGGTCTTCTCAGCTGTACAGAGCCTGTGCAGGCTGAACTCTGCGGGCTTTCTTTCCAAGATGGAAACACGCCCACTGGGCACTTCTTTCCACCCCTGGCCGCCTCAAAGCCATCCAGCAGGGAAGCAGAAGTGTCTCCCCCAGAGATCAGGAGCAGTGTCCAGGCACATATAACCCATCTGGGGTCACAGGCAAGAACAGCAAAAGGGCTCCAGAGAATTCGATGTTGTCTGTGCCCTCGGGGGAGCCCACAGGCTGTTCCCCTGTGGTATTTGTTCAGATGCCAGTTCCAAAAAGCCACAGTAAAGAAGGGAAAATAAGAGACAAGAACTGGTGTCCAGGATAAATGGCTGTCTTTCAGAGTGGGGGCGGGGGGAAAAGATGAGTAAAGAGAAATCCATCGTGGTGTCTATTTTTGGATATATTTATTGTGGGCCAAAATGCAAATGTAAAGAGCACAGTGTCAGCAAATGCCAGCTGCACGGCTGCCTCCAGAGCCCAGCACCTCCCTTGGAGCCCTCATCGCTGCCACCAAACCACCCTGGGCACCAAGGAGCAGGGATGTCACCTCTGGGGCAGGATTTTAATGACCTCCAGTGATGAGCTCCCTCCATCGATGGACATTTTGTTCTGACCTGGTCCAGCTAGTTCCCTAGCCAGAGCAGCCTCTCCCACCACAAAGGCACCAGGACCGGAGCCCCCCAGGGCTCCCAGGCTTGTCGTATTGAAGGCAACGGTGGGTCTCCGGGCTTTGGAAGCGCCGCTCACTTTGATTTAGGTGCCTCACAGACTCCTGAAGTTTTAAAACAACTTTGGCCTGTGTGTGTGTCTGCATAGTGCATGCAGCAGTCTTGCCAGAGGCAGCCAAAGTACAGAGAGCATGGTACACAGCTGGGATCAAAATCACCTGGTATTAAAGAAAGCAATTGCCTCAACCCATCATCCATATAAAACGAGACGCTCGGGACAGCAGGACTTTACACTTGGCTTTCATCCTGCTCAGTTTGCCAGCTCAGCGGGTGGTTTTAAATCAAGCTTTTTAAACACACACGGGGTTGGGATTTTATTTTTTTTTTATTATATTTCTGCATGCTAATTCCCCATGGATCTAGCTTTGGCTGATGATCATCCAAGCAACCGCAGCTCTTTGGCAAGCAGGCTTGGCTGTGACAAAACATAAGCACGGGCAGACAGGAGCCATCACGTTAAGAATTCCTTGCTACTTAATTGCTATATTTTTTTCATTTTCCTGATAGCTTATCAAAAAAACCAACCAAACTAACCAACAGCCCAGGCTATGCCTGACTTTGAGGGTAGATTTACACCTTCCTTGCAGCAGTTGCACACCCACAGAGCCCATCACTAGCAAAGGGTTGAAATGCCAAAAGCACTGAGGCTTCCCTCGTCTCAAATGAGTCCAGACCACTCCAAAGTTCAGATATGTATCTACTAAAGAAGGAATTATGTCGAGCTGTATTTCTTGTTAAAAAGTGAAAATCTGGCTTTGTCTAGTGCTTCACTAATTAGAGATGCAGAGATCATCTTTATTTAATTACATGTGTTTCCATCGATGTACAATGGCCACCAAATTTGAATCCTATTTTTTTTAACGTTCTTAAAAAGAATCTGTAATTATGGCAATTCCTACCACATTTGAATGTATTATTCATTTCTGGGTTTCAGTCAGATAGAGCAAATATGCAAGCTGGAGCAGAAGAACAAGAATATGATATAAATCCTTATAATTAGACTAAAACCCCCCCTCTGCAGATGTTTAAGTGTTAGAGTTTCGCCTCCTGCATTATTAGGCTAAGATCCAATTTCCATAAAATTTTAAAAGACGGTGTCATAATCTGCTGGCTCTGGAGAAACGGCTGAGTGTTGTGAATACAAATCCAAAGATGCATCTTTGGTTTCTGTTGCTTATACCCCCTTGGGAATCCATGCAAGAGCAGATGTAAATAACATGCAATAATTTCTAACAGGCAATAACAAATATGAGACAAAGTTGATAGCTGGCTCTTAAACTCTGGCTCAGATCTTACTTCTCTGGGGAAAACGCAGAACAAAGTGTTCTGCAAAAGCTCAGGTTGAGAATCCCGGAGACAGTGCAGAGTCAGGTTTTGAGTTGCCCCTAAAATCATTAAAACTTCTCTGGAACTCCCACGTAAGGCTCCTTCAGCAGGAGAATGTTTGGCATCCTACCTACAGAGGACAAACATGTTTCCTTTTCCATTACCCAAAATATTCCAGAAATACCCCAAGCCAAACTCTTTTCTAGCTGGGGCCGTGTTGCTGCAGGTGCTGGAAGTGTGTTTGCTTATACCACCGGTACCTTCAGCCCCTGGGAGCACCACAGGACTGAGGTCTCCTGCTTATCCTACACCTCTAGATGGTACCAAACTCCTTATTTCTGTCTCCTTCACCACCTCAACCCTTTCCAATTTTATTAATATTATTAGCTCCTTTCTTCATTAAAAAAATCCCTGATATTTCCACGTTTCATCATAGCATCATACACATTTCTAAATATGAAAGCAGCTGGGCACCCTGTGTGCAGGAAGCTGTGGGTGCTCCAGAAGAGGAGAAATAGGGACATTTCGTTGGAGGCTCTCACTGAAGGCTGCTGGTGCCTGGTGTAGCATCAGCTGCTGCCTGGTCCTGCTGGCTCCCAGGAGGTCCCTTGTGGAGCAGGGAGGGAGGAGGTGAAAGGCTCCTCTCACCTGCTCCGACTCAGTGGTGCAGCTTCACACCGTGGCCAGGAGTATAACAACTCCAATGCAATGTCCGGAAGATTATTTTGATCCCAAAAAGGGGTTTTCTTCTAATGGCTGCCAGAAATAGAAAGCGCTAGCAGCTGCTGCTGGAAAGCAGGCTGCCTCTATTTCATAGCTCCCATCTCACACACTTTGGTTGCTGCTGCTGCTGTCTGCCTGGTGCTCGTGTCCCCCGGCGAAGGTGGGTTGCAGTGTGGTTCAGTAATGTCCAGTCTGTTCCTCCAGGCAAGTACTTCTGGAGACTGACTCGCAATAAGCACTTGGTCTCCCTCCAGCCGGCTCAGATCCACCGTTTCTGGCGGGGCTTGCCGCTCAACCTGGACAGCCTGGACGCGGTCTATGAGAGAACCAGCGACCACAAGATTGTCTTCTTCAAAGGTGAGAGCAAACACAGTGCTAGAAGCAGCACGTGTGTCTCCAGGGTGGAGCCCAGTGCCAAGGTATCTTGGCAGTGTTTTGATCTCTCGTGCAGGCAGGAGACACCAGTGACAGCCATTGAGCATCTCCCAGGGCAGGTCCAAGACCTGTTGTCCATGAGCAAGGGCAGGAGAAACCAGCTTGTAGGGAGGGCAGGCAAAAAGTAGCAGGTGTTCCCCAGAAAATGAGGGAAATCTCATTGAAGAAAAACTCTTCATTGAAGAAAGACAAATCTAAGTGAATTCTTAGCTTTTCAAGAATGAAATAAAAGCAGGAACCACCCACGCACACACTTTACACGTTTCGTGTTCCTTCTTTGGCCTCTTCTCTTTTTAGTATTTATTGCCAAGAAGAGGAGAAGCAGCAGCAGAGGGGACAAAAATGAAACCTGAAGAGCTTGGTTTTGCTAATTATATATCTGGTACTATTTTTTTCTTAAAATAAGTGGTATAATCCTCTCTTTTTATTTAAAACAACTCAAGTTTCTTTCAAAAGCGCTGGAGGAAAGACATTAGCTCTTGGTTCCTGTACAAATGTCCAAGTCCCCGACAAACTGTCCACACGTGCTGGTTAGATGCTACCCCAGCCCCCGGCAGGCACCAGCTCTTGTTTCAGAAAAGCTGTACACTTGATGAGCTAAATACATCCCAGCTCTCCATGCTCCCTGGCTGGAAACTGCTTTTTGTCTCCTGACCATTCTGCTCCAAGTGTGGTGCAATTATCAGTTTTGGAAGTGCTGAACCAAGCACTTCTGAAAGCAATAATTTGGTTTCAGTTCCTTCAGCAAGGCTGGAGGAACAGCTTACATCCTGCACAAGCCTCTACGCTCGCAGCAGCGTTTCCAAGAGCGGCCGAAGCCCTTCCAGGCTGCCTGTGCACCCCAGAGCCACGCCAGGCCCTGCGTTTTCCCAAGGAACATGACGCAAAAGGCTCCACTGCATGTTTCCCGTTGCCTCAGGCAACTCGCCCCACTCTGCCTTTCCACTAATCCAGAGGGAATGGGGCCAGCTGGAGGGTGGCAGCCCATACGCCAGCACCAGACCCTCCCAGCCAGGTCTGCAGACCACAGCGGCACTTGGTTCCTTCCCGTTTTCCCTTCTCTCCCTGCTGAGGACCCACAGACGTCCGGCAGCTCAGGTCCAAGGGATCCTGGCTGCTTGGGAGGCCAGAATGACAGCTGTGCCACAGCTGGGGCCTTGCCCTTCACAGCACTCCATGGTCACGCATGATGTGTGTGTTAGTCCTGCCTAGCTCCTAAGATTAAACTCAAGATTTTCTTCCCAGCTATAAAATACTGTCTCATTCTCTCTCTCCAGCACTGTTTCATTGATCCCTGGACAGAAACCAAAGCACACAAATTACCCTGACTTCTAAGGTCCTGCTGCTGATACAGGGGCATGTATTTAAGTGCCTCTTCAGATTTTCTAGAAAACCTAGGGAGAAAAAAGCCTGATCTTTAAAATAGGTTGTGTGATACCTAAAAGAACATTGTGGGTTCCCAAAGAAACATTGTACAAACAGAAAGACTGTCCCAGTGGTTAGAGGATTATGTAGGGATTGAGAGATCTGGGTTCATTATCTTGTTCTGCCACAGACCAGGAGCCAGTCAAGTTGTGCTTCATTTTTATTGGAAAAAAACCCAACATATTGACAGTTCTCTCCTGCCCAGGGTAGGGCTAGGGGCAGTTGACTGTGTAGAACACGAAGAGCAGTGAGCTGCTCAGTTGAGAGTTGTCCAGCCCCTGGGCATCCTCCTTACATCCCTTAAAATCCACAGGTCCTTCAGCCCGGCGGGCCCTAAAAAGAGTTGCAATTTCTCTTCCAAAGCAGAACTACACTTTGCTTCTCATGAGTCAAATAGCAGGCAGAACATGCCCAATTTGCTCACAAAAGCTGCATGTAACGTTCTATTTCTCGCAGCTCAACACCAGGCAGAAATCAAAGGGGCAGAAAACCAAATGCCACCACCAAAAACATAAAAGCGACAACTGCACTAATGCTATCGGTGTGTTCGTGTCCTGGGACTGTCATGCCTGCAGCTGTTCAGGAGCGATGGGGAGCTACACTCCATGGAAAGCCTGACACAAAAAAAGCAACTATTCAAAGATCAAGGTTCCCCACTGGGCTGCTGCCTTCCCATCCCCATCCTTAAATGCTAAAAGCTCAGTCCTGAGGATTGTTACGGCAACAGATAATGAAACATCCGCTCATCTGCAGGGGAATGTTAATTTCGGTTGTGAAACAAATGCGATTTTGCTCTGTGCCTCTTTCCTTTCCACAGGAGACAGATACTGGGTCTTCAAAGACAATAACGTGGAGGAAGGATATCCACGGCCGATCTCGGACTTCGGTCTGCCACTGGGAGGAATCGACGCTGCTTTCTCCTGGGCCCACAATGACAAGACTTATTTCTTTAAGGACAATCTCTACTGGTGCTACGACGACCATGAGCGGAGAATGGATCCTGGGTACCCTTCAGAGACCATCCTGTGGAAAGGAATACCAAGCCCTTTAGATGATGCTATGAGGTGGTCAGATGGTGAGTCCATATGCTGGTTCAAAAAACACAAGAAAAAAATCAGTGCTTCATTAGCACTCAAGCTATAGCCTCTTCTACTGTGCCTGCCGATATAAACTGCTAAGCCCCAGATGGGACGGCAGTTCCTGGTGTCTGGAAGCTGAAGAGGGAGGTAGGCTTCCAGCCAGAGCTCCCCACACTGCTCGCTAAAAGACTCTGTAATTTCAAGCAAGCAACAAAAATATCCTGGGGGCCTAATAATTTGATTTTATTGAAAGAACACAGTTGATGTTGTTTTGCAGTGATTTTTACCCTGATATGTGTTGATTTGTTTCTCACTGAATTTGTTGTCATTGGATTTTTAGCTAGATATATGAGGATGCAGACAGAAAATATTTTTAAAGGAGATGTTTTCCCCAGAGTTACGACTTATTTTCCAGGGATAAGATTTCTCAGTGGTTTCTTCCCTCTGAAAAGACCACAAAAATTTTGTCACAGGAGATGTTTAAAACCAGCCACTTGCCCACAACAAAGTAGCACTTCCCAGTTTTATTTACTGGTGACCTAATGGTGTAATAGTAACCGTTAAACCAGGCAGAGGGGAGGGACATTTCCAGAGGCTTTTCAAGCTAAATTTCCAAAGCTGTTGAGAGCAAATCATCGTTCACATGGGTTGGAGTCCTCCCTGAGTGTGGGAGCTGCTTAGAGAATTCACAACCTCCCAGTTCAGAGTGGAAAAAACCGCACCTGAGAGCAGCAGGCTCCCATGGTCCTGCCACTCTTGGGTTATTTATCTGAGTGCAGGGATAGCAGCACACCCCAGCTCATTAGCAGGTGGATGAGGTCTTCTTCAGCCTTACCATGCCCTGTTACAAGACTGTCTACTGATGGTGGATGAGGGATGTGTATGGTGTGTCCAGCTGTGGATTTACTAGTGATTTTTACCCTGCACACCTTCAGTACCAGGGGGATGCATCTGCTCTAGGACCCGCCATAGAAGAGGTGACATCTCACCACCCGCCTCCCATCTGCCTGGTGGCTCCTGGCTGGTATGAGAGATCCTGGCCAGGTGTAGCATCATCTTTTCGAGCATCCTCCTTAGCAGCCACTATGCTCTTGCAGTGAGAGGGGGTATTGGCAACAAGCAGTGGTATCGCATGTGCCTCGCTCCCCAGGGATCAGCTGGGGTGGGAGTGCTCCTCTGCTGCTCCAGGTGCTCCTGTGCTCTTTCCACTGGGAGAGCACTCATTGCCACTTATCTTGCCTTTGGGTTTTGGTTTCTTCGCAGGCGCAAGCTACTTCTTCCGGGGCAAGGAGTACTGGAAAGTGCTGGACAGTGACCTGGAAGCCCAGCCTGGTTATCCCCAGTCCATCGCTAGAGACTGGCTGGTGTGCAGCGACATGCAGTCCGACGCCCCAGAAGCAGCCGGGAGCAGCAGGACTGGGGCACGCTCCAAACCAGGGCAACATGACGAGAGCCGCTCAGAAAACGGCTACGAGGTCTGCTCCTGCACCTCGGCCTCCCCATCCCTCCGGGCCTGCCCTGTGCTCAGACTGTCAGCCAGCCTTGTGCTGACGAGCGTGTGGACAGCAACACTGATGTGTGCAGCCCTATGACATCTCATCCCGCAGACGAGATAACGCCATGGTGCTCCAAGGAGGGGAGGTGGACACGATCCCGTGATGCTAACTGTTGCAAGCAGAAAAACATTCCTAGGAACATGCCAGTGAAGGGTCTGAATTCTCCATGAGAAATGAACACTGGGTTTTGTTTTTTTCTTTTTATTTTAGTTTAAAGGTCTAATAACTGATTTTGAGTTCTGCACCTTCTTGTTCCCCCATCCAGTTAAAGCTGAGAGCAGCCTAACGTTGAATTTAGAAATGTTCCATAGAGATGTGTTGCTTTGGATGTTTAAACACGGCAAACAAGGGAGGGGAGAGCTATTGTGATTGAAAGGGAGCAGAAGAGATGCTTCTGAGGCAGATGGCAACATCCCGGAGGAAAGGCAGCGAGGCTATAGGCGAGAGGCAGTAGTTAGATGCTGACACAATGTACACATCCTATTGGATGTACTAGGTAGAAAGAAACTTTGACTCCACTAAGATTAACTGCAAGGTGATCATTTTACTGTCAAATGTGCCGTGGTCACTCATGTCTTGGTAACCTGTATCAGTTTCTACAGGTCAGAAACACCTTTGCCTTTCAGAAGGCAGTGCAGCTTCTCTTTGTATCTGAGTCATTTGAATTTAACAATTTCTCTAATAAACCTTGGCTGCCTACACCGAGCTCTCCCAGTCCTCTGCCAGACCAAGCCTGCCACCTGCAGTAAGGTGCTGACTGCTGAGGCTCAGGCACAGCCTCACCTCTCTGCAAGGAGCAACCTTGCTGAGTGCAGCCAAATGAGATGCAGTTACACCCACCACCCCAGCCCAATCCGTGCACATGAACCCCTGCTCTTGGCATTCCTGTTTTGGGAGGGATCAAGATGTATCACGTTCATTTGTGACCATCATACCTGGCTGCGCTGCGGAGTATGGGCTGGAGGGGGGAGGGATGCTGCACAGTCAGCCTCAAACTCTTCTTGATGCCTCTGCCAGGAGTTTGGAGCAACAGAAGCAAGTTCAAGTGCTGCATTAGGATGTTCCTGGGGTTTTTTTTCTCACTGCTAATCCATTGTCTGCAGTATAATTTGGGTATCTGAGAGTCCTTGAAAATGGGGAGTGAGAACCTGTGCTAGGAACTGCAGTAGAGATATCAGGAAGGCCAGGGTCCTCCAGTCTGGTGTTGTTGAGGAGGGTTAAAGGAGAGAAATGGGCAGCAGCCACTGTAACACACTGTTCTTCTCTGCTCTGCTTCTGTGAAGCTCCTACAGAAACGCCTCTTGCTGCCTCTGCCAGGGCCAGCTCCTGGAGGGACTCGGCAGCAGGCAGTAAGCCACAGGCAGTGTCACTGCGGGACCCAAGGCCTTGCCACTGGCCCTGGTGCCAGCCAGGGCTTCTGCCTCCAGCCAGGCATAATACAAAGCCCTCCACGGCACAGGGGGAAAGGCAGAAGAGCACAGTTGCCTCCTGATAGAAAAAAGGGGTCACCTTGAGTTTCCCTCTCTGCTGTTTGCATTTTCTAACAGTCCAAATCATTTACACAGTGCAGCTATTTTCAGGACGATGTGCTACAGCGTGATGTTATGAGGCATGAGTCAATGGAAAACTCCCATTAAACCATTAAATATCCCTAAAAAAATTACAAACCAAAAAACCTCACACGTAGCAGCTCCCTCTGCTGAGTAAAGCTGCCTCTGGTATTCCCACTGCATCAGTCTTGCTCTGCTCAAAGCAGCTCCCCATCCCACCTCTGCCTGCCAGGCGGAGCAGAGGCCTCAGGGGCAGGGCGTTGTGGGTTGCCATCGTGGGAGATGGGATTTTCCTTTGGTTCACGTTGCTTTTCTTCCTCTCCCCTCTCATGTCAAGAATACATGGTTTTTAGTCCTTGCTGGGGTGACACTGCATGAATGTCAGCATGTTATAGATTCCTCTTGGAAGTGAGGCCAGGTAGGAGCACAGCATCTTGGGGAAAATACCCTCTCTCTTTTTTTTTCTCCTTTTTTTTTTTTTGTCTTCCTCTACAAAAGGACTATCCAGAAGCTGCATCTGAAAGATCAGAGGAAGCAGGGATGTGGCTAACAGTGGCTTTTCCAGCCCAACCAAGGAGCCTGTTGTGGTGACAAGGACTGGTGGCCCCACAGCCATGCTGATGTGGTCACACTGGTGCTGGGACCCACACTAACGGGATGTCAAGTTAATTAAGTTTATTTAACATGGGGGGACTGTGATTTATAAAGCAAGCCTGTGGAAAGGCTTTCAGTACGCCCTTCTCTACTTCAAATTATGCATTTTGATGATCAGAAATGGAGCAGGAATCAGGGCTCTGCTGCTGCTGGACAACCCTTGGGGAGGATGGAGAAACGCTGCTGTCTCCTCCCAGCGTGTGGCTTGCTTGGCCATTCCCCCGGCCACTGGCAAAGCTGCTCTGCCATTGCCATCAGCTCCAGATGCGACCGCAGGAGGTTCGAGCTCCCCTGGATGGAGCCAGGAGCTGGAGCATTTCCCATTGAGGTCACCAGTTCAGCACAGGGCCAGCTGGGCTGGGGCGCTGGGGGCAGATGTCGGCGGCACAAAGACACCCTTACAGTGAGTGTGCTGGTGCTCAGGGTGCTGCATCCTTCTCCCATGGAGACGCAGCAGTTCTGTCTGGGTGAAGCAGTGCGGATCCATTGGTGAAAGGGTTTCACATTTTACAGACTCAAAGCAAAGGTGGGGTGCTCTGTGGCACCAGGTGGGGCTGGGAGGGCCCTGAGGCTCCCATGTGGTGCCTCTGCAGCTGCCCCCCTGCCCCAAGCACGGTGTATTTGGAAATCCCCAGCCTGTTCCAACCGCATTTGCAGATGGCTCATAGGGTCACGGCAATAGGTGTAAATCACAGCATGACCCTGGGGAACTTATTCTCTTGTGTTTTCCTCTAAAGTCAGGCTCACCGCCTGTTTTTCTGGGTGTGGGGAGGCTGGGCAACATCTCCAAGAGGGGCTGAGTGGGTGCACAGCCAACTAACAGCAAACATGTGCATGGGCTGGGGGCTGTACCGCTGCCGGGGGCTGCAGACCCCTCTCTGGGGGCACAGAGGAGGTGGGGGGCAGCAGGCTGGGTTTGGGCAAGCGGCAGCATGGGCATCCCCGGCTCGGCCACGGGAGGACAGCAGAGACAGCCACGGGCACCTGCTCCTGGCCCGGGGAGCTCTGCCTCCAGGGGCATAGTCATGGTTCCTAGTGACTTAAAAATAAGACTGTAATATAAATGCAGTCTCTGTACTCCAAAACATTGCTGATTCTCTGCTGCCGGGCTCCCTGGCACCATCCCTGTGCCTGGATTCCTCTGGTCCTACCCAGAGCCCCTGGACCATCTCCTCCACAGCAACACCCTTAGTCTTAGCTGGAAAAGCCACCTCCACCCTCCAAAAAAATAACCTGAGCATCATATTCCTATTGCATATTGCCCAGTCTGGATATTTTCCAACTCTTTAAATTCTCAGAGGATTTTGTGAGGTCATTTCAGGGTGGAAATATGTCTCCTATGTAATAGGAGTGATGGGAATTTAAAGGGGGGGCACTGGCCATCTGAACCCATGAGTATTTAAAGCTGAAAACCTGAGTTTATGGCAGCTATGCTTGCTGCGGCTGGCTCCAGGGTCCCAGTCAAGGTTCTTCCTGGCTCTCACTCCCACTGATCCCCAGGCTCACTCAGACCTCAAGGCCTTTTCTGTTTTGCTACCGTAAAGAAAAACAGAAGGAAAAGGAAAAAAAAAAAAAAAAAAAAAAAAAAAAAAAAAAAAGAGTGAGGTGGGCAGGAGCAGTTTTAAAATGACAAAGTCATAACAATGCCTGGATTTTAAGAAAATTAATAACAAGTCATCTCAGACAAGACCTGGGACTTAGCAGCTTGACAAACACAATAAAGTTATTGAGGAGAGACTCATCTTTACTTGCTGATTCAAATCATAAGACAGGCATATGTGCTATGAAAGATTCCTGCCTCCCACAGCCCCCTTAGAGCTGAAGGGAAGATTCTCAGCCCTTACCCCAGAGGGCTTTTCAAAAATGGGACTTTTCGCTTTATTAAGAATGACATTTCTCTCCTCAACCCTCAGTTGAGTCAGAAAAGGCCCTTGCACAGCTGTGGGGCAGGAGAGCAGGTGGTGGGGATCAGCCCCACAGCTCAGGTGGAGCTGCTCTGGATGATGCCCTATATCAGCAGGTGGGTAAATGCTCCTGAAATCTTTCTGCTTTGCTGTGGTTCCTGGAGATGGAGCTTTTTGCTTCTCAGATGGCCGTTTGGGTGAGGACAAATACCAAAGTTGCCTCTAGCCCTGCCACCTTGCTTTTTCCATCCCCTCTGCCAGATGAATGTGGTGCATGAGCTGGGGCTGAGTCTGATGCTGCTGTAAGCAGTAGAAGCAAGCCCAGGGGATGTTTTGTCCAGAGGAAGGGGATTTGTCCTGGCTCTCCATGTCCCAGCAGTTCCTGGTAAGCTTGGTGTTGTGGATCACTTACTTGCTCTTCTCTGAAATTTCTAGACAGGGGGAGTTGGCTGGCCTTGTGGGGCTGGAACAGGCTAGGGGAGGGGTATAAGACAGCAAAAACCAGAGTACATAGCTGAGTAATAGTCTATAAGAAGTTCAACTTGGGCTAAGAATAGGAGAGTATATTAAAGCTGGATGGTATGTGGAGGATTTCTGCAGGCATGTGCTAGGTCTGTAAATGGGGAAGCAGAGAGGCTGTCTCTGGATCTTCTGCAGTATAATTGATTACTGACCTTGTGGCACTAACAAAATTACTACAAGAGCTGCCAGAGCAGTTCCCTGTCCTCCACCCAAATTTCTGGTCCCTGGCTTAAAAAAACAAATCCCAAACCTCTGGGATTTATGATCCTGTCAGCAGTGAAACACTAACTTGGCACTAGGTTGCCAGCTCCCAGGGGTTTATTTCTCAATGGTGTGGAAGGATCTGAGTTTCTGGTTTGTTTGTTTGTTTTAAGGGCTTTGAGCTTGATCGCACACCCAAACCAGTTAAATAAAATGAGGGCCAGGCTTTTGCTGGGACAGTGATCAGTCTGCTCTGAGCAGCTTTTGGCAAGCATGGCTTGGCAGGGCAAGAGCTGCATTGACAACAGGGCCACTTTGTTGCGGTGAGGGCAAGACTTCACAAGCTTCCCAAGGAACTGTGTCAAGATTTATGGGTTGTGCTGCTTGAGTTGTGGCAACTCGTCTTTGGGCTTCATGTGAGGAAATGCACATCCTGGGGAGAGGCCTTCCCACCACAGATCTGACAAGCTGAACCAAGCCAATGTGTTGTGCAGCTGGAAGCCTTAGGAGCAGGAGGGTCTCTTGCTCTAGATCAGACATTTGGTCTGTTCTCTGTCAGAAAAAGAGGAGGGTTTTGAGGGAGCACGGGTGATGATTGTGGCAGCCTGTTTGTATGCAGGGCCCCTCCACTAAATTTCAAAGGATGGAAATGCCCTGTTTTGCTTCTCACCCCATCTGTACTGCAGAAATAGCCAAGTCAGGATGGCCCCCGGCACGTTCTCCTTGAGTAGGGCAGGGAGTTACAGGGCAACTCAGTGACAATGTCTCCTTCCTCTTCCCACCCTGAGAAATTAATGGTTGCTGCGGACCTCAAGCTGGGTTTCTCTGGAGAATAGAAAATTATGGTTCTGGGTGGTCTTCGTGTGGCAATTGTCCATGACCAGCTGTCTTAAAGCACCATGGCCATCTCACACCCTGCAACACCTCTGCTCCATGTTCACTTGGATGAGAGCTACACGCTGCGCACACCAGCTCCTGCGCGTCAGCAAGGAGGCAGCACTGTGGGATGGGTTTGCTTGTTTCCAAAGTTGCCAGGTAATGGAGTAACTGTGGCCAATGCGGGCTTGTGACGAAACTGGGCTCCTGCCTTGACAGCCTGCCTCTGAGCAGTGCTCACAGGGAGGGGTTTCCATGAAACTGGTGGTAACTCTTTGCCCCACTTATTTGCATATCTGTGCTTGAACTTATCTGAAATGTCATTACTAATGCTCAACCCAGGCTCTTAACTGCTCTAATTTCCTGAGCACAGTCAGAAGCAAATCACCTACTCTCACCCTCCCTTTTTTCACTACTGTGTTCATCCTCCTTTTTTCCCTCCTCTGCTGACATGAAGTCCTCCCTCCCCATTGCAAAAATGCCCAGGTCAGGCTGGAGTTGATGGTCTCTTAGGAAAGAAATTCCTGGAGCTCTGCAGGTGCCAGTGGTTAGAGAGCCTCTCATATGTCTGTATAATGGATGACCACTACCCCTTAGAAGATAGCATGACCTCAGCCCAGGGTCATGAGGAGCAGGAACACCATATCATATTTGGTGAATCTCCAATAGTCTGACCTGGGAATATGAAGCCGGGAGAAAGCAGTACTGTTGTGACCCATGAACATCTATGGAAAGGAGATTTGCGTGATGGGATTTGACACAGGTCTGTGGTGCTGCTTTAAAACATCTGTCCAGATGTGCATGCTGGGCAGCAGCAGAGTTCCCAAGCTGCAATGAATATGTGTGTATGGAGATCATGAAGAAGAGTGGAGCAATTTGGCTGTAACTCCAGATGCTCAACTGGCTGTTTTTTCTGAGGTACCCCTGCAAGCAAGTGAATTCCTGTTTCTCCCAGCCCTGTGCCTCAGAGGGGCGCAGATATTTGTCTTTCCAGGGAGGAGAGAGCATTTCTAGTATTCAGCAAGAGGTTGCACAGTGCTCCCATGCCCACTCTCCATCATATCCTCCCTTCTATCATGGGGGATGTGGGAGGGGGACTCTGAGGTGTCCTTATCACATGAGTGCAGTTTGCAGTAAATCTTGTCCAGAAACAGGACATGGATCCTATTCTAGTCTCACAAAAACCACAATGCCTTATGTATGCCACTGAGTCTTCTACTGAAAGAGAGGGGGCTGACTTGGGAGGGAGCAGCTCATCAGGAACGCACTTCCTTCATCTCTGTTGGCTCTGGAAGGCTTTCATGATCATCTACAACCAGGATAAACAAGTGAGATCAGAAACCCCCAGAGCAAAAGCCATGCTCAGGCAAGTAGAGCTTTGCAGGGCCCATGCTAGTCCTGTTCTGCAAAGCACATACCAAACACTTGGCACCTCTTGCATTTATAGGAATGAAGTCATGTCCCTGCTGGCCTCCATCTCTTCTGGGGGTACCAATAGGCCCTACCTCTCAAAGCTCTTCTCCCTGCAAGCCTGCCAGGGCAGCAAGCTCACAGCTGCCCTAGGAAGCCTGTCTTGAAATAGTTTCATTCTGGCAGCATAAGGCAGTGGAGCCTGATTGTTATTCCGAACCCTTGGGTCAAGCAAGGTAGCAGTGACGTAATGGAAGAACTTTGCTCTGTGTGCTCTGTCACAGCAGCTCTGAAGTATGGCTCATCTGTCAACTGCCCCACTGCCATCTGCATCGAAACTTGTGTCGTTCTGTTTGTTGCTGCAAAGGGGGGTGGCCCCAGTGCTTCTCTTCCCCTGGCATAAGTTGTTTCTCATTAACAAAATGAAATGCACTTAACCACGCTGCCAAAGGTGATCTGTTTGTTTACTGTTGTCTGCCCTGCCGGGAGTCAGCGAAGGCTGCCTTGCCTCCCACATTACCATAAGTGCAGGGCTTTGTGCTTTGCCCTGTTCTGACAGTCCCTTTGGTGTGGGTGGGATGAAGTGCCTGTAGCTGTGCGAGCCAGCACCTCTACAGATCCTGGGCAAAGCCATTCCGGGATAATGTCTCTCCTTCCGTGAGTATCTGAAGACTGCTACAGGTTGAATTGGCAAGTGCTTGCCAGGAGATGTTGATCCCTTAGTAATTCCCGTCTCCTCGGGTCCCAACACGAGGCTGCCAAGAGAAATGGGCTTGAAAAATATCTGAAGGGGCTGCTTTACCAGCTCCTAAGAACTATCCCTCTCTGTTATGCTCCCAAAGCATAGGAAGTGCTCTAATGCTATCCTGAGCCTTGCAAACGCTATTAAGGTGTTGAGTTTTAATTCAGCTCTGCTTCCTACTTGCTTGTCTGTGTCACTAAGGGTGAGGCAAACAAATACTTGCCAGCAGACTCCACCGAAGGCATAGCTGTGTGACTGCCTGCCTGTCTGTCCTTGCAAGGCACATGTGTTTATGTGCACGCTATCTCCAGCTTTGTTTGGACTGGGCAGGTGTGCCCAGTGGAGCTCCTGGGGGTGTAATTGTGTTGCAGAGAGAAAGTGCGGTATTGTTCTCTGCCTGGTCTCAGGGCTGTCACCTCACTTGAACCCAGCTTCTGTAGCGTATTGACAGAGATGGATGTGAAGAGCTCTGATAAATGTTAAGAAATAATTCAAATACATTATCAGTGAATATCCATCATAGCACCAAACTTTTGAAGGCTGACAGTTTGGGTTGCTGTTCCCAGTGCTGCAGAATAAGCTGAGCTTCAGAAGATTGGTTTGTGCAGCTGCTGTGTCTGGTTGAGCCCATCCTCATGGGCAGAGCAGCAAAGACAGTGTTGTTGTTGGACCTTCTCCTTCACTTCTTTTTTCCTGAAGTCATGAGTGCAGAGCAGATTATATTTTTTAATGTCAGAACAAAAGCCAAAATGCAGTATTTAGCAAACCATGCAGAACTAGGGCAGGGTGAGCAATAGGAGAAATACTAGAAGTTAATTCTAATCTTGTCTTTTATATTGATTACAAGTTATGCCATTAGGGACTTCTACTCTAAACTGGAGACAAGCAGCCCCTTGTGATTGCTGGTGAAATCCAGTGCCAGGAGGGAGAGTGGAGCACCAACCAGCTGGGGAGAAGTTGCCTTCACTGGTGCTCGGTCCTTATCCCCTGTGCAAGTGCAGGTCACTGGTCACTACCTGCTGGTAGGTGTTTGACTCAAGGGCTGTCTTCTGAATTCTCTGCTCAGTGCTCTCCAGCTCCCTGCCTTGGGCTGTGAGCCAGGGAATCAGGCCTATCAATATGGGCTGTTTGTTTTTCCGCAGGCTGTTTAAATTGCACCAGTACTATTGGTCAAACCAGGTCTGCTCATGGCCTCTTGATCTGCAGGTGGAGGAGGCCTCTGATGTCCTGCTCCTGTGATTTTTGAGGATGGGGGAACATCCTGCATGAGTTTCCAAAGCACCAAACAGAAGGTGACCACACTGTGACTACTTTTAAAGACAAACTAGCCCTCCAACAGCAGTGCTGTGTATTTGGACCTGTAGTAGATATAAAAAGGGGAGGGAACAAGCGTGTGGTCATGAAGCCAGGGTCACTGAGCTCTCCAGTGGTCCTGCCCTTGCTCTGAAGTAAAGACAGGAAAATACTGTTATTTTGAAGGGTGCTGTTTGTCTGGTTAGTGCTTTGCTCTGGTCAAGTGGTATGTGACCAGGCTGAAGAAGTTTTGTGGAAGGTCCAGCTTTGGACCACCTGAATTCTTTCTCAGATCTGGAGTCTTTCGGTCATTGGTTCAGTTTCCTCATACCCACCAGGAGGAGGATTTACCCGATGGAGTTTGTCCTGTGCTGTTCTTCATGATCAACAACCATCCTTGATCTATACCCTGATAAGTCTCCAGGAATCAACTTGCCCTGCCTTGATAAACCTACCTTTCCTGGTACTCCAGCCCTGCACACATGGGAACAGCATCTGCCTCTCCTGTATGCTGGATTCGGCTCATACCCAGCTCTGTCTCTATTGCTTTTCTCATCCTAGCAAAAACAAATGCAATCTGCTAGCGTGTATGCTGCAAGAGCCCTGCCAAGAACAAAGGGAAGTTCAAATATTTGTGTTGGGTTGTTACTCTTTCCATTCAGGTGATAAATGACAGGCTTCAGCAGAGTCCTTTGGTGCTGAGTGCAGGATTTCCACTGTACTGGCTCCAGCTCCACAACCTCACCAAGATGAAACGCCTACAATTAACAGTTGGGTTTTAACTTGGGGGGTAAATGACTGAGGGTGATTGAAATATGGCCTTTAAAAAAAAAAATCAGATTTTCCCTGTGTCAAATGAGAAGTGTCTGGTCTTTATGTGCAGTTTCACACAGAACAGCGTTCTCACCATGAACTCTGGAGCTCTGTTACTGATTTCTGTCCTAGTGCCTGGGATGGAATCTATCAGTCTGCACGCAAATACTTCAGAGCTGCCTTTCTTTGGAAAGTCCCAAGCTCAAAGCCACATGGAGGCCTGAGTTTCTCTGGGACGGGAACTTGTATTTCCATTTGGCTGAGATAATCAAGGAGCCAAAGATGTTTGCTAACAAAGTAATTAATGAACTTCAGATCTTTACTTCTCGGTATCTGGGAAGCTGCTGTGCTTCAGCAGTTGGTAAACCCAGGAACAGAATGGTGAAACAGCCCCAGGTATGAGCTAGCTCAGAAAACATGTTGGTTTGGTGTCACTGGGCTCATTCAAAACTCGTGTGATAAAGAAAGGAAAGGCATAATCCAGCCTTATGGGATCTTGCATGCCAACGTGCCAGCCAGATCAGTAGCAAAGAGTTGCAGGGAGTGCAATCATCCAGTGCTCCGGCTACTGCAATACAGAAACGTTATGTAGGTTAAATTCTGTCTTAACACAGACGGACAAGTTAGCCATCGGGGCAATGAGTGAGATTTTTCTTTTTCTGTCATACTAAAATAGATGTTGTGCAAGATACTCATGCGCTGAACACCTGCAGTTCAAAAAAAAAATATCCCAAGGAAGCCCACACTGCTCTGTCTTGTGGGGTCTGCTTGGCTCTGCAGCTTGTGGTGTTAGTTCAAGAGCAAGGCTCCATGACAGAGGAAGGGACAGTGGATGTTTTCTGCCCTGGGGCACTTCACCTGGCTCAGTTCAGAGGGACAGGCATGATGTGCTGATGGCACTTTGGCTGTAAAGTGAACTGGGAATGTCTCTGGGGTTTTTCTGGTAGGATACGCAAGGAAGTTTTTGCCAATTCTTGCAAAAAATTATATAATCTGTGGCAAGGCTTGATGACTAACCAGATGGCATTTCTCAGTAGCCCACGCCTGGAGATCTCCATGTGCTCTTCTTTGTGAATTCTACCTTCTTTCTTCCCTCCCCCCTCACCCCCCTTGGTCTCTTTCTCTGTATTACTTTGGACCTTCCATTACGCCCGGAAAGTCTCATTGCTGCCAGCCTTTCCTAGCATCAGTCTGGACTGGATAACTACCTGTGCTTGACAAATGCTGATTGCCTTCTCAAGTTAATTTGGTATTTTCCATTAGTCCCACCATGAGTTTTCTGGCTCAGAAATTTCTTATCAGGAATTCATTAGCCCTGAAACATAAAGGACTGACTCCTCAGGTTTAAATACCATCTATAATTACCTTCTCTTTGTGCTGTACTTTGGAAGAGATCTCTAGTGTTCCATTTTACACAGCAGGTAGTACTCCCCTAATATTATAACACAAAGTCAAATCATCTGTACTTCAGGTAACTGAAAAACTATCAAATCTCAAGAGCTTCAGGAAAAAAAATAGCATCAGAGATGAAGCTTTTACTGGCTTCCTTTTTCTGTCCTATTCATTATACACAACAGAGACAAGGAGCACTGTTTGAGTTTGCTTCAGCTGCTGTCTGTATTTCCAAAAAGGATCCATTTTGGCAGACTCTTTAAGCTCCCTCCTCCTTACTTAGGTCACTTCTGAGATCATGTAAGAGCTGAGGAATCTCCCAGTAGCCTGCTTCTCTAAGTGCTCTGTCCTGTTTTGCTTCTAGGCTCAGCCTGACACTTGACAGTCAGGCCTATCAGGGCTGTAATAAAAGTATGTATTAAAATGTAGATATTCCAGGCAGAGAACAGAAGGTGCGTAGAGACTATATTGTCCACACTAGAAATGCTTTAATTCAATTTATTAGCATTATAATGACCCTAACCTTCACTGACTGAAGAGTGGGTAGCTGAGGGCTAAATCTACTGCCTTTAGCACTGGCAGTGGGTAAGGGTCAGAGACAAGGGCACAAGGAAATAACTTTGCCAAACATTTTTCAAGATAGATAAAATACAGGTTTAAAACAAACCCTTTGCAGAGGCTATGTATGCATCATTCTCTATTTAAAAACAGTTGATTGATAACAGTTCTTGCAATCAGTACAAGGAGTACCATTGGAAACTTCCTGGAAAACACATGTACACAGTAAACCTGTTATAGTGAGCTGAGTGATAAGAGCTATTACATGTTAATGAAGTTAGTGGGTAAAAAGCGAAGAGGCCTTGGTGTCTTGGACAACAGGAGAAAGGAAAAAAAAAATGTTATGTAAGTGAGCAATGCATAAACCAGTCATTTTGTGTAGATACAGAATAGGTGTAATGCTGTCTTTAGCCATCCCACACTGTGAACCTAGAACACCTTCATTACTTATGCTCTCCTGAAATTGTTCACCTCTTTTTCACCTGCTAGAAGGCATCAGGCAGGTATCCTGGCAGCCTTGCAGTCTAGCATCCCAGTGGTTCTCCATTCCCAGTTGCAGCCTCTGGGCTCCAGTGAGGAGGCATTTGTATTGAAATAACCTCAGGTTGGCAAGTCTGTTCTTAAAAGCTAAAGAGTTGGCAAGAGCTTTGCTGAAGAAAAGCAATGACTGGCTAGCCTAAATCCAGAATACGGTGTGCTGTTTGGGACCTATCAGCAGGGATGCCAGATAACTTGCTGCTGCTGTGATGCATAGTGATGCCTTTACGTGGCTGATGCTGTGCTGACAGTCAGGGACAGGTAGGACATTTCCCATGTGCAGAAATCCTGTGTGTGCCTCCTCTGTATCATGACGGTACTGACTAAATGGTTATAAGGACAACACTTGATTCATTGTGCAACAACAGATCCTCTATGATTCAGATAAGAGTATACTTATGTTGTTAAAATGGTATAATTTGCTCCAGGGCCTATTTGTGCATGGTCTTTCTAACTGAAGCCAACCACTAAGAATTTCTCTGATCAAATTAGGCAGGTTAGTTTGACGTGGGTAGGTCTGTGGGTGGCAGTTTTCATCCTCAGTGGCAGTGCTGACTTGCAGTGCCTGATAATGTTTGTGTTTTGATTGTTTCTGGTATATTTTCTCTTTTAAAATATTCTTTAAATGCTGTTGGGGTATCCTATTTAGATATGGGGGACCCTTCCTCTGGAGGTCAGTGTAAGAAAAACCAGATCTCCCATCTACAAGGACCTAATCCTCCCAGCTCTCACGTGCCATGATCAGAATTAATATGCATGCATGAGAGAAAATGAGTGTGCATCTTGCTATGGCTATTCTTCCTACTCATGTACAATGGCTTTTTCTGTGTCAGAGTCACAGGGACAGCTCTTCTGTGCCTTATGCAACAGTCTGTACCCATACAGGTATCAGCAGGTTTTTTTTTATTACGGCCTTAATTTGGTGTCCTGTGACACATTAAACTGATGCCACAGTGGTTACACATATGTCTGTCAAGTTGATTATCTTCCTAAGTATGTTGGCTGGCATTAGCCAGCTCCTCTGCTCGTGCAAGTCATTATAATTAGAATTGTTTCATCTGGCTGAGGCTCCAGGCTCCTATACAAGTGCAACATTAAATTGAGAATGGTTGAGTATAGTCTTAAAACATACAACCTGAGGACTATGAAGCAACTGAAGTTTTTCATGAAAGATACTATATTAGTTTAAAAGATTAAGACTGTTGACAGTAAAAATCTGATTCTTGGTGTAAACCCTGAAATCTGAAGGAAGTTATGCCAAGTTATGTAAATCTTAGCCTTATAAACTACAGGATAATGTCATCAAAAAGTAAACAAGTTCTCTTAAATAGTTCCAGTTTTCCTCTCTTTCCCCTAGATGCCATTTAAACTCTATTCTTCTGCCTATTTTTTTTCTCTTTATCCATCATATATAGCTTCTGAAGGAGAAAATCTCTAATTTATAACCAGTATTGCTGGAATGTTACTTAAACCAAACTGACAGTGATATTTTAAATGCAAAGTGTATTGCACTGCTTCCTCGATTTAGGTCTGTAGTATTATCTCTACAGAAGAGAATTCAAATAGGTCATTAGGATCCCAGACATGGGTAAGGGTCAGGTCATGACTGAATTCCAAATTAAAAATAATGGGTCACTTTCTATCCCCTGTAAATCCCAGAGTGGACAAGCTTTCCACTGCCAATCCCTTCATGTTTCTCTGGAATTTAGCTGTTCGACCAGCAGCATCCCAGGCCTTTCTATGGCCTCTGTAACTGCAACTGATCACTGGCCCCACAATATTTAACGTATTTCATCCTCTCTACTCTGCAATTCCACCTGCCTTATTTTACAGAGTGAACAGAGGTATAGTGGGGTTAGAGAGGCTTGTGTCTACTATTTAATTTACCAGCATGATTATCTTGTTGTAGTTGCAGAGGTGCCCAGAGCTTCCCAGGAAATTAATTGCAAAGCAGGGAGCATGAATGCATCCAGGACTCTGAAAATGTATATTCCGGCTCCCCTTCCATGCCCTGTCGGTGGGGTCAGACTACTCTTGTTACAGTGTTAAGCAAGCGTATAGCATTTTGGCAGAAGGGGAGACAGTTAACCTTGTTTACTGTTTGCCTTGTGGTTCGTTTATTTTCGTATATTTACAAAACATTCTGTTTTGTGTGTATTTGATAGATTTTGTTTATTTGCGCTAGAGTGGAAGGGAACTGCATTTAAATATAAGCTAGTATTAACAGCTCGTTGCATGTGGCCATGCCTTCTGTAACTGGATTATATTAATAATGCTATTCAAGCCTCGAAGCTGCAAAAAGTGTCCCATCCTAATTACATAACCTCAGCTGAGGTCCCTTGGTAATAAGTGAGTGGATAAAACTCTCCCTTACAAGTTTTTCAAGAGTCAGAAAGGGGATGTTGGTATCCTGCTTATTATGCCATGTTAATTTTAAAAGGCTCTTGTCAACCAACAACACAATAGCTTTTCTTCCCTCTGGGTTTTGTTAGGTTAATCCATGAGTCATGGAATATTTGACTACAATTTCATGAGTCACGGGAAAGCTCCATAGCCCTCATAGCTCTGGATGATCTTGCTGTCTGGTACTGCCAGGTCGTGTGTCTTTCCAGTGATATACATTGCGAATGCATCCTGCAACATTTTATAGTGTCAATAAAAACAAAATCCTCTACTGGGAAACATTAGAGGTAGCCTGGCTTATTAGCAGAACAACCCTCACAGCTTGTACCTAGCCTTGGGGAGAGCATTAGCTATGGACAGAGAATCCCTAAATCAGGGTTAGCCTTTTTCCTCTTGCGTTCATTCAGGTGTTTGCTTTTATTAGTGATTGTAGCCCGTTGCATCTGACAAAGGGCAAATGCTGAGATGTGTACATTTCTGATCTTTAATTGGATGTAACTATTACTGCACTGCACTTGCTACCAAAATCAAAGTAGCGCAGAAATAATTATGAGAAATTAGGTCTTCAAAGACCTTGCCATTTACACAGATGAGGGAAAGGAAGGGACAGCAACCTAGGGGAGTTAAGTACCTAAATACCTCTCAGAAATGCATCTCTGATTTGTCAGGCAGGAAATCAGCAGCTAGAGGTCTTCAGTCCCAGTCACGTGCTTCACCTAAACTGCATTTCTGGGCAATTGTTATGTGAATTCATGGAGCAGAGAGCTCCATGATGGAAATAAATAAAAAAACAAAAAACCACCAAACAAAAAAACCCTAGCCAATTAAAAATAACTCTTATTTCATTATCTCCTTGCTTCTTTGCTGTGGGGCAACAAGTGCTGGAGTACAGATATGGGCAGGTCTGACATATTAGCAGATCAGTGGTTTAATTTAAAAAAAAAAATAGTTTGAAAACACTAAACACTAAAGAAACTCTTCTGATGCTCCACTGAAAACCTTTCTTCCATGTCACTTATTGCTTCAGACTTCTGTGCTGGAGAATTGTCCCTCTGGCTTCCTAGAAATGGGCAAGGACAAGGGATCATTGCTTTGGAGTGTTGCAACATGGGTACAGATCCCAGCTGCTCGCTGCTGCAAACAGCAGAGTCCAGATTCACTGCAGGGTGCATCTGTGCTGAATTTTATATTTCTGTGAGGCAGCCTGTCCTTGTCAGTTGAAAAAGCTGGCTGATAACAGGTCCAGACGAAGAGCTGGAGCTTTTTCCCACAGTGATCTTGCCTTGTATCTGTAGGAGTGGGACTAGGATGATAACTTCCAAGGCCTGAGTTAGGAGTAACTGCTTACCTTGGGCTTTTAGGGGAAGAAGCTCTTAGCCTCTGTCCAAAACCAGAACACTGAAAACAAACCACAAACAGGGGGAGAGAGCTGGGTATGACATAGCTTGCTCATCAAGGCCATGGTTTGACCTTGCCTGTGTCATTCCTGACAGATGTTTGCCCAACCTGTCCCAGAAAGGCTGCAACAGTGACAGTGCTCTGCTGCCTGGGCAGCCCATTCCCCTCCTGAACACATCAGCGGGGGAGAGATCTCCTTCATTGTTGCTGAAGCTCATTAGGTCTCATCCTATCTCCTGTGGACATTCCTCACTCTTACAGCTGTTATTTACATATGTCTGTAAATAAAGGAAACTATCACTTCTGCCCTGGCTTTATGTGGGATGAGTAAGCCCTGGCTGGATCAATGCCTGCTTGAAATTGTACATGCTACTGGTTTACTTGAAAACAGAGACACCTCCAAGCCAGTTAGTCATAAAGAGGAAAGTTTCATCAATAGTCCTTTCCCAAGGCAAAGCTGAAAGCTGCTAGAAGCAGTCAGCAATCCCAAGTGAGCTGGTCCCGGGTGTGGGGTGCTTCTGGCCATGCTTTCCCTCCCCAGGGGCAGTGGTGCTGATGCACCAAACCCCAGAAAGAGTCTGGCTGCAAAAAAAAAAATGCCCAAGAATCCCATTTTTAAGCTGTTACAAGTCTCAGACTTCCCAGGTTCATGATGAAGAGAAAGAGGTGACTGTTTCTATAAGCATGCACACTTCTGCAGCTCTCTGCTGTAAGCTAGCAGGGAAAGGGTGTTAAACCTGCTTTCAGATGGGCAGGTTTTGGAGCAGGAAAAACAAGGAGGCCTCTGATTCATAACAGGACAGACATAGGCTTCTCTGGGAAGTCACTTCTGGCTTCTAATATTTTAGCTTTCATAGGTGATTTTTGTCTTAAGGCTGCTTTTGAGAAGGTCGAAGACACCTGAGGTGATAAACACGACTTCACTGTCCACTTGGACTGCTCTGGTAAGCCTTTCTTGAGCTGAGAGGTTCTTTCTGGCTATGATTTTCAGCTCTCTCCTGGAGGAGGTGGTCCTTAAACCTGGAGGTTTCCCCTGTATGAGTCATACCCCTTCCTCACCCCATGTTGACCCTGCCCTATCTGGAGAGAAGCCGAGGTTGAAGGCTGAGCAACCTTCTTCTGGCCTCCTAAATGTATGACTCCATAGATGTAAAAGATAAGGGATGTGACACTCCTCCTCCCTCCATGAGGTGAGCAGTTATTTTTAACACAGAGGTCACCAAAGCAAGGGCTAGTGCTGAACCTGTTGGAGCTTCTGCAGAGGGTCCTGTTGACATGAGTGAGCATTGGAGGGGGGTCTCAGAGGACCAGGGTGCTGGCTGAGGAGTGGTCTAGCTCCCCTCCCAACAAACCTTGGATTCCCCAGGACTGATGTGAGGGGCCCCATGGATGGCACAAACCAAAGTGTTTGTGCAGATGCAGAGAAAGACTGAGGGCTGATCTGTTCTCATCCAGGACAGAGATGAGATATTGTAAGGAACTGTGACAATACCTGCTGATTTATGGACAAGCAGTGTTCTGGCAAGAAATAGCTTCCAATTATCCTGAAAACAGACTGCTCTGGGTGGAGGATTTCCAGACTCTCTTATTTATTGGCAAACCTCATTTTAATATAATCAGCTGCTTGACAGGCAGGTTAGGTAACAGTCCTTGATGTGAGCACTAACAGATTTGAACACTGAGTACAGCCTTTAGTGCCCAGAGCGCTCTGCCAGTAGCTGAAATGCATCTGATATTAAAATGCAAGGGGAACCTAGGAAGCCCCTTGCCAGAGCACCTTGCTGAGTACATTAAAATGCTGCCTTCAATAATTCATAAAATCTGTTCAGTGAGGTGGTGTATATGTGTGGGGATGGGGGTAATAAAACATCTCAGACCTGGCCTGCCAAGATAATTGAGTGGCTAGTTAAATCTCTCAACAGTATTAATCAATAAAGAGGCCCACAGTGTAAATAAATCCAGAACGTAATATGACAGGGCTATGGAAGTGCATGGAAAGCGATTCTCCCTCTCCTGTGCATGATGTGAGGTACCATACTGCTCAAGCAACTGGTATTTGAATAACCTCAATGCTCTGATAGTTCAAACATCCCGTCTTTCCAGCTGTTATCCTATGTTTAGATGCCACCTAAATGTCTTCCAATTGAGCGGTGTGTGCGACGGGGGGAGCAGTTGGCTGTGAAAGGTATGGAGCAGGTTGTAAACTCCATCACTTAATTGAGTGTCTCTAGGACTCATGTCGTGAGTGCGGGATCACTCTCTAAGATAAAAGTATTTTAGCACAGTTGAACACAGTTTCTGCAGATCCCTGGTGAGGTACGAACAAATATTCATGACATACCTTACACAGTTGTTGATAAATTTGGAGCCCTGAAAACATCTGTAAATTTACTACTTATTCAACCTCTCCAGGAACGCAACACAACATGGCTGTGTTCAAACTCACTTATCCTGGTGTCACTTTGGTGCAATTCTACTGTCATCTGTGGTCTTATCCTTATTGTAACTGAGCCAGAATCTAATCTACTAACAGACGTTTGAAATGGGTACGACTAAAGGATATCATTTTAAGTTTTCATTAAATTCAGCCTGCAGCTTGCCTCCTATTCCACTAATGTTAGGCTAATATTTACTTTTACCATTTACAGATACTTGTGGACCTTCCACATATTTCTTCCACCAAACTGATTTTCAGCCAAGCCCTGCATATTCAGTTCCTTCACTTCTTCCTGATGAATCTGGCAAAAATTCCAATATTCAGGTTAGCGTTGACTCTGCCCAGATACTGGTGATTATGCTCAGCTATTAGGATGTTTGTGGAAAGCGGATGTGTAGCTGTCTTAACATGTCTGAATTTGAATCAGATTTTGAATCCACACAAATACAGTGTCTGCTTTTTATCTGGATGTACTCTGAAGCTAAGCCATACCTGATCTTTCCTCTTGTGCTACTCTGTCCATCTTTTTTGGCTATGAAGTACCTAGAATAAGTTTCAAGCATCCATTTCTGTGGAGAAAATTAATTACCCAGCAGCAGCATTACCTGCGACTATATACCTACAGCTGCACTACTTGTAACTTGTTCAGTCACATCTTGCTCATGTGCCTAAGCCTCATAGTTTGGCATTTCCCTTCCTCCTGAAACACTGATTTGTTTTCCTGGCCCTTAGTGCCTCTGTCTTGAGGCAACTGCTGTCATAAAAAGACTACACAGGAGGGCCTTGGAGATTCCCTTCGCATCGAGCAGAATTTTGATTTCAAAATAGAGATATACAGCAAGGGAAAGAACTCATTCTTTGTGATTTTATCAGGCCAAGGATTCCCTCACGCCTTCCAGATACGGTTGTTCAGCTTCATGGGTGACTGCTGTGAGGCTTCTGATCTCTCTGGAGCAGTGTGGGGAACACCAGGAGGGAGCTGCTGAACTAGAAAAGCAAAACCGTTAGGATCTGGGGAAAGACAGCTGTCTGGCCCAGAAAGGATGCTCGTAGTAAGTAGCTAGAACTGTCTAGAAAGGCATCAAGAAACATGTCACACATCTGGCATGGGTTCTTTGGGATGTGTGAGCACAGGTCTGTGCTATATAGGAGAAAATGTAAAATATCCCTTGTCATAGGAGACATAGTCAAATGGATCCATCTTGCTCTTTGGGTATATCAGGATGGGACTGAAGTCTCACGTAAGTGTCCACAGAAGCTCTGGTACCTACAGCAAGGCACGCACAGCAGCAAGCAGCTGAGTATGCACCAGCCCTCCACCCAGCTTCCAAGCTTCCATGCTCTGGATTACTGGTAAAAGAGTTTGTTTAAAACTAGTGTAGTCGTACCTGCATGAGTTTCAGTCACACCTTGAGCTACTGGTTAGGTACATAGATAATTTATTCCATAGGTTGGACTATGATGAGAACAACTTAGCCCTAGATGGAAATCTTTATTCTGTCTTTAAATATTTATTATTTTGTTTGTTCTTTTTCTTGCATAATTCCCTCATACTTCTGTAGCTTTAACTAATTTCATAGCATAGAGGTGGTGTCAGAGATAATTCTATCGTACCTCTGCAGCCCAGAGGTAAGGATGGCACTCTTGGATTCTGGCAGGTAGAAACAGCCATACTGATGACTACTGATTAAAACACGGTATTGGAAAAGAGTATTATCTGAGTCATCAGGATATCAGTTGTCTGTTGCTTTCCTTCACATGTGAATTAGAAAAAATTATAAAGTTGCATTAAATTAAAAAAATAATTTCAAAAAAATATTCAAAGGTTTCCCACAGTTGGGTGTATGCTTTTATTTTTCTCCACCCATCGTAAATCACAGCAGTAGATCTTCCCCCACTCATGTTTTGCATTAGTAAATTGAACTATATACTCTGTCCCCTCAAAGATTAATGCCTCCATCTGAGGAAGTAGTTGAATACGTGCTGGTGGTAGTACTTTTATCATTAGCAAATGGGAGACTGTGGGAGGAGAACAGAATTTGCATGTGTTGGATGTTGGCCTAAACATACTCTCACTGAATTCTGGACAACAGGGAAGAATTGATAGAGCATAAGCATTTAATCAACAAACCACAGGGGGGGAAAAAAAAAAAATCCTACTATTAATTAACAAGCTTTTCAGACCTCTTTGTTTCAAAACGAACAAATGTTTTGCTAATACCGTGTGTCTGCAGAGTACACTCCAAATACCTCAAAACTGTATTTGCTGTCAGGTGGCATTACAGTTTATTAGTTGTCTTTGGACAAGTTTTTTAATCTCTGTAGAAGCTTGAAATCTTTTCACCAGCCTATTTTTGAAAGACACATTTGAGAGACATGTAACTCCTACAAATGTTAAACTGTCAGCTCAAAGAAAGTGTCGTGCCTTGTGTGCGTATGGCATCCAGTAAAACTTGGTCCTGATCCTTATAGACACCTCTGAGCACCTTCACAATTCTTATGCTACTTTGAAGTTCCACATACTCAGTAGAAAGCTACCCAATGAGTCTGCTTAGAAACAAACCCAATTTGCTTGGAATAAAAATAAAATGTCAACAGAGAGGGAGGCTGACTTTGCCACCTGGCTCTGTATGTAGCTGCATGCAGAAAGGTACCTTAGAACCCCTGTTTAATCAAAACCCATTGAAGTTAAACATTTTTTTCACAACCAACAACACGTGAAGGAACAAATAAGCACACCGAGTACAGAACAAAGAACATTCATCACTCTGATATTTTGGCCTCTACTGAACAGCAGTCATATCAACTTCCTCCTTCACCCAGCACTAGGACTGTGTCTTTGCTGTGCTAGGACAGTAAAGGCAGAAACACCTGTGGTCACTAGAGATTTTACCGCAGGTCTTGCAAGAGTACACTTGCTAACCATGGTGCCCTGACTATTTTCCAGTGAAGGGGGATACAAGATTTTGCCTGTCTAGAAATCATCCAAGAAGTTTCAAAACATTTTCTTCACTTCCTGCCTTAACCTTTTGCAACTGTTATCTTCTGCGTTAGCGACAGCGGCTTTTAACAACTGGTAAAATAAATTCCTGTGTCTGGCATTTGCCAAGTACCTTGATTTTTTTGCAGATTTGATGAAGTTTGCCATTTTTACTGGTTTCTGTGTTAATTTTTGAATTAACGCCTTGTGATCATTGACAAAAGCCTGAAATTGTAGACATCGTGGATGGCACAGGTGTAAAAGTGAGAAAGAAAACAAGCAGTTAAGCATACTGTATTTCTAAAAAAAGTAATTTTAAAATTCATTTCTGCTGAAATCACAAAGGTGGTCTAGTCTTGGTTTAAAGGCTACTTCAACAGGTGCTGTTATCAAATTCCCATTTAAGAATGCCTTTATCACTTTTACAGTTCCCACAAGCACTAAGTAACTTCTGGAATTTGAGATGCAAATTACTACCAGTCAGGCACTGCTACTTTTATATCGATGTTTGGTATGTGCTGTCATTTTTCCACCAAATTTTAAGCGCAGGATGATACCTGAACATGAGTTATCTGGCAACCAAGGGCAACAGATGACAGGCCAGACATTGTATCAGTCAGCCACTGCTTTTGTGTAGAAAACAAGGCCTGACGCTGTGAGGTGCTGCTTGTTCCTAAGTTTTGCTGAAAACAGTGATAACTGCAGACACTCAGCGTCACAATACTGAGCACCCTCTGCGTGGGTATCTGCAGAGCCGCCGGCATTGTAAGAGCAGTGTGTGTTTGGTATCGCAGTGCTGATACAGGTCCGTACCACGCAATTGTGTAAAAAGCAAACTTTAGAGTGGAGCATGCAAGCAGGGGTGCTGCCCACGAGGCGTCTTGTTTTCTCTGCAGCTGGAATGTGATGTTCTGCTTTGGACATTTTGGATAAGGATGCAGGCAAACTGGAGCGAGCACACAGTGGTCTAGATACCGCCAGGGCTGGCGGGAGAGGTTCTGGGCAGCCTGGAGCAGGGACGGGTCAAACTTGTGAGAGGTTCCTGCGATGGAGGGAACGACCTGCGGGCCCACAGCCACAGGGCAAAGCTTGTGGGCTACTGAGCTGCGAGATTGATGATGGCCAAACCGAGTAGCAGGCTCGGGCTGGGAGAGGTTTCTCACTGCAGCCGTGATGGCACACTGAGCGCCTCTAGAAAGGTTCCTCTGAGGAGAGCTCGATGGCGGTGCCCTCCATCAGTCCTCAGGGCGAGCTGGAGGCCTGGTTTGCTGCCCTCAGGGACAGCGGGGCTGGCGCAAGGGCTGGAGCAGCCGCGGGCCCGCAGCGCGGGAGCGTGCGGAGGAGCGGGGCCATCCCGGGCCGCAGGGAGCCTTGCGGGCGGTGGGACCGCGGCCCACCTGTGCCCCTCGGCCCCGCCTGGGCCCCGTCACGGCTCCGGTGGTGAATTTTAAAACTTCACCCGAACGGACCCATTTGTTCGGCTGCTGGGGACGTTTCCCACAGGCTCGGGAGTGTGGGGGGGTGGTCGCCAGGCGCGGAGGCGCGCGCGGGACGGTGCCGCGGCGCTGACTCAGGCCCGGCCGCGGGCGGCGCCTTTAAATGCGTCGGGCTCGGCCCCTCCGCCTCAGGTGGCTGCCGCCGCTGCCTCCGCGCCCGCCTCCTCCTCCGCCGCCGCCGCGCACCGCGCTTGCGCCGCGGCCGGCGCTCCGCTCCCCTCCGCAGAGCTTTGTCTGGGCCCGACCGGGCGGCGAAGCCCGGGCGTGCGGCCGGACCCTCGGGGTGACCCCGGCCCCGCGGTGCGCGAACGGTCGAGGGGCGCCGGCGGCCCTTAAGGTGGACTCGCGCTTAAGGTGGACCGCTCCCCGTAAGGTGGACTGGGCGTTAAGGTGGATCGCGCTTAAGGTGGACTCTCCGCCAAGCCGCGCCTGCGAGGCGGGGAGGGCCAGGGCTCGGCATGGGGAGCCCCGCCTGAAGCGGCGGCCGGAGGAGCCGCGCCGGCCTGTCCTGAGGAAGAGATGGGGAAGGCCCGCTGCTGAGGAGCCAACTTCTCGCCGGCCTCTAACAATGACCAGCTCCCGGCCGTTCTGCAGGAAGAGGCAGCCCATGGACGAGGGCGAGGTGGGGGAGAGGAGCCCAGCGCTGAGCTGCCGGGGGGCTGGCAGGAGAGAGGCTCCCCCCGCCAGCGGGTCTCCGGCTCCTGGCTGCTCTCGGGGGGGGGCGCGGTGGGGAGGGGGTGCTCCGTTGCGTTTGGATTGGGAGAGGTTTAATTTTCTTTAAAGGCAGCTCCTTCATCACCGCCATCCTCCTCCTCCTCCTCGTCCCTTTGCAGCTCTGAAGCCGTCCCGGCCGCAGTCTCCCCGCCGGCTCCGGGGACCCCCCGGCGCAGCGCCATGGAGACGGTGGGAAAGTTTGAGTTCAGCAGGAAGGACCTGATCGGGCACGGAGCCTTCGCCGTCGTCTTCAAAGGCAGGCACAAAGAGGTGAATAATCTCTTCTTTTTCTTTTTTCCTGCTTTTTATTTATTGATTGCTTTGGGCCGAGCTCGGCACCGCGTCCCGGTCACCCCGTCCCCGCTGGGCTGCGGTGGCTATTCTTAGCCTGGGCATCAGCCCCGGGCTCTGGGGAAGCTCTGGTGGTGGTGGATATATATTTATTATTATATATATTATTATATATGTTTATTATTTTTATCTTTAGAGTTTCTTTGGGAGGCAGGCGTGTGTCCCGGCAGGACCCGGGCAGGTGGCTTCACCTTGGGGTGGGCAGAGTGGGGCTGGAGGCCGGCAGCCTGCTGCGGAGGGGTCCCCGGAGATGTTCTGCTCGCCAAAAGTGGCCCTTACCTTGAAAACGAGCAAAAAATAAATCCCTACACACTATGAAGTGTGTAGAAGGCTCTTGCTTTGGGTTTGGGTTTTTTTTGTGTCTGTGAAGTTTTGTCCTTCTCCACTTAATTTTTCCAAGAGGAGGGGAAATCACTTACTGGTAAATAAAAGGAAACCAATCCGGCAGTGGATTTTCCATCATTAGGGCTTGGGATAAGCCATGGCTCCCACAGTGCGTTTATTTCTAGCGATTAAATAAGAGGATAATCATTGTACAAAGCAGTAACAAAAACCCGAACCTTGGGGTTTTCTCCTTGGGCTGACAAGCATAATTCGGGAAAGGGCAAGTCTGAACAAGTGAGGGAAAGGCATTAGGATACAGTGAGAGGCCTTTACTGGTGCTGCAAGACACTTCTTTCAGTAGAATTTATAATCTGTTAAGAGGCTGCTTGTCCTAATGTAAATTAATGGTGGAATTTACATTTATCTTTGAATTACATATGCACTCTTTCAGAAACCTGAGCTGGAAGTAGCTGTGAAATGCATCAACAAGAAAAACCTTGCAAAATCTCAAACTCTGCTGGGCAAGGAAATAAAAATACTTAAGGTAAAGGTAGATTGACTTGTTTTCTTCAGTGTTTGTTTATATGCCCTTTCTTGCTCCTGGCTTATGGTCTTTGTTTTACTTTTTCTAGGAATTGAAACATGAAAACATCGTTGCCTTGTATGACTTCCAGGTAAATACAATCAATTATGGCAAAGCATTCTGGATTTGAGAGAGGTTGAATGGAGTTGTGGAATTTCAGTTTTTAACAGATGTTTTGTAATCAAATGTATATTCTGGGATAAAAAAGATTCCCTGATAAGTTAGGGAAGATAAACACAGTTGAGCAGGTTGTGTATTAATTGTTGTCTGGACCGCAGAACTCTGACACAGTTGGGAGTTGAGGTGGGAGCTCCTGCTCCCAGGATGTTATGCAGTGAAATGCAGTGTGTGGTGAATGTGTCTGTGTTGGAAGCTCACAAGTTCTCAAAATGTTAGAAATAAAATTACAGCAGTTATTCTTGGCATGCCTACCTTTTATTTTCTTTCTCTGGTCTGGATACACTCCTTAAGAAAATTTCTTTTTCGTAGGCAATGTAAAAATAGTGTGAGCATGACTTTGTAGCATATGATTGTCTTCAGTTCCAGAGGATTTTCATTTGCATTTTTCTGTTGTCCTTGTGGCAATCACTAAGTGTTAAAAACTGCAGCAGACATTTTTAGATTATTGTGGTTTCCCGCAGTTGCTTTTTCCTTCAGAGTCAGCTCTGAAGATCTAATCTAAGGAGCTAAAACCGATCCACTCTGCAACCCAAGTTATCCAGTGACTTTTTTTTTTTTCCCCCTTGAATTTTTAGCTAAAAAATCCTGCTGGGTCACGGGGGAAGTTTTCTTTGACATTCATGGCGCTTTTTAAAAAAACACCGCAGGATCTAAAAGCCTAAAATGGAACCCTTCTGCTCCTGGGTGGAGGGGCTGGCGTGCGGTGCGTCAGCGCAGCCTGTGCCACCCTAAGATCTGATATTTGCGAGTGCCGGCTGCGTTGACCGCGGGCTCCGTCGGACCCCCGGGTGGCCCTGGGGTGGCTTATCTGGAGCTGCCTGCCCTGTCCCCGGTATCACGTGTCCCGCAGGCCGCCGTGTTTGTTGACATTCCTCCTTCTCCCGTGGATTGGCTCCGGTGGCCTGCACGTCACCCCAAACACGAGTCCCAGCCGGTCGGTACAGCCTGTCTGCAATGCCTTCTGGGTGCTGTAGTCTGCCCGCATCACCCCGGCCCCGCGGCCCCCCGGGGTGGGTCACCCGCCGTGTCCCCCTCTGCCCGAGCAGGGCGTCATGGCGAGGTGCTGCAGGGGCCCAGGTCCCTACAAAGTGCTTGATGCCTGGCGTTGTTTTGGCGAGAGGTGGACGTGGGGGATTTCAGGCTGCCCTGGGACAGAGACGAGGCTGCTGGGAATAGGTTTGCTTCTTGGAGATGTCTTTTGAGAAAGAGGCCGGCTGTGTGTCGCTCCTGAACCACCCCTTAGAGCTGGCCTTGCAAAGCAGTGCCCACCTTTGGCCCAGTGCGTGCTGCAGAGAGAATAGCTCTGAGGGCTGAGGAAGTTTCCTCAGGGCACAGGCTGCTTCGGACATTAGATCTCGTATTTTTTCATTCTCCTCTGTACCTTCTAAGTTTACTGAACTTTTCAGTTGAGGGAGTGAGTGGCTGCTCCTGCACTTCCTTAGTAGTTTGCATTTCTATGAAGCATTATGCTGCTGGATTTGCTTGCTGCAGACCTTTCAAAACCTGTGTTCATCTTCTGTTCCTTGCCCTGCTTCAAATAACTGCCGTGTAGGAAGCAGCTCAAAGCCATTTCCTGCAAAAGGAGCGATTTCATCACTGTTACAACTGCAGCAATGCATTTTTCTTCTTATGTGAGGGTAAATGAGCTTTAGTTAAATTCTGTGTGTAGCAGTGTAGGCTGATGAGGTATTAGCAAGAAGCTGTGTAAGATACCACAAAACAGGAACTTGAGAATGGTCCTGGGCTCAAGGCATGCCCAGGTGTATGTTTAGTTACCAGCTTTGTCAGAGAGTCCTTGCATGACCTGGGTAATTTGATTTCTTGGACAAAATGAGATGACTTAGGTGGCATTGGATGTTATATAGCGCTGCTAGGGTGTGGAGTCTCCTGTGGTGTAAGGTGATCGATCATCAGACAGTCTGATGTGGTCCACCTGCATAGGTTGTGTGTGTAATGTGTCTGAGTGTTTGGCCTTGCTCTGTCTGCTTAGGAGTTGTATGAGAGTAAATTATCTGCAAAGGTAAAAGTGCAGCTCTGTGGAAGGCTGGCTGCTGCCCACCTTTCCTTACGTTCTGGAAAAGACTACTTTTTGCTCACCTTGTTCCTCTGATACAAGATTGGTTGCTTCATTCATGGCTGCATATATATTTACCCTCGAAAATGTCATAGTTGCAGTTAATTGAGCCCTTACTTCTAGGCTTTCTAAAACTGAAGAGGTTTATTCTTGCATTACAACATCATAGAGCAAAAATGAAAAAATATTTCCTGTGAATCTTAATGTTGCCCTGTAGCTTTGTCTGTCGTTGTGTTTTGTGTCGTCCCTTCCTCTGCACCTCCTGTCAAGAGTAACTTTAACTTTTACTCATGTGTTCCTTACACATAAGGAAATGGTTTCCAAAGCCACAGTGGCTGTAAGCAAGTGATTACACCTAATGATGCTTTCGTTTGCATTTTCCTGGTTAGAAGCTAATGCTAACCAGGCCTTATAGAACTCAAGATTTTGGATGTAATACCAGATTTGCCCCAGACAGACAATTGCAGTGCTGATACTTAATACGGACAGTAGCTCTCACCCAGGCACACTTATTTTATCCTTCAAATCCAGGAAAATTGCTGTGTTCCTTCTCATTTCATAGGTCTTTGTGATACTGATTCCTAAATAACAACAAAATAAGAAGCTTCCTAGGAATAAATGATAGCAGTGAATGTTTAATGCATAAAAGTGCAGTGTCTGGACTTTTATAGATCCCCTCACTGGAGTTCTAAGAGCAGCATCATTACATGAGAATGGCTCACAAAATGAAATATGCATATTCCCATTATTATGTGCTCACTTATTAATGAGAGGTGCTGTGAATAGTCCAGGAGCCTAATGCAGAAACCCCTGCTCAAAAAGAGGATAAATCATGTTGTACTGCATTTCTAAAAGTACTACCTATTTAGTGTCTGTATGGAGTTGTGGTGTAGCTCTTTCCTAGGCACAGGAGATGTTTGATGTAAAGTAAAAACTGTATTCCACCATATGTGGAATGCATTAATTGCTACTGAACAATCCCTGACTCCTCAGCTGGCTTGCAGAGGGGCTGGAGTTGGGTCTCCAGACTGCAGCAGCCGGTGGGAGTACAGCAGTCTAGAGGGACATCTGGATACCAGAAGTCTTTTTACTCTGAAGACAGCCAAATGAGCTCTTGTTCCTTAAGGTGGAAACTAGTGACAACAAGGATACAAACGATGGTTTCCACCGGATGAGGACTTGGCCTGGAAATGAGGTTTCTTGGAAAACAGATTTCCAAAACTCTGAGGATCAGCTCAACTCTTCACACATGTTGACGCTGAAAGCTTAGCGGCGTGTGGTCTGGTGTGTGGGACTTGGTTTGGTTTCTTTTGTGACCCAGGACACTGAATCTGAGTCTGTGATTAGAAATCACTTGATTAGCTAAGGGCATTCAATGGTAGGAAGGTAACTCTTGAACTTAACGGATCGTGGGAGCACTGTGTCCTAGACAGCTCCTTCCAGACTAGTAAGAAGTAGATTCTTACATGTAACTAAGATCTTTGGGGCAATGGGATGCCCTGGGTGTGTTTTCTTCCCTGTGCTGTGCCAGCTGCCCCAGGAAGGTTGATTGAATACGTGTCAACTGAAGATCTTGCATGGGACTGTGTTGGTGCTAGGGCAGAAAATCTGCTATTCCTGGACATAAATCATGCTTTGGATATTAGAAAGCATTTTCCTGCATGAAAGGATTATTTTACTGGCACATTTTCCCTAGTTGTGTTCTTGATCTGAGTTTGCTTCTTAAAGCAGCCTAGCTATGACTGTACTTGTGTGGGTATTGGGTGTTTTTTGTTGTTTTTTTTCTAATTTTTGAATGGGTGGGATGGACTGGCTGTAGAAACATAGCTGGTAACATCACGCAGAGCACTGTGCTGCTAAGTTTCAGGTTTGGCATAGGTTACCTGAGGGTCTGCTTTCCATAATTTTGTGTCAACTTGGCTTATTGTACTCACCAGCTCGGGATGAGCTGAGGGTAATGCTTAACTGACTCGTGCAGTACCGACTCACCTAAAATATTTCTGCTGGGATGACTGTATCACCTGGAGCTACTGGAGACAAGGAACATGGAGTCCTTGCAGTGCAGTTTTTCTTGTGCACATGGATTAGGGCATGGGTGGCAGAACAAACACTTCTCAGTTTAATGATCAGTCACCCTGGTCTTGAGAACCAAGTAATAACAGGCTGTTCTGTTGTTGCTGTATAGAAAATCCTTGTGATCAATAGGACCGTGGCTGTTGGGCTGTGATGTTTTGTTGTGTTGTCTGCACCATCACCCTTTTCCAACACGGAGCCTTTAGCTGCTCGTCCGCATCTTGTGTACGTGCCTCCTGCTGCCCCCCGGGACCTGCGGAGCCCCGCGTAGGCAGTGTCCTTTGGTGTGCCCTCCAGCACCGCTCGCTTCTGCTGCAGCGCTCCGCTGAGGAGTGCGATGTCGGGTGAATCAGTGTTGCTGCAGTGTCACCTCCTTGCCTCGCCACCTCTCATGCCACCTAATGCAGGATCTTCTGTTCCTCGGGCACTGCTGTTTGGGTGCCCCATCCTGGGAGACAGGGCTCCACTGTGACACTTGGAATGACTAAGGAGGCACTCTGTGTCTGGGAGATCACACTCCTGAGGTCAGGCTGCCTGCCTGGTTAAATCTTGTTTTAATTCCATCCCTGAGCTAGGCTGGCACATTGCCTGGTGAGTGGGTGTAAAGTGCAGGCTTCTCTGAACTGCCAAGCAATCCTCTTTATGTTTGCACTGCGGACAAGAGTGGGGTGTCTGCTATCCTGCTCCATCAGCATCCTCACATCTGTTGAAGGGAATCACTCTGTTACTGAAGATTGGATCTGGCTTAATTTAGAGCTAGGAGGGGAAAAGGACAAAAATCCAGCCACCCTCTGCCAGTAGTTTTGTAGGATGATGCTTGAGAGTTTAGTGGACAAAAATGGCTACGTTTATGGAGAGTAGAGAATTTTATAGTCTTGAACTTCTATTTAATGTTGGCTTCACTAGCTGAGTACCCCACTGTGCAGGTCACAGAAACATCTAGCAAATGTTGACCACTAAATATAGACCTCAGAGGAGTCATGGGCTTTTTTTAGAGGGAGTGGTCTTGTTGCATTTCTGAAATTATGATCACTGTTTTACTCATCCTGTGTGTAAAGCACATACCTGTGTTCCTCTCACATGATTAAGGTGTCATGGAAGAGCCAGTGACGTGGAAGTTAATAGCCTCTAAAGCTCCTGTGGAAGGTAGCATTACTCAGGCTATAATGACAGATTAAGGAATGTTTCCCAGGAGTAATCGGAAACTGGTAGGCTGTTGTGTTCACAGTTTGACAGCAAAGCTCTGGTAACGGCTGAGGTGCTATTTGTGCTGCTTTTCTTGAAGTTCCACCAGTGTTTCCATTATGAAAATTTCTACTGTTTAAATCCATGTGATGATTGAATGCATTTGGTTGGAGTGAGCAAAGCAAGGAGGTGGAGATTTGGAAGATGGTGGGAAGAGGTTTCTTATCAGTAGCTGGGTGGGATTGAATTCAGATGGAGAACCGTTGTTGGAATTTCTTCTAAGTATTATAGGTCCAAACCAAAGTCCAATTAAAAAAATTACTTGTGTTTCAAAAGCTCATCTTAATGCTCAAGCATGTGTAGAGAATTGAGGATACTGTTCTCTTTCATGTGTCTTCCTTTTTCCTCTCCCTTTCCTGCACCCCCCACCTTCCAACCTGTTGATACCAACTGAAAAGCTTTTGCACAGCAGGCAGACTAGCAAACAGCAAGCGTAAGGTTGGTGTTGGTGGTAGGAATCTGAGATGGGTGGCCCTGGTTTGCTTTGGGGAAACTGCTAGAGAAGCTCTGGTCCTCTGAAGTGGATGTGTGCCTTCCATGAGGCAAATTGCCTTCATCACGGGGCATGCAGAAAGGTACAGTGGGAAGTGAGAAGCTAAGCACAGGGGTGGTCAGCAGAGGTGGTGGTCTTTGATCTGCATAGTTAAAGAGACGTTTTTGGTTTCGTTTTCAAAATAAGTATGTCCTTTTTTGCTTGTTTTCTGTTGGTTGGGTGGTTTTTTGGATTGATGTTTTGTGTGTGGTTGGGGTTTTTTTGCTGTTACTCATGTTCATGTAGCAATAGTAAATGGCAAACTTGATGGAAAGTGAGTACAAGCGATGTGGTCTTCCAAGGCAGTGTTTCTCAGGTACAGACCTAAACATACTTTGCTTAAGTGAAGCCATCTTAACTGTCTTCAGATGTTATGGTTCCTCTCTGAGAAATTTAATAATAAATGACAAAATCCAGGGAAGAGCCCTGCCAACAGATAGCTTTAGAACCTCCTTTGTGCTTAGTGTTTAGCAAAGGGGTGCTTTAACTGTGTGATGTCTCCTGCTTTATGATGTGCAGGCCTTAAATACCACCATAAACATAGAAATGCTCTCAAAATGCAAAGTGAGGATCTCAAAGCTGCCTTTGTTTATTAAGCAAGGTTGTTTCAAGGGGGACCGATAGAAATGAATCAAATTCTGCATCACTGGTTGCTCAGAGCAATAATGCTCTGTCTGGCTGCAGGAGCACCTGGCTTGTCTCCTAGCGTCAGAATAACAGGAGGAATTAGGTCAGCTGAGCTGGCATAGTAGAGATCAACCAGAAAGTGTGGTTCCAGTGGGGGGAATGAAAGATGCAGAATCTTAAGTCATTAGAGATCCTATTTAGCAAAGCGTCTTGCATCTCCAGGAAGGGAAGGGCTCCCAGCCGGCTCCGTACGTGCTGGTGTCCCGGAGTGAGAGTGCTGCTGGCGTGATGGGAAACCCCAGGGACCGCAGCGAGAGTGAGGTGGTGTCAGGCAGGGCTGAGACGCAGCGCTGGATGGCTTTGGAGTGCCCAGGCTCTATGTTTCCTGTGCGTGTGTGCTGCTTCATGGCCCTGTGCACGCAACAGGGCAGTCAGGCTACTTTCTCTCCGGAGGCTTCTTCGTTTGCATTTGACTGATATTTTTTCATTTAGTTGGCAATTATAGCCAGCATGTTAAATATGATAAAACATATTCAGTTCTCTTTGTTTTTTTAAATACTGCAGATTCAAGCCCATGTTACTCTGGCTTCCAGTAATTGGATTTTTTTTCCCTCTTAAAACCATTTTTATTTGAAAGAAAACCCGTGTTTTTTTTCTTTAAACTCCTTGTGCTGTGTGTTGTCTTCTTAAATCTGGTAAATGAGGTATGAAATAAATGTATGTAAAAGAGAAGACTTGCAAAGGCCAGTCATGCAGCTGCCATAGAAAACCCTGTGGAGGTTGGGCCTCTAATTTCCAGAGTTGCTTAAAAAAAAAAATCTCCTGCAGGGTATCAGATTATGTTTGGGATATACCGTTAATAAAGCAAGCTGTTCCCAACTTATTAGAACTACATTAATTGGTTCTAAAATCAAACTTCTGGACTGAGTTACTTTGCTTGTATTTGCACATATCTCAGTGAGTGTGTGATTAAAACTGAAACTCTTGTAGCCTGCCTTATTGTCTGCCTCAACCCACAGCACTCCCCCCACTACTCCTGCTCTTTGGGCAGGCTCATAAAATCAACTTTATGGTATGCAAGGATTTCATTCCAGTACATGTGACTGAGCTTAAGGTAATGGGGAATTCAACCTTAAATGTTCATTTTATAATATGACTGGTACAGAAAGGAGATGAGGAATAAATACAGAAAAGCAAATCAGATCTTCAGTGTTTTATCATTGTTTTTAGAATTCTGAAGTTTCTTCTCTTGACAGCATTAACATAATGCATTGCCATTTGCAAAAAGAAGCTTGCTTTTGTCTAAAGAAGTTGCTGGGTCTTATTCTGCCTGTTGGCAAAGGGGTAGCTGCTTCTTTAAACTCCCATGTCTGAAAGGCCAGACTTTTCAGGATTCTGCTGCTTTTTTCTTCTGCAATCTCTTATCCTTGCTGGGCTGCTGCATACAGATACGACCTGCGCTGGATGCTCTCGGGCAGTAATGCCTCCCTAAGAGCTGGCAGGCTGGGGGCATGAGCTTGGGTAGGTGGTGCAGCATTACCCCCAGATGAACATGACTGCTGTAAGAAGGGATTGCTTTTCAGTATCCCAGCAGCATGAGTCTTCAGTTTGCTCTAATGCATGTTTTTGGTCTTGCCTTGAAGCTCTGTGACTTGTGGAACCTGCCACTTTGTCTCTATACTCTTATTGTGACATTAATCGTATATATTGGTTTCTGTGGTTAGGCTCAGATGCAGCTCTCAGCTTTGACTTGCTGTAGTGTGTTGCTCTGCAGAGGCCAGTCTGCCTCCGAAGGAGTCATGTTTTCCTGTTTGAGCTCTCTGCAAGCGCTGTAGCCATCAGTCATCCAGCGAGTGTGTTGGATCTCAGGGCTTTGATCAAGGCCTGCAGTGAACTTGTGTGAAGCCAACAGCAGAGTGCCCAGTCAGCGGGGCTGTGACAGGCACTGCAGCCTGCCACCGCCTGGAAGTAGAGGTTGAGAGAAGAGACTGGGACTGGTTTGAAGGAACCTGGAGAAAGCTCATGTCCAGTGGAAGAGATGGTGAAGTTTCTTCAGGTCACCTGAAGATCAGGTGGTCTTACCAGCTGTTCTACCATTTGTCTGTGGTGGTATTAGCTGCCTGGCAAACAGCAGCTCCACGGTCATGATGTGGTCTTGTTTGTTTTTTAATGTCACACAGTCAGACTTTATGGCTGTTGCCAGAGGGATGGGAAGTACTTTCCCTCTCTTTCTGAAGCCCATGTAGAACCAGAGGATAGCTTTCCTGCTGTTTTTAATCTGCCCTGAAGTACGACCTGTCCTGAAACAACTCATCTGTTTATAAGCAGAGAGTACCGTAGTGCCTGGAACAGGGTAACACCCGTCCTTGGCATCATTTTCTTCTGGTCCTACAGAAATCTACCCACTGCAAGGCTGGCCATAAGCCACTTCTGGGCTGCATAAGCCACTTCTGTGTCTGCCTTCCTTCTGCTTGCCCTGTGCCTTCGCTGGTGCTCTGCTTTCTGGAGCAAGCTGACAGGTCTGTAGGAAGCAGAATGCAGTCAAGAGCCAATGCAGAAGTCTGTGGGTGTCTCTGGGTCTTGCTGCTTATGCTTATTCCCTGGAATCTACACAAAGAAATTAGGAGCCCTCATTCTTTTGGGAAGTCAAAGATCTGCTGACAGTGGCAATAACACTTTCCAGTCAGTAGCAGCAGGTTTTATTGCTGAACCTGCATGTGCCAAAACAGGCAAAGATATGGATGATGGTATGTGTTGCTTGTGTATCATCTCCTGTGTGACTGTTACCGTAGCCCAAGATTTCTCACTTCCAGTGTAGTCCATACACAAGAGGAAAGTGGTTGCTGATTCCTTGTAATGTGCTAACTCTCTTGGTGCAAGACCTCTCTGGCTGCACGACTTGAATCCTGAAAGTCTGTCCTAAAATGTGTTGTTTTTTTCTGGCTGTGAAGCTGTGTCTGGATTTGAGGAACATTTTGTGGTATTGTATGTCTGTGCAGAGAGGAGATTATATTGCAGTGAATGAGTACTTTCCTCTTCTTTCCTCCTTTTCTTCCTTCATCTGAGTTAATTGTTGTCTCCTGAATTGGAAACCTGCTTGAAATGTTCCCGAGTTCCTTACTGGTAAGATTCAGGAGTGAAGAGAACAACCAGGGCCAGACAACAGAGAAACACAATAGGCTCTGGGACATGTTTTTCTTTCTGTGTGAGGTCAAAAGGCATGTGAATATCTTCTAGCTATTTGCTTTAGATCTGTTTTCCAAAGGGTGAGCATTAGTAGGTGCTCCCACAATTCAGATTGATGTTACTATTGTCTTTTATCTCGCTTCCGTTCAAATACTTGCATCAAGAGATAATCCTTGCATAGCATGACGGTTTTCCTTTCCCTCTTGCCTGCTCCAGCCAAGCTGTGAGCCAGAGTGAAATAATACCAAGAGATTTTACTGTTCAGAAAGTTTCTTCCCTCTCAAGAATTGTGGGTTCTGTTTCCTGAGCCCAGCCAGCGTGGGAGCCCCTGCCTTACCTAGAAGCTTTCTAGGTGCCACTGGCCTAGGAACTTGTTTATGTAAAGCAGAATTGTGTTCATTACAGCCCGTGTTTGTGACTCCAGTGCTGCTGTCAGAAGAGCGATGACTAGAGGCCGTAGGCCAAAAGGGCACCGACTCCATGAGATCCTGCTGGCAGAACAGGAGGATGTGGTGTGCTGTGGTTCTGCTGCAGCAAGTGGGGAAAGTAGCGTTAAAAAAAAACCAGAACAGAGCGGAAAAGCTTAGCTTTCGGTTGGTGTCAAGTTTATCTTCTACTGTCAGACTCTCAGCTTTATTTTATGCTTCTGTTGTGTTGGTACAATTGATGAGTCCTAGCCCCATTTACAGAGATGTGTGTGCGGCAATTATCTTTGCTGGGCAGCTGCTCCGGGTGCTGTTTGAGAGGCGGTGTTGAGCAGCACATGGTAGATATCTTCTGAGAGGTACAAAATGAACCTTGGCCATCGAAGGGTGGCCAACAAACAGGCAGTTGTACGCTGTTCTTCAGGAGAGTAAAAAAAGCAGTTCTGAGGATGTGAGTCTATACAGCTCCTCTCCTGTAGGCAGCAGGAGCCTTGTCAGCCACGTGGTTCATCTTTGAAGTATTCCTCCTGCATCCTCCAGTCTTCCTAGAAATGAGGATTTGTGTGAAGTGGAAGCCATTCTTTGCTGGTTTTACCCCATTGTCTATTATGACACTGGTCCCACACAGATCAGTGAGAACACTGCACTGCTGAGAGAGTTTTGGAGTATTGTGTAATTAAGCTTCAACTTTTTTCCCCTTCCTAAACGTCTTTCTAAACTTGGTGGCAGGCTAGGCGCTGGGGTAGAGTGCAGAGGAGGATTTCTCTGAGGAAGTTTCCTCTTGCAGACTTTTTAAGCTGTGGTAGGAGGGTGACTAACTGTGGGTACACCCAGACATTTCCCTTTGGACACACCTAAACACACACTTTCCAAGAAGAGGATCATGCCACCTTCCAGTATGGGTGGAGGGAAAATTTAAAGGGAGACAGGACTGCTGGGTCTTGGTGTCTGTAATGCCATCCCATCTAGTGTCCTAGTGAGGAACTTTAACACAGCACTGGGGTGATTTGTACTGTTAAATGAAGTTTCTTCATTTCTTTGTCCTCCGTCAGCAGATGTGTGTTATTTGTAGACAGTAGAGGCTATTGCCTATTTTTACACTCAATTAAATTGTAACTTCATCCCTGGGGCCTCTGCTTCAAGAACTACGAGTCAGGCAATGATCCAGACTGATTAATTCTCAGCTTAATGTCTTTGGCAGAGGCCTTTTGGTGCTGTTGTGGAGTATGGTCGGGGTACTGCTGCACTTTGTGATGAGAGGGAAAGTTAGAGGGTTGCCTCTATGCTGTTCTCTTTGTTAAGCTTTTTTAGTGACAGGATTATCCTTGGCTGCGTGACTGGCACATGTGAGTGAGGGGTCCAGAGTAAATTATCTGTAGCTCCTTTTGGATATAAGCCTCTGCAGAAGTACAACAAACTAATATTATTCTTGTTACTGATGTGGAAATGAGTGGGTTGGGTGTTCTGTTTCTTTTCAGAGAAACCAGTAGCCTGCAAAATTTGGCTTGCAGTATTTTTTCCTTGTTTTGTTAATGAACAAATCATAAATACTGTGGAAGGATAAAAATGGAAAAGAAATAGTTTCTGCTGCTGAATCAGCTTGAGACAAGTCCATCAGTCCATTTGAGAAACCAGGTCTCTTTAGACAGTTGTATCCCTTGTAACCACAGTAAGTTACTGGCTGAAGGCTTTTTCCAAACAAGAACTTGTTTCTGGGGCCCTTCCTGAAACAAATGTTTAATTTTGTTGGCAAAATCCCTACAAATCTCTTTCGGGTAAGTGGGTCTTGAAATGCTGAAATTGCAAATGTGGAAGTTGTGTCATCCCTGCTACAGGCGTCTGTGATCTGAAAATACACTTGCTAAATGTTCCTCTGCTGCGGTGGGTGTGTGTGCAGGAGGGTGGAGAGTGCTTCCTAGTAAGGCTTGAATGTTCAGAGGGTGCTGTTGCCAGTGAATGGTTGGGGGAGCCACCTACTCTCCTAGAAGCCTTTCAGGCATTGCCCTCTTATCTCTTCACCCTGTGTTGGTGGCATAAAACCACCAACCACCAAGGTCACTTTGTTGCTGGGGAAGTCGAGCAGAACATCTCCCTTGCCTGTGTGGGTCCTTATTTAACCCTAGTCACTGTACACACGGGCTGCCAAAAATCAATTACTTGCTTTATGATGTTTGCTTGCAAAGTCTTTAAATAACGTAC